>NC_133468.1:10328333-11587500 GCF_048565385.1 Saimiri boliviensis
CATTTGTTCCTCCCCAGCTCTCCCTGAGGGTGCCTGACAGTCTGCTCCACATTTTCCTGGCCTGCCCATCCACGCCAAGTCTTAGACTGTGAGGGATCAAAGATGTTCATGAAAACGGAAAAAGCGTGTCGGCGCCCGCTCCCTCAGTGGGAGTACAGGGTGTTATGGAGAACAGACACGGGTTTATGGATTATTTTCCCATAATCATCCAGATGTACAGCCTGGCCCGGATTGCAAAGGCCCAGTAAAACCTCAGACTCTCCGCTTGAGGTAAATCATCTGGCTCCAGAGGCCCATGTCACGCTGCCCCGTGCCTGTCACAGCTCAGAGGCTCTGCAGAGGCAAGTGTCCCTAGGCCAGAGAGCCAGCTTGACATCCCATCTTTGGAGCTTGCCTCTGACACACTGAACATGTGTGGGACCTTTGCATTTGGTCCTGGAATTTTTTTTTTTTTTTTTTTTTTTTTGGTTCGTTAGCTGATTTTCTGTAAGTTGACCAAAAAAAAAAAAAAAAAAAAAAAAAGTGAGAAAATTTCGTTTTCTTGAATTCCTTAGCTAGATGAACATTTGTGCCAGTGTCTCACTCTGGTATAGAGTCTCAAGGAAAGGTGACCAGGGCTGTGAGTCACAGCCCACCTTATGTCGAGAACCGTCAGAGAGGGAAGGGAGAGGGGAACTAAAAGAACATTCCAGGCATCTGCCAGGTCACCAGTCAGCGCATCACGATGCAAAAGTAAGTAAGTTACCCAGGAGGCCCTCCAGGAGCTCCCCCAAATCTAATGAGGGAGTCAGATATGGGAGGACGTTCAGTATTTATGGTTTGCCCCGTAGAGGAATGAACTCTGTTGGGGAGAAGCTGAGAGGAGGTGGTATTTTGTCTGAACAGACAAAAGTCCCTCCTCAAAGAGGTTTTTAGAGCATTCCTATTGTTTCACCATGTCCGTCAGTGACTCAGTGCTCCACAGCCGATGAAGCCTTGGGTCCCTGTCCAGCCCGCTGCTGGCAGTCTCTAGAGGCTGCCGCTGGCTCATGTGTCCCCACACCCCCAAAGTCCACTTTTCTAAATCAGGGACAATGATCAGGGCAAACACTGGACCCAGTAGCAGGAAAAGGGATGGTCTCAGGGAGATGAAATCCAGTCCTGAGTTGTTCCTTTGGGCCTCTAGAATGTTTTTTATTTTTGAGTTTTTTTTTTTTTTTTTTTTTTTTTTTTTTGAGATGAAGTCTCACTCTGTCACCCAGGCTGGAGTGCAGTGGTGTGATCTCGGCTCACTGCAGCCTCCGCCTTCCAAGTTCAAACGATTCTTCTGCCTCAGCCTCCTGAATAGCTGGGACTACAGGCACGTGCCACCACACCCGGCTAATTTTTTTTTTGTATTTTTAGTAGAGATGGGGATTTCACCATGTTAGCCAGAATGGTCTCAATCTCCTGACCTCATGATACACCCACCTCAGCCTCCCAAAATGCAGGGATTACAGGCATGAGTCACCATGCCTGGCTTAAAATTTTTTAATTAGTACTATCATTTAAAGTTGGGACGCATCACATAAAAATTATCTTGAATTATCTCTTGTCTTGAAAAGAACTGGACGACATGGTGACACTGTGCCATAGTCCGCTCTAGGCTGGCACTGAGTGAGAGCCGCCCGCTTCAGATGGAGCATGTACCAGTTAGCCTTTGCTGTGTAAGAAACCACCCCAAGGCCGGGCGCGGTGGCTCAAGCCTGTAATCCCAGCACTTTGGGAGGCCGAGGCGGGTGGATCACGGGTCGAGAGATCGAGACCATCCTGGTTAACAGGGTGAAACCCCGTCTCTACTAAAAATACAAAACATTAGCTGGGCATGGTGGCGCATGCCTGTAATCCCAGCTACTCGGGAGGCTGAGGCAGGAGAATTGCCTGAACCCAGGAGGCGGAGGTTGCGGTGAGCCAAGATCGCACCATTGCACTCCAGCCTGGGTAACAAGAGCGAAACTCCGTCTCAAAAAAAAAAAAAAAGAAAGAAAGAAAGAAACCACCCCAAAGCTTAGTGGCTTAAAACAACAATATCAGCTGCAATTCTGGGTGTCAGCAGTTTGGGCTGGGTTCAGCTGAGCATTTCTTCGGCTGCTTTTGCTGAGGCTCACTCAGGCTGCTTGCTGCAGCCAGAAGCTAGCAGGCTGTTGGTGGCATGCCCCGATTCTCCTCCATGTGGCCTGTCCAGCAACTAGCTCAGCTCCTTCACATGGGCTCTTCCATCATCAGGAGAAGGAAAGCCCCAGTAGGCAGGCATTTTATGAGCCTCTATCTGCCTTTCTTTTATTAATGTTCTATTGGATAAAGGAAGACAAAAGACCAGTCCAATCCAAAGTCTGGAGAAATAGACATCAGCTCTTGATAGGAGGAGCTGCAAAGAATTTGTAGTATATTCTTTCTTGGGCTCCTTGTCAAAAGGAACTGGGAAGTCAGTTGCTATTTCTTCTTGAACTTGAGCTGCTGATTTTCATATTTCCGGTGTATTAGTCTGCTCTCATGGTGCTCACAAAGACATACGAGGCCAGGTGCAGTGGCTTATGCCTATAATCCCAGCAGTTTAGGAGGCCAAGGCCAGTAGATCACTTGAGATCAGGAGTTCGAGAACAGCGTGGCCAACATGGTGAAACACCATCTCTACTAAAAACACAAAAATTAGCTGGGCGTGGTGGCACACACCTGTAATCCCAGCTGCTTGGAAGGTTGAGGTGGGAAAATTGCTTGAACCTGGGAGACAGAGGTTGCAGTGAGCCAAGATTGTGTCATTGCATTCCAGTCTGGGCAACAGAGTGAGACCCTGTCTCAAAAAAAAAAAAAAAAAGGCATACCAGAGACTGGGCAACTTATAAAGGAAAGAAGTTTAACGGACTCACAGTTCCACATGGCACGGGAGGTCTCACAATCATGGCAGAAGGCAAAGTAGAAACAAAGTCACCTCTTACATGGCAGCAGACAAGAGAGCATGTGCAGGAGAACCCCCCTTTATTAAACCATCAGATCTCGTGAGACCTATTCACTACCATGAAAACAGTATGGGGGAAACTGCCCCCATGATTCAACTATCTCCACCTGGCCCCACCCTTGACATATGGGGATTATTACAGTTCACTGTGAGATTTGGGTGGGGACACAGCCAAACCATATCATCTGGTCTTCCTCAACTTCACTAGACCTGTTGGAACCCTGCAGACATCTGAGGTAAGAAACTAAACTGACAACTCTTCTTCTGCTACTTGGGCTCAGAGCCTGGCTTGCCTGACCCTTCTACTCATGCCCATAAGAAAGTGAAATGGATTTGATGATGAAAATAAAACCCAGAAAGAGGATCCAATATCATCAATGAAGGCTTTGCTCAATGCTGCCAAAGGGAATTCAGGATGGCCAAGATCCAAGGTGGTGAAGAGCAAAGCAGAGAACACATCAGTGATTCTGAGACAGACCAGTTTCAGGTGAGAAAGGTATGATTATAGATGGGATGAAGATATGACACAGTGTAAGGTTTACAAGGCAGCTCCAGAAAGAAATCACAGAAATGACAAGAAAAGGAGAGAAAACTCCCCCTTCACAAACAGACGATTCTCATCCCACTGGCTCTGCAGCAAAACACTCAAGGGCAAGGCAGTGGAGAGCCAAGCCCAGCATGCTCAGCAAAGCAGTGATGCCCACAGTGCACATTGCAGAGCAAGTAGGGGACCTGGAGGATTGCAAAACAGAATGCTCAGCAGGACAAAACAGCTTCAATGAGCAAAGGTTCCCATGCATAGTACAGAACATCTCCAGGTGATGCAGGAGGACAGCAGGGCAGGGCTCAGTGCATGGGGACCAGGGCGAGTTCTATCAGAACTAACTGGCAGCACCTGTTACAGTAAAAACTGATGTTCTTCCTGCTCTTTCCATGAGAATTGTTTGGCTTTTGTTCCCAGGGGTACAAAAGCGTATCTGAAGTTAATAAATGTCTTCAAAGATGACAGTATAATTCATATGCTAGTATATACATCTCAATGAAGTGTGCACCACCTATGAAGAATTCTTGACAAAAAAAAAATAAATGAGTTTACTCAATCTAATCAGGACTTAACTTCTAGGTTACAAGAAATACTGAGGATAGAGGAACAGACAAAACAACATGGTGAATACACATTTAGATACTCAGACTGTAGAACTTTGGACAACTCGACTGACCCAGCCTTTCATCATCGGCGTTTTAAAGTGGGGGAAGGAGCAGAAGACTATTCTAGAATAAAAGAAATTAAGACGTATGTCAAGTAAATGCAATGCAGGAAATGTGAGTGGTTTCTCATCTTAAAACACTAAAATCTCAGCCATAACAAAACACTTGTTATGGATAGAGATACTGCAACGTGGACTGGGTATTTGATATTAGGAAATCACTGTTTCTTAGGCATGAGACTATTATTGTCTATATGTAGGAGTATATTCTTAATTTAGGAGACACATACTGAAGTATTTATGGTTTACGCCAGTTATTAAAATACCATCTTTCTGCTCCAAACTTGCCTTTCTATACTTGACCTTGTGATTCTGGGTCCCGGACTCTGCAAACGACATGATAGGCCTTGCCAAAAGGGGGCGCTAGAGAGAGACCGCAAGGCTGAAGGGGAGGAAAGGGTTTGCTTTTTTCTGCTTCCTGTATCCGTTCTGTCACCTGGCAATGCGTCTCCACCTTGGCAGGGGCGCTTTATTCCTGTAGCAGCCACTGAATTAAGCCCCTTTCTCAAGAGGTCTGGGTCCTAGCCCCACAGCTCAGAGACCAGCACCAGCCTAACAGCGGCTCAGTCTCAGGGATCAGACTTGCAGCAACACAGGGCCCCTCCTCAGCCCTAGGGATGCGGTGGCTCAAGCCTGTAATCCCAGCACTTTGGGAGGCCGAGGCGGGTGGATCACGAGGTCAAGAGATCGAGACCATCCTGGTCAACATGGTGAAACCCCGTCTCTACTAAAAATACAAAAAATTAGCTGGGCGTGGTGGCACGTGCCTGTAATCCCAGCTACTCAGGAGGCTGAGGCAGGAGAATTGCCTGAACCCAGGAGGCGGAGGTTGTGGTGAGCCGAGATCGTGCCATTGCACTCCAGCCTGGGTAACAAGAGCGAAACTCCGTCTCAAAAAAAAAAAAAAAAATTGCTTCCTCCATGATTCTAGAAAGTCTAAGGAATTCTCTTTTTACTCTCTCAGTTATGTAGTTGTTAACTTTATACCTAATTAACAAATCATTAAAGTCTCTCCATTCAAATAATAGGTGTGGTTTCTGAAGGGGTAAAGTATACCATAATGTTTGCAAGTTGCAAAAGGAAAAAACACAGATATTTAGTTAGATACATATACTTGTATATACAACACACACATGTAAACAAATGTATATTGAGATATACATTTGTATATCTCTACTAAAAATATAAAAATATATACAAGAAAGATGTTGAATCTAGGTAGTGGGTGACACAGTGGTCATTCAACTTTGCACATTTAAATGTTTTTATATTGAAAGGTTAAAAAAAAAAGGGCCAGGCATGGTGGCTCATGCCTGTAATCCCAGTACATTGGGAGGCTGACGCAGATGAATCACTTAAGATCAGGAGTTTGAGACCAGACTGGCCAACACGGTAAAACTCTGTCTCTACTAAAAACACAAAAATTAGCCAGGTGTGGTGGGGCACACCTGTAATCCCAGCTACTTGGGAGGCTGAGGCATGAGAATCAATTAAACCTGGGAGACAGAGGTTGTGGTGAGCCAAAATGGTACCATTGCACTCCAGCCTGGATGACAGAGTGAGTCTCTGACTCAAAGAAAAGAATAAAAAAAAGAGGAAAAAGAGAAAAATGATATATAATCATTTTTCACTATGGTATTGGTATGAAAATTAAGTTGAGATAATCAGAAAGAATAAAAAAACCACCTTTCCCACTTTCCCAGGTACATCTGCAGCCCCAAAGTCCATTAATCCTGTGAAAGGTTCGAGTCCTGCTGGGGAGGCTTCCCAACCTTCTTTGACAGAGAAAGCACGTGAACTTTTGTGTGGCAAGTCAGGTCTGCCAAAAACAATTACATCTGCAATTGACCCACAGAGGCCCTGCCTTGGCAGAGAATCAAGCCTGGAGGGTATTTTACACAGGACTCCGCCAGTTCATTTCAGCAGCAAAGAACCTACGTCTTTATCAAAGAAGAGAAGGATATTCCACAAACTCCCTGACAAATCACTTAGTTGGATTACCTCAGTCAGTTGAAATCTCTGACCTAAATCCTTCATGCTCTAAATTATTCCCCTTCTTCTTACTGTTTCTTCCTTGTTATGAAAGAAAGCCTTCCCTGTACCTTAGTAAATTGCCTGCACCTGTCTCTTGGTAAAACATCATCAAGACCCTGGAGCCACCTCCATTGTTCTTCCTGTGGTGCCATCTTGCTTTCCCTCCAAGCCTGTGACCATTAAGCCAAAATGAAGAGCCAGCCTCTCACAGGGTCCTGACTGCTACAGCCCAGGTTGTGGTGGGTTTCCATCTGTCACTTGTGGGTAAGCTTTTGTCTGTTTCATATCATTGACCAGATCAGTCCATGTCCCACCACTGATCATTTATTCTGTACTCTTTCCTTCATTGGCTGCACCCTCATGTGACCCAACCTTTGGTGAGCACAGTTGGTTTCACTGCCTTAAAAAAAAAAAAATTGGCCACCTCAGCCCACAATTAAATCTCACTCAGACGAGGAAGATGTGTGTGAATTCTCATATGACATTAAATGGAGGGCCAGGGAGGGGTAGCTCTCCCATTCCTGGAGGCTTCTTGCAAAGCTTGTCATAGAGAAGACCATGAAAGCAGTGGCACCAGGACAAAATTAGCAGTCCCCACCCCAGGAAAGTAGGGGATCCAAAATCTACAGCTACTTGGCCTTCACTGCCTGGTGTTGGCTCTGTCATTTCCTACATCTGAAATAGCCTCCCTCCTTGCCTACTTCCTAAAAACCTAGTCATCCAGTGAGGTCTGGCTCTACTGTTGCATCCCTCACAAAGCTTCCTCTCCTCCCTCCAGAGAGAAGACAAAAGGCCAATAAACACAGGAAGAGATCCTCACCCTCTCTTACAATGTGGAAAATGAACATGAAGCCAATCAGCCCACATTTTTCACCCCTTACTCAGAAAGTGTCTGGAAAGATGAGGATTCTCATGTCCTGTTTGCTGTGATCTAAGCTGGTGGGGCCACTGTAGAGAAGAAATGGGCACTATCAAGTAAAATTGTAAAAATATACATCTTATGATCAAGAAATTCCACTTCTCATCAGCTACCCTTGGAGAGATAGGATACTCCTAGCATAAATACACAGTGTGTAACCAAATGTTTGCTGAGAGTTGCCTAAAATAGGGACAAATCAGAAACAACCTAAGCATTCATTAATAGAGCAATGGATAAATAAACAGCTGTACAGCTATTCCATGAAAAGTTGGGAAGTCATTAAAAAGAATATAGTAGGTAAAAGCAGTGAGACCCAGAAGCAATAAGCATGTTAGCATGCAGATCCTGGTGTATCATAATATTTCCTATGAAAGGAAGGAAATAGCAGGGCTCCTCAGAGAAATAGCTGATTCCAGAGTGAAGGCACAGCAGGTACAAGATGGGCCTGAAACACTTTTTAATGCCAGAAAGGAAAGAAGTACTAAAATAATAATAATAATAATAATGAGGACATGCCATAAAGACATGGGAAGGGGGCTCCACTGGCCAAAATTCTCCACTGGACAATTTGAGCACCACAATAATTAAGAATAGTAACATTACAGACCATCGAAAAATCAGAACCCCTGAGTCCATAATAAATAGAAAATTTAATTTTCTTTTACAAATTATTTGAGAACAAGTGGCATACACTATGTTCCTTTCCTAAACACCTAAATAATAAATAGGCAAATAAATACGTAAAAGAGAAGGGAGAACTTTAGCTTACAGCGAAATGCCAAGCCGACTGGTACACATGGAAGAATTGTTACAGCTGGAAAATCACCATTCCTCAACCATCACAATAAAATTGGATCTAGCAAGAAATACCAGTGGATGCTAAATCTGGGGAGAAATGGTGAAGAGGAGCAGGCTATTTACATGATCTTCAGTGTCCTCCAATAGACTACGTATGGGTTGTGTAAAGAAAAAAGTAGTGACTATATGGTAAACAAATCAGACAACACTTAGAGCAGATGATCAAGGTTAGCACCACCAACGAAGGGCAGACAGACATTGTGAGTGAGTGCAGATGAGGTAACTTGAGAGGGACTCATCACCTATATGCTATTCTGTCTGAAAATACCTACCTTGAAGCTCATCATGAATCTAATCATGAGAGAACATCACAAAACCCAAAATAAGAAAGTGCCAATTTTATTAAAAGCAAAGATTATATACAAAAGTGTCAGTATCATAAAATACAAACACTAAACATGTTCCACATAAATAGACAGCCAAAGAGAAGTGACAACTAAATGCAAGATCTTATCCTAAAAGGTATCTTAGATTACAGAGAGGGATGCTATAAAGGACTTCATTTTATTAACTGACAAAAATAAAATTTAGATTGTAAACGAAATAAAAGTAGCATAGCAATACCGAATTTAGAGTAGTTGACAACTATTATGGCTATTTAAGAGAATATCTCACCAGGCATGGTGGCTCATATCTGTAATCCCAACACTGGGAGGCTATGGTGGGTGAATGGCTTAAGCTCAGGAATTTGTGACCAGCCTGGGAAACATAATGAGACCTTATCTCCCCTAAAAATAAGTTAATTAGCTGGATGTGGTGTCACACGCCTGTGGTCCCAGCTACTCAGGACGTTGAGGCAGGAAGATTGCTTGAGGCTGGGAAGTTCAGGCTACAGAGGGCCATGCTTATCCCACTGAATTTCAGCCTGAGTGACAGAACAAAACCCTGTCTCAAAAAAAAAAAAAAAAAAAAAAGAGAGAGAGAGACAGAGACTATCCTTACTCTCAGGAATTATGCAGTGAAGTATTTAGGAAAGGAACATAGTGTATGCCACTTGTCCTCAAATAATTTGTAAAAGAAAATTAAATTTTATATTTATATGTGATGGATATACAAAATATATTTAAATATGTATATACATGCACACAGATATATATACACATACATATAACAAATAGGACAAAGTATTACATTTGAAAAAGGTTATTTGAAAATTCTTCGAACTATTCTTATTCTTGTGACTTTTTTGTTTCAAAATAAGAAGTTATTTCAAAATAAAAAATTAGGAACAAAAAATGGTGTCACTATGCATGGTAGCATAGAAAGAACTCCAAAATACACTGTTGAGCAAAAGAAGAAAAATTATAAGGTAACTCTTTTGGTATGATATTTCCCTGCATTTTGCCTACATTTGTGCTAAATAATATATAGAGAACTATCTGGACTTTGGGAGGCCGAGGCAGTTGGATCACGAGGTCAAGAGATCAAGACCATCCTGGTCAACATGGTGAAATCCCGTCTCTACTAAAAATACAAAAAATTAGCTGGGCATGGTGGCACGTGCCTGTAATCTCAGCTACTCGGGAGGCTGAGGCAGGAGAATTGCCTGAACCCAGGAGGTGGAGGTTACAGTGAGCCGAGACTGCGCCATTGCACTCCAGCCTGGGTAACAAGTGCGAAACTCCATCTCAAAAAAAAAAAAGAACTATCTGGAAAAACACACCAAATTGATGACAAAGTTTACCTTTGTCACAGAGGAGACGAGACCAAGATAGTAGAGCACTTTCACTTGTCTAAAATGTTTTTATTTTTATAAAAAGAATATATTTATGAATTGCTCAGGCAATTAGAAATAACCTTTTTTTAGTCAAAAAGTAACATGCTGTCAAAGTTGTGGAGAAAAAGGAACACTTATATGCTGTTGGTGGGAATGTAAATTAGTTCAACCATTGTAGAAGATAGTGTGGCAATTCCTCAAAGACCTAAAGACAGAAATACCATTCGACCCAGCAATCCTATTGCTGGGTGTATACACAGAGAAATATAAATCATTCTATTATTAAAGACACATGCATGTGTATGGTCACTGCAGCACTATTCACGATAGCAAAGACATGGAATCAACCTAAAGGCCCATCAATGATGGACTAGATAAAGAAAATATGTATACCATGAAATATTATGCATCCATAAAAAGGAACAAGATAATGTCCTTCACAGGGACATGGATGGAGCTGGAGGTCACTATTTCCAGGAAACTAACGCAAGAACAGAAAACCAAAAACCACATATTCTCAATTATAAGTGAAAGCTAAATGATGAGAACACATGGAAACATATAGGGAAAAACACACACTGGGGCCCATCTGAAGGTGGAGGGTGGGAGGAGGGAGAGGATCAGGAGTAAGAACTAATGAATACTAGGCTTAATACCTGGATGATGAAATAATCTGTACAGCAAACCCCCATGACACAAGTTTACCTATGTAGCAAATCTGCACCTGTACCCCTGAATTTAAAGTAAAAGTTTAAAAAAATCAAATAAAATGAAAGTAACCTAAAAGAACAGAAAAAAATAATAATAATAATAACTTTTTTAAGGTTAAAATCTTCTTCTCAATTCCCATCAGTGACAAGAATCACAGCTCCGCTTTTCCTGAGATAGTACCTATTTAAATACTAGAGCCCACTCTAATATTTGACAGTCTCAGAGACTCTGCGGATTTAGGCCTTGAGAAATCTGGTCAGGAAATGGCAGCAGCATGGGTATTTGGAAAGATCCTGGGCTTCAGAGTCAGAAAAGTTTGAACCATGTCTCCATCACCCACTGACAGTGTGATACAGGGCAAGAGACAAATCTCCAACATGAAACTTGGCTGTATTTGTCAAAACAGAGTTGTATTTGATAATTCTAAAGTAAATCTGGAGCCTGACAGCCGACTTTCATGTCAGTACAGATTTCAAAACATGGACTCTGAAGTCATCATATAGAAACCCTGCAAATGCCAAGAAGAAAAAGAGGTGACTATGACCTCACAAAAAAAGAGGTGAAAGAATTGTGACTCAGCACTCCTGAAACAAAAGGCAGTCATAGATGTTAGGTAAAACTAGTGCCTGGTCAAAAAAGGTTGGGAAATGCCAAATTAGACAAAACTCATCAGGCTTCTTTACTGCAGGACTTATTAGGGCCTTTAAAATGCTAATGTGCACCGTGAATATCCAACAGATGATACAATTTGCAATATATGACAATGTCATCCAGAGGTGACATTTTTGGTAAATCCGAATGATGAGGTAAAGGCACTATCCACGTGAAATAAAGGGAGAATGAGTGTTCCAGGCAGAGGGAACAGTGTTTACAAAGGCCCTAAGGCTGGAGGGGGAATTGTGCACTCATGAAACTGAACGGTGAAAAGGTATGGAGGCAGATGAGCCCCGGGAAAAGCATACCTCAAGTGGAAGCCAGGGAAGAGAGGCCAGAGCTAGATGGTGCAGAGTCATGCAGGCTACGGAAGAGTTTTATTCCAGCTGCAGTGGGCAACTTCTGAAGGGTTTTCAACTTGGATGTTATATAATCTAATGTATCCTCTAAGATCAGATTTCAGTTTCCTTCTCTGTAAATGGACATAAATAAGAGAATGTCTAAAAGGTGCTGAGTTGCTTGCCTGTCAAAAATGAATTGGGCCTGGCACAATGACCCATACCTGTAATCTCAACACTTTGGGAGCCGAGGCAGATGAGTCACCTGAGGTCAGGAGTTTGAGACCAGCCTGGCCAACAGGGCAAAACCCTGTCTCTACTAAAAATACAAAAATTAGCCAGGTGTGGTGGCACCTGCCTATAATCCCAGCTACTAAGGAGGCTGAGGCAGGAGAATCACTTGAGCTGGGGAGGCAGAGGCCACAGTAAGCTGAGATCACACCACTACACTTCAGCCTGGGCAAAAGGAGTGGAAGATGTTCACAAATGTGAGCATGCATCACAAGCACCTTGGGTGCTTGTTAAAACTAAGACTGCTTGTTCTTACCTCCAGAAATTCTAAGCAGTCTTGGGAGGCCCAGGAACCTACACTTCTAACCATTTTTTGGGTGATCATGCTACTGGGCAGAGAAGAACCTTTGGGTGGGAGGAAAAAATAAAGAAGTGGGAGGTGCCTTTGGGAGGTCGCTGCAGTAAGTAAGAGCTAGTGAAGTGAAATGATGCCCTTGAGATGGGGAAAAGTGGTCCAGAAGAGTTCTGTTTTGGAGGTGGAATGGACAGGACTCATTGATGGATTGGAAGCTGGGGCTGAGGGACTGGGAGAAGTCAAGCAGGACATTCCTAAATCTCTCGGTTGAGCAACTATGCAGAGATGGTAGCATCCACTGAATGGCACCCCTTGTGGGAGAGCAGCATTGGAGATACAGGCTTGGAGATGTGAACTCTGATCTCCGCAACACCCAGATGGCCATGGCAGGTAGGCAGGGGGAGTCTTCGTGAGGGCGGCAATCACATCTATCTTGCCTTCGATTATACCTCCAGATCTCAGCCCCAGCCTCCTGATACATATTCAGAAAACATGTTTAAAAGTTGGTGAACAAAGGGAGGCTGAGAAACCCCAAAACCATGCTGCCATGTTTCAGGAGGCCACAAACAGTTCATCTACAGAGACCGGATCACTGGATGAGCTAAACTGTGAGCGCCATCACTTGCAAACCCTGGCATGTACAGTCAAGTGGGAGGTTGGGAACGGAACAAAAGACGGAAGTGAGCCACCCACTTCATGGTAGGCTTCTTCCTTCAGAAGTCAGAGATGTCGTATGTGAGCCTTTCTTGGGTGGGCCTTGAGATGGAAAGGTTTGAACTGCGAGCTAAATAAGCAGGAAGGCCAGAGGAATCTGGTTAACTTGGGCTTTTTATAAAATAAATCATGGGAAAATTGAGCTGTGCAACTTGGGGAAATGCGGAGGGAGGGATAGGGAGACAGGGAGAGAGGACACGCAGTGCAGAAGAGGAGAAATGCCTTTACTAAGGCTATCTACCTAGCGAGCCTTCAAGGGGTCAGCCTCCAGAACTTGACCTCCCAGGCCAACCTTGACCGTTGAGTCCTTGCCACATTTTGAGCAAGCATGATGGACCCTCAGTCTCCCCACTTACCAAGTTGTAAATTAAAAGGCTGTAATTCCATCCAGGGGTTCTGGTGACATCATAAACCACAGAACCACAAGCTCAATTCACCAGAAGCCCCAAGATGGAATTACACCCTTTTTTCCTAATCCAGGCAGCTCTGGTCACTGCCGTTTTTTCATGATATAATAGAAGTGAGCAGCATTTTAACCATTTGTGAGAGGCCTTTCTCATGCGGTCCTAGAGCCCCGTCTCTCCTGTCCTCTCCCACCCACCTCACTGGAAACCTTTCTGCTGAGGGTGCCCTTCAGGAATGCCCTTGGCCTCCAAAGCTCTCCTTTCTCCAGGCCTGCTCCTCTCCCCTCCTCCCTCCAGGTCTCTGGTACTCTTCCACCTCCTCCCAGGAGCTAGCAGTGCTCTGGTTTCTACCTTAAAATGTTGCTTTTTAAGAGAAGTCCCGTCTCTTCTGAGTCTGTCAGGGCCCCGACAAACGGATTTCATGATCTCCCTGGGATATGGTCCCCAAAGTGGCATGAAAATGAAGTCCTGCTTTAATTGAATCAGGGACGTTTACAACTTAAAGGAGAATCTTTCTGAAAGTGAATGACTGCTTCCAGTGTCCTTCACCTCTCAGGTCCTAGCCTGGCAACCCCCATAGCTCATGGCATCACTAATTTCCTCCAAACACCATGGAGCAAACCTTGGCTGTTCCCATTTCTTTCGGCATCCTGTTAGATCAAGTTTCTTCCCTTTTCTAAATACCGGCTGGAAATGTGCTTCGTCAGCTGCTCCAGTAAAAAAGCACTGGAAAAGGCGACTCCTCAAGCGCTCACACATGCTTCCCCACCTTAGACCTAGAGTTGATTCTTCAGTTCCTATGGAATCTTATCTAGAAGAAAATCCACAAGTGAGGGTAATCATAAAGAAAGCAATCTTGGCTGTGCATGGTGGCTCACACCTATAATCTCAGCACTTTAAGAGGCCCAGGTAGGCAGATCACCTGAGGTCAGGAGTTGGAGACCAGCCTGGCCAATATGGCAAAACGCTGTCTCTACTAAAAATTCAAAAATTATCAGGGTGTGGTGGCACATGCCTGTAGTCCCAGCTACTCAGGAGACTGAAACATGAGAACCGCTGGAGCCTGGGAGGTAGAGATTGCGGAGGTTACAGTGAACCAGTATCATGCCACTGCACTCCAGCCTGTCTGACAGAGCATGACACTCTCTCTAAAAACACACACACACACACACACACACACACACACACACACAGAGAGAGAGAAACAGCTATGTCTCCGATACTTATACTATTCTTCATCCCTTGTACGTAGATATTATTTTCTCCATTTTGTGGATAAGGGAAACTGAGTCTCAGAGATATGGAGTATTTTGACCAAAGCCACTAAGTAAAACCCTTAGATTTCACCCCAGCCTGTCTGACTCCAAAGCCTATACATGTGGTTCTCTCTCCTGGAATTAAATATTTTGGGAATAAATGTTGCATGTCCTTCCAAAAAGACTTTTTAACAGTTCATTTTCATGTAACATTTTTTTAAAGGGATAAAAATTCTACATTATTTTAGGGTGCAATACAAGTCCAAAAAAAGCACATACTAATGTCCTCTGTTTTTTGTTGTTGTTGTTTGTTTGTTTGTTTGTTTTTTGAGACAGAGTCTTGTTCTGTCGCCAGGCGCCAGCCTGGAGTGCAGTGGCGCAATCTAGGCTCACTGCAATCTCCGCCTCCCTGGTTCAAGCAATTCTCCAACCTCAGCCTCCCGAGTAGCTGGGACTACAGGCATACGCCACCACACCCAGCCAATTTTTGTATTTTTAGTAGAGATGGGGTTTTATCATGTTGGCCAGATGGTCTCGATCTCTTGACCTCGTGATCCACTCGCCTCAGCTTCCCAAAGTGCAGGGATTACAGGCGTGAGCCACTGCGCTGGCCTGTCAGATGTGTTTTTTAAAAGTAAGTTATTTCAAAAGAATTATAACTCCCCCCTAACAAAAAACAAAAATTGCTTATCTCCACATTGATATCATATGGCAGAAATGAAGTAGATCAGTGGCTTTTTTATGAAGTGTCATCCACAAGACACTAGTATTTGAGACAGAGCTTACGGAAGAGTTTATATGCACTAGTCTGTCTGCCCGTGCTGTGTGTGGTGTGCAGTGTGAACCCCGGGCATATTAGAGACATTCCTCTCATGGCAAGAAGGATGTGAGCTGAAGAGAATCAATGCTTCAGGGCCAAGTGACTTTGGTACTTGTAAAATGTGGTGATGTTACAGTTTCAGAGGGCTACAGGTTAAGCATCTCATGAATAAGAAACATATTCGACATCATTTCAGAACGCCACCTGCAAACATTTGAGAACACAGCCATCTTAGACAAAAGCTGGGCTACAACAGACAAAAAGACTTAGCATAGGTTATGATTTCTTCAGAAAATGCATCTCTTTGTCTGATGAAGCACGTGTTATGGATGGTTTCAGGAAGATGCGTGAGGCAGTGACCTAATTTTTTTCCTCTAGCATCAGGGACAATAAATAACATCTTCCCAGAGAATGCAAATGGGGAAACACCGTCAGCAGATATTATATGAATTTATAAAGTAGAAGTGGATGCCACACTGAACAAGCAGGCGTCTTGCTTCTCCAACTTCAAAGTGAGTCGACAAAAATCTCCTAGCGATGGGGGACAATTTATTCATTCCCACAACAAACATTTAATTACCAAATTAATCCCATATCATTGTACTGCATGATGGAAAATCATCATGCACTTCTAAATGTAGAAAGACAATGAATTTGAAAACATCTTGTGGATTTTTCCCACAGCCTCAATGTCCAAGATTCCACTGGCTATGCGAACACGTGAACCTATAGGCAAAGGCAGCCTTGAGCAACGGCAGAGGAAGCACCCACCCTTCATGGCCTGACCCAAAAGCTCTGAAAAGTTTTACAGGGCAGGCTCTGAGGTCAGACCGTCTAAGTCCAAGCTTGGCTGTGTGATCTCAAGCAAGGTTTTTAAACCATATGTGCATATCCCCAGTTTCCTTGACTGTACATGAAAGTAAGAGTGCCCTAACTACCTCATAGGCTCGCTGCGAGGATTAAATGAAGTCATCCACATAAAGTGCTTAGAACAGTGTGGAGTGAATGCTCAATAAGTGAGAGATGCATGTGCCTTTGCCCCTCCATCAGTACGTTTGTGTTGGCTAGAATTCTTGTCAGTGATCTGCATCTGACTCAAATTAGCTCACATAACTGAAAGGTCCAGCGGAGCACTGACCACTGGTGCAGCTTGGTTTGGGGGCTCCAATGATACTGTCAGGCCCTGGTCACCCTCTCCACCTCTTACCTCTTATTTCTCTAGTGTGGCCCCACTCTCAGACAAGTTGTCCCATCGTGGTGGCAAGATGGCTGCACCAATGTCAGTCTATATCCTCCCAGGTTCAAATCCAGCAGGAAAGAACATGACCCAGGTTGCAGCAGGTTCTGCACAAATTGGAATATGAATCACTGCCCGTGATTTCCCTCATCACTGAGAAGGTTGAGCATGTTTTTGTATGTTTCTTGGCATTTATAGTATTAAAGAATGTTAACCTCATCATTTTATTCCAAAGACTTCACGGTCATTGTACACAAAATGAGAGGAAGGTGTAATTTCTTCCAAGTAAGCTGGTTTCCTGTGAGGGGTGTTCCAGGGTCTGCCAAAATTAGAGGTGCCTCCTCTTTTGGCACAAACCCCTCACCCCCATGATCTGTCACTCGGCTACAGCATTCTGTTAAAATGGTAATTCCAGTGTGGCCTCAATCCCTCCTGAAACCAGGGCAACACTCCAGCCTTTTCATCTCACATACTCTTCACCCCTCAAGTCCTAACCTCGCACCTTCCTAGCTCCTGGGGACCCTAGCTTCCTTCAAACACCAAGGTGCAAACCTTGGATATTCCCATTTCTTTTGGCATCCTGTTAGATGAAGACTCTGCCTTTTTCTAAATCCTTGGTGGAAATGTGCTTCTTCAGCTGCCTCTACCCACAGCCCTGGAAGCAGTGACTTCTCAAGCATTCACACATTCACACATTTTCTGAACACTGTAGTTCCAGGGAGTTTGCTGCCCAATGCCCCTCAGGAGCTGGAGCTAGCAAGTCTGCCCACGAACATGTTTGGTGCTTCTTGCTCAGCTCCCAAGCTCGTTTTAGCATAGGTAAGGCCTGTTTTCTTTAAGGACTAGAATCAAATGTCACCTGAACCTCCAAAACTGGGGTTACTCACTCCCACCTCTCTACTCTTGGGCCACCTGGCTCATGCTCTTAAGAGCAAAGATGGTCAGTTTCCTACTCACACTTTCCCCCACCAGACTTAGGGTTCCTAGAGGGTCCTTGAGTGCCTACACCTAGCCCAGCAACCAACACGGAGTATAAGCCAAGTGCATGTTGGCTGGTTGAGTGTCCTCTTGAATGATAGGATGTCCATCTACACCTGACAGCCCCATCCTCATCAGGACACCATTGCAAAGCTTCCCAGGGTGTGGTATACAGCCTCATGGCTCAGTAAGGAGCAAGAAGACATGATTGGGTTTTCTTTGTCTTCTTCCTCTTTGACCATATTCTGTACCACCAAACATGGCCAAAAATAGTAGAAGACCACTATCATAGTGATTGTAGATTTGGGAGGAAATACACAACTTGACAAACACTTATCATGGGCTTCCAACATGCAAAGTGCTGAAGGAAAAAGTGTATCAGTCAGGTTGGGCTAGGTTTTATTGTGGTTAACAAATAATCCCTAAATCCCAGTACGTTTTTTGGTTTTTTGCTTTGAGACAGGTTCTGTCTCTGTCACCCAGGCTACAGTGCTGAAGCACAATCACAGTTCACTGCAGGCTCAGCCTCCCATACTCAAACAATCCTCCCACCTCAGCCTCCTGAGTAGATGGGACTACAGGTGTGCTCCACCATGCCTGGCTAATTTAAAAACAAAAACAAAAAAACATTTTATTGTAGAGATGGGGTCTTTTGACATTGCTCAAGCTGGTCTCAAACTCCTGGGCTCAAACAATCCTCTCACCTCAGCATCCCATAGAACTGGGATTACAAGCATGAGCCACCACATCCATCCCCTAGTAGCTTTTAACAACAAAAGCTTGTTTCTTGTACAGGATGCATGTCCCTTATGGTTTGGTAGGGGTACTCAGGCTGATAGAGCAGAAATTATCTCCAGTGTGATTGGTCAGCATCCCAGAGGGGATAAGAACAATTAAATGGCACATGTCACTTTCACTCCACAACTCATGGGTCAGAACTAGGCCCCATGCAACCATAAGAGGACCAGAAAGTCCAATCCTTCCATGTACAGGAAAAGGGCTTAATGAGAATCACTCAAGAGATCCATGGTGGGTAAGTTCTGGCCTTGTCTTTGATGGAGAGGTAAATAAAATGTGCAGGTGGAATAGGAAGGATACCACTCACATGGAGGCAGGCAGAAAGGTGGTGAGGGGAGGCTGTGGGTGGAATGAACAGACTTCAGGGCCACTTGAATGTGTCACTCAATCTGCTGTACTAGAGCTGATTTGCTGCATGTGTATTATGTATCAGCTAAGCTCCTGTTCTAAGCTCTTGGATAACTTCATTAGGTCACTTAGGAACAACAAGCAAAGATGGATGATATCAGACAGCTCCAAGGAAACTCACAGAACTGGAGGGAAAGTAGAAGAACAAGGCCTCCCACTGATAATCAGATCAGCTCCCGACAGCAGGACCAAACCACAGCCTCTTCAGCTCCAGCTGTTTCCTTTCTTCATGTCATGCAGATTTCAGATTCCCAGCAGAGAGGCTACTGGCATAGCTTAGGTTTTGGTGCAGCCTTGGCGAAGAAGGGAAGGCCAGAGCTCCCCAAATGGCAATCTCACTAAGACTGAATGTGGTAGGAACTTCCACCAGAGGGAAGGCAAGGAGCTCCTTCTGGAACAAGGGAAGTAACTGATGACTACTTAGACAAAAAAGATGTTCATAAAAGCACTCTTAGTCCAAATGGATTCTCACAACCATAACATGAGTATCTATCTCCATGTTTTCAGACAAAGAGGCTAAGAGCCTCAAAGCCTCAGTAATGTCCCAATATCACAGTTTGTGTTTTAGTCTGTCCAGGCTGCTATAATAAAATACCACAAAGCAGGTGGCTTAGAAACAACATTTATTTCGGACAGCTCTAGAGGCTGGGAAGTCCAAGATCAAGCCTCTAGCAAATTCAGTGAATGGTGAACACCTTCTTTCTGGTTTATAGATGGCACCTTCTCACTGTGTCCTCATTGACAGAAGAAGCTAACCAGCTCTCTGAGACCCCTTTTTTGTTTGTTTGTTTGAAATAGGGTCTTGCTTTATTACCCAGGCTCTGGAGAACAGTGGTGTGGCCACACCAGCAGTCTCTCTGCTGGGAATCTGAAACCCGCATGACATGAAGAAAGGAAACAATTGGAGCTGAAGAGGCAGTGGCTTGGTCCTGCTGTTGGGAGCTGACCTGATTTCCAGTGGGAGGCGTAGTTCTTCCACTCTCCCTCCAGTTCTGTGAGCTTCACTGCAGCTGCAATTTCCAGGGCTCAAGAGATCCTCCTGCTTCAGCCTCACAAGTGCCTGGGATTACGGGCATGTGCCACCATGCCTGGCTAATTTTTAAACTTTTTTTTTTGTAGAGACGAGGTTTTGCCACCTTGCCTAGTCTGGTCTTGAACTCCTGGGCTCAAGCAATCCTCCTGTGTTGGCCTCCCAAAATGCTGGGCTTACCAGCATGTAGCCACCATGCCTGGCCTATTCCCATTTTTCATTGGCATTAAAAGGTGAAGAAGGAATCTGAAACTGCTACTAATCATGTGACCACCATTTTGTAGAACACTGAATAGTCTACAAAGTGTCTTCTTATATATGATCTCCTTGGTCTTCCTCAAACAGTGTGAGGTGGGCAGCCCTGTATCACTCATCCTTTTTGTTGGACGAAGACATGGTAGAGCTGGGCCCAGCATCCCGTGGTCTTGTTTTTCTATTGGAGGTGATGCCCTGGTGGAGGCTGCCCTTTCAGTGGGGCTGTTTACTGGTCTACAGCATGGGGCTGATTGGTTGCAGTTAGCTTGAAGTTGGAGGAAATGGTTGTGGTTGGAATTGACCGGGAACATGACCTGTGTGGGGACCCAGAGCCTTTGAAAAAAGAGCTTGGTCTCTCAGCCTTTCCTGGTAGTTTTCAGAAAGAGATCTCTATTCTTGTGTCTGGGAAATGTGTCTAAGTGTTACTTAATGGTGTTAAAAGAACTGGGAAGTACAACTGCAGGGAAGGAAGCTCGCACCCCTGCCACATCTGACTTAGGAGGCCCCTAACAAGTGTTCATCTTGTAAAATGGAAATCTGAAAACATAGTTTCACAGTTTGAGAGATACATGTGGACGTGAGTTAAAAGAACAGAGGGGCCTTGAGTATTGAAGCTTCTCTGCCACTCACCTTCAGCTTCCTGCTTGGATGTGGTTGGTGACTCCTGCTTCCCCAAAGCTTGGAGGCACTATCGTGTGGGGTTCACCAGATGTCTCTGGCATCCATTGTCTGGATTCAAATCCCAGTACTGTTTGTGCTGCTCTGTGATTCTAGGTGAGATATTTGTCTCTCTGAGTCTGTTTTCCTGTTAGTAAAATGCGCTCACCTTGTGGGCATGAAGATTAAGTGTGCTAATACACAGAAAGCAGCTATAACAGTGCTTGGTATGTAGGAAATGTTCAAAGACATTTCAGTAAATGGCAAATTAGAGAGACTGACTGACTTGTCTAAAGGTACCAGCTAGGAACTGAGTGAGTCAGAATCCAGACTTAGATTGGAATCCAGATTCTGAATGGGTGTTCTTCATGCCATGCTACCTCTCAGAGGGGACTGAAGGTCCTGGTGGAAAGGAGGTTGGTGTTTCACTTCACTTCCCATTGAAACTCACCTAGAGTTCCTTGTCTTATCTTCAGTGGACATCTTACCTCCTTGAGGAGAAAGCATAATCCTTGCTCCAAAATTTTTTCTTAAACTCAACTGGTCTTGCAGTTGTGAGCCCTGCCCTGATCCTTCAAAGGGAGCTCTGTAAGCTTGGAAACAACACAGAAAGTAGCACTTTTGTATAGCACATGCTCACTTACATAGAGGAGAAAAATTCCTCCATAGAGAGTCCCCTAGCTTGACCCTGAGGCAAACTGATTTAACAATAAGAAGATGTACATTCTCAAGTAATAGGGAATGTAGTGGTGGTGTAGGCTTCAGGTGTGGTATGATCAGGATGCTATCTGTGGCTCTGGGCTCAACCCTCCTGCACACATTGACTCTGCACTTCAGGCTGACTCTTCATTGTGGCATATGGAAACCTGTAGCAAATCGATTTGCATGCTTATTATATCTAGGGAGAGAGAGAGTACTGTACGCTCAATACCTTCATTCCAGTTGGGCAGCTTATGCCACACACCCAACCTGACCCAATACCAGTTGCTGGACCAACACTATGTGCTGATTGGCTCAAGTCCACATTCCAAAACCAATCAGTGGGAATCCCTTAAGCCAGTCAGGCCCATTGCTAGGGTAGGGGTGGGCTGAGACACCGGGGGCTTCTCAGGGGAGGGATGGAAACCAGAAAACAGATTCTGCTCGAATGGAGGAAGGAGGAGTGGGTGCTGGGTACTCAACCAAAAATGCCCACTCTGGCATATGAGGACAGGAAGGGCAGGGTGGTATCTGCCTAAAAATCCAGGAAAAAAAGATCTTATAAAACTGTCATTTCTCTTTAGTCAAAACTCTAATAAAGATTTCGAGGTCACCACATTTAATTTAGGAGAAAAGTGCCACAGTGGTTGCCATTCATTTATTTATTTGAGACAGGGACTCACTCTGTTGCCCAGGTTGAAGTGCAGTGGTGTGATCATACCTCACCGTAACCTTGAACTCTTAGGCTCAAACAATCCTCCCACCTCAGCCTCATGAGTAGCTGGGACTTCAGGCGCACAGCCATGCCCAGCTAATTTGTAAATTTTTTGTAGAGACAGGGTCTCCCTACGTTGCCCAGGCTGGTCTTGAACTCCTGGGCTCAAGCAATCCTCCTGCCTCAGCCTCCTCAAAGTGCTGGGATTACAGGCATGAGTCACCATGCCCAGCCTCTATTTATTTATTGAGCAGTCATTGAAGAAGGCTACATGGTATCATTTAACAATTTAATCCTCATGACAACCTTTCAAAGTTGGAATTTCATCCCTGTTTTATAGATGAGGAAACAAGGCTCTGAGAGGTCTTGTGACTTGCTGAAGGTCACACAGCTAAGGACAGAGTGGAAAATCAAACTTGAGTTTCTGTGTAGAAAAAGCCCCAGAACAAAGTTTTGCTTGTTATAATTAAGGAATTATAAACAGGAACTGTGAGTTTATTTGCTGTGGGTCTCATACCATTGTCAGAAAGCAGGAAATAGACGTCCTTCCACTTCTGGGTCCATGAATAAATATGAAAAAATATTGTTAAAATTAAAAATAGGCCGGGCACTGTGGTTCACGCCTGTAATCCCAACACTTTGGGAGGCCGAGGAAAGTGGATCACAAGGTCAGGAGATCAAGATCATCCTGGTTTACACGGTGAAACCCCATCTCTACTAAAAATGCAAAAATCAGCCAGGTGTGGTGGCCCACACCTGTAGTCCCAGCTACTCAGAGACTGAGGCAGGAGAATTACTTGAACCTGGGAGGCGGAGGCTGCAGTGAGGCGAGGTCACGCCACTGCACTCCAGACTGGGTGAAAGAGCAAGATTCTGTCTCAAAAAATAAATAAAAATAAAAATAATTGCAAAATGAGACCAGGAGACTTGGGAAATTAAGAAGCCACCATGCATGCCTCTACCTAAAAGTACAGAATCCTACCTAGAGTTGAGGCAGGAAGCTAGGACCCCCTTCCCACCACCTAGTGGGGAGCTGCTCATAATCAGACATTGCTCGGGTAGCGATTTAAATGGTTGTTTTATGCTAACAAGGTCTTTGGAAATAAGAGATTCTTCAAATCCAGCTTGTCTGTCATCAGATGGCATCTGTAGCATTAAAACTGACTTCTGCGCTAAGATGACTTTTTCTGGTGCGGGGCACTCAGCTGCACAGGTTATCATATTGGGGTTGGGGTGGAAGCTTGGCCAATGAGACTCATGGGATCCTAGCCATACGGTGGAGGGCAGTCTTAACCTAGAAAGTGGCTCTGTGGTCGTTCCTACTGGCTGCTGGAGTTAGCATCTGCAAGTTCTCTCTGCAGTGGGTGTAGGAGTGTGTTAGTTTCCTATGCTGCCATAACACATTACCACAAACTCAGTGAAAACAATGTGAATGGCCAGGCACAGCAGCTCACACCTGTAATCCCAGCACTTTGGGAAGCCAAGGCGGGTGGATCACCTGAGGTCAGGAGTGCAAGACCAGCCTGACCAATATGGGGAAAACCCATCTCCAGTAAAAATACAAAAATCAACTGGGCATGGTGGTGGGTGTCTGTAGTCCCAGCTACTTGGGAGGCTGAGACAGAATAGCTTGAACCCAGGAGGTAGAGGTTGCAGTGAGCCAAGATCATGCCACTGCACTCAGTGTGGGCAACAGAGCAAGACTCCGTCTCAAAAAAAAAAAAAATGTGAATTGATTCTCCTGCAGTGCTGCAGATCAGAAGTCCAAAATGAGCCTTACAGGGCTGAAGTCAAGGTGTTATCCAGGCTGTGTTCCTTCTGGAGGCTCTGGGGGAATCAATTTCCTTGTCTTTTCAGCCTCTAGAGGCTGCCTGCACTGCTTTTCCAGTGGCCCCTTCCTTCATCTTCAAAGCACATTACTCTAACTCCTGCTTGCACTGTCATATCTTCTGTCTGCCTTGGAGGTACACCCTCTTGCCTCCCTTTTATGAGGACCCTTGTGCTTATATTGGGCCCACCTGGATGGGCCAGGACAAGCCCCCATTTTCAAATCCCACACCACCGCCACCCGCCACCTTCCAACACTTGAAAAGATTGTTCTTTCGGGTTCCCTTATAGCTGTGGGGCTAGTTCTGATTCGTGAGTTGTGAGTGAAAGTGACATGTGCCATTTAGTTGCCAGTATGTGAATCCCTAGAGTTCTTATGCCCTCAGATGCTGACTGACCACTTTGGAGATGGTGACTGCTCTGTCACCTTGGGTACCATTGCCAACCCCCAATGGGCATGGAGTATGAATAGGAAACAAACCTTTATTGTTAAAATTCATTGGGACTTAAGGACTATTTGCTACTGCAGCAAAACCTAGCCTAACCTGTTAGATACATACATACACCCTCATTTCACCCACTTTTCCCTTCAGGACTTTGCATGTTGGAAGGTCAAGATAAGTGTTTGCTAAATTGTCTCTTTTTCTCCCCAAATCCACAACCACCATGCTAGCATTCTTATTCTATTTTTGGCTATGTTCAATGGCACAAAATATGGTAAAAGAAGAAGAGAAAGAAAGCCCAATCATGTTTCCTGGCCTATTACTGAGCTGCATCTCAATTACTAAGTGGGACCCACATAGTAATTATTCCAACCCTCTTTGAAGTCCTACACTTTCCATGCTAGCCCTGGCTCCCAGTCACTTTCTACTCTAAAGTTCCATTCTGAAGGGATTGAACAAGCCTCCTGAAGTTGAGTCAAGTTTCATCCACCCTTCCATGGAGCAAATATTTTCTCAGATAAATGCTTGACTGATATGGACAGGTTTCCATCAGGTGGCAGTTTCTCACACATCACCTCTTGCTAGATCACAAATGCAGGAGCAGGCTGGCATTGAACACATGACTATGGGGGAAGGACCCAAGTACAGTGTAGCATGCAGTGAACTGGGACTAACAAGTGTGGGCTCTAATCTTGATTTGCCCTCATGTTAGTCCACTGGCCTCCTTTGAGGGCAAGTGAAAAAAAACTCAACTGAAACAACTTATGCAAAAATAAAATAAAAACCTCTCAAAAAGTTTCTCGAAAAATGTCAAGAAGAAACCATCTCCCTTCGTGACAGCACACTGCTGTCTCTGTGTTGGCTCTCTTCTCAGATCTGCTCTTCCCAAGTGGCAGCCAAGATGACCACAAGCAGAGCAGGTCCAGGCTTACAGGCCAGCAGCTCAGCAATCCCTAGTGAAAAGAAGAGCCCCCTTTCCAACAATTTCATCAAAAGCCACAGAATGGAATTTCATTGGTCTGGATTCAGTCATGTGCCCATCGCTGAACCAATCACTGTGACCGAGGAGATGTTCGTGCTCTGATTGGCCAGGCCTGGGACACATGCCCACCCCTGGAGTGGGAGATGGGAGTGGTCACAGTCACAGCATGAGGAATGAGAGTTGGAGAAAAATGGTTCTTCCCAGGAAAATCAGGGTGCTATTACCAAAAAGTGGGCTAGCAGACTTGGGAAATCAATTCAGACAAACCAAACTATGGGAGGTTTAATAAATTCCTTAATTCCATTTAATGGACTTATCATAAGTTATGTGAGAAGTCTAAAGACCAGGATCAATGGTCTGTACAGGGTAAGTAGATCCACTCAAGAGCCCAAATTACACAGGAGTGCAAAGTAGAAGGAGTGAGGGCAACAGCCCTAACATTCAGTGACTGCCCATCATAAACAAATTCTAAGGTCATCATCAGTGTTACATCTTTAAATACAGAAGGTTTCTCAATAAGCACAAAATTAAAGCAAAGAAAAATGCATGGTTTTTAAGTACTATTTACATCAAGTAATAGTACTTGATAGAATAGCTGAATGAATTGCTGTAGTAGGCAGAGAAAGGACCACCTCCTTCCCCTAACCAAACAAAAAGCATCCCTCTCTTCATCTCCAGAACCTGTGATTCTGTGACCTTATATAGCAAAAGAGAATTAAGTTAGCTAATCAGTGGATATTAAAATAGAGTATCTTGGGTTATCCACATGAATCCACTGTAATCACAAGAGTCAGGACAAAAAAGGAGGTCAGAGAGATGCTTTGTAAGGACTTAACCTTCCCTGTCTGGCTTTGAAGATGGAGGATGGGACCACGAGCCAAGGAATGCAGGTGGCATCTAGAAGCTGGAAAAGGCAAGGAAACATTCTCCTAGAGGGCCTGAAGAAGGCGTTCAACCCTGCCAATACCTTAATTTTAGCCCAGTGAGACTCACATGGAATTTCTAACCTACAAAAATGTAGAGTAATTTGTGTTGTTTTAAGCCATTGCTTGAGGTAATTTCTTTCAGCAGCCATAAGAAACTAATAAAATTGCCTATTTCCGGCCGGGCGCGGTGGCTCAAGCCTGTAATCCCAGCACTTTGGGAGGCCGAGGCGAGTGGATCACGAGGTCAAGAGATCGAGACCATCCTGGTCAACATGGTGAAACCCCGTCTCTACTAAAAATACAAAAAATTAGCTGGGCATGGTGGCGCGTGCCTGTAATCCCAGCTACTCAGGAGGCTGAGGCAGGAGAATTGCCTGAACCCAGGAGGCGGAGGTTGCGGTGAGCCGAGATCGCGCCATTGCACTCCAGCCTGGGTAACAAGAGCGAAAATTCCGTCTCAAAAAAAAAAAAAAAAAATTGCCTATTTCCAGTTAAAAATGTAATTAAGAATAAAAAAAACTAATAGGGCCCCTTGGTAACCAAGGATTTACTTCATCACTGTGGCCAGAGATGAAGTGCCTGAGACACATGTCCATCTCTTCAGTTGGAGATGGGAGTGACCTCAGTCCAACCATAGGGACTGAGAGTTGGGGAAGAGTGGATCTCCCCAAGAAAATCAGGGTGCTGCTGCCAAAAAGGGGGAAATCCTTGCTAGAGAGACAAAATTGGCCAAGTGCAGTGGCTCCTGCTGTAATCCCAGCACTTTCGGATTACAGGAGGATTGCTTGAGGCCAGGAGTTTGAGACTAGCCTGGGCAACATAGCAAGACCTCATCTCTACCAAAAAAAAAAGAAAAAAAAATTTAATTAGCCAGTCAGGGCACGGTGGCTTATGTCTATAATCCCAGCACCTTGGGAGGCTGAGGTGGGCAGATCACGAGGTCAAGAGTTTGAGACGATCCTGGCCAACATGGTGAAACCCTGTCTCTACTAAAAATACAAAAATTAGCTGGGCATGGTGGCACATGCCTGTAGTTCTAGCTACTTGGAAGGCTGAGGCAGAAGAATCAATTGAACCCAGGAGGTGGAGGTTGCAAGAAGCTGAGATCGTGCCACTGCACTCCAACCCGGTGACAAAGTGAGACTCTGTCTCAAAAAAAAGAAAAAATTGACAGGCATGGTGGCATGCACCCAGCTACTTGGAAGGCTGAAGCAAGAGGATCACTTGAGCCCAGGAGTTTGAGGCTGCAGTGAGCTACGATGGCACCACTGCACTAAGCAACAGAGCTAAACCCTGTCTCTAAAGGAAAAAAAAAAAAAAAAGAGGGAGAGAGAGACACACATACAAAAGCAACTTTGGGCTTCTCCAGCTGCCAACCTTCTCCCATCCCCCTAATCTCAGAAATTCTAAATCAAATTATTTGCCAAGATCACCAGGAAGCAGAAATGCCCACAATGCAGTATCATTTTAATGCAAAGTGACACTGACAATATTCCCAAAGATGCAAGAAGTCATGAATTCTGGGAGAGCAATGGTGAAGAGCTGCTTAAATCAAATGCAGGCACCTTAGCAAAGGAGCATCTGGCCAAGGTCAATTAGCTGACAATTAAAACAAAAAAAGGAAATGTCTGCAGAAATGCTTTTTTAAATAAAAGGTTCAAAAATAATTACTTGATTAAAAAAATTATTATTTGAACAGCAGAGTTTGATGCCTCAGATATTTTTGTCAAGATGGGTCCTTTTTACAGTAAAAGTCTGGATATCAGGTAGTGTTATCTTACGTTTTTTTTTAATTTATGTTTTAAAAATAATCACACATACATACACACAAAACAATAAACAGTGATTCTTACTTTGTATGTACCAAGAGTTAGTGCACAGTTAGAATTAAAAATTTGGTTATGTATAAGATACCTTTTTCCCAACTAAATGGATGTGGAGGGCAACCTCGTTGAGGTCTTGAGCTGCACTTCCCTGACCCTAATAATACTGAGCAAGAATTCATAAGTTGACTGGCCTCTTGCACTTCCTCTTCTCAGAAATATCTGTTCATGTCTTTTATCCATTTTTCTACTTTCTTTTCTTATTGATTTGTAGGTGTTCTTTTCATATTCATGACACTAATCCTTTGTTTTATGTATTGCAGATATCATCTCCAAGTTATCATTTCAATTTATTGAAGGTAGCTTTTAATTTACCAGGTACCAGTCAAGGGTTTTTTGTTTGTTTGTTTGCATATCTGTTTTAGATTTGATAAGAAACATTAGCCCCAATTTTAATAATCAGGAACTTCTGGAGTTTAAAATCAACACAGTGAAAGATGCTGATACATTTTTACTCTGACTTTTTTCTGTCAGCATTCCTAATTAGCACTAGGAAATAACTCTATCTCTCTTGGGATGGACCAGATCAGATATACTTAACAGGGTTAGTATTTTCCTCACATTATATTGCTTGTCTTAAAATTGATATCTCTGTTAAAGACTTTCAAGTTACTTTTTAGAAATTAGAAAACACTCTAGCTGCATGACCATTGCACTTAAAAACCATCAGTGAAGTTAGCCATTTTCTAAGATATCTAGAAGAAACCAATCTTGTCATATTCATCTCCAGTATACAAAAGAACATATTATCTTTACAAAAATCCTGTAGACAAGTGGGATCTAACTAAACTAAAGAACGTCTGCACCGCAAAAGAAACTATCAATAGACTAAACAAACAACCTAAAGAATGGGAGAAAATATTTGCAAACTATGCATCTGACGAAAGTGTATTATCCAGACTCTATCAGGAAATTAAATAAATCAACAAGAAAAAAACAATCCCACTAAAAAATGGCAAAAGATTATTCACAATAGCAAAGCTATGGAATCAACCTAGATGCCCATCAACAGTGGACTGAATAAAGAAAAGGTGGTACATAAACACCATGGAATACTATGCAGCTATAAATAAATGAGACTATATCATTTGCAACAACATGGATGGAGCTGGAGGCCATAATCCTAAGCAAATTAATTTAGGAACAGAAAACCATATACCAAGTGTTCTCATTTGTAAGTGGAAGTTAAACATTGAGCACACATGAACACAAAGGGAACAACAGACATTAAGACCTATTTGAGGATAAAGGGCGGGAAGAGAATAAAAATTGAAAAACTACCTATCAGGTATTATGCTGATTACCTGAGTGACAAAATTATCTGTACACCAAACCCCCAGGACATACAATTAATCCATGTAACAAACCTACACATGTACGCCTTGAACCCAAAATAGAAGTTGAAAAGAAACATATGGGCAAAGGACATGAACAGATACTTCTCAAAAGAAGATACACATACAGCCAATTAGCATATGAAAAAATGCTTGACATCAGTAATCATTAGAGATGCAAATCAAAACCACAATGAGATACCATCATATACCAGTCAGAATGGCTATATTAAAAGGTCAGAAAATAGCAGATGTTGGCCAAGTTGTGGAGAAAAGAGAATACTTACACACTGCTGGTGGGAATGTAAATCAATTCAGCCACTGTGGAAAGCAATTTGGAAATTTCTCAAAGAACTTAAAATAGAACAACTGTTTGACCCAGCAATCCCATTACTCGGTATATACCCAAAAAAATATAAATCATTCTACCAAAAAGCCACATGCACTTATATTTTCATCGCAGCACTATTCACGATACCAAAGACATGGAATCAACCTAGATGCCCATCAACGGTGGACTGGAAAAAAAGAATGTGGTACGTATATACCATGGAATACTATGCAGCTATAAATATATGAGGTCACGTCCTTTGCAGCAATGTGGATGCAGCTGGAAGCCATTATCTTAAGCAAATTAATGCAGAACAGCAAACCGAATACCTCATATTCTCACTTATAACTGGGACCTAAACACTGAGTACACATGGACAAAAAGGGATGAACAATAGACACCAGGGCCTACTTGAGGCTGGAGGGTGGAAGGAAGGTGAAAACTGAAAAACTACCTACTGAGTGCTGTGCTCACTACCTGGGTGATGAAATCATTTGTATATAAACCTCTGTTATAATAATTTACTCACACACCAAAAGAAAACCTGCACATCTACCTCTGAACCTAAAATAAATGTCAAAAAAGAAGAAAATAATAAAGAAAATTCTGGAGAGAGATCCAAGATGGCTGATCACTAGCAGCTCGGGATTGTAGCTCCCAGTGAAAACGCAAAGAACGAGAGGATGCCATACCTTCACATGAATTCTTGTTGCTCACGCACCAGGAGATTCCCAGCGGAGGAGCCCCACGGGTCGCCAGCGTGACTCTTGTGACCGGCGAGGCGGTTTTGCCGGCGCCTCAGAGCGTCGGTTCTGGGTGCAGAGTCAGAAAAGCACCATCAATCTTAACGCCGCTGATTGAGTCGGCGCAGTGGGTTGCTCAGATTTCGGCGCTGAGAATCAATAAGTTGGACGTCCACTCAGAAACCCAATTACAAAGACGGTAATTATAAAGACCACAGATGGATAAATCTACAACGAAGGGAAGAAAACAGTCAAAAAAGGCTGAGAATACCCAAGATCAGAACGCCTCTTCCTCAGCAGGGGATCCCAGTTCCTCATCAGCAACGAAACAAGGCTTGATGGAGAACAAGTGTGTTCCAATTACAGAAGCAGGCTTCAAAACGTGGATAATAAGAAACTTCTGTGAATTAAAAGAACTTGTTCTAACACAATCTAAAGAAACTAAGAACATTGAAAAAAGGTTTGACGAAATGTCAACAAGAATACAAAATTTAGAGAGGAAAATAAGTGAATTGATGGAGCTGAAAAACACAATACGAGCACTACGTGAAGTATGCACAAGTTTTAACAGCCGAATTGATCAAGCAGAAGAAAGGATATCAGAGGTCGAAGACCAACTCAATGAAATAAAACTAGAAGACAAGATTAGAGAAAAAAAGGATAAAAAGGAACGAGCAAAGTCTCCAAGAAATATGGGACTATGTGAAAAGACCTAATCTACGCTTGATGGGTGTACCTGAATGTGACAAAGAGAATGAATCCAAGCTGGAAAATATGCTTCAGGATATTATTCAGGAAAATTTTCCCAACTTAGTAAGGCAGGATAATATTCAACTCCAGATAATACAGAGAACACCACAAAGATATTCCTCAAGAAGAGCAACTCCAAGGCACATAATCGTCAGATTCACCAGGGTTGAAATGAAGGAGAAAATACTAAGGGCAGCCAGAGAGAAAGGTCAGGTTACCCACAAAGGGAAGCCTATCAGACTTACAGCAGATCTCTCAGCAGAAACCCTACAAGCCAGAAGAGAGTGGGGACCAATATTCAACATCCTTAAAGAAAAGAACTTTCAACCAAGAATTTCACATCCAGCCAAACTAAGCTTCATAAGTGAAGGAAAAATAAAGTTTTTTGTGAACAAGCAAGCACTCAGAGAATTCATCACCACCAGGCCTGCTTTACAAGAGCTTCTGAAAGAACCACGACACATAGAAAGGAACAAACAGTATCAGCCTTTCTAAAAAATACCAAAAAGTAATATATCATTATTAATTCTAAATTTAAATTGACTAAATTCCCCAATTCAAAGACAGACAGGCAATTCGGACAAAAAAAACTAAAACTGTATGCTGCACCCAGACCCATCTCACATTCAAGGATACACAAAGACTCAAAACAAGGGATGGAGAGAGACTTACCAACCAACCAGAGAGCAAAAATAAATAAATAAAAAGCATAAGTTACAATTTTTGCCTCTGATAAAATAGTATTTAAAGCAACAAAGATCAAAAGAAGCAAAGAAGGACATTATATAATGATAAAAGAATCAATGCAACAACAAGAAGAGTTAAAGGTCCTAAATATATACGCACCCAATACAGGAATACCCAGACATACAAGACTTATAAAGAGACTTAGACTCCCACACAATAATAGTGGGAGACTTCAACATTAATATTAGACAGATCAATGAGACAGAAAATTAACAACGATGTCCAGGACTTGAACTCAGATCTGGAACAAGTGGACGTAATTAACATTTATAGAGCTCTCCACTTTACACAAAATGTACACTCTTATCAGTACCACATCATATCAACTTAGAAGTTTAAACGAAATGTTGGTTGGCTCCTTGTTTGTTACTCTCTTCCCTCATTTTCTTTCATGTCTCCATTATTAAGGACAATTATAGGTATACCTATATTTAGACTGCATTCGAGCCCGGGCAATAAAGCAATACCCCCATTCTCTCTCCCTCTTCCTCTTTCTCTTTCTTCCTCTTCTTTATTCTTTTTCTTATTATTAAAAAAAAAGAAAAGGTATTCCATTTCAACACAAACCAAAAGTGAGCAGGAGTAGCTATACTTACCTTAGATAAAACAGACTTTAAGTCAGAAACAGTTAAAAAAAAAAACAACCCTCCACAAAGGTCTTTATATAATGATAAAAACATCAGTTCACAGGAGGATATGACAATTCTCAGTATTTGTGTAAACACAAGAGCATCCAAATTCATCAAGCAAATACTACCAGAACTAAAGAAAGAGATACAATATTATGGGGGACTTCAACACCTCAATCACAGCACTAGACATACCAATGGAAAAAAAGAAAAGAAAAGAAAAGAAAATTCTACGTATTTCATTCACTGTCATTCAAAAAAAAAAAATATGCAGCCAGAAGAAAAATAAAGTTAGATCCCTACCTCACTCCACATAAAACCATTAATTCCTGATAGAGTAAAGCTCTACATGAACAAATAAAACAACATAAGAAGAAAGTACAAAACATTTTCATAACATCTTTGGGAGGCCTTCCTAGTAAAGAAGGATAAAAGTCAGAAACCCCAAAGAAAGAGTAAAGATATCCAACAACTTTTAAAATTTTTTTGGGTACCTTCTTCTTGTCAGCCCAATTAAAAGTGAATAAGCAATAAGGACATTTACCCAAACAAACAAACAAAATAAATAGGATAGATTCTGAATGGGTTAACTTGAATTGTATTATTTCATTGGAGACCCAGGCTCTGTCTTGGTACTCTGACATCCTCAGCTCTTTGGCTTTTGGCCTTGAGCTTGTCCCAAGATGCTGTCACTGCTACAACCCTCACATCCTCCCTCGACAGTGTCCAGAGGCAAAAGAAGGAAAGGCAGTACTCCTTGGGTTCTTTTGAAAAGTGTTACACTGACTCACAGGCTTTCCTTCTTAGAAGCCCCTGGTAGGTTTCCCTTCACATCTTTATGGCCACAATTCCATCACAAGCCTGTGCCTAAACCTCAGAATAAGTAGGAGTAAGATAATTACCATGGGCTTAAACTAATCAAGATTCACCCTCTGGGGCTGGAGAGAAACCCCTCTCCCCACAGCCCTGAAACTCATGGCTGACCCTGTTAGCAGGGAAGAGGGAGGAATGGCTGTTGGGCAAGCAACACACCGTTCCTATTGTATATAACATAAAATCCCCTTTTGAATGTAAACAAATAATTACTGAGGTTAGAATATGTGCTAAGTGGCCTTCTGAAGCTCATAGACCAGTACAAGAGTCAGCAAACTTTCTTGGTAAAAGGACACATGACAAATATTTTAGGTTTTGAGGGTCATTTGTGCTCTTGCACAACTACTCAACTCTCCTGCCATAGCTCAAAAGCAGCCATAGACAATGCACTAACAAACAGGCATAGCCATGCTCCAACAAAACTTCCTAAAATAGGTGGCAGGACAGATTTTGACCCAAGGGCTGCAGTTTGTGAATCCCTTGTCTGGTGGAAAGATACGCATGTAAGTCAACATCTCACACTTGCTGCTGACATGTTTTATTTGGCCAACCTAGGGTTTAAGCAAGAAATGCACTGTCTGATTCACCGTAGTCTCTACTATTCCCTATTGTCTTACACCATGTCACTTTTCACATTTACTGCCATTATTCCTGGGTAAAAGAAAAGGCTGTTTTACTCAGAGTTCTAGGAAACATAACTTGCTTATTTATGGCATCTCTAGAGGCAGATGTTTTGTACATAAACTTCATTAACAAATGCCATGTAATGAAACTATTTGTTCCACTGTGACCCTTGGTATACTTTAGTACTACAGTACCAAACATACACACACTCTATCTAATAAATTTCACAAAATAATTTGGGCACTGATTTTCTAAGCATGCAGTCCAGAGGAGCCCTGTACTAATTCCTTCTCTGAAGTGATCAGCAGTGGTCCCTGTTGACAAGCTCCGTGGTAACCCAATCTCTGCATTCTGCTGACAAGTCACACTCCCGTGGTTTATGAGCTCAGTGGAATCCCTCCATAGAATTATACCCTTTTATTGAGTCCTGAACCATATATTATCATGAATGCTAAACCAGTCGAAATGGTCCATCCCCTCTGCCTTAACATTAGACAAAGCCTTGAGCAATTACCCTTCTCTGCAGAGAATGTGTTTCTTTGGCATCGAATCCTGCTGAAACTTTATGTGCCTGGGCCTCCTGCACTTTACTTCAGGGTCCAAGCTGGGCTGCCCCCAAACAGCATTGCAATCCAAGGTCATTTGGACATGGAGCATGAGGAAGTTGAATGTCTCCTTTTCCATAAAGAAACAATTAGCAAAGAAAATTAGAAGTGTGGGCTCAATTTCAGAGGAAATGATCATACCCCTGACAAAGAGTAGCAGCCTTCAGTGGACATCAAGCACTTGAAAAGCATGCTTTCCACCCGCAAGGAGCCAAGTACTGTACCTAAAGCCCTCCAGAAAATGACGCTTTCTTCAATGATTCAAAACAAGGAGACATTAATTCAACAAACCTTTCTTCAGCATCCACTGTGTGTCAGATACTGTGCTGGACACTGCAGATGCAATAGGGAATGGAAAAAGCCCAGAACTGACAGTGAGTTGCATGTTAAGGGAAGACTCACCTATAATCCCAGCACTTTGAGAGGCTGAGGCAGGAGGATCTCTTGAGGCTAGGAGTAAGTGACCAGCCTGGACAACACAGTGAGACCCCAACTCTACAAAAAAAATACAAAAATTAGCCAGGCGAGGTGGCACATGCCTGTAGCCCCAGCTACTCAGGAGGCTGAGGTGGAAGGATCACTTGAGTCAGGGAGGTTAAGTCTGCAGTAAGCCCTGATCATGCCACTGCACCCTAGACTGGGCAACAGAGTGAGACCCTGACTCAAAAAAATAAAAATAATTTAAAAAGGGAACTGGGGGCAGACAGTAAACAAGTCACCAAGTCTGTGACATGAAAGTAAGTTGTCATAAGTGCCATGGAGGGAAAAAACAAAGTGCTGTGTGTGTTAACTTGCTGTGGCTGCTCTCACAAATTACCAAAAACTGGGTGGCTTAACACAACAGAAATTTATCCTCTCACAGTTCCAGAGGCCAGAAATCTAAAATACAGGTGTCAGTAGGGCCATGCTCCCTCCAAAGGTCTTGCGGAGAATCGTTCCCTGTCTCTCCCAGCTCCAGGAAGCTGTAGGCATTGCTGAGCTTATGGCTGTGCCACCCTATTCTCTGCCTCCAACACCACACAGCCTTCTCCTCTCCCCATGTGTTTCTGTTTTGTTTGTCTCTTATAAGGACATGTGTCATTGCATTTCGAGTCCACTCAAATAATCCAGGATCATCTTATCTCAAGATCCTTAATTGAATTAAATCTACAAAGACCCTTTTTCCCAAATAAGGTCACATTCATAGGTTCCAGCAAATGGATATATCTTTTGGGAGCGCCATTCAACCCCCTACATTGTAAGAAATAATAATAGGGTAACTTAGTTTAGATCAAGGGGTCAGAAAACGCCTCCGAGAAGGTGAGACTTAAGACACAATTGAAGAATGAGAAAGATCACACCATGCAGAGAAGGGGAGAACTGGGCATAGGGAGAAAGCATTGCTGACCAAGGGCACAGTCTGTGCAAAGGCCCAGAAAGCAGCCGAGTTTACAAAAACTGAAAGAAGCCCGGTGTGGCAAGAGCAGAGTGAGTAAGATGTGCTGGGAGTGTGGGCAGAGGCCTGTCCTGAAAGCTTTGGAAGCCACAGTAAGAAGCTGGCATTTTACAGCCAGGCACAGTGGCTTGTGCTGAAATCCTAGTACCTTGAGAGGCCAAGGCGGGCACACTGCTTGAGGCCAGGAGTTCAATACCAGCCTGAGCAACACAGCGAGACCTTGTCTCTACAGAAAATATTTTTTTAACTTTTAATTTTTAAAAAAAATAAAAGCAGCTGGCATTTTACCTCAAGTGTAAGGGAAAGGCACTGAGGGTTTGAAGCCTAAAAATAGCATGAGGAAATTCACATTTCATCTCGAAGCTTTTTCAAATAGCGTGGCTAGCCTTAGTTTAAACCAGGAGTATTGCTTTTACTGTAGCTTTAGCAATAACAAATGCATAGTATCATTTACCCTGTTTTTGCATTAGTTCATTTAATAAAATACATATATAGTGCTCACTTCGACAGCACATATACTAAAATTGGAAAGATATAGAGAAAATTAGCATGGGCCCTGTGTAAGGATGACACACAATTGCATGAACGTGACGTTAAAAAAATACAATAACCCAAATACAAGCCAGCGCACCATGTGGTCCAGAGTGTACCTGGGTTGTGGATTGAATTATGTCTGCCCAACAAAAAATCCTAAATTGTAGTCCTAAGGTGGCCAGGAGCATAGGTGAGGTGGGGTGCAAGTCCTAAGTCCAGAATCTCAGGTGTGACCTTATTTGAGAATAGGGTTATTCCAAATGTAACTAACTCAGATGAAGTACCAGAGTAGGGTGGGCCCCTAACCCAGTATGGCTGGTGTCCTTATAAAAACAGGAAATGTGGACACAGCATGCATACAGAGAGCACGCCACATGAACATGAAGATGCCATCTACATGCCAAAGAGAGAGCCCTGGAACAGACTGCCCACACAGCCCTTAGAAGGAACCAACCTCACAGATGCTTTGACCTTCGACTTCCAGCCTCCAGAACTGTAAGACAATAAATTTCTGTTGTTTCAGCCAGTCTGTGGCACTTTGTTACGGCAGTCCTAGCGGACTAACACAGTCTAATAATATTTTAGGGAGTGAGGTCTTCCTAAATGTGAGTAATTCCAATCTTTACCAGCACCCCCTCTAGAACACTGAAGGGGGTATAATTCACAACCCATACCAACACCTCATCAAGCTATCTTTCTCCATTCTTCTCATCCTCCACTTCCCTTCCCACCCACTGGGCCCCCAGCAGCCTCTTTCCTCATGCCTGGCCTTGACCAACTCCACATCAAAACTGCTCCCAAAATCCTACAATAAGGTCCTTGATTCCTTCACGCTCCACGCCCACTTCCTGGACCTGTTCTGTTTTTCTCTCTGATGGTTCTTTCTCTCTCAAGTACTCATCACCATCCCCTCTCCTCAGGGATTACCCCATCAGATACAGGGCCTAGGAGCCCTGCCAAGTCCCTTAACAGAGAGAGAGGCACAGCTTGAGAAGCCAGAGACAGAACCAAGAGAGAAAGAGAGACAGAGAGATTAAGAGAGAGAATATTGGGACAAGAGTAAAAATACAATTTTTATCTTATCCATTTCTTTTCACACACAAACTTTTAATGACAACCTCCATGAGAACAGAAAATACATCTTGTACATTTTGCAGGAGCAGAACACTTTGCACGAAAATGAGACAAACTGATTTTCAAAATCTTGCCTGAGACCCTGAATCCTTACTCTACGATCAGGCATTCTTCCCACACCATCTATGAAGCTACTGAGCTGAAACCATCTCGTCTAGTCTTAATTAAGCTTTGGTGACATCTGTCATGAGTGACTGGTGACATCTTTCCGTCCATTCATCACTTCTAAAAATGGACTCACTCCTGATAACTAGGAATCAACAACCTACGGTGGCCAGGAGCATAGGTGAGGTGGGGTGCAGGAGGCCTCACGGACATACGCAGGGAAGGGAAGGAGCAACTGCCACATTGAAACCCTGCTCCCAAATGCAACTAGCATAGACAGTAAAATCTTCTACCAGAAGTATGTTCTGTCAGTCAGACACCATCCTAAAAAGGATGGAGTAAAGCAGAAAGGGAGGATGTCTCCAGCAGAAGCCAGGGAAGGCCAAAATGCTGTATCCTTCACTATGGCCTGCAGGTTCCTGGGGTAAGGAAGTATACTTTATTCAACTTTGTACTTCCTGTCTCCCCTCCAATCTCCACCTCCAGGCTCCTAGCCTAGGACCTAGCATTCTTTGGAATTGACTGGTTGGTTGGTTGGTTGGTTGGATGAATGGATGGATGGATAAATGAGCAGCCAAAATCTCCATGCCCTTCCTAAGTGCGATTCTTCAGGGATTTTGCAAAGCCCATTCAGTCCAATTTGACTCTACTGCCTTAAGCCAATCATCAACTTCTCAGACTAAGAAAGGATGTTAAAGATTTCTTAGAATCCCAGAGTCCCCAAAGACACTCATGAGCTGTCAAGGGGAGCACATCTAAGGTATCACTACAGAATCTGCTGTATTAAAACTTTCTAACTTTATTCTTTTTTTTTTTTTTACCAATTTTATCCTTTCTAATGTTTTACAAACGTCAAACACAAACATTTTAAGCACTTACTGTGCATAAGTTCCCATTGGGCAGGCTTTTAACTTTAAAAGTTAAAGTCTTCAAACTTTTAAGCTCCTGTTACCACCTGAAGAATTCTGATAAACTATGTAGGTCTTTGCACATTTTTGGTTGACATCTAAAATTAACATAAATTTAAATAATATGAAGGATGCAATTCCCACTGTATTGTAAATATTGACATTTTATAAATAAAACTGTTACATCACTCTCTTAAATGTTTCCAGTGAAATCTAAATACCATAGCAATTTGATACCCACCCTCAGTTATTTTTAAAAGTGAAAGAACAAATTCTTCCTTATGAGTCATAAAATATTACATTTTTCCTTTTTCCTCTTTGAAATCAAATTTATTTGTTCTAATATAATTTTGTGCTAGTAAATCTTTTAGAATTACCTTGCTATCCTAATTCTATGCAAGAAAAAAATGTATATAAGTTAAAATTCTAATTTCCTTTTTATCTCCTGCAACCATTAGGCTAAAAATTTTCCTCTGGATTGAATATCATTGTAATCATTATTTGTATACATTTGATCAAGGCTATGTAAACATATTACAAATTTTGGTATATGAGTATTAAATCTACGTATACAATCTATTGAAAACATATGTCTTAATCAGGTTGAAGAGGACATGGAGGCTTTGCAGACACCAGTGTTTTGAATGTCACTGTTTGGCACTTCCAGGGAGATAGGGCTGGGTCTTTCTTTGTTAAGGTGAGAGAAAAACATCTAGAAAGAGTAGGAGGCAAAAAGAGAACCAGCCTCCACTGCAGGCACATTCTCAAGCAGATATGTGTTAGCAAAAGACACAGGGGATTCTTCTGAAGCCACCGTTGCCCACATACCCCTTGGAAAGTTCTACCATACCTCCAGGGGCATCAGTAGCTAAGGTTTGAAGATCAAATCGTGGACAATTCAGGTCAGAATAAGTCCCAATTTCAGTCTTTCACGAGTTTACATCTGGGTAGGGAGGAGGACCATAAGCACTGCACTTGAGATGCATAACAGTGAGAGATGGAAAGCATCGTTTAAGACAATAGATGTGGTGGGCAGAATAATGGTCTCCAGAGATATTCATATCCTAATCCCTGCAACCTGTGAATGTGTTACCTTACGTGGCAAAGGGAATTACAGTGGCCAGTGGAATTAAGAGTGTCAATCAACAGATCTTAAAATAGGGAGATTATCCTGGATTATCCAGGTGAGCCCAAAGGAATCACAAAGGTTTTTAAAAGTAGAAGAGGGAGGCAGAAGAGGAGGTCAGAGTGATTCAGATGTGAAGAGGACTCAACACACCCAGGCAGGCTTTGAAGATGGAAGGAGGGGCCACAAGCCAAGGAATGCAGGCAGCCTCTAGAAGCTGGAAGAGATGGCCTCTAAATTGCCCCTTGTGAGCCTCTAAAAAGATCTGAAGCCAATAAAAGGCCTTTAAAAGAAAATAAAAATAAAAATAGCAAAAAGAATGCAGCCAACTAGCACCTTGATTTTAGCCCAGTGAAACCTCGTGTTGGACTTCCAGCCTGCAGAGCTGTAAGATAATAGACTTGTGTCGTTTTAAGCCACTATGTCTGTAGTAATTTGTTACAGCAACAATAGGAAACTAATACAACTGAGAAATGATCTCCAAGTGGGACAGAAGGAGCCCTGGGTGCTCAGAAAGAGGTGCCTACTCCTGCCAGGTTGAAGAGTGTTGTGATCAGCACTGGCCAAGTGCAGGCAGCCAACACCTGGGTATGAATCCCAGTCCCTTCCAGTTTGGTGCTGCCAGTCTGAGAACCCATTCAGCCACCTGCCATTCCTGTTGTCATGTTCACCCTGTTGGCGGCAGAACCCCAGTAGGTCTGAATAAAGGCTGAGCCCTCACATACTCCTGCCTCAGCCTCCCAAGTAGCTGGGATGACAGACATGTGCCACCACACCCGGCTAATTTATTGTATTTTTAGTAGAGACAGGGTTCTGCCATGTTGGCCAGGCTGGTCTCAAACTCCTGACCTCAAGTGATCTGCCCGCCTCAGCCTCCCAAAGTGCTGGGATTACAGGTGTGAGCCACCGCACCCAGTCGAAACTCTATATTCTTTTAAAAATCATTTTAAAACATCATGGACTCATGGTCATTGTGAAATGAGAGAAAAGCTGTTTATAAAAATGATGTGGAGAACAGTTCCCATTTTGTAGAAATATATATGTATCACCGTGTTTAAAACTGGAAGAATTTATACCTAGATGCCAGTGAAAGGTGGGCTTTTATTCCTTCTGATTATCTGGGGATTCTTAATTATGTGACTGAATTTCTATTACTTTTGTAATAAGAAGAGGGGGGAATAAAAGATTTTTTTAAAGCAATGGTCTATAATAAATGAAGTCGTTTGAAATTCTAACCAAAAGTATTTTTATACCTAATCCTATATTGGTGAAGGTTGCTAAGGAACCATGTGCTGCAAATTAGGAATAATCCCAACGATAGCTCAAAGGGGTAAAAACCAAAGCTGACGGTCAGGTAGACAGAAGCCTATGGATGGGAGAAAAAAACCATGGGGCTTGTGTCTAATCTTGCTGCCTTCCTCTTCCCCAGATTGCATGGAAAAGAAAGATAACTTCTTTCCCAAACGTGAATACTCGGGGTGGGGGCGAGAACACAGAAGAACGAAGGCCCAAGACAGCCAGAAGAGTCTCTCCAGAGAATGGCCAGGGCCAGGGGAAACAAATCATCACCAGTATTTCTCTGATATTATGTGCCAGGCGCTGGACTCAGCGTTCATTTAATTCTCACAACATCCCAAAAAGGCAATGATACTATTTTCCCCATTTTACAGGCAAAGAAACCGAAGCAGAAAGAGTTAGGTGATTTGCCCCAGGTCACACCCCTAATAAGTATCAGAGTTGGCCTCTGAGACCAGCTGCCAAGAGTTTAACTATCAAAGGACGCTGCCTCCTGGGAAGGCAGATCCAGAGCTCTTGTGCAGGCAGAGAGCAGGAATGAGACTCAAAGGCAGTTTTCATTACCGAAGTAAAAGCGAGAGGAAGTACTGGCCTCTCTTCTCAAAACGGAATGACAAACAGAGATGGGGATGATAAATAGGATGAAGTATTCATAGTTAAGGAGTAGAGAGGAAAGTATAAGATTTTATGTTGGCATTTGTTTCATGTATTTCTGCTAGGTTTCTCGTTTTTATAAATAGGCTGTTGTTTGATGTTTATGTTCCCCTGCTTAATTAAAGAGCTGCATGGTGAGTGTCCACATATGTGCACGCTTGTGTGAGTGTGCACCCGTGCTTTTGCATGAGGGCATTTGTGCACATGTGCATGCTTGTGGTAGATACATGTGCGTTCCCATGGGTACCTGCATGAAGGGGGTGTGGGTGTCCACATGTATGTGTGAGCCTGGGTGTGCCTGGGTGTGCAAGTGCAATGAGTGGCCACACCCATAAGAAGCATGACTCTTCAGACCACCACCAACATACTTGCATTTTCCCACGGGCAACCTGGCCTAATTGCCAGCAAAATTCCTCAGAAGAAATAAACAATCTCCCAGAAGCCAGCCCTGAACCCTGTGCTGAAAACAACAGCAATGTCTCCTCCTCCATCTCCTCGTGCGCCCACAGGACCCAATGGACAGAAGGGCTCAGTATGAGCTGTTAACTGAAAGCAAGCAGGGCTATAGCAGGCAGGCAGATGCATTTGCCAGCGTGGCAGGTAGTGGCCAACTCTCCTGGTCTGACCACTGACCTTCCCCAAATTCCTAGGAGATTTCAAAGAAGAAAGCTTCCCTTACTTCCCCTTCCCCCGAAGATGCAGAGGGTGTAAATGACCACAAGCACCGACCGGCCCAGGCAGGGCAGCAGCAAAGACAGCCCATCTCCAACTCCACCACCTGCTCAGGCATCAAATTTGACCCACACATTCTGGAGCTTTCCCCACTGTGATGGCAACCACATGCTCAAGTCTGTCCCTCAAGTGGTACCATTCGTGTCCCCATAGGAGGGCATCCTTCTTTTTGAGGTTTTCTTGGAAACAGCAGAAAAGCAAAACCTGATCAAACTTCTTAGCAAGCAGAGATCTTCCTTGTCTAATCTTAATACCATCAATAACTTCAAAGCATATTGCAAGTACTTTTTTAAAAGTCATTTTCCAGCCTTTATTCGACTCAAGGCAACAAGCAAATCTTTCCCAGCGGCAGCTTTTGGGAGCCTCCAACTCAATGTGACAGTTGGAATCACCCAGAAAACAAGTCAAACGGCAAAGATCACTAAAGAGCAACCTCCCCACAGATGGCGGTGAGGGAAGCTGTATGGAAGTCCCTCCCCGCACTCTTACCATCCAGGAAGATCCTTCTCCAATCTTGAAAGCCAGAAAGCCCTGGGATCATTTCCAAACGGATGGAGCCAAGTGTAGGAAACGGAGAACACACTGCAGGAATGGAACCTACTGAGCATTAGGTTGTTTTTTTAAAAACACCCAGAAGAAAGGCATCCATTCCCCAAGAAGGTAAATTGCAGAACAAGAACAGGCTGTGAATAGTTAATCCAAGGTATCATGGGCCTGAGGGAGCTGATTATTAGAACCTGAGGGATGACTGCAGAAAGCATCACCAAGGACCTCAATCATGCCTTCACCCATAGACACCTCACTGACAGCTGCTCTGGACCAGGCCTTGGGCTGCACACTTTCTGAATGTCAGCAGGTGACATGAGGCAGTTAGCTCACCAAGCAAAGCGGTGAATAAGGACTCTGCTCCTTCTCCCTCTGACCATCTCTCTCCACCCGTCTGAGGGAGGGTAGCACCCCTCTGCCTCGCAGGCTTCATCCTCTCCCAGAACCAGCACAGAACAACCTTCTATTTTCAGAGATGAGGAATAGAGGCCCAGGAAGGTCAAGTCCCCCCACAAACCAGGGGCAGAGGCCAGACTAGAACCCAGATCTCCTACACCCCCACTTGGTGGCACCACTTCTCAAGGAAGGAGCAGCCCCAAGCAGAGCGTTTGGAATCAGGGAACGCTGCTTGGCTCTTGGTGTTTCTCAAATTATCCACAATGAGGCTGCCCAGAAAGGTACCCCATCCTAAGTAGGGTGGAATCCCAGGCTGGAGATGTCACCATTTCTCATCTGCAAAACAGGCATGGTTCTTGGATCTCTTATCCCTCAGGCAGTACATATTCAGAGATCTCCCAACATTTCTTGAGGCCTGTGTGCCAAGAACTGAAATTTTAAATGCCTTAAATGCCATGCTAATGAGGCCTAGCCTACTTCTGGAGGGAAAGTGTGGGTGAAGAATGGAAAGACCCTAAGGCTAACAGAGATCTGATTTGCATTTTAGAAGGACTGGTTTAGAGCCACAACATGGATTAGAGGGGATCAGAAAGCCCAACAACCAGGCCACTGTAATAGTTAGGTAAGAGGGCACAGGGGACAAGCTAAGGCTATAAATAGCCGGCCATGGACTCCAGAGATATTTTTATGTTAAACATAAATTCTGCAGGGCACAGTAGCTCACGCCTATAATCCTAGCACTTTGAGAGGCCAAGGTGGAAGGATCACTTGAGGCCAGGAGTTTGAGATCAGCCTGGGCAACATAGCAAGACCCATCCCTATAAAAAATAAAAATCATTTAAACATTATTTAAATAAAATAAATTACCTTCTGGAAATGAATGGTGGTGATAGTTGTACAATAATGTGAATGTACTTAATGCTATTGAACTGTACACTCAAAAATGGGCTGGGCACAGTGGTTCACACCTGTAATCCCAGCACTTTGGGAGGTTGAGGCAGGAGGATCACTTGAGCCCAGAAGTTTGAGACAAGCCTGGGCAATATAGAAAGACCCTGTCTCTACAAAAAGTTTAAAAATTATCAGGGCATAGTGGCTTGTGCCAGCTGTTCAAGAGGCTGAGGTGGGAGGATTGCCTGAGCCTGGGAGTCCAAGGCTGCAGTGAGCTGTGATAGCACCACTGCATTCTAGCCTGAGCCACAGAGCAAGATCTTGTCTCACAGACACGCACACAACAGGTTAAAATGGTAAATTTTATGTTTTATATATTTTACGACAATTAAAAGGGCGGGGAAGGCTGATCATGGTGGCTCATGCCTGTATTCCCAGCACTTTAGGAGGCTGAAGCAGGAGGATTGCTTGAGGCCAGGAGTTTGGGACCAGCCTGGGCAACACAGCAAGACCCCAACTCTATGAAAAATGTGAAAATTAAAAAAACTTAGCCTGGCATGGCGGTATACCCAGCTATTTGGGAGGCTGAGGCAGGAAGATTGCTTGAGCCTAGGAGGTTGAGGCTGCAATGAGCCACGATTGCACCACTGCACTCCAGCCTGGGCGGCAGAGCAAGAACATGTCTCTAAAGAAAAAAAGAAAAGAAAAATAAACTCTCTCCCTCACCAAGTAACACTTCTCATTTGCCAAAAGGAACAAAAGTCATAAACACTAGGACAAGAACCACCCTCCCTAGGTCTCAAATACCACGAAGAATAAAGATGGCTAATATTACAAAGGGCACTTACTATGGTTAGATATTATATTACATACATCTATTAACTCATTTAATCTTCACAGCAACCCTACCAGGTAGACACTGTTATTGCACCCATTTTACAGATGGGGAAACCAAGCACAACCAACCTCAATAACCACCTCAACATCACAAAGCTAGTTTGTGGCAAAGCCAGGATTTGAACCCAGTCGGTGTAACTTCAGAGCCTTCATGCTTATGCACTCCTTGAAGTTGTCTCAGTCTAGTTAGATGCGGAACATCTAAATTAGAACAAAAACATGTTGTCTACTGACCAGCTTGCCCCACTTTTCAATTATTTGGCTCCATGGAGAATAGGAAATCAGAGAGCTGACTGAATTTTTTTCCGTTTTCACCCAGATGTTTGGCATCACACAAATAAGATGATGAGTGGGAGCCACTTGGGAATTAGAGCTCTGTCACCAGTAGAAACACTGTCTTAATTCAAGGTTGTCATTTCATGAATTAACATTCTACCCGACAATGTTTGCTTAACCTCCTAGGGTATTTTACTTTTTGAGGATCTGTTTCTGATAGCCGTCTGGTCAACGCAGTGAGGGCTCAAGTAGTAGTTAATAGACATCGGGACCATCCTTCATTCTCCATCCAGTAATAGCTGAAGTCACAGCAGATTTTTTTTTTCATCACAAATAACAAAAACCATGCATATTTTAACTTCATCTCTGGGATTAAAGTAAATACATAATTTTGGCAAATTACTCGGAATTACGGGCTAGCAACATCTGGTTCGGATATTCTCAAGTAAATTATTGGCACAGTTCCTGCCAATTTTTAATTTTAACCAAAATGTTCTCAGAAACATGTGTTTTCTGTCCCGCTTGCATGTAATCAGTTTGAGAACGCCTCAGAGTTTTAAGCAGGGGGTTTCAGAAATGAGCTGTACTACCTGCACCCCTCCCTCAGGCCTTGAGGAGCTGCCCTCCCTCCCAGCACCGGGGGAGGCAGCCACCTGGGCCAGCGGCCCGCCCGTGGCTTTCTGTTCCTGCCTCCAGCACTTCAGAACCAAAGAGGCCCACAGGTACTCTGTGTACACGCTCCGCGCCCTCCGTTCTGCTCCCAAATTACATACCTCGCTTTTATGTCAAGTCCAATATAGCTTCTTTAGCAGTTTCTGTTTCCTCCCTCCTTATTCCACATCAAGAGTACCCAATTACTTTTATAAATACTTGTTTTAAAAATATCACAGTGGTTTCCTGCTGCTTCGAATTCTGAAGGGCTATGCAGGATTTTAGACTCTCATAAATCTTTCGAACAGTTCATATTTTATCAACAAAGTGTGCTTTTCTGAAAATCCTTAGTAGAACTCCTCATCAAGGAATTTTTTTTCAATTATTTGACCTTTCCATAAGAACAACAAAATAAAAAAGAATTTTTGCCATTTCAAAAGTCATTTGCAATGCCCTCCTTGTGTTCATTAATTCTGCCTCACTCACCAACAAGGGTGGTGCTTTTGGTTAAAAGAGAAAGCCTGAGAGTTGTCAATTCCAAAACACCCCAGCAGAGGTAAAACAGGGTTATGGATGGGTCTTTAAAAGAAAATTCCAGAAAGGCCATGGCTTTGTTAAAGTTGAAAAGTAATCTAGCTCAAGGCAGAGACTTCTTAGTTCACTGTGGCCCCGGGGCCACGTGGCAAAATGTCACCAGGGAGATGGGAGGGGTTAGCCTCTACACTGGGGAGGCAAAGCCAGGATTTGAACCCAGTCAAATCAGGATGCTGCTGTCCTGCACGGTATACTGAGCTATTTGGATTTATATAGGCACAGCTGTGGTTTTTCTCTTGGAACAACTTGGAGGTACCCAAGGGATGGCCACTTGGGCAGGAACCCTCAACATGATAGGTAGCCATGAGCAGGGTGCAGTTCTAAGCACGGCAACACTGAAGACCTGCGTACCATTCAAACAAATGTCTGAAAGATCCGGAGCATCATGTCTGTCTCAGTCCATTCCTCAGTCTAACAAAATATGTTAGACTGGGTAATTTATAAACAACAGAAAGGTACAGGCATACCTCAGAGATATTGTGGGTTCGGCTCCATTCCACCACAATCAAACAAGTCCCACAAAGTTTTTGGTTTCCAACTACATATAAAGTTATGCTTACACTATGCTGTAGTGTGCTAAGTGTGTAATGGCATTATGCCTGTAAAAGCAATGTACATATCTTAACTTGAAACGCTCAATTGCTTGGTACATTTTGAGATGAAAAAAAGAAAAAAGAAAAACAATAAGGAAAAATACTCAATTGCTAAAAGATGCTAGCTGTCGTCTGAACCTTCAGCGACTCCTGATCTTTTTGCTGGTCAGGGGTCTTCCCTTGATGTTGATGGCTGCTGACTGATCAGGGTGGTGCTTGCTAAAAGGTGGAGTAGCTGTGGCCATTTCTTAAAATAGGACAACAGGAAAGTTTGCTGCGCTGATGAACTCTTCCTTTCATGAAAGATTTTTCTGTAGCATGTGACGCTGTCTGATAGCATTTTATGCACTGTATAACTCCTTTCAAAATTGGAGGCAATCCTCTCAAATCCTGCTACTGCTTTATCAACTAAGTTTATGTCATAGTCTACATCCGTGTTATCACTTCAACCACGTTCACAGCATCTTCACCAGGAATAGGTTCGATCTCAAGAAACCACTTCCTTTGCTCATCCATAAGAAGCAACTTTCCATCCATACAAGTTTTATCAAGAGATGCAGCAATTCAGTCACATCTTCAGGCCCCACTTCGCATTCCAGTTCTCTTGGTATTTCTACCACATCTGCAGTGACCTCCTCGAAGCCTTGAACCCCTCAAAGTCATTTATGAGGGTTGGAATTAACCTATTCCAAACTCCTGTTAGTGTTGATATTTTGACTTCCCCCCATGAATCACTAATGTTCTGAATGGCATCTAGAATGGTAAATCCTTTCCAGAAAGTTTTCAATTTGCTTTGCCCAGATCCATCAGAGGAATCACCACCTATGGTAGCTATAAGCCCTACAAAATACATTTCTTAAGTAATAATACTTGAAAGTCAAAATTACTCCTTGATCCATAGGCCACAGAATGGATGTTGTGTTAGCAGGCATGAAAACATTATTCTCCTTGTACCTCTCCATCAGAGCTCTTAGGAGCCTAGCTGCATTGTCAATGAATAGTAATATTTTAAAAATAACCTTTCTTTTCTGAGCAGTAGGTCTCAACAGGGGAGTAAAGCATGATCCAAACAGAGGTGCTGTCATCCAGGCTTTGTTGTTCCCTTTACAGAACTCAGGCAGAGTAGATTTAGCATAATTATTAAGGGCCCTGGGATTTTTGGAATGGTAAATAACCATTGGTTTCCACTTAAAGTCACCAGCTGCATTAGCCCCTACCAAGGAGTCATGCTATCCTTTGAAGCTTTGAAGCCAGGCTTTGACTTCTCCTCTCTAGCTATGAAAGTCCTAGATGGCATCTTCTTCTAATATCAGTCTGTTTCAACTACACTGAAAATCTGTTGTTTAGTGCAGCCGGCTTCATCAATGAGCTCAGTTAAATCTTCAGGATAACTCACTGCAGCTTCTCCACCATAACTTGCTGCTTCACCTTGCACTCTTATATTATAATGATGGCTTCTTTCCTTCAACTTCATGAACCAACCTCTGCTAGCTTCCAGCCTTTCTTCTGCAGCTTCCTCACCTTTCTCGGCCTTCATAGAACTGAAGAGAGTTAGGGCCTCACTCTGGATAGGGCTTTGGCTTAAGGGAATGTTGTGGCTGGTTTGATCTACCCAGACCACTCAAACTTTCTCCATATCAGCAATAAGGCTGTTTTGTTTTCTGATAATTTGTGCGTTCAGTTGACTTGCACTTTTAACTTCCCTCAACAACTTTTTCTTTACACGCACAGCTTGGTTAACTGGTGCGAGAGGCCTAGCTTTCAGCCTTTGACATGCCTTCCTCACTAAGCTTAATCATGTCTAGCTTTTGATTTAAAGTCTCAAGGAGGCATCCAGACAATCCATGCAGTAGGAACAGGCTAGGAGGGAGGCACAGCTCATAGAGGCTGGATGCCCAGAGAAGGCTTCAGAGGAAGTAAGTGAATTGGAGTTTGCCAGAGAAACAGAACCAGTAATATAGTTGACCTTTAAACAACACAGGCTTGAATGACATGAGTCTACTTATACATGAATTTTTTCAGTAAATGTATTAGAAAATTTTTTGGAGATTAGTGACCATTTGAAAAAACTTGCTAACTGTACAGCCTATAAATACTGAAAAAAAATAAGAAAAAGGTATATCATGAATGCATAAAATATGGAGATACTAATCTATTTAATCATTTATTACCATAAAATATATATAAAGCTATTATACAAAGTTAACATTTATCAAAATTTACACATACAAATATAGACCACAAGGCACATTCACTTTCTAGAGAAATGTAAACAAATGTAAAGATGCAATACTAAATAACTGCATAAAATCAACTGTAGAACATTCTGTATTACTGTGATAATTATACAGACACCTTCTATCTATTGCAATAAGCTCAAGTGTGTCGAGTACCCACTTAAAACACTGTGTGACTGTGTGACACCAATCATCTATGTGTGAGCAGTTCATCCCCCTAGTAAATTGCATATCGCAGTAAAAAGTGATCTCTTGTGGTTCCTGTGTATTTTTCATTGTGTATAGTGCAACCTTGAATAACACCATGGGGCCCATACAAAGTGCCACTGATGATGCTGGAAGTACTCCCCAGAAGCAGAGAAAAGTCATGACATCCCAAGGAAAAGTTGACTTGCTTGAGATGCACTGTAGATTGAGGTCTGTAGCTGCAGCTGGCTGACATTTCAGACAATTCATCTTGTAAACAGACAATGAGAACTTGCCGTGCTGATGAATACAGTACAGTCCTGTAGATGTATTTTCTCTTTCTTATAATTTTTTAATAACGTTTTCTCTTTTTTTGCACTGTCTCAGCAGAATCAACATTTCTTTTTCTCTAGCTCACTTTATTGTAAGAATACAGTATATTATACAACATATCATATTGTAAGAATACAGTATTTAACGTACAAAATGTATGTTCATGGACTGTTTGTGTTATCAGTGAGGCTTCTGGCCAACATCAGGCTATTAGTAGTTACATTTCTGGGGAGTTGATATGGTTTGGCTCTGTGTCCCCATCCAAATCTCATGTCGAATTCTAATCCTCAATGTTGGGGGAGTGGCCTGGTGGGAGCTCAAGGGATCATGGGGGCAGATTTCCCCTTGCTGTTCATGACAGTGAGTGAGTTCTCAAAGCTCCTGTTGTTTAAAAGTGTGTAGCACTTCCCCCTTGGCTCTGTTTCTCCTGCTCGGCCATGGTAAGATGTGCTTGCCTCCTCTTTGCCTTTCACCATGATTGTAAGCTTCCTGAGGCCTCCTAATCATGCTTCCTGCACCACCTGCAGAACTCCGAGTCAGTTAAAACTCTTTTCTTCATAAACTGCCTGGTCTCAGGTAGTTCTTTAGAGCAGTATGAGAACAGACTAATACAGGAATCAAGAGTGGAGACCCCAGGCTCAAGTTCAGAGTGGAGGGTTAGACTGGGTGCAGTGGCTCACACCTGTAATCCCAGCAGTTTGGGAGACCACAGCAGATGGCTCACCTGAGGTCAGCAGTTCAAGACCACCCTGGCCACCATGGTGAAACCCCATCTGTACTAAAAATACAAAAATTAGCGGGGTGTGGTGGTGTACACCTATAGTCCCAGCTACTCAGGAGCTTAGGCAGGAGAATCACTTGAACCCAGGAGGCAGGTTGCAGTGAGCCAAGATCACACCACTGCACTCCAGTCTGGGTGACAGTGAGACTCCATCTCAAAAAAGAAGAGACAGAGTGGAAGACTAGCGTGGCAGCAGCCTCAGGAGAAGGTAAACACTGCCAACAGAGTTCTCAACTTCACACACCTCCCTCGTGCAAAAGGGAGAGTGGAGGGAGCAGCCCCAGATGATGTCAGAAGCTCACACTTCTATGTAGAGTGTACACCAGCCATGGCTTAGGGATTCTCCACACTAACGTGTGTTGAGTATCTTAATTGCCACAATACCCAAGAGACAAGTACTAGAATGCTCACCATTTTACAGGGGAGAAACTGAGGAACAGAGATGTTAATAACCTGTCCAAGGCCACACAGCTAGCAAGCGACACAGCTGGGATTCAAATTAGACAGTCAGTGTAGGTGTGAGAGGTTAAGTGACCTGTCCATAATCATAAGGCAAGGAGATAAATTCAGGAGTCAGGCATAGCCCCAGGTATATATATGGTGGCTGGTTTACCCATCCAGAATCAAGCTAGCTGATGTGTCTTGGATCTGTGTCCCCGCCAAATTTCATGTTGAATTGTAGTCCCCAATGCTAGAGATGGGGGCTGGTGGGAGGTGACAACATCATGGGGGTGGAGTTCTCATGAATGAGTTAGCACCACCCCCTTGCTGTTATTTGTTCTCATGATAGTTACTGAGTTCTCCCCAGATCTGGTTGTTTACAAGTGTGCCGCCTCCCCCACCTTGCTCTCTCTTGCTTCTGCTCCTGCTTTGCCTTCCACCATGAGCAAAAGCCCTAAGGCCTCCCCAGAAGCAGGTGCTGCCATGCTCCTGTACAGCATGTGGAACCATGAACCTATTAAACCTCTTTTCTTTATAAATTACCTAGTCTCAGGTAATTCTTTATAGCAATACAAGAACAGACACCAGCCTAGATGACCCTGTGAGCAGGTGCTTGCGATGCGCTCTCCAGACCCTCAACCAGGTATCCTGGTTCCCAACATCCTTGCAAAGGCTGGTCCCAAACCAGCACGATTTCTTCTTCACAGGAGCTCGAAGCCTGGCATCTGAAGGGCAAGAGTTGCAGCTTCAGGAGCCAGCAGCCTCAGCAGTCTTAGCACCTCTAGAGGTGCCCTGAGGAGCTAGTGGGTCACCTGCCAGGAAGGTCCTCTCACAGCTTTATGTTCAGATTCAGGGAATGCCAAACATGCTAAAAGTGGCTCAGCCCAGGGGCCCTGAGGAGACACCTCACACCAAGGTCCCTGCCAGCTCTACAACACTCTGTACCCTTACTAAGCCATGGCACACAGTTTGGCATTTGGAGGTTTATTGATGACACACTGCGCCATTGACCTCTTAGCCTGCTGAAATCCCAACTTGTAATTAAACCAAATCCAAACAACTGAGAGAGTAAGTCTGCATTTTAATAATCATTGTATTGCTTTTACTTCTTTTACTTTACTTAAGGTCTCACTTTGCTGCCCAGGCTGGTTTTGAACTTCTGGCTTCAAGCGATCCTCCTGACTTGCCTTCCCAAAATGCTGGGATTATAGGCATGAGTTACCGCACCCCAGCCCATATTGCTTTTACATTTGTACCTTGCCTTTTACTCCTAAACTCTTTTGTCTTACAGAAGCGTCACTCACTGCAACCTAAGAACCAAAATACTGCGCTGGGGCTCGTCCACCCAGTCATCACCTCAAGACTCAATCGACAAACAGATATTCTGCTGACTTCTCATTCTCAGCCAAAACCCTTCTCTTGCTGCAAGGCATTACAGCCAACCCTCCAGCACCCCTCAGTCCCTTGCCCTCCATCTTCCAGCTACTCATCTGTGCCTCATTCTCCCTCCTCCTTCAAGCCCACTGCTCAGCCTGTGTTCCACAAGCCCAGTTCCTGTTCGCTCTGCTCAGCCTCCTCCTCCACAGCTGTTCTTGGGATGAGCAGCTCACGGGGGAAGGAGAGAGTGAGTTCTACTCCCAGCAGGAGAGTAGAGTGGGCAGGAGGGTAAGAAGTAGAGCTTGAGGGCCAAGCCCTAGCTTCCTGTGACTCTCTCACTGGTCACTCAGGCTGCCTCCTCAGAGTCACCCATGGCAAGTGGCAGCCCTGGCTACCACGTCCACGGTTCACAGAAGGGGAAGTTGCCCAAGGTCCAGAAATTTTCCAGGAACAGTTAATATTTTCCTAAACACATCCTCACCCATGATACAAATCAGAGTTCCCCAGATATAATGTCTGTTTTATTGTTGCCCTGGAGATGATTCAGGGAGCAATGGCCATATGCTTTCTATTTAAGAGTTTTGTATTTAATTTTACCATCACTTTCTATTTATGGAACGGGATACTGGATTTCATGTGTGGTCATGGTGCAAAGTTTCCTGCTAAAATAAATTTTCTAAGTGAAAAAAGAGAGTCAATCATTTTTAAAAGTAGAAAGTTCGTCCCTGTAGGGGTGAAATGCAGATATGCCAAAAACCACAAAGGTGGTAAGCAAATGACCGCTGACCGAATGATTCTGACATCAGTTGCATAAATACAAACCCATCCCATAGACCCACCTTGCTCCTTTGTTAATCGAGAACAGATGAGAATCACAAATCCATTCCATTCAATGGACAGATAACCACCAAGAGCCTCTGCTGTGTGCAGAACTGTGAGAGTCACACAAAAGGGGAGTTTCCGCAGCAAGCCCTGACTCAGGAATCTTACTTGCTGCAAAGAACTAGTGGGCTCTGTCAGAGAGTGAGGCAGGCTCAGCACAGTTCGGGGCACGAGAAAGGGGCCCAGGAGACCCAGACTAGCGCGCTGGAGACCAGAAACATTCTTTCCACTCTGATCTTGCCACCTGAACCCTAAGAAGTCCCTCTGGGACCCCGGTGACCTTCCTGTGGTGGTGAAAGCCACAAGAGGACTGTGCTTCTAAAGGTGGGGAGCATCATGAGAAAATGACAGTCACCTGCCAGCCATTTCCCCTCCTGCCCTGCGGTCCAAACAGCCCCCGTAGGAGCCCGTGAGGAAGGCTCTCCTGAGATATGTGTGATCAGGCATGACTGAGCATCGCTCTCTAGCCAGGCTTCCGCCTACTCTCTGCCTTCCTTGTACTGCTGCCTCGCTTTCAAACTTTGCATGCAGTTCTCTGTGGGGCTTGCTCCCTCCCATTCAGTCTGACCTAGGAGTTCTAGACCTTGAGAATTCCTTCACAGCAACAGAAGCAGGCATGTGGAACCGCCACACTTCCTTCCAAATCTTCAGTGCTCACACCTTCAGGGACCTTTCGGTGTCTTGTGTACCACAAGGCTCCATGGTCGGGGGGACCACCCTTCCCACCCTACCCACAGGATCCCAGGGTGGGCACCAGTTCACATCACACATCACATGGTCACACAGCTAATCAGCATCAAAGCTGAGTCTCAAATCCCTTGACACCTAGCTCCAAGCGCCTACCCCTCACACCCACACCAACGCCATCCCCACCTGCATGCTCCCTAGATCATCTCACAGTTCTGTCCACAGCAGAGGCTCTTGGAGGATATCTGTCCATGGAACACAACTGGTTTGGGATTCTAACCTGTTCTCAATTAACGAAGGACTAAAGTGGGTCTGTGGGATGGGTCTGTATTTATGACCCTGCCCCCTTGACCACAGGCACTGGTCTAGGGATCTGAGCCAATCAGATTCTCCTCTGGAATTAGGAACTATTAGGAATTTGGAACTGGAACTGAGAGACTCCAGCTTGCTCCGGGCTGGGCTCTGTACAGCAGTGGCGCAGCCTTCCAGAGTTAAGGGAGGCCATTTTCTGCCAGGTGGTCCAGAAACACAGAGGAGGCAGAGCTGCAAGCAGGAGCAGAGATGGGGAGACAAGCGTTGCCCAGGCCACCAGGATCTACCCAGGCCCTGACAAGCCATGCTGTTGCCCAGCCTTTGCCCAGTGCTCCCTTTGTCTAGGATGCCCTCCCTGCCCTTCTTCTCCAAGTCTTACAGGGCTCGAGAGCTCTACCATGTGTTACAATAAAACCCACACTCCTTCCCTGGCCCCCGGCCCTACAGCACTCATCTCTTGCCACCCCCCTAGCACTCACTAGGGTCTGGCCACACCAACGGTCTTAAGTCTGTTTTCTGTTGCTTCTAGCCGAATACCTGAAACTGGGTAATATATAAAGAAAAGAAACATATTTCTTACAGTTATGGAAGCCAAGACATCCAGGTCGAGGGGCCATAGCTGGTGAGGGCTTCTCGCTGCTGGAGACTCTCCACAGAATCTTCATGGCAGCGCGGAGCATCACATGGTGAGGGGCTGAGCACGCAGGCCCAGGTCTCTCTTCTCCTTCTTATAAAACCACTAGTTCCCCTCACATGATAACCCGTTAATCCATTAACCCATGAGTGAATTAATCCATTCGTGAGGGGAGAGTGCTCATGACCCATCACCTCTTAAAAGCCCCACCTCTCAATACTGCCACATTGCAGATTAAATTTCAACATGAGTTTTAGAGGGGACAAACATTGCAACCATAGTAGCACCCAGCTTTCCATGATTCGAACAAGCCAAATTATCCCAACCTCAGGACCTTTGTACTCGTGCTGCTCCTGCCTGGCTGGCTTTTTTGCGTCTTTCAAGTTCCTAGAGAAATGACCCCAGTTCCTGTCATTGCCTGACCACCCTAGCTAGCATCGGCTCTTCGTCACGTCACTTTTCTTGTTACTTGATTGGCTGCATGCAACCAGCTGCCTTGTCCATCTGCATCACCCTGTGTCCCCCGGATCCCCACACGGCCCCCAGCACATCAAAGGCACTCATCAGCTGCTTGTTGATAAATGACTGAGCTATGAGGCTCTGGCCTCCGCTAGTCCAGCTGGAGAGCCACACTGATGCAGGTAAGAGAAGGGCTGACACTCGACAGGGCCACCACCATTAGCTTGGCCCATGCTCAGAAGTTTCTCCTTCAGCGAGCCGGCTCAAGCAAGTCCTCCTAAGGAAACACAAGTCAGTGAAGAACTTGACAAATGGATCCCACGGCTGGTCAAAAGACGGTCACACTCCAAAATATGCACGACCAGATTTCGTGCACCGCGCAAGTTTTATCTTTGACCGTACTTATGGAAACATTATTCAAGAACATCGTGAACACTCAAAAATAAATCTTTAAAAATACCATTTGGACGACATACACGCACCAATGAAAGATTTTCTCTTTCTACTACAGCAGCCCAGTAAGGCGTTTTCAAAAAGCAAATGTGGTAAGTTACTGCACACAGTAACCTGCAAATAAAAACGTACCCAGTTACGACCCACACAGCTTCCTCACAAATCAAAGCCACCCCAATCTCCACATCTACACCCAAGGTGAGGGTGGGGACGGCTCACTGACTTTGTTTCCTTGCTTCCTGCCTCCTGAGGACTTGATGACAGTACCCAAAAAACAGAAGGTCACAACTCTTACTGAGACTCTTACGGATACCTGTCAGAGAATGGCCACAGCCACCACCCAGCTGCTTTGATCACCGGGGAAATCAATGGCTATGCAGTGCCTGCCAGGCACCAAGCACTGAGCAAGATTTGTGACACAACACATTTAACCCCACAACAACCTATAAAGTACATAGTATTATACCTGCGCCTATGTTGACCAGACTGAAGCTCAGAGAGGCTAAGTAATCTGGAAATGGTCACACAGCTAAACAACATCAAGGCTGAGATTCAAATCCCTCCACACCTAGCTTCAAGCCCCTGCCCCTCCCACCCACACCAAAGCCATCCCCACCTGCATACCCTTTAGATCGTCTCTCCTTGCCCTCAAACATTTCCCCAGGTGGCTGCCATCAGCAAACTGATGTCAAAGGGCCTAACATCTTCCCCTTTTCTGTCTCCCCTAAACACCCACCACACGCTGGGCCTCCAGTGCTCACCGTCTGGGGATGGCTCGGCTGGGCTGAGCTGTGCCGGGCCAAGGCTGCCTCTGCCCCGCCTCGCTTTTCTTCTTCCTCCCCCCAGAGAACTGTTTTCTCCTTTTTTTCTTCATCAATTATAAACATTCTTACTTTAGTAAGCCTAATATATCTTGTTACCCACATCTCTTTGTTGGTAACCTTGCCAAAAACAAGAAGAATCTAAATATGTTCTTTGTCTTTTAGTTTATCATCTTACCTTTGTTTCTTTTCATTGGTTTCCTCTGAGGCCTTTCTTCTAGTTATATTTTTCTCTCTCCCTAGTTCTTCTGCCTTTCTCAAGGTTTTAAGCTGTTAGGGAGAAAATATATACATACACGCATACATAGGGCTTAGCTTTTATGTATATATATGTGCAAACTAAGCTCACTTGGATCAGCATCAAAATGAAAGTGTTTTGCAACATGATTTGTCTTCCTTATTGTTCACTGGTAAAGGTGGAGAAAATGGGTTATGACTTCTAGAACCATAATAAAATACAAAGATCTGGGGATTTGAATACCCAGGTTCCAATCTGGACTTAGAGCCTTCCAGCTATGTGAGCCTCAGACAAGAATCTCTGTGCTTGAGGTTTTATTCTGTAAAATGGGAATAATCATTCTACTCCCTTCCAAGGTTGTAGAGAGGTCTAAAGGGGCCATGTCTAGAAGCACTTTTAACCTATACAGAGTCTCCACATAAAGCAGTATGGGATGGGGAAGCACTAAAGAGTAGGGAGGATCCGAGTGAGTTGTCCATTGTACATCCCACCTGGATGGCCTGCTCACCCTTTGCTTTCCACACCTTCCCCTGCAAACTGGGATCCCCCTCTGTGAGTCCCATTTCCACAAATGGGACTAGGGGTCTTCTTGTCATCCAACACACACACACACACAACCACACACACACAGGCACACACACATACATTTAAAGCTGTGTGTCAAGGATTGTAGTGGGTGCTGGGGAATTAGACATTAAACATGACAGGCAAAGTCCTCTCCATCAGGGAATTTATCATTCATTTTGGATAGGAGAAGGAATAAGACAAGAAACAAAACAAATAGATTTAAAAAAAAAAAAAAAAAGGTAATAATTGACCGAGTTCTCTGATCTGCAGGAACACTCTACAGTAAGGCCCCACAGGAGGGGAAAGAGTTGGCCTATTTACAATAAAGAATGGCACCGGAAGAGCATGAGAAAGTGAAAGTGGAGTCCATGAGACCTGTACACCAGCAGGGCCAGGTCTCCCGGAGCCTTCCATGTGGACAGGACTGGGTTTTATTCCAAGCTGGCCTCCGGAGTTAAGCAAGTGAGAGGTATGATTTGGTTTGGGGACATTTTGCTTGTTGATTTGGGTTTTTTCTTTATTAATCGGGCTACATATGATGCAGAGGATTTGGATTGGAGAGAATATCAGTTGGCGAAAGTGGATACAAGAAATCAGCTGGTTAACCCCGCAGTAGTTCAAGACAGAGATAACTGAGGCTTGGAGGGTAGAAATGGGAAGGGGAAAACAGCAGGAATTGATGAGGAGTTTCACGTAGAGGTGTGAGCAAAAGATCACTTCTGGGGTTTTTGTTGGAGATCAGGGATGGCGGAGGGATGCGGAAGGTGTTAGAGGATGGGAGAGAGGGAAAGGTGACAAGCACATAATCAAAAAGAGGCCCTAAACTGCCATCGTTTTTCCCACTTACCATTTCTGTGCAAAACTTGGTTATCATGCCAGTTTGTCCCTACAAGCTTCTCAAAATCACCTCTTCCTTCCCATCTCCAATTTACCGTCAGATTTCTCAATGGGTCCCTGCCTCAGGGGTCTCCCCTCCAATCCATCTGCAGTTCCCACATCCTCAGGACTTCCTGGAATATCGCACTCTCCCTTATTGTTTAAGACTTTTGCATTCGGCTTTCTGTGACTTGCAGATGAAGCCAGACATACCAGGTTCTGGGGTCTAACCCCAGTCGAGGGTCCAACCATGAGTCCTCTCCTACCCCAAACACTGCTCCCCCCAGCCACGCTAAATCACCCAGCTCTTCCAACCTGCCACTTGCTCGCCTCTCTAGGTCTCTGCGTGAGTTGGTCCAACTGCCTGGATTCTTCTTTCTCCTCCTCTTCATCCTCAGAATGCCACCCTCCAATTCTTCAGGATCCAGTTTAATAAGATGTGAGTATAAAAACTAAAATTTTTCATTGTTGGCACCTTTCACAAGTCCCTCACCCATCCTCCTGGTTCATCTGTATCGTAATTCTTGCCATGTGATGCTGTAAGAATTACTGCTTCCTCCCTCTCTATTGCCACCACAATAAGGGCAGCAATCGTGTCTCTTCCTGTTTCCCCGGATGCAGCACCAAATCTAGTATACAGGCATGCACGAGAGTTTGTTGAATGAATGAATATAACCACAGAGAGGGTTAGATTCTAAAATCTTCGATGAAAATATTCTGTGGTCAAAATTAATCTTAAACAGTCTGTAAAACAGTCATTAAGATATGATATCTATGCGATATTGTATCAGTCCTATACAGTAATTCTTATGCCCACTAGAATTTGAGAAGAACCGAGTTACAATAAATAAACAGAGAGGTGATGTGACAATGTCTCACACTCAAACCACCCATCTTTAATGTCATCATCAATCAATGATGGGCCTGTGTAAGAAAGGTCTGGGAATGGATGGAGACCTCTACAGTGACGTCCGTTTGCTGAAGGAGTTTACTTCATTTTTGTTTTGATATTTTGCCTCTATAATCTTAACACCCAGTGTGGCAGGAAAGAATTGTCATCGTTTTTTACTATCAGGGTCCAATGGATTCTTTCTATTTTTATGAATAAATCTACAGAAGTAAGACTAAAAGGATCATTTTTAAAGAACTTTACTAGAGACGTTAGTAATAGCAAATTTTCACAGCCTATTTTCCTGGCTTTGAATGTATATAGGCCCAAAATGAGCAATGTTTTCTGAATGCAACTAACTGCTCCCCAGCTGTCATGCATAAACCTGGGACAGACCCATCTTATAAATACCAAGTCCAGATTTCAAGGAAATGTCTAATAAGTTCTAGCTCATCCTTACTTGTCATTCTTCTTACACTTGCAACATAAAACGTATTACCTTTGATAGTTCATAATTTTGTTCAGAAGATGATTGTCTACTTTTTCTGTAATTGAAAAGCATTTTTATTTTTAAATTTATAAACACCAGTTAAAATGTTTAGTCCAATGATTTTTTCCTTTCCTTTCCATACCACCTATTTCTTTTTAATCATCTTTGTACTCACCTTTGACCTGACTTCATCCTTTGTCCCCTTCAAACTGCATCAAGTAAATTTCAGTAAATGAATGTAAAAAGTAAAAAAAAAAAAAAATGGCCCCCATTCTTTTAGCTCCAAGTTTTTGCTGCAAAATACAGTCTGATGAAATCATTCCTGTTGAATGACTAACAGGATAAGAATATCATATTTTTTGTTGTCCTTAGAAATATATTGTTTACTCACAAACCCTTAAATGTGAGGAAATTAATCTAGGTTATTATCATGTAGGACTCATAGCCTGAGACTTTGCTTATACAGTTCAGTCGGTTTCACCATTATCATTAAAGTCTTCCAACTGCTGTCTCTTTGCATTCATCTTCTGTTTTGACTAATAAATGTACAACATTTTCCTCTGTCACTTTTCTTCTCTTTTCAGTTTTGTGCAGAAAAATGAAAAAATATAGTTGTATTTACAACTCTATTTAATGAAAGCAAGAAGAAGACTACAAAGGTGATGTCCTCTGTCTTCTCTTATACTTTCTCGAGAGATGATGGACTACTTTGGGCAATGTGATTAAAAAAAAAAGGAAGGATGGTGCAATAGTGATCATTTGTTACATTGTTGCATCATCCTTCTAGGTGATTCCATCATTCTTCCATTTTCTTGTTAGTTTTTTCAATGATAATTGGCAATAATTGATGAATAATGATGAAATAATTTCTAGGGTGATAAAATGAGAGATATATAAAGATATAAGAAAATGAAGATCACTAAGATCCTATGATTTATCATAAATGTATAAATTATTTCAATAGTCATGATAACTTTAAGATAGAAGGAGTTTTATTCTATTTTTGTTAAAAACTGGGTGTTATCTTTCATATTCAGAAGACTTCTAAAAACAAACAAAAGTTATGAAATACTAATCCTTACAAAATCTTAGAACTTCTCAGGAAAATAATAATAATAACTTTCAAACTCTGAAATTGGGTCCAATGGACCCTGATAACATACTGAAGGTTAAATCGCATTAATAGATTTGGTCATTTCCTGGAGCTTTCAAAATCTGGCTCCCTAGAAAACTGCCCCACAAAAAGACTCTTCCTTCATCCACCTGAAGTCTAACCATTCTCAGACCAAAGTTAAAACCCACCCAGGGAGAGCTCTATCATAATATTCCAGCACCACCATGCCTGCCTCTGGGCCCAAACAGCACTCTCCATCGAAGCCAGGCAGCCCCTTGCCTGAAATATGTTCTCCTGGAATTCCTCTCAAGATACAACCAATAAGCAAAAATTGTGACCTACGTAAAACAGAGAGGCCTTCTGGGATACCATTCAGGCTTCAGAGCAAGGCGCTAACAAAACTCAGACCACCATCAGATGCCCAGTATTTACTTTTTTATAATCCTTCCAGCAAATGGTTTTATTGTGAGGGATACGGTGTTCCCACTTCCTCGGGTTTTCTTTTCTTAATCCTTGTTTATCTTTTGCATTTTCAGTCAATCCATGAATGGTTTGACTATTGATCTGTAACAGAGAGGAAATGCCCAATTCACAAAAGTGTTGTGCTCCAACACTCCAAAATTGGTTGTTTTGGGGACTCAGAATATATTTTCTTCCAAGAAACAATACTACACGTGATAGGTTTACAGGCCAGCCCCACAAAATCCTTCTTAACTCACAGCGTTGTTGGGCACTGCAGTTGTTTGGTATAAATGAGCAGAATGTAATTTGGTTATAGTATTAATAAACCCAAATATTGAAGATATAATCTCCTTTATTCCGAATCGTATTTAATGAAATAACCAGTTTAATGAAAAAAGATAGAAGCTTTTTTTTTTTTTTTTGAGACAGGGTCTTGCTCTGTCACCCAGGCTGGAGGAGTGCAGTGGTGCAATCACAGTTCACTGCAGCCTCAACCTCCTGGGCTCAAGCCATTCTCCTACCTTAATCTCCCGAGTAGCTGGGATTGCAGGCACATACCACCGTGTCCGGCTAATGTTTGTATTTTTTTAGAGACAGGATTTCGCCATGTTGCCCAGCTTGGTCTTGAACTCCTGGGCTCAAGCAATCTGCCCACCTCAGCCTGGAAGTGCTGGGAGACGGAGGCTTTTTAGGGAGAGACTCTGGTTGCAAGATAATTTGGGAGGCACGACGGCAGCAGTTTGATATGCTTTTCTGTCCGATTTCACCTTGATACCTTTCTTCATTTTCCTTCATCCAGGTACGATGCACAGGAGCCAAGATTAGGGTAGATTTGAGACTCACACAGGAAAACCAGCAAAGGATAGGGGAGCAAGAGGGAAAATAAGTTTAAAAGAGATCTCTCTGATGGGGGCATTAAAGCATGTTGTTGCAAGGAAATTGGCCAAATCTGCATTAATTGATTTGCTAAGAAGAGGTAAGGAAATTGGGGAGAAGGCTAGAGACCCAGTAGTAGAGCCACAGGCCTTACAGGTAGGCAGAGTCCTGAGGACCGTGTGGTCAGACAGTTCCCTCTCCAACCATAAGGTGGTGCCATCAGCCCAGACAGCCAGACCCAAGGGGCCGGGGTGTGCAGTGGGCGGAGCTCCCCACGTGTAAGCCATGTTCTCCACTCAGGTTCCGGAACTCAGACAGCCTGCACCAGGCAGCATGTGTCAACCTGCACATCACTGACTCAGCACCCATGAACTGTGCCCATCCGCTAAAGCCCCTTCGGCTCACACCTGAGCAAGAACATGTCTGTCTTGCTAGGCATCCAGACGCACGTGAAGATTCCAACTAATTCCTTCCCACTCCTCTCCTCTTTCTCCACAGTGGCAGCTCTGGGCCCCTGAGCATTTCCTAATTCCTAAAGAGAACCAGGTCTAAAGTGCCCTACTGTCTCATCCTTAAATACCGTCAGATGTTCCATGAGGAGCACAGATTTGTCACATGGGGCCCAGCCTTGACAACATGCCCTGGCCGACTTCCCTAGTTTGATGTCCCACTTTCACACCTAACTGGGCAAACCCTATTCCTGATACAAATCCCACCGCATCCTCTGCATGCATCTACCCCTGCTGGTCCTCTCACCTGCCATACTCACTCTTTTCTTTGCCTCTACTTGTCACTATCCTCCCCCATCTTTCATGGTCTAACCCAAATACCCCCTCCCCAAAACCTGCCACTCAGTGTTGACCGCATGTAACTAGTAAAGTGGATTTAGACAGGAAAACATGGGCTCCAGGCGTCAACCACAGAAGGCCCTGGATGACACAAGGTAGGTCATGTCTGCCTCTCCATGACTGGGTGTGCATTAAACTGAGGAGGAGGGTCCATATAGACAGGTGATGCTGAACCACAGGGCAGCAACAGCTGGTCCATCCAAGAGACCTCCCAGGTCTCAGTTCCCATCTAGGGCAGGCCCTAGGTCTGGAGGGACACCAAAGGCATGAGATGGTCTGTGGTACGGTGTCTGTTCTCAAGTCATGTTAGCTTTATAATAGTAATAATGATAATTATTACCATCCCCTGCCCCACCCTCATCAGCCACGGTCTGCCAAATTTGGCCCTAGTTACAGAGCTAAAGGAATCAGCCAGAGAGAGGGGCAGTCAATCACAACAAAGTCACCAGTCTGAGCCCCCATCCCCACTTCTACCCCTGTGGCCTAGACTGGCAGTCCCAGCAAACTGCCTAGTGATTCTGCAGGGCAATTTACATAGCCCTGGTGGCTCCCACTGAGATGGGCATGCTTTATATGGGTGCTTTGGACTTGGCTAAGTGTCCCAAAGATAAACCTTTAGGAATTAGTGCCTGTATTTACAACATCTTGAATTCTAGCTACTATGCGTTCTTTTAGTTCTAAAGGGGCAGTTGACTGAGGGGGAAATCAGAAATGTCCCTTGTTTGTGGGAGCAAACAGCCTCAGGACGAACTTTGGAACTATGTAGGTCCTCTGAGAGCAGCCCCAGGGGCCCTACAATAGTAAAAGGTAGCACCTAGCCAAAGGCTGAGCAGAGCAAGAGCCAGGAGAGCTCCATCTGCTTGGCCATCTCTCAGGTATCCTCAGAGGCCTCTGCCCGGTGTACTCAGTGTCTGTATCTGGCACAGGAAGGCTTGCTCTGTCCCCTGGAGCTCTCTACTATTTCTGTTTCTCAAAAAACTAGGTGACCCTATGCCCTTTTAATGTCAATATTGCTCATCACTGTGCCCAGGTAACCGTTTCAATCACGTTCTCACCTATGAAAGAGGCCATATACAAAGAAAGTCTACGCAACCAGATCCATAAGCAGGAGTGGGACCAAATGACCACTTGGCTTCAGGAAATTCAGAGCCTTAAACAATTAGGAGAGGCCAGAATGCCGCTGTGTTGTTTGTTTGCTTTGTTTATAATGATCTACAAAAGGCGTTTTCCCATAAACTAATAAAGGAAGCTAAGTTAACTATGCAAACAAAAGCATGGTGGGCAATGTGAACTGCCCATTTTAATGTATTTGTACCTGCCCGTCCTTCCACAAAAGATCCGAGGCTGCCGGGAGTAATTGCTATTAGAATAGTGGGCATGAGTGGTTAGTTTTTCCCCATCGCCGCAGGTTCGGACCTTCAAAGTGACCACTTATGGATGCTCCCTGGTGCTCCAGCTCAGAGGAAGCCCACTCTGAAGTCGCCCTTCCCACCCCCTCCTCTCCCTTCCGACTCAGCTCCACACGTCGGACAGTTGCGGCCAGCGGCGGTCATCCTGGTCCCCCGCCTCCGCCAGGACCCAGGGAAGGGAAGCTTTGGAAGTCAAGCGGCAGCCAAAAGATAACCTGCCCGCGGCAAGTCTCCGCACCCCCTCCCCCAGCCGTGTCACACCTGGCGGCCCCAACCAGGCTGGCAGTGCTCCCCGCTGCGGAGACCCGAGGCCGCGTCGCCTGGGCAGTGGGTGATGAAACTTCCCAGGCGCATTACCGCAGAGGGCGCGGGCGGGGCGCGGGGCGGGGGTGGGGGATCGAGAGCTGGTACCCCGGCTCACCAGCTCTCCTGGAGGAGGGTGGGGACGCGGGGGAGGGGCGACTGAGCACCAACGCCGGTGTGTGCCCGGGGGCGCTCCGTCGCGGCGCTCGAGTCCCTGCCCTCCCCTAGCCCTGCGAGCCCCCCGAGCAGCGCCGTGGGGTGACCGGGCTGAGAGCAGTTCCTGTCCCCGGCCCCGGCGCGGGGGAGACGTGAGCGTGCACACGTACACACACAGCAGGGGAAGAAGCGCTGCACGATGCGCCCAACTTTCTCCTTCCCTCCGCGGGCCGGGGGAGAAAGTAGCCTGGGCTATCCCGAGCTGGCGGTTCTTGGGGAGGGGGTCGAACAATAAAAGGAAGGAGATGGAGGTAATTTCCCTGGATTTAGCTTTTTTGTCTTTGCTTTTGTTCTCACCACTTCCGTCCAATGACTGGAGAGTAAAAGGGAACCCCGAGCTGGGTAGCCGGCAGCGCTTTGAGAAAATGCAGGAGTGTGTTTGGAGACGCGTAAAGTTGCCTTTCAAGCTCTGGCCTCCCGGGCAGGCGAAGCTCCGCGGCGGGCTGACTCAGGGCTGCCTTGGGCCTCCCTGCCACCCTCCTGGAAATGATGCAAGTCCCGACTGTCACCTGGATCCCTGCAGCCCAGCCTGGAATAGGATCGGGATTAGGGGAAGGACGAGAAACCACACTCCAGGTGTTGCACGGCCCTCCCAAGCGGGAAGACCGGGCAGTTGCTCTCACCAAAGACTGTATCAGTGCTTTTGCTCCTGTCTTCAATGGTGGGGTTCTTTTTAATGAAAATTGTCACAAGGCCGGGAATTCCCATGTGTGCTCATTTGGCCCACAGCATCACTGTGCCCAGGAAATTGCTTCAATCTATCAAGTCCTCTGGACTGGGAATCACACTGAATTTCAAACGGCGGAGAAAGGAAACTTTCCCAACCCGATGCGGGTGTCACGCGAACCAGGGGCACTGTCCTAGCGCAGACCGTCCCCCTTTAGCTGCAGCTGGAGCTGGGATTAGCTTTTGTATTCTGCAGCCCGTTCGGCCATTGCCCTGGAGTTCCTGCACACGCGCACGCATCTCCGGCCGCGCTCGCACACACACACACACACACACACACACACACACACACACACCCAAGAAGCGTGACCGCCGCCAGGTCGGCAACTTTGTCAGGCGCTCCCGGCGGAGCTCGGCTTCCTCCTGTAGTAGTTGGGCGCAGGCCCCGCCTCCCGGCCGTGTTGTCAAAAGGACCGGGGTCTCGGATTGGTCCAGCCGCCGGGACAACACCTGCTCGACTCCTTCATTCAAGTGAAACCAGAGCTTCCAGGGATATTTGAGGCACCATCCCTGCCATTGCCGGGCATTCGCGGCGCTGCTAACGGCCTGGTCACATGCTCTCCCGAGTGCTACTGGAGGGCGCTGGGTAACCTCTATCCGAGCTGCAGCCGCGAGGAGGAGGGAAACCGCGAGCAAAGAGGAAGAGGGGGAGAAGGAGGGGTAGCGGGGAAGGAGGAAGAAGAGGAGCGGAGCACAAAGGATCCAGGTCTCCCGGTGGAAGGGTAATATCAAGAACCATGTGTGCCGAGCGGCTGCGCCAGTTCGTGACCCTGGTTTTTGTGTTGGCCACCTTTGACCCGGCGCAAGGAACCGACGCCACCAACCCACTCCAAGGACCCCAAGACAGAAGCTCTCAGCAGAAGGGCCGCCTGTCCCTGCAGAATACAGGTAAGTGCACGCGCCCCTGCAGCCCGGAGCTGCTGGGAGAGTACACCGTGCAGCCACGCGGCGCGCCCCAGGCGTTTTGCCCGGAGCCAGGCGCCCACCCAGGGCCACGCAAACTCTTGGGATGGCACGGGAAGTGCTAAGGGAAGCGCGAGGCAAGGCGAGGTCCGCGCTGGGTTCCGAGCGCCCGGAATCTGCACGTGCTAGCAGGGTGATGAAATGGCTGGGGCAGGGCTTGTTGCTGCCCTCCCCAGGGTCGAGGGGAAATGAGGCAGCGTCTGACGCTGCCAGCGCCAGCCCCCGCCCCCGAGTCCCGGGTCCGGTGCAAAGCGTGCTTCATCCCGGCCGGCACGCGGGAGGCACAGAGGGTCCCCGGAGCTGGGCTGCGCCTGCACCCGGAGAACTTCTCTTCCCAGCCGGCCCGCCTCAGTAAGAGCGCCGCGTCTTCCCACTCCTCAAAAACTGCCGGACATCACAAACTTTGCGGGCGAGACAGCTGGCATTGTGAACTTCCCCGCCTCCTCCCGGGGGCACTGCTTTCGGAAGGGAGCGTGGGGGCGGGGGGCGCAAACCGTACCTCCACTGTGCTGCCGCCATCCCCAGCTCCTAGCCAGGTCAGCAAGCCAAGAAATGGTGACACGACCCGAACTGTGCGCTTCCTCTGCTAAACAGGCTCTTGGCTCACCCGCAAGCTGCAAAGCAGAGCCAGGCGTGCAGGGCACGGGGCTGGACCGTTTCCCAGCTCGGAAAGAGAAAGAAAATCTGCCAATAGCTCCTTCGCTCCACGACCCCCTCCCCCGACTTTGGGGAGCCGTGCGATCGCTGCGGCTTCGGCTTGCGTGCGCTCACCGCACGAGCAGGAAAGCACGAGTGCCCATTAGGGATGCCCCAAGTGAGTGAATCGCGGCACTGCGCGGTCCTGCCCCGGCGCCGCGAAGGGTCTTCCAGAGCCTGCCACCTCCACGTGCTGGGGCCGGCACCCCCACCACCCGGAGACCCTCTCCCACCCTCTCGCTCCTCTGGCGCTTCTTCTGAGAACTGACCGTGATTATCGGGGGTTGGTGACCCTCAGCAATACACGCCCCTCATTCTCTCCCTAGATTTAATCTGAATGCGGATTATCTGCTCCCACCCCGCCCTTCTTCCAAAAAATATTTTGCTGATGTAATTTTGTGGTTGGTTTAAATCAGAGACTTGGGTAGTGGGGAGGGAAGAAAGAGGCTTTGCATGCTGCAGCCTGACAGTTAACTCCCTCCGTCTGTCCTTTCGGAGAGAGGAATGGGGGCCACATTTGGTGAAGAAGAGCTGCCAGCTCCCAGGCTGTGGGAATTCTAGGGGATTGGGTGATATCTCACCCTTATGCCTAATTAAAAGGAGCCTGCAACCGTGGATAGTGGTGTTTCTAAAGGCTAGCCCCCGTCTAACTCCACTCCTGAGCCTGCTTGCCAACCGCAGCTTCCCTAGCTGGTATTTTAATGCTAAGGGTTGGGAGGCACTGCCTTAATAGGAATTCTGTTTTGATTTTTAGGTGTTGAATCATAAAGCTGAATAGAAACTGCTTTTTGGACGCTGTCACTTGGGTGTCAGGAAGGAAATGGCTGTGATTTAATAGCAGCAACTTCTGCAGATCAAGTAGAGAAGGGTACTTCATTGATGGACAGTCTTCAACTTAAATTTTATTTTTGTCTGTGGGTTTAAAAAGCTGAAATATATTTTGCTCTCAAACTGAGTGTTCCCACATATACTTTAATAAAATGGAAAGGATGAAAAGGAGGAATGCTCAGACCAACCTTCTGGTTACAATTTTTGTAATTTTTTGGCTCCTTCCTACAAATATTTACAAACAGAGACATTTTTCATGAGTAGATTAAAGGATGAAATTTTGTTTCCCCGGTCCTGAAATCATCATTACCAACTCTTTTGTCCTCCTTAAATTTTCCTTTAGTTGTTACTCATTTTTATTTCAAATGACCTCTCTGCATTGTCCAGCATGGGTCAGAGTTTTGTATATTATCTGTATGTGATTTTCCTTTCAGCGCAGATCCAGCACTGTTTGGTCAAAGCTGGCGATGTGGGGTGTGGCATGTTTGAATGTTTCGAGAACAACTCTTGTGAGATTCGGGGCTTACACGGAATTTGCATGACTTTTCTTCACAACGCTGGAAAATTCGATGCCCAGGTAAAAATCCATCCGAAGCATGAAGATTATTTGGGGTAGGCATGCATGATTGAAATGTTCATTAGAAAGCCTTGTTAACTAACTTCCTTTGCTATTCCTTGCGGTGCGTTTCAGTGCTTGCAAGTGACAGTCTAGGTATAAAACATTATGCCAGTGTCTCCCTTCTGCACTCATAAGCTGTGTCTACACAGGCAGGGTGGACTGGAGACCAACGTCATAATAAATGATAAACACCTTAGAAGGGGACATGCTGTGTCTGGCCACCAAGAACTTCATCTCGAAAGTCCGTGGCATGAGGTGCAGGGGCAGGAACACCCAATCATACATTTCAAAAGCCATTTTCACCTACTAGGAAAATAAGACAAACGTGTGTGAAAATTCATCATGTGGTATGTGTGCAGGCAACCCAAATAACTCAGGACCTCCAAAAGAGCAGACTTCCGTTCCTCCGGAGCAGCAGATCCTTCTCTTCAAAGCTGATAGGTCAAAACCCTGACTGAGTCCTTCAATTCCACACTTTCCTTTTGCTCTATCTAATAAATATAGTCAAGGCCTGACCCACTTCAGTCATCCCAGAGTCCCAAGGGGAACGCCAAGTTGATGGTCAGGGCAAGGTAGGAACACAACAAGCCACCTATGGCTCCAGTGCTGACAACTTAAATACATTTGTAGATGATAGTGGCATGGCATCAGGCTCACCTTCTTCGTGTTCTCCCTGGCCGCTTATATGCCCTGTGGAAATGCCCTGTTACTATGTCTCAGAAACCTCTCTCCCCCAGTTTATTGGAAAGGGTGGCCATCAGTTAGTGAGCCTGACCAAGCAGTGTCTGGGAACCAGGAGGGGAGGCGATGATGGGGCCAGCAGCCTGCACTGCAGAGGGTGTGCAGTGGCAAGAGAAGAAACTGAAACCAGGGAAGGACAGAGGTAGCACTTTGAATTCCTCCAGGCTCCCTAATAAAGCATCATTCTGGATTAACGGGAATTAGGAAACGTAATAGGAAATCCGGAGGAAAGACGTGTATTTAAGGGCAATCCCACAGGATGTCAGGGAAGAATACCAAGCACAGATGGCTACAGCCCTCGCAGAAATTAATCTTCCTTTTCTTTCTCAACCAACAGGAATATATTCTCAAGTTAGAGGCATCCCTTTCAAGTCGATGCTCAGCACATAACTGCTTAATAAACGGGCACACCCTGCCCTCCATTCCGTTTGGCTCTGGCTGGAGAGTCAAAAGAGAGGGAGCCATGGAGAGGGTGCCTGGGCCACATGGTTTTTCAGAGATCAGATGCTGTCTGTAGACATTTCTATGGCTGCTAAAGAAGAGAACCAAAATCAATGTGCTGGCTGGCTTCCCGCTTCCAACCTAAACCCGTTTACTTTCTCAACTCGGTGACTTCCAAGCCTGTCTAAAAACAGAGGGGTGACCTCTCCGGCAACAGCTCGTTTCTATAGTAATGTGGGGTGCGGGGATTCCTGAATAGGCATCCCACAATGCCTACAGGCTGTGGGAGGTTGATAAGGGAGCAGCACCAAGCTCCCCTCACACCCCCAACAGCTGTCTCCTTTCTAGGGTAAGCACAATCAAACGGGGTTGCCAGGAAAGAGAAATGCAGGCCAGATGTATGCCTGGCTGCCTTCGCCACTCAGAGGCAGGGAGCGTGGGGGAGGGGCCCCCAGTGCGGCAGTTCAGACTCCAGATGCTGCCAGGCAGGGTGCCAGGCCAGCCTTTTAGAGGCAATAATCCGAACAGTTTAAAGGAGTAGAGTCATTTTCAAAAAGGAAAGGAACACTCTTCCTGGTAAGGTGGGAGGAGACAAGGGTATGGATTTGGGTCCAAGGGAGGGGCAAAGGCAGAAAGGGAGACACACTCAGCACTCAATCTCGGTGTTGCTCCTGGAGTCAAGGGATAAAGGAAAAGTGTGAGATTTGGACAAGTAGGCACCTTCCTCTTAGGGAAAACTGCTCTCTGAGAACCGTGAAGGATTTATGAATTTGTGTCTGGCCACATTCCCTTTGTGTTCCAGAAAAGTTGACACTGAACCAACATGGAGCTACTTGAGGGACCTATACCCATGGAAGCCCAGTTGGAGGGAAAGTCACAGAGTAACAGGGGAGGAAGGAGGGAGAGGTGTTAGTCTACAGAACGCACGTCCCTTGCTGCCAAGTGCTGGAGCTGTCCTGTCACTCTGGGCACGCCTTCTGATGTGGCATTGCCTGCCACCTGGGAGGACATCCATCTCAGGTGGAGCCTTGGGGTTTCGATGTCAGAAATATCCTGTGTAAGCTCAGAAAGGGCTTAAATGTCCAAGCATGTAACGAGGACTCCTGCTCTCTGCCCCTCTCTCCCTTCCCCGGCCTGTGTGTTCTCAGGGCAAGTCATTCATCAAAGACGTCTTGAAATGTAAGGCCCACGCTCTGCGGCACAGGTTCGGCTGCATAAGCCGGAAGTGCCCGGCCATCCGGGAAATGGTGTTGCAGTTGCAGCGGGAATGCTACCTCAAGCACGATCTGTGCACGGTGGCCCAGGAGAACACCCAGGTGATAGTGGAGATGATCCATTTCAAGGACATGCTGCTGCAGGAGTAAGTACCACCCCGCAGAGGGCCCGGGGTGGAGGGGCTGCCCAGCAAAGTCGGCAATGTTTATGGGAGGAGAGCCACGTTGCTTCTAGAGGCTGAATGCCCGACAAATGGAGAAGGCTTCCATTTACTTCAGAAAGCTACACTCCTAGAAGGCTCCTTTCCTGCAGGCTTTCAGAAAAAGAGAATGCTCTCATCAGTCTCAAAATCACAAGCAACAGAAATGGGAAATCATTTTACTAAGCATGAAATGTGTCAATTCGAAAATGCTCTTCATCTTCCCCTTAGCCAAGAACCCACTATTCTCTGACTATTTTGAGTAGCTGTAGAAGTGTCCTTACAGACAGCAGATTGCTAATAAGATCTGTTGATTATTTACTAAGTGCCGGGCCCTGCGCTAAGAGCTCCTTGTGACCTTTTCACTTGATCCTCACCACAGCCCTTGTCACCTCCATTTGACAGATGAGAAAACTGAGACTCACTAAGGCAAAGCTCACACAGCTAGCGACAAGCAAAGCCAGGCTTGGGACCCAAGCAGTCTGGCTCCAGAACCTATAATCTTAAATGCCAAAAGCAGAGCTATCGATGTTTTTCCTGCCTCCTTAACTTTCCTTTCCCTTAGAAAGTTTGGTTCACCTTCTCTAACACATTGGTGCCCTCTCAGAGAAAATGCAAAACAAATGCCAAAAACTTTAATCAGCTGAATACTTTCATGCCAAAACAAGGAAATGTGAACTTACTTATTTGAAGACTTGAAATTCAATGACTAATTCAGGATGCATCTCATTCCTTACAAAATATCCCAGCTAGAGGATCCTAAATTTTACAGCATGGTAAAGCACATTGGTACACAGATTTTTTTTTTAAATATTGATGATGGTTCTTTCCTCAGAGACACAGAGCAGAAAGCCACTCACCAAGCCAGTTCAGTATAAGTCATTACCAGTTTAATGGCACTGTTGGTCTCTCCATGGTGACACATTGAGCCAAATCAGTTTAACTGTATGAACTCTTGCTCAGACTGTGCCACAACCTTCTTCCAGCTATGTCCCTACCAATACCAACAGTACTTAGATGACAGAGGACAGCAACCACCTCCTGTCACTCTCCACTTGGTTATAAGTCATAGGCATCTTGCAACACCCGTGGTGCAGGCGAAACTGCAGGAAGCTCTTGCCAAAAGCAAAACAATGTTGCATTTTCCTTGAGTTACGCTAATACCTTATAAAATACTTTTTATTCTTCAAATACTTGTAAATGAGCAATAGCAACCACAGTATCACCAACAATGATAGTTGTCATGTTTTCGAATGTGCTAGGCCCTTGGCCAGGGCACTTACCTGGGTTATCTCATGTATCTTTCCCAAAGATGCTACCAGACAGAAATCACTATGCCCAAAAGGAGGAAAGTGAAGCTAAGAGATTAGAGAACTGGCACAAGGTTTGATTCCTGCTTTTAAGCTTTGGAATTGCTGGTATACATGGCTGAAGCCAGTTGTCAGGAATAGACTTCAAAGCTGCTCCTGGCCTATCCCCTCCCTGCTAGACCTGAAAGGGCTCACAGCTCCCCACGTGTGGTGGGCTTCTTGTCCTTTTATCAAATATATCCCCATTACACAAGGAGAATACTCTAGAATTCCCTTCCTTCAGGTGCCTGTGGAAGAGGTAAGTGCCCCATGGCTAGGAAACGCCATGAGCTTCACTCGCCTCCAGGCCTGTCTCCCATTAGAGAGTCTGCTGGCCTCAGGACTGGATGGGTGATGGGGCCCATTCCTAGTTTATAAGGCTATAATGCACGCCTGGAGCACAGGAAGACTATCTTTCTTGGAGAAGAGTATTCTTTGGGAAAACTGAAGGTTTGAAGTCCCACCCCCTCCCCTTAATTTAAGAAGGAGGTAAACCCCTGTGAGTTCTAGTGTCTCTTTCTTGGGAATATGGCCCTTTGGGCCATGGGCTTCCCACACCATTCAGAATGAGCCCATGACCCCCTCCCCAGCCTGCTCCGGAGTAAGAAGCCTGGTCACATGCTGGTCCTCTGGCTTCCCACTAAGTCAGCATCTCTAGGCAGGGATCTTCCCTAACTCCCACTTCCCACAAACGCCCATTACCTTTCCTTCTGAAGCCATGGGCTGTGCATCAGCTTGTACTTCTGGCTGAACTGTCTGTTTTTTAGGGTTTTTTTTCCTCCAGCCATCTTAACTGATTTAAACTATGCTATCGGTCCCCAGATATCAAGAAGGCCATTTCTGAATGTGTGGCATTGGTTTAAAAAAAAAAGGAGCGAACCTCCAGAACTTGCTTTTCATTTTAGAGAAGAGGAAATCACAGTCACCCCAGAATCTGCACCACCCCCATTCTTCAACCCAACCCCGACCACACCAGAACACTCAGCCCCACTTAATGCTGCTCTTTTCAAGCTCTTCCTCCCTGCTCCCCTCGCCCCTTCCTGCCTGCCCCACTTTCCGCACAGCATCTGTTTCCCCCTAGCTGCAGCCGGCCTGCCTTGCCCCCGGCCCCCACTCGCTGTGTCGATGGGTGCTGGCAGCCTCCAGGCACACCCCCCTCCAAGTATTTTTTTAAATCCTTTAGCCTTGCTGACACCCAGTTGAATGAGCTAGACTTTGTCATTAGACACGGGCTGAGTTTGCAGCCTGAGAAGGCACCATGCCAGCTCAGAACACAGCTTAGATGAACTCGGTTCGGCACACACACCCCTCCCCGAAGTTCACGGCTTCCTCCTCCTGAGAAAGGGCCGAGGGCAGAGGAGAGCGTAGGCTCATCCAGCCTTCTCGGATCCAGATCGGCGTTGGGCTTCTGAGGGCTCACCTGGCAGACAGAACTCCCTGGCCGAGGAGGCAAAAGAGAGGCCCCTGTCTGTATATTCCCAAGACAGCTTTCCCCTTACTCTGGGGAAAGGAGCTTGAAGACAGCATCCAATCCAGTTAGTATCTCAGAAAGACAGAAACTCAGCCCTGCAGTGTGCTCGCCTAGCCCTGGCGCTGCGGCAGGCACAGTCAGGTGCTAAAATCCTGCTGCCGCTTTAGCAGACACACTCAGTGAACTCGAGCTCCAGAGGCAGGTTCTAGTTTTCACGAAACAGAAGGAAACAAACAGGCACGGAGCATTCGCCTCCTGCGTTCTCACCTCTGGACAAGCCAAGGAGACAGTGTCTTGCGCTGTCAGGAGCCTGCCTTAGAGGGCTGAAAGCCCTTTGCTCAGCCGCCATGCACAGACTTGCTGACTCCAAAGTCATCAAGCGGGCCCTGAAAAGCAGCTTGATCTCTATCAGGCAGAACATTCCTCCTCTCTGCTCTGTTCTCAGCCGAGCCCTGGGCCCTGAAGCCCAGAAGCTTCCAAAAGCCACCTTCTCCCCACTCTTTTTTTTTTTTTTTTTGCTTCCATGAAGTGAGGACAGTTCAGTCAATTTCAACTTGAGGACTAATTCATAAAACTGCAGTAAACAACTGCCCACATCTCAAACCACAATCTGTTCTATCCACATAGCAACAACTGCCAACTTGCAAAGAAAGGGTTATGGGCTGTAACACAGCCTCCCTGGTGGTCCAGGCTTAAGGAGGACAAATCAGATTGCTCCTTGATATGAATGACTTCACATTCCAGGGTGACTTCCCTGCTCAGGGCGATGGCCCAGAGCTGCAATGCTCGAGGTCAGATAGATCAGAAACTTTGCCAGTGAGGACTGACTAGGAATGCTGGTTAGCCACATGAAACATTCGATACCCCCTTTGGTGGGGGGCGGTTTAAAAACCAGTGAAAGGTTAAAAAAAAAAAAAAAAAAAAAGCTCAATGAGTGACCCGTTGCTGTGGACACTCCTTACCAGCTGGGCCTGTAAATATAAAAAGCAGATGCACACTGCTCCTGCCTTCTGCACACCTTGTCCACCCCCAGAATCATTTCTTCCAGCAGTTTCCCTAAAGAACAACCCAAGACAACCAGAATGGCCTGAGCAACTGGCTCTGCCCTCCAGAACTAAGTATGTTCGTCGCACAAACACAGGGGACCCTGACCACCAGCCTGCACCTCCAAATCCAAGGAAGCTCAGACTGAAAGAATAAAGATGCATAGATGGCCACACCCACTCCCCAGCCTCTGCTACTGAGAGAGGAAATGTATGGGCAATGACGTCCCAGGAAGGTGGTCTTCCTACCTCCCACTTCAGCTCTTCCAGACTCCTCCAGATGCAGAGGAAATGCATCCAATAACTTCCAAAAACACCCATCTTCATCGTGAGCCTAAACCCCAGGCAAACACAGACATGGGGAAAATGGTTTCTTAGGAGCTTCTCATAGAAGGCACATGGCCCTAAACCTTCCTGGCTTCCCCTTCCCTACCAAAAAGAATCCCCTGTTTGAGAGTCTACATAAGGCCCTGCGATACTTGCCTAATTAGGATTCCACTGGACCCCAGAGCCATCTCCACTCTAACTGAAACTCACCTAGTTAGTGTAGCCTAAACCCACCCAGAGCTCTCCTGCCCTCCTGTCATTATTCATAGAGCTGCCTAGAGTCCTCACCTTCCCTAGATACTCTTCCTTTTAAAGTCCTAAGCTCTCATCCCAAGCCCTAAGCTCTTACCCTATGCACCTATGAGCCTGGAACACAGTGGCCACCCAGGACTTTATAGAAAGTGAGAAAAGGCTTGAAGTCCTTTGAGAGAGATCTTCCACCAAACCCAAACCAAGTATTGGCCATGCCTCTTTCCCGGCATCGCCTCTGCCTTCTGTGTTCAGGACCTGCTCCATTCCCAGTCTCTCTCTCTCTCTCTCTCTCTCTCTCTCTCTCTCTCTCTCTCTCTCTCTCCTTTCAATCTTTAGGCCCTACCTGGACCTCGTGAACTTGCTGCTGACCTGTGGGGAGGAGGTGAAGGAGGCCATCACCCACAGCGTGCAGGCTCAGTGTGAGCACAACTGGGGAAGCCTATGCTCCATCTTGAGCTTCTGCACCTCGGCCATCCAGAGGCGCCCCACGGAGCCCCCCGAACGCCAGCCCCAGGTGGACACAGCCAAGCTCTCCAGGACCCACCACGGGGAAGTAGGACATCATCTCCCAGAAGCCAGCAGTAGGGAGACCGGCCGAGGTGCCAAGGGTGAGCGAGGTAGCAAGAGCCACCCAAACCCCCATGCTCGGAGTAGAGTCGGGGGCCTTGGGGCCCAGGGACCTTCCGGAAGCAGCGAGTGGGAGGATGAACAGTCCGAGTATTCTGATATCCGGAGGTGAAACGTAAGGGCCTGGCGACGAAATCTTTCCTCTGCGCCGTCCATTTTCTTATCTATGGACATTCCAAAACATTTACCATTAGAGAGGGGGGATGTCATATGCAGGATTCTGTGGGGACTGTAGACTTCATGGAGGTGTGTGTTCTCGGAACGGACAGGTGAGATGGAGACCCCTGGGGCCGCGGGGTCTCGGGGGTGCCTGGTGAATTCTGCACTTACACATACTCAAGGGAGCGCGCCCGCGTTATCCTTGTATCTTTGTCTTCTTTCCATCTGTGGAGCAAGTGGGTGGTGGCTGCTCTGTAGTGGGGGAGGTGAACCGGGAGGGGCAGGGTAAGGCAGGACCCCCGGGGCTGGACCACACAGTGGGTGCTGGGCCCCGCCCCAAAGCTGGTGGTGCAGCAGCCTCTGGTGCTGTCTCCACGGAAGTCAGAGCGGCTGGATTCCAGGACAGGAGTGAATGTAAAAATAAATATCGCTTCGAATGCAAGACAAGGGTGGAGAGGAGGCAGGGGCCGAGGGGGTGCTTGGTGCCAAACTGAAATTAAGTTTCTTGCATGGGACCTTGCGGTTCAGAGCTCTTGGTGGCAGCGGGGGGAGGGGTGGGAGGAGTGTCATTTCTCTGTGTAATTTCTGAGCCATTGTTCTGTCTGGGCTGGGGGCGGGGGCACACTGTCCAAGGGAGCGGCCCCTGTGAGTTTATATTTTTACCACTGCTTCAAATCTCCATTTCACTTTTTTATTTGTCCAGTTATATCTACATATCTGTCATCTAAATAAATGGCTTTCAAACAAAGCAACTGGGTCATTAAAACCAGCTCAAAGGGGATTTTTTTAAAAACCAGCCCATCCTTTGAGGCTGATTTTTTTTTTTTTTTAAGTTCTATTTTAAAAGCTATCAAACAGCGACATAGCAATACATCTGACTGCCTGACATGGACTCCTGCCCACTTGGGGGAAACTTTACGCCCAGAGGAAAATGCACACATGGGGAGTACATTTAACAAATTTCCCTTAGGATTTTGTTATCGCATCTTGACCCTCAGCCAAGATTGGTAAAGCTGCGTCCTGGCGACTCCAGGAGGCCCAGCTGGAAACCTGGCTTCTCCCTCTGAGAGGATGGGAAAGGAAAGAAGAGAATGAAGGCTGCTTAGTAATTCCCATCAGGAAATGCTGACCTTTTACATGAAATCGAGGAGACTGCTGAAAATCTCTAAGGGACAGGGTTTTCTAGATCCTAATTGGAAATTTAGTAACAAGGAGAGGAGTCCAGTGGGACAAAAGAAAGGCAGAGCAAAGAGACAGACCTGAAAATATGAGGAAGGGAGGGTGAAGATACGCACTAAAAGTCTCGGTAGTGGGTCTCTTGCATTATTGCCTGTAATCCCAGCACTTTGGGAGGCTGAGGCAGGCAGTGCACCAGGTCAAGAGATCGAGACCATCCCGGCCAATATGGTGAAATCCCGTCTTTACTAAAAATACACAAAATTAGCTGGGCATGGTGGTGGGTGCCTGTAATCCCAGCTACGTGGGAGGCTGAGGAAGGAGAATTACTTGAACCCCAAAGGCAGAAGTTGCAGTGAGTTGAGATCATGCCACTTCACTCCAGCCTGGTGACAGAGTGAGACTCACTCTCAAAAACAAAACAAAATTAAAAAATCACCTAGTTAGGTCTTTTCTTCCTAATAGGCTATCAGATTAAAGCTTATCCCTTCTCAAGCAGAAGCTGATATTGTAGGGAGTGGCTGGGTATCCTGGGCTGTGCTGTTCGGGAGCAGGGGTCTGCACACATTGCCTATAAAGGTCCGGATTGTGAATCCAGTATTTTCAGCTTGGCGGGCCATAAGGTGTCTGTCGAAACTACTCAACTCTGCCGTCCTAGCACAAAAGCAGCCATAGAAAACACAAACGAGAGGGCTTGGCTCCCTTCCAGGAAGATTTATTGAACAGGCCCAGGGCTGAATTTCACTCACAGGACGCAGTTTGCTGATCTCTGTTCTAGTCAGTGGGCCAAAAAGCACATGCATCCATATCTGTCAACTCATTAGCTTTTCCTCGAAGCAACCTGAGGCCAGACACCAAGAAGCTAAGTGTATCTGCTGCAAAATGACTAGTTCCCGGGGAATACGTTCACCCAAAACACAGCTAGTATTTTTCTGTCCCAAAGCCAATCCCAGTCTTTCATGGTCCATGAAGCGAGGAAGTAGGGAAATCATCGGTTGGGGGAGGGGAGGAAACCCCGCCCTCAGCCCCCGCCACCTGGTCCCTCGGCACCCAGCAAGATCTGGGGCTACAGAGAAGAGAACAGAAGAGCTGATGCACTTAATCCAGCTCCACCTTTGGTGGGAGGAGGACTGGTGTGTCAGGCTCTGCCGCGGGAACAAGTGTAAACTGTGGCTGTCTCCTGCAGTGAGCCAGCTCGGCAGGCAGGCACGTTGTCTGTTTTACCAACATCACTCAAAAGCTAAAGCAATAACATTCTCCCGCGTTGCTGAGTCAGCTGTTCATTTGTCCGCCAGCTCCTGGACTGGATGTGTGAAAGGCATCACTTTTCCATTTTCCTCAGTGTAAATGTGTTCTGTGTTCGCCTACTGATGTCCCATTTGTTACTTCTATTGTAAATATTTGTGGTTTGTATTTATTATCTCTCAATCTCTTGACCTTGTGCTCCTAAGGCATAAAATTGCTTACTATGTTCATTCGAACCCATTTACTGCTCTCTGTTGCATATTTTTCATGCCACTGGTTTGTTTTCTTCTCAGAAGTCAGGTAGATAGCATTTCAATCCTGTCCCTCATGAGATTGGAAGCGTACGATAGCATTGATTGCTCAGGGTCTTCTGCTCAAAACCGAGGGAGGTCCAAATTCCTGTAAGCACTGATTGAGACATTTGCACAATCTAAAATGTAAGCAACATCGTCATTAAAAATACACCCTCTACTCGGGCTTTATATTGCTTACCAATTTACTCATGAGCCTTCCTTTGAGGAAGGATGTGGGTCTCCAAATAAAGATTTGATGTTTATTTTGAGTTCTGCATCTTAACAAGATGATCTGAACACCTCTCCTTTGTATCAATAAATAGCCCTGTTATTCTGGAGTGAGAGGACCAAGTGAAGTAAAATGCTGACATCTAAAACTAAATAAATAGACACTCCAGACCAGGACTACAGTCATACACACGGAAAGGAAGAAATTTAAACTCAAACCAAGTAAAAGTCTTTGTGGAAATAGCGTGGAAAAACAATGCTTCCAGTGGCCATTTCCTTAGGAAGAACAACCCATCCGATCTCAGTATTGGCACCACGTGAGCTTGCTAAGTCATAATATCTGTTTCTGTTATGGATTTAGGCAACAGGACCTATATGTTGTCACATTGCATTATTTTTCTTGAAGCATTAATAAAAGTTTTAAATAAATGGCTTCCACTTGAGTAGCATATTGTCTGAGAAGGTCACTGGTGTCTGGTGCTCAGGGGAACAGCTGTGAGCAAGTGAGCTTTTGCGTCAAGAGAATCCTATTCTTCTGCAGATGTTCAACCTTCAGGGAAGGGCACCAGATAAAGAAGACCACACTGGGTCGTCAGAGGGAGTCTGTCCAAGTCCCTGCCTGAGTCACCCAGACAAGGAGAAGAATACATTTCATGCAGCTGGCCTGGAAGGGCCACCCCCACATCCCATTAGGGAGGTCCTCAAGGTTCACTCCGGTCTCACCTTTGAGTCTGCCCTGTGGGCTGGCCAACCCCTCTCTCAGTCTGAGCCTGCAGCAGACACCACCAGCTTAACAGCTGAGTGTCCTGGCCCATGCAGGGAAGCCCACTGCCTCCTCCCTAGCTCTTGCTCATGACACCAGAACAGAGCTGGAGCCCTCGGTTTATGGAATTTATGCCATTGTTGGTGTACCCACTACATGCCAGGAACCACGGTAGGCATTTTGCATGCATGATCTCAGGCTCAGTACGTCCCACAAATAATAGATATTATCCCCATTTTACAGGTGAAGAAACTGAGGTGCAGACTTGTCCCAAACTGACTGACTAGTGAGTGGGGTGGGGTCTGAACTCAAACCCAGATCGGGACTCCTAAACCCGCACACCTTCCCCCACTTCAGGCCTAGAACCTTCACTTGCTTTTTAATCTAAACCAATCAGTGTTATTCCTATTTTACACGAGGCTTGGGGAAAGAATAATTATACTCTTACATTTATAGTTCCAGGCCTCCAAGGAATTCTGCTTCAAAACGAAAAGGAAAATTAATGCTTTCACCTTTGCTCTCTGCAAAGACTCAAATTTTGGTTCCAATAAGGAAAGCAGGAGAGTTGTTGACCCTCCTCACTTTTCTTTGCATGTGGATAATTTTTTATAAGGTTCTTCTCATGCACCACTGGAAAAGCATTTAGGGAGCATCTGGCTTTTATGAAACATGCAGCTGAGGCTTTCCTCACTAAACTCACCCCATCACCTCTCTGAGAAGCCAGGCTTCTCCAAACTTATCATCATCCTCACCACGACAGTTGCAGATTCCTGGGAACCCATGATGTGCTCTGTGCTTTGCCTGGTGCTTTAGGGATATTATTTCTGAAACGCATTTTAAAGACAAAGAAACAGAGGCTTCATGACATTTAATATGCCTGGAGCCAGTCACAAGGCTAGTGAGCTCTAGATTCAGAGGCAAATGCACCCCTCCGATTTGTCTTCTCACACCCCAGCCATGAACACATGGGTTAAATTCACCCAAATGAGTTCAGAAATGCAGCTGCTTCCCCCTAAGCCCCGGGGTTGTTCCAATCCGACCGTTCTGGAATTCTTAGGCTGTGGGAGGAGAAGGCTGAGAGTTTCCAAATATGCTGGGATTTAAGCAAAGTTTCCAAAGGAAGCTGGATCTATGCACCCCAAAATCTGGACACAGAACTCCAAATTGGTTCTAAAGTCAACAAAAAAGCAAGCCCCTGCTGAGGAGGGGACAAGCCCTGGCCGGAGAACCGTTTTTATGTGAATTATTTTTTGTGGGTGGAGAAGAGAAGACGAGCAGTAGAGGCTTTGGGCTGGGAGTCCCGTGTCGCTGCTTGCATAAGCCGTTCCGTTTTTATCACTCCCCACAAAGAAAAACAAAAAAAGTCACTTCCCAAAGATTACAGAAAAAAAAAAAAAAGTCACAAAAGCAACCTGGACTTGTGCATGCAGTGGAATCCACACCGAGATGAACGCAGATCTCACGGCACCTTAGCATCTGTCACCATCTTGCCACCACTGAACAGCGGGCCTGCCTGAGTGAGCTAAAACTTGGGAAAAACAGGGAAAGCTCCTACGTGGAATTCTCAACGATGGCAGAGGCAGAGTATTGTTCACAAGGTAGTGAGGAGAATCAGCTGGTTCTATTTCCCATTCGAGAATTTCCAGGAATTTTTACGGTTTTCAGAATTGAGGGGGAATGGACATGTGAAAAGCAGTGGCATGCTGAAGAGGCTGAGGACCGTCTGCTTGTCCCCCGAGGTATGAATGATATTGTGCAAAGGGCTGAGGGCTCCAAAGAGGGCTTTGTTCGGAAAGAATGATCAGTCCCTAGAATTCTGTCCCAGTTGTTTATTGCTATGTAACAAAACTATCCCTGAAGTTTAGTAGATATAAAACAACTATTTTATTTGGCTCGTCATTTTATAGGCCAGAAGTTTGGAAAGGGTGGTTAGACTCTTCACGCGGTGGTGGCTGGGGCAACCAGGGCCGGAAGATCCGCTTCCAAGATGGCCTCCTCAAGATGGGGCCTGGGTGACAAGGCTCCTCTCTTCTCCCCTTCCACCTCTTCCACAGGCCCCATTGTGGCACCTCATCCCCCAAGGCCTGTCAGAGCCTGACCATCCAGGGGTAGTCTCACTTCTTCCATAGTGACTGGCTTCTCCCAGGACAGGCTGGAGGATCTTACAGTGTACTCTTCAAATCTGAGCTATGTTTTCGCCCTGAGGACTGTAAGAGCCACAGGTTCTAAACTCCATGAGGACGGAGGCTGTGTCATTTTTTTTGAACACACTTTCCTGTATCCCCAGCAGCCCTGCCATTGCTTGGTGTGAGTGAGTGAATGAATGAGTGAATGAATAAATGAAACCTCTGTCTAAAAGGGTGCCAAAATGTCAAATCAGATGAGTTTCAATTTACTTTAACTTTGAAAGCCAATATATCCTTGCATCCTTGTACGAGGGATGAACATGTCACAGAATCAGTGAGAGGGTGTTGAAATTGAAAATCGCTGGGAAGCCTGTAATTTTAGAGTCAGGAGACATGGACAGGGTACCCATCCAGCCACCTACTCATCTTGCACCAGGTAAATCTCTTTGGGGATAAGAAAGAAATACAAATAACGACTGAAAGAAAAATCAGGACTGGCCCTGAGACCTTGGCAAATCAGTTCAACTTTCTAAGCCGGTTTCCTCAGCTACAAAATAAGGAAACTAACAGCTACCCTGCTTTCTTCAGGGGGATGGGGGGCAGTTGAAGATAAAATTAACTAAGCGATATAAAAAGTCACAAAGCCTAGGAAATGCTTTGAAGACTATGAAATGCCACGTAAAGAATGGTGATTATTTCTCCTGGCCATTTCAGAAGGCAGTAGCCTAAGTCAAGATCATGGATGGGATGAACTGCCCCATGCTCTCTGCTCTGTCCTGTCCCTTCTGGGGCAGGCTAAAAGTCTCTAAGGGACCTGACAGAGGGGCCAGCCCTGCAGGGTGGGACTTTGCCTGAAGTGTGCATGAGGGGTTGGAGGCTAAGTGGGAACCCCGAGCAAGTCCCAGCCCCTGTCCCAGGGGGACGATTGGACCCTAAGCAGCCCCTGTGCAGCCCCATTATGCTCTCACCAGGCTGAGTCCCACGAGGAGTGTGCCGTGAGGCAAGCTCCACCGGGTAGCACCCGGGAGCAGAGGGCCCTTCCTGCCGGGGCTTTCTCTGAAAACTTCAAGGCAAAGGGTGCACAGAAAAGCTAATTAATAAACTTCTTTACTGAGACAGGAAAGCAGAGCCTGACAAAGATGAGGGAGGAAAGAGATTTAGGGCCAGAACCCACTCTGCTCTGCGCCAAGGTTCCTAAGAGTTTGACATTTGGAATAGATCTGGCCTGCAGGAGCCAAGGATTCGGGACAGGGCTCCTTCTGGCTCCCGGGAGTGTCAAGAAGAGAAGGAGGAGGAGGAGGAGGAGGAGGAGGAAAATGACTCAGCTGAAATGAAGAGAAATGTATTTTTAAAAAGTGAAACAATGAAAGGCACAAAGGAACGAAATGGAGCCGCAGGACAGGGTCCAGATGCCTTCTCAGAGTAAGTGGGGCAAATTTTCAAAAAGCTGGAGAGCTCGCCTGGGTTTCTCAGCCAAGAACACCACCATGAAAATGAAGACAGTCCTCGGGCTGTCCAGGCCCACCACTCTCAGAAGCCCTCCCCTCCCAGGTCTCTGCTGGGGCTCGTGCCCACCTCTGTAGGAGAAACGCTGAAAGCCACCTGGCCACAGAGACGCTTGTCCTCACTTTCAACTTGGAAAATGCAGGCAAGGTCTGCAGCAAATGAGTTCAGGAGAAAGGCAACCCATGGGCTCACGTTCACCTCGCAAGGCACGGACAGAAAGGGGGGTCCCATGGCTCCATCGAGTGCATGGGAACTGTGAGGGGGGCAGTGAGGGGAGAGAGATGGAAGGAGTCTCCCTTCCCAGAAGTTGCCATAGCCCATCCCTTTCCAACAGCCAAGGTCAGATGACCCTGATTGCAAAAGTGTCATTTTGAAATATTCAATGGAAAGCAAGCACAATAATGAGATATGAGAAGAAAGAGAAGCCACCACCTCAACCGCTCAGCACCTCCCTTCTCCAGGGTCGTTCAGCAAACACTGGCTTCATGGCTTTGGGCTGGGCTCTCACCTCTTTCCTAGCATGCAACGCCATGGAAACTATGACCAATGCAGAGAGGGACCCCAGGAAAGGGATCAGTTGATTGAACTCCCCTGCTCCAACTGTCTTAGAGCAGGACCAGGGTAGGAGGACCCTCACAGCCCTCAGGAGAAAGTAGCCTGGCTGTATTCCCCACATTCCAACAGAAAAGAGCAAACGGGCAGAGAGTTCCTGGCCCTCCAGCCCCTGGGTCATCCTAGTGCCTCTAAGGAGGGAAAGCATTCCTGTGACCCCTCCAGATGGCCATCAGCACCTGGTGGGGAGGTCCTCAGCCTCCTAGTGGCTGCAGCTGTGCAGAAGGAATGGAGCTGGCTGCCCTGGGAGGCCCCTCCCTACCAACCTTGAATGTCCTGAGATTCCTTTTCCAACCACCACTTGTCTACGCTAACATGGTAGGCCGAGAGGGAAGTCAGCTCCGTTCCAAGCCTGGAGCCTTAAAAGCTGTGCCGCTCAGGGTCCTCTGGGAAGCAGAGGCAGCATTAAATGTGGAGGAAATGTCTCGAAGGATCATGTGAAGAACAGGAGTGGGCAGGCAGAGCCTCAGCCCGTGGTGCCTTCTGATACTTTTGGAGGGACAGAGGGACAGAAGGAGGGCCAGGCGGGACTACCGTTCAGTCCCAAAAGTCCCTGACAGGATGATGGGGAGCCCCAGAGTGAAGCATGCTTGCCGCTGGAGACCCGTGCTGGACAGATGGACGCCCTGCTCCAGCACTCCCATGTGCTCAGTGATGGCCGGGAGCAGCATGGGAAAAGTGTGGCTCAGCAGGGACACCGTCAGGGGTCCTGACAGTGGGGCAGCTGGAAGCTGTGAGCAAACCACATTCTTCACAGCAGGGAGATCCGAACAGCACACACCATGGCTACTTGAAGTCAACGCTTTTTTGAAAAAAAAAGCGAAAAAAAAAAAAACCTTTAAACAGAACGTTATGCTTAGATCCTGAGACAGGTCCTACACATGGCAATATCTCTGGCAAGAGACGTCACAGAGTTGTTGTAAGAAACAAAAGGAGAAGGAATGGAACACCCATGTGCACACTGTAGGGTCCATACTTGGGGGTGACAAAATTGTGCCTCATAGGCCAAACAGTGCCTGTAACTGTGTTTTGTTTGACTTACATGTTGATTTTTTTAACACCAGATTCTTTGCCAGCATGTACAAGCCACAAAAATCCAAATTTCCAGCGTCTTTTCAAGAATGAAAACATCTGCCAATACTGAGCCCACATTCCAGTTCAACACAGTCCCCACCACTCCCTATTGTCTTCTGCCCTGTCCACCTCACTCAAGTGCTCCAGCAGCCTGGCCCCTGTAGGCCTCCTACCCACATTTGTGGGGCATCTAAGCTATTCATGGTCATTCTAAGAGGGATATAAAGAACATCTGGCTGGGTGCAGTGGCTCACGCTTATAATCCCAACACTTTGAGAGGCTGAGGCAGGTGGATCACCTGAGGTCGGGAGTTTGAGACCAGCCTTACCAACATGGAGAAACCCCATCTTTCCTAAAAATACGAAATTAGCTTGGCATGGTGACGCATACCTGTAATCCCAGCTACTCGGGAGGCTGAGGCAGGAGAATCACTTGAACCCAGAAAGCAGAGGTTGCGATGAGCTGAGATCACACCATTGCACTCCAGCCTGGGAAACAAGAGCAAAACTCCATCTCAAAAAAAAAGAACATTCAGGAAACCAGACAAGAGTTCCTGAAAATTAGAATAAGAGAGAAAACAATAAAAAATACAATAAAACATTTGGAAGATAAATTTGAGAAAATCTCTCAGAAAGAGATGGGTTATGGAAGGAAAAAAGATAAGAAAGTTAGAGGATCTGTCTAGGAGATTTAACATCCAAATAGTGAGAGCTTTAGAATGAAGGAACAGAGAAAATGGTATAGAGAGAAAATTGTCTAAGAAATCGTGCAAAGCTGAATGATAAGAGGTTCCAGATGTAAAAGGCCCGCAGAGAACCCCAGACAGTCAATGAAAAGTTTCCCAGCATGACACATTCTTGTGAAATTTTGAAACTCCTACTGATAAAGAAAAAAAATCCCAAAAGGTTCCCAGAGCAAAGAAAAAGTCACATAAAAAGGATCAAGAGTCCATATGGCATCAGACTTCTCAACAGCAACTTTGGAAGCCAAAAGACAGAGGCTCAGTGGTTCAGCCTTCCAAGGGAAAATAATTCTAAACCTAGTCAGCTCATCAATCAAGTGAGCTACTATCAAGATATGTTTCTGGCATGGAAGGTCTCAAAACATTTCCTTCTCAAATATCCTTTTGCAGGGAGTTCTTGGGGCCATGCTCCACCAAAAATGAAGGAGTACAGTGGCAGACATAATCTGATTCAGGAAGCTGAGATCCAGCCCAGGAGAGAGGGCAGCGTCCCAAGATGTGCAGAGGTACAGTGGTGGAGAGAGCAGCCAGCCCCATCAGGAGCTGGGGACAGAAGGGGCTGCAGGTGATCTGGTGATTGCATGGTTCTGTCAGACGGCTTGGGGATAAACCAGTTATGATTAAATTAGGTATAGATAACTAAGGAAGCCAAAAATGAGCAAAACACTTGGACAGGCATTTCACAAATGAAGATGAAGGGGGCACATGATAAGCACATGAAGGGGCTTCAATATCATTAGTCATCAGGAAAACGGAAATTAAGACCACAATGACAATCACTAACCACCCAGCAGAATAGATAAAATTAAGAACAACAGACAAACCCAAGTGTTACATATCAGTGAAGCGACTAGAACCCTCATTTATTGCCAGCGGGGGGCATGAATGGTACAACCACTTTTGGAAAACCCTTTGGCAGTTCTTTTTCTTTTGTTATTATTTATTTATTTATTTATCTCTGAGACCGAATCTTGCTCTGTCACCCAGGCTGGAGTGCAGTGGCACAATCTTGGCTCACTGCAATCTCCACCTCCCGGATTCAGGAGATTCTCCTGCCTCAGCCTCCTGAGCAGCTGGGATTACAGGTGTGTGCCACTATGCCTCACTAGTTTTTTGGGGTTTTTTTTGTTGTTGTTGTACTTTTAGTGGAGGTGATAAAGTAATCCACCCACCTCTGCCTCCCAAAGTCCTGGGATTACAGGCGTGAGGCACCGAGCCCAGCTGGTAGTTTCTTACAATGTTAAACATAGATCCATCCAATGGCCCAGCAATCCCAGTCTCAGGAATATCCAGAAAAGTGAGTGCCTATGTCCACAAAGGTACTGATATAAGAATATTATAGCCAAAAACTGGAACCAGCCAAATGCCCGTTAAATAAGGGATGGATAAACAGAGTGTGGTGTTTCCATCCAAGGAATATTACTCAACAATTAAAAGGAATGAATGGCTGATTCACACAGCAACAACTTGTGGGTCTCAAGACGTTGAGTGTAAGAAGCCAGGCAGAAAAGGAGGCATGTGATAGGAGTCTTCACATGAGATTCTAAAGCAGGAAAACTAATCTGTGGGAATAAAAGTCAAAATAGTGGTTATATCTGGAGAGAAAAACATAGGCAGGTATTAACTGGACTGGGATACAAGGGAACCTTCAGGGATGATGGAAGTGTTGTATATCTTGGCCTCAGGGGTGGTGTCATGGGAGATTATGTGTAAAAGTCGTTAAGCTGTGCACTGAAGATTCGTACGTTTGACTATGTGTAATTTGTTCCTCCACAAAGTATTGAAAGAAAAGAGAACTAGGCACATCCCAAAAGATACCTTATTAATTCCGTGCGAAGTAAAGAGTTATTTTCAAAAAGAAAATGTCATCTCAAAACACTCCCTGTGTAGGGACTTAGCTCAGATGTGAACAATATTTACACGATTGTAATAAGGGACAAATGGCACGATCTATGGATTCAGCCAGACATCTGCACTGGGAGGACAAGCAGAAGGACAGTGCTCAGGGGCAGTAGCAGAGGACTGGGGAAGAGCAGAGAGCTAAATCCCAACACTTTGTAGGAAAACATCAATAGATAACGTCTAAAATAAAATAAACAGTTAAATAAGACATAGCAGCAGAGCTATGTTGTTCAGACATCTGGAGGGAAATATCAGAAGCAGCAGCTCAAGGGCAGCAGGTGATTGTCTCTGGGAGTGGGATTCCGTGGTGGCAAGGTGTAGGACAAGATATGGCTACTTGTAATTTGGATCTGCTAGAATCAGTTTTAGCAAAAAGAAACTGGAACCCAAAACAAAATCCCTCAGTTGAAACAGAAATGTATTTCTATCTCAGACAAAAGGCTGGAGATTGGCATCTCAGGGCTGCTCCACAAAGTTCTAGAAGACTTGAGCTCCTTTTTCTCACTGCTACGCCATGCACGGCCTCCATTTCCCAGATGGCCTTCTGGGTCAACATGGCTGCTCCAGCTCCAGCCATCAAATTCACCTTCCATCCAACAGGATGGAAGATGGAAAGGACAAAGATGAAAAAAGGTAGCACTCTTTGTCTTTTTAGGCAGTTTCCCTCAAAACTACTACATAACATTCTGGCCAGAACCTAGTCCCATGATTAGTCCTAGGTGCAAAGGAGGTTGGAAAATACCATCTAGATTCTGGAGCGCCATAACCACCTATGAAAGTAGGAAGTCTCTGCCATTAAGACTTAGATTTAAAGTTGTCAGCTAACTACAAGTATTACTTTGATAAAATGTAAAATATAAACAAAAAGAAACAGCATGAGCTGCCAGTAGGCAAGGTGACGAGTATGTGGGCAGTGTGCATTGGTCCTAAGGCGCACACCTGGGCAGACAGTAGGAGATGCCTGATGAGAGCAAGACCTCCACCCTGGCCCCCCAGCACAGCCCAGGAAGCAAAAGAGGAGCTCCAGGAGGAAGACTGAGAAGCTGGCCTGGTAGAATGGAGGCATTAGGCACATGCTCTCACTATGAGGCCAAATAACTCCATGTCAACAACCTTGCTGATAGACTCAAATGCTGAACTCTTTCTGACCTTCCACATTTAGACGGGTATTTGAAACAAATATCATCTCACGATGCCCCTCTCACCCCCCGTAAGGTAGAAATGGCTATTCCTACTTACAGATCAGGAAACAGACTCTCAGAGGTAAAACAACTTCCCCCAGGTTGTAACTGGAGGATCCTCCTCTTAACCTCAGGAATCTAAAGATGACGTCCAGGTTTCTCTACTCCAAGGGGTCTGGGCAGCCACCCGCAGCTCTTGGGTTCTCTGCAGGGCCAAATCAGGCGTGTCAATAAGTCACGAGAAGCAAAGATTCGTTTGAAGACAAGATACACAACAGGGAGGCACCGTGGGATGAGAAGTCCTGTTTCCTAGGAAATGGGCCTTCTGCGGGGCTGAAAGAGTATACAGTGAGCAGAGAGGATCCCCTTCTGCAAACACTAGCACAGCAGTTTCCAGACAAAGAGAACGTGCTGCTGGTGCTAGCTGGGAGCTGCAGTTATTTCAATCCTCAAAGAGCTTTTGTCAAGATAAGGCCATGGGCCAGAGCATATAGAATTCCAAGCTTTTTCCTTCCCATTTCTCCAACACCAGAGGGAAAGTCATTCTGCACTGCTCTAACAATATTTGCCCCCTGAGTACCATCCGAGAACCTCAGAATGCTTCACTACAATTTTTGAATAAAACTGTCGACCCTCCAAGAGACCTTGGGACAGTCATTGCCTCTGGCTGCACCCCATGTGTCATGGAAGGTGCTAGATGGACACTGTGGTTCTTGGAGAGGAGGCAATTTGGCAGAGGGCAGAGGGAGCTGACTGTCCCCAGAACCTGTCCTAGCCACGCCTGTCTGGATGCAGTGAATACACGAGGACCAGCCAAAGTCCAGAGTTCAGATGGTCCAACCAAAAAGGGCAGGCAGATTAGGGAGAGCCAGGCAAACAGAAACAGGCGAAGGGCAGAGCAGAAATGTGCAGAGCCTGGCAACAGGGACCTAGCCCGAGGCTCCTGGACAGGGCTCAGCACCTGCAAAGATTTGTATCAAGGCAGGACCCCGCCCCCCAGCTGGAATCAGGTTTCAAGCAAAGAATCCCGCTAGAGTCAAGGCAGGGTCACTGAGACGCAAGACAGGAGAGGAGCCTGCTGGGGCTGCAGGTCACGGTGAAGTGATGACATCAAGTTGACTCAGCCAGAGAGACGTTAAAGGAACTGTTCATGCTTCCTGGCTGGTCACAGACTGATGCCAGAGTCTGCAGTTGAGGTAGCTTCAAATGTTAGGTGACATGGGGACGGACCGGGCACCACGGAGGAAATTTGGTCAGCAGCAACTGCTTCGCCCCTCCCCGCAGTCCTCTTACTGACCGAAGTCTTTCTCCAAATCATCAGAGCCAAGCGGGTGACCTTCAATCCAGGCCTGCCACTCTCCAACGGCCCCCAGAACTACTCCCTGCTCTTCCTTGACCCTTCCCAGCCTCCTCCAGCTTGAACGAACCTTCCCAATGCGTGAGTTTCATCTCTGACCCAATTTAAATCTTCTATTTTAAAAAGTTGGTTTTTGGAGGTTTTTTGTTTTTTTATTTAAGATGTTGCCTAGATGTTTAATTTTATGTTGCCCAGGCTGGTCTCAAACTTCTGGGCTCAAGCAATCCTCCCACCTCGGCCTCCGAAAGTGCTGTGATCACAGGGGGTGAGCCACCTATGCCGGGCCTTCTATTATTGTTTTTAAATGACTTACTCTCACTCCACCCCAGCTTCCAGCACACACTGTCATGTATGTCATGTCAGCAGAAGAGTTCAGCAAATATCACTGATTTCTTTTTACTTGACTTGAAAATATCTATTAAGGACATAAAAGAACAATACAATCAAATAACAATATGCAAATTAGCATAAAAGGATACCACACAAATACCAGTTATCAGTCCTGAGGAAGTGTTGAAAAGAATAAGGGAATCCATAAGAGAGGGCACTGATGTAGAAAGCTTGCTTGGAGGAGGGGAGTTTTGAACCAGCTACTGGGAAAAAATAAAGTTTGGGTTAACAGATTAGAATTATTTTGGTTGTAAGCAACAGCAATCTACTTCAAAGTCGTTTAAGACAAAGAAAAATGGAAAAAGATGGAAGGAGGAAGACAAGAAGGAAGGAGAAATAAAAGGAAAACAACAGAGGACACTATATTGCCCCAGGTGATGGGAAATAGGCACGGCCCATTCCCGGTACTCAAATGATACTATCAGGAACCCACTGCTCTCCATTTGGCTTTCTTCTGTGATAGCTTCATTCCCAGGCAGACTCCCTGCAAGGCAGCTCCCCAGAGTGAAATCCGCAGCTTTGCAACCCCAGCAGGAAGGGAGAGCTTCTCTTTTCCAGTAGTTGAGGGGGCATTTAAAATACACACACACACACACACACACACACACACACACACACACACACACACTTTTGTTGTAAAGAGATACTAGGAGAATTTTTTTTTTGCAGACAGAGTCTCGCTCTGTTGCCTGGCTGGAATGCAATGGCACCGTCTCAGCTCACTGCAACCTCCACCTCCCAGGTCCAAGTAATTCTCCTGCCCCAGCCTCCAGAGCAGCTGGGACTACAGGCACCCATCAGCACGCCCAGCTAATTTTTGTAATTTTAGTAGAGACGGGGTTTCACCATGTTGGCCGGGATGATCTTGATCTCTTGACCTTGTGATCTGCCTGCCTCAGCCTCCCAAAGTGCTAGAGTCACAAGCGTGAGCCACCACACCCAGCCACTAGGGGGATGATTTGTTACTGCCACTTACGTTGGCCTATCCTGACTAATAGATGCTTCACTGGTCTAGCTTGGGACATACACTCATCCCTGCAGCTAGAGGGGCAGAGTGCGCTGATTGGCCAGGCTGAGTCACAGTCCAGCCTGCAGGCTTGAAGCTGAAAGCCGGCCACACCCTAATCACAGGGACCGAGATTTCCCCCAAAAGAAAATCCAGATGAGGTTGCCAAAAGAGCAAGGGGCATTGGACACTGGGCACCAAAGCTCAGCAGGGCTCAACAAGCACTTGGCAGAGGGTGGAGGGAGAGTGAGCAACCTTCACCTCAACAGTTTCTGGATCTGAGGTCCACCGCTCTGTCCACCACAAGGCACATGTACAAAGGTGCCAAGCTTCCCGCCTCCCCGCGGGGTCCTCAGTGAAGCTTGGGGCTCCCAGCGCAGCGGCAGGTTCTAGCCTTCCACTCCTTGCCGCCCACCACCTGCTGTAGCGAAGACTCCCACCTGTGACAACCTTCTGGCCCTGCAGGGAGACCTGAAGGTGTCAGAAGGTGACTTGGAAGCCAAGTGTCCATACCCACAGCCTCTGAGGGCCACCAAATTCCACTCAGACCCTCCAGCAGCCAGCGCACAGATGCCCACACAACATTCCAGCAAAGCCCCTTCCTCCGGGAACTGACCGAAGGCATCCGCACTCCTAGCCCTGCCATTCCCCTACGTATTTTTAACCTCCTGGGTCAATTTTAACCTCCTGTGTCAGTCCTGCTTGTCTGCCTCTCCCACAGCCACCTGAATCCTGCTGGAGTCCCTACATCACACTTTCCGCAGCAGGCCCAAGGGTCATGAGTTCATCCCATTGAGCCATTGCCTGGGGTGGGGAAGGGGGGGTCTTAGTAGGCATGACATCCTCCCTCAAAGCTTCAACAGCTGTGTTTCCCCCTTGCTTGGAAGGAAAGAGACCAGGTAGAGCCGTAGAAGAAATTTCGTGCTGCAGAAATGCTCAATATAGGACTCACAGTCAAAAGATCAGACTCTCAGGATTTCAGCCTGGTCATTTTTTTGGTTTCTGCCTCGGTTTTCCTGTTGGCAAAATGGAAATGAAAGGGGCAATTTTAGAGAGGCGAACAAGTCTGTGATAGGGTACCAGCTTCTCCATTCCAGCTCCACCAGGTCAAATAACAGTCCAAAATCAAGCCAATCCTTTTATAGGGAAACTTCTAGACTCCCAGACCCGCTTTAGGAAAGAGAACTGAGAGGTAAGCATGGTGGCTCTCACCTGTAATCTCAGCACATTTTGGAAGGCTGAGGCAGGAGGACCATTTGAAGCCAGGAGTTCAAGACTAGCCTGAGCAACATGGTGAGACCCTGCTGAAAGAAAGAAAGAGAAAGAAGAAAGAAGAAAGAAAGAAAGAAAGAAAGAAAGAAAGAAAGAAAGAAAGAAAGAAAGAAAGAAAGAAAGAAAGAAAGAAAGAAAGGAAGGAAGGAAGGAAGGAAGGAAGGAAGGAAGGAAGGAAAATAACGGAGGGACTAAGGGTCTCGCTGAGTCTGCACAATCCACTGTCCATCGACACCAGCCACTGGATTGAGTTGAAAGCCAGAGGGTTGAGCCATCAGCTGATGGCATAATGGCTACTAAGCATCTCTTGAAGGTAACCAGAAACTGGCCAAGAAACAGAAGCAGGACAGGTCACAGTGTCCCCAGAACACTGGGGCCTGGCCTCCCACGCTACACCTGAGAGCACCCCAGGAAGGGTGCCTCTGAGAACTCGCAATCTGCCACACTGAGTTCTGTGCGCATTTATAAAGGCAACGGGGGCCACAGATGCAGAGTCTGCAGTCTGGGGAGGGGCTCGAAGAGAGCTAAACATGCAGTGAGGTCAGAAGAGGCCAGAGAGAGGTGGATCCCAGCTGTTAGTCTAGAACTCCAAAGTTATTCATTAAAAAAAAAAAAAAATACTCAGTAGAAAGGCCGGGCATAGTGGCTCACGCCTTTAATCCCAGCACTTTGGGAGGCCAAGGCAGGAGGCACAAGGTCAAGAGAACAAGACCATCCTGGCCAATATGGTGAAACCCCATCTCTACTAAAAACATGCACAAAAATATAGCCAGGCGTGGTGGTACACGCCTGTAAGTCCTAGCTACTTGGGAGGCTGAGGCAGGAGAATCACTTGAACCAGGGAGGCAGAGGTTGCAGTGAACCAAGATTGCACCACTGCACTCCAGCCTGGGTGACAGAGACTCCATCTCAAAAAAAAGAAACAGTAGAAAATTTTAAACTCTATAGTCCAAGCACCTTCTATGTTCTAGGCTGGGATGAATACAACTGAATATAAGGTTACCAGCCTTCCGGGAAGCAAGGCTGACCATAAGGCCTGTGTGTGGAAGGGGCTTCAAAAAGCCAGATCCAGCAAAATCATTTCAACAGAAATACAGAGAACCCTGGCAATTGCATTTCATGACTTTAGTTGCTAGTAGCAGCCACTGAATTCACACTGGCTTAAGCCAACAAGGAGGATTTACTGGTTCACTCAACTAAAAAGGTCAGGGTCCAAGCTGAGGCTGCAGGCTCCCGGACTCCCTCCCACAGGCACTCCCAGGGGAAAAGGAGCTTCTCCTCCCTAGGGTCCTCATTGGCTCTGTTTGTGTCACTGTCACTGTGGTCAGGGAGAGGGAATGCACTGATTGGGCAGACCTGGGCCACATTAGGGGTCTGATACAAGGGTTTTGAATTTGGGAGACCTGGGCTGGAAATAGAAAAGGGAGTCATACCAGGGGAGATGGGTCACACCTGTAATCCCAGCACTTTGGGAGGCCAGGATGGGAAGATTACTTGAGGCCAGAAATTCAAGACAAGCTTGGGCTACATAGCACAGAGACCCCCATCTCTATGAAAAGAATTTTAATTAGCTGGGCTTGGTGGCATGCAGCAACTCCAGAGGCTGAGGCGGCAGGCTCACTTGAGCCCAGGAGTTAGAGGTTACAGTGAGGCTATGCTTGTACCGCTGCAATCAGAGTGGTGCTCAGAGCAAGACAGAATGAAGGCAGCGAGGAAAGGGAAAGCCAAGTGGGTGAGTGGGATCCAGATGGAGCCCAGGGTTACCCAGCTTTGCCGCTGACTAGCTGTGCGCCTTGGACAAGTCATTACCCCTCCGTGAACCTCTGTTTCCTCATCTGTACATGGGGGTCACAATACGGACTGCAGTTGGCTGCTATGGAGTTTAAGCATGACACGTTATGTAAGCTAACTAGCACCGTGCACATAGTGAATAGTAGCTAGTAGTATTCTTTTCTCTATTTCTTCCATGTGTTTCTCATGTCAGTTTCCCTTTGCCTTATTTCTGCCTTAAGACAGCCAGGGGCTCCCCCTTCTGTATCACTCAGTATCCTGGGAAGTGCAGAGGCTAAAGAGACGGGCCTGTCCTGCCATTCATTCCCACTAGTTCTTGGAGCCTGGATCTAAGAGACAAATCAGGCATGCCAGGGGCCAGCCAGGGGGCTGCGGTTGGGGAGGCGTTAAGGGGCCGGAGGAGCAGGGAGTTCCAAACGCGCTGGCACCACGTGGGAATGACCAGTGCAGAGCCCCCAAGAACACAGCTCCAGTTTGGAAGCATCAAGGCAGGAATGGAGCTGGTACTGCCAAGCCGGGAGGGAAGAAGCAGGAAAGGGGGGCAAAGGGAAGGGAAGGGGGCAGAAAAATGACCTATGCAATTCAAGTCTCACCATGGAAAAAGAGACTTCCTCGGCAAGGCTTCAGGGCCGGTCTGGAGCCATCCCCAAGTTCTGAGAGATGGGTGAAATTCTTTGAATTCAGAAAAACATCAGAACAACCCAACCCACTGTTCCTGGAAAGGATCACACAATGATGACACCAGGGGTTATGGCCAGGATGCCAGGTGGAAGGGACGGTCACAGGGAAGAAAGAGCGGCCACCGATTCTGAAAGAGCGGTCACCCCAAAAACCCTCTCACATCCTCCCCTTTGTCTCCACCTTTTCGAGAGTCTTCAGACCACGAATGCCTTCCAGACCTTCCTGCACGCAATCAGAGTTCTCCGCTCTGAGAAGAGCCCCTTCCTCCTTTTCCATCCATCGTGCAGCCCAGAGGAATGGTCCATCATCCTACAGACAAGATGGGAGGCTGGGCCTGGGGGCCCGCAGGAGAGCAGGGAGAGCCGACAATGCGGGGTGTCTGTCATTCCTGTACTGGGGGCCTTGGCAAGTCTCATTTCCTTGTTTGGAAAGTTGAAATAACTACTTTTCACAGTGTGTCCAAAAGGAGCGAAAATAATGCGTTTGAAAGTACTTTGCAAAATCTCAAGAGCAGTTTAAACGCTAGGTTTTAATGGTGTTATGAGCACTCGCAAAAGCCAGTCCTCTGCCCCCACTCACCCAAAACCTCTGTATGGCAGATGCTGCCATGGCCGTGCCTCACCCTCACACCAGCACATTCCATGCTGGGACACATATCCGTGCCTCTCTACCTGGAGGCTGTCCCAAGGCCAGTGCATGGGGCAGGCAGAGGGGCTGGGGAGCTGGTGGCCCTAGTAGCAGCCTTTAGTTGGGACAGACACTTGTGCTGTTTTTACCTGCTTGGACCCCACTCTGTCTTCAGGTAACTGCACGACAGTTTGGGGGCAAGGGGAAACTCCCCTCAGTCCTGTGCTACAGTTAGGGGGACCAGTCCCTCCTGGCAATCCCAGGTTACCCAATCAACATCAGAGGCTACTTGGGAATGAGCCTGTGTCTGTCTCCAGGCCAGAGGACTCCGCTGTGGGGGAGGCAGTTAGAGCTGACAGCGGAGGCCTGCCGGAGAAGGCTGTGGTCTTCCACAGGCTTCCCGGGAAACAGATTCAAGACAGAAAATTACAAGGTTTGTTGTGGAGAGCACTCAGGAGATACCCCGGCACGGAGTGACCAGCCAGGAGTGGGCAGCAGGAGGCTACTTGGGAATGAGCCTGTGTCTGTCCCCAGGCCAGGGGACACTCTGTGCCATAGTGAGACCGCCATGGTCCTATAAGGAGATCTGAACATGGTGACCTTACAGAGTAGTCCCAAGGACATCAGGAGTCAGCAGCCACAGGCCAGCCCCCTGGAGGTGGGGCGTGACCTTGGGTGAAGTGTTCCTGGAGTCCAAGGGCTACTCCTGGTGAGGGGACGGCAGGGAGGTATCGGCGGGTCCCAGCATCAGCAGCGGAGGGAACACAGGCCCTGCAGAGGCGCTGGGGCTGCACCGCAGCCTTCCCCCACAGAACCTGACTCCAAAGAAAGCAGAGATGGGCCAGAGTGAGGAAGGCGCACGGGTGGCCGGTGTGACTCCAGGACCCGCTGCCCAAGGGAGGCTCGGGTTGCGGAGGGGATGCGGTCACTGCAGTGGAAACGGCCCCCTTCTATGCGCCATGAATTTGTCACAGGACAAGCTCTGGCCAGAGTTTCTCCTGGGAGAAAATGCAGGGGAAGGTCAGAGTCCAGAGAAAGCCAGAGGGGATGCATGTGTCCCCACCCTTACAGATCCCCCCCGCTGGGTGCATTATCCACTTAGTCAGGTCCTCAGGGCACACTCACCAGTGCTGACCATGGGAGTGCGGGGGCGGCACAGAGGTCAGCAAGGGGCACAGCCGTCCTTGACAAGCCACAGGCCTGCCCCTGCTCTGCCCGATACCCTGAGGCCCCCCTGGCTTGGAAGGCCAGAGGCAATGCTTCGAAGACCTCTAGCTCTCTGCCCCCAGGTCCTCCCAGGGCAGCAGAACTCTGGCACATCCCTGGCCTTTTCTGAGTCTGAATCTCTCATCAGAGTGGCAGGCAGCTTGCTGGGAGGCAGCTCGGCATGTATTTTGGGGCCCCACGGCTGGAATCAAATACGAGCTTACTGTTAGCTCTGTAACTTACTAGCTATGTAGCGATGGGCAAGTCATTTTTCTGGCCCTCCATTTACCATGTGTAAAATAAAGAGCTTCTGTGTCATAGGGTGCTGAGAGGTTGGCATGAGCGCAGCGGCTAGCACACAAAAATTACTCAAGAATAATAGCCGCCTTATCAGTGTTGTTGTTATTATTATTATTAGGCTTTGGGATGAAAAGATGTCTTCAGCAAAACATTTCAAAATTCACAAATTTCAGAGGGATGGCTCACAACCTAAAATTCCATTTTATCACTCCTCTATCTCTCTGCCTGCTTGTCTCCTGGGCCCCTTCTTTGCAAAATTGCCCAAACATCTGCCCTCTGTGGATCAGCAGCACAGGAATGGGTGGCCAAAAACCAGACACGGAGATGGAAAAAGCCAGCCACGGACAGCCGCCGGAAAATCAGACGAACATGCAAATGTTGGCATCTGATTAAACGGGTGAATGCCCATGGAGCTCGGAAACAGGCCTGCGTTAGAATTCTACCTCTGCCACTTATTAGTATCGGTGTAACTTTTGGCAAGAGGTTTAACCCCTCTGAGCCCCATTTCAGCTGTAAAGTGGAGAGAATATTACCTAACTCACAGGGCTTGAAAAGGATTATATGAGATAATGTACGTGTTCTTGGCAAAAAAAAAAAAAAAAAAAAAAAATAGATGCCCAGTAAATGTCAGCTCCCCTTCCCAGGAGATGCATGCCAAGCCAAGCAGTGGAGTGGGTTACCTTGACCAGCCACAAGGATAAAGTCAAGGGTCTTGTTCCTGGCACAGTCCAGTGACCACTTACATGATAAGCACTGAGGTGTTTGTGTTAGATCTGAGGTCCTTGCAACGAGCCCCTGAGCTAGCAAGTTTGTAGATGGGATCTGAGGAGCTGCCTTTTTGTGTTGGTCTAGAGCAACCCCTCTGAACCTTTCAGACACCCCTGTCCTTACCTCTCCTTCTCCGTCCTTGCCAATGAGGATTCAGACATCCCGGAGACCATGAACCTCAAGAGATCTGGGAATATCCAGGTCTCAGTGGCCACACTGATATCCTTCAGCTTGGCACCTGAGCCCACTGCCCATCCCAACGTCTTTTGTACCTGGTAGGTGTCTCAACAGACAGCAAGCTCCTCCAGGATCTCAGCCTTCGAAACTGGCCAACACAGGGGCATCTGGAACCAAGACAGTCTTGATTTAGCGGCTGCCCCAGGGACTTGACTGCTCAGAGGACCCCATATGCCAAGGCAAGTCTGAGCACTCTGGCTGGGCTTTTAGGGCTTCCCATGAGGCGTCCTCCTCCCCAGACTGCTCTGATTCACTGACTCTGCACCAGGAGTAAACCCTCTAAGTACACCACATCGCTTCCTGCAACCAGGCCTTTGCTTATGCTGTCTCCTGAACCTGCCTGGATTCCATCTCTCTATTCAGTTCCCGCCTGATTTCTGAGACCCAGCTCAAGCCCCAACCGCTCCAGGAAGCCCTCCCGGCCCCCTTATCTGATGGCCTGATCGTGTTCTGTAGGGTACACCTGCTCAACTGAGCCAGTGCAACCAATACAGTAATTGGGTGCTTTCTACGAACAAGGCGCCCAGAGAGTGCAAGTAGGACGATGACAGCGCTAACGGGCGCACGAGAACCGAACACCGTGTAGAATCGTGAGGTTACTGCGCCTTCCCAGCAGGCGGGGTGATCCCCGAGGACAAGAGCCCCCTTTCTCCTTTTCCCATGTGCCCTGCAGCAGCCCCGAGGAACCTCCCAGTCCACAGACGAGACCTGAGGCTCAGAAGCAAAGCAACCTGCCACAATCGCATCACTCGTAAGTGCCCGCACCTGCACCCAAGCCTGATCCCTGCGGCCCCGGAACCCAGGGGAATTCCATTTCCATCTCACCACCTCTCATACGAGGTTTTTAAGGACAATGGGTTCATTGGCTCATTGCGGCTGTTATCTTTCTCCCCCGGTATGCGTCCACTTCTGCGGGGCTCTCGCCCTCCCGCCTCACTCTGCATGGTGCCCATGCCCTCAGCGGCTGCGCATTCTCAGCTTGCTTCCTTCTTGTCTCTCCAAATCTCTGCTTTGCTCTGCCTTTATTTAGCCTTTCACGCCCTGAGCAGCGGTTCGTTTCCTATTCCACATCGCCACCCAGCGGAGAGAGAGAGAGCGCGCGCCGCGCATTTTTGATCCGAAGACCTGTTCACACCCACGGCCAGCTCGCTATGGGACTCGCGCTTGCACCAACTCCACGACACAGCCCGCCCTGTCGGTGGAGGAAATAGACATGGAAGGCTTCCCTTCATACCAGGTGGCCCTGGTGGCTGATGGACCACATCCTGTACAAGCAGGGGACGCCCTTCCTTCAGGGCGGTCCTGCTCGCCAGCCAGGTCCTGCTACGACAGTGCAGGGCCAGCTCTGAGTCCACCCCAAAGCCTCAGCATGCTGCCTTTTCCCTCTAACTCGGGAGAAAGTACGTTCAAGACAGCCCTGGACGCAGAGGCTTACGCCTGTAATCCCAACACTTTGGGAGGCCAAGGCAAAGAGGACCACTGGATCACTTGAACCCAGAAGTTTGAGACCAGCCTGGGCAACACAGCAAGACCCCTGTCTCTACAAAAACTTAATTCGTTATTTTTTTTAAAAAAGAGACTATTCCTCATATTAGTCATTCTTTTGACATCATTTTAAATGAGAACTGCAGAATATGACATTATACATACTGATATTTTATCTTTTTATATAAAATTTCATGTGTTAAAAAACTGCCCTGAAAAAATCTAGAATGATGTTAAAATTGATGTGGGTTATTTGTGAATGGTGGGATTTTTTAAATGTATTCCAACTCCTATATATTCCAACTTTTCCACATTTCCAGAGTCTCCTGGAATACTTTGCATGGGGAGGAAAGATATGTTTACGGTTTTTGGAAAACTGGAAAATGCTTCCTGTGATGCCCTAGAGGGTTGTGGCATAGGAGCCAGCCTTGAAGTGGAAACCATAGGCCATCCACTCACAATCTGAGTATCCTTGAGTGAGTCATCTCTCTAACCGCCATCGTGTTCCCCATAAACTAGAACTAACTATAGCTGCCCACCTCACAGTCTTACTGTAAGGATTCAATGAGATGATGTAAAACATTGGTATAGTGTGAGTATTCAATAAATATTCTTTGAGTGAATTTAGTGTTTTATATGGTTAGGACTGATCAGTTTAATGCAAGTGACAGAAACCCAACTCAATCCAGCTTAAAAAAAAAAAAAAAAAAAAAAAAGAAAAGAAAGGATAGAATATATTGAGTTATTAAACTGAAAACTAAAAAGATTAGGGTTTCAGGCACAGCTGCATCAGAGTGTTCAAATGGTGCCATTAGAAGTCTGCTTTCTCTGTCTATTCATACCACCCTGGAAGCGCCTGGTCTTGTCTGATCTCAGGAGCTAAACAGGGTCAGGTCTGGTTAGCACCAGAAAGGGAGAAATCTGCTTTCTCTAGCTATTGACTCTTCTATCCTCTGTACTGACTCAAATCTCAGGCAGGCCCTTTCAACCCAATAGCAAGATGGCTCCCCAGCAGACCGCAGCTGGCTCCCCAGCAGACCGCAGCTGGCATCTCAGCTTCTCAGGGCCTTAGTAGGAAGACAGCTTCTCTTTCCCAATAATTCCAACAAAATTCCTCCATGCTAATCCAAACACTAAGGCAATGTAGCCTGACTGTCAAGCCTGGGAAGTCACTAGCACTCCCCCGGGAAAGGGGTCAGGACCTGCCCTGCCAAACCACATGATTACTTGTGTTTTCTCAACGGAAACTGGAGATGTCCTCAAAGTGCACATTAATCAAATTCAGCACAAAGCCTGTGATAAACACAAGGTCACACTGCCCTTGGGATTAAAATGCCGACGATTAACTTACATACCTGTAGAAAGAACCACAGGGCAGTGGGAGTCCAAAACATGGGTTCCACTCACAGCTGTGTCACTGTGTGACCTTGAATAAGCACCATGGCCTGTCTGGGTCTCAGTTTCTTCATCTGTCCAATCAGCAGTTGGACTAGAATCCAGCCTCACGTCCCTCCAGGGCTATGCAGTTAGCGGATGAGCACAGTGTGCAGGTCAGAACAGGAAGCGGTGGGGCCCTAGATGATCCATGAGTGCAAGCCCCAAAAGCATTGTGCTGTGGGCCATGTATTACCAGGTCTTCTGGTTTTTCAAGGCATTCTATGAAATCTCCTGGTTTTTCAATGTTAAAAACTAATTTAATAGTAGTGATGGTTGCACAACCCTGAATTGCACCATTGACTTGTACATTTCAATAGCTGAATTGTGTGGGAGGCGAATTATATTTCAATCAGACTGATAGAAATGAATTCAAAAGCTTTTTATCATTTTTCTGCCTTCGAGAAAGGATGCTAGGATATGGATGGATCTCACAAACATTATGGGAAGTGAATGAAGCCAGACACAAAAGGCCACAGATTGCACGATTCCATTTAGATGGGATATCCAGAAAAGGTAAAAAGCAGATTGGCAGTGGCTGGGGTCTGGGAGGAAAGGACATGAGAAGTAAATGCTTACTGGGGACAGAGGTTTTTTCTGGGGTGATAAAAATGTGTTGGGATTACATGGTGGTGATAGTCATAAAACACTGTGAAATGTGTTAAATGTCACTGAATTGTACACTTTAAAGTGGTTAATTTTATGCAATGTGAGTTTTAACTCAATTTAAAAAAAAAAAGTTTGCTAAATATTCTGCTAGCCAAATAAAATATATCTGTGGGCTGAAATGGGCCCAGATTTTAATCCCAGTCAGTCACTAAGGTCCCCGTTTAACATTCTCACAGCTCATATTTCCAAGGACCGCAAGTGTCACCTCCAGTCGGGGGCACGGTGACCAGCTGACCACAGCTGACAGCAAGAGGAAAGAGGCATTCTGCGTCCTCTAACTAGACCCTCCCCCGGAATAATCTCAGGCCAGGAAATAAAAGCCTGCTTATGCTGGAACCAGGCCAAGGGTTTTCTTTTTCTTTTTTCTTTTTTTTTTTTTTTTCTAACTGCCCTTTGCCACCACAAAGGGCAAAGAGTTGCATCTGGGTGACAGCGAATGGACTTTGTTGACACAGCCCAACTTCAATTTTTGTGAAGTTAATAATTAGGCTGTCATCCCTCTGCTCCAGAGCAATTAGGGGCCTGCAGAGGGAATGAATGGGCTCTATTATCAAGGGAAATTATAAATAGAAAAACGCCCACTGGACGGGAGCTCTGCACAGCGTCACCGCCCGGCCCTCTCTGTGCAGAGCTGCAGTGAGCCTGAGCGTGTTGACTCGCCTCCGGTTGACAGCTCGGATCCCAGCTGCCATCCAAAAGGGCTCTAAATTCTGCCTCTGTCATCCCAGCCTGACTTTTTATGCTGTCCAGAGCCCGGCTGAGCAGCCCAGCTGAGCAGCAGGAGAGCCGGGTGAGATAAACGCCTTTGTTTAAGTCGCCTCCCGACTCCAGGGTCTGGAGGTGTCTGGTGCTGAGCGGGAGGGACTGGACTCAGCCTGACAGGCCAGAGTGTTGGGGACGCTGAGTGACAGCCTGCTCAATAGCTCCCTAGGTCAGGGCAGGTTCCCAGCCAGGAGTGGCAGCCCCCAAAAGTGCAGCCATGGTAGAAGGCAGCCCAGGTTCTCAGAAGAAAGGTCTCCACTGGCATTGCTTCACCTGACGTCTCTGGCAGGTTCATACCTACCCCTCCCTGCAACTCTTCTCTCTTTCTGATCAGAGGAAAACAAAGATCGGTAGTTCAAAGATCGGTGACAAGAAGATCTGTCACTGTAAGGGGAGAGCAACAGTCCAGAAATGAAAACACCCACAACTAGAAAACAATAGTAATAAGACTGCGTATGGTGGCTCACACCTGTAATCCCAGCAGTTTGAGGGGCCAAGGCAGGAGGATCATTTGAGCCCAGGAGGTCAAGACCAACCTGGTCAATATGTCAAGACCTTGTCTCTACAAATAATTTTGAAATTAGCCGGGAGTGGTAGTAAACACCTGTGGTCCCAGCTAGTTGGGAGACTTGTTATAGCCCAGGCAGTTGAGGTTACGGTGATCCCACCACTGCACCCCAGCCTTGGTAACAGACCAAGATCCTGTGAAGGAAGGAAGGCAGGGAGTGGGGGAGGGAGGGCGGGAAGGAGAGAGGGATGGAGGGAGGGTGGATAATACATTTAAGCCTCTTAAAACTAGCCTATGAGATATGTGCTATCTACCCTGTGGGACCTGCATTACCAGGACTTCTGATGTTTCAAGGCATTTTATGAAATCTCCTGATTTTTCAATGTTAAAAACTAATTTAATTAGTTTAAATTAAATGAATGTCCCCATTTCACAGGTATGTAAACTAAGGCAGCGAACTAACTTGTCCAAGGTCACACAGCCAGTCGGTAAAATTCAAGTCTAAGCCTTCTGGCTCCGCAATCCACGCTCTGACCAGTCATTTCTACAGCTCTTACTTCACTTGATGGTGATGCAATCAGAGATGGAAAACAAGAAGACGGGATGGGGACTGTGGTGCCCTGGACACAGCACATCCAGACTAAAGGAAGCAGCTGCTGCAGCCGCCTAGTTGCCTTACAGGAATCAGAACTCCAATATTTTGAGAAAAGCTGGACATCTGGATTTAACAAGAAATCTGATTGTTAAATGTTGGTGGCCAGATGAGGTGGCTCATGCCTGTAATCCCAACACTCTGGGAGGCCGAGGCAGGGGGATTGCTTAAGTCCAGGCAACATAGTGAGACCTCCTTTATTTTTTTTTAATAAAATAAAATAAATGTTGGCAAGTCACTCAAAGCTCTTAAAAACACCAAGCAGATGAAACAAAGCACCTTGTGTGGGCCGCACCTTCGCAACTCTGATGTGGAAGGATGCCTCTGGCTCACTGGGCTCCCACTGGAGTCAAAGCTCAGCTCCTTCACTCTCCAGGCATCTTTCCAAGCAGAGAAGGTGAGAGAGGGGATGAACCAAGGACCCGGGCTCAAAGTTGGGCTCTACAAGAGCTGTGTGACTTTGGACAAGTCACTCACCTGCTCTGAGCTCTCATTCTCTCATTTGCAAAGTAAAGATGACAATAATTTCTGTGTCGCAGGGTTGTTCAGAGCCTGGATGGAAAGGACTCAGGAAGGAAGGCCTGGTGGCCTGCAGAGCTCCTTGCAGATGTGTGGGGCCACCTCGCCCAGGTGGTCTCAGCCTGTGGTCTACCGGGACAGGTAGAAGGGAAGTGGCCCTAACCCCACGTCAGGGTCTGTCTCACAGCCACTTCCTCCACCTTCCACCTTTCTACTTACACAGCCTGGAGCCTGTGCACCTGCATCCCTGGTGACCTCACTCACCACCTCGCCTCCTCCAAGAGGGAGACTGTTCGCTTGGGCCAGGAGACATCACAGGCCAGCCTCTTACTCCCGTACATGACACAAAATTTCAAAATCAGGGAAATACTAAAAATATTTTTAAATGAACAACCCCTACAGTCCCATAAATAATTTGATGCACATTCAACAAAGTAATTATTTATATGCACAAAGACAGGAATTATCCACAGTATGTTTTTACGAAACTGGAGTCATGTGCACGTCGCCTCTATCTCTTTTACTTGCTCTGCCTTGGACACCTCTCCATGTTGGCACATCTCAGTATGTCCTCATCTCAGTGGTGGCACGGAGTTTCACTGGCTTTTAAGCCAGTCTCCTGTAGGTGGATGTTGCTTCCATTTTTTTTTCCTTCTGACACACAAAGAGCCCCTGAGAGCATCCCTGTCCCTGTAACTTTGGGCACTTAGGGGGATGTTCTATTTAGCTCATTCTTAGAGGTGGAAACACTGAGTCAGAAAAGTGAGCATTTCATGTGAACTGATATTGTCAAATTGCCGTCAGAGGAGGTGGACCAATTAACACTTCCCAAGTAAGGTGTGAGGAGACCTCATGACCTCATCCCCCAGGAGCCTCCTAGCAACCTTGCTTTTGGTCCAGGACCTTAAGAAATCCCGTTCCCTGGCCAGGTTCAGTTGCTCACACCTGTAATCCCAGCACTTTGGGAGGTTGAGGACAGTGGATCACTTGAGGTCAGGAATTCAAGACCAGCCTGGTCAACATGGTAGAACCTTGTCTCTACTGAAAACACAAAAATTAGCTGGCATGGTGTACACACCTGTATTCCCAGCTACTTGGGAGGCTGAGGCAGAAGAATCGCTTGAATCCTGGAGAGGGAGGTCACAGTGAGCTGAGATTGCAGCACTGCACTCCATCCTGGGCAACAGAGTGAGTTAGATGAAAGAAAGAGAGAAAGAGATAGATAGAGAGAGAGAGAGAGAGAAGGAAAGAGAGAAAGAGAAAGAAAGAAAAAGAAAGAAAGAAAGAGAAAGAAAGAAAGAAGAAAGAAAGAGAAGAAAAGAGAGAGAGAAGGAAAAAGAGAAAGAGAAAGAAAGAAGAAAGAGAGAGAAAGAGAGAAAGAAAGAAGAAAGAAAGAGAGAGAGAGAGAGAGAAAGCAAGCACATTCCCTTTGCAGAGACTTATGCATCAAATAGATGCTCAAAGTTGCCTTCCAGGTGCCCTCGTCCTTACCTGAAATCCACTTCCTCAGTGCACTGTTCTCCACTCATTTTGGCTGCAAATCCTGCCCTCTGAACTCACCATCCCTCCACCTCCTTTACGCTTGGCCCAGTCCCTTCCCTCCTTCTCAACCCCTGCCTGTGAAACCACCTGCGCCAAGCCCGCCTCCCTACTGCCCTGCGAGCCCCGCCCTCACGCTCCCCATCGTCTCCGAGGGGAAGGTCCCCAGCGCGGGGGTACAGGCTCCACCCCAGACCGTCATCTCTGTCCAGGCCTCTGGCCGGGGCTTGTTAAGAGAGAAAAGTGCTATGTGTTGGGGTGGTAGAAATGCATGAGTCCTTTCATTTTCTTTGATTTATACAAGTTATTTTAAGTTAAAACTTTTATTTACTAAGGAAAGTGAAGAAACCTAAGGTAAGCATCACAAACTAATTTTAAAAATCTTTGCAACCAAAATATTGTGGCTTATCACTGTAGGATACTGCATAGCTTACTTAATAAATTCTGAGACTGGAAAGTCAGAGCTTATGCTCAGGGTTACCTTTTAAAGAGAGAGAAATCCCCTGAGGTTTTCCTGAGCTCCCTCCAAGCATTCTGGATTCGGAGGGCCACTTATGTCCTCCCTGATGCGGAAGAGAGCGTTCCCAGATGCTCGGGCCAATAAGATTCATACATTTCTGCCATCCCAATGTAGCACTTTTCTCTCTTAACAAGCCCCGGCCAGAGGCCTGGACAGAGATGACGGTCTGGGGTGGAGCCTGTACCCCCGCGCTGGGGACCTTCCCCTCGGAGACGATGGGGAGCGTGAGGGCGGGGCTCGCAGGGCAGTAGGGAGGCGGGCTTGGCGCAGGTGGTTTCACAGGCAGGGGTTGAGAAGGAGGGAAGGGACTGGGCCAAGCGTAAAGGAGGTGGAGGGATGGTGAGTTCAGAGGGCAGGATTTGCAGCCAAAATGAGTGGAGAACAGTGCACTGAGGAAGTGGATTTCAGGTAAGGACGAGGGCACCTGGAAGGCAACTTTGAGCATCTGTCATGGAAGACCCAATGATATGTAGTTCTTACCTGAAGCTAAAGAGAGAATAAGAGAGATGGTAGAGGAGGCATAGGCGAAAACCGGTGAAACAGGAGGAAACCTGAGTTGGAATCCTGACTACATCAACAAGCTATGTGGCCCTAGGCAGGTCATTTATCCTCTCTGACTCTCAGTCTCTTCCTCTGAAAATGAACATAATAATTCCACCTTATAGGTATATGAGGAATCCAGCACAATGCTTAATAATCATTGGCAAGTAGCAAGTACTTAATAATTGTTGACTGGATCAGAATCTTTGAACCCTCCCCTGCAAGCAATCTAGGAAATTCTGTCTAGGTTCACAGTGGATTCCTGAACTAACTGAAATTAGCCATCAGTGGCTAAAGTGGCTCTCATCGATTTTTAAATCTCACAATAGGCTGGCTGCCTCCCTGCCCCGAGGAATAGTTTGTCTGGACGGGGCCCACCAAGAGTGGTTTTTTGTTTTGTTTTGTATTGTTTCTGGTAATGTCATGGCTGATAGGTTGGACATGATGCCGGCACTGTTACGGGAGAAAATGGTTTTCCTAGAGCAGCCCCTGTCCTAACACACCCTTTCCACTTCCCTCTAGCAATCCTGGTTCTTAAAGACTAACTAGGGACTCATGCAGTGGCTTACACCTATAATCCCAGCACTTTGGGCGGCCAAATTGAGAGAATCACTTGAGCCCAGGAGTTCAAGATCAGCCTGGGCAGCATAGCAAGATCCCCCACCCCAAAAAAGACCTCTTCAAGAAGTCTACTCCAGCCCCTTACTTTGCACTGCTTCAGCCCATAGGCCTGCAGTTGCTACACACATGCATGCAAGCACACACATGCATAATGGTCTTGCAATATTTTGCGCTTGTCAAAACTCTCCAATTGCTTTATGTACCTATATCAGGCCTCCCTAACTAATACATAAACTTCTAGAAGATTAGGTGTCTTCTAAATTTCAGAACTTATAAATACCATTTACAGAGCATCTACTTTGTACCAGGTATTTCACCTACATCATTTTCTTGAATCTTCCCAACACCTTTGCAAAATTCAGGTGTCAATATGTTCAATTTGCAGATATGGAAACAGGTTCAAAGTCATATGACTTTTTATCTAAAGTCATAGAGCTCAGCACTCCAGGTGCACAAGCTGACACTTGTATTAGTCCGTTTTCACACTGCCAATAAAGACATACCCAAGGCTGAATCATTTATAAAGAAAAAGAGGATTAATGGACTTACAGGTCCACATGGCTGTGGAGGCCTCACAATCATGGCAGAAGGCAAAAGGCACGTCTTATATGGCAACAAGAGAGAGTGAGGGCCAAGCAAAAGGGGAAACCACCTATAAAATCATCAGAACTCATGAGACTTGTTCGCTACCATGAGAAGAGTATAGGGGAAACAGCCCCCATTATTCAATTATCTCCCCAGGTCCCTGCCACAATACGTGGGAATTTGGAGTTACAGTTCAAGATGAGATTTGGTTGGGGACACAGCCAAACGATATCAACACTCAACAAATAATTTTGAATGATTGAAAGAAAGGATTCACGGACAGATGAATGAATGGACGGTTGGATGGATGGTTGAATGATGGGCGGGTGAGTGGATGGATGGATAGATGAATGGATGGATGAGGGGTTGGATGGGTGGGTGGGTGGATGGATGGATGGATGGATGGATGGAGGGATGGATGGATAGACTGACAAATGGTTAGATGAATTGATGGGAGGGTGGATGAAAAGATGCAGGGGTGGTGGATGAACAAGTGGGTGGGTGGATAGATGACAGGGTGGATGAATGGGTGGGTGGATGGATGGGTGAATGGATAGATGGGAGGGTGGATGAATAGATGAATGGTGGACGGATGGATGAACAGACTCAGCAAATAAGTGCTGGAGCCAAGTTTATCTGACTCCAACAGGGTTTTCCATTTTAGCACCAGAACAAGAATACAGGAGGCACTGTCAAATAGTCCCGATAACACAGAGTAGCAGCTGACCGTCCCCGTTTCAACCAGTTTCCACAGCTGCCTGGATGAGGCGCTCGCGAGCGGGATGCGGCCACTGGGTGAGCCACGATGCTGAAGACTAAAGATTCTCCCCGTGCGTAACCCCACGAGTGGGTTGATGGGCTGGGGTTCTCGTTAACCCGGAGACGCCCGGGTGAGCAAGAGGATCCCCCGCGCCAGGCCACACGGGGGCAGCAGCTCAGCGTCAGCGGGCACCCGCGCGCCGCGGGCGGACCGGGCTGGGCCGGGAGGGAGGCCGCCGGGTGAGCGCCGGCCGCGGGCTGGTTCCTACAGCGCCCCCGGGGTGGCGGGGGCGTGGCCGGGAGTGCTCAAGGAAACGCTGGAGCGACCGCACGTCCCTGCCCAACCGTGGGGCACCTTCAAACCTTCTGGGCATGGGCGGTGCAACTCTGCGCAGCCTTAGGAGAAAGGGGTCCTGCTGCTGCAAAAGATCCCGGAGCAGCAGCAACTAAGAAAGGCAACGTGCTGCGCGCGCCTGGAGGCCAGCCCTTCGTGGATTCTAAATGTGTGCAGATAACCAGATGCATTACTTGTCTACTGGTCCACGCACAAGAACATTCTTGAAGGAAACCCAGTAGTTTACTTTTCATTTTTTGCCTTTCTGTGCTGTTTGAATGACTGTTTTTGCCATGGGAATGTATTCTTTCTTCTCTCTCTCTCTCTCTCTGCCCACCCCCCACAGGGATTATCTGGAAATTGGGATTGGGAAGATTTTTTGATTGCTTTTCCTTCTTACACATTAGTGGTTTTTTAACCTAATGTTTTTAAAGAAAGAGGAGGATAGTTTAAGGCTTGCTGATGGCCCTGCCTCCTTAGCCCTGGGAACCAGGGCGGGGGAGCAGGGGGGCTGGCTGGCAGCCCTTGGCTGCTTGGTGACCCTTCCTCCCCAGGGCAAGTAGTGGCTCAGCGTTAGAACATCAGGCCCAGGACGCCCGGAGCTACAGGGAGACCCGCATTGTTTAATTGTCCAAAGCTGCCTTTAGGAACCAGGATGGGACCATGAGAGACTGAGAGCTTGTAAAGTCCCCTGGCCCACTGGCATAGAGGGCTTCGCAGTGGGACCTGAGAGGCAGAGTTCCAGTGAGAAGAGCAGGGCCATGGAGTCACTGAAGCCACAGACTTGACCTAAAGATTTGCCAGTTCGACCTGGGCTTTGATCAACATCGTCCTTGACAGTTTCATCAGGAGATCAGCCTGCTGTAGCAAAATGGTCAGGGCTTAGAACCCAACAGACTTTATTTAGACCTGGTTCCTGCATTTGACAGCTGGGTGACTTTGGGCGAATAACTTGACCTCTCGAGTCTCAGTTTTCTCATTTGTAAAACAGCAGTTATAAAAGCATTCTCATAAAATTTAGCATTGATGTATGTAAATCACTTAGCAAAAAGACTGGCGCATAGTAGGCATTTAATTCATGGTGGCTGTCTTCATCATTCTTCTCCCTCTTCTTCATCTTCTTCTAGGATGGAAATTGTAAAACGGAATAGAATAAAAACTGAATTGAGAAAGTCTACTGTCTGGTGATTGTCATCTAATTGCTCCCAGGTCCATCTCTGAACCAGATTACTGTCTCCTAAAGCTCTCAACCCTACACCCAAACCAAAGTGCCCCATCCAAGGCAGAGACCCATCTCCCAGTGCTGCAGTTCCTGCAAGTTCTCACTTGAAGGCAACACTGGGCTTTGGATTTCAACCTACCCAAGCGTGCTCCTCTCCCAGCCGAGACAAACAGGACCAAGCTACTGTTGACGCTCCAAGAACAATTCTAGAGATAAAGTCATGCCACTTCCCACAGCTCACAGCAAAGGTAGGAAACTTGCTAACCCTAAAAGTAACACTGGCTGAAAATATTAATGGATCTCAACGGAAGACAAAATAAAGCAGGTGCATGAAGAGCTCTGTGCATCTTTGCAGACTGAACTATGAATAATTTTTTAAATTACAAGCAACATAAATAACAGTGATGGCAAAGTAAATTGCCATTTTAATTTTAAATATGCGTTCAAGTGGATACATCACTTGAATGCATATTTTAAATTATAATGAAGATGATGCAGTAACTTGGGAGAATTCTATAAATAGGAAAAATATTCAATATTTTCATTGCAGATATCTAAAATTTTTATATACTTGCAGAGAAAACAAAAAGGAAATAAAACTGAATTGCTGAAGTAATTAGGCTAGGAGTTGTTTTCTCCTTCCATGTTGATTTCATGTTGTTTATTCACCTTTTAAATATTAGGACTATCCATGGGTAAGGTGTGGTAGAAAACACAGATTGTGTCATTGCACAGTCCTGATGCTTCCTGCTCTCCAAAGTCCCCAGATGTCCAGAGTAGAGGCGCTCCTGTGAATGAAGATACAGATGGTCTCCAGAAAGCTTCTAAGAAAATGTGGACTCATTAAAACATATTAGAAAAGAAGAATGTATGCGTCTTTTAAGTTAGCTCTGTTTCCTATAGAAAAGCAGAATTTCAGCAGGAAGGGAAGAGAATGGAAGAAAATGGCAGGAGACACGACCACATAATAATAACCCCTTATGGCCTGGAGCAGTGGCTCACGCCTGTCATCCCAGTACTTTGGGAGGCCAAGATGGGCGGATCACCTGAGACCAGCCTGGTGAACACAGTGAAACCCCATTTCTACTAAAAATACAAAAATCTACCGGACGTGGTGGTGCTTGCTGTAATCCCAGCTACTCGGGAGGCTGAGGCGGGAGAATTGCTTGAACCCAGGAAGGGGAGTTGCAGTGAGCTGAGATTGCACCATTGCATTCCAGCATGGTCAGTAAGAGCGAAACTCCGTCTCACAAATAATGGTCATAATAATAATAATAACCCCTTATTTGAACAGACCTGGTTTATCTACCTGTTATAATAATAATTCTTTGCCAAGTATTAAGCACCCCCATGTATTAGGTGCCAAGCATTGCACTGAGCACTCCACATACATGATCCCATTTAATGCACTCAACAACTTCATGTGGTAGTACATGCTGCTTTCCAGGCTTTTTTTTTTTTTTTTTTTTTGAGACAGAGTTTTGCTCTGCCACCCAGGCTGGAGTGCAGTGGCATGATTACAGTTTACTGCAGCCTCATGTTTCTGGGCTCAAGTGATCCTCCTGCCTCAGCCTTCTGAGTATCTGGAACTACAGGTGCATGCCACCACACCTGGCTAATTTTTAAATTTTTAGTAGAGTCAGGGTCTTGCTATGTTGCCCCGCTTTCTACCTTTCATAGATGAAAATCAGAGTTTTCATCGGACCACAAGTGGTCACTGGCCTGATGTTGCATGGCTTGTTAGTGGCCATGCCAGGATTTGGAACCCAGTGCGTTTCTTACCAAAGTGTGTGCTCTTCCTTCACATACACAGCCAGAACTGCCTGGAGGGGCAGGACCTGGGCTTGGCCTTAAACACCAGGTGGAGGACAAAAGGCTTCACTGGAGACCCTCATCTGCATCATAATGGTGACAAGTGTGATAGCTGACATATGTGATGCCAGCAGGTCTAGACACTTTTGCTGCCGGGGTGAAAGCAAAGCATTTGGTCAGCAGGAGGGCAAGGGAGGGTCTGAGGAAGATGCTCATGGGTTCTGGCCCTACCTTTGGTTTTAATATTAGGACTATTCACCTATTCCTTCTTTCTGGCTTTCCTGCCTGTTAGCATCAACAGGTGATCCTACACATCCCACTGGCACAGATTGAGTCCCTGCCTATGTGTAAAAGTTCCAAGGTCACACAGCTCGATTCAATCCACGGTTCACAAGAATGCCAGTAAGCAGGGCACCCTGAAGACTGTTTGCAAATATGCCAAGAGGAAAGATGTGTTCCGGGTGTGGTGGTTCATGACTGTAATCCTAACACTTAGGGAGGCCAAGGCAGAAGGATTGCTTAAGCCCAGGAGGTGGAGGCTGCAGTGAGCTATGATTGCACCATTGCATTCCAGTCTGGGTGACACAGCAAGACCTCGTCTTGAAGGAAAGAAGGAAGGAAAGGAAGGAGGGAGGAAGGAAAGGAAGGGAGGGAGGGAGGAAAGAAGGGAAGGAAGGAAGGAGGGAAGGATTTTTGGAAACATAATTCGGGTTGTATCAGGCTGGGTTTTAGCTAGCATCTATGTGTTAGATAGGGCACCAATAAGAAGGTACTGTTATTGACCTATAACACAGATGAGAACACTGAGGCTTAGTGATGGGAAGGAACTTCCCAAGCATGCTTACCTGGGAATGTGACAAATTCCAAAGTCCAAGTTCACTGGAGCTCAGGGCTTTCAACCATTTTAACAGAATGGCTTTCACTCTGCAGATCACTTTGATGGAAAAAAGAACAAAACTTCACAGCAACCTCTGTACACCTCAGGTCCTTCATCTCTAAAATGGGCCAATAATAATCATGCCTACCTCCAAGGACTATTGTGAGAGTTAAGCAAATTAATATATATGTAAAGTGACACATGGTTTGTACTCAGGAGATATTAGTTGCTATGTAATTATTATTGAGATTATAGAATCAAGACTTGGAAGACCAACGCCCCTAGAACAGCTTCCAATCTCTGCTTAAACTGCAAAGGCGCATCCTTGCTCTGTGAGGCATTTCGTTCTTTCATTAAGACGTTTGTGATTAGAAATGTCTTCCTAACATATTTGGCCAAATCTGGCTCACACAGCAAGCATCCTGCCCCAGGTCTATTTCTGCCCTGGACGGGAGATAGAATGCAGCCAGGCTCTCTAGCTTGGCAGTGCTTCCCCCCTGAGGAGGAGTCCAGCATCCATCCAGGCCCCCTCACCACTCAGCACCTCCCTAGAGGCCCAGAGCACGACACAGGCATTTAGCTGCGCCCTGCGTCTAACATTAATGTTAGAATCCAACTCTGTTTGCCGGGTTTATTCTCAGTGCCTGAATGTGTTTTGAATCCAACCTCCTTAACCTGGACTAACATTAATGCAAAATTGATTCCCTATCATCTTACATTAACAGAATGTGGGAAAAGGAGAAAAGATAGGAAAGTATAATACTGAAAAATAAAAACAGCAGTTGCATTCAGAGCACTCTGTGACGCCACGACACTTCCTGATTTTTTAGCTTCTGTCCCCAGATTTATTTTCGCTCACAACTTGGGCTCTCCCGGGGTAAGGCCCCCCTCCTGGCTTCTGGCCTCTTCTAGCATATTGAGGCACTGAGAATAAACCTGGAAAACAGAGTTGGATTCAAGACACATTTCTGTCCACGCAACCACTCATCATGTGGCCAGGCCTGTCTGGAAGGCTGAGCCCTGCCGCCGGGCCTCCTGTGCCAGCCTTCATCACTGGAACGGTGTCTACATAGCAGCCAGAGGAGGGCCAGGCTCCAGGCCAACTTCCCACAGAAGCACCATTGGTGTTTTGAGAATCTTTGTCTCCCAGGGGCTGCAGGAGCCAAGACGGTTCAGGGAGCCTCTCCATGCCAAAGAAAGATGTTACAGGACTACAGGAAGGACAGATACAGGGTTGCTTTCTCATCTCAGAACTTAGTGAGAATCCTTTGTGTGAAAATATTCTGGAAAGTGAAAGCCTTATTAGTCTGAGTTAAGTGCTCCACCTCTGTGCACTCCTCTGAACTTACTGTCTTAGTACTTACCACTGGATTGCAATGGTCCATTTGTTGTCCAGATCTCTCACGAACATAGAAGTTCCTTAAGGGTAGGGACTGTGTCTCTGCTATTGTCACCTGATTTCCCAGTACAATGCCCAGACATAGGTGATCAATAAATATGTATTGAATGAATTGATCACATGAATAACTCAGTTGAGCACTTACCATCTGATCCACGTACTGCACTTCAGAAGAAGTTGCATAGGCTGAGCATGGTTGCTCATGTCTATAATCCCAACACTTTGGGATTTGAGGCCAGGAGTTCAAGAACAGTCTGGGTAACCCCATCTCTACAGAAAATATCTAAATTAAATATTAAAAATAAAAAATATAAAGAACAGACACAGCCTAATGAGAGATGCATTGGAGGGCTTCCAGTTTCAAGATGAGGGAATAAAGATTTTCCTCTTGATAAGCTCACAAGGACAAGAAGCAGAAAAAACAGACGTACAAACCACATCTTCCCTGAACCTAAAAGATGTGATGTCTGTGATGCTTAATTCAAATATATAAAGCTAAAAGCATGGGAGAAATGTAAATCACCCAGCAGAGAGGTAGCAAGGCAAGCAGAAGGGTCTGTGGGATTGGGTAGAGGGACCCACAAATTGTTCTACAGAGTCTCAGAAAGGCTCAGAAATAAGAGGCATCAAGTGCTCATGTGAGACAGAGGTTGAACAGGAAAATAAGAATTGTTTGAAAAACCTCTTTAAAGAGTACAGAGTCCATCGACTGATGAATGGATAAACAAATGTGATGTATCCTACAGTGAAATGTTATTCAGCAATCAAAGAGAAGGAAGCACTGAAACATGTCACAATATGGAGGAGCCTTGAAAGCATCACGCTAAGGGAAAGACGCCAAACACAAAAGGCCCCATGCTGTATGATTCTATTTAGATTCTACTTGTATGACCTTCCAGAACTGGCAGATCTGTACAGGCAGAAAGTATATTAGTGGCTGCCAGGAGCTGGGGTGAGGGTGGAGAAAGGAGTGACTGCTCACGGGTGCAGAGTTTCTCTCTGGGGTGATGACAATGTTCTGGAATTAGATAGTGATGATACAGTGACTGTAAATATACTAAAAGCAATGGAATTGTACAACTTAAAGAGGTGAGTTTTTTTTAACTTTAAGTTCTGGGGTACATGTGCAGCACGTGCGGGTTTGTTCCACAGGTATACATGTGCCATGGTGGTTTGCTGCACCCATCAACCCATCATCTTTGTTTTAAGCCCTGCATGCATTCATATTTCTCCTAATGCTCTCCCTCCCTTTGTTCCCCACCCCTCGACAGGCCCCCATGTGTGATGTTCCCCTCTCTGTGTCCATGTGTTCTCCTTGCTCAGCTCCTACTTATGGGTGAGAACATGTGATGCTTGGTTTTCTGTTCCTGTGATAGTTTGCTGAAAATGATGGCTTCCAGCTCCATCTGTGTCCCTGCAAAGGACATGAACTCATTTTTTTATGGCTGCATAGTATTTCATGGTGTATATGTGCTGGAGAAATAAGAATGTTTTTACACTTTTGGTGGGAATCTAAATTAGTTCAACCATTGTGGAAGGCAGTGTGGCGATTCCTCAAGGATCTAGAACCAGAAATAACCATTTGATCCAGCAATGAGATTAGTGGGTATATACTCAAAGGATTATAAAAAGAGGTTAGCTTTATGGTATGTGAATTATATTTTCTTAAAAAGGAGCACACAGAGCTTCCAAATAGCTTCTGATTTAAACATAAGCTGAGAAACAAGAATCCACAGAATCTTGAAGAATACTTCCACCATGAAAGACAGACCAAACATAAAAGCCTACGAAGAAGCTCAGAGCACAAAGAGCTCATGTAGAGCTCATAAAAGCATCAAAGAATCACAATATTCTCTGTGTGTTAAGAGAAGATATTGCTCCCACGAAGCAAGAGCTGCATGCTGTAAAAAAAGGAAAAGTCAAAGAACAAGAAATTGCTCAGAATAAAAAATTTTTACTTATTGTTGAAATAAGTCCTTCAATAAGAGGAAGATAAAGGATATCTAAAATAAAAAGCTTAGATAAACAAAGTTCAGTATATTCTCCTGAAATACCCCTTCCAAAATAAAAAGCCAAAAAGTGGCAATAGCTGAGAATAGATTGAAAAGAAATTAGAGAAGCAATTTGGGAAGCCTAACATGAAAATCCATGTAATAGGAGTTCCAGAAAATGATGGCAGATAAAATGGTGAAATGGAAATTATCACAAAAATAATTCAAGAAAATTTTACAGAATTGCAAAGCATGCATCTCCAGATTTTAAAAGCCTTCAAAGCTCCCAACATAACCAATGATAAAAGTAGCTATGTGAAGGAACATAATTCTGAAATTTCAGAAGAGCAAAGATAAAGAAAAGATACTGAACATGTCCACAGAGAAAAAATAAGCCAGTCCAGATACAGTGGCTCAGGCCTGTAATCCCAGCACTTTGGGAAGTTGAGGTGGAAGGATGATTTGGGCTCACCAGTTCAAGACCAGCCTGGGTAACAAAGTGAGACACCATCTATACAAAAAAATACAAATAATAAGAATCAGCCATGCATAGTGGCATGCACCTTTGTCTCAGCTACTGAGGTGGTGAGGCAAAATGATTTTCTGAGCCCAGGAGTTCAATACTGCAGTAAGCTATGTTCACACCACTGCATTCCAGCCTGGGCCAGAGAGAAAGACTCAGTTTCAAAAAAAAAAAAGGAAAAGGAAAAAAGCCAAGTTACATACAAAAATATCAAGAAATAAAATAGTAACAGAGTTCTCAACAGCTAGAGAAAAATGAAGAATTTACTTCAAAAGCTTAGGAAAAATGAATTTCCATCTCTATATTCAACCAGATTATAAATCAAGTGAAAAGACAAAATTAAGACATTGTAAGCATAAAAGATCTCAATAATTCACCACTTGCATACCCTTTCTGAGAAAATTAATGAAGGACAGTATCCAGGAAAACAAAGAAAGCAAAGAATCAGGAGAAGAAGGAACCAACACAAGAGAAAAGTAAACAGATTTCCTAGGAAATGGGTGAATAGCAATACCAGGATAAGCAGAAATCTTAAAGATCAGGAAGAAAGAGGTCTTTAAGAAAAAGACTGAACTGATGTATTATCTTATGGTTTCAACATAGAGAAAATGATATAGAATGGCTTGCAGAGCTGTTGAAGAGCAAGTCAGATATTCAAAGAAAACCAAGCACACAGAAAAATTGTACAACAAAGGAAACGTAATCACAGCAGGCTATCAGGCTCAACAGTGAACAGTGTTGAATCATGTTATTACAATGCCATAATAATGTAAATACTGTATGAACATTTTATAAAATAAGTTCTATTGGAAGAAAAAGAAAAGAGAAAATATTGATGGAAGAAATCTTCATTTGCATAATTGGAAGTCAAACAATAATGGTCGCAATTGATAAATCAAGAGATAGCTTAATATAAACGCTACTTGGAAAGACTGAAGCAAATACCCAAATAGCAAATAGGCTAAAAGATGTTGTTTCCGGGAGTAGGGATGAGGATTAGTTGGGTGGCTAGAAGCGATAGGGCAAGATTTTTTTTTTCCAACCTGTATCCCAGGCTGGTGTACAGAAGCGTGGGATTGGCTCGCTGCAATCTGCCTCCTGGGCTCAAAGCAATCCTCCAGCCTCAGACTCCTGAGTGACTGGGACTACAGGCACACCACTATACCCCACTATTTTTTGGGTTTTTTTTTTTTTTTTTTTGTAGAGGCAAGGTTTCACCATGTTGCCCAGGCTGGCTTCAAACTCCTGGGCTCAAGTGATCCTACTGCCTCCCAAAGTGCTGGGATTACAGGCGTAAGCCACTACACCCAGACTGAGCAAGATCATTTTAACAAAATTTTGTACATTGCTTTCACTGCTTTGAAGGCAACACATAATTTGACCTGGTTCTGCCACTTTCAAGCTGGTGACCTTAAGTGAATTCTTCCCTTTCTCAGGCCTCAGTTCCTTCTATGTTAATAATTCCTACCTGATACATAACAAGGACACAATGTCTTAGTAGATGGTAAATAAGTAGGAGGCCCTTCTCACTCTTCCTGTGTTCCACGTGAAAGTTGTTTTGAGTCCTCTGGGGAGCAGTGGCTGTATCCTTTGCCCTTTTTGTAAGTACCCAGTACCTACGAAAGTATGTGACAGGGATGTCATTTGACAAACTGCCAAATCGAATCTTTAGATATTACAACTGACTGCTCACCTGAAAGCAGGTAGTTCATTGAGAGATAACTACAGGAAAATAGAGATAATGCTATTATAATAATACCCTTAATACCGTAGCCTTTCCATTATTCCCATAGTAACAGAGTTGTATGGGTTTAGCTAAAATGAAAGACTCCAAGATAATCTGGTACAACCATCAATTTCTAGCCATTCTTTTATTTTCGAAGTCCCCATGGCCGAAGCCTTTCATTTTCCCCCACCCTCATTTTCCCCTTCTTTTTAATAATAAAACCCCAGGCTGCACCCTGGCTGCCCAGGCAGAAATTACATTTCCCAGACCTCTTTTCAGTTAGGTGTGGTCCCTGACCAAGTCCTCACCAATGACAGTGAGAAGACTTGATGTGTCTGACCCCCACATCTCTTCCTCAAAAGGATATTGCCCACCCTCCACTCTCTCCCTTTCTCCCATCACACAGGCTGGTGACCAGTAAGATAGGAGGAGCCTGGGGCCCTAGATGTCTTAGTGGAGCCGAGCCACCTCCCTGCCTTCACCCAGCTATTGAGAGCCTACAGCGTATCTCACCCGACTGTTGATTATGAATGCATGGCACTGGACATGGCAGGGAAAACATGAAAGCCAGTTATAGAGGGACTCCTGCTTCAGTTTTATAATTAAGCAGCAATTAGAGTTTGTCGTTTGTTTTTAATTTTTTAATAAGTCATAGATACACATGCTTCAAAACTCAAAATAACAAAAATGTCTGCTGTGAGACATCTCTCTTTCCTGTTTCCCTGTTTCCCTGTTACCCTGTTTCCCTGCCTGGACCCCATCCCACCCTCAGGGGTGCTCAGACAAATACTGTCATTAGTTTCATGTGGATTCTTCAAAAATTTATTTACATACATACAAATATAGATGCTTGCATTTCCATATTATTTACATAAAACATAGTTTTCTGCATTCTACACCAACACTACACTGATATCACTTCCTGGAATCTATCCTTAGAAAATAGCTGAAATTTTTCCTATATGACCAAAGAAACGAATCGAAGTATTAGTTATAATAGTAAAAAAAAAAATGGAATCCTTTATGCACAAAAAGCACAAAACTTAGCTACCAATATGAAATGTATGATGGTGTATGTAGTGTTCATGAAAAAATTTTATAAACAATGTTCAACAGCATGGGAAAATGCTCACAATTTTATATTAAATGTAAGAATTAGATCAGAAATTGCATACCATGTGTTCACAGCTATGTAAAAATAGGCTCACTCCTATAATACCAACACTTTGGGAGGCTGAGGCAGGAGGATGGCTTGAGACCAGGAGTTCAAGATCAGCCTAGACAAAATACTGAAACCCCCCGCTGCAATTCTGTAGAAAAAAAATTTTTTTTTAATTAGCTGGGTGCCGCAGCACACACCTGTAGCCCCAGCCACTCAAGAAGCTAAAATGAGAGATTCGCTTAAGCCCAGAAGATTAAGGCTGCACTGAGCCATGATGGCACCACTGTACTCCAGCCTGGGCAGCAGAGCAAGACTCCGTCTCAGTAAATACCTATCTAGAGAAATGAATGAAAAGCACCACACCTAAATATTATCAGTGTTTTCTGTCAACTAGTGAAATTATTTTTTCTTCTGTTTCTCTATTCCTAAAATGACAATAAGCTTGCGATTCTTTTTTTTTTTTTTTTTTTTTTTGAGACGGAGTCTCACTCTGTTGCCCAGGCTGGAGTGCAGTGGTGCGATCTCAGCTCATTGCAACCTCCTTCTCCCGGGTTCAAGCAATTCTGCCTCTGTCTCCTGAGTCGCTGGGACTACAGGTGCGCGCCACCACACCTGGCTAATTTTTGTATTTTTAGTAGAGGTGGAGTTTCCCCACATTGGCCAGGCTAGTCTCAAACTCCTAACCTCATGATCTGCCTCCCTCAGCCTCCCAAAGTGCCGGGATTACAGGCGCCCGGCCAGAGCAAGTGAGCTGAGGGAGGGATAGAAACAAAGCCCTACTTCCTTCCAGAAGTACTTGAGGGGTCTGCAGACCCTCATGTGGAAGGGGGGCTATGAAGCGAGAGTGGCCTCAGCATGAAGCCTCAGTTGCATTTTCCTTTCCTCTGCTTTGGAAACAGGGAGTCCTGGGCCTGGGCCTCGCTGCCGCCATTCGTTTTGTTCTCCCCACCGGTGCTCCCTTCTGCCTGTCGACGTTGGGGGTAGGGGAGGGAATCATCCACAGGCTACCATCCACTGGTAGCCACTTCATTGGGTGGCCTCTCTGCTCAGCTCACCCCCAGGTAACTTTCACTCCCAAAAGGCTGGGTTTAATAAGCCTTCCCGGTTGGACCGCTGCATCCAAGTCAGAAAAAGCCTTGTACTAGCCAACTGGGACTTCAATGACATCTCTCCTTTTCCGCCCAAAGGATGAATGTTCCCCAAATAAGATGCTGTTCTACTTTTTCTGGCCAATTAAGAAGTTTATCTTCTGCCACTTCTCCCGGCTTCTACCCAGGCCCCCACCAGCCACACCTACCACTGAGCCCCCATGCAGATGTGGCTGCCCCCTCCCACCCACGCCTGCCCACCATAGTGACTGGAAAACGCCCCTACTTTTCCATCTTTCATTTAGTTAAGCTAGCATTTTCCAATGCATGATAGTGCCTGGATTTTTCTTTTCTTTTTTTTTTTTTTTTTTTTTTTTTTTTTTTTTGAGATGGAATCTCACTCTGTTACCCAGCCTGGACTGCAGTGGTATGATCTCAGCTTACTGCAACCTCCACCTCCCAGGTTCAAGCAATTCTCCTGCCTCTGCCTCCCGAGTGGTTGGAATTATAGGTGTCTGCCACCACATCTAGCTAATTCTTGTATTTTTAGTAGAGACTGGGTTTCACCATGTTGGCCAGGCTGGTCTCAAACTCCTCGCCTCAAGTAATCTGCCCGCCTCAGTCTCCCAAAGTGCTGGGATTACAGCATGAGTCACCGAGCCTGGTTAGTAGCTGGATTTTTAAAAGCTAATAAGTATTTAAAGCCTATTAAGGCAAAAAATAACTAGGGCCTCAAACCCAGGATATCCCGGATACTCTTACTTGGGACAAGGCTAAAATAAGTTGTTTTTTTTTTATTTTTATCTCACTGGGGTTGATAAATTTTATCACTGAGGTTAAGAAAAAGATGAATCAATTTCAATAAAAATATTATTTCAGTAAATACATTATTTAATATGTTTATTTTATTATCTATATTTTTATGGTTTTATTTATACAATATTTATCTTACCCTGCTATGGCAAACAACTGAGGTTTAGGAAACTCTACACTAGGGTAAAAAAAATTGGCGGGAACAGGTGTGGTGGCTCATGCCTATAAACCCAGCACTTCAGAAGGCCGAGGCAGGAGGACCACTTGAGTCCAGGAGTTCGAGACCAGCCTGGGCCACAAATTGAAGCCCCATCTCTACAGAAAAAGACAAAACAAAAAAAGTAGCCAGGTGTGGTGGCATGTGCCTGTAGTTCCAGATACTTGGGAGGCTGAACTCAGAGGATCACTTGAGTCTCAGGAGTTCGAGGCTGCAGTGAGCCATGATCATTCCACTGCACTCTAGCCTGGGTGACAGAGCAAGCCCCTGTCTCAAAAATAAATAAATAAATAATTTTTTTTTTAATTATACATACCTGGGAGGGCTAACTTGTCACCCTTGAGATTTCTGCCCTGAGAGGTGGGCCTGGGCAGAGAGGCCCAGTTGGACAGAGCTCCACAGTGGGGTATGAGAAGCCAGTGGCACCTGCACAGGCCACAACAAACGTACTGGTTTTTTCTGGGCAGAATCCCTGGGGCTGAATCTGAAGCCTCTTCCTGATCTGATGGTCTCAGAGCTCCCAAGGCAGGCACAGCCAAGGACTGTCATTGTCTACTTTTGCCCAGGAGAGGGAGTGAGCCTGCAGGCAACCTTCCCAGGCAAGTGGAAGAAGCCCCGCTCAGTGCACCAGGGGCTGGGGGCCAATCCCACCCACAGTCTCTGCAGCTTTAAGAAGCTCACTGAGGTAGGCTAGTGCAACCCCAGTGAGATAGAACATACCACTGAAAAAAAAAAAAAAAAAAAAACCCTGTCCAATTCCTGAAAGACAAGCTGAGAAGCCAGTATCCTCCCATCTCCTCAAAAGGGAGGGGGGGAAAACCCAGGGAGGGAAGGTGAGAGGCGAGGTGGAAATGAAGACGGACCGAGTTGAATGCAGCAGGGCCTTTTAATCTCTCTGCACTTATATTTGGGACTCTCAGGCACTTGGCGCTTTTCTGGGCTGCCTAAAATGAGGGCCCTTCAGAATGCCTTACTGCAACAGGGAGATACACGTGGGTCGGGGTGGAGCAGGGGTGGGGGGCAGGCAAGAGGGTTCCTAGACTTGAAGACTTCAGGGGATTAGGGAGGTGACAGGCATCTTCTGCAGGGACCGCTGCCAGCCCTCCACCCCTCCCACCCCCAAGTCCGTGTCCAGCTTCGCCTGTCACTGCTGACCCGAGTCTCTCACAACGTCTCAGTTCACCACTAAGGATATGTGGAAGTGGGGGGAGCAGGGGTTGGCAGATCTGGTCCCCACCAACTGCCACCTTGCCGAGTGTTAGCAGAGCAGCAGGTGGGTCCAGAAGGAAGGAGTTTGCCCACATTGGCATCTGGCAGCATCACGCTGCAGCTTCCATGATATAAATACAGGGAGTGAAAATAGCTAATCCCAGATAACAGCGGCGTAATCACCCAGCGCCCGGCCTTGAATCCCAGGGCATTTGGAGGAAGCAGCTGCGGGGCTGCTCCCTTCAGTGGCCACTGCCCCTGGGTGGCCTAGGCTGACAGTCTAAGCCAGAACAAAGCTGGAGAGCAGAGAGCAACTGGAAGAAAGAGACCTGATGAAAAGCACCTCTAATCACAGCTTGGCCTGGGAAGGGATGATTTCTCTAGAGGCAACATGAAAATTCTGAGCTTCCAGCAAGTGAACCTGGTCTCCCTGCTCTTAGTTGAGATACATGATGATATACATGGAATCATCTAAGTCAAGTTCGGGTTTTAAAAAAAAAAAAAAAAAAAAGTCTGGGTATTATCATCAAGGATATGCTATTGTCCTCTAGTTTGGGAGGGTCAGGGCCTCTTCCAGGACCCTCTGAAATCTGGCCTTAAGCACCAGGGTGGTCAATCTGTGGCCATAACCCAGGCTTCTGAGTTCAGTTCTGAAGCACCAGCCGCTCAGAGCAGTTACTCCTGAGGATCCAGAAGGCAAGCTCACAGCCACCGCTCCTGTGGTGACCAGAAACTGTCTGGGGGAAGCCACTGGGCTTTGCTGTCCCCAGCCATTTTGCTTCAACAAGACACTGAATGAGGGCTGGTGGAGATGGCCCGAAGACCCCAGGTGCTGCTCCTGTCCCATGTAGGGTGCAATTCGATTGTCTGGATGCCAACTGATGGACAAGCCATCCCCAGCCGCTGCTGGTGACCTGGCTTCCCAGTTGCATTGCTGAAGGCTGTGGGCACTCAGATCCCTTCTGATGGGTCATGAGGTACCCTCTCTCTCAGACACAGAGAGCAGACAGAGCTGGTTACAGCTGGAGCCAGCTTGAGCTGAGCCATGACTGAGGACTCTAAGGCAGGGAGGCCACAGAGGCGCTCAGAGGAAGGGTGGAGAGCGGGACTGCAGAAGGAATTGTCCCGCGAGCACCTAAGATGCGTGATTCCTTACAGAATCGGCATTACTCTATCTGGGGAAACAGGAGAGGAACCGCCCAGAACAAACCAGAAGTTAGAGGAAACAGAAACATTTGTCACCATGCAGTCCAGGAGTGGCGAAGAACAGGACTTCTGACTGGTTTCTGAGAGGCTGTTCTCTGCTTCTCTAGATTGGAGAACGCAGCTTATTCTGAATAATGTTATCTTTGTTTGGAGTTTCATGTGACTTTATTAAACAAGTGTTTAATCAACCACAAATGAAAGTCACTGTGTTCTTGACTTCTAATAAGATCATAAAGATCAGCCATGAATATTTCAGTGAAAGTAAAACACAATCAGCACAAATCTCTACTCCCCAGATGAAGTAGTAATTGGTTAGGAGACTGAGGTGGTGGATAGCTAGAGCCCAGGAGTTCAAGATCAGCCTGGGCAACATCGTGAAACCCTGTCTCAAAAAAAAAAAGAAAAGAAAGAAAGAAAGATGGAGTGGGTGGATGGCTTGCCCACCTCAGAGTCCCATCAGCCCACCAGCAATAGATGCCTTGTTCAAAGGGGGTCCCGTGAAGTTGTAATGCCACCCAGGGCCACCACAGGAACCTACGCTCCCAAAATCAAATTTGAGGAGAATATTTACTGATATGAGGAAATGCGTATAATATTAAATTAGGTAGAAAAATCAAAACAGGCTGGGCATGGTGGCTTATGCCTATAATCCCAGCACTTTGAGAGGCCAAGACAGGAGGATCACCTGAACCCAGGAGTTCAAGGCCAGCTTGGGCAGCATAGCAAGACACAATTTCTACAAAAAAAAAAAAAAAATTTTTTAATTAGCCAGGCATGCTCACAGGTACTTATAGTCCCAGCTACTCAGAAGGCTAAGGCAAAAGGATCTCTTGAGCCCAGGTGGTAAAGGCTGCAGTGAGCTGCGATTGCTCCACTTCACTCCAGCCTGGGCAACACAGTGAGACCCCCATTTTAAACACAAAAACATCAGAACAGAGATTGCATACAATTTGAACTCAACTATGTAAAATACACAGAGAAAAATAATAGAAAACAACACACCTAAATATTCTCTGTTAGTCCATTTCAATTAACATCTAAAATAAAGAATAATATAGTTATGTATTTGACTATGGCCAGCAACTGAGGTTTAGGAAACTTTACATAAGGATATTCATTCAAAAAAAAAAACTAAAAATATATACAAGCCAGGCACAGTGGCTCATGCTTATAATCCCAGCACTTTGGGAGGCTGAGGTGCGAGAATCACTTGAGCCCAGGAGTTTGAGGCTGCACTGAGCCATGACTGCACCACTGCACTCCAGCCCTATTTCACCCTGCAGGTGAGCTCCACAAGGCTCTATGTAGAGCCTCTTCCTGATCCCAGCCTTCTGTGCCTTGGCTAGGACACTGCTCACCCACTGTAGATACTTGATTATGGACACCTGAAGACTGAAATCAGAGATGACAGTTGGAATAGAAACTATAATGGGATATTAACTATAGTGCAATCTAACTCTATCAGAATCTCTTACTCCACAACAAAAGCTTTCTCCTGAAATACTTAACAGAAAACAACCAAAAAATATATATAAGAGAGTAAAAAGAGAAGGAAATCACCATTCATCAAATGTATACTAAGTGCCAAAAATTATGTTTAAAACGTTATGTATTTTATTTTATGCAGTCCCCATAACAGCTTAGGGGATAAGACATCCTCTTTTTCATGGATGGGAAAACTAAGTTGTTAAATAACCTGCCAAGGGTCACCCAGCTAAAAGTGGTCGAGCAAAGTTCAAATCTGGTAAGTCTGACACCAAAGCCCCATGTCTTTGCCCCCAAGCCCCCTGCTCCCTGCCTCTGGAAGGGCTTAAATATTGCAACAAAAGCAATCAGTGGGTAAGAAGATGAGACGGAATATAAGCTGAGATTGACAAGATTCCAGGTGGTTGGTAACCTTTATTAGCAGATGTTTTAGCGTTGTGGAAGCATACGAGCTTGGAAACAGAAAGCCAGAGAAGGAAAAAATGTGAAGAAGTAAAAAGCAAAAGCTCCGGGAAGCATTGAGGATGGGCCTCTCAGCTCCACACGTGTTGAGCTACTGCCTACTACTCCAGAAATGGATTTCTCAGGCCGGTCTGAAACTGCGGGAATCTGCTGCATATGAAATGGACAGAACTAAGCCTTCCATCTCCGCCAGACAGGCAACTCCGCCGTAATCTAATCACACCCCTCAAAGCCCCAGCCAGCAATCTCTTTCCCTCACCCTGTCACAAATGCCATCACGTTGCATCACCGCCTCCCTCATATGCACAGCCGGGAAGGACACTGGGACCTGTCTTGGCCACACATCCACAGATCGGCAGGGTCAGCGCTGGTTCTGTGCAGTTCACAAAAGCCAAAATAACCGTGAAACCCAGAGGGGCCCCTGCCAGGTGGCAGGCCAAGCTGCTCAGGGAGGTCAAGGCTTGGAGGTTTTCTTTTAGCCAAGTCCAGGGTTCCTCACTGCTGCACACTGTGGGATCTGCTCACAAAAAGGTATTAGACACAAAAACTAAAGAAAAAGAAATAACCCAGGGAAGCTTTCTGAAACGCAATTACGTGGGAAAAGAAGTGAGAAAAAATACAATAAAACTCACCTGATCATCCAGATTCAAGATTTGACTCGCATAATGAATGGTGTACCATTAACCTGCCTGATGTTTAGAAAACAACAAGAGAGAACACCTGATGCAAACTTCACTGGGCACCTACACCCTGGGGCTGGGAGTCAGCACGAGCCCTCCTTCCCACAGGGAAATCTGGGGTGCCTATAATCCCAACACTTTGGGAGGCCGAGGCTTGAGCCTAGGAGTTGGAGACCAGCCTGGTCAATACAGTGAGATGCTGTCTCTGCAAAAAAAAAAAATTAAAAAAAAAAAAAAATAGAAAAAAGACTGTTGAAGCCAAGCATAATGGTGCATGCCTGCAATCCCAGTTACTTAAGAGGCTGAGGAAAGAGGACTGCTAAAGCCCAGGAGTTTGAGGCCAACCGGGGCAATATAGTAGGACCTCATTTCTAAAAAATAAATATTAAAAATAATAACATGTTTTTAAAAACTACTGCTGAAGCCAGGCCTAGTGGTGTTTCCCTGTAGTCTCAGCTACTCAGGAGGCTGAAGCAGGAGGATCACTTGAGCCCAGAAGTTCAAGGCCATGGGCACTATGATCATTCCCATGAATAGCCACTGCACTCCAGCCTGGGCAACATAGCAAGACCCTATCGAAGAAGAAGAAGGAGAAGGAGAATGACTTACTGTCATTCATTGCCATGGCTTTAAACACCATCTATACACTGATGGTTTCCAAATTCTTCTCTCCAGCTCATATCTATCCACTACACTCCAGACTCGGGAAACAACTGCTTGTAATAAACATGGATGTCTACGAGAATCTAAAACTTAACTCATTTGTAAGACGTATATATATTTTAAAAATAGAGACAGGGTCTCCCTATGTTTCCAAGGCTGATTTCGAACTTCTGGGCTCAAGCAAACTACCTTCTCAACCTTCCAAAGTACTGAGGTAACAGGTGCGAGCCAGCACATCAGGCCTCATCTATAAGACAGCTATTAATTCCTGCCAATTACCCTCCCCCTCATTCAGACACACACACACACACACACACACACACACACACACACACACACACAGATTTTCTTCAAGCCTTCCCTATCCCAGGAAATGATGCTAGTTGCCTAAGCCAGATTCTTAGACACTGAGAAGTTACCCTCAATCCTTCTTTTTCCTTTATCCCCCAAAACCAGTGCCTCAGCATGGCTTAAAATTATCTTATTTATCGTTTGAACATAGTCATTGTCTTCTACCAGAATGCTAACTTAAAATATGGGGACTTTATTATTCTTTTGATTTGGGGGATTTTTACTGCTGCATTCCCAGCCTGTGGAACTGTGCCTGTCGCTTAGTAGACACTTGGTAAATACGTGTTAACTGGCTAAGAAAGTCAGGAAAGGTGGCACAGGGGAGATGACGGTTCAGCTGGGTCTTGAAATAGAAGTAGGGGCTGGGCACAGTGGCTCACACCCGTTAATCCCAACATTTTGGGAGAACAAGGCAGGAGGACCACTTGAGTCCAAGAGTTTCAGACCAGCCTGGGCAACATAGTGAGACCACAGACCCCATCTCTACTTTTAAAAAAAGAAATAGAAGTAGGTGTTCACCTGCTAGAGAAGGAGGAAGGGAACGCAAGGAAGAAGGAACAGTATGGGCAAAGACGAGGGCAATAAAAAGCAAAGAGTATCTAAGATGCTCAGACTCTGAAGTCAGGAACACTCCAAATTCTCATGCACCTAGCTCTATAATGCTTCTAAAAGCAGTTCCCTGATCTAAGTACAATGGAGCTAACCCTAGTACCTTCTTCACAGGGAAGTCCTGAAAATTAAATGAGAATGGGCACAGCACACTTTTGGTGTACAACTAATGGTAGTTTTATTGTCTCTAATGTCAATACACTTACAATTAGTAACACAGTATTAATAATTTGGTGTTCTAGAATGTGGGTTGCATGAGAGCTTCTGGGAGATATGACTGGATGGTCACGTAGGGTCAGATCACGTGAAGCTAGGGGATCCTCAAAAACATTTAACAGGCCGGGCGCGGTGGCTCAAGCCTGTAATCCCAGCACTTTGGGAGGCCGAGGCAGGTGGATCACGAAGTCGAGAGATCAAGACCATCCTGGTCAGCATGGTGAAACCCCGTCTCTACTAAAAATACAAAAAATTAGCTGGGCATGGTGGCACGTGCCTGTAATCCCAGCTACTCAGGAGGCTGAGGCAGGAGAATTGCCTGAACCCAGGAGGCGGAGGTTGCGGTGAGCCGATATCGCGCCATTGCACTCCAGCCTGGGTAACAAGAGCGAAACTCCGTCTCAAAAAAAAAAAAACAAAACAAAACATTTAACAGCCGTGGCCATCTGATCATGGCTCTGACAATTATTCTGCCACTCAAGGTGTTAAGATATCATACCATTATTATTACTTTATTATCTTAGCATGCTCTTCTGCTTTCCTTTTTTTTTTTTTTTTCTCTGAGACAGGGTCTGTGGCACCCAGGCTGGAGTGTAGTGGCACAATCATGGCTCATGCAGCCTGGACTTCCTGGGCTCAAGCGATCCTCTCTCAGTCTCCCAAGTAGGTGGAACTAAGCGTAACCACGCCCAGCTAATTTCCATTTCTGTACTTGACTTTATTGTCTCTAATGTCAATGCACTTACAATTAGTAACACAGCATTAACAATTCAGTGTTCTAGCACGTGGCTTGCATGAGAGCTTCTGGGAGATGTGCCTGGATGGTCGTGTAGATTTGCTAATGTAGATCAGAAAACTCTTGCTGAGAGCAAATTTATGTTCTTATCCAAGCCAAGCGGCCATCAACCAATATAGGGCAATTATGAGAGTTTGTGTGTTCATCTTCTACTGCTGCATAACAAATCATCCCAAATCTTGGCAGCTGAAAGAAAACAATAAACATTTATTATCTCATCCAGTTTTTGTGGGTCAGGAGTACTGAACAGCTTAGCTGGAGCATTCTGACTTCAGGTGTCTCATAAGATTCCAGTCAAGATGTTGGCTGTCTTGCAGTCATCTGAAGGATTTACTGGGGCTGGAAGATTCACTTCCAGATTCTTAATATGGTTGGCCAGTTGGTGCTGGCTGTAGGCAGGAGGTCTCAGTTACCTGCCATGTAGTCCTCTCCACGGGGCTGCTTGAGCATCCTTAAAACATGACAAGTAGGGCCGGGCACAGTGGCTCACACCTCAGCACTTTGGGTGGCCGAAGCGGGTGCATCGTGAGGTCAAGAGATCAAGACCCTCCTGGTCAACATAGTGAAACCCCGTCTCTACTAAAAATACAAAAAATTAGCTGGGCATGGTGGTGCATGCCTGTAATCCCAGCTATTCAGGAGGCTGAGGCAGGAGAATTGCCTGAACCCGGGAGGCAGAGGTTGCGGTGAGCCGAGATCGCGCCATTGCACTCCAGCCTGGGTAACAAGAGCGAAACTCTGTCTCAAAAAAAAAAAAAAACAAAAAAAAAAAAAAAAACATGGCAAGTAGTTTCCCCCAGAGTGAGTGATCCAAAAGAGGGCAAGAAGGAAACCATGATGTCGTTTATGATCTAGCATCAAAATACACAGTCATTTCTACAGTACTCTAGTGGTTACCAGGACAGTCGAACTCACGGTGGGAGGGGAGTGGGAGCCTCAGTTCTCCGCGTGGCCTCCTATCCTTCCAGAATATCAGGAATTGAGAATCACCGCAGGCCATCTTGGAAGCTGGCAACCACAGTGGGCCAGAGTGGAATTGAATTTTTTCTCACACTCCAGTAGATGGAACCAAATAACGATGCTGAGAAAGGCACGTACAGAAATGGAAATCAGCTGGGCATGGTGACACTTAGTCCCACCTACTTGGGAGACTGAGAGAGGATCGCTTGAGACCAGGAGGGTCCAGGCTGCAGGGAGCCATGATTGTGCCACTACACTCCAGCCTGGGTGACACAGACCCTGTCTCAAAAAAAAAAAAAAAAAGGAAGCAAAAGACCCAACCTGCTAAGACAATAAAGTAATGATAACAGTATGATATCAGTAATAGCTATCGCTTATCAAATGCTTCTCTGGCACTGGGCAATGGCCAAGATCTTTCCATGCTCTCTCACTGGGGCAACAAATTATAGTCCATGACCCAAATCTAGCCCACCACCTGATTTTGTAAATCAGGTCTTCTTAGAACACAGCCACACCCATTTTAACACATATTGTCTACGCCTACTTTCACCTACAACAGCAGAGTTGAGTAATCATGGCAGAAATCATAGGTCTGTCAAGCCTAAAATATTTACTATGTACCCCTTCACCAAAAATAGTTGGTTGATCCATGCTCCATCTCATTAAAACCTCATAATAAATCCCATGAGGTGAGTGATACTACTTTCTTCATTTTATAGATGAGGAAACTGACGATCAAATAAGTGAAGTGACTTGCCCAGGATCACAAAAGTAGCACAGTAGATTCATATCCGGGCAGCCTGACTTGATCTGAGTTGCACTGGGCTAGGAATCAGAAAGGCTGGCTTTTCTGAGTAGCTATGTGGCAGTTATTTAAGGTCTTGCTCCTCATTTTTCTCTGCTGAGATGATAGAAGTTTAAATGTCTGTTCAACTATTTCACAGGAAGGTCAAATGATAAATATAAAAGTGGAGCGAAGCAGCAGCTAGTGTTCTTAGTTTGTGATGCTAGGGCAGGAAGAAGAGCTCTCAAAGAAATGGCTAGAGGAGAAGTTGCTCATTTACCTCTGCGTAACCCAAAACTTACTGGCTTAACGCAACAATGGCTGATTGTGGCTCATGATTTTGTGGGTTGGCTGGGTGGTTCCTCAGCTGGTTCCCCACGAACTCATTTATTCAGCTGCATTCACCTGGAGCAGTAGTTCTCAACCAGGGATGAGTGGGGACTCTTCGTAGGTGCTGCTGGGACCTGGTGGGTAGAGGCCAGGAATGCTGCAAAACCTACACAGGAGAGACTCTGCAACAGAGAACTATCTGGCCCTGAACATCAATAGTGCTGAAGTTGAGAAATCTGAGCTAGAAAAGGCAACTAGGATGGAAAATTCAAGATGCCTCACTCATGAGTCTGGTAGATGGTGCTGGCAGTTGGCTGGGGCCTTGGTTCTCTTCCATGTAGTCTCTCATCCTCCAGGAGGCTAGACTAATTTTGCTGCAACATGGTCTCAGGGCAGAATTCCAAAAGAGTGAAGGTGGGAGCTGCAAGGCCTCTTGCGATCTGGGCTCTGGAACGCACCCAACGCTGTTTCCATCACATTCTCTTTTGCTGTTGGTGTTGGTGGTGGTGGTGGTGGTGGTGGTGTTTTTGGTTCCTTTGAGACAGGGCCTTGCTTTGTTGCCCAAGCTGGAGTGCAGTGGCACAATCACAGCTCACTGCAGCCACAACCTCCCAGACTCAAATGATCCTCTCACCCCAGCCTTTTAAGTAGCTGGGACTACAGGTGTGTACCACCATACCTAGCTAACTTTTCATATTTTTTGTAGAGACGGGGCTTTGCCATATTGCCCAGGCTGGTCTTGAACTCCAAGAGGCCTCGGGTCCTGGGCTCAAGCAATCCATCTGCTCCACCCTCCCAAAGTTCTGGGATTACAGGCATGAGCCAGCACACCTGGCCTGTTTCTGTCACATTCTAGTGATCAAAGTAAGTCACAAGATCAGCCCGAGCTGGGTGCAGTAGCTTTTGTCTGTATTATCAACACTTTAGAAGGCCGAGGCAGGAGGATAGCTGGAGGCCAGGAGTTCAAGACTAGCCTGGACAACACACTGAGACACTGTTTCCACAAAAAATTTTTAAAGTGAGCCAGATGTGGTGGTGCATGCCTGCAGTCCCAGGTACTTGGGAGGCTGAGGTTGCAGTGAGCCATGATTGCACCATTGTACTCCAGCCTGGGCAACAGAATAAAACCCTACCTCAAAAGAAAGAAAGAAAGAGAGAAGAAGAAGGAAGGAAGGAAGGAAGGAGAAAGAAAAAAGAGAAAAAAGAAAAAAGAGGGAGGGAGGGGTAGAGAAAGAAAGAAAGAAAAGAAAGGAAGGAGCGAGGGAAGGAAGGAGGGAAAGAAAGAAAGAAAAAAAGAAAAGAAAGGAATGAAGGGGAGGGAAGGAGGAAAAGAAAGAAGGAAAGAAAGAAAGACAAGAAAAGGAAGAAGAAAGAAAAGGAAGGAAGGAGGAAGGGAGGGAGGGAAGGAAGGAAAGAAAGAAAGAAAGAAAGAAAAGAAAAGAAGGAAAGAAGAAAGAGAAAGAAAGAAAGAAAAAGAAAGAGAGAAAGAAAAGAAAGATCAGCACGGATTCAAGGAGTAGAGCTCTAGACTCTAGACTCCACCTCTGCAGGGGAAGAGGAGCAAAGTCACATTGCGAAGCGGGTGAACACTGGGATCAGCAGAATCCGTGGCTATTAAACCATTATCTACTAAAAGAAGTAAGATTAAGTATCTTTCCACTGTAGCTACATAGCTCAGGGGACAGCTCTATGCCAGTGGTTCTCAAAGTGTGGTCCCCAGACCTGCAGTGTGAACATCCCTGAGAACTTATTAGAAATGCAAATCCCTGGGAAGCCAAGGCAGGTGGATCACCTGAGGTCAGGAGTTCAAGACCAGCCTGGCCAAGATTGTGAAACCCTGTCTCTACTAAAAATACAAAAATTAGCAGGGCATGCTGGCATGCACCTGTAATCCCAGCTGCGCAGGAGGCTGAAGCAAGAGAATTGCTTGAACCCGGGAGGCAGAGGTTGCAGTGAGCCAAGATCGTACCATTGCACTCCAGCCTGAGTAACAAGAGCAAAACTCTGTCTCAAAAAAAAAAGAAAAAGAGACCGGGCATGGTGGCTCACGCCTGTAATCCCAGCACTTTGGGAGGCCGAGGCAGGTGGATCACGAGGTCAAGAGATCGAGACCATCCTGGTCAACATGGTGAAACCCCGTCTCTACTAAAAATACAAAAAATTAGCTGGGCATGGTGGCGCGTGCCTGTAATCCCAGCTACTTAGGAGGCTGAGGCAGGAGAATTGCCTGAACCCAGGAGGCGGAGGTTGCGGTGAGCCGAGATCGCACCATTGCTCTCCAGCCTGGGTAACAAGAGTGAAACTCGGTCTCAAAAAAAAAAAAAAAGAAAGAAAGAAAGAAAGAAAAAGAAAAGGAAAGGAAATTCTAAGGCTCTGAATTAGAAACATGGGGTGGGGCCCAGCAGTCTGTGCATTAGCAAGCCCTCCAGGGAATCCTGACACTCAGTCAAGTTTGGAAGTCACAGGCTTAAGGTAAGCAACCAGATCAGAAACTTCTTCATGCCCAGGTCTCTAGCTTGAATGTCAGTGGAGGGCAAAACATCCCTCCCCTCCTATCCCCTACCTCTCCGTGGGTCTCTGCCATTTACCTGAGGATAAAATGTTCTCTTTAGGCCAGGCTTGGTGGCTTGCACCTGTAATCCCAGCACTTTAGGAGACCAAGGTGGGAAGGTCACTTGATACCAGGAGTTCAAGGCCAGCCTGGGCAACGTAGCAAGACTTCACCTGTATTAAACTAAAACATTAATTTTGTGTCAAACTCTTATACAGAAAATAAAAAACAAGAAAAAATTAAAATAAAAACTTTTTAAAAATGCTTTCTTTTATAATGGATTTCAGTAGAAACAGTCTTTATATAGCTGGTTCCTGACTTACAATGGCTCAACTTACGATTTTTCTGCTGTAAAATGGTGCAAAAGCAGTAAGATTTCAGTAGACACTGTACTTCAGATTTTGAACTTTGATCTTTTCCCAGGCTATCGATATGGATACAGTAATCTAGCAATGCTTTACAGCATCGTGAGTATGAGAGACATTCACCATGAGAGTACATGAGATGTTCAATGCTCTTATAAAATAGGCTTTGTGTGAGACAGTTTTGCTCAGCTGTAGGCTAACAGATGTGTTCTGTAGGCTGGGCTAAGCTATGATGCTGCCTAGTTTAGGTATATTGAATGCATTTTACTTAACGGTATCTTCCATGTATACTGGTTTCATCTGGACATAAGTTCTCAAAAGGGAGATGTGTCAAAGGCTAACAATAGGACAGAAGCCTGGGGCAGCGATTGCCCCACAGAGTCGGTGGGATGGGGACATGGGTGGAGTCACCTCCCTCCTCAGGAGCTGGACAAGAGAGAACAGTCCACTTTTTTAATTTTTGCTACTAAAAATACTAGCAGGAAAAAAAAACTTTAATGTTAAATAAAATAAATAAATGGGTTCTTGTTTGTTTTTGTTTTTGTTTTTTTTTCTCAGAGCCTGCAGTGGCAAATACATTTTTTAACACACATACACATACACTCGCAGAGCACAGTTAGAAATGCTCATCCCCAGCCCGAAACTTAAATTTACATCATGACGAAGAAGTAGAATCTGAGTACACCACTGCTGGTGACTGCTGGCCGAGAGTTGGAAGAAAACATAAAAAACTCTCTTCCAACACTACCAGGCTCTGCATCCTCGGGGCCAAATCAGTTAGGACACAGTCAGGATCCCAAGCGACCCTTCAGTCCCCTCTGATGACTGTGCCGATGGTTGTTTTTGTTTGTTTGTTTGGGTTTGTTGTTGTTTTCAGGAAATTACTGAATCAGCCTCCAACCCGGGTGACACCAGCTGACAAAGCGACTTCTCTGCAAGGCGGGAGTCAGCATGAGAAAATGAAAACCCAAGGCTATCCCTGTGTGCCAGGAAAGCATCAGACCAGAGGCCACAGCAAGACTGTAAGAACAGGCATGGGTCGCAGTGGCTGACGATTGTAATCCCAGCACTCTGGGAGGCTGAGGCGGGTGGATCATGAGGTCAAGAGATCAAGGCCCCTGGCCAGTATGGTGAAACCCTTTCTCTACTAAAATTACAAAAATTAGCTGGGCATGGTGGCACACACCTGTAGTGTCAGCTACTCGCAACGCTGAGGCTGAGGCAGGAGAATCACTTGAACCCAGGAGGCAGAGGTTGCAGTGAGCCGAGATCATGCCACTGCACCCATCCCAGCCTGGCGACAGAGTGGGACTCTGTCTCAAAAAAAAGAACAGGCATGGGCCTCTTTACCTCTCCCAGCCTCCCAGCGAGGGCTCTTGAGGGAAAAGGGTGACGTATGGCCGACTTCTGTACCGGACAGCATCCACACAGCGCAAGTCCAGATGAACCAGATCCCTGACAGACCACACAATCCGACCGAAAGATCCAGTCATTGTTTAGCACATCCATGTTATCCACCGTCTACAGCACAGGTATTAAATTGGCTACTATTAGAACCTTCTGGTGGCCGGGCGCGGTGGCTCAAGCCTGTAATCCCAGCACTTTGGGAGGCCGAGGCGGGTGGATCACGAGGTCAAGAGATCGAGACCATCTTGGTCAACATGGTGAAACCCCATCTCTACTAAAAATACAAAAAATTAGCTGGGCATGGTGGCACGTGTCTGTAATCCCAGCTACTCAGGAGGCTGAGGCAGGAGAATTGCCTGAACCCAGGAGGCGGAGGTTGCGGTGAGCCGAGATCGCGCCATTGCACTCCAGCCTGGGGAACAAGAGCGAAACTCCGTCTCAAAAAAAGAAAAAAAATTTAAAAAAAAAAAAAAAAACCTTCTGGTGATCACAGATTTGGGAGAGGAGTAAGTAAGACCATTTTACGACTATTACAGTAAGTCTGGCCAGCAGCAGTGGCTCACACCTGTAATCCCAACACTTTGGGAGGCTGAGGCAGGAGGATTGCTTGAACCCAGGAGTTGCAAGTCAGCCTGGGCAACATAGAGAGACCCCATCTCTACATACATTTTTTTTTTTTAATTAGCAAGGTATGGTGGCTCGAACCTATGGCCCCAGCTACTTGGGAGGTTCAGGTGGGAAGATCACTTCAGGCCCGGAGGCATAGGCTTTAGGGAGCCAAGATTGCACCACTGCACTCCAGCCTAGGCAGCAGAGCAAGAGAACAAGGCCCCATCTCAAAATACAATAAACGCTCTATCTTAGTACAGTAGAGGCTGCTTTCCAAGGCACTGGGGGTGTGAGAGGAAGAAGCAAGACCATAACAATAAATTGCTGAGAATGCTACAATGAGGATTTAGGAACTGGACAGAGAATTTAAACAGAGTCGTTTCCAAACAGGAGCCACCATGAGGTCAGGGGGAGCCAGTATTGAGAGGCCTGAGTCCCAGGCCTCTGCTACGCTCAGTCGTTCTGTTTTATGCTTTGGGATTTTGCACAAACACATCATTTGCTATGAGGGTTCCATTGCTTTAAAGCAAAATACTCGAAAACAACTTGGCGAGCACTAACGTTCCTTTTAATGTTCAGATTGTAATGTTCTGTGTATTAAGTATGTGAGTGCCCAGAGTGTTCAGTAATACCCAAAACATAATCCTATTCCTTATCCTAGTGTACAACATATAAATATAAACTATTACTGCAGCATAAACAACCCAACATCAGCACTCACATCCCCTTCCCCTGAAAAACTCAAGATCCTCTCCTTTGGTTTGAACAGGCAGAGAGGAGCTCTTTCATTAATGACCTTTTACTTTTCATCGCTAGGAGAAAATGGTGATGACATCTTTTTGGCCAGATGGAACTCAAGGAAGATTTATGGAGCAGCTGAGAACTGTCAGAGCCAGGCAGAGCCCATAAGACAATGACCATGACCTTTTCATAAGGGAGCACACTGCTTTCTGGACTCTGCTAACGCAAGAGAGCCCTATCTACCCAGTCATCAGTGAGGTTATCCCAATACCCCACCAGCTGCTGCCACCCAATCTGGAGGCCTGCACTCCTGCTCTTGAGGGATGGCATGTGACTGCACAGCCCCCCTCAGTCCCCCTCAGTCTCCCTCAGCCCCCCTCGCCCCAGTCTGGCACCCAGGGCCCTCCCAGAGTGGGAAACCTCATCCAATGCCTTCTCAGTTACAGAGATTTTAGAAATTAGTCACAGAAAGGAGGGCGGGAACAGAGTGGAGGTTTCCTGAAGGAACTGGTAACAAGATCTGGGGTCTTTCACCTCAAGGTCACAGCAGCTCAGATTGTCCCTGAGTTAGCCACGAGTGGTCAAGAATGAAATCAATCTCTGCAAACCTTCTGCTCACTTGTCCACCATCTACTCTACAAAGAGGTCCTATGGGGTGGGGCCTCCAGCAAGGGAGACTCTTCATTCACTGAGCCTTTCTCTTTGGAGATTTTGATTTCTCAACCTGTCCCCTCCCCCAGCCTCAGAGGACAGGCATGGGCTTCTGTGATGCCCACGAGTTACCAGACAGAAGGAAGGGGTAAGGCTAGAGTCTGGAGTCCAGCATTTGTTTGAGACAGTCTTGGACTGACTTCCGACCCTCATCTTGTGAAGCACCTCCTATTAAAACACACACTGGGACTCGTTCTGTGGCCCTAGTGACCAAATGTCTGCATCTGCACAGGAGAGTCTGAGTGTGTACTTCCTCGTGTCCTGGAATCATTACTGATACCATTGCCTTTCACTCTCAAAGTCCCCACGTGGACAATAAACCATACAGTTACCCTACATTTCACCACATCATCACCTATGCTTTTCAGAAAGAGTCTAAAAAACCCCAAGTAGTTCTGCATGCCAAGAAATCTGGGATTAAAAACAAGCCAAAACACAATGATGTTCATTGGTTATTAACAGGGAAACCAGAGAAACAAATCAAATTTCTACCAATAGGAAATGGTTTAATAAATGATGGCTTATCAGTATGGAATACTATATGTCCATTTAAAGGGAAAAAGAAGTTCTATATGTCCTGATGTGAAAAGATCTCAGACCAGTACTTTGGGAGGCTGAAACAGGCAGATCACAAGGTCAAGAGATCGAGACCATCCTGGCCAACATGGTGAAACCCCATCTCTACTAAAAATACAAAAAAAAAAAATTAGCTGGGTGTGGTGGCACATTCCTGTAGTCCCAGCTACTCAGGAGGCTGAAGAAGGAGAATGACTTGAACCCAGGAAGAGGAAGTTGCAGTGAGCCAAGATCATACCACTGTACTCCAGCCTGGCAACAGAGCGAGACTCTGACTCACAAAAAAAAAAAAAAAGAAAGAAAGTAAGAAAGAAAGAAAGAAAGAAAGAAAGAGAAACATCTCTGAAACAGATTGGTAAGAGAAAAAAGCAAAGCATAGGTCAATGCAGAATGAACACTCCCAGTTATCTTTTCTTTGTAATTACACATGTACAGGTACATAGGCGTGCCTGCAAATGCATAGAGAAAGATCTAGGACAACGCTGTGTAACAGAAATAAAATGTGGCCGGGCACAGTGGCTCGCTGTACTTCGGGAGGCAGAAGCAGGAGGGTTACTTGAGGCTGGGAGTTTGAGACCAGTCTGGGCAAAAAAGCGAGACCCTATCTCTACCAAAACAAAAATTTTTTAACTAGAACAGTGCAATGGCATATGCCTGTAGTCTCAGCTGCTCGGGAGGCTGAGGTGGGAGAATTGTTTGAGCCTAGTTCAAGGTCATAGTGAGCTGTGATCACGCCGCTGCACTCCAGCCTGTTTGACGATGGAGTTAGACCCTGTCTTAAAGAAAAAAAAAAAAAGAAAGAAAGAAAGAAATATAATGTGGAGCACATATATAATTTTTAATTTTCTAGTATCTATATTTTTACAAAGTGAAATTTATTTTATGTAACCTAATATATCCAACATATTGTGAAAGTTAATATAAAAATTAATGAATTGTTTTATCTTTTTTGTACTAAATTCTCAAAATTATGCTTCCAGTGATCTCATTCATTTCAGCCTCATTTTAGGGGCTCAACAGCCACGTGTATTATTGAATAGCACACATCTAGAAAGACGCACATCTAACAGATAACAAGGGTTATCTCTGAGGAGAGACGTGAGGCTAGGGAAATGGAGTGATTTGTATAGAATTTGAAATGTTTTCAGTGAGAATATATTCCTTACAGAATCTTATAAAATAACAAAAAATTTTCATGTTTAAAAATAAGGAGCAATAACATGAGATGTAAAAGAAAATCCATAAACGTGGCTATGATGAGGTAACAGTGTTAGATTTATCAGACAAAAAGACAGTTCGCATTTTTTTAAATATTTGATCCCCCTGACCCCACAGGGCTGGCCCTCTGGCTGTGGGGGCTTCGCTAGCCTGCCAGGGCACCCTACAGCAAGCCTCCTGAGGGCTGCCTGGCTTGGTTTCCCCATCTAGAAACAGGAAGCCCTGGCTGCCTCCCTGAGAAGTCTCTCATCTCAGGAAAGCAGAGTGGTGCTCCCAAATACTCACACTGAAGGTTTAAGTCTGTCTGTCAAAGTGCAGATCCGAAAACCAGTGCCATCAGAAGAGCCGGGTGTGCTTGTTTCAAAATGCAGGCTCCTGGGCCAGGCATTGCAGCTCATGCCTATAATCCCAGCACTTTGGGAAGCTGAGACGGGAGGCTCACTTGAGGCCAGCAGTTTGAGACCAGCCTAGGCAACATAGTGAAACCCTGTCTGTACTATATATTTTTTTTTTAAGTTTTTAAGTTTGTTGTTGTTGTTGTTGTTGTTGTTTTTAAGGCAGTCTCCTGAGTCCTACCAAGTAGGAATTTCTGAAGGGAACCCAGGAATCTCGTTGAGCAAGAATTCCAGGTGATTCCTAAGCTCAACATTGAGACCACAGGTTATCATTCTTTTATAGCCTTTTTCTCAGTGCTGAGGATTCCTGGCTAGAATCTGATTCCAGCTCAAATCCTGCTGACAAAGCCTGGGAGAAGACAGGAAATCGAAACACTGTGAGCCCCCTCTGCCCCACTGGTGGTCCAAGTGCAGTGATGTTTACAGTTAATCGGTCACAACCAGTTACAGACTTCTTTATTCCTTCTCCATTCCCACTGCTTCACTTGAGTAGCCAAAAAAAGAAAGAAAGAACGTACTTATTTTTTAAGAGATAGTATAGTCCAGTTGCCCGGATAGTGTGCAATGGTGTAATCACAGCGCACTGCAGCCTTGACTCCTGGGTTCAAGCGGGAGTCGAGCCAGATTTTTTTACTTTTTGTAGAGAATGGGTCTCAATGTGTTTTCCAAGCTGATCAGGAACTCCTGGCCTCAAACAAGCCTCTCTCCTTGACCTCCCAAATTACTGAGATTACAGGTGTAAACCACCACACCCAGCTGATATTATTTTTAATTGACAAATCATATTCATAGGGTACAATGCAGTATTTCAATATATGTATGCAATATGGAATAAGTAAGTCAAGCTAATCAATCTATCCATCACCTTGCTTACCTGATTTTTTATGGTGAGACATTTGAAATCTGCAGTTAGTCGTTCTGAAATAGGTAATATATTATTATTGACTACAGCCCCCTGCTGTGCAATGATGTCAAAACCTACCACTCTTTTCTGTCTGAAACTTTGCACCCTTTGATTAACAACCCCCAACTCCCATTTTCACAACCGAAGGAAGGGGCTGGTCGGCACAGAAAGCTCAGAGAGGCAGATTAGCCGCTGACCTCCCTGCCGGGTGCTCTTTCCCGGCTTCACAGGAATCTGACACAGAATGATTCACCACCCTCTCACCCCCACTCAGCCACCCTTAGCTGGTTAACAGAAAGGCACTCTCCCCATGGTTAAACATGCAGACGAACGTTTCCATCAAAGCTGAACGTCCTTTAAAAAGCTGATGCCCATTCTCCTTCCCTAACACCTAGCCACTGTCCGTCTCCATGTGGATGAGAGACAGAGAGAGGGATGTTTTCCTTCTCCCATACCCAGAACCCCTCTGTCCCAGGCCAGGCTGGGCACATTCCCTTAGACTTGGAAACCCTCCTTCCCTTGAAAGTCATCTCTCTCTCTACCTCTCCTCTGTCCACTATCTCTTTCTTTTCTCAATCTCCTCCTTCCACTCTCCCTCTCTTTCCCCTCTCTCTCAATTCCTCTGTTTTTTTCTCTCTCAATCTCTCCTTCTCTTTCTGTCTCCCTCTAACATGGGAGGCAAAAAAATTGGCACCAATTTTCCAAAATATTGGCTCTGTGTCCCCACCCAGCTGTCAATCAAATTGTCATCCCCAGGCGTGGAGGAGGAACCTGGTGGGTGGAGACTGGATCCTGGGGTGGTTTCCCCCATGCTGTCCTCGTGACAGTGAGGGAGTTTCCCACAAGATGTGATGGTGTAAACGTGCGGCCCTTCCTGTCTCTCGCTTTCTCTTGCCACCAGGTAAGACGTGCCTTGTTACCCCTTCACTTTCCGCCATGATCGTAAATTTCCTGAGGCCTCCCCAGCCCTGTGGAATTGTGAGTCAATTAAATCTCGCTTCTTTATAAATTACCCAGCCTCAGGTAGTTCTTTATAGTAGTGTGAAGACGGCCTAATAACCCTCCTTCTCTCTTCTGCTTTCCTAAGAGAAACCCCACCAGCAATGAAGGCAAAAGAAGCAGAAAAAAACAGGCAGGTGAACCTCTGTCACGGGCACCCCTTATGAAGGAAGGTCAAGGTGAGGTTCAGGAGAGTCAGAGCCAGCCCCAGCGGGGCATGACGTGCAGCAGCATTCACAACCTGTCCACATGTTCGGCAGTTGTGGAAAATCTGTCCCGTCATGTTGCCCTGCCTGCTGCTCTCCAGAGGACAGGGGACAGCAGTCACCACAGAAACCCAGGAAGAATCTGCACACAGTCCCAGCCCCACTTCACAAATTCCTGGGGGTGTGCTGGGGCCAGGACCCCATCTCTCAAGAAAAGTAAAAGCACGGTACTGCTGCAGCTTACAGTTCTGTAGTATTTGCCAGGTCCAAGGTTTTCCTTTCTGTGGGCCTGGACCCCCAGATGCCGCGTCTCTTAGTTGCCTCCTGACTGCACCTCCTCCTGAGACCCTGCAGAAGGAGAGACCAGCAGGTGGACTTGAACGGGGCCGACTGAAAGCCTGAATCACGCACAGTCACAGAAACAAACTCCCCATGCAGGAGGCGGTGCACGTGCAGAGGGACTCACCGTAAATTCACCGCTCAACGTGTTTCATATTTACCAATCAGCAAGCATTTGTTGGACACTTGCCACCTGCCAAGAAGTGTGCTAAGAATGTGTTCTCCACCTTCAAATGCCTGAAGATGAGGCCATTCGGGAGAAGGCACAGGGCAAACTGAAAGCATAGAGTTAGGGATGACTGTCGTTCCGCCTGATTTTCATTATGGTTACTGTATTATTGCCGTTTCATAGTTGCAGCAACAAAAATGCTTGCTGATAACCTCCTCTGCTGTCCACCCTCACATTCCCCAAGCTCAACTCCAGCCTACAATCCTTGCCAATGCCACTCTAGAACTTTTTAAAAGGGGAAAAGGGGGTACACAAAGGAAATTCTAAGGCCCACCGATTACCTCCTTTTGTGGCTATAAGGGGTTTCAAATTCTGGAAGAAAGGGGTGAGGAGCTAAAAATTGGAGCCAAGATAAAACCACTGTCCAGGTGAAGATCATCCCAGATCAGCTTTCCTAGAGCAGGGCCCTCCGCCTTTTCTTCTTTAACAGCCTTTTGTTCTCTACACTGGAATGCCCCATTACCAAAATGCTACCAACAGGTGCTGTTTCTTGAGCACCTACTACCGGGCAAGCAGTACCCTAAGCCGTTCTACTTGGACCACGTTCTGGCTATCTAATTGCTGCATAACAAACCATCCCAAAACTTAGTGGTATGAAAACAAATGTTTCATTATGCTCACTGATGTTAAGGGTTGGAAATTTGGAGAGGACCCAGCAGGGATGAGTTGTCTCTGTTCTGTGAAGTCTGGGGCCTCAGCTATGAAAACTGGATCAACCAGAGTGGTGAAGAGGCTCATGCCTGTAATCCTAGCACTTTGAGAGGTTGAGGTGGGCGGATCACCTGGGGTCAGGTGTTTGAGACCAGCCTGGGCAACATGGTGAAATCCCATCTCTAATATACAAAAAATTAGCCGGGTGTGGCCACATGTGCCTGTCATCCCAGCTACTCAGGAGGCTAAGACAGGAGAAATGCTTGAACCCAGGAGGTAGAGGTTGCAGTGAGCCGAGATTGTGCTATTGCACTCCAGCCTAGGAGACACAGCAAGATTCTGTCAAAAAAAAAAAAAAAAAAAAAAAAAAAAAAAAAAAAACTGAATCAGCTAGGTGCGGGAATCATCTAGAAGCTTCATCACTCACACATCTGGCACCTACACTGGAATAACTAGAAGGTTGGCTCAGCTAGAACTATCCACCAGAGTGTTCTACATGTGGTCTCCTTCTGTAACTTGAGCTTCCTCACAGCATGGTAGCCTCCAGGGAGTCAGTCGCTCACACAGTAGCTCAAGGATCCAAGAGCAAATGTTCCAGCAAACAGAAAAGAAGGTAAGCAGCTTTTTCTGACCTAGAGCTGGAAGTCTCATGGTGCCACTTCCGTAGTACTCTATTGGTTGAGGCAGTAGCAAAATTGCTGTATTCAAAGCTGGATGCTATAGACCCTATCTCTCAGTCGGAAGACTGGCAAAGAATCTGAGGCTGTCTTTTATAACATTATCTCCTTTCGTTCTCACAAATAATCTTGACAAAGTACAAGTATGCCACTTTGCAGATGAAAACACTGAGGTTCACGGAGATTAAACAATTCTGTGCAGTAGGTTGCAGTCCTACTCCAGAACCTGAGTCTGCCCATCAGATTTCCTGCCTGGCTGATGTTCTCCTTTCTTCCGAATCCTCCCCAAGTTCCCCTCAACCCAACCTCAAGCCACCTCCTCCTCACCTCTTTCTGTTGGTTTACCTGCTCTCAATTTCCTTCTGCCCTGGGAGTAGCCAGTGGCACTCCCACCTCCCTTCCATCCAGCCAGCCTGGAGCCCAGGATGGAAACTTCAGGGAACGCAGTGCCCTGGGTTTCCCCAGTCTCTAAAATCAGCTACTTACAGACTCTTCATACTAGGCTAGAGTGGGATGGGCCTTCATCCTGTGGAATCCCCATTGCCTCGGGGCAGCTGAAGGGAAGTTAGGGCCCTGACGTTGCTCTTGACCAGTCCCAACTGGGAATCAAACACCTCACCCCCACCCCCTGTGTTTGAGTGGCCCCTTTGTACATTATCGTCAAGTGTCTTCAACTAAAAAATGAACGTTTTTAAAAAACAAATGGGAAAATGGTAAAAATATTCACAACGCAAAATGACAAAGCGTTCCTAAGAGCTCAGTAAAGATGCAAACAGAGAATACCTTTTCTTTTTAATTTTTTCCCTAACTCCCCAAACTTGTTAAGATAATACTTCTTTAAAAAGAAAAACACAAATGGGTTTAAAACACTGAAAAAGGCCGGGCGCGGTGGCTCAAGCCTGTAATCCCAGCACTTTGGGAGGCCGAGGCGGGTGGATCACGAGGTCAAGAGATCGAGACCATCCTGGTCAACATGGTGAAACCCCGTCTCTACTAATGGTGCAAAAAATTAGCTGAGCATGGTGGCACGTGCCTGTAATCCCAGCTACTCAGGAGGCTGAGGCAGGAGAATTGCCTGAACCCAGGAGGCGGAGGTTGCGGTGAGCCGAGATCGCGCCATTGCACTCCAGCCTGGGTAACAAGAGCGAAACTCTGTCTCAAAAAAAAAAAAAAAAAAACACTGAAAAATAGGCCAAGCATAGTGGCTCACATCTGTAATCCTAGAACTTTGGGAGGCTGAGGTGGGAGGACTACTTGAGCCCAGGGAGTTCCAGACCAGCTTGGGCAACATGGCTAGACCCTGTCGCTCAAAAAAAATTTTTAAATTAGTCAGGCATCCCAGTTACTCAGAAGGATGAAGCTGAAGGATCGCTTGAGCTCAGGAGTTCAAGACCAGCCTGGGAAACATAGAGCCCCCTCTCTTAACAAAAAATTTAAAAACTAGCCAGGTGTGGTACCAAACACCTGTAGTCCCAGCTACTCAGAAGACTGAGGTGGGACGATCACTTAAGCCTGGGAAGTCAAGGCAACAGTGAGCCATAATCACACCACCGCACTCCAACCTGGGAGACTCAGCAAGACCCTGTCTCACAGAAAAAAAAAAAAAAAAACTAAAAACTAAAAAAAATGATTTAAATAACTAAAAGATTTTTTAAATGAGAATTCCCAAATTGCTTTCCGGAAGGAATGTTCGAAATGATACTCACATTTCATTCATGTTCCAAGAGAAAAGTGACTCTTCCTGAACTGCAGCTATCAGGAAAAACTCCCCGGAAGAGGTGGGGCTCAGACTGAGACTTTGAAAGGAGATAGGCCACAGCTATTCGTCCACATTTACACTATGCCTGTTTTTAAACTTAACAAATTTACAGTCCTCTGCTTACATTGCTCTGTAAAGATCTGGCCCACTACTATGTATTAAAAAGGGATACATAATAATGAATTCAGCCCTCTCTATCAAATCCAAAGGGTCCCACTGGAGTTTCTGCCCATTTAATGGGTCATTAAAATATTCTTGGAAAGGACAAAGCTTTAGTTGACTACGAGAAAAACAAGCAGAACCAGCCTTGGATTCTGTCTTCAAAGGTTTTACCTTGACAGCAGGCCTGGTAGTCCAGAGCCCAAGAAAATATCTCAGCCACAGATACCCCAGAGGTAGACTAGTAATGCTACGACCTCAAGGTCAGAAGTATGTCACTAGACCATAGCCAAAAATAGGTGCTATATCATTAAGAAAGTAAAAATGCAAACCACAGACTGGGCAATGTTATTCACAACAAGCATATAAACCCACAAGGGACTCCTATTCAAATATAAAAAGAACTCTCACTAATCGAGAATAAAAAGGCAAAAGATTTAAACAGGCACTTCACAAAAAAATATATTCAGAAAGCCAATAAACATTTGAAAACATCCTCAATTAATTAGTCATTAGGGAAAGTCGAAATAAAACCACAAGGAAACACCCCTGCCCCCACCAGAACAGCTTAAAATTTAAAACATGTAATACCAAGTGTTGGTGAGGATGTGGAGAAACTGCCATTCTCATACTCTGCCAGTATGAGTGTAAATCTGTACAACCAGTCTGGAAAACTGCTAAGTAGAATGGACTCTAGCTGGATTTGTGAATATTCTATGATCCAGCAATTTTACTCCTAGATATTTACCCAACAGAAATGTGTACATGTTCACCAAAAGACACACACAACAAGAAAATTCACAGCAGCACTCACTATTCCTAACAGTGAAAAACTGGAAACTACCCAAATAAATGTCCATCAGCAAAGAATGGGGATTAACAGTAGCATCTTCACATAATGAAATGTTTAGACAGCAATGAAAAGTAGCTGACTACAACTACAAACAATGTGGTTGAACCTCGCAAACATATACTAAGTAAAATTATTAGACACAAAGAGTGTACATAGTGTATTTAGATATATGTGAAGTCCAAAAACGGGCAAAACTATTCTGTTTTTAGAAGTCAGAATAGCTGCAGGGGAAACAGAACTCAAGAGGGCTTCGTAGCTACTCCTAATGCTCTGTTTCCTGAACTTCATGCTAGTGACGCAGCTGTGCTCAGTTTGTAAAAATTCGTGGCGGTTGTTAACTGTTACTTTGTGCAGTCCCGTGTTACACTGGAGTTAAAGTTCCCCAAAATCAAAACGCAATCAGCAAGTGGAAGCAATTGCACTGCTGGACTTGATTGGGAGCTAAGGGGATTCTGCAATTTGTCGCAGGCACAAGCAAAACCCACTTTCTTACCCTAAGTAGCATCTCCCAGAGTCAGGATCCAGGAGTAGCTTGGGAGGCAGGATCCAGGAATGGCTGAGAGTTTTTCCCGGGCCACCTGGTCCCACCTCCCCTCTCCCACTTCTAATAAACAGGAAGTACAGCTTCTGTTAAGAAAAGGGCCTGGGTCCCTAGGCGATGACTGCCACATCCAGGGAGAGGGTGATGCCCTTGGGTCCTCACTAAACCCCCCTTGGCTGTCTAACCACTCTCAATTATAAAGGCTCCCACGTCCTCATCTCACCCACACGTTTTGTTGGAAGAAAAGGAATAAAGCACCCGAAGCTCCTTTTAACTAAGTGTTCTTTCAAAGCAGCCCGGCTCGAGGACCCCTGGCCTGGAGGAGTGGGAGAGGCAGACCTCCCCCTCCAGGAATCATCTCCAGGACTTCCCAGGACTGAGTAACTAGGTCACCAGAGTAACCAAAGAGGCCAGGAGACAAAGGGCGTTCAAGCGTTGGTCCTGGAATGTGAGGGTGATGTCCAGTTCATGTTCTGCTGCTTCCAGCATAGCCCATGGTGTGAACGACCCATCATGCAAGAAAACACAGCTAGTCTCCCTCCACCAGCAACCTTTGGTTACTGATATTAATCAAATTCATGATTTTTTTAACTAAGGCTGAGATAATATGAAAAGGCCCACAGGGAAGAGGAAGGCCTAAATCAAGGCCTTAACGAATGAGAAGATTCAGAAATGCCTTCTAAGGGAGGAAGGTGTTTTTCCCTCCTTTACTTCCCTACAGCAATTTTTATTTTGGATAAATAAACCCTGATAAATGAGAACCCACATTTTCCCAAGGCCTGGATTTCCCCCAGGCTGTGTTTTGGTGGGTGGTCCTCCCTCAGCCGTTGGAGTGATCCAGAGTGATCCAGGGAAAGGAGCAAGTCTATATCAAAGCCAAGAGGTATCTTCCCCTACAGCTTCTCAAGAGAGGGGAGACCCGTGGGTAATTGTGAAGCTGGAAATGCAGAGGCTGACTCCTGTATTATCAAGGTGGTTGATGGGTTTGTGCACGGTTTGGGGGTGAAAGGCAGGAGGAGGCTGAGAGTGCTTTGTTAATGTTACTTGGTCTATTTTTCTTTAAAAAAAAAAAAAAATACAGCCGACTTTGAACACAGAAAATGAAAAACTGAGATTTGCAAGATTTGCATAACAGAGCGTCCCTGGGCCTAGCGGCTGGTGGGGCACCTAGAAACGCTTCTGCCTGCAGAAGGCGGAGGGTTAGCCACAGGAAGGGGTGGCCTAGGCTGGCCACAGGGCCTTTGCTAGGGCCGGAAGGCCAGTCTAGGCGGCACCTTCTTTCCCCTCGGCCCTGCCCTCTGGTCCCGCTGGAGTCGGCTCCGACTCCAACTTGCTGCAGGCTGGGGAGGAGACGCCGCGGAGGCTAGAACGGCGGTGAGACCTCACCAGGTCGCAGTCCGGAAGGTAACCTCGAATCCGGCAGGCACTTTCTAAAGTCCTAGCGGCCCTCTCTGAAGGATAAACCTGATTTTCCTCCGGACAAGGGCAAAGGAGGATTCGCTCACAACTAGCCTGTAACCAAGATTCCCTATTTTCGTGGTTAGGAAACAAGAAAAGCCCTCCGGGACATATGCTCCCTAATGTTTCTCCTAGATGTGTCGGTTTCAGCGCGTTTGAAAGTTTACTCTCCTACCAGCCTCGGGTTCTAAGCCCCCCGCACCCTCATCCGGGCTCCCCTCTCTTCTCCCCACCCTCCCGGACCCCCAAAGGGGCGGAAGGGCCGGAGCCGCGGGCTCTGCGCCTGACCCCGAGCGGAAGGGCCCCAGTCTGGGTCCTAATGCGGGTGGCGTCTCCTTTGACAGGCGGCGTTTGGGGACAACAGCGGGGACGGGAGATAAGGTGACATACCAGAGCAGATTTGGTGCGCGCGCTGATACTCCTCTCCCAACAGGAAACGCGGAGCTATTTAAAAGACCCTATCGATTACTTTATCTTCCCTGGAGGAAAGCTTCTTGCGGAGAGACAAAAGATGTTCCCTACCTAAAGACACAAGGCCACACAACGGAGGGTCTGCACACGCGACGCCCAATTAGGCGCGGGGAAAGCAAAGACACATTGACCCCTAGAGTGCAAAAACGTGTGTGTTCCCAGAGCAGCTCCGGAGGGCGGCAGGCACGCAGGGGGCGGCGAGGGGCACCCACAAGATGGTCCTCTGAGTCCTTGGAAAGTTTTTTCAGCGTATGCGTGTAAAACGTGCACACACAGAGAAAGTGATTGTGCACTTTAAGGCGCGCGTGTGTACCCGTGTGGTTTCAGCGAATTTAAACCACATCAGGCAGGGCGCCATAGCTCCCGCCTGTAATCCTAGCACTTTGGGAGGCCGAGGCGGGCGGATCACCTGAAGTCGGGAGCTCGAGACCAGCCTGGCCAACATGGTGAAACCCCGTCTCTAATAAAAATACAAAAATTAGCTGGGCATCATGGCGCATGCCTGTAATCCCAGCTCTTAGGGAGGCTGAGGCAGGAGAATCGCTTAAACCCGGGAGGCAGAGGTTGCAGTGAGCCGAGATTGCGCCACTGTACTCCAGCCTGGGCAATAAGAGCGAAACTCCGTCTCAAAATATAATATAATAAAATAAATAAATAAAGCACATCAACTCCACATTCAAAGCCAGTTACCGGTGGTTGTAGATGTATCCCATAGACACGGGTCTAAAATGTAAACGCTCCATTGTGCTCCTTTTAAGGGCTTGCATGTCTACAACTGTCATGTGTACACTTAAAGTATGGGATGTGTCAACACGACCCTTTCTAGCGCGCTCGTTTCGTGTCTGAATTCCTCATTTCGCCAATTTGCTGGGAGCGGAGAACGCCCTCCGCGAAAGGTGGCTGCTGATCCCGAATTTGCTCCGGTATCTCGCAACTTGTGGGCCTCCGGGTCCCCGGTGCCATGCCCCCGGGAGACTGTCCACAGATACCGGTTAAGCCGAATTGTACGAGATTGAATGGGTTGTGTGTGTGTTTGCAACACAACAATATGCCAGCTGCCCGTCCACGATGCGCTCCGCCCGGCGGTGGAAACTTCGCTGCGTTAACGCACTGCAGGTGGGAGTACACGACCCGGAAGGAAGGAAGAGGCGAGGAAGAAAAGGCGGCGACCTTAGGCCCGCTGGCCAGTCGCTTCCAGCATCAATTCAGCACTGAGCGGACCCCAGCAGTCCAGCGCGGGGGCTCCGGGGGTTTCGGCCAGAGCCGCGGAGGCCGCCGGGCGGTGGGTGCGACCCTTCACCTCTCCGGGGAGCGGCGGCTGACGACCCGACCCACCCGCAGCGCTGCAGTCCGCCCCGCTGGTCCCCCGCGGGCACGAAAACAGGCGGCTGTTCTCCAGCTCTCTTTCCCCGAACCTGAACCACCACGCCGAAGGCTCTCCAAAAGCCGCGGCTCCCTGGGCTTCCAGCCCGCGGAGCAGGTGTGAACCTACCCCAGGACAACCATTTTCCTCTTCACTGTATCCGAACCCTGGTCCATCCGACCCGAATGTCACCTGATTTTCCCAGCAGTGACCTCCAGCGACCGGACTCCGAGGGACCGATTCCAGCATCTCGGTTCTCTCCGCCTCTCCGCCCGTGTTGGCTGAAGCCGTTTGCAGCCGTCGGGGCAGAGGGGGTGGGATGTGGCGGCCACCAGCCCCAGCCCAGAGAAGAAAAGAGAACGAAATTAACGCGAAAGGACACCGGAAGTCTTAAAAACGACTCCCTCGGATCCTCGGAATCCGAGGCAAACCCTAACACTAGTTTGAAAGCGGATCATATCCACTAATCCAGGATAAATTCGGGCTGGCAAACATACTCCCCAAAGCATAAGTGACTTACAACAAAACAAAACTGACAATGATAAAATGCAAAGGAGTTTTCGAAACAACGTTGCTCTCAGGGGAAAAAAAAAAAAAGATGCATCCTTATAATATGATTTAAGTTTGCAAAAACTGTTTCTAAGAGGATATATTTTTAAAACCAGTCGCAGCCTGGGAGGGAGTGGGGATTAGCCGCGAAGGGGAGAAGGAAGCCTTTTTGAGGTGATGTCAGTGTTTTTGTATCTTGATTATGGTGGCTATTGCGGGAAGCGCATCCAAGTGTCAAGACTCACCCAACTTTTGTTCAAAGTACATTAGACCTCAATAAAGTTGCGTAGAGTTTGGCAGCAGAAGCAGCGATCCAGTGAGATCTCTGTGAAGGGACGGCCGTGAAACCGTCCCTTTATCCATCAATAAAGTGGATTTTAAACCTAAATAAACCAGGTAACAGCTTTGCCTGGGTGGCTGGGGGAAAGGCCTGGGATACTTTACATTGATCTCCCTCTTATACGTGTTTATTTTGGTTTGATTTGGTTTTTATGATGTATTTATTATCTTCATTCAAAAATATATCGTTAGCAGAGTGACTGATGTAAATGTAAAACAATTAAGGAAACCAAACAAAAGCAGAAACAAGAAACATTTGTGCATTGGGTTAGAGGGATAAGAAAAAGCACTCTCTGTCCAAGATCATAAAATATTTTGGAAATGAATGTCGTTCAGCTTTTTTGTTTGCTTGTTCGTTTTGCTCATGTGTTTAACATCAATGAGAAATGAGGACCCAAAATTTATTCAGTGGTTACATGTAGAGTGTGTGGTTGTCATCTCCTCAGGGACTGGCTACTGATGGCCACAGGAGCGGGAGGACGAAAGGCTCCCTGGATGTTGAGTCCCCAGCGGGTGAGCAGCGCACAGTCCCGCTTGGAGCAAAGATGTGGCTGGCTGTGCTGTGGGGGAAGGCCAGGCCGCGGCAGGAACCTCAGATCTCGAGGGGGATGAGAGTGGTATCTCCCTGCAGCTGAAGTCAGTGCGGGTCTGGGAGGCTCCAGACTGTACCAGCCCTGGGCAGACCTCAAACTTCAGGGAGCTGTGAGGATCAGTGGCTGCAAGGATGCCCCAGTGTTTGGGGAAACTAGGTATGAAATACTTCCATTTATACCCCTACCCAGCCCCAGACAGGAAAATCACTTCCACCTTGTCAGGGCAGATTCAGGGCTATTTCAGTGAGATTTTTACAGGCTGGCCCTCAGGAGAAGAAAGGACAGTGGGCTGAAGGCCAGGGGCCAGGAAATCTAGGAACTGCCAAACTCCTCTGCTGGCCTGTGGGGAGTGCCTGGATGGGGTTACCAAGGCCATAGTCCAGTTTCATCCTCCCACTTTGCCACCTTCTCACAGGGACCAGACTCTGCATCCTCAATGACCACAAGACTTGGGCCTGCCTTGCCCATCCCTGCTTCCACCCCCAACCTCCACTGTCCAAGACCCCAAGACCAACCACAAGTCAGGAGAGATCTTGAGGGCAGCCAGTGCCACTGAGGTCCTGTTGCCAGATAGGAGTGAACAAAGGCCATCCTTCCTCCCCTCTCTCTAGGGCTCCGCTGACCACCCTATGCAGTCTTCCTACACCTGAAGGCTCCATGGCCCTCCCTTCATGGAGATTCACTGGATCAGTGCTTCAGCTGCCTCTCTCAAACTGGAAGCACCTTTGATTCTTAAACTCTAAGATTCGGATGGGCTCCAGAAATTTGCATTTTTAATATGTACCTCAGAGGATTCTGACCTAGATATTTCCCCAGCCCCAAAAGTAACAGGGAAACTGTTCCAAAAAGTGTACTATGGAAAGTGTCACGTGTGACTTGCCCCCCATTCTTCTTCCCCTGAAGCTTGCATCACCCCCAAAACCCCATAGAACCCTCTGTGTACCTATGCCCATATTTAAAATTCAAATTCTTCACGTGGTTTGCTATTTCAAGTATCTCAAAACATATCCATAATAATACATTTGAATGTCACTAATTCTTTCTCATGACATCCGGTATTCGGTTCTATTGGTACAAAACAATTTTTACCCAGTCCTCAAATACAGACATATTGGGATTTTTTTAAAAACATGTTTTGATTCTTAAAAAAAAAATTAAAAACTGCAGTGAAAACACTTTTCTTTGCATACATGTATTTAGCTATAGAATGGAGTCCTAGAAATGAAAATATTTGTTCAAAGAGTTTATGCATTTTTAATTTTGGCAGTACCTAATTGCTTTAAAGAGGTTTACCAGTTTACAATGTGAAAGGATGGCTAGGCAGCTATCACACTTTTTGATCATTGTCAGTCTGATAAGTAAGAAAATCTGCCTCTCTGTGTTTTAGTTTGCATTTTTAAATTTCTTTTTATTTTTCTTTTTTCCAGCCAGGCTCTGCTACTGTTGGTCATTTTTAAATTTTTTGCTGGATCATTTTCTTATTGGTTTACAGGTATTCTTTCCATATTGTGGAAATCAGTATTTTGTCATATATTTCTAGCATTTTTCCTGAGTATAGGTTTCTCTTGGAGTTCATTTATGGTATTTTGGCTGTGCATAGGTTTATTTTTATGCAATCAGGTTTATATAATTCATCTTTTATAGTTTCTAGGTCTTTTGTTCTCCTCATCCACTCTCCCAAATACACAAGCACTCTAAAATTATTATTTTAATCATCTGTAGCACTTTTATGTTTCATCTTTAAAGTCTAAATGTTTAATCTATCTGAAATTGAATGTATTTGGCATAAGAAAAATCCATTACATTTTCCTTTCGTTAACATCACTTTAACTTTATTTTGAAAGCATATTATCATATGGACCATTCCCCCTCCCTCAAATAGCATAATATTACAGTTGCCAGGGACTTATTTCTCATCTCAATTAGTTTTATTTTGTTGGTTAAACAACCACGCATGTGCCTGTCCACCTCTGCCCACTGTCCAGGTGAGTTCAAGTAACGACCTGGGATGTCTCCCAGGATAGTGCAACTGGCAAGGAATGCTAGGTACATCTCATACCACCAAGGAGACAGGCACAAAACTGGGGACCAGACAGAAAAAGAGACATGTTCAAAGTGAGCCAACTGCCGAAAAGGCAGCACCGCACCCACCACTGGCTCAGAGGCCAGCACTCTTTCTGGCACACGCCTGCCTTTCTCAGGGTCTGTGCATCTTGGGCATGCAAACCCAGCATCTGGTACATAGTGGGCACCCAGTCAATGTGGGTGAAGGAATGTAGGAAATCAGGCCAAGCACCCAGCAGTGACCAGGCTGTGGAGTCACATGGGGGCTAGGTGAAAGCTCCAGCCCACTCTTTCAGCCTCTCCCTTCACAGCCACACACACACACACACACAGAGAGAGAGAGAGAGAGAGAGAGAGAGAGAGAGAGAGTATCCACTAGCCACGAGGATCTGCTCTTTACATCTGTGGGCTCCAGGCCCTTCCTGAGGCTGAGCAAGTTTGCATGGACAGCTCTTAAAGCAGCTTGGGGACTTTCTGCCTGTCCTAGCTGGCTAGCAGGGGGCTGTGCCCTGGGGCAAAGAAAGCCAAAACCCAGCCAGGCAAGAGAGGCCTTGGGGACACAAAGTTAGTATTCCCAGGGCTCTGCTCAGACTGCCCAGAAAGCAGGATTGACTATATGGTTTGTGGGCTCAGCACAAAATAGAAATGTGGAGCCTCTGGTGGAAAACTTATTAAGACTTTTAAGACAGCAACAGCAGAACATTAGACCCTGTTCAGGCCCCATGAGACGGCACAGATGCCATGCCAGTGAAGGACAGGGTTAATTACGGGGGAGGGGGAAGAAGGGTCATTTCCAAGTCTCTAATGGTGCAGTTTATAAGGTAGAAGTGGGAGAGAGGATTATTCATCATAGCCAAAATTCATAAATAACCCAAATGTTCATCAAGTGATGGATGGACAAAGTGTGGCATAGACATACAAAGGAATATTATTCAGCCATTAAAAGGAACAAGATGCTGATAAATGCTACAGCACGAATGAACTTTGAAAATATTAGGTTAAGTGAGTGGTGCGGACACAAACAGTGTATGATTCTATTTGCATGAAATGTCCAGAATAGGCAAATCTATAGAGGCAGAAAGTAGATTAGAGGTTGCCTAGGGCTGAGAAGGTAGGAGAGGGAGTTGGGAGGTGATGGCCAAATACCAAGTTTCTTTTAGGGTGATACAAATGTTCTAAAGTTGTGGTGGTGGTTTCACAACAATGTGGACACACAAAAAAATCACTGAATTGTATACTTTAAATGGGTGGATTGTATGGCATGTGAATTCTATCTCAATAAAGCTGTTATCAAAATAAGAGGAGAGGGAGGGGAGAAGGGAGAGGAAAAGCAGGAGAGGGAGGGAAGGGGAAGGGGAAGTTAGCTGAAGTATCTTAAATTCTTCTCCCCCCCCCCCCCGCCAAATTATCTTTATGCTGGAAGTCTCCCTTGTCTATGAAGGTTTGGGGAGACCTAGCGTCTCAAATCCAATAGCCCTGGTCCTCTTCCCTGGTTGCCGGGTGAGGGTGATGGTGGGGGTCTTGTCCTTCCTCCAGTGGGTATGGTCTTGGGCGCAGCGACGTGCAATGAATGAAAACAGTCCCAGCTCTGGAGCCAACTGTATGTTCGAATCCTAGCACCCTGACCGTCCTTTCTCGTCTATGTGACCCTGAGCAAGTCACTCCACGTCTCTGAGCCTCATTCTCCCCAGCCTAGCAGTCGGAATAAGAGGATCCGCGCTGAGGTCCGTGAGAGCGCATGGCACACCCCGTAGGCGCTGAACAAGGGCGGGAATGAGAAGGATTTGGTGCCAGCTGAGCCACCTGTATGAAGGGCGTCCAGGGGCAGGAAAAATCCGGTGCCGCGGAGACCGCCCGGACTCTTCCGGAGCCAAGGGCGAAGTCGGCGGCCCTCAGAGTCGCCCCCCGCCCCCAACACCCGGCCCGGAAGGAAGCCCGGGCGGCGGAGGGGCCCAGCGGCCTGGCCCGGCGCGGAGGCGGAGGCCGGGAGCCCGGCGCGCAGCCGGGGCTGCTCATCCATCAGCCGGATGAAGAGCAGAGTCGCGCTCTCGGCCCTCTGTTTGCTTTCTCGCCAATTATTGCAGCGCCGCAGCCCCTTTGTTGATACAGTAGTCCGAAAAAGTGCTAATGTTCATTTATCAGGGGGCCCGCCGGGGACTCCCACGAGTTGCGATTCTTCCCAAAATATAAACATGGGGCGAGCGTCCCAGACAGAAACCCCCATCTGTTTCCCCCGCGCGGGCCGAGAGCGAGGCGTTGTTGAAGATAAAGCCGCGGATAACGCCGCCTGTCTCCAATGGACGTCTCCCTGGCGCATTAATGACATTCCCGGTGATAGTTCCAGCTTATCTTTCAATTAATCATATATACCTTTTGAGGCCAGCCCTACTGATTGCACGAAAGGGGGGCCGGCTCCGGCTGCGCCGATCGCTTTTCAATTAATAATAATTTATTCGCAGAGAATGCGCATGAACCACCCTGAAATTTGGATTACCTTAAAGCACTAGCTCTTTAAAAAGCAAAGAAATACACGGATAGATGTTCGATCGTTCCTCTCCGTCTCCTTTTGTCTCTCTCTCCCTTTCTCTAGGCTGAAAGCTGTTTGTTTGTCCTGCTGGTTTGGTCAAAGTGCGGCTTAGAGAGGCGGCCAGGTTGGATCAGCCGCCCTTGGGGAAAAAAAGATGTTTCCCTGTTGGGGGCCAGAGAATCAAGTTTCCTCCCACCCAACCCCCAACCATTGCAACTTCTATTTAGAGTTAAAAAAAAAAAAAAATGTTTAACTCAGTCGGAAACAGTGAGGACTGAAAAGTTGCAAATCACTCTTGCACTTTTCCCTACGGAGACCAGCACGGGTCGCCCCACTTTCTATCTTGCATGCATTTATCAGTTTTTGTCCCATCTCTTCTCTCTCAAAACACCAAGGCCTTTTTGGAAGTCAAGAGAAATCATTATCCGATTCACAATGGCCGTGGAGAGTGTAAAAGTCACTGATTTTGTTCAAATAAGGAGTATTTTATTTCCTTCCCTTTTGGTAACACCTGACCCACAGGACTGACAGTTCTAGAAAGCCCCTTTACCGGAAAATAGGAAATAAATCCCCACCGCCTTGATTTGCAAAGGCAATGCTAATTTTTTTCTTTCTCCAGAACTCTCCTCAAAAAAAAAAAAAAAAAAAACTAAGAACAGGGATCCCGGATGTAGCCTCGATGTCCCCCATTAAACGGTAATATTTCAGGCGTCGGCTCACACTAATCTTTCAAACTGTCATCGCGAGCCGCCCGACCAGCAGATTCACTTAACAGCGCTCCCAGGACCCTCATTCCGAGCTCTTTTCAGCAAGACATTTAATTGAATCGGATGTGGCTCGTTTGCCAGACGTCACCGCCTAAGCGATAGGCCTCCTCTCCAACCCCCACACCCCAAACAATCTTCAAAGGTGAGGCGATCCCCCAAACTAGGTTAACTTGGAGCAGTAACGGTAACGCGGCCCAAAGTCCAGGCGAGGAAGGGCCGCAGAGGCCGCTGACTTGCAAATCCGTCCAAGGAGAATTTGGGTTGGGAGGTGAAGAGGTCGGGGGACTAGGTTTCCTGGGCCTGGAGAGCCCACATTTAAGAAAAGGCATCCTCCACAGACTAGGCTAACAATTCCAGACCCCCGTAGTCCCTGGCTCAGAAACTCCAGGCAGGATTTCGGCGTGGCGGCCCGGGCCTGTTACTGACGGCTGGCGCCTAGAAGCCGGGGACAGGGCGTTGCGCGTCTCCAGGGCTGCCCCGCAGGGCTCACCTCTCCATCGCCCTAGCATGGAGGCCTCAGGCCCTGGGAGTGTAGCTTTGATGAGGGACAGGAGACTTCCCAACATTAGGCCAATGATTGACTTCACTTGCTTCGGCGTCTCAGACGGCCCGCTGTCGGGCGTCAGCACCCAAGATGCATGTTCTGGACAGACACCGTTACACTGTTTTGTCTCCATACATTGTGCGCTTCCTCCGCGCCTTGGGCGCGCGTGCCGGAGCTGTGTCTGTGGGTAGCTTTTGGCGCTGCGCCGCCTTTCTTCTACTCGAAGCGCTTGTCGCTAACCCGCCCTCCGCAAGGAGCCAAGCCCTCCATGTCTACATTCTCATTAAATCCACGTGTCCCGCCCACGCTTCCCGCCCGCAGTTCCCTACACGAGCTCGGCGGGTAAGAAACCAACGCTTTTCCACTGACAAGCCCCGTCATTCCCAGCTCTGAAAGGCCTCCTTAACCTGGGGCCGCTCTGCCTGCCCGAACTTCTGAATTGTTCACAAAGCAAAACTCCTCTGTGTAGTGTTCTGGGGAACGGGGGAGAAGACCCCAAGCTTTCATCAGACCTCTCAAGGAGTGTGGGGACCCAGAGAAATGAGGTCCACCCGGGCCGGATCTGGCCACGTAGCTGGCGCTCCTGAAACTGGTAGATTTGTCTGATTTCTGCACCCTACTCTACTGACTCTGGGCACAACTGATCGTGATCACCCCGCCTGCAATGCCCTTCCCTCATGCGCCTGACGGAGCCGCTGGGCTGCCCCACTCGGAGTCGGGCCCAGAGGCCTCAGAGAAATCCTGGCCTGTCTGGGTTCAGAGGAGCCCCACCTCCCTGAAAGCTAAACCTGGGCTAGCGCCCTGAAACCTCGGGGCTGGCAGAAGCCTGAGAGCCTTGCTGCTAGGCAGCGAGGGCACGGGGAAAAAAAAGGAGGCAGGATCGTGGCCTCCAAACAGGGGAAACAAGGCGGCTGGTAGCTAGGGCACCCCGCAAGACAGGTGTCTCCTGAGAAGCTGAGCTTATCCGCTGGGATTCCTGATTTATTTCATTATTAAGGGGAGAGGCATTTCCCTGAGAGGGTACTGGCAGTGACTGACGCCCCCTGGAGTTGTGCTGTGTGTAACACTACTGCAGGAGGCGGCCACTCCCACCCCTGGCTATCACTCACCTGGCCCTTTCTTGCTTTGACTCGCAAAGGAGCACCCAGAGCGTGGGGCAGGGCTATCCCTGTAGGCCAAGCCAAACAGAACCCCGGAATTGTCCAGAATCTCCTCCCCCTGCTATCCCCCTGCCAGCCCAGTCCTCCAGGCTTCTCTTCCTATTCAGACTCTTCCTCATCCCACCACCTTCAGTAATAAAGCCTTCCCCAAATCACTGCCCTCTCCCTGCCTCCCACCCCACCCTTCACACTCCCATTCTGGTTTGGGCGCTGAGGAATATTTCTTCAAATCCACACCCATCCGGCCCTGCACAGAGGCCTGAGTCTGCATGCGTCTACCAGGCTTTTCAGGCTCACATTAGGGAGCAAACGCAAGCTGCAGGAGCAAAAGGAGCCCCTTCCAAATGCGTCGTGGCCCCTTTAAAAAAGGCTGAGCAGGGCTTTTTTTTTTTTTTTTTTTTTTTTTTTTTTTTTTTTTTTTTTGCCGTATGACTATATTAGGTGACACGAAACTGCTCATTGCTCCTGTCATCGAGGCCCCTGGCCCAATGGCAGGCTGAGTCCCCCTCCTCTGGCCTCGTCCCGCCTCTCCTGCCCCTTGTGCTCGGCGCTACCTGCTACTCCGACACATCCAGAGCAGGCTGGCGGGTGCGCGGGCGGGCGGCGGCACCATGCAGGGAGGCTGCCAGGGGACGTGGGCAGCGCCGCTCTCTGACGCCCACCTGGCGCTGTGAGAGACTGGCGCTGCCACCATGTTCCCCAGCCCTACGCTCACGCCCACGCCCTTTTCAGTCAAAGACATCCTGAACCTGGAGCAGCAGCAGCGCAGCCTGGCCGCCGCCGGAGAGCTCTCTGCGCGCCTGGAGGCCACCCTGGCGCCCTCCTCCTGCATGCTGGCCGCCTTCAAGCCAGAGGCCTACGCCGGGCCCGAGGCGGCTGCGCCGGGCCTCCCAGAGCTGCGCGCAGAGTTGGGCCCTGTGCCTTCGCCTGCCAAGTGTGCGTCTGCCTTTCCCGCCGCCCCCGCTTTCTATCCGCGTGCCTACAGCGACCCCGACCCAGCCAAGGACCCTCGAGCCGAAAAGAAAGGTGAGGAGGAAACATAGGTCCCCTTCTTCCCTCCCGGGTTGCTTTCGTCCCCAAGAAACTCGGGGCCAGGAGGAGGAGACACGTGCCCCTGGGCTGAGGGCTGGGCTCCTGCCGGGTCGGTTGCGGGGCGGGGTGGGGGGGACTCCGAATATAAAATGTGTGGTTTGTCACAAGGGGTCCCGTGCCCCGCGTCCAATCGGAGGTTCAGAGGAAATGCTGGATTGAAAGGATCAGAAGCAAGAGGCCAAAAACCGTTCATCTCCCGGCCTAACAAAGCCCCTGGCGGCTTAGGCTCTGCTCCTAGGTCTGTTAGGAAATTGAGGAATCGGTTTATGGTAGACAGAACGGAGAGGAGTAGATAATCTTTGCTTTAAAATCCTTTGGATTTACGGATCTTTTTAAGGATCTGTTGAGAACCGCTGAACAGAAATAGATATGTTGCTTGGCAGACACGCTTTTGCGTACAATTGGAGGAGGGTCCTGGACCTTCTTTCTGCAGCCCACCCGCGACCAGGGTTTCTGGGACCTTTCCTTCTTTGCGCCAGGAAAGTGGAGTCTGGGATCGAGGGCCTTGATTTTAAAATGGGATCCTGCGGACCCTCAGGAATCTGACTTCGCTTTATTTTTTTCAACACAGCTTTCTGACGCGGTCAGGGCGGAGAGGTTCCCTCGCGGAAAAGTTAGGAAATCCTGCGCGACCGCGGGCACAGGGCAATGGACGAGATGAGTGCGGGATCGTCTGGCAGGCCATCCCAAGCCCAGGGAGGGAGGCCGGCCCCACCGCAGAAAGGGGCCAGCTGGGAGACTTCACCGCCCTAGGGAGGAGCCCGGGCAATCCCCGGGAGGCCGCAGGCGCTGGGCGAAGGGCTGCTGTGAGTCGGGAGAGAATTCGTAGCTTTGTTGAGCAGAGGCCTAGGAACAAATGCGGTGGGCACGGCGGCTGGCACTGGTCACTACCAATCTGAGGAAGCCAGCAGGGGAGGTTCCAAGACTGCCTGCCCACCCGCGGCTTCTTGAACACTGCGCAAACCCTGCGGCGGCCAGGCTGAAACCTCTGATCACCAAACCAACATTTCCTGGCTTTCTGTGTCTTGGATTCCTTAATTTTGAGTGAGGACTTGGCTTCTGTTCATTTAACTTCTCAAAGCAAACTAGCCCTAATTAAGTTCACCCCAGAGCGCCACCCGGTTTTATTTTCTTTGCAGCCTGAATTTTTCAGTCGCCCTCTGTCTCCCTCATCAGGGTGCGAACTGCCCCGAGGGCAGAGACCGCTCGTTCTGTTCCCCAGCGCCTTGAGCTGAGCCTGACTTTCGACAAATGCTGAGACGAGTCGGTGGCTCCCGGTGCACTTGGCAGAGTGAGCCGCGGTCAACTGGGCGCTCCAGGCAGGACAGAGTGGCATCCGCGAAGATCCCTTACCATTATTACGTGGCCCGCGTCGGCAGGTCGAGCCTCTCTGACCAAGCGTCTCTGCCTCTCTGTTCCTTCCCCTCAGAGCTGTGCGCGCTGCAGAAGGCGGTGGAGCTGGAGAAGCCGGAGGCGGACAGCGCGGAGCGGCCCCGGGCGCGACGGCGGAGGAAGCCGCGCGTGCTCTTCTCACAGGCGCAGGTCTATGAGCTCGAGCGGCGCTTCAAGCAGCAGCGGTACCTGTCGGCCCCCGAACGCGACCAGCTGGCCAGCGTGCTGAAGCTCACGTCCACGCAGGTGAAGATCTGGTTCCAGAACCGGCGCTACAAGTGCAAGCGGCAGCGGCAGGACCAGACTCTGGAGCTGGTGGGGCTGCCCCCGCCGCCTCCGCCACCGCCTGCCCGCAGGATCGCGGTGCCAGTGCTGGTGCGCGATGGCAAGCCTTGCCTAGGGGACTCAGCGCCCTACGCGCCTGCCTACGGCGTGGGCCTCAATGCCTACGGCTATAACGCCTACCCCGCCTATCCGGGTTACGGCGGCGCGGCCTGCAGCCCTGGCTACAGCTGCGCCGCGGCTTACCCCGCCGGGCCTTCCCCAGCGCAGCCGGCCCCTGCCGCCGCCAGCAACAACTTCGTGAACTTCGGCGTCGGGGACTTGAATGCTGTTCAGAGCCCCGGGATTCCGCAAAGCAACTCGGGAGTGTCCACGCTGCATGGTATCCGAGCCTGGTAGGGAAGGGACCCGCGTGGGGCGCCCCTGACCGATCCCACCTTAAGAGAGGGGCACTGACTCTCCGGGGGAAGAAAGGGCTCCCAACACGACTCTGAGTCCCCTGGATTTCGCATTCACTCCTGCGGAAACCTTGAAACTTCTTCTGTCCCATGCGCGTTTGTTCTTGCGCACGGGAAAGTTTGTGGTGGCAATTAGGCAGCCTGCAATGAGTGACCCTCCAGCCTGGTGTCTTAGCCCCCAGGAGTGCCCTCCGAGAGTCCATGGGCACCCCCGACGGAACTACCAGTGAATTGGGACTGAGAACCCGGACACGCGGGGCCTAAGATCCGGCCGCCTATTCCCCGAGCCTGGGCCGGGCGCCCGGGCCTTGGCTATCTCGCCGCCGCCTGCCCACGCACCCACCGACCCACCCGTATTTATGTTTTTACCTATTGCTGTAAGAAATGAGGATCCTCTTCCCATTAAAGAGAGTGCGTTGACCCCGCACGTGTGCTTCTTTCAGCTTGCGGCGCTTCAGAAAGAGGAGAGAGGTGGCCTCTCGGGATTGGTCTCGGATCTCAGGCACGGGCATTTGCTGGGCAAATTGATAACACTGATACCGATAAAAACAACCCATGCCGGAACCATTCTGGTTCCGTATCGGGCACTTTCTGAGACTGTGTCATATAATCTTCAGTAGTCCCAAAAAATATCCTATTTTAAAGTTAAGAAGCTGAAGGCTGGAGAGGTTTAATGACTTACCTGTGAGCAAATAGCCAGTACTAGCAGAAGTCAGGTTAAATTCGGGATGTCTCACTTCAGAGACCCAGGTCACCTTCCCTGTGCTCCCAGGCTCCCCTCCTTGAACCCTAATGTGTGCCAGACACCGTTCCGGGTACTGGACATTAAACGGAGAGCAAAAGAACCCGTGTCCTCTGCAGCTGGAGAGCACCATGATCATCCCACTTAAAAGAACGTCTTAGCCCGTTTACAGATGGTTAAGCCAAGAACCCAAGCCCTTGTCAAGTGTTCTCAGGCTCCTCAGCATGATGATACCCAAAATGGACGTGCAGCCCAGGAACCCATGCCCCAGATTCCACATCAGGCCCTCATGCAGAGGCTGGGCCCCAGAGAGATGTCTGCAGACAGTGCTCACCGCCAACTGTGGTGAGGCCCCATAAATTCGCGTGGTCAAGGGAACCCCTAAACCCCAACCTTACTGATGTCCTTTCCTTAGGGCATTTAATTTCACAATAGTTCTGACCAACAAATGTTAATATTTTATAGATGAGAAAACTGAGGCTCAATGAAATCAAGTTAAAACCCTGCTTGTTATGGGACTTGCCCACTGCATGCCTTCGTGTTTTTTTGGTGGTGGTGGTTGTTGTTGTTTGTAAAATGAGGTTAACAAACACACTTTGCTCTGAGCCCTGATTGCCCACCAGTCAGCAGGTGCCGGAACCTGACCTCTAGATCCTCTATCGCCAGCCCCAGGGCCAGAGGAACTAACCCAGGATCTTTTTAAGATGTTCTTTCTAAAAGGGACCAAAGCCAGAGGGAGTTGAGGATTTGTTTTCTCACTGGATATGGGTTTTTCTGATATTTTGCCCAGGAAGCACTGAGTTGGAGACCTGGGGCATTGGTGCATGCAGCTGAGAGCTCCCTGATGCAGCCGAAGCATTGCTTGTGGCAGCCAGGGACTGAGTGCTTCTGAACATCCCCCTGACTCCCAGTAAGAGTCACCAGGCTGGCCTGGCACAACCAGGAGCTGTTCTACTGCCTCACCAGGAACCATGCAGCCCTGCCAGTGCCTGTATTGTCTCTCCGGGTAAGTGCCACCCACCCGTGGAAGAGGGGAGGATGCCAGGAGGTTCTAAGTGCTACCACTTGTCCATACCCAGTGTTGCCACTGTATGCAATAGGATACCAGGGAACTGGAGTGCGCGAGCAGTCTACCATTGCAGGGGTCTGGACTGTGCTGTGGGAAGGAAGACGAAAGGGCTGTGCTCAAGGCTTGGCTGAGTGGAAGAAGGGACCTGGAGGTTCCGGCTAGCTGGCAGCTGGAGAAGGCCATCAGGAGTGAGAGGGGGATAATCAGCTCAGCCCTGGCATTCTGCCTCCTGGGCCATCAACCCTGCTGTGAGCCTTTAACATGTTCCTCTCTCAGTCTAATGGAGGGACACACTGAGGCTCCTCCAGGTTGCCAGACCAGCTCCTAAGCAGGACGGTGCTCTCCTGCTAGGCAGCCCCAGCCCCAGCCCCAGCCCACAGCCCCAGCAGGCAGCCTAACTCACACAACCTGGAAATCCTTCTACCTGAAATGACCCACATTTGTTCTTAACCATATCAGTGTGGACTTGGTCCTGCTCTCGTGTCGGCCGTTTTCATCTTACAGGTGTCTGCAGTGACATTAGAAATAATATTTCTTTCACTTAAAGTTATACCATGAGGATATCTCCATGATACCTCCCTCTTTATGCGTCATACTCTCCCTTCGGGGACCAACTGAGTGACCCAGGGTCTCCCGAAGCTTTCCCAAGGCACTCACAAAGGCTAACAGTGACTGGCTGGCATCTGCCAGAGCTCACCAAATGCCAGCACCCCTGGCTACGTGTATACAGGAGTTATCTCACCTAATCCATCTTCATCTGTAAAGCAGGAAACTGAGGAGGTTACGTGGATGGTCAAGGTTATCCAGTCCCTACGTGGGAGTGGAGCAGGAGCTGAGAAACAGACAGGGCACATACTGGGGAGCGTGTTCCTGTAGCCAGAGCCCGCCACATTTCGGATGTCTCTCCAGTAAAGATGACGCAGCCACACTGGCTCCCGGCCATGCTGAGCGACTCCAGACTCTCCAGAGGGGTGAGGATCTCAGGCTTCACATCCAGGCTTACGACGGGACAAGCTGTAGGTGGCAGAACTCAAGGAGGGGGCAGGGACTGCCCTTGCCTGGCTGGGGCAAGGCTTTGCCATCTGGGTGCTGAGTCAGGGAGCGAGGACTCAGGCCCGCACAGGGTCAAAAGTATCCTAAACTAACAAAGCCCGGTGTTTACATAGTGATCCCACCCCAATGATATCGGTGATATTTGCTTCGTTTTCAGTTTCTCATTGTATAAACGAGGCATTCAGGGTAAGAAAACTCAACCAGCACAGAGGAAATCAAAACAAGGGAGAAGCGTGGGGTGCCTGCGAGGTGGCAAAGCCACCTAGATGAGGGTGGCACAGTCATGAGCTGTGCATGCCCAGGGCGCCAGGGAAGCACCTAGGAGACTCATTTTATTTTTAATATATTTTAAAAATTGAATAAGCACACTCCGCAGTTACAGAAATAACTGGAGATAAACAGCGATGTTAAAAAGAAAAAAATCGGGGAGGGGAGGTAGGTTTATTTCTTAAAGAGAGGAGAAAAAAAAAATCAGCTCTGTGGTGCCTGGCAAAGGAGGGCCGGGCCTGGGCGTCCCCAGCACAAGAACCCAAGCCACCGACGACTCCCTCCCGGCCCCAGCCGCACGGGCCCCGCCGTCCCTTCGTTTCGTCGGATCATTCCCAGCCCGCAGGCACAGGCCGAGCTAAGTCAGACTAGCTCCCGTCCTTTTATTTTGTTTAGATTTAAGTCGACGCCACGTTGTGTATCTAAATACCTGTATGTGAAAAGGACGCGCAGAAGCCACAGAGTTCCCCGCAGAGGTCACCACCGACTCGGAAACTTCAAGCGGTCCCGCAGCGCCGGCCCCTCACGTCCTCCCGAGGCGTCCAGGGCTCAGGCCTTGCGCTTCTCTGCCGCAGGCGACAGCCTCACGGCCCCTAAGGCTTGCCGACTCCCCTACCAGGCTGAGCTCCCGGAGAAAGGCGCCTGTGGCCTGCATTTAATTTATCCCTCACAGTTTACCGCGTGCCAGGCACTGTCCTGAGATCTTTACAAGTGAACCCATTTAATCCCCTTTTATACCTCTGGGTTCTCGTAAGGAAATGGTCGAAGAATTCATTTTAACCCCAGAAAGGAGGAGTATGTGTCCCAGGTCACACAGCTGGTCAGTGTCAGACCTTGGTTTCAAGCCCAGGCAGCCTGGTTCTCAGTCCCAGGACTTAATGTGGTGCAATTCCCAGTTCAGGGCCGGCAAAGAGTAGGCGCCAAGGAATGTTTGTCCGTTAAAGAGTACCATCGTGATACTAGCTAACAATTCCTGACGATTTCTATGTGCCGGGCACAACCAATTACAAGAGAAGCACACTTACTCCCTTTGAGTCCGAGAGGAATCTCAGATGGGATGGTGGCAGCTGGGACTCTGGGGGTGCGGCCTGACCCTCTTGCTGCGTCTCAGAGGTGAGCTCAGCCCAGTGGTGAACAGTGAAGAAACCGGGGGCGGCACCCTCAGAGCACCACGGGCTCCCCACCCTGCTGCAGCCACAGCTGCATGGAATAACAGAACGGATTATTGCCTAACATCTGTTGGTGCTTACTTCGTGCCAGGCCCAGGGCTAAATGCTTATCCTGCAAATCTCATTCTGTCATTTTCCAAGGAGGAAATTGAAACCCCAAGAAGTTAAAAACATCACCTACCTGAGGCCACTCCAGTAGTGTGGAGTGGGGAGGCCGGTGCTGGAATCCAGATGGTTCCAAAGAGCCCTGACTCTTCAACCCACTCTCAGCGGCTCCCAAACTTGCCCGAAAACACAAACTGCCTGGAGGTCGGGACCAACCCAAACCCCTGCCTGCCCCAGCTCCCTTGAACTGGACTCCCCAGAAACAGGGCCTGCGAAACTGCATTGGTGTCCAGGTGATTCTCATCAGCTGGCAGGTTGGAGAACCGCAACCGCCCCAGACTGCGCAGGCTCCAGTTCTTGAGGGCCTGGGAGACACTGGAGTCAGATTTCCCCTCTCCGGGCCCTGCTCTTCTATCTCAGGGTCTCTGTGTGTTTGCTGTAATCCAGTGGCTGAGGCTGCTGCACAAGCCAGGTGGCCCTCAGGACCCCGGGCAGGAAAGTAAAATGACAGCGGTTGGGAGAGGGACTCTGGGACATGCCTGTCTCGGTCCAGACCCCAAAGCCATCCCTGTGGCTTGGGAAGCTCAGATCCTGCCCGTGCTGCTTTGTAGAGAAGAGCAATCTGGGGGGACTATTCAGAGACAGTCTATTTGTTCCACCCAAATCCGAAACTCCACACTGGAGTTCTGCAGGAAGGAGACTAGGAGCGAACCAGCCTCCATGGGGGCCATCGTGTGCTAGGCTCTCTGCGTGAGCTCACTGAAGCCTTGAAACCTGCTGTTTATTGTACAGTCCATTCTACAGATGAAGAAAGTGAGCCTTAAAAAGGTTTTGTCGGGCCAGGCATGGTGGCTCATGCCTGTGATTCTAGCACTTTTGGAGGCGGACACAGAAGGATTGCTTGAGACCAGGAGTTCAAGACCAGCCTGGGCAGCACAGTGAGATCTTGTCTCTACAAAAAATCTAAAACTTAGCTGAGCATGGTGGCACACACCTGTGGTCCCAGCTACTCAGGAGGCTGAGGCAGGAGGATGGCTTGGGCCTGGGAGGTCGTGGCTGCAATGAGTCGTGATTGTGTCACTGCACTCCAGTCTGGAAAACAGTAAGACTTTGTCTCAAACAAACAACAAAAAAAAAAGCTTTCTCATTTTCCCCATTCCTGCAATTAGAAAGTAGCCAAGCCGAGTTGCATCACCAAATCCCCTACTTTCTCGTATGCCCCAAACTATCCCCACCTATCTTGAACTCCAGCTTGGCAGACATCCTGAAATGGGCTCATTTTAGCCTCACGACACCCTCCTCACTCCCTGCCCCTGACTGATATCCTCTGCCCTCAGCTTTTTAGGTGAGTTTTTTGGAGCATTTTGTTTTGTTTTGTTTTGTTTTGTTTTGTTTTGAGATGGAGTTTCACTTTTGTTACCCAGGCTGGAGTGCAATGGCACGATCTCGGCTCACTGCAACCTCCACCTCCCAGGTTCAAACGATTCTCCTGCTTCAGCCTCTCGAGTAGCTGGGATTACAGGCATGTACCACCACACCCAGTGGCAATTTTTTTTGTATTTTAGTAGAGACGGGGTTTCTCCATGTTGGTCAGGCTGGTCTCGAACTCTTGACTTCAGGTAATCCACCCGCCTCAGCCTCCCAAAGTGCTGGGATTACAGGCATGAGCCACCGTTCCCAGCCCTAGGTGAGATCTTTAAAATAAGTGGCTATAGGCTGAAAGTACCTCCTGAGATGAACCAGTTCACCCAGGCCCTGGACCGCCAAACAGCTACTCGGCTGCTTAAGAGGGCTCACAAGTACAGACCAGAGACAAAGCAAGAGAAGAAGCAGAGGCATTTGGCACAGGCCCAGAAGAAAGCCCGGCAAAGAAGACATCCCCACTAAGACACCACCTGTCCTTTGAGCAGGAGTTAACAGTCACCAGGTCGGTGGAGAACAGGAAAGCTCAGCTGGTGGTGATTGCACACAACGTGGATCCCATCAAGCTGGCTGTCTCCCTGCCTGCCCTGTGTCGTACAACGGGGGTCCCTTACTGCATTATCCAGGGGAAGGCAAGATTGGGATGTCTAGTCCACAGGAAGACCTGCATTACTTTTGCCTTCACACAGGTTGACTCAGAAGACAGAGGCACTTTGGCTAAGCTGGTGGGAGCTATCAGGACTAATTTCAATGACAGATGAGATCCACCGTCATCGGGAAGACGATGTCCTGGGTCCCAAGTCTGTGGCTCACATTGCCAAGCTTGAAAAGGCAAAGGCTAAAGAACTTGCCACCAAGCTGGGTTAAATGTACACTGTTGAGTTTTCTGTACGTAAAAATAATTAAAACAATACAAATTTTCCTTCAAAAAATAAAAAATAAGATAAGTGGTTATGGAAAGAAGTTTGCATTTTCAATTAATGTAGCCATTAATTATTCATTATTATCCTCCTGTAGCTCTTCATAAATTACCATGGAATTTCAGCAATAGGAAACATGTATTGCTAACAATGTTAGTTTAGCTTTCTCCTTATAAATTTTTTTTTTTTTTTTTTTTTTTTTTGCTTGCTATGTTGTCTAGATTGAACTTGAACTACTGGGCTCAAGCGATCCTCCGACCTCAGCCTCACAAATAGCTGGGCCTATTTTTTTCTCCCATTCAAAAGTTAGTACAGAAATGCATTTATAACCAAATTTATGAGATTAAATGAGCACATTTTCATCGTTTACTGAAAGTTTCATCCTTGTTTTCAGTAGATTCAGATATCCTGGCTTTCCCCATCCCAAGGCACCCAACCCATTGTCTTCTGAAAACAAGTACTTCTGGCTTGTGAAATAGTAAAATTTCACTAGGCTAAGGGTTCCCAAACATTTTGGTCTCAGAAAGCTTTTATAATTTTTTTTTAACAATTATTGAGGGCCAGGAGTGATGGTTCATGCCTATAATCCCAGCACTTTGGGAGGCTGAGGTGGGAGGATCACTTGAGGCTAGAAGTTCAAGACCCACCTGGCCAACATGGCAAAACTTTATCTCTAATAAAAATACAAAAATTATCCAGGTGTGATCGCACACCTGTGATCTCAGCTACTCAGGAGGGTAAGGCAGGAGAATTGCTTGAACCCGGGAGGTTGAGGTTGCTGTGAGCCAAGATTGCAACCGCTATATTAACATAAAACGTTTCTTCACCATGCATTTTCAAAGGGTCTTTCAAGTTTCTCAAGGGTCCTTCATAACTTGAAAGAAATAATCCCTTCGTGGACTATTTCTTAATCACAGAGTATTATGCTACATTTTGAGGGTTTTTAAAATGCTGTTATATATTTTATCATTTATCCCTAATCTCTAGTTATATGAAATGGGGCCAAGTGCAGTGGCTCAGCCTGTAAATCCAGCACTTTGGGAGGCTAAGGCGGGATTGCTTGAGCCCAGAAGTTCAAGTCTAACCTGGGCAACATAGTGAGATCTCATCTCTGCTAATAATAATAACAATAAAATTAGCTAGGCATGGCGGCACACACCTGTGGCCCCAGCTACTCGGAAGGCTGAGGCAGAAGGATCAATTGAGCTCAGGAGTTGGAGGTTGCAGTCAGCTATGATCGCACCACTGCACTCCAGCCTGGGTGACAAAGTGAGACTCCATCTCAAAAAAAAAAAAAAAGAAAGAAAAGAAAAAAAGGAAAGAAGGAAGGGAGGGAGGGAGGGAGGGAAAGAGAGAGAGAAAAAGAAAGAGAAAGTGAAAGAGGGAGGCAGAGGGAGGGAGGGAGGGAGGGGGAAGGTGGGGGGAGGGAAGGAAGGAAAGAAGGAAGAAGGGAGGGAGGGAAGGAGAAAGGGAAGGGAAGGGGGAGAGGGAGGGGAGGAGGAAGGGGAAAGGGAAGGAGAAAGGTATTGGCTTAAAGTTCTAGGGTAGCAGATGACAGAACCTGACTAGCTAAACAAGCAAAAAAGAGGACTTTGTTGAGCAGATCCTACTCAATCCAAGGAGGGGGATCCAAACAGCAAGGTCAGGGGACAGAGACTCAGCACAGCCCAGAGGCCTCCTGTGGGAGGAGTTCACAGCCGTGCTCTCTAGAGGACTCCACTAATGTCACTTGGCCTCACCGAAGCTCCAGTCACTGTCAGGTAGCTGGGAGAGACCAGCTGGCAGGCTCAATCAACTGGGCCAGAGAGGAGCTCAGGGCCCACCCTGGGTATAGGGTTTCTTCCCAGACAAGGGGACATCAGGATCCAGCCAGCCCTGCCAACCAGCATTACACCAGTGGGGCACGGAATCCCTAAGTGTACCCTGGGGAGCCCAAGGAGAGGTTGGCAGGACATTATTCCTTCTTCTTGAAAAGCAAGAATGCCAAAATCCAAAACACCAACAATAATAAATGCTGACAAGGATGTGGAGTAGGAGGAAGTCTCACTCATGACTGATGGGAACGCAAAATGATATTGTCACCTGGGAAGCCAGTTAGACAGTTTCTTACAAACTAAATGTGCTCTTACCATACAATCCAGCCATCATAAGTCTTGCTACTTACCCAAAGGAGTTGAAAACTTATGTCTACCCAAAAACCTGCACACCGCTTCTTATAGCACCTTTATTCATTAGCTGCCTAACACTTGGAACAACCACAGAGTCCTTCAAGGGGTGAGTGGATAGATAAGTTCTGGTATATCCTGACAACAGACTAGCATTCAGCACCAAAAGAAATGAGCCATCTAACCATACAAAGACATGGAGAAATCTAAATGCATATTACTAAGCGAAAGAAGCCAATCTGAAAAAGCTACATACTGCATGATTCCAACTCTATGACATCTGGAAAAGGCAAAACTACAGTAACTGTGAAAAGATTCCCGTTACCAGAGGTAAGTGGAGAGGAAAACATGAACAGGTGGAACGCAGAGAATTTGTAGAGCAAGGCAATTATCCCATATGATATTTTAATGGTGCATGTGTCACTGTACATTTGTTCAAACACATAAAGTATATTAGTAGGCCAGATACAGTGTCTCATGACTGTAATCCCAGCACTTTGGGAGGTAAAGGTGGGTGGATCACCTGAGGTCAGGAGTTCGAGATTAGCCTAGTCAACATGGCGAAACCCTGTCTCTACTAAAAATACAGAAATGAGCTGGGCATGGTGGTGTGCGCTGCCTGTAGTCCCAGTCACTCAGGAGGCTGAGGCAGGAGAATCACTGGAACCCAGAAGGCAGAGGTGGCAGTGAGTCAAGATCACACCTCTGAACTCCAGCCTGGGCAACAGAGTGAAACTCTGTCTCAAAAAAAAAAAAAAAAAAAAAAAAAAAAAAAAAAAAGTAAATACAACACCAAGAGTGACTCCTAATGTAACCAAAACTATGGATTTTGAATGAAAATGATATATCAATGTAGGTTCATGGATTGTAACCAACGTGCCACTCTGGCGTGGGGTGCTGATAGTGGGGGGTGAGGGTATGCAGGGGAATGGGAACATGGGCGTTTTTGTTAATTTTCTGGTCAATGTTGTGAAGCTAAAACTTCTCTAAAAATTAGTCTATTAAAAAACAGTGTTCGTTATTACAAAGTTACACATTTTATTTTGACATATTTAGAAAAATATAGAGAAATGGTCAGGCATGGTGGCTCATGCCTGTAATCCCAACACTTTAGGAGGCCAAGGCGGGCAAATCACAAGGTCAGGAGTTCAAGACCAGCCTAGCCAACATGGTGAAACCATGGTGAAACCAATAAATCTTCCTCTATTAAAAATACAAATAATTAGCTGAGTGTGGTGGCACATGCCTATAATCCCAGCTACTTGAGAAGCTGAAGCAGAAGAATTGCTTCAACCCAGGAGGTGGAGGTTACAGTGAGCCGAGATCACACCACTGCACTCCAGCTCCAGCAACAGTGTGAGACTCTGTCTCAAAAAAGGAAAAAAGAAAAATACAGAGAAACAAAAATTACCCATGATGCCACTCAGAGAGAAACAGGCAACATTTTTCTCTTTCAGTGCTTTTTCTAAGCACACATCACCTTTCTTTCTTTTGCTTTTGTAGAGATGAGGTCTCAGTATGTTGCCCAGGCTGGTCTTGAACTCCTTAAACATGCAGACAACAAAATAGTATTCAGCACTCAAAAGAAATGAGCCATCAAGCCATAAAAAGACATGGAGGAAGCAAAATGCATATTACTAAGTGAAAGAAGCCAATCTGAAACACTACAGCATGATCCCAACTCTACGATATCCTAGAAAAGGCAGAACTATGGAGACAGTAAAAAGATAAAAGATTGCCAGAGGTTAGGAGGTGCTCTGGTGGGGCTCAAGAGATCCTCCTCAGCTTCCTGAGTAGCTGGGTGGACGTGTACCACTACACCAGGCCTCTGATTTTATTAAAGGAAAAAGAAAAAAAAAGAAAAAACAGGCTTGTCTTTTCACTTAACAGTGCATCGTGAATGTCTTTGAGAGCTTGGAGCCAGAATGTCTAGTTTCCTTTTTTAGAGACAGGGTTTCTCCATGTTGGTCAGTCTGGTCTCGAACTCCCGACCTCAGATGATCCACCCGCCTCAGCCTCCCAAAGTGCTGGGGTTAGAGGCATGAGCCACTGCTCCTGACCCAGAATTTTTTAAAATATGCCGGTTTGCAGCTGACCTGTCACCTTTTCAAACTCCCTTCTTCTGCTCCTTCCTGGCAGTCCTGAAATTTATTCAACATGAATTGATTAAACACTTTGAAAGCACTATGGACCTGAGAGCAAACAAGGTCCCTGCCATTGTGAATCTTAGGTTCTGGTGGAGTGTCAGACAATAAACAAATTAACAAGTATACAAAATAATACCACAGGAAATACTAGAGCAATCAGTACTGAGAAGAGAATTCAGCTAGCAGATATGATAAAGAGGACCATGTGAGGGCAGCTTAGACCAAATAGTCTGGCAAAGCCACACTCTGGAGGTGGCATTTGAGTTAATTCCTGAATGTTCAGATGGAGCAGCTGGAGGAAGATCTGAAAAGAGAGTTCAAGACAAAGGCAGCAGCTTGTGCAAAGGCCCTGAGGTGGGAATGGCCTTAGCATGTTCAAGAAATAAGAAGTGTAGTTGGAATGAGCACTTGGGTGGTTGGTGGGTGGGTGGAGGATGTGACATGAGTCAGAGAGCTCAGCCTTGTAGGCCTGGACAGATGGGGTCATTGGTCATAGGTCTCCACTGCCCCGTACTTACATCCAGGCATAGACTTCCCTGCCCCTTGACTTTGGGCTCACCCATGGGACTTGCTTTGAAGCATGGGATGTAGCAAGTATGACCCAGGCAGAGACTTGACATTTGCTTCCATGGTGGGACTTGCTCTCTTGGGCTTCTGCCGTTGCTGTGGGAGGAGCTGCCCTGCCGGCCCCACCAGTCCAAGAAAGACAAATACACCTGGAGCAGGCCTGGACCCAGCCCAGACAACACCAGCCAAAAAAACTCCAGCCAACCCAAAGATGTGCAGAAGAGAAAAACTGATGGTTGTCAGCCACTGGATTGAGGGGAGGCGTTATTTGACAGCATCACTGGGGATACTGTCAGCTGATAGAAAGTCATGGGAGGAAGCTGGGATTTCCTTTCAAGAGAAATGGGAAGTCAACCACACGAATGCCGCCTTTGCTGGCCCTTGCCCCAGTGTCTCCACAGCAGATGTGGTGGTCAGGGAAACAGTTCATATTGTATCTGTTCTTCTGTGGTTGGGGGGGCGGGCACAACATAATTCACTTTTCCATAGTGGTTGGTTACCAGCTTGCCTGAGTCTGAACACACACACATACACACATACACACACACATATAAACACACACACATATACACACATACACACATATACACACACACATACACACATATACACATACATATACACACATACACACATGCACACACATACACAAACACACACACATACACACATACACACATACACACATATACACACATGCACACACATGCACACATACACAAACACACACATATGCACACACATACACAAACACATACACACACATACACACACATACATACACACACGAACACACACACGTTATGTGGAACAGATTGATCACTTACAGGCAGCAAGGGGCAACAGAGCCTCGGATTCATCGTGAGCCCATCCCCCAAGGCTCAGGAAAGCTGCATGGGGTAACAGGGTGGATGGCGTCGCGTCTGCGTGTGCCCCACTTGCACCACAGCTGAGGGGCCCTGGAAAGCAGCCCCCGCTGGGTTTTATACCCTGGAACAACATGACACACTGGGCTAAACCGGTGAGGGGCATCCTGTTTCCAGAGGCGAGCAAGAACAGAGCCTAGGCTGTTCCCGCCAGTCCTTCCCCCATCTCAGGATGTTGCATTTCCATCACAGTCTACAGTGATTCTTGAGAACTGCATGTGAGAAAGGAGAAAGAACTGGGTTGGTCCGAGGCCATTCCTGAGAACTGTCCTACACCTGCCCTGGAGGTGAGGGCAGCCGCGTGACCTGTGAGTAGGCGGATGGAAGCCGGAAGAGCCAGAACACATGTCCATCTCTCACTTTCCTCTGCCAGGGCAACCAGTGAGTCCCTCTCCATTCCCTACACTCCCTCCACTTCCCTTCCTGCCCTGGTCACAGCGACCACCACCTCTTGCCTGGATGGCTGCAGCCACCTCCCACCAGCCTCCTCCCGTTCACTCTTGCTCCCTATGTCAGAGAGGATAACAGCCTCCCAGTGACGTCCGCCTCCAACCCTCGCACCTGAGAACACCTACTCCCAAGAGTCTCAGAAGGAATTCAGGTCTTGATTTTAGGACTTCTGGGGGACAGGACTGTAAGATAATGCATTTGTATTGCTTTAAGGCACTAAACTTATGGCAATAGAAAACTAACACACACCTCCATACACTCTGTTTTTTACAAAGCAACACCTCCATACACTCTGTTTTTTACAAAGCAACAGGATCCTTTCTTTCTTCTTTCCTTTTTTTTTTTCTTTGGAAGCGGAGTCTCGCTTTGTCACCCAAGCTGGAGTGCTGTACGATCTCGGCTCACTGCAACCTCCACCTCCCGGGTTCAAGCGATTCTGCTGCCTCAGCCTCCCAAGTAGCTGGGATTGCAAGCACGCACCACCATACCCGGCTAAGTTTTGTATTTTTAGTAGAGATGGGGTTTCGCCATCTCTACTAAAAGGCTGGTCTCGAACTCCTGACCTCAAGAGATCCACACACCACGGCTGCCCAAAGTGCTGGGATTACAGGCCTGGGCCACCACACCCAGCCCACAGTGATCTTTTCAAAACCAGAAATCTGGCACCATCGCTCCCCTGCACCAGGCCCTCTAGCCCTCCTTGTGGCTTGCAGGGGATTCTGAACTCTTTTTCTGGGCAACAAGGCCCTCTGAAGCCTCATCTCCCACTGCTGGTCACCAGCTCCGGCCGCACCCGCCTTTCCTCAGCTCCTTCCTGCAGGTCTCCCCCTTCTGCTCACACTTGGCCTGTATCTCCTCCTCCTCCCTCGGAACTCAGCCTTACTGCTGCTCCTCAGAGAAGACCTTCCCAAGCCGGAGTCGAAATTGGGTCCTTCCAAGACCTTTTATTTATTTATTATTTATTTATTGACACAGGGTGTCACTTTGTCACCAAGGCTGGAGTGCAGTGGCACGATCACAGCTCATTGCAGCCTTGATCTTCCAGGCTCAGGTGACCCTCCCACCTCAGCCTCTTGGGCAGCTGGGACTGCAGGCATATGCCACCATGCCTGGCTAATTCTTTTATTTTATTTTTTGTAGAGACAGGGTTTCACCTTGCTGCCCAGACTGGTCTCAAACTCCTGGGTTCAAGCAACACGCCCACCTCAGCTTCCCAAAGTGCTGGGATTTCAGGCGTGAGCCATCAAGCCTGGCTGCCTGAATCTTTTGGTTTAGCCTCACAGTCCAGCCTGCTACTTACACACTTGGAAGTGCCTTGCTTTCCTGACTCCTTTCGTGAAGGTAACCACCGTGAAGGCAGGGACGATGCAATCACAGTTGATACCTACTCAGTTATCAAGTGTCAGGCTGCACGTGCTGCTCCTGGACCAGGACATTTAATCCTCAGGCCGAGCCTACAGATAGACACCATCGTTCTCTCCACTTTACACACAAGACCCACAGTCTTAGCCAATAAGACACAGAAAGTCAGGGGAAGAGCCAAGACTGAACTCAAGCGGACTGCATTCAGAGCCTAGACTTTTATCCACAGGACTCACCTGCCTCTCTTTGGTCCACCACTGCCTGGCACACAGTAGGTGCTCAGGATATACAGAGCAAATGAAAGGATGTTCTCTAGAGGGGCAGTCACAGGGTTGAGAATTTGGTGTCCCTGATGGGAAGAGTAATGATGCCAGAAGAACACAGCTGCATCATTGAAATAAAACACAAATGAAAATCAAAAGATAACAACATCCAGCTATTTGGGCTATTGATGGCCCAACTGCCCACCTGTTCCCTGTGCCACCCCGTCCCCATTAAGTGAAAAGCTCTAGGAGTTTCATCTTGTTAGAGCGGAAACCAAGTCCTTAATAGTGTTTACAGATGAGGATAGAGCCACCTGGAGCATGAGGGATTTCAACCTGACAGTTTCCCCGCAAGGAAATGAACATGCTGGTCCTGCAGGCATCATCTTCAAAGCCAGACAACCTGGCTTAAGCATAGCATTTAGAAGAAACAAGTTGCACCCCCAACTCCCACCAACCAGATGGCTGGGCTTTCTCTTGCGGAATGAGGGGCCTCCTTCACACAGCTGTCTGAGCCATGGGCTGAAATGAAGATGCTGGGATTCCTCCCCTCCGCCCTTTCATCCGGCAGCCTTCTGGGGCCTGTGGTCCTGAGTCCGATGTGGGTTGAGCCACAGGGGCTGTGGCAGGTGAGGCCCCGCCAGCAATTAGCCCTCAGGCCCAGACACTTGCTCCTTTTAATGTACCTTATCTTTTTACCAGAAAAGGGAGAGGTTTTGACCTGAGCTGTGCAAGTGAGGCGCGTCCCCCTCTGAGAGGGCATTGGATGCCACATGCTTTCAGTGCCAAAGTCCCTTTTGAGAATGGCCTCACTCTGTACTAACAAGTTCCAGAGACACCACCAGGCTACTAACGGCAGGAACAGCATGAACAGCGCACTCCTAGACAACAGCTGAAGACGGAACTGTGACCACAAAGGGAAAAGCAGGTAAGTCAGACTCCTCAAAATTAAAAACCTTAGCACATCAAAGGGCACTATCAGCAATGAAAAGGCAACCATAAAACGGGAGAAAATACTTGCCAATCATGTCTCTGACAAGGGATTGATATGCAGAATATATGAGGTACTCCTACAACTCAACACAATTGCTTATAGACTGATTTAAAAACGGGCAAAGGACTTGAATAGACATTTCTCCAAGGAGGATATGCAGATGGCCAGTAAGCACATGGCAAGGTGATCAGCATCACCAGCCATTAGGGAAATGCAAAGCAAAACCACATGGAGATTGCATTCTACACCCATCAGAATGGCTACCGTCAAAAGAAAGAGAGAAGGCGAACAAGCAGAGGAAGGAAGGAAGGAAGGAAGGAAGGAAGGAAGGAAGGAAGGAAGGAAGGAAGGAACAGAGGGAGGAAGGGAGGGAGGAGGACAGGAGGGGAAAAGGGAAGGAGGGAGAGAGGGAGGGAGGGAGGGAAGGAGGGAGGGGAGTGCTCTGCCCGTTCCCATCTCCCATAGGCAGAGGGTTTGCCCCACAGAGAGGAACTCCCCTGCAGTTCCAGGTCTTGCATGCATGGGACCGAGAGGACCCTCAACGCCTCATTCCTCAGCAGCAATAGGGAAGCCCTCAGGCTACAGGTGAGAGGTGGGCAGCCTGGGCACGAGACCCAGTCTCAGGTGGTACTTGCGTGCATTTGGACAGCGCTTACAGAGGGGCACTCCCTGCAGCCATGGCCGTGGTGACCTGAAGACGGATGAGGCGTATGGGACATCTACATGCACGTCATCTGTGTCCACTTTCAACCTCCCACGCCTTTGATATTAGATCTGTTGTTGTGTTTATTTGCAGTGACTTTGCGGGCAGATGGGCCAGGACCACTGGAGAGGAGGGAGAAGAGCAGACCATCACAGCAGAAACCAGAGCTTCCTGCGAGACGAAGAAAAGGCCAGGGGCCTGTAAGAATTCTTCCTTGTTTGGGAAGCAACTTGATTGGGTCCTAGAAAAATGGGGTCAAGGGAGAGATATAACCAGTTAAAAGATGCTTTCCCCTAGATTCTGAGATTATGCACCTGTACCCAAGTGCCAGGCTGCGCTCCAGGCATCCTCGGAACAGCTCTACCCAGTGCTCAACACAGCAAGCAGGAGATGTCCTTCCCCCAGGGCGAAGTGTTCGCCCCCAGACAGAATGAGCTCCTCCCCCAGCCCAGCTTCCTAAAGCAGTTTGCAGTGAGACTCTCCCCAACCCCGATGTCACCCTGTCCCCACCAGCCACACATGGACCTGGCCAGACGCTTGACCTTTTAGGTTTTTATCCTTAAATGAGGATGAAAAGCTTTTCTCAGGCAGACTTGTGAGTAAATGGGGGACGTGCTGTGTGCAAAAACACTGAGCCCATGCCCAGCACATGCAAATCAGCCAAATGAATTCAAAACTCGCTGGTGGAGGCGGCAATCACAGTTCAAGCCGCGTCCCACCTCCACCCTCTACCACGTCTCCTCACTGCTTATGCTGTCATTTATTGTGTTTTTTATTATGATGATGATTTTTTTGCCCATGACAAAGCCCACAGAAGACCCTGAGACCACATGCCCGTATTTTATATTTTTCTTTAAGTTCGTGTTAATGGACTTACTGCTTTTACTCTAATTCTTGAGAGGTTTGGAGGTTCCGGCAGGGGAGCGCAGCTACTCATTCACCCTTGACCAAAGACCGGTCCTCCTCTGTCGGAGATGGTCGTCCTCCTTGACAAAGCACGCAGCTTCGGGAGGGACACACATGGAGCAGTGAGGGAGGAAGGGGACACCCGCCTCGCCAGCCAGATCAGCCAAATCAACACTGGTGATCCATGGGGTGACGTATGTCACAGCCAGATCGCCTTCACTTCCTCACTCACCTAATTCTAAACAGAAATATCAGTGAAATCACAGCTTTGTTATGCCGGCTTTATATCCCAAAGGCATCTGAAAAGAAGTATAAAGCGGTCGAAAGTCAAATGTCTTCTGTGAGTCACCTGAAATTATCTCTCACAGCCCAGGAGCTTGTGAATCATGTCCTGGGCGTTGCTGCCTCAGCGTCGCTTCCAGCTGTGTGGCCACGGCCATAGGCAGGCTGCCACAAGCCAGGCGCATTGCCCTTCAACGACTTTGACTTCTGGCCTTGACCTAGACAGGCAGGGCAACTCCCTGGGCAGTGCATCCCCGTATTTGTGCTGTGACCGCCAGCTTTCCCCTCAAAGGATTCAGGTTCGAGAGAGGCAATTCTCTGCTGGGGCCAGCATCCTTCAACCTTCCCAACCCCGGACCACAGGGCAAGGCTCCGCAGCTTGCAGAAGCACTGCCTGGACTGAACCAGCGAAAGAGGCCAGCCGAGATCTCAGCTGCAGCGCCGGACGCTGGCCAGCCTGGTCACCGTCTCCTGGTCGGGCTCCACTGCCTCTGCCAGGCCAGACACTAGCTTTCTCTCGCCCTCCACCTGTTCTCCACACTTCAATTTATTTTTATTTTATTTTACTTTTTAGTGTTGCTGAATTAAGCAGGATCTCCACGGTGTTTCGGAAACACAAATCTGTCCCCTCGATGCCCTCATTCAAACCTCCATCATGCCTTCCAGCCACTAGAGCCAAGACCATAAACTAGTTTTGTTTGAAATGACCACGATCTATGTGATCTTTACAAATATTTATGTAACAGCTGTAAAGGTTACACCGGGAGCTCAGAAAATGGCCTCCTGCTCCTCCCCGGCATAGCCAGCAGGGCTGGAGGAGTCGGGCTCTGTGCTGGTCCCAACGGACTTCTGTTTTGTCCTGCATTGTCTTGGTTCCAGGTGGCCTGCAGCCCATGGGACTCACACTGCTGTATGGAGCTGCAGGCTGCCCGTGGGACCGAGCCCTTCCCTGAGGCCTCTGAGTGGCGGCTCTCTCAACCGCCCCTGAGTTCCTCCCCTATATAAACTGCTACATTTACAGATCCAGTAAATCTCAGAAACTTCTGAGAAATTGGGCTCTCTGGCTAAGGAGGGATGCATGTTCCCCTGTGGGAGCAAGTGGAGAAGTTCCGTAGCTGCTTGACCTGAGGTATCTTCATCCAGTTCACCATAGTCCCCACCACTCCCTATTGTTCTCTGATAAAATGGTGGCGGTGCCAATTTAAAAAAAAAAAAAAATGGCAGGGTGCCATAATTACAGAATCTCAGTACTTTGGGAGGCGAGTCAGGCAGATCACAAGGTCAAGAGATCAAGAACATCCTGGTCAACATGGTGAAACCCCGTCTCTACTAAAAATACACAAATTAGCTGGGCATGGTGGCACACACCTGTAATCCTACTTGGGAGGCTGAGGCAGGAGAATTGTTTGGACCCAGGAGGCAAAGGTTGCAGTGAGCCGAGATCGCGCCACTACACTCCAGCCTGGCAACAAAGCGAAACTCCGTCTCAAAAAAAAAAAAAAAAAAAAAAAAAAAAAAAATATATATATATATATATATATATATATATATATATATATTTTTAGAGACAAGGTCTTGCTCTGTCACCCAGGCTAGAGTGTATTGACATGATCTAGCTCATTCTAGCTTTGAACTCCTGGGCTCAAACAATCCTCTCCCCTCAGTAGCTGGGACTACAGGTGCATACCACTGACCCCAGTTAGTAGTTTTTTTTTTATAGCAGAGTTTAGAACAGAGAAAGATTTCTATATCCATGTCTTGGAGAATTAAAGATAGATGAAGAGGGTCCTATGTTTCAAAAAGAACAGGAAAGAGTATATTTCTTGGTGAAAAGAAACATCCAGCCAGCTGCGTGCCCCGCCTGGCCCCTATAGCCCTTTAATTTGCCACCCCTGATCTGGGATGAAATCTAAATTCCTCTGCATGGTATAATGAAGTTGTATGATGCAAATGTTAGGATAATGTTAGGCAGCTACAACAAAAAGACCCAAACTAGAATAACCTAAACAAATGAGAAGTTTCTATCTAATTCATGTAAAATTTTCTCTGAGGTATGGCTTGATGGTGTTGGGAATCCAGGCTCTTCCTATCTTCTGAAATTCATTCTTAACATGCAGCAGCCATGTCTCTAACAGAACCACTGAGTAAAGAGTAATTTTTAAAAATACAGCAGCCACTTCCTGGTCTCAGATGGCTCCCCCATCCCAGAAAGGGAAGGGGAGCACTCTCGTTCCTTTAAGGGCACAATCCAGAACGTTCACACATCTCATTATCTGAAACAGTCACCTTGCCATACCTACCTAGTTGCAAGGGAGGCTGGAAGATGCAGGGTTAAGCTGGTATTCATGTTAATGCCCATCGGGAAATTCAGTTACTCTATCTGGAGGAGAAAAGGAACAGCCTCTGTCACATGACAAGCCCTTTCCTCCAGCATCATCTCCCACCTGCTGCCTCCAGAAGTTTACTCTCTGGCAGCACTTAACCACATGTAGTTTCCCGGCAGCCACAATCATCTCACCCAGCACCTTGGCACGGGCTGCTCCCTCTGTTGGGAATGCCCTTTCCAGCCTCACTCTCTGTAAGTCCTCTTCGTCCCTCAAGTCTCAGGTCAAGGGATGCCACTTCCATCATGCCTCTGCCACCCGCCCCAGCTGAGCCCAGCATTCCCTCTCAAGGGCTTGTTTTATACTCAGTGAGAGCTCAGACTCTAGGGCCAGACTGCTGAGGCTGCGTTCTGCTCTTACAGAGCCTTGTGACTTAGGGCCAGCTACTAACTTATTCGGACCTCAGTGCTCTCATTTGTAAAATGAGAGTATTAGGACTTACATCACAGGGTTGCTAAGCCAAATAAGAAAAAGAGCCAGGTGCAGTGGCTCATGCCTATAGTCCTAGCACTTTGGGAGGCCAAGGTGGGTGGATCACCTGAGGTCAGGAGTTCGAGACCAGCCTGACCAACATGGTGAAACCCCGTCTCTACTAAAAATACAAAAATTAGCCAGATGTCATGGCCCTTGACTGTGATTCCAGCTACTTAGGAAGCTAAGGTAAGAGAATCATTTGAACCAGGGAAGTGGAGGTTGCAGTGAGCCTAGGTCATACTACTGTACTCCAGCCTGGGCAACAGAACAAGACTCCATCTCAAAAAAAAAAAAAAAGGAAAAGAAGCAAGTCTCTGGCACATAGTAGGTACTCAGTAGCCATTAGCCATTATCATCATTATTATTATCTGTTGAGGGTTTTTTCTGTGGCCAGCCCCGTGCCAAGGACAAGGAATCCAGCAATCGGTAAGGGTCCCATTGGAGCTCACACTATGGAGCAGATGTGTGGTAGATTCATTTATCATTGCAATATATTCATTGCATCCCCCCAGCCCACCCCCTTGGCGCTGGGCTTGGCCCTGTGACTTGCCTTGGCCACAGGATGTTGGCAATAACATGGCAGCAGAGGCTGGGGCAGCACCTGCACAGCTGGGCTGTGCTCCTGCATTTCTGCCATATCCAGAGACGAGCAAGCCCAGGCTGGGCCACTGGTTCTAGGAGGCGGGGAGAGACCTAGGGAGTGAAGCCAGCCAGCCGAGATCAACCCTTTCCCAGTCGATACACAGCTGGCTGACAAAAGCCACAGAGCGAATGTAGTTCTTATTGCTGTGTGCCTCTGTGGTTCTTATTTTTATTTTTTTGAGACTGAGTCTGGTTCTATTGCCCGGGCTGGAGTGCAATGGTGCAATCTCGGTTCAAGCGATTCTCCTGCCTCAGCCTCCCGAGTAGCTGGAATTTTACAGGTGCACACCACCATGCCTGGCTAATTTTTGTACTTTTAGTAGAGATAGGGTTTCACCATGTTGGCCAGGCTGGTCTTGAACTCCTGACCTCAAATGGTCTGCCTGCCTTGGGCTCCCAAAGTGCTGGGATTATAGGCATGAGCCACAGCACCCAGCCACCTCTGTGGTTCTTCAGTTGTTAGGCAGCATTACTGTGGCCATAGCTGGCGACACAGAGAGAAGGAATCATCAACAGGCAAGTGTAACCTGACGTGGCAAATGCTGTCACGGCAGTAGCAACAACTAGAGGAACCGGGACATGTGCCAGGCAGTCTGCCTTTAGAACTCAAGCTTTCAGACTCTGCGGCCTCTCTCTCCTCCCTCTCTCCTTCCTCCCACCCCTCCTCCCCACACGCAATGCTCAGTAAACACTTAGTGAATGATATGGCCCCAGCAGTGATTTTCCCACTGGAGCTCAAGGACCACCTCTAAGTGGTGTCACCCAGGGCTCGTCAGCCTTCCCTGGTTACTGTAACTTGTCCTCATTCCTTAATCTATACCAAAGGCCCTGAAGGCTGTGGCCACCCAGGTGTCTCTCCACCCGGGCTGGGCTGTTCCCACCCCTAAATGCCACACAGCCCAGCAGTCCCCGCCCTCTTATCTCTAGTGCAGCCCTGGGGTGGGAGGATTGGCCACATCCTACAGCCACAAAGCCAGCAGGGCCCAGCTGACCAGTCCTGGAGCAAGAAGCCCTGGGAGGAGAAAAAGGGACCTGATGTGTGAGTAAGCCAAGGGGAAAGGGGTGCAGCACGGTCCTCTTCTGGAAGAGATCGTGAGACAGTGGAGAAAACCCTGGCTTTAGCGCCTTCTGACCCAGGTTGTTAGCCCAGCTCTGCCATTATGAAGCCAACTTGTTCCACCTCTCGGAGCTTTGATATCCTTGACTGTAAAAGGGGATAACAAAGACCGCCAAGCCCTGTGGTTGGAAGCATAAAATGTTAGAGTCCCAACAAATATCAGCTCCCGTCCCCACTTGCCTGTGGGTCTCAACTTCAAGCAGGGAAGTGGACCTAAGGCCTCCAAAGCGGAGATTCCTCCCAGGCAGGTGTGGCATTGGAGGTCGCAAACAGAGTGATCAGAGCACAGGCTTTGGACTCAGACAGCCCTGGGCTCTGCTCACCAGATGCATGACCTTGGCCCGGACACCTCACTGCTGAGCACCGGCTCTGTTTCCGTCTCCCTGGGATAACAGAGGTCCTCCCGAGTGGAGCTGCGAGCGGTGGACGCTGGGACACAGAAGCACCCATTGAATGGGAGCTGGTAAAGGATATGGGTTTGCATAATGTGGTTTGAACAGAAAGATATGACATGTCTGCTGTGTGTGCCCCTCCTTGCCAGGGGACTTGCCAAGTGCACACATCGCCCTGCTGTCACTGTCCCTGGACTCCAGAAAAAAAAAGGTGCAGAGGCGAGGTGGGCCTGGACAGGGCCGGGTTAAAAGCCTCGTTCCGTTGGATTTGCCCACCACACAGCTGGAAAGGAGGGGCGGGGCCCGCGCTGCCCGCTTTCATGTTGTTCTATATTTACCACCCGTCGGTCTGTCTGTCTGGTGGGTGTGCGTTGATCCCTGCCCAGCGCCTCCCTGGCTCCCAGGGGCGCCGTTATCACTGTACGTGAACGCTTTATCTCCCTGCAAGGCCCACGAGGCATTTTGCTTTCAGGTCTAAACCTCCACCAGTCCAATTTCAAACGCTTTCTATGTGACAGCCAGTGGCTGCAGCCCGCTTTCTGGTCTCACTGACTTCAGTTTCTGACCCTCCGCATCGGCTCAAAGGGAGCTTTCTGAAACCTTTCTCCCTCTGACAACTCACTCTGCATTCACACGTACAGTGTTTATTGGAACATTGTGCTGGGTGCTGGGGATATAGGAGCTAATGCTTCCTAGAGATGATAGTGAAAAAAATAGTGACCTGTGGTCATGAGTGCCACCATGTGTAAAGAGACGCAGAGGAACAATTAAAGGCGGTGGCACTTTTAAATGAGGCAATAAATTGATGGTATAGCTGGTGCATTGGGGGCTCCCACAAGCCACCCATGCGGGGCAGTGGGGAGTGCCACTGGTAACCTGGCGAACCCCCAGGCTCAGTTCTCACCCTTTTCCCGTTGACTGGGAAGTCTTTTGATCGGCATCCTGGGAGCAGACCTTTGTCTTAGGGGGAACTTGTGTTAGCCAAGCTACGTTATGAGTTGAATTATGTTCCCCGTAAAGATATGTTAAAGTCCTAACCCCCAGATGAGGTCATAAGGGTGGGTCCTAATCCAATATGACTGGTCTCCTTTTAAAAAGCGTAAATTGTGGCTCAGTGGCTCACACCTGCAATCCCAGCACCTTAGGAGGGCGAGGCAGGTGCATCACCTGAGGTCAGGAATTCGAGGCCAGCCTGCCCAACATGGTGAAACCCTGCCTCTACTAAAAATACAAAAATTAGCTTGGCATGGTGGCGAGCACCTGTAATTCCAGCTACTTGGGAGGTTGAGGCAGGAGAATAGCTTGAACCCAGAAAGCAGAGGTTGCAGTGAGCTGAGATCGCACCACTGCACACTCCAGTCTGGGTGACAGAGTGAGACTCGGTCTCATAAAAATAAAATTAAAAAGTGTACATTTGGACACAATGAGTCACACAGAGGGAAGATGACATGAAGACAAAGAGGGAGAAGACAGCCGTGTCATGACAGAGGCAGAGATTGCAGTGACGCATCTACAAACCAAGGAACGCCAAAGATTGCTGCAGCACCAGAAGCCGGGAAAGGCCAGGAAGGGTTCTCCCCCAGAGCCTTCAGAGGAAGCGCAGCCTTCCAGCACCTTGATTCCAGATTTCCAGGCTCCAGAACTGCGAAGCAATAACTTCTCTTATTTTAAGCCACTTCGTTTTTGGTTCTTTGTTATACGCAGCTCTAGGAAACTCACACAAGAGCTCACGGGCTGATGCGGAAAACCTGATGTGACTTATTGCTTGGCTGTGGAAGATGCATCACTCCGTGAACCAAATCGCTCAGCATCAGATCAGTAAATTCTCTCCCTCAACACGAGCCCTATGGGAAGCCAATTCATAGCCACTCATTCATGCGCCATGGACCTACTGAGCAACTACCACTCACAGGATCTGTGTGTTAGGTGCTGGGAGCACATCTGGAGAATGGGAGGCCAGAAAGTAGGCTGGTACAGGCCAGGGACAGAGGTGGCAGGACCAGGGCACTGTGAGCTGTGTGTTCCTGGAGAGTTGTTTGTGGAGGAAACAGGGCCAGAGGCAGGAACTGAGAGGACCCATTCCTTCCTGGTGGAAGGAGCTGGCGGACTCTCAGTGGAGCTTCTGGGCAGCCCTTTCCAATCCTCCCAGGTGGACTGATCCACAGCTTGCTTCTCTAGATGGGCCCAACGCAATGGCTGAAGCTTCTGCTTCATAAACTCCAGGCTTGTTGCAATAGCTGGGCCTCCCCGAGATTGTCCCAGATGAGGCTGGTTGAAGTTGGAGTTGTCCCCAGAACTATTCATTGACATTTAGCAAGGTGTTACTGGTGTAATCCAGGTGTCACAAAGGGCTCATCCCAGGGCCATCTGGTGGGTGTCCTGCTTGCGGGGTGCAGTGCTTTTGCTCCAGGTCCCTCTACTCCCTCACAGTTTTACTGCCAGCCTTACCCAGTTGAAAGCATCAGTGATCTCTGGCTTCCTCGAGTCATTGATGATGTTCCATTTATCTATTGCTGTGTGAGCAACTACCCCAAAAGTAGTGGCATGCATCCTCCACCATGCTCATCTTTTGTAGGTCAAATAGTCAGATGAAGCACAACGTGGAGGGCTTGGGTTTCTACTCCACAATGTCTGCAGCCTCCGCTGGGAAGACCGGAACAGCTCAGGGCTGGAAGCGTCCGGAGGCTGGGCTGAGATGACTCAAAGACTGGACTCAATCGGAGCTGTCAACCGGAACGACTTCTTGCGGCCTCTCCGCATGGCTTGAGCTTCCTCACAGCATGGTGGCCTCAAGGATAGTTGGACTTCTTACATGACAGCACAATTCTCAAAGAGCAAGAATTCCAACAGACCAGGCTGAAGCTGGAGAGCCTTTTATGAGCTAACCTTGGAAGTCACATGGCATCATCTCCGTTGCATTCTGTTGGTCAGAGCAGTCCCAAGTCCTTCTAGAGTCAGGGGCAAGGACTTAAAGTCATGAACATGAATATAGACCTGTACTCCATAGAAGGAATGTCAAAGAATTTGCAACTACACTTTAAAACCACCACAGTAAATTACATATGTAATTACATAGTCATTACACAGTCAATTACTAATAGGAACCCAGATTTCCCTTAGCTCTAGGTTTTGGGAATACACTTCACTTGACTGTCAACACTTGGCTCTTCCATTAAGTACAAGACGAGGTCCAAATCCCTTGCATGAAAACCGAAGTCCTCCCTAGCCTGGTTCCAGCCTGCATTCCAGCATCCCCCTTTGGTCATCTGCGTTTCCCCAAGTTGGCTGAATGCTCTCATGGAAGCATGCCACTGTGGTTCTGAGGACTGCGGCCTTCAGAGGGACACACTTTTTTCTTTTTTTTCTTTTCTTTTTTTTTTTTTTGGTTCTTTTTTTCTTTTTTCCTTTTTTTGAGACAGGGTCTTGCTCTGTCACTCAGGCTGGAGTGCAGTGGCACAACCAGGGCTCACTTCAGCCTCGACTTCCTGGGCTCACGTGAGCCTCCCACCTCAGCCTCCCAAGTAATTGGGTCTATAGACACACACCACCACATCCAGCTAATTTTCAAATTTTTTGTAGAGATGGGGGTCTCACTATGTTGCCCAGGTTGGTCTGAAACTCCTAGACTCAAGTGATCCTACCACTTCAGCCTCCCAAAGTGCTGAGATCACTGGTGGTAGCCACTGCACTGGGCCTAGACAGCCTTTTCTTACCCACCAAAGGTGTTACTGAGGCTGGTGACATCCCATAGACTTCTAGAAGCTCAGAGCTCCCAAAAGGGACACCGCGAACCCATCTGGAGCTCTGGATCTCCAGCCGAAGGATGCTTTCCCTGCGTCCTCCACTAACGACTCAGCCATCTGTCTTCCTTTCCTGAACACTGCTCCACTGGAAGCTGCACAGAGGCCCCATCTGGGGCTTCAAAGCCAGTGGAATGAGTGGCCCTAAGCACAGGAACCAGAGCTGCCTGTGATTCTCTGGAGTTCCCATCCAAATTCATTAACTACTCACAGAGCACAGACAGCTGAGCATTGTCTGCCTGCTGGAAAGGGCCGCCTTTGAAGTCATCAGTGGAGCATTGAATAGGCCCCGAAGCACAGCAGAGACCTGGAGGGGCCGCTCTTTTAGAAGGATCCAGCCCTTGCCGTAAGGGCTGGAGAGACGACCAGAGGGCCATGCTACTGCCAGCAGGGACCTGTGATCCCCACCAAAACAGATGACCAGAGGGATGGCAGGTCCAGACACAAAGCCCCTTCTCAGTTTAGTCAGTTCTTCCCTTCCCCCTCCCTTCATTCATTCATTCACTCATTCATTCAACTGGTATTCACAGAGAGCCCACCTGAGACAGGCTCTGCTGGGCCTGACTCTGGAGGTTACCAGATGACCAGGACAAATTCCCTCCACCCCATCCTCATCCTCCAGATCCTCAGAGCAGCCTGAGTTCATCCTGGCCCTGCCACTCCCCAGCCAAGTCTCCCTGGTATAGTGGGTTGAATGGTGGCCGCCTAAAAGACAGGTCCTCATCAAATCCCTGGAACTTGTGAATAAGCCCTTATATGGAAGAAAAAAAAAATGGTCTTTGTAGATAAAATTCAGTTCAGGATCCTGAGACGAGATCATCATGGATTAGCCAGGCAAGCCCTGACTCCAATGACAAGCATCCCTTATAAGGGACACAGAGGGAGACTTAAGACACACAAAGAAAAAGACCATGTGAAGGTGGAGGCACAGAGTGGAGTGATGTCGCCACGAGCCAAGGGATTCCTAGAATCACCAGACGCTGAAAGAGGCTGGTAGGACTCTCCCCTAAAGCCTTTGGAGGGAGCACGGCCCACATCTTGATCTCCTCCGTGTCTGTAGAAGTATACACTGGTGTTTAAAGCCACCCAGTTTGTGGACATTTGTACTGGCGGCCACAGGAAACAAATACACCAGACCAGCTTCCCCACCTTCCCAAGGTGTGGCGGGAGGCCACCCACTTCCCAGGGTGGCAGGAAGGAGGGAGCAGGCGTGCGTTCAGGGAGGCTCTTGGGGCCCAGCCTGGCAGCTGGTAGGACGTTGGGAAACACTGGCTGTGGTTTGGCTCTGAAGACACTCTCACCCCTACTAAATTTCCAAGTGAGGCCCTGAAATGTGAAGATACAAGACTGGATTCTAATCCTGTTTAGAGGTTTTTAAAGGGGCTGCTTGTGCTAGCTGCCACCTTGGAACCACCCACATTCCATGAGGTGTGGTTTTCAGATCTTTGGTCTCCTGGACAAGAACGAATTCTTTGGGGACTGGCACATCAAATTTACAAACATGTAAGGTCAATAGCACGGGCCTGTGCTTAGGCTTGTGCACCCAAAAGGTATTCAGTGCATCAAGCCTGGGTAAACTGATCCCAGGGTCCAGTTGTAAAGAATTCAGTGCATCAAGCCTGGGTAAACTGATCCCAGGGTCCATTGTAAAGAATTCAGTGCATCAAGCCTGGGTAAACTGATCCCAGGGTTCGTTGTAAAGAATTCAGTGCATCAAGCCTGGGTAAACTGATCCCAGGGTTCATTGTAAAGAATTCAGTGCATCAAGCCTGGGTAAACTGATCCCATGGTCCAGTGGTTAAGAATTCTTATTTTAGTTATAGTCATCTGCAGGAGCTCCTAATGTGTAAGGCTTTTAAAAGACTCTTCATTTGGAAATAATTAGATTCACGGGAAATTTTAAAAAATAGTACATCGGAGTTCATGTACCATTCACCCAGCTTTCCCCAGTGGTGATGTCTTACACAGTCCAACATCAAAAGGAAATTGAGGCTGGGCACAGTGGCGCATGCCTATAGTCCCAGCACTTTGGGAGGCTGAGTCAGGCAGATCACTTGAGGTCAGGAGTTTGAGACCAGCCTGGCCAACGTAGTGAAACCCTGTCCCTACCAAAACTACAAAAAAAATTAGCCAGGCATGGTGGCAGGTCCCTGTGATCCCAGCTACTTAGAAGGCTGAGGCAGGAGAATTGCTTGAATCCAGGAGGCAGAGGTTGCAGTGAGCCAAGATTGCACCATTGCACTCCAGCCTGGGCAACAGAGTGAGACTCCATCTCAAAGAAAAAAAAAAGAAAAAGAAAAAGAAATTACATGGGTTTGATTATGTGAGCTGGATCGCCCACCTGAATCCATTCCCTCCAGGTTTTTCACATGCATTCATATGTGTGACATACTGTGGGGGTCTCACACAGGAATATTCCCCGACACGCCGTCCTGGACCGGTCCCCGACAATACTGTGTGGGAGGATTCTCAAAGTAATATTATCCCGTGGATTACATTTGTGTAGCTACTACCACAATTAAGATCCAGAACAATCCCATTCCTACACAGGAACTCTCCCAAGCTGCCCCTTTACACCCATAGTCCTCTGCACTCCTGTCCCCTGGCAGCCACTACTCTGTTCTTCATCTCAGTAGTTTTGTCATATCAAGAATGTTATAGATGGGCACACATGACATAGAGATAGGAACAGTAAACACTGGGGATTCCAAAAGTGGGAGGCAAGAAGGGGCTAAGGGTTGAAAAGCTGCCTGTGGGGTCCTGTGTTCACCACTTGAGCAACAGGATCATTAGAAGCCCACACCTCAGCATCACACAATGCACCCATGTAACAAACCTGCACATGATGCACCCCCGAATCTAAAATTTTAAAACAACCAATTATTCCAAGTGAAAGAAACCAATCACACAATATTGCGTGTTGTATATTTCCGTTTATATGAAATGTCCAGAATAAGCAAATCTACAGAGAAACTTAATAGATTGTGATTGCCTAGGGATGGGGTGGCTGACAAGGGGATTGAGGGATTAAAGGGTTTCATCTGGAGGTGATGAAAATGCTCCGAAATTGATTGTGGTGACTGTTGTCCAACTCTGTGAATATACCAAAAGCCACAGCATTATACACGATAAATGGGTAAATAGCATGTGGGTATATACATCAGTAAAGCTGCTTCTAAAAGAAGAATGTTATGGACATGGTCGCCAGTGGTATGTAACCACTTGAGATTGGCTTTTCTCACTCAGCATCATTCCCTTACAGTCCGTCTCAGCAGTTGCCCAAAATAATAGGTGGACCCTCCGCATGGCTGAGTAGTATTCCATTGTACGGATGTCCCAGAGTATGTTTAACTATTTACCTGTTTGACATTTGAGTTGTGTCCCTTTTTTGGGGTATTAAAGCTGCTATGGCTGCGTGTGGTGGCTCACACCTGTAATCTCAACACTTTGGGAGGCCAAGGCGGGTGGATTACCTGAGGTTGGGAGTTCGAGACCAGCCTGACCAACATGGAGAAATCCCATCTTTACTAAAAATACAAAATTAACCAGGCTTGGTGGTACATGCCTGTAATTCCACCTACTCGGGAGGCTGAGGCAGGAGAATCACTTGAACCCAGAAAGTTGAGGTTGCAGTGAGCCGAGATTGCACCATTGCACTCCAACCTGGGCAACAAGAGCAAAACTCCATCTCAAAAAAATAAAATAAAATAAAATAAGCTGCTATAAACATTTGTGTACAGATGTTCGTATGGACCTAAGTTTCCATTTTGCTGAGCTGAATACCTGAGTAAATGTTTTATTTTAAGTGTCTGTTATCCAGTACACATCTGTTAAGAAATGGCTATCTGCATCTGGGAGCAGTGGTTCATTCCTGTAATCCTAGCACTTTGGGAAGCTGAGGAGGAAAGATCACTTGAGGCCGATAGTTTGAGACCAGTCTGACCAACATAATTAGACTCCATATCTACAAAAAATAAAAATAAAAAAATTAGCCAGACATGGAAGTGTGTGCCTGTGGTCCCAGCTACTCAGGAGGTTGAGGCAGTAGGGTCGGTCAAGCCTGCAGTGAGCTATGGCACCAATGCACTCCAGCCTGGGATGACAGAGAGATCCTGTCTCCATAAAATAAAAATAAAAGAAGTTACTCTCTGCAAAACTTTAGATTTTGTGCTTTAAGGAGCCATGTCGTTAGTTACTTTTCTAAAGGGAAATCAGACCAGGTATGGTGGCTCATGCCTGTAATCCCAGCAGTTTGGGAGGCTGAGGCAGGTGGATCACCTGAGGTCAGGAGTTCAAGACCAACCTGGCCAACATGGCAAAACCTGTTTCTACTAAAAATACAAAAATTAGCTGGGCATGTTGGTGGGTGCCTATAATCCCAGCTACACAGGAGGATGAGGCAGGAGAATCGCTCGAACCTGGGGGTGGAGATCACAGTGAGCAGAGATTGTGCCACTGCACTCCAGCCTGGGCGACAGAGCAACACTCCATCTCAAATAAATAAATAAATAAATAAATATAAATAAATAAATAAAGGGCAATCATCTTGTTCTGACATGGCTTTGAAAATGGGGCTTGTTCTATACAGAAGCCACCTGTGAGAAAATAATTGCTTCAGTTTTATCCAAGGGAAATCTAATTATTCTCACAACCAATTCGAAAAGCAGAGAAGAGTCAGACATTGTACCATCAATTATATAAGATGACACGGAAATCAGTGGTTGATGTTTTATTTTTAATTCTACCAAGTCTGAACTCTAATAGTGGACTACCTGCAAGCTTTCAGAGGGATGGATACCTGGGATGGACGCAGGAGAGAGGACCAGGTGATGCTGTGTCCTTGACTGGGAAGATAATGACAAGGCAGCCGTCCAGGCTTCTGGGTTCCCAGCCTTCACACTTCTAAGTAAGACATTTCAGATACACCATGAGTTCTAAAGAAGTTTTACCATTGATGGCCGGGCGCAGTGGCTCACGCCTGTAATCCCAGCACTTTGGGAGGCCGAGGCGGGTGGATCATGAGGTCAAGAGATCGAGACCATACTGGTCAACATGGTGAAACCCCGTCTCTACTAAGAATACAAAAATTAGCCAGGTGTGGTGGCGCGTGCCTGTAGTCCCAGCTACTAGGGAGGCGGAGGCAGGAGAATTGCTTGAACCCAGGAGGCGGAGGTTGCAATGAACCGAGATCGCGCCATTGCACTCCAGCCTGGGTAACAAGAGGGAAACTCCGTCTCAAAAAAAAAAAAAAAAAAAGTTTTACCATCGAAAATGGTCATTCCTATGGCAAACTGTGGAAACAGAGGGAGCTTCAAGTGTGTCCCTATGAGGCTTAGCAAAAAAATAATTACCACATCTGGACTGGCTCAGTGGTTCACGCCTGTAATCCCAGCACTTTGGGAGGCCAAAGCGGGTGAATCACTTGAGCCCAGGAGTTTGAGACCAGCCTGGGCCACATTTTTTATACTATGCAATTCTGATTCAAAAGTAAACTACAAAGAGGAGAAAATATATTTAACATAAAATTTGAATAAAATATTTTCCAAAATCTTAATGAAGACTTACTTTTATAAAAATAACTTTTACGGCCGGGTGCGGTGGCTCAAGCCTGTAATCCCGGCACTTTGGGAGGCCAAGGCGGGTGGATCACAAGGTCGAGAGATCGAGACCATCCTGGTCAACATGGTGAAACCCCGTCTCTACTAAAAACACAAAAAATTAGCTGGGCATGGTGGCGCGTGCCTGTAATCCCAGCTACTCAGGAGGCTGAGGCAGGAGAATTGCCTGAACCCAGGAGGCGGAGATTGCGGTGAGCCGAGATCGCGCCATTGCACTCCAGCCTGGGTAACAAGAGCGAAACTCCGTCTCAAAAAAAAAAAAAAAAAAAAGAAGAAGAAGTAGAACAGATTCTGAAGAAAGTGTATCTCCTCAGACTTAGAAGTTGAAAGTGACAAAAAGCATGGCCGGGCACAGTGGCTCACTCCTGTAATCCCAGCACTTTGGGAGGCCAAGGTGGGTGGATTACTTGAAGTCAGGAGCTCGAGACCAGCCTAACATGGTGAAACTCTGTCTCTACTAAAAATACAAAAATTAGCCAGACGTAGTGGCGAGTGCCTGTAATCCCTGCTACTCAGGAGGCTGAGGCAGGAGAATCGCTTGAACCCAGGAGGCGGAGGGTATAGTGAGCCAAAATCACACCACTGCACTCCAGCCTGGGTGACAGAGCAAGATTCAATCTCAAAAAAAAGGGGGGAGCCAAAAAAGTAATAAATCAATACAAAATAAACATGGAAGAGAATGTCATTTGTATTTAATACTGCATGATACTAATTTTTGTTTGTTTGTTTTCATTTTTGTAGAGATGGGGTCCCACAGTGTTTTCCAGGCTGGTCTCAAACTCCTGGGCTCAAGCAGTCCTCCCACCACAGCCTCCCAAAGTGCTGAGATTATAGGCTGGAGCCACTATGTCCGGGCGATGCTGAATATTATCTTTACTGAACACAAACACACCACATGAAACAGTTGTTCAAATGCTTTCTGTTTTGTGCAAGTTTTTGATGAGTTGTGCATCTAGATGTTTAAGACTGCAGAGTGATATTTAGGAAAATGGATTGGAATTTTTGGACGAACAGGAAATTCATGTAAAACCCATTTACATAAAGAATTGATAGCCTCTGGCTCTCAGAAAATTCACTATCCTGCAAGCTTCAGGATTTGGATAAGGAGGGATACTTGTTCCCATTTACCTGAGCCATTGGCAACACCAAATAATCATTGTTATCATCGTTGCCACTCTCGTGGGCAAGAAATGCCCTCTCATGGTTTCGGTATCCTGTCGGGGATTTTCGAGTCACGGTGGGGCATCCTTTCATCTCTCACTGTTTCTATTTCTCCCAACAACTGGGTAGCTTTAGGGTGTCCCAGTCAGCAGATCGTCTTGCCTTGAAGAGAGTGAGACCCAGCCTCCAGTCAGTGCCCCAACTGCCCGTAATCCCTGCCCACCAAGCTAACCCACCAGAGCTTCCCAGACCTCGACAAGCTCTCTGACAAGCACCTTCCAAAACTTGCAGAGGGCACAGGAGCCCATTAAGACAGGAGTCCCCAACCCCTGACCTCAAACTAGCACCAGTTCATGGCCTGTTAGGAAATGGGTGGCCCAGCAGGAGGTGAGCATTACTGCCTGAGCTCTACCCACTATCAGATCAACAGCGGCATTAGATTCTCATCATAGGAGAGAGAACCCTATTGAGAACTGCGCAGCAAGAGATCTAGGTTGTGCACTGCTTATGAGAATCTAATGCCTGATGTTACCTCCCAAAACCACCCCACCCCCACCTCCTTCCATGCCAAAAAGGTTGGGGATCACTACATTAAGAGACGCAGGCTGATCTGAGCATCCTCTGGAAGAAGAGTCTAGCACAGAGGGTGATAGTTAAAAGGCACAGAGTTGTTGAGGTGATGAAAATGTTGACTGTGGCAATGGTTGCATAACTCTGTGAATATACTAAAACCCATTGAGTCATACACTCATACATTCATATGGTATGTGAAGTTTATCTCAATAAAGCTGTTAATAAGAAAAAGGAAATGTCAAACCCAAGACTTGCAATATGCTTCTTTGATTACAACCCCACCTGCTCCTTCCCTGCGCAGCATCTCCAAGGTGTTTGTGCAAATCACGAGATGCTGACCAGGGACCACCAAGGTAATTGACTGGATGGTAAATGTGCACAGTCGCCGTCTTCCTACTGTTAGCAAACAGCCTGACTGAATCCTCTAGGCCGGGAAGAAAAGCGTGTCTATATAAAGATAGTAACCGAGGATTATTAACCCGTAGCAGGAAAAAAGCCAACTGAAATACCCTTGGAACTATGGCACCAGTTAACTGTATCATGGAGCATGACAGAATCATTTAAAAATAATGTATTTCATCTGCCTGCCTTGGTCTCCCAAAGTGCTGGGATTACAGGTGTGTGCCACGGCACACAGTCTCTTTTTTTAACCAGATCCCTGGTAAACTCATTACCACAGGGAAGACACCAAGCCATTCATGAAGGATCTGCCCCCATGACCCAAACATCTCCCACTAGGCCTCGCCTCCAATACAGGAGATCACATTTCGACATGAGATTTGGAGGAGACACACAGCCAAACCGTATCAGTGTCCATCAACAGAGAACAGAGTACGTTATTATTATTATTATTATTATTATTAAGATTATTTTTGAAATGGAGTTTCATTCTTGTTGCCCAGGCTGAAGTGCAATGGCATGATCTCAGCTCATTGTAATCTCGTCCTCCCGGGTTCAAGCAATTCTCCTCCCTCAGCCTCCCAAGTAGCCGAGATTACAAGCACCCGCCACCAAGACTGGCTAATTTTGTATTTTTAATAGAGACAGGATTTCACCATGTTGGTCAGGCGGGTCTTGAACTGCTGACCTCAGGTGATCTGCCTACCTTGGCCTTCCAAAGTGCTGGGATTACAGGCGTGAGCCACCATGCCTGGCCATCAGAGTAAATTATTTACAGTGTGTCCCACAGTGGGATGCTACATAGGCATTTAAAAGAATGTCGCAGCTCCATGGAAACTGACATGGAAGATCACCAAGATACATTGATGACAGTCCAAGACGTTGTGCATAGGATTCTTCCATTTCGATAATTTTCTGTACACACATGTATACATACATATATATATATATATATATATATATATATATATATATATAAACTCACAGATACTTGAATACAGGGGCAAAGTATTTAACAACTGGTAGAGAAGGATGCCACCTGTTAGCACAGAGGCTGGCAGGTGTGCTGCATTGCTGTGTCTCAGCCTAATGCTAAGCCTGAGGCTTCTTTTGTGGATATACAAGAACCAGCTTGGAAGGAGATATGAGAAGCTCATGGCAGTGCTTGTGTATTAATTACAAAGCTTTTGATGGAAAAGGAGATTAGCTAACCCAACTAATACTCAACTTTTACTACTCAACAATGAGAAACCAAACAACATAATAAAACATGGTCAAAATATTTGCAAAGGGTCGGGTGCCATTGGCTCACGCCTGTAATCCCAGCACTTTGGCAGGCCAAGGCAGGCGGATCACTTGAGGTCAGGAGTTCAAGACCAGTCTGGCCAACACGGATAAACCCTGTCTCTACTAAAAATACAAAAATTAGCCGGGCATGGTGGCACACACCTGTAATCCCAGCTACTCGAGAGGCTGAGGCAGGAGAGCTGCCTGAACTCAGGAGGTGGAGGTTTCAGTGAGCTGAAATAGCACCACCGCACTCCAGCCTGGAAGATAGAGCAAGACTCCATTTCAGCATTGAAAAAACACATCTCAGTCCATTCGGGCTGCGATAACAAAATACCATAAACTGGGTGGTTTATAAACAACAGAAGTGTATTTCTCACAGTCCCAGAGGCTGGGATGTCCAAGAGGAAGACACTGACAGATTCAGTGTCTGGTGAGGGCCAACTTCCTGGTTCCTTGATTACATCCTCTCGCTGTGTCCCTGCATGGTGGAAGGAGAAGAGTGTCTCTCTGGAGCCTCTTTGGGCCTCTTTTATAAAGTCACTAATCCCATTCATAAGCTCCACTCTCATGACCTAATCACCTCCCAAATGCCCTACCTTCTACTACCCTCACCTTGGGGGTTAGAATCTCAACACATTAATTGGGGCAGGAGAGGAAATCACAAACATTCAGACCATAGCAAGCCACTTCGTCTAAGAAGATATGTGGCCAGCAAATAAGCACATAACATCATTATCATTAGGAAATCGAAACTAAAGCCACAATAAAGACTACTACACACCCACCAGAAAGGCTATTTTTTTTTTTTAAGACAAACTCTCATTCTGTTGCCCAGAATTGAGTGCAGTGACGCGATCTCAGTTCACTGCAACCTCTGTCTCCAGGGTTCAAGTGATTCTCCTGTCTTAGCCTCCTGAGTAGCTGGGATTATAGGTGCGCAACACCACTCCCAGCTAATTTCTGTATTTTTAGTAGAGACAGGGTTTCCCCATGTTGGCCAGGCTGGTCTCAAACTCCTGACCTCAAGTGATCTGCCCGCCTCAGCCTCCCAAAGTGCTGGAATTACAGGCATGAGCTACCACACCTGGCTGAATTATGACTTCATATTATCTTTTGAGGGAGGAAGTTTTGCTTAGACATATTTCCTAATTTTTCCACAATGAACATATATTGCTTTTGTAAACAAAAAGGTATCTGAGACAGGTCTCTATCAATTTAAAGGTTTATTTTTCCAAAGTTAACCTTTTATCTGTAACTATCTGCTTAGGAATCAAAGGAAAGGCAATTTTTTGCATGACTCAGCTTTCAGCTTAATTTTATTTTCTTTCGGCATAGTGAATCGCCCAGGCTGGAGTGCAGTGGTGCAATCTCAGCTTACTGCAACCTCTGCCTCCTGGGTTTAAGTGATTCTCCCATCTCAGCCTCCTGAGTAGCAGTAGTAGTGAAGTGGAATTCCAATACACCCTCTCGTGTGTGTGACTTCAGGTCAATCTCTGACAAGCTGCTGGCTCTGCAAGGCAGGTGGGATCTTACTCTTCTGTCCACAGGACGCAGCAGAATGTAGCTTTAGTACACACTCAATAGGATACGGGAGTGGATGGGAGTACCAGGTCCATCAGGGCAGCAGCAGGAGCTTGCAGAGTCTGACAGCTCACCCCGTCTTGGTCCACTAATCATTGCTTCTGAAGCCTGTTCAGGTGGTGGTGGAGAACGCCATGAAAAAGCTATCTCTTGCAAACCAAGAATGCCCTTCTTAAAAATTATGAAGTTTCTGCCAGGAGCACTCTTGTTCTTTGTACCAGTCAGGCTATCAGATTAAATCGGATTCACCATTCGTTCCTTCTTCCATCATATTCACTCGCTACTCTATGGATTCCTCTTATCTAGGGGTACCCTTTGCCAGCAAACAAGATTGCAGGGGGAAAAGGGGAAGAGCGAAGATTTAAGAATAAGAAAAAAGATAACATTGCACATGCAGCTAATTCTACCCATTAACTTTTTTTTCCATGATTGGGAAAGATAGCCAGTTGGCCCGGGCCTGCTGTGCCCCTCTCAGCCCTTTGCCATTTGGGAAACTCTGCTGTGTCTTTGGGTCCTGATTTCTGGCCTACCCTGGCATCCTCTTCTTCTTTGCCTAAGCGCTCTTTTTCTAAAGTTGAACCCCAAACAGAAAGGACTCTGAGGCCATCTTGCTTTCGTTTGGGAGTGAATGCAGCAGCCGGGGGGTTACTGCGTGAGAGGCACTGTGTGAGCTCCTGGTGTGCGTCGTGTCCTTTGATCATCCCAGCACCGCTAAGAGGTCAGAACTGATGCGGAGGAGGCAATCCATTGCTGAGGGTATACAGCCAGGAGGAGAACAACTAGAACCCAGGCCTCTGACACCAAAGGCCACACTTTTGACCAAGGCACTGTGGCCCATCAACGATGCATGTTGACCACCACCACGAACCCTGAAGCAGCCTGGGCCTGCTGCTGGGGACTGAAGGGACACTGAGGTGATAACACCCACCCCTCCCCTCATCCCCGGGCTGAGTCCTTCATTCCTGACAACAGGGCTGAGACTCCTGTCTGCTATCTCTTAGATTAGCCCACAGCTATTTTTATTCTGCTCTTGCTTAGGGAAGAAACACAGCTTGGGCAAAGCCTCCAGCAGGGCCCCAGGGAAGACCACCGTTAGCCAAGGAGGAACACAGAACTTGCTTCAGTGTCTTTTTTCTGCCACGTACACACACTAACACAATGTACTGATGCCTTCTTTTCAGAACAAGCTTCAATGAATCTGTTGAAATAAAGCAAATTCTCATCTCCTAGTTTGGTGGGGAAAAGGTTTCGAGGACACGGGCTGGGTGACGGGAAATGGGACCCAAGAAGGAAAAAACAGGAAGCATGCTAGGGAAGCCGGGAAGAAGCAGGCTGCAGTGTGGGCAGCCATCAGTAACGTGGGGTAGGTGAGGAGCCCCAGCCACAGGGCAGTGGAGCCGATCAGGGTCCGGCGCTCGCCTGGGAGGCCTGCCTGCATTGCACATTTAACTTTTGAATGATGGCTGAGTATCCTGTAGATATGGTCAAAGCTGTAGGGACATGGATGACCTTGCCTTTGATACAAAGGGAACATGATGTGAGACATTTAAGCCTGAATAGGAGGGGAGTTGCTTGAGAGGTTAAGAGGGAAACCAAGACAATATGGCACCACATAGCCGGGAGCTTTCTGGAAGAACCAGTGCCCAACAGGGCCAATGACTGTGAGAGGTAAGAAAAGGGTGGGTAGGGGCAGGAGGTGGCCTCCAGGTAGGCAGCCTGAGGTCACTGAGGCCCTACACTCAGCTCTTGCCATGTGGCCTTGCTTGCCCTCCTCGGATGTGCCAGTATGCCCCTGCCTGACTCTAGCTGCTACCTCTGTGTGGAAGCCTCACAGAGGCTGCTCCGTACCTTTAATTCCTTGACTGTCTGCTAATCAAAATGTAACAGTAAAGCCAGGCACAGTGGCTCATGCCTGTAATCCCAGAACTTTGGGAGGCTGAGGCGGAAGGATTGCTTGAGCCCAGGAGTTTGAGACCAGCCTGAGCAACAAAGTCAGGATTCATCTCTACAAAAAAATAAGCAAAATCTAGCCAGGCGTGGTGGTGCACACCTGTCGTCCCAGCTACTTGGGAGGCTGAGGTTCGTAAATTGCTTGAGCCTTGGAGGCAGAGGTTGCAGTGAGCCATTATCACACCACTGCACTAGAACCTGGGCAACAGAGCAAGACCCTGTCAAAATAAAAGTAAAGTAGCATCTGAGCGTGCATTACTGTTTAACAGTGAAAATTAAGACCACTTAGGAAACATATTCCAAAACCAAAATATACATAAGCTTCATACATTTGTTTTTAAAAATCTGAAACCTACATATAAATATGCTTACGTACACATGCAGTGTGTGTGTGTGTGTGTGTGTGTGTGTGTGTGTGTGTATCTCCATAAGAGCATTTCAAATGGACTGATGAAGATGACCACACCTGCTGCAAGACTGTAGAGCAAATGTGGACACTGCCCTCTCATGGTTGAGCATGGAGAGGGCCCTGTTCTGCTTTGGGGAAGGATTAACCCTGGTGGCTGCTGGAGGTTGAAAGCTGTTATCAATGACATTTCAAAATGGGTCACATTTGACTCTATTTTCAGAAGGAGGCAAGTAAAAGAGGAATAAAGCGTCAAAGGGAGCATTTTTAGGGCATACAGAGCCCACGCAATTCCATGTTGTGAGGAGGATGTTGACAATTAGTGGGAAGCAGTAAAGAAAAATGTTAAGACAAGAAAATCCTAACTTGATAACATCCATCTGCTGCACTTACAGCTGGAATCTGAGTGGGAATTTCCCATCTGTGCTTTATTCTCAGCTTTAATTTAACTATAAATAAGACACATGTGTGCACAATCTGCTCTGAGTGTCTTTTGGGGCCAGGAATTGTTTAAGGATGATATACAGCCTACAAAGTGTATGTGTGTGTGTGTGTGTGTGTGTGTGTGTGTGCGCGCGCGCGCGCACGCACGCACAGTGTGGGTCTATACTTAGATCCAACTTGGAATCTACCCGTTAAGCTCGTCTGAGACGTGCAGCTAGTTTTTTACAACTTGGTCCCATGATGATCTGCCACTTTATAACTGAGGCCTTCACTCTTGACATCCTCTGCTCAAACACCTCCAACAGAACTGCTGGTGCCTGGCCCAACTTCTCCTGAAACACCTCTGCTGTCAGCGGCAGGAAACCTCAGCGCCCAGAGCCCTGGGGTGGCAGCAATTTAAAAGGCCATGGCAGGCCTGGTCTGAAGACAGCTACACTTGCTGCTTCATATTGTCTCTGGATTCTCAAGTTAACTCTATAAGGACCCATATGGATTATCACCTCCATTTTACATATGGGAAAACTGAGGCTTAGCAACATAAGGGAACTTGCCAATGGTCCTGTGGTCCACTAGCAGTGGAGCCAAATCTCAAAAGCAAGTGTTTGAGCCAAGGGTCAAAGTCTATATTCTTCCCACTTTCCCTTCAGCCTCCACACTGCCCCTCCCAGGTCCTCTGGGGCTATAAATAGTGGGAGAGACTGGGATTTCAAACTCGAGGTCAGCCAGGCCTGTAGCACAAGGAGACTCAGCACCTCCAATGCTGGCTTACCCTGGGCCTTCTTCCTCTGGCCTGGACAGAACTCAGGCTCACATGGTCTCAGCTTCTCACTAGCTTCTCCCTCCTTAGTTATACTTAGCTCTGGACATCAGAAAGGCATGTGCCAGCCCAAATCACTGCATGCCCCCAGGCCTGGCCAAGCTGCTATGGCAGAGAAAGGCATCGTTCATCCTCTTCAGATGTTGGTATGAGCCACTTCCAACATGGGCTGTTTTCTGTTCCATTTCTGTTTTTTTAAAAACACAGATGGAGTCTTGCTATGTTGCCCAGCTGTTCTCGAACTCCTGGGCTCAAGTGATCATCCTACCTCAGCCTCCCAAAATGCTAGGATTAGAGGCATCCCCACCACACCTGGTTGAACAGAGGCTGTTGGACCTTCCTTCCTGACAGTCTGTGAGATTTTATTTCCATGCTTCCTTCTGTTCCTCCTTGAGGGAGGAACCTTGTCTGGTTTACCAATGTATTTGCAATGTTCAGCAATGTCTAAAACACCCTGTGCATGGCAGCTGTTTAATAGTTCCTTGTTATTGGTTGGGAACAGAAAGAAAATAATTCTTTGTTGAATGAATGAATAAATCAATCAATCTAAGTTCATGTCCTAAAAATCTGGACATCAAAAAAGAGGGCTGGGCATAGTGGCTATAATCTCAGCACTTTAGGAGGCAGAGGCGGGTGGATGACCTGAGGTTGGGTGTTCCAAGACCAGCCTGGCCAACATGGAGAAATTCTGTCTCTACTAAAAAAAATACAAAAAATTAGCCAGGTGTGGTGGTGCACGCCTGTAATCCCAGCGACTTGAGGTTGAGACAAGAGAATCTCTTGAACCCAGGAAGTGGAGGCTACCGTGAGCCAGTATCACACCACTGCATTCCTGCCTCGGTGACAGAGCAAAGCTCCAGCTCAAAAAAAAAAAAAACGGAAAAGAGGAACACACATTCCCAGAGCGCCATCTTATAAAATCAAATACATTTTATTCTATTAAATAAAGTCAAGTTTATTCAAGGAATGACCAGGAGTTTTCATCACATTTCTCCCTACCTCTTCTCTCTTCCCTCCACCAGATCTAGCATTTAAGGGTACAGTGGGAGAGGGAGACAGGAGGGGCATCAGGTCCTGGAGGCTGGACTTTAAGTGCTCCAAGCGGTGGCCCCCCATAGTGCACAATGCGGGAGGGAGGCAGTTCCTATGTCCCCAAGGCGGCATCCCAGTCACAGGCCTGCCTCCCAAGGCTCTGTTCACCCTTTACAAGCCAGCCACTTGCAGAAAAGTGGGGCACTGTGTTCCATCCAATCTGCAGGCAACTGGCGCAGACAGAGGGGTGTGTGGCTCAGCTTGGCAGCCTAGAGCTCAGGAACCAGGACAGATCCTGATACAGGAGTTGAAAGGCCAGAACTGGCACCTTTGGGGTCTCACAAAAACGGAAACAGTCGCTTTTTCACGATATAGAGGACCGTAGCAAGAAACAGGGCCAGAGCAAGGAAGATGAGAAGTTTGTCTGTCAGCTCCCGGCGATTGTATTTTGTGATAAGCTTCCGACCCAGCTGGATGGTCCCCGACATGGACTTAAATTCTTCATTTGCATCCAGGATCGTTCGTGAAGAAGTGACTGGAACAAAAGAGGAAGGGGGTCCCACTCAGAGACTGCAGCTTGAGATCCAAAGACCTCAGTCTGCTGGCTGGGGTGCTGATAAAAACAGGCATTCTCAAGTGAGTTCCTCTGAGCTGGAATCAAAGCATGTGGAGACCAGTCAAGATGCCGACAAGGAAAGGCTCATCCTCAGGTCCCATCAGCTCTAGAGAGTGAGGCGGTTTGTTTGGGGGTCCCGAACATGAACGTCACTAGGGAGAAGGGCAGAAGAGGCTTGCTTACCCGGCCACCCGTTCAGCTCTCTGAACCAAGACACACGCTGCTCAGAACCACCAGCCACAAAACCAACCCAGGGATCGTGGGCGGGCACTGTGAGCTCTGTGTTGGGGCAACAGCTGAAGACACCAGAACCTTCCACCTGAGATGTGCCCTCCAGGACATGTGCTGACCAGACCGGCTCTTTGCAGGATCTCAAAAGGGCACGGGTGCACTGGGCTCTGCCACAAGCCCTCACACATACCAGTCCCTCAGGCCAGGGACACTGGCTGTAGCTTTAACAAGGTGACACCTAAGAAGAGGCCCATATCCCTTAAGGGATTGTTGTGTCTAGAGTCAGATGTATTTCTGAGCATGGGTATTTGGGCCTGATGTTGAGGGTAGAAGGTGTACCTGGCGAGGTTCTTCCTTAAAACATAGTGAGAACAGCTGTCGAATAAAATACATTCAGTGAAAAGGGAAAGCCTGTGAAGTGTATCCATTTAGGTAAGAAACAGGGAGATAAATAGTATTTCATTTTCTTAAGTTACAGAAGCTTGGAGGATCACAAGATATTTTTTTAAAAGACACTGGTAACAGTGGTTGCCTCTGGGAAGTGGACCAGAGTGCTGGCAGGTGGGGTCAGCTTTTGTGTCCCTCTTGTACTGTCCAGAACTGTGCTGGCCAATATGGCAGCCCCTAGACATGTGAGGCTGTTGTGCATATAAAACATGACAAATGCAAATGGATATATCAGTGACAGTCAAATCCACACAATGTTTCTGGTTTTGAGACAGAATCTCCCTCTGTCACCTAGGGTGTAGTGCAGTGGCGTGATCTTGGCTCATCGCAGCCTCCACCTCCTGGGTTCAAATGATTCTCCTGCCTCAGCCTCCTGAGTAGGGATTACAGGCACGTGCCACCATGCCTGACTTTTTTTTTTTGGATTTTTTAGTACAGACAGGGTTTTCACCATGTTGGCCAGGCTGGTCTCAAACTCCTGACCTCAAGTGATCCACCCACCTCAGCCTCCCAAAGTGCTGGGATTTCAGGCATGAGCCACCTTGCCTGGCCAAATCCACACAATGTTTCAAAGACTTAATATGAAAAAAGGAAGCTAAAATATCTCAATAATTGGTAATATTAGTTGTACACTGAAACTGTAATAGTTTACATATTGAGCTAAATAAACTCTTATTAAAATTAATTTCTTACGTTTCTTTTTACTTTTTAAAATGTGCCTACTAGGAAATTTAAAGTTAACATACGTGGCTCCTGTTACGTTTCTACTGGCAGTGCTGGGCTCGAGCTTTTTATCCTTCTCTATGTTGTATGTGTTACCTTTTCACAAATTAAAAGCTACTAAGTAAATAAGATACATTATCAGAGGAAACACAGCACCTTTTTGAAAGTGACGGATAAAAGGAGAAAAACAAACGCGCACAGAACAGGAATCCCTCTCCACTCTCTTTCTCCACGCCTGCCTGCTGCCATGTCAAAACCCTAAGAACGTGCTAAGTAAAAACCTCACAGGTCTTTTTTCATAAACTTTACTATTATGGAGAATTTTGAACCATCACAAAGCAGACAGCATAGTACCATGAAATGTCATGTGTCTACCACCCATAACCAAGAACCACCAACCTCTGAAATCCTGTTCACCCTCACCCCACCTCCCCTACTCCTACAACTGTGCTGCGAAGTCCAAACGCCATACTCCTAATAAGATTTCTGTTTCAAAATTATGGTCCTAATAGGCTTTTTAAATCAAGCTGAATTTATGAGGCATAAGGAGGGGGTTATTCTTCTGTATTCTTCTCTTTTTTTCAGTCGTTGTATTCTTCTCTTTTTTTCAATAGCTATCACTTCCACAAAATGGGCCCCAAGAACACTGGACCCTCTCAACACCCCAGAAACCACCAGCATATGTGTCTCCTTCCCACTGTTAGCAGGGCGGGCATCCTCTCACCACACCAGAGCATAAACGCCCTGGACTCAGAGGCTGAGTTGTCTCTCTGCTCCCTCGCTCTCCAATGCCTCACCCACAGGACACACTGAGAGAAGGCCGCTGGCTGGTTCTGAGCTGAAATGTTCAGGTAAGTTGTAAACAGAGAGTGACCATGGGATCGCCTGCTTGCTTTCCTTTTGCTTCTGCCTGTTTGCTGCACTGAAAACGAGTGGTTCAAAATTAAAGATAATTTCTAGAGGTGATAATGGTATTGTGGTTCTGGGGTTGTTTCTGCTTTTTCCCCAGAGTCTCCTATCTTCTAGAGAGATGTACTGAGATATTTATGGACAATGTCTGGGATTTGCTTCAAAATAATCCAGATAGGGGATGGGCTGAGGGCAGAATTGAAAGGAGTCTGGCTGGGGTAATGGGCTCAGGACTCAGGGCTCAGGGGATTCAGGATACCATGCTTTCTACTTTTGTCCATGTGTGCAATGTTCCAGAAGTGTTTCAAAGAGTAAACCCTCTTTTTCTGTTGTCTCATACTGAAGGACCCTGGAGAGGGCTGGTGCTTTTCTGTGTCACAGAGGAGACACTCTGGGAAAACTATTGGAGGGAACCAGAGGGTCTCAAGCAGTCTCTCCTGCAGCCTCTGACTCTCATCTTTTAAAAAGAACTCATAGGAAAAATAACGTTGGGGAGTATAATTGTAAACTAAGGTCCTAGCAGTCTTACCATCAGCCAATTCACCAAACATCCCGTGGAGCAACGATTCCCAAATTTACCTGGCCATATGGGTACCCAGAGCCCTTGCTGAAAATGAGATTCCCAGGCCCCTTACCCAGCTCTGCCAACGCCTTCTCTAGGAAAGGGCCTGGGGACCTCTGCTTTTCACTTGAGCCCCTGGGAATGCCCGCCCTGGGGAAACACTGATGGGGGTGTGGGGTCTTCTAGTAAAGAGAAATAAGAGCAGCATATCCCCACTATGGATAAGACCAAGGTGTCAAGTCATCTCAGGAGGAAGAAGCCCCCCAAGTCAGTGAACTTCGTGTGGGCCGTGGTGGAGGAGCCCAGGGTGGAGGTGCCAGGGCAAGGGCACTAGAGCAGCATCTCTGGGAGAAGCTTCCTACTCCGGGCTCAGCTTTACCTAGAGACTGCATGGCCTCCTCGCTCTGCTGGACCTGCTGGGCCATCATCCTGCTGATCCCCATGAGGCTCTCAGTGATGGCACTGGATGTCTGGGCCAGGCTCTCTTTGGTAGTTTTCCTAAAGTTCAAAGGAAGAGAAAGAGGAAGAATGGCAACAAAAGTCTCCCTTCAAGAAGGCCCCATATCCAAATGAAATCTCACTTTTTGCCTACCCAATTAGTATATATATTTTAAGTGATCACATTCAGTGCTAGCAAGGGTATGCTGAGACCCACACCCCTATGGACTGCTAGTAGGAACAGAAACCGGTGCTGCCTTCTGTAAAGCAATCTGCCAATGTAGGAGCCTTAGAAATGTTCATTCCTTTGAGTCAATCATCTCACCCCTGAAAATCCCTCCACAGGAAACATCCAAAATGCAGATAAAGCCTTATGTTCTAAGACATGCTCTGGTGTATTACTTACAACACCAAAACACTAGGAATGCAAACACACATAGGGGATAGTATTAACATACAATCTACGTACTATGTACTGTTAGAATTAGGCTTTAAAAATTTTCTTTTGTTTTTTTAATGAGCAAGTTTTGTGCTGAAACAGCAGAATATAAAATTTTATGTATGGTACAATTGTGACTTTGTAAGAAATGTAGAAGAAAAAATGAGAGAAGAGAATATACCAAAATGCTCATGAGTAATAAGATTCCATATTTTCAGCTGGGTCCGGTGGCTCATGCCTATAATCCTAGCACTTCGGGAGGCTGAGGCGGGAGGATCACCTGAGGTCAGGAGTTCAAGACCAGCCTGGCCAACATGGTAAAACCCCATCTCTAATAAAAATACAAAAAATTAGCCGGTGCAGTGGCACAACCCTGTAATCTCAGCTACTAGGGAAACTGAGGCAGGAGAATCACTTGAACCTAGAAGGTGGAGGTTAGGTTGCGGTGAGCCAAGATGAGCCACTACACTCCAGCCTGGGCCACAGAGCGAGACTTTGTCTCTTCGATATTTTCATTCTGTAATTCATACTTTATTTTACCAATTTACTACAAATAAGTATGCATTTCTTTCAACCTTTAAAACATTACTTATATAATAAAATTAAACACCAAGCTGAAAACAAGAAGGGATTCCCTACAATGGATTTGACACCTTGCTAGTTGTTACCTATTTTATTATGAGAGCCCAGAAAAACAAAAGAACAGGTACCTTTGCCTTAAGAGATCTCCCCCCTGAAGAAGTTCTGCTTTCTCTAGATTGTCGATTGCAATTTTGCAGGTAAGATTAGCTTTCCTCCATGACGTCTGATTGCTGGAATGAGAAGGTTCACATGTGAGTGTGTCTACTCCACCAGGCCGTAAGTCAATTCAGTTCACAGCAGTTCCCACCAACAAAGGAGTGTGGGGAAAGGCCATCCAGGCATGGCCTTCAGAGCCCATCCTACTTCCTGCCATTTCCTCCTCCTGGTCCCCAGCACCTGTTCTTGTTCAGGTCCTGATAACCCTCAACCAGACCCTGGAGGCCACCACAGGGAGGCTCTATAGCTGTCCCGCTGCATCTGTCATCCCAAGGGGCTGTGAACATGGTACTCCTCTGTGCACAGCTCCACAGTGGCTGGACTTCAGGGAGGCATACCAACTCTCCAACTGGGCACATAGGTCCCTCTTTTGCCCAGTTGCTTCTAAGGCTGTACAGCTATAGCCTGTGTATTCGTTCGTACCATCCCTTGAAAACCATGACTTACTCATCTCCAGTACCTTGAACAACCATTTCTGGCCCTTCAGCCGCTGAGTTCATATATATTGTAGAAAATAAAAACTCATGGCCAGGCACAGTGGCTCACGCCCATAATTAACGCACTTTGGGAGGCTGAGGTGGGTGGATCGCTTGAGCCCATGAGTTCAAGACCACCCTGAGCAACATGGAGAAACCCCGTCTCTACTAAAAATACAAAAATTAGCCAGGCATGGTGGTGGCACAGGCCTATAGTCCCAGCTACATAAGAGGCAGAGGAGAAAAGATCACCTGAGCCTGGGAAGTGGAGGTTGCAGTGAGACATGATGGTACCACTACATTCCAGCGCAGGTGACAGAGTAAGACGTTGTCTCAAGATTAAAAAAAAAAAAATCACAAAAAGCCAATCTTTCAAAATATTTCTTCAAGGTTTATTGTTCCTTCCATACTACAGACATGAATGACACAAACATGGTAGATAAGCAGAGCCCTGATTGCTATGGCTGATCTACATTCTTCATCTGCGCTCCCTAGTGGGTGATAACACAAATTTGGTGAACAGCTTTCTGGGGTTAGAAATGTGACAGATGGGTGTGGTGGCTTACAGCTGTAATCCCAGCACTTTGGGAGGCCAAGGCAGGTGGATCACCTGAAGTCAGGAGTTCTAGACCAGGCTGGTCAACATGGTAAAACCCTATCTCTACTAAAAATACAAAACTTAGCCGGGCATGGTGGTGGCTGCCTATAATCCCAGCTACTCAGGAGTCTGAGGCAGGAGAATCGCTTGAACCCGGAAGGCGGAGGTTGCAGTGAGCCAGGATTGCACTACTGCACTCCAGCCAGGGCAACAAGAGTCAGAATCCGTCTCAAAGAAAAAAAAAAAGAAATGTGACAGTTGTCAATAGACTACAAAAAAGCTGAGTCCCTCTAAGAATCAAACTCATACTTCAGAATTCTTAACGTAGCCAGCTCAAACCAATTGTGCGAATCCCTGGAAATACTAAAAAATCAAAACACAGAGTACATGAACTGACAACTGACAGGGTGGTTTTCTAATAGCACCTTTATGCTGAAGGTCTTAATGAGCACCCGCTCTGCCATTTCACACCTGCCACTTTGAAAGACTCCATTACATCCTGAAACAGTTTGCAAGGGAGTTCTCCAGAGTTCTGCAGGGCCTGGGATTCAGAGATGACTGAGAGGCCATACTTCTCCTCAAAGGCCACATTCATTCACTCATTTAAGAAAAAGACAAGCAAACAGATACTCGCTGTATTATGTGACAAGCATGATGACCCAAGCAAGCACAACTACTGTTTCAACCGCCAAAGTTTTGTTTTTTGTTTTTTGTGTTTTTTTTGAGACAGGGTCTCACTCTGTCTCCTACGCTAAAGTACAGTAGCATGATCACGGCTCACTGCAGCCTCAACCAAGCCCACTGCCCTCCTGCCTTGGCCTCCCAAGTAGTTGAGACTACAGGCACACACTACCACTCCCAGAGCTAATTTTTCTTTTTTTGAAATAGATGGGGTCTTGCTTTGTTGCTCAGGCTGGTCTTAAGCTCCTGGGCTCAAGCAGTCCTCCTGTTTCAGCCCCCAAAGTGCTGGGATTACAGGTGTGACCTACTGCACCTGGCCCCAAAGTATAAATTGACTGCTTTCTCTGCTCTGGTCTGTAACGCCACATCGTGGATGGCCATTCCCTGCTTTAAACCCATGCTAAGCTGAGTGTGTCTGGCATAACTTACTATACTTTATACAAGGGCTCCTCTGTACTCAGTGTTTATAATCTGAGTAGGCTTGGTGGCTCAGGAAAGCCAAAGCCATCATCACATAAAGTAATCGCAAAAGAGCCAAGCCCTGGATCACTGCCTGCCACTCATACAGCCCTCCCTGCTTACACGGGCCTCCCTATGCTTGTGTTTTTGCCGGTTAGTGTCTTCCTGACAGCTGACTGTTACATACGCAGCTGCTTTCAAGGAAGATGATGCTGGCAAATTGCTCAAATCAGAAGCAAAGCCGCAAATACAGATCTGGCAGAAGCAGAACCCTGAACAAGAGATAAAGAGAAAACCCATGGGAATGATGACTTAGCAGGAGCTTCAAAAGAGAATGATCTAGCCAGGCACAGTGGAGCATGCCAACTACTTTGGAAGCTGAGGTGAGCAAATCACGTGAATCCAGGAGTTCAAGGCTGCATTAAGCTATGACTGTCCAGACTGGGCAACAGAGTGGGACCTCATTTCTAAAATTTTTAATTTTTTTTGGAGACAGAGTCTCACTCTGTTGCCAGGCTGGAGTGCAATGGTGCAATCTCAGCTCACTGTGGCAGCCTCTGCCTCCCAGGTTCAAGCGATTCTCCTGCCTCAGTCTCCATAGTATCTGGGATTACAGGCGCCCGCCACCATGCCCAGCTCATTTTTGTAGTTTCTAATAGAGATAGGGTTTTACTGTGTTAGCCAGGATAGTCTCAAACTCCTGACCTTGTGATCTGCCCACCTCAGCCTCCCAAAGTGCTGGGATTACAGGCGTGAGCCACCACAACCCGCCAAATTTTTTTAATTTTTAAAAAATAAAAAAAATCTATTTTTTTAAGATGGAGTCTCACTCTGTTGCCCAGGCTGCAGTGCAGGGGTGCACTCTCGGCTCCCTGCAACCTCCACCTCCCAAGTTCAAGTCATTCTCCCACCTCAGCCTCTCAAGTAGTTGGGATTACAGGTGCCCACCACCAGACCCAGCCAATTTTTGTATTTTTAGTAGAGACAGCATTTTACCTTGTTGGTCAGGCTGGTCTCGAACTCCTGACCTCAGCTGATCCACCCACCTCGGCCTCCCAAAGTGCTGAGATTACAGGCATGAGCCACCACACCCGGCCAAAAATAAATTTTTAAGAAAGAGGGAGAATGATCTGAATACCTCAAATATGTTTGGAAAAATCCTCTTTATGATTGGTACAAAAGTCAAATGTGAAGGGAAAGGTACTGTTTCATGTCTGACAATTTCATTGGAAAAGTTAAACCTCTCCCCATTCAATAACAAGAAATAGCACATAGCTATAATTATATAATCAAGGATTAACACACACCTGCAATTATAACCTCAATTTCGGTTTTATTTTTTGACTTCAATTTTGTTTAACTTACGGTTTTTGTTGCATTTTTTTCTTAGATATCACCCCACTCAAAACCTTCTAAATTTTGGTCCACCTTAAGTAGGTCTTCTTTTTGTAGATTTTTTCTGTTGCCAATTATCTTTAGATAAAAAATGACCCTACATTATAAAAGCAGTCATATTTTTTGCTTAAAAATATACAACACAGCATAATGTTAAATATGCTTTTGTAAACTATGCACAGCTCCACCTGCTCAGATGGGCCCTATTTATCCCTTCCCCACTCGCCCGTATTGGTGGAATGTTCTCTCCCAATCAACAATGAGAATTATTGATTGGGAGAGAACATTCCACCTGTATGTAACTGACAATTGGCTGAGCATGGTGGCTCACGCCTGTTATCCCAGCACCTTGGGAGGCCAAGGTGGGTGAATCACATGAGGCCAGGAGTTAAGAGATCAGCCTGGCCAACACAGAGAAACTCCAGGTGTGGTGGCACACATCTGTAATCCCAGCTACTCAGGAGGCTGAGGTAGAAGAATTGCTTGAACCCAGGAGGCAGAGGTGGCAGTGAGCAGAGATCACGCCACTGCACTCCAGCCTGGGTAATAGTGCAAGACCCTATCTCAAAAAAAAAAAAAAAAAAAAAAAAGACACAATTAAGTCAGCATTAAACCAGATTAATCAGGCAAACACACGTGCAAGGCTCATAGGGAACAAGTGAGCCAGCAGAGGCCACTGGCGGGAGCAGGCCCTGCCTACCTGAGCATCTGCTTTTTGTGATTCTCCACTTCCTGGAGTAGAAGTTGTTTCTCTGACTCTTTGTCTTGCTCTTTAGCTGACTGTTCCAAGTCCTTTGAGGAAAAATAATCCATGTTAAAATGATTTCAAAAGTCAACATGAAAACAGAAGAGCATCTCTATTTCTGCCAAGGGCATAATAGCACTTGAAGCACCTCTTTAAAACAACACTTAGGAATGCTAAGTAATAGATAACACACATTCTTTTAAATATATAGCTAAGTCTGCATGAAAGTAAGGAAGATCCCTAGGGCCCAAAAGTGAGAAGGGAACAAGAGCTGGAACAGCCAGCCTGGGACTGACGTATGGCTGCCCTGACATCAGAGCTGCTACTCCTGTCATCTAGGGCTGGCCCGAAAGGAAAAGAAAAACAATGACGAAATACGAGCACAATGATCCCACACTTAGATATCATGGAATATCAAACTGCTGTTCATTTCCAGATACTCACAATTTCTGTGCCTATATCATTAAAGATCAGTAATAAGCAGTTTGAGCACTTGCAGGTTTGAGAGCTCATGTAGGGACAGAAAAATGAAGTCTTGGGCCATCTAAGGCTGAGGCGGGGAAGTTGAACTGAGATCACCACAAATCCAAGACCCGAAAAAGGTTACAGACACAGGAAAATGGTCTAGAAAAATGTCCATCCACCAGCACATAGTGAACACATGGATGCCTGACTTTTCTGCTATGCATTCCAAATAGAGGGGTTAAAAAAAAAAATCTCCCGGCCGCGTGAGGTAGCTCATGCCTGTAATCCTAACATTAATCCTAACATTTTGGGAGGCCAAGGTGGGCGAATCATGAGGTCAAGAGATCAAGACCAGCCTGACCAACATGATGAAACCCCGTCTCTACTAAAAATACAAAAATAGCAGGATATGGTGGCGTACACCTATAGTCCCAGCTACTCAGAAGGCTGAGGCAGGATAATCGCTTGAGCCCAGGTAGGCGGAGGTTGCAGTGAGCTGAGATCATATCACCCAGCCTGGACGACAGGGCGAGACCGTCTCAGAAAAAAATATATATATATATTCTCTGACCAGGGAGCTGCTCCTCCCACTGATCTAGGGTTCAGTTTATTTTCCCTGAGTGATTTGTGAAACTCCATGAGGAGAAATTTACATAAAAAGTGTTTCCAAACGGGATCATCCCAGGAGACCTGGCAGAAAGCTAATGCAAAAACCTCTGTAGAGACTTCACCTCAACCCAGCTGCACAAGGTCCCTCAGATAAAGTCTGCTGAAGATGAGTGCTCACAGTCCAAAATAACCAAACACCAAGGAAATAACCCACCAAGAGTGAGGGTCAGCAGATATACCCAGAAGTATTAAACCCCAAGAACTTTAGGTAATGGAACCATCAGAGAGACTATAATTAAAGATAGCATTACACCTCAAGTCACATTTTTTGGTTTACAGATTAAAACAGGTTCTAGCTTCAATCAAGCCATTGATCTGAAACATCACTGTATTTGCTCATTTATACACTAAGTTACTTATTTACTTATTTACGTATTAATTTGCACATGCTGGTTTGGAACAAGTATGTGTATCCACCATTTCAATAGCTCAGGGATGACTTTCAATTTATGCCCCCAAATATTGCTGATGTAGAGAATAAAAGAAATAATCAACTGTGACTGGAAAACTTTTACAAACGTCATCAATTATTTTCATAATTATTTGTTTAAAATCTGTATTCCCTACTAGAATATAAATTCTATAAATAAGGAGAGCTGTATCTGGCATTATACACTCCATATAGTCCTTGTGCCTGGCACATACTGGGCATTGAATCACTGAATGGAAGAATGAATGCATGGGGAAAAGGGAGGAATGAAAAGGGAGAAATGTACAATTTACTCATGAAAGATTGCCTGGAAGTTCTGTCAAAAAGAACCAGTGATAGTTCTGGAGAAAGGAAAGGGGGCGGGTAGAGTAGTTCTCAAATTCCAGTTTAAGAGCTATGTGTACAAAGACAAACACACAGATATTTATACAGAGTCAATGCCCAACATTTCCCACATGCAGAACACCCAATTTTGAGGATCTGAGGCCAATTCTCTAGTATCACACAATCTTGTTGGAAATACACAAAAAAGACATTCAAATAAAAGCTAACAATGGCAAGCAAACAGGAATCTTGTATTTATTTCTAGGTATACAAAGAGTATGTAACACTTAAGAAATACAGATTAAAACTGGGATGGTGTTATTCATTTACTGGCCATGTGCTCATTAGGTCCTTACTAGGTGCCATAATAAACATGTAAATGTAAATGCATTGGTATTTAAAAAGAACATGAAAATTCTCATACTCAAGGTAACAGGTGTAGCTGGAGAGTTGAAGTCAGGCTGAGTTGAAGAAAAGTCTGTCGGGGAATAAGTCAACTTTTTGTGTGTGTGAGAGAGAGGGACTTTTGCTCTTGTTGCCCAAGCTGGAGTGCAGTGGCACGATCTCGGCTGACCACAACCTCCACCTCCCAGGTTCAAGGGATGCTTCCTGCCTCAGCCTCCCGAGTAGCTGGGATCACAGGTGTGTTTTACCACACCTGGCTAATTTTGTATTTTTCGTAGAGACAGGGTGTCTCCATGTTCGTCAGGCTGGTCTCAAATTCCCAACCTCAGGTGATCTGCCCACCTAAGCCTCCCAAAATGTTGGGATTACAGGCTTAAACCACCATGGCCAGCCAAAATAAGTTAGCTTCAAAAAAAAAAAAAAAAAGTGGAACCAGTCCAAATAAATGCCCTTTGATACTGAACTGGCTAAAACAAAATTACAGCTATTTAAAAAAGAATGAGAGGGCAGGTGCAGTGGCTCACACTTGTAATTCCAGCACTTTGGGAGGCTGAGGCGGACGATTGCTTGAGTCCAGGAGTTCAAGATCAGCTTAAGCAACATGACAAAACCCTGTCTCTATAAAAAACACAAAAATTAGCTGGGCGTGGTGGCGTGCACCTGTAGTACCAGCTATTTGGGGGACTAAGGAGGGAGAAAAATCGCTTGAGCATGGGAAGTCAAGGCAGCAGCAAGCTGAGATTGTGTCACTGCACTCTAGCCTGGGTGACAGAGCAACACTCTGTCTCAAAAAAAAAAAAAAAAGAAGAAGAAGAAAAAAGAAAAATAAGGGCAATCTCTAATTACCAAAATAGAATGATTTCCAATATAAGTACAAGTTTTTAAAAACTGTGTGTTAGTATGCTACCTTTTAGATGAGAAACAGGGAAGAAATAAAATATATTTGTCAGCTAGGCACAGTGGCTCATGCCTGTAATCCCAGCACTTTGGGAGGCTGAGGTTGGTGAATCATGAGGTCAAGAGATCGAGACCATCCCAGCCAACATGGTGAAACCCCATCTCTACTAAAAAAAAAAAAAAAATACAAAAAATTAGCCAGGCATGGTGGTGTATGCCTGTATTCCCAGCTACGCAGGAGGCTGAGGCAGGGGAATCACTTGAATCAGGGAGGCAGAGATTGAAGTGAGCCAAGATCGCACCACTGCACTCCAGCCTGGGCAACACAGAGAGACTCCATCTCAAAAAAAAAAAAAAAAGAAAAAGAAAACTGATTTGTCATTTTAAATATTTAAGTAGAGAAACTCTAGAATGATACATAAGTAACAAAAGTGGTTACCTGTTTGGAAGAGGGAAACAAAAATCAAAACTGGGGCGTAATTGAGACTTTTCACTGAAAGTTGATACAGACAGACACCCACATAAAATATGTAAAAGGAACATCCTTTCAAAAATAAAAAATTAACATGATTAAATCAGTACTGGAGATGGAGACAGAAAGCAGTCAGCTAGGTATGGCAGCACTGTCAAAATTCTATAGTTAACTCCTATAGCAAAAATCACACATTTTCAAAACTGCCCTTGAAAATCTCTTAGGTAGGCAAAACACAGGACACAGACATACTGCTGCTCAGGGGTCCGACTGGCCAGCTTTTCCACCAGCTTTATAATACTGTCTTCCTCTGTTAAGCAACAACAGAGTTGGTGGTGGGCTTTGGAGGCCATGTTATGTGAAAAGTGCCCATCTTTTTTTTTTGAGACAGGATCTGGCTCTGTCACCCAGGCTGGAGTGCTGTGGTGCAATCTTGGCTCACTGCAACCTCCACCTCCCAGGTTCAAGCAATTCTCATGCCCCAGCCACCCAAATAGCTGGGATTACAAGTACGTACCACCACACTCAATTAATTTTTGTATTTTTAGTAGAGATGGAGTTTCACCATGTTGACTAGGCTGGTCTCAAACTCCTGACCTCAGGTGATCCACTCATCTCAGCCTCCCCAAGTACTGTGATTACAGGCATGAGCCACTGTGCTAGCCAAAAACAGCACAAGTCATATAGTTTGAATATTTGTCCCTGCTCAAATCTCATGTTAAATTGTAATCCCCAGTGTTGGAGGTGGGGCCTGGTGGGAGGTGTTTGGATCATGGGGGTGGATTCCTCATGGATGGCATAAGCCATCCCCTTGGTGATAAGTGACCTCTCACTCAGTCTCTCTCTCTCTTGCTCATGCTTTCATCATGTGAAGTGCCTGCTCCCTCTTTGCCTTCTGCCATGACTGGAAGCTTCCTGAAGCCACTCCAGAAGCAGAAGCTGAGATGCTTCCCACACAGCCCGCAGAACCGTGAGCCAATTAAACCCATGTTTAAAAAAAAATTAATTACCCAGCCTCAGGTATTTATTTATAGCAACGCAAGAAAGGCCTAATACAAAACCCCAATACCACAAGACTAGGTGCCACAAGACCCATCCAGGGATGGTGATATGGTTTGGCTGTGTCCCCAGCGAAATCTCATCTTGAATTGTAACTCTCACAATTCCCACATGTCAAGGGAGGAACCCAGTGGGAGGTGATTGAATTACAGAGGTGGGTCTTTCCTGCACTATTCTCATGATAGTGAAAGAGTCTCACGAGATCTGATGGTTTTAAAAACAGAAGTTTCCCTGCACAAGCTCTCTCTTTGCCTCCTGCCATCCATGTAAGACATGACTTGCTCCTCTTGGCCTTCTGCCATGATTGTGAGGCCTCCCCAGCCATGTCAGAAGTCCATTAAACTTCTTTTTCTTCTCAGTCTCAGGTATGCCTTTATCAGCAGCATGAAAACGGACTAATACAGATGGGCAGATCCATGACACCCACCTTGCCCTCACTGAAGGCACAGCAGTGGAAACATCTCCACTATTCAAATTACTACTTCTAAGAGACCTCCAAAAGTCTAGAGGAGCAAACATGTTTCACGTGCCGGTACCTCCTGACTCTCCTGGGTCCCATTAGGGCAGAATAAGTACTAGTTCTCTGCCAACCCAACATTAGGTCCTGTGGCTGCAGTGAGAAGAATCCCAGGAGAAAAATCAGGCATAAAAATGGAGAAAGTGGGCCAGACATGGTGGCTCACACCTGTAATCCCAGCATTTTGGGAGGCCGAGGTGGGCAGATCACAGGGTGAGGAGTTCAAGACCAAACTGGCCAACATGGTAAAACCCTGTTTCTATTAAAAAATATAAAAATTAGCATGGTGGCTCATGCCTGTAATCCCAGTTACTTGGAAGGCCAAGGTAGGAGAATTGCTTGAACCGGACCTGGGAGGCAGAGGTTGCAGTGAGCCAAGATTGTGCCACCGCACTCCAGCCTGGGCTACAAAATGAGATTCCATCTCAAAAACACAAAAAATAAAAATAAAAAATAAGTTTTAAAAAATGGAGAAAGTGAGACATCAGATTGAAATTACTAGAAACCCTCAGGAAATAAAGAAGGAAGAAGAAACCAAGAAACCAGAAAGCCATTAGAACAGTAATCAACTCTTAGAATAACCAAGAGATCCAGAGTTTCTTAAAAGAATGCAATCATCTCAAATCTGAAAAACTGAGGAAGAAGAATCACAAACAATCTAACGTAACTGCCTAGTGTCTCAAGTAAAAGGGCATGAAGAGGAGCTGGCAGGAATCTTTCCAAATAATGACAAGTTTGTAGGACTACTCATGAGGCTAACTAGAATCCAAGGAGCTAACCCTGGCCCTGTCCTCATGGAGAAAGCCTACACAGGATTCCAGGATACAAATGAACACATCGTTTTAGATGTGTAGACACAGTCATCCTTCCAACTCCTGAGTTCCGGCCCTGGGCCTGGGCCATTCCTATTCACTTTGAGGGACCGCTGTGGGCCCCTCTACCCATGAGCTACATGCAGGATCCTTGGGTGCCCAGATGAGGGCTTTAAAATACGAGCCCTCCATGGTCAGGTCCATAACCTGTTTCCTGCCTTTTTCTCAGCAGCCCCCAGACCCATGAAACTGCGGTCTTCACCTTCTGATTCTAATCTAGATCCTGAACTTGGAAACAATTAGAACCTGGATCCAAATTCTGTCTGAAAGAAACAGAATAGGCTGGGCTCATGCCTGTAATTCCAGCCCTTTCAGAGGCCAAAGCTGGAGGACTGCTCGAGCCTGGGAGTGTAAGACCAGCCCAAGCAACATAGTGAGACTCCATCTCTACTTAAAAAAAAAAAAAAAAATTAGCTGGGTGCAGTGGCTCACGCCTGTAAACCCAGGCTGAGGTGGGCGGATCACTAGATCAGGTGTTCAAGACCAGCCTGGCCAACATAGTGAAAACCTGAAAACCCATCTCTACCAAAAATACAAAAATTAGCTGGGCATGGTGGCGCACACCTGTGGTCCCAGCTACTTGGGAGGCCAAGGCAGGAGAATCACTTGAACGTGGGAGACAGAGGTTGTGGTGAGCCGAGTTCATGCCACTGCACTCTAGCCTGGGCAACAGAGCAAGACTTCGCCCCCCCCCAAAAAAAAGCTGCCACTCGTTGACACAGCTGGCAGTGTTCTGCATGCAAAAGTTTCTCGTTTTTACCTGGAAAGCAGGTTAGTACAGAGTCGCCCTCACTGTCTAAGTGTTTACTTCTCCCATCAGCTGGTATCTGAAGAACCCGGACGGCTCTCAAGCAGAGGATATACCCAGGACTGAGCCCCCTCATTGGCTGAACTGAGATACTCAGCATCTCAGTTCTTAGAATACCCACCTGTATTCTGTGATGCAACTGTTGAAATTTCTCTTTTACTTTAGTGTTCAGTTCAGTAAGAGAACTTAAGGGTCCTGAACAATCACGGATATCCTAGGAGAAATTGAACAGATAAGAGGCCTTTCTCAAGGCAGTGAAATGAAATGACACCATCCATAAAGTCAGACTTGGTTTAGACCAACTAATATTAACGTACTGACTGTAATTCATCCTGATCTTTGCTGTTTACCTCTGCAACATGAGCAAAAACATTATCATTTACATTTTTCTCATTCCTCTTTAGATTAATGTTGAATTACTATAAAAGCCTAGAAAGAAACACAATTGCTTTTACCTAATTTTTAGTTCCTAAATTTTAACAAAATCTTATGTGGCCAGTATGAAAAAGCTTAAAACAGCTCGTATGCCCAACACGAATGGACATGCAAAAGCAATACTATAACTTCAGAACCTGAGATCCTTCCAACTTGAAGATCAGGATGCTTAAATATCTGGCATCATATGATGAGATTAACTTCTTCAGTATGATTTGACAAACCATCAGTGATAAGTCAGAGTGTTTATATAGACATGTTTAAGGGCAGATTTAGAATCTGTTCCTGAATATTCAGCAACAGATTCAGCAACAGCTGGTGCCAGGTTTCAGAGCAGGCTCTGGAGACAGACCATGTGGATTCTAATCCTGGCTGTAGCAACTTACTAGTTGTGTAAAGTTACTTGGAAAAGTTATTTAAATTCTCTCTGTCTCAGTTTAAATTCTCCCCCTCATCTCAACACTACTTACCTCACAGACCATAGATCATACATGCATGTAAAGCACTTAGCAGAGCCATGGAACACAATAAGAGTGCAATACATCCAGCTATAATCAATCTTTCTCATCAGGAATCACAAAAACCCAAATGTTAGAAAGAGTACAGAAGGGTGCTTAAGCAATTTAGATTAAGAGAAAATGCAATTTCATTTGTATGAAACTTGTTTATTTTTCTATAACTGACCCAGAAGTTCTGTAATGTGTATGTCAGAGAAGTGAAGTTCAGTTAAGTTTTAAATATCTCCATCAAATTTCAATTTTTCTCTGGCTTACTCATTTAAATACACTTCTTTGCACCGTCTGATAAACTACGAATTTGGTTTATTCTGCATCTGGTTTATCTGGGGAGCCCTACTTTCCTGCACTTTTGCCACACCTTGTTACAAACTCATTCTGAGTCTACATCTAATGTTTAGTGACTTTGTTGAAAATTATTTGCTTTAAACCAAAGTTTAAAACTCTTGGTTTCTTTTTGCTAAACTCATGGAACCGTGTCTACGTTCTTAATTCTTGCCTACATCAACTCGTTTATCTTATCTCTACCCTTAAATGGCTTAAGGCAAAACATCTCATTTCCTTTCCATACAAACAGATTAACATTCTAGTTGTTTTTCCTAGGCTGACTTTCCCAGTCCAGGTCCCAGTTTTGCCATTGACCCAGATCTGCCTTCTAACCTGGGCCTTGGCGCTACATTCGATTTCCTCAAGCATAAAATCACAACGACCGCCCACGTTACTTTGGTGCCTCCCGTGCCAGGTGGCAGGGGGCGGGGCTTGCGGCCTCCCGGACGCTACTAGGTGATGGGAAGCAAATATCGGAAGGCGGGGCCAAGCAGGGTGGCAGGTATGCTATGAGGTGGTCACGGGCGAGGCGACTAGGGCAGCAAGTGGAAGGGGCAAAGCCGAGCCGCGAAGCACGGATCAGAGGCGGAGAACGGTGGGGCGCTCTGGAAATGGGCGATCCAGCAGCACTCGAAAGGAGGATCAAGGCCAGCAGTCACGGAGACACGACCAAATGGGGACCAGGGGGTAGCCGGCCATGGGGCGGAGCCAGTGACCTGAGAAACCAATTGAGGAAAGTTCCAGAGTGACACTGCCAGGCTCATAGACCAGCAGAGCTTGGGTTAGGGCTTCTGGAGCCCGGCAGGGGTCTCGGGATCAATACCTGAATAAGGGCCTTCACCTCCAGGTCAAATTTGACAATTTCTTGATTACAGATCCGGACGTGGACATCTTGGGGAGCCGCCATGTTGGGGACGGGCGCCGGCTACGGGCAGCGGCAGGGCCCAAGTTCAAACGCGTTTTCGCACCGCCTTCTTTCCTTCCCCGGCCAGTCTCGGGGCAGCGCCCCCTAGAGACCGCCGAAAATGGCAAGCGAGGCTCCCTGCTTAGAGTTGAAACTTTACCTGACACGTGGAGGGAAATCAGCCTCTCTTAGTATGACCCTAATAACATGGAGAGGAGTAGAAGAGGGAATATCAAGAACGCTTCACAGTGATCTCTTCCCAACTTCCTTCTGCCAGGCATTCTGATAACTACGTATTTTTTGCATAGAAAAAACAAAGATGGGAAGAAAAGTATCCATTGGGATGTCTCTGGAAAGTACAAGTAACAATTTTTTGTTTCTTTAAACTTTCTTATATTTTTAATATTTCCTACAGTGAGTATAAGTTGTGGAGTAAAAGAGAAAATGATAAACGTTATATGCTTTTTAAAGTATGGAGTTCAAGGCAGGTCAGTAGAGTTCCTCCTATCGCTCCAACACGATTCGAGGGATCTTTGTAAAACGTGAAATTGATCAAGTCACCTCCCTGTATGCAGCCTTTCTACGGTTCCAGATGATTCTCTTTTGTATACCCTCAACAAATGGTGACTCTTTCATTTTTGTTAGTAAATAATCCAAGTTTCTTAGCTGGTTCTCAAGGCCATCAGCCACCCCGGCCACCAGACACCCCATCCTGCAGGCACCCTTCCCGGATTCCTCAAGCTTTCTGGATGTGTAGCCTTAGAATGTGGTGTTCCCTTTCCCTAGAATGCTTTTCCTCACTCGAGCCCCCTCCATCTGCTTTTGTTCATGTCACTTCAGCAAGCATAGATTGTGAAGACCTGAATGCCTAGGACCTGCATGTTCATCTCTCTTAATCCTCGCAACCATCCTCGAAACTGTACTACACTAGTATTATAGATCAGGAGATGAGCTGAAAGTAGATTAAAACAAAAGAAAGCAACCGACTCTGCCCCAAGATTACCCATCCTGAGAGTGTCACAGCCTCTACTGAAAGCCATCTTTTCGCCAAAAAATCAACATGGCCCCCACTTGTTGTAAGCGCTGCTCTGTGCTTGTGTGTTCCTACAGCCCTCTCCACACCCTCTGGTAAGGTACTCATCACCCCACTGCACCTAACAGAGAGGCAGTGTATCACAGGATTCACATCTGCCCGAGCTCAAATCCTGTCCCCAGCACACTTTGCATGCCTGCGCCTGTCTCCTCAGAGGCTAACTGGTGGTAATCAATAGCACCTTCACAGGTTGGAGGATTAAGTAATACATGAAAAGCACCAAGCACGGTGTGCTCATGTGGCATGTGGTAAGATCTCGATGCCCGTTAGCTGCTATTATTCTACTACTAGCCAACATATTGGGAACACTTCTTATGTGCCAGGAACTTTGTACTGAGTGCTTCAGGTGTGTCTCGTTTAACTCTCACAACTCTGAGAGGTACAAACGGGACAGAGAAGAATCACGACTTGCCCAGAGCAAATGGAGTTGCTAGGTCAAAGGACATTGCGTTTTAAAATTCTTACGTACTGGTGCATCACAACCAGGGTGCTCGCCCCGCTCGTCCAGCTCGCCTGCCTGTCGGTCCCCGCGGCGGCAGCGGCTGCCCAGTGACAGCGGCGGCGGTGCCAGGCCGGCCGCGGGAGCGGAGGGTCGCCCCGCTCGGAAACGCAGAGCCGGCCAAAGAGCGGCGCGATGCGGGGGAGGCCGAGCCTGGGCCGCGCGCGAAGAGACCTCGCGGGCGGGGAGCAAAAGGCCGACGTGAGTGAGCGCGGAGACAGTGGGCCCGACCCGTCCGTCCCCTCGGCCGCCGCCGGCGGGAGCCACAGCCGGATCCCGCCGGGGCTCACGGAGCTGCTGCGGGGCTACACCGCGGAGGTGCTGCGACAGCAGCCGCCGGACCTCGTGGGATTCGCAGTGGACTACTTCACCCGCCTGCGCGACGCCCGCGCCCCCCCACGCCGGAGCCCGGGCCACACCGCGCCAGAGCCCGGCCCGGACCACGTCGCCGACCCCAACGGGGACAGCGAGTCGGAGGAGGACGAGGACTTGGACGTTCCTGGCACCTTTAATAGACGAGTATCCGTCTGTGCTGAGACCTGTGACCCTGATGAGGAAGATCAGATACAGATCCAAGGGTGATCCGTCCTAAAACTGATGAACAGAGACGCAGACTTCAGGAAGCTTGCAAAGATATTCTCCCTTTCACAAATCTTGATCAGGAACAGCTTTCTTGATGCCATGTTTGAAAGGATAGTCAAAGCTGATGAGCATGTCATTGACCAAGGAGATGATGGAGACAACTTTTATGTCATAGAACGGGGAACTTTTGACATTTTAGTAACAGAAGATAATCAAACCCGCTCTGTTGGTCGATATGACAACCATGGCAGTTTTGGAGAACTGGCTCTAATGCACAACACCCGGAGAGCTGCTACCATTGTTGCTACCTCAGAAGGCTCCCTTTGGGGACTGCACCGAGTGACTTTTAGAAGAATCATAGTGAAAAATAATGCAAAGAAGAGGAAGATGTTTGAATCATTTTTTGCATCTGTGCCCTTCCTTAAATCACTGGAGTTGTCAGAACGAATGAAGATTGTGGATGTGATAAGAGAGAAGATCTATAAGGACGGAGAACGCATAATCACTCAGGGTGAAAAGGCTGATAGCTTTTACATCATAGAGTCTGGTGAAGTGAGCATTTTGATTAGAAGCAAGACTAAATCAAACAAGGATGGTGCAAACCAGGAGGTCGAGATTGCCCGTTGCCATAAGGGGCAGCACTTTGGAGAGCTTGCCCTGGTCACCAACAAACCCAGAGCTGCTTCAGCTCATGCAGCTGGAGATGTCAAATGCTTAGTTATGGATGTACAAGCATTTGAGAGGCTTCTGGGGCCCTGCATGGACATCATGAAGAGGAACATCTCACACTATGAGGAACAGCTGGTGAAGATGTTTGGCTCCAGCATGGATTTGGGCAACCTCGGGCAGTAGGTGTGCCACACCCCAGAGCCTTCTTAGTGTGACACCAAAACCTTCTGGCCAGCCACAGAACACATACAGAAAACAGACGTGACAGAACCGTTCCTTCCATTGCCACCACTGCTACCGTTGCTGTGGTTATGGGCATTTAGAAAACTTGAAAGTCGGCACTAAAGGATGGGCAGAGGTTCAACCCACACCTCCACTTTGCTTCTGAAAGCCCATTATGAGACCACTTGTAAAGATGACTCCAACCCAGTCCTCACATCTTTGGTTCAGAACGGCATGTCTCTCCAACAATTTAAGTGCCTGATACAAAGTCCAAACTTTGTATGTAAACATGCTGCTTTCCTCTCTTGCTGCTAGTCTTGCTTTTGGAAGTTACCACAGGGTAACTTTACAGAATCCTGTTGTATAAGTGTAGACACTCTCTAATCTTTCTGAAAGGAGGAAATGTAGCCTTCAGTCTCCTCATTTGTCCTTTGAGAAAGTCCACATTTGTTCACAGTTGCAGCCTTTGGTTTTACAGTGGGAAATGGTGGCAGATGAGGTGGGCATATATGGCCCAGTGGCATTGTACTGTCTGCTGACCACTGTCTCCAAACCCACAGTGATGCTTAGGGAAAGATCCAGCAGATCTCAGGACCTGCTCAGGACCCAGCAGATCAGCACCCCAGAGCAAACTGATAGGTCAGTGGGACCCATGTTAGAGCAGAAAATTTGGGCTCAGCACATTTTACTGTTAGTAGAGAGCCAGGAAAGGTTTTCTGGGTTGGGGATTTTTTTTTCAGTAGGTTTTGTTTAACCTCTGTGCAGTTTGCATGAATGAATTCCTATCCATTTATAAGGAGCCAGGATCTGGAGGGTTGCTACCACTTTGTCTGACCCAAATACCTTCCTGGGAAACTCCTAGCATTTGTTTGCAGTTGGCCCTGCTGGCTAATGGCAGTAGGCTGGCAGGAGGTTGTACTATAAAGAGAGCTCTTTCCTTCTACTCCAGAGAGTTCTTGTGTCGCTTTGCCATTGAACCCGCCAATTTTTAAACTCCTTAAAGAAGCAGCAGCTATTTTTTTGAAATTAAAACAAACTATTTCTCAGGCCAAGCTCAATGGCTCATGCCTATAATCCTAGTGCTTTAGGAGGCTGAGGTGGGAGGATCGCTTAAGACCAGCCTGGGCAACAGAGTGAGACCCTATTTCTACAAAAAAAAAATTTTTTTAATTTGTCAGGTGTGGTGGTGCCTGCATGTAGTCCCAGCTACTTAGGAGGCTGAAGTGGGGAGGATCACTTGAGCCCAGGAGGTCGAGGCTACAGTGAGCTGTGATCCTGCCACTGCACTCCAGTCTGGGCAACACAGTGAGACTCTGTCTCAAGAAAAGGAAAAGAAAAAATTATTCTTTAGGTAATTTAACTTGGACATATTCATATATGTGGAGTTTGTCAGCTGATGCAGGCATTTATCCTAAGGATCAAATCTGTTTTCAAAAATTGGCATCATTTACAATTCCATAGAATTACTGTGAAGGTTTTTCTAGGTAAGATGTTGGGGTATTTGGAATTCTAATTGTCAACCCCAGAAGAAGGTAATTTCGCTTGTTTTTATTTAAAACCCATTTAGCCTTTTAATTCTCTCAGGTAGAATTCCAGTGATCATCCTAACAAGACATATTTCAGAATAATTTTTTTCCCTTCAGAATAACTTAGAATCAGATGCCGTAAGGGTTCCTAGGAGCAGTGTGAAATTTCCATAAAGATAAAGTTGAATGTTGTAACCAAGTTTATATTAAATCAAGAGGCCCATTCCAATATGATTTTTTGTTTTGTTTTTTAACTTGTATAACTCAGTGAGTCCATAAGAGATTACATGCTAGGGCTTGAGTCATTCCTGTTGTAGATAATGATGGCCCACACAGTCACCTTTCACTGTCCACATAAGCTAGGCTTTCTGCTTTTGCTGTGGACAGTGTGGCCAAGATATTTCCAAAGTAAATAACCCACCACAACCTTGGTAATTTATCTTTTCTTCTTACGCTTCACAAAGCAAAAGCAGGCCTCTTTTCAGACTGCCCTCTGTAGCCTACATTGAAGCTTTCAGAATAGACAAAGGTTATATTTAATACTCCCAAACAGGCAGCTAGCCCTGAGAAAGACCGTGTGGTGATCCCACATTTTTCTGAGGTTCTTTTTCTCCATGGTGTTACTTTATTATCAAATAAATTCAGAAAGCAAGCCTTGTACTTAAGCAGACAAGAACCATACCAGTTTCTTGCAAAGGTAATAGGTACATTGGGTTTCAGGAGTGACACAGAGATCCAGCCCTAGAACTTGGGCGGATTTTGTTTGAACACTGAGCAGTGCCTCCTCCCTACCACCCATGACACTAGTTAGGGCTGGCTGTGAATTCTATGCCAGAGTCACTCCTGCAGTCTGCTAGGGATGGGCCTTCTCATCCCATTCTCGCGCAATCCCAGTCTGTTTTTCTCTTCACAGACCCCTCCTTGACATCCCTGACTTGATGGTTTTGGAGTAGAATTGATCAGGTTTAAGCCATCCTGCTCATGTTGGGCATGGTGGCTCATGCCTGTAATCCCAGCACTCTGGGAAGCCAAGTTGGGCGGATTGCTCGAGCCCAGAAGTTTCAAACCATCCTGGGCAACAGAGGGAGACCCTCTCTCTTCACACACACACACACACACACACACACACACACACACACACACACACACAATTAGCTGGACCTGGTAGTGCATGCTCAGGAGGCTGAGGTGGAAGGATTGCTTTAACCCAGGAGATTGAAGCTGTAGTGAGCCATGATCGTGCCACTGCACTCCAGCCTGGAGTGGGACCCTGTCATCAAAAAAAGAAGTCATCCTCCTCTAACTGCTGATTGACATATGGATCATCAGTTCAGACCTTCACTGTATACAGGATTCCTAGGGGGTTCTATTTAATAGCTTGAGGAAGGGAGACTTTAAAAGGACGTGTGTGAGTGAAATAGGAGATAGCCATGACCACAGTGCCAGGACCTGACAGCGTTCCAATTCTTTTTGCAGCATGGGGTGCAAAAAGGTGGCAGACCAAGTTCAACCCAGGGCTGAGGTATCCACACTGTCCACATCAGGCAAGCCCTGCACCGATGGCTGAGCCTCATGGAGAGAAGCATGTGTTGGGAAGAGATCCCTTTGTTAACTATTTTATGTTGTTCTCTTCGATGAGTTAGTGCTCATACCCCATTTCTGGCTTTGCTGTTGATTTTGGATGGTAGAGAATATTCCTGAGCGCCTTCCTTTTGGCCCCCAGCATATCCCACCCACTCTCTTCTCTTGAATTCTCTGAAGAAAAGGGACATGCGCTGTTGTCCTGTTAGTCAATAGTCTTCGTATATAATTGTGTTACGTATATTGCTGTAGACTCAGAAATCAGGGTAGAGCTCTCCCTTTGAACAGTTTGATGAGTGAATTCAGCAGCGAAGGGACAAGAAATGGTTATCCAGCTGGGAGAGGTTATGTGTATCCTCTAATTGCCCCTTTTCTCTGTGCACAGTGATAATTGCATTCAGTGAGAGGTGCTGTTAGGGCCTATGTCACAGTGTACAAGCTGCTCTCATTTAGACAAAAGAGCATTTTACACAGAGAAAAAGTAAGAAGACTCATGAATGTCATCTCCTCTCTTTCATTTTCAGTTGGCTGGTGTTGGAATTTGCGTTCTTGTCATGCACTTGTAAACCAGTCTTGCCAAGATCTGAGTTGAGTTTTTCACTATGATTACCTCTTGTTCCTCCTGTCTTAACTGCTGACGTTCCTCAGTTATTCTATTGTCTATTTTACGGGAAGCAGCTTTCCCACAGGTTTCCTTTTACACACTGCAGGGCTATCTTTATACTTAAAAAAAAAAAAAAAAAAGGACAAGAACAGTCACTAACCTCATGGGAGCTTTCATAAACCCATTTAGCCCATCTTGAGCAAAGGGTAGATTCCGTGTTTTTTTTTTTTTTAAGCTCACTGTAATAAAAGAAATCCTATTCAGCGTTATTGTGCTACCTCAACGGTAAAAAATGTTTTATGGTCTTCTTTTGCTCCTGAGTTCTACATATAGTGTTTGAAATGTCTTTTCATTGGAATTATTTTTTAAATCATTGGGGTGAATTTTATTTTAACTGGTTTTAAACTTGTATTTTAATCTCAGAATAAGTGATTGAAAAGAGATCGATTCTTGCTCTGTGGTGTTAAAAATATAATGAACAGTCATTAAGAATTAAGTCTGTTTGCCATAAATAAGGTTGATGTTCTTTTTGTTTTTGTTAAGGAAACTCTAGGGCTTGGCTTTACTCTTGATTAATAAAGGCTGACAATTTTTTTTTTTTTTTTTTTGAGACGGAGTTTCGCTCTCGTTACCCAGGCTGGAGTGCAATGGCGCGATCTCGGCTCAGCGCAACCTCCGCCTCCTGGGTTCAGGCAATTCTCCTGCCTCAGTTTCCTCAGTAGCTGGGATTATAGGCACGCGCCACCATGCCCAGCTAATTTTTTGTATTTTTTTTAAGTAGAGATGGGGTTTCACCATGTTGACCAGGTTGGTCTCGATCTCTCGACCTTGTGATCCACCCGCCTCAGCCTCCCAAAGTGCTGGGATTACAGGCTTGAGCCACCGCGCCGGGCCAAAGGCTGACAAATTATGTCTGGAAAAAAAAATTCTTACGTACTACCAAATTGCTCTTCATAGGGATTGTCAGTCCAAACTCCCTCCAGCAACATGGCATAAATGTCTGTTCTCCATAGCCTTGTCAACATGATAGGTTAACAAACATTGGAACTTTTGCCAATCTGATCAGGTGAAAATGCCTTCTTTTATTTTGCACTCCTCTGATCATGAAAGAGGTTAGGGAACTCACCTATGTTTCAGAGCTATTTGTATTTACTCTGTTGTCCACTCTTTGTTCTATGGGGTTGCTGGTTTTTTTTAATATCCATTTCCAGGAACTCTACATATTAGGAGGATTAGTCCTTAGAGATGAGTTTCAAAGCTTTTCTAATTTTTTTTTTTTTTTAAGACTTCTATAGACTTTAAAAGTCTATAGAATTTCGATTTGGCTTATGGTGTTTTCGTCTTAAATATTTTGTTAATCTTGTTTTACACTGAATTTATCAATCTTCATTTATGATTCCTGGATTCGGGGGCCCAAGTTAGAAAACCCTTCCCCACTTACAGCGATTTATGGGTATTTTGTGAAGTTTTTTTTACACTTAGGTCATCATCTGTTTTGAAATATATGTTGGCTTATGTTGTGAGATATTAAGCCAATTTTACTTTTTCCGGAGGTTACTCAGTTATTACAATACTATCTACCTTCCTCCTCACTGGTTCTGGATGTCCCATTTGCCATACAAAATTGTCATATGTATTTGAGTCTATTTTTAGATCTTCTATTCTCCTTGACTGGCCTATTCATGCATCAAAATGACAGTTTTAATTATTATAGTTTTATAACAACTTTTAATATCTGCTAGAGTTAAATACCTCTTCCTCTTGCCCCCACCCTCCATTGCTGTCCCCTCGCCCTCACTGCCAACCAGCATCTTCCAGCTATTATTTTTTCTCTGTGTAAAAATTTTTTTAACCCTCTTGGTATGTTTTCTTAGGATGATATTACATTTTTTAGCAACATTATATTTTTAATTTAACTTAGCACTGTGAGTTTTATGTCACCGCTCCTGTTTAAGAACTTGGCGTATCTTCCAATTTATTCAAGTTTCCTTCTGTGTCCTTCACAGAATGTTTAAAGTTTTCTTTATCCTAGACCTTGTATTCATTTTCTGTTAAGTTTATTCCTGGTAATATTTTAAGCACCTACTTTATAAGGTCAAAACCTTTTAGAGAAACTGAGGTTTCCTTTCTTCAGGTCACTCCAACGTTTTGGATACTCACATAGAAGCTCCCTATTTAGGACAGCAGAGAAGCCCCAAAGCTAGCAGTTGGCAGACCTGTGCATATGCCTACTCTTTCACATCATGCTTCTTGTTGGATATTTGCATGCAATCAACAGTCCCCAGTTGCATCTCTATGCTGCAGCTAAAGAAGAAAACACAGCTCCCTTTTTCTCTACCCTCCAATATACTTCCTTCCAATAAGGAGACCCAATCTTAAATCCTTAAGCTAGAGACCATCTTCGAGGAACAGATTTGCAGTCTGGTGATCATTATACCCAATCACTGATTCCTCTCAACTCTGTTTTGCTTCCCCTATTACCTTTACCCACATATCCTGGGACTAGCTTTTGTTTACCTGTGAGGTTTTGGTTTTAATTTTTTGGTTTTTACATTCTAAGGCCTTTATCCCCCGCCTACAGAAATGTCCTCCCAAATATTGCCTGTGACTTGGCCTGATCCCAAAGAGATGAATACGAATTGGTGCAGAAAGTCGACTGGAGTTTGAATTGGAGCTCTATAATCATATAAGCTAGATTTCGAACTAGTCTCCTCATATTAGTCTAGCCTCATCTGTAAAATGGACATGACTATCAGCCTCACTGGGCCCTTGAGAATACCAGCCGAGTTTCCTATAACGAAAGCACCTAGCGGAGTCTTAAGGAATGCCACTCCAGCCCCCAGGGCTTTTTTTTTTTTTTTTTTTTTTTTGAAGACGGGGTTTCACCATGTTGGTCAGGCTGGTCTTGAACTCCTGACCTCAGGTGATCCACCCGCCTTGGCCTCCAAAGTGCTTGGATTACAAGAGTGAGCCACCATGCTCAGCCGCCCTAGGGCTAACACCTTCTTCCTGCTCTGAACCTTTTAGCTGGGATATTAAAGCATTTCCCAGCCATCTTCTTTCAAATTCTCCACTGTACTGTGTGGCTGAAGAGCTCACCAGTTGAATGACCCAAATAACTGGATGCTATCCACAGAAGGTTTAGTTTCCTAAGAACTACTGTATACTGGCCGGGCGCGGTGGCTCAAGCCTGTAATCCCAGCACTTTGGGAGGCCGAGGCGGGTGGATCACAAGGTCAAGAGATCGAGACCATCCTGGTCAACATAGTGAAACCCCATCTCTACTAATGGTGCAAAAAATTAGCTGAGCATGGTGGCGCGTGCCTGTAAACCCAGCTACTCAGGAGGCTGAGGCAGGAGAATTGCCTGAACCCAGGAGGTGGAGGTTGCGGTGAGCCAAGATCGCGCCATTGCACTCCAGCCTGGGTAACAAGAGCGAAAGTCCGTCTGAAAAAAACAAACAAACAAACAAACAAAAAACTACTGTATACTGATCTGGCTCACCCAGCCCTTTAACAGTCTCAAGACCTGTGAGCGGTGGTCTTGAGAGATGGAGTCCTGATGCAGAACCAGTCCATGGGAGGCCACGTCCCTCCCCTTTGCTTCCTGATGGCCCCAGCATCACTCACATGAAACAAAGAGGGTTTCTTCAAGGGTCCAGGATACTGGGAACACAAGTCTATGATTCTCTAATATACACCACTGGATGTGGTACCTGTCTCCTTGAAAACACCTCAGCAAGGATAATGTACCTAGAGTCCTTTGCATATCTGTAACAGCTCTTGTGTTGTTCTGCAATCCTGTTCACGTGCTGGCTGTGGGGTCCTGGAGTTCTCTTTAATCTCTCTATTGCCCAGTACCTAGCACAGGTCCTGGCAGAGTGAGTGTTCAAGAAATATTTGCTGGCTACAAGAACACATACTCTGATGTAGCTTTCACTTAGGTCTCTGGACTTAAGGTTCTGTGTATACGCCCAGCTTAGCTTGGAGACTTACAACGATTACACACACACACACACACACACACACAGTTTAAATCAGGAGAGACCCAAAGTATTTTATTTCCCATGGAGAACACTTGCCTCAAGATTCAAAGAGGAGAAATAAGAATAAACTATCCTCTGACCTGTGAGGAATGCAAATGCTTGTATCAGCAAATAATTCTATATAATAGCTAAATGTCCCTAAAATATTGAAAACTCAACCTATAGTGTCAAAAAAATGTTAGTTCTTTGAGTACTACCATGAGAGGGGCTGCACGATCAGCAGTTCACTACTCTCTGTGATTCGGAATTTCTTTGGAATAGGTTCTCTTGAGAAGTGGATGGTTACCTAGGTAAGCAAGATACAAGTACAGAAAGGAAGGGCGAAAACATGAGGCAAACAATTCAGAACCTTTTCTTTTCATTTTTTTATTTTAAATTACAAAGGATGTTGCATACACTGATGAATCTGTATCTGACTAGAAGTGCTCAGGGGTTGGAAGGTGACAGAAAACAAAGGCAAAATTTGCATTGCCTTTCCTTCTGAAATGAAAAACTGCACAACTATTAACCAACATTTAATAGAATAATTTTTAAACAGCTCATGCGTCAACAAGATAAAATTCTTTCTAGACAAGAGACAAGACTGAATCCAATAAAAAGTGTCATAGCTCCAGCCGGGAGAGAGGGAAAAAAAAAAAAACTACAGAATATTTATGATAGCATTACAAACAGGATCCTACGCAACTATGCAAAAGAGGTTGCCACATTGTGTGAACAAATGCTTTGAATTCTTGCCCTTCCACACTTCTCTTGTGATTTCTGTGCTGTCAGCCCAAGTATTGCTGTCAACCACAATGCTAAGCTATAGGACAAATCCTAGGGAAAGAAGGTAAAAAAGCAGGCAGTGAAATACAGTGTCATAAAAATGTGGTGGAAAGGCAGATACAGTACACACATACACATTTCTGTTATTTGGTTCTGAAAAAAACAAAGGGCGAAGGGCAAGACATAGTAATCAGTCCTGCTCCTATCCACCCAGAATTTAATTAACTACACCATTGTGTTTACATTGTTATGAAAGAGGCAAACCGAACCTAGTTCACCCAAACTTGGCACATTGAAATACCCAACTTTGATGTTCTTCACTAGTCACCAAGTCTTCAATTCCAAAATACTGTTTGGAAGTAGTTTTGAGGTTCTATTCTCTCACTACTACCTCCAAACCTCTCTTATCTAAACAAAAATGGCAATTTGACCTAGCTCAGTTCCTAGGTGTAATTTCTACAATTTCAGTCAGTTTATTAAGCGTGAGGATCATGCTTCAACACATAATCCCACTTGCCTATGGAAGTGTATAACTTTCAGTAGTACATTTTCATCATCTTTCCCCAACATGCTTATTCCTTAAAACGAAACAACCATTCCTACAGTTGACATTCATTGTTACATCCCAATGTGTTTGAAATATTAAAAAAACATGGAGTCGTCTTCGCATAATGCCCTTATTAAGATTACAAAGATTACAAAAGAATCCACAAGTATTACGGCACTGTGTGAGACTTATTTGTCATGATCCAAGGGAAGAACAAGACTGCAGTTCTGTGCAAAGTTGTGGAAATGGCCTCAGTTCCATGGGAAACGGTATTCCACAACAGACTTCACTAGAAGGATAGTTGAAACCTTTTATTTTAACACTGAAAGCATAATTCAATGCATTCTCAAAATTCAAGTTTCAAGATATGGAGAGATGCTAACATTCTGTTACATAATTAACTAGAAAACACTTGAACAGAATTTTAGGAAACTATATAAAGAAAGGGAACAGAAGTTTTTGTTAATTCCTGCTGAAGGCAACTTGAATTCATTTCTTAGAACATTAACTAAATCTTAGCAGCTAATTTTTTTTGAATGTAAGAAATAAAGAAAAGCACATCCATTCTTGACATTTTGGTGAATAAACTAACAGCTTTATTAATGAAGGCAAACATCAGATCATTGTATGAATATTATATTATATATAAAAAGAAATTCAAACTAACAGCATTGTATTTCAAAAGTACTGTACTTCTGTTTCTTTTAAAGACTTGTCATCTGTTTTTATAAAACAAACAAAATGGGTACTCTTCTCCTAAAAAATCCTGGAAAAATGAAATAGTCAATTTCAAGCTGATGAACTGAACACACCTTTCTTTAAATGCAGACTATTGCTAGGAAGCAAATAAAGTCAAGCATCAGAAAGAAGATGTATGAGAAATTCATGAAAGTCAGAGAAAGGGGATGTAGAGAAATTACTGCTAATCTTTCCCCCTCATATTCAAAGACCATCCAAAACTGGTCTTTCATACAAATATAAAATAACTATAAAGAGAGGGATTTTGAAACCATACCCATCTGAAATCCTTCATGATGCTTTTGTAATAGTTCTGATTCTCTTACCAAAAAGGTCAAAGTTAAAGATGTAGGAAGTGAAAGGGAATGAAGACGTTTAGTTTTAAATGTACAAGTAAGGCACAATATAAAGCCACATCATAATCTGTCATGAAGGATATAGGAAAGGACAAGAATCATACATGGTACAGTAGAACAAGCAATTATATTGACTGAAAAAGTGTGGCACCCAATTCAAAACTCAGACAAGATCTTAACAAGAGCGACTGGACAGCATGCTTTCATATGGAGACAAACTCTATAAAGAATCCAGTGTATCTGAAACTAGGAAAAAAAGTTTCCATTGGTTTTTTTTTTTTTTTTTTTAAAAATCATAGTAGTACTAGAGTCAAAGTTTATAATTGCTTTGGAACAATGGGTTTACTTGAGGTGAATTCACAATGCCTTCACTTAAAAGTAAGATTCTGGACTTCATTATGAGCTATCTGTATACCATGTATGAACACAGAAAACCTTTAGAGAACTCTTCTCTAATGATCTTCACTCAAAAATACATGCCACAATTTTCAAAAACAGAACATGTACAACTGTTGGGGTTTTTACATTACCCTTATAAGATTTGCTTGTGTGATACACTAAACATATATATTTTAATGACAATAGAGGAAGCAGATTATTACTGGCATTAAAGTACAACCATTTCTAGACGGTTTTAAATGCCACAGAGTCCCCTGGTTAAAATGTAAAGCTGCACAGCTTGCCTATGTCATCTTTATGATAAAGTTAAAACAGCAAGAGGATTTAACTTTCACTCTACATTTTACTGCCAGGTTTTTATTTAGATCAAGTATCGCTGCAGCATTCTGACCAGCCCAGATTTAGCAGCAAATGGCAGGAATCATATAAAATGCAATTTTTTTTAACAAAGTGCTTTTCTAAGATATACATACATATATAAATAGGTACAAAATAAAGTGTCAACATTAAAAAGCTCAACTATTTAAAAGCTTTTAACTATTTAACTTAAGTAGTACATATAAAACACTGAAACTCAAGGATATGGAATCTACTAAACAGATTCAAAGTCTTTTTTTTTTGAAATGCAAGACCAAAAAATCAAATTCTGGTTTGCAGACAGGAAAAAGGTATCAAAAACCAGAATTCCTAACAGAGCAGCTAGAAAGGGGCAATTTTATAAACCTTATCAGCTGAATATCATGAGGCAATTTTCACCTGATTGCAAAACTGCCACAGTTTGAAACACTTTTCAATTTACCAGACACACTCTGTCAAGACTTCATATACTTCCAACTTGCAAGCCTGTCTGTGCTCTGCCTTCTCCCACCTAAAAAGGAAAAACTTTAAACAATGAACTTACATTCTATTAAACCATTAGACTTGAGCTTATCATGTTTAGCGTGAATGTACTAACCAGGTACATTTCCACCAAACACATAGAAAAATCTTGTGCATCACAGTTCAGCTAAGGTGGTAGAAAATCCTTACAATCCTTCTTGGGTTTCTTTTTTAAGATGTCAAAGAAGCAGGTAAGCAACAGTGTTCACTTTTACTGTGTGTTCTAGATCAAACCTTCACAAGCTATAACTTCATGTGCTATAGCTTACAAATGGGGTGTCAGAAGTAAAAGAAAAGAACAAATTATACTTTGACACTTTATAGTCAAAGTATAATTAAGAAATAAATCCTACAGTGGGTAATGGAGAAACAGGTAATTTTTCCAGCAGCTATGCCTGAAATTTTTGGTATTTTTTCCTTACTAAATGTTTTTTTTTTTCTTTTTTTAGTTTTTAAGCCACCAGTTTTCAGAGTTCAAAACACAAGATTTGAGAATAAAACAGTAAGAGAGACAGGATGGAAAGATCTGTGGGGGAAGGTTTATAATGCTGCCTTGACATAATAAATTTCTCAAGAGGTAAAGCTTGAACACAGTTAAAACACTGACTAACGAAGCTGTTTTATATGAGCAAAAAAGAGCACCTAAAAACTAAAGTGTTAATGTTTCTCAATTCTAGAAACTATAGAAGAATAAGTCACATGTTAAGTTTGAAGAAGCTAGTTTGAAAATACCTGTACAAAAATATAAAAATCTATAAATTTTTGTTTTTGTTTTAAGCCTGTGTTGATCTTTGAAAATATTACATGCACAATAACATCAATTTTCGGAAAAGTGGCAACTAAAGAATTAGGTGTTTTTAGCTTTTTTCTTTTTTACATATATATATATACATAATACAATAAAAATAATCTATTTTGTTGTTTGGTGGAAGTATACTACAATAAGCTAAATAAACATTTTAATTTTCAAAGTCAAAAACTATTTTACCAATAGCTTACTAAAATGAAATATATTAAAATTTCCTACAATAAGTGCAGAAATAAAAGACATCTAAATGGCCACCAACTTATCTACTATGGAAGCGAACTAGAGGAACAGCAAAATAATATTTGTATGTATGGATGCTCCTTCTGTAGATAATTGGACCCAAACAGAAATAAAATTCACAGTTCAGTAAGATCCCTAACCCTGACCTTTTTTTTTTCTTTTTTTTCTCCTTTTTTTCATACATTCATACAGTATCATGTAAGCTGTGCAAAACTTTACTTAGACTGGCAGTTTGCCATATCAGTTGCATTTGTCTTTGGTACAAAAAAATAAAACAATCGCAATAATGTGCAAGTATTTGTCTTCTTCCGGTCAAGTACCGAAATATGAGTTTTCTATAGCCATCTTTTTTTTTGTTATTTTTTGTTTTGTTTTTTATACAATACACAGACTCTGTGGCATATATCTACATTTCAACATAGTCCTATATACATTCAAAAAATCTGAAAAAGAGTTGGAACAAAAAAACATTTAAACCCCATAATTTTTCCATCTATATATCTTGTTTTTTCTCATTAGGGTTTTCATCATACAAAATATTACCAGTTTTATAGTTTCCCCAAAATACAAGGCACAAAGAATATGCTTTTTTTTTCTTACTTGCACAGACATTTGTGTGTGTGTGTGTGTGTGTGTGTGTGTGTGTGTATATATATATATTTATATATATCATCTTGAGCTCTGACAATGAACATCTAATATGGCCCACAGGCACAAGTGCTGGGTGTGCCATGTACAAGTGAGATTAATGGTTGTGGAAAATTAGAACAAAAAGCAATAATTCTAAAAACAATTTTAACCGACTGTTTAAAAAAATGCTTCCTCAATTTTTTGTGTGTGGTTCAGAGCATAAATCTGCCACAATACTTGGCATTTTACTATTTCACACCTCCAAAATGTTTTTCTTTAACAGATTTTTGTAATCTGTACCTAAACATTTACTCAAACATATGATTTTCAATTCTGATGCCAGTAGCAGTTTTAATCATGGTTTATGCTCTGAAAATGCAATAATCAAGTATTTTGGATCATGCTTCACTTACGCTACTTAGTTCTTAAAACAATGTAACCTAATTGTAAATGTTTACATAATGCTAACTGACATGCAAAACAGAATGAAAATTTACAATGGATAACGTGACAAAACGCAGACATTTCTGACCAGTGGTCCAGTGAGGCTGATTACACCTTTGATGTTGGTATCCTTAATCCTACAAGGCCTCCAGTGGGATTCCCTTCTGCAGTCTTCTCTAATACTTGGTTAACAAATTCTGAGGTTTGCCCAGCAACTGGTAGACCTGAAGAGAAGGATAAAAGACACATCTAGACATAGAAATAGAAATGCATGAAGGGAAGGGGAGGGGCTGGTAACATCTGAGGATCAGGTATGGCCCTCAGCTTGATACTGGTTCCAAATGAATTCCCTGCCACTTGCTATTGCAGCTCAGAAAATAATGCTACCCATCACATTACTGTCTAAAATTTTAAGATTAGAAGAGTCAAACCAAGAATAATCATGAAAAATCATAAATCAACATTTAAAGTGGGGTAGATGACAAGTGTAAACATCCAAATAACAGTCCAAATCCAAACCAAAACCTGACAACAGGCACCACTTCCCATGTCCACCGAACAGGATTTTCCCTGTTCTCACCAGTCTCTTCCAATTACTCTAACCTCACCAAATTCCAAGAGTGAGTTTCATTCATGGAACTGAAAATAAAGACCTGAAGGATGTTTTTGGTCATTTTTATAATTACTGGATACAGTTTAAGTTTCCTTTTCTTCATTTAAAAAAGTGAATGAGAGGGCCGGGCGCGGTGGCTCAGCCTGTAATCCCAGCACTTTGGGAGGCCGAGGCGGGTGGATCACGAGGTCAAGAGATCGAGACCATCCGGTTGACATGGTGAAACCCCGTCTCTACCAAAAAATACAAAAAATTAGCTGGGCATGGTGGCGTGTGCCTGTAATCCCAGCTACTCAGGAGGCTGAGGCAGGAGAATTGCCTGAACCCAGGAGGCGGAGGTTGCGGTGAGCCGAGATCGCGCCATTGCACTCCAGCCTGGGTAAAAAGAGCGAAACGCCGTCTCAAAAAAAAAAGTGAATAAATAAGAAATGTTGGAAGAGAAGAGGGAGAAACATGGGAGCAGCATTAAGTATGTAGATTTTCTCATCTTCCTTATCTTCCATAGTAAGGTCAAAAGACAAAATCAGTAAATCAAATAACAGAGGTACAAGCACAGTTTTTAAAGTATTAGAAAAATAAAAAGGATGAAAGAAGAAATGTATTTGTCAGCCATGCGCAGTGGCTTACACCTGTAATACCAGCACTTTGAGAGACTGAAGCAGGTGGATCACCTGAGGTCAAGAGTTCAAGACCAGCCTGGCCAACATGGTGAAATCCCATCTTTACTAAAAATACAAAAAATTAGCTGGGCATGGTGGTGGGCACCTGTAATCCCAGCTACTCAGGAGGCTGAAGCAGGAGAATCACTTGAACCCAGGAGGCAGAGACTGCAGTGAGCCAAGGTTGTGCCACTGCACCAGCCTGGGCAACAAGAACGAAACTTCATCTCAGGAAAAAAAAAAAAAAAAAAAAAGGAATACATTTGTCATTGCTCATAGGAAGAAGTCAAATGATACCATAAAAAATATTGGCCGGGTGTGGTGGCGCACGCCTGTCATTCAGCACTTTGGAAGGCCAAGTTAGACAGATTACTTGAGGTCAGAAGTTGGAGACCAGCCTGGCCAACACGCTGAAACCCTGTTGCTACTAAAAATACAAAAATAAGCCAGGAATGGTGGCAGGCACCTGTAATCCCAGCTACTCGGGAAGCTGATACAGGAGAATCACTTGAACCTGGAAGGCGGAAGTTGCAGCGAGCTAAGATTATGTCACCGAACTCCAGCGTGAGTGACAAGAGCGAAACTCCGTCTCAGAAAAAAAAAAAAAAAGGATATATACAGACACAACCTTAACCATGTGATCAAACTTGGCATGACCAATAATGAGACAATCTGATATTATATGCCTCTTGACTGATGGAATAAGAAGGATGTATGATGCATTCCTATCAGAACATCTAACTGCATTTAGTCATGAGGAAACAGATAAATCCAAATGTTGAAACATTTTACAAGAACTCAATTTTTCATAAAAATAAGATGGGGAGACAGATGTAGACTACATTATTGAGACAACTGGGAAAATTTAAGTATGGACTCCAAATTGGATAGTATATCAATGTTGAAGCACTGGGACGTGACACTGGCACTGTGGCTAAGAAAATGTCCTTGTTTTCAAGCAATACAGGCTAAAATAGTTAGAGACAAAGAATCACAATTTTTACAAGTTATTTTCAAATATTCCCTGTCCAAAATACACATGTAGATAAAGGTAGAAATAAAGCAAATGTAGTAAAATATTAATAATTGGTGAGGGCTGGGCAGGGTGGCTCATGCCTATAATCCCAGTGCTTTGGGAAGCTGAAGCAGAAGGATCACTTGAGCCTAGCCTCGGCAACATAGCAATAATCCATCTCTACAAACATAAAAATAAATTCACTGCTGGCTGGATGTGGTGGCTGATGCCTGTAATCCCAGCACTTTCAGAGACCAAAGTGGGCAGATCACTTGAGGTCAGCAGTCTGAGACCACCTGCCCAACATGGTGAAACCCCATCTCTACTAAAATGCAAAAACATAAGCCAAGCTTGGTGGTGCGTGCCTGTCGTCCCAGCTACTCGGGAGGCTGAGGCAGGAGAATCACTTGAACCTGGGAGGCAGAGGTTGCAGTGAGCCAAGATCAAGCCACTGCACTCCAGCCTGGAAGACAAGAGTGAAAAACAGTAAGAATATAAATAAATAAATAAATAAGCTGGGCATGGTGGCACACACCTGTAGTCCTACAGTTGGTGCCAAAAGATGGCTTGAGTCCAGGAGTTTGAGGCTGCAGTGAGCTATGATAGCACCACTGCATTCCAGCCTGGATGACAGAGCAACACTGTTTCTTTAAAAAAAAAAAACCAATTAATTTTAGAAAACAATTGATGAATCTAGTTGAAGGAAATGCAGATGTTCACTGTATAATTCTTTCTACTTTTCTATGGGATTAAAATCTTAAATGAAAAGTTGACAGACAAAATAAGTATATATTTTATGTTATAGTTAAAAGCCAATCCACAAGATAAAAACACAAAGCTTTGCAAATTATCAGAGGACACCAACAAAAGTGAAACCATAATAGATCATACGGTAAACTATTTTAAAAGGCAAAAAAAGGTCACATAAATTCTAGCAGATCTTTTGATAACAGCACTTAAACCAAACATAGATCATATGAATTTTTAAAAACGAGCTCACCTATTAAACCTCCAGAATAACAAAGAAAATCCAAATATGTGCTACGTACAAAAATCTAAGAAAAGATCTTCTGATACCTGAATTAAAATTAAGTTAAATTTTAATTTAACTAAATTTTTTTTTTCTTTTTCTTTTTTTTTTGAGGTGAGGTCTGTCACTCAGGCTGGAGTACAATGGCATGATCTTGGCTCACTGTGGCCTCCATCTCCCAAGAAAAAGCAATCCTCTCGCCTCCCCCTCCCAAGTATCTAGGATTAGAGGCTTGCATCACCATGCTGGGCTAATTTTTTGTATTTTTTTTCTAGAAATGGGGTCTCCTTATGGTGCCCAACCTGGCTTCAAACTCCTGGGCTCAAGTGATCCTCCTGCCTTGGTCTCCCAAAGTGCTGAGATTATAGGCATGGGCCACTGCACCTGGCTAAAATGTTTTTAAAAGATGTAACTAATATAAAATGATTCAGAAGGATTGAAAATAAAGGAGTAGACAAAGGAATACCATCTATAAATAATACTATAAATAATAACAAACAAATACAATAATAAAGCTGCATTCGTGATTATAGTATCAGACAAGAAGTGTACTTCAAGATGATAAAAACTATAATTCATAATGCAGATCTAGTATTAATAAATCCTATTCAAACATCCTAACATTCAGAAGCAAAAACACAGAAAATCTGAGATGAAACTGAATACATTAGTGGGAACCTTTCTCAGTTCTACACAGAGTAAATGAATGGCCACACAGAGCCCCCAAAAAAGGAAAAGACTTAATTAAAAATATCTAGTCAATATGTGGGAATCTTACTATAAAACAGAAATTACATCTTCTTTTTAAATTCCCACAAAAAATTTAAAATTGTAATCTTACATTAGGCAGCTAAGAAAATCTCAATAAATCCACAAAAAACTAGAGGTCAGTAATAAAACTAGAAAATAATAATCCCTACCTGCTGGGGGAAATTTCAAATCTCTCTCAAATGATTTTGAGGTGAAAGAGTATATCAAACCTAAAATTTCAAAGTATTCAGAAAACAATGAAAATATGACACATCAGAACTTATGTCGGAATTTATATCAGCTAAAGTTGCTCTCAGAAGAAATTTCAAAGGCTGTTATTTATATGAATGATCAAGAAAGAATAAAAAGAAATACATTAAGCACCTATATCTAATAACTCAAGAAATTAAAAGAACTGGTAAATTAAGAGCTGGTTTTGGGGGAGAAAGTAGAATAACCTATAATGAATCAAGAAATAAGGGAGAACAGACACAAAATAAGAAATGAAAATGGAACTCCAATGACAGATGCAGAAGAAATCAAAAAACAAAAATGCTTTGCTCAATTTTAATAAATTTGAGGGCCAGGAGGAAGTAGATAATTTTCTGGGAATATGTAAATTATCAAAAATGACTCCAGAAGAATTTGTAATCTGACAGAGAAATTACCTTTAAGAAAAATAAAACTCAGCTAGGCTCAGTGGCACATAACTGTAGCACTTTGAGAGGCTGAGGAAGTCAGATCACCTGAGGTCAGGACTTTGAGACCAGCCTGGTCAACATGGTGAAATCTCATCTCCACTAAAAACACAAAAATTAGCCATACTTGGTGGTGGTGCATGCTACTCGGAAAGCTGAGGCATGAGAACCACTTGAACCTGGGAGGTGGAGGTTGCAGTGAGTTGAAATAGTGCCACTATACTCTAGTATGACAGAGGGAGAGTGTCTCAAAAAAAAAAAAAGAAAAAAGAAAAAGAAACTCCAACCCATTTAAACTGGTCCAGAGGCAAAATTCTGGGAAGACAGCTACATAGTTGTTGTTGCTGTTTTTGAGACAGGGTCTCACTCTGTTGCCCAGGCTGGAGTGCCGTGGTACCATCACCATTCACTGCAGCCTCAACCTTTCAGGCTCAGGTTGGTTTTGAACTCCTGGCCTCGATCAATCCTCCCACCTCAGCCTCCCAAAGTGCTGGGACTACAGACATGAGCTACTATGCTCAGTCATCATACAGATTTTTGTTTTTAGATGGAGTCTCACTCTGTTGCCAGGCTGGAGTGCAGTGGCATGATCTCAGCTCACTGCAACCTCTGCCTCCTGGGTTCAAGGAATCCTCCTGTCTCAGCCTCCCGAGTAGCTGGGACTATAGGCGCGTACCACCACACCCAGCTAATTTTTGTATTTTTAGTAGAGACAGGATTTCACCATGTTGGCCAGGAAGGTCTCGATCTCGACCTCATGATCTGCCTGCCTCAGCCTCCCAAAAGTGCTGGGTTTACAGGCATGAGGCACCACACCACTACATAGATTTTTAATCTTCATTTCTCCATATAAAAACAGAGCAACTAAATGGCAAAACCATAAACCCATGGAAAACATTTACAAGTGATAATGTATCCCTAGGAACCCCAACATTCAAGAAGGTGGGAACAAAATACCAAAAGCTTTTTTAATTTTTGGGATGGAGTCTTGCTCTGTTGCCCAGGCTAAAGTGCAGTAGGGTGATCTTGTCTCCTGCAACCTCCGTTCCCGGATTCAAGCAATTCTTCTGCCTCAGCCTCCTAAGCAGCTGGGATTACAGGTGCCCGCCACTGCACCCAGCTAAGTTTTGTATTACTAAGACAGGGTTTCACTATCTTGGCCAGGCTGGTCTCAAACTCCTGACTTTGTGATCCACCCGCCTTGGCCTCCCAAAGTGCTGGGATTACAGGCGTAAGCCACCGTGCCCCACCAAACCACCAAAAGCTTAAGATATGTATGGTACCGGCACTATCAATATTGATGTGGATGGGCCAAAAGAAAGTAATGGAAATGAGAACAAAAAAAACTTCTAAGTAGTCAATAGATGACTCACTGGAAAGTACAGTGGGGTCAACTTGAGAACCGCAGCTAAAGCTGTGAGGGATTTTCTCCAAACCAATACTGAATACAAGGTGAGTGCAAGGAACCCACAGTCGGATATGAAGGAGCCCACAGCTGAGCCTCTGTGAACTCTGAAAATGGACCACCCAGGGACTCTCTTGCAGGACAAGAGTCAGCTGTGATTAAAAAAAAAAAAAAAAAAAAAAAAAAAAAAAAAAAACTGGCCAAGGGCACTGGCTCAAGCCTGTAATCCCAGCACTTTGGGAGGCCAAAGTGGGCAGATCACTTGATGTGGCGTTTGATAATAAACCTGACCAACATGGTGAAACCCCAACTCCACGAAAAACACAAAAATTAGCCAGGCATGTGCCTGTAATCCCAGCTACTCAGGAGGCTGAGGCAGGAGAATCACCTGAACCTGGGAGGCAGAGGCTGCAATGAACCAAGATCACGCCACTGCACTCCAGCCTGGGTGACAGAGTGAGACTCTGTCTCAAAACAAAACAAAAAAACCCTCAGGTTGAAATTAAAATCAAGCAAGAAAGGAACTAAAGATACGAAACAGAGATGGTCCAAATAAAATGAGAGAGGGGAGCAGAATAAGAAATCTCAGAAAGCCAGGTGCATTTCTTTGTTTTTTCTTCAGAGTTGGGTTGCCCTGTTGCCCAGGTTGGTCTAGAACTCTTGACCTCAAATGATCCTCTTGCCTCAGCCTCCCAAGTGACTGAGATTACAGGTGCAAGCCACCAAACCTGGCGTGCCATGTTTTTAAATGTTAACTGAAAAGGAGAAACTGTGAAAAAAGAAAAGCTATTCTGAGCCAAACCTTCTTTTAAAAGTTCCAAGAAACTAATTTCACATATATATGAGCAACAGGAAAGTATCAAAGTCAGAATCCCATAAAAAAACTTTTCTAAAAAAAGAGAGAATAAAAGACATTAAAGAAAATATCATGAGACGTGAAAGAACATAAAACAGAAACAGAATAACTAAGAAATAAGGTGACAGAATTAGGAAAAGAATTAGAAATACAGAGGAAATTAATTCCTGAAATTAAAAGGAACCTAAGATCAGCCAAGTAATCACAGAAAATAATGCTATAAGAGAAACATAAGGTAAAATGGAGAAATAATGTTAAAATAGAAAAGAAATGAAGAGATAAGAATGATTCAAGAAAAGGTCACACAAGGCAGGCAGATCATTTGAGGTCAGGGGTTTGTTACCAGCCTGGCCAACATGGTGAAACACCATCTCTACTAAAAATACAAAAATTAGCATGGGCATGATGGCGGGTACCTGTAATCCCAGCTCCTCATGAGGCTGAGGCAGGAGAATTGCTTGAACCAGGAGGTGGAGGCTGTAATGAGTTAAGATTGCGCTACCGCACTACTGCCTGGGTGACAGACCAAGACATTGTCTCAGAAAGACAGAAACCAAGGGGAGGGAAAACGGAGGGGAGGGGAGGGGGAAGTGACAAATAATAAAGATGGGCAAAGAAGAGCCAATCTATAGATAATAAGAGTCCCTACAGAACAAACGCAAAGCAAAGGAACAGATTAAACACTAAAAACATTTGAAACTACATATTCAAAGAATACAATATAAACATGAAAATGCCAACCAAAAACGAGCAACTTTTAAGATACAATCTAGTAAAATCACTGGTATTTAAAGAAAAAAATCCTCTGGGCACCTAAACAAAAACAGCAAAGTACTTATAAAGAAAAAATAATTAAGAGAATATTGGCATTTTTTTTTTTTTTTGGAGACAGAGTTTCTCTCTGTCTCTCAGGATGGAGTGCAGTGGCACAATCTTAGCTCACTACAACCTCCACCTCTCCTGCATTCAAGTGATTCTCCTGCCTCACCCTCCTGAGTACCTGGGATTACAGGCGCCCACCATCACACCCAACTAATTTTTGTATTTTTAGTAGAGATGGGGTTTTACCATGTTGACTAAGCTGGTCTCGAACTCCTGACCTCAAGTGATCCACCCGCCTCAGCCTCCCAAAGGGTTGGGATTACAGGCATGAGCCACCATGCCCAGCCAATATTAGCTTTTCAACAGCAACACTTTATGCCAAAAGAAAATGGAGAGTCATATTCAAGATACCTAAGGAAAGAAAATGGGTCAAGGTTTTCATACCTGGTAAAACTGACTTTCAAGTGTAAAGGGAGTACACAAGCTTATCAAACACATAAGATGTTTACATTAAAAAATAAAAAGGTAAAAATAATTTTTTCTTGTAATGTTAAATTTCCCCCTGTAGGGGAAAGAATAAAAAGGAAGAATAAACATGCTTTGAAAACTAAAAGGAAAGAAAAGAAAGAAATGCTATGAAAGAATATATAAAACACTAAAACAGCATCAACCTATTTGAAGAAAAAGTCAAGCCCTGAATTAATCCATACGGAAGCGGGAGGTAAGTGATTGCTAAGGAAAACACTGATGTTTAGGGTCTACTCTTCACCTGATTGTTCTCAATATAAATAGAGTTTTGTTCAAGATAAACATTTAACCTTTTATTGTATAAATTTAATTTGGGCAGTTTTCATGGGTTGTATAATGCTGGGTGCCTTAGATGCTACTGTCTGTCAGGTGACTTGCTCCTATGAGCCGAGTTCTCATGTCTATGTCTACACTAGCTAGCTCTCTCTTTCCTGTCAGCTCTCACTTGGCCTGACGTCTAGATGCCTGCCTCTGTGATCCTCCCCACATTGTGCAATCTGTTCAGGGACGGGAAACGAGAGAGCCAACTTTGTCAGAATCCTGTGAAATGCACTACTGAGTAAAACAAGGATCTCTACACTAAAGTGCAAACTGCAGGCTTGACAGCTTTGGGACTGTTTGTCTTCTATGAAAGGGTAAAGTTGCTAGAAGTTTGTTTTTCTTAAGTGTTAAAATAGTTTCATGATTAAGTCTAATTTACAAATTGTGGTCACCTGCAATACATGTTTATGAACACTAAATCCCAAAAGATAAAATTACTTATAAAGGAGAGTAACTACAATGAGAGCACTTGAGTTTTTCCTTAAACTAAAAAAACTTTTAATATCCCCTTAAATCATACATTTTTTTTTTTTTTTGAGTTGGAGTTTCGCTCTTGTTACCCAGGTTAGAGTGCAATGGCGTGATCTTGGCTCGCCGCAACCTCCGCCTCCTGGATTCAAGCAATTCTCCTGCCTCAGCCTCCCGAGTAGCTGGGATTACAGGCACGCGCCACCATGTCCAGCAAATTTTTTTGTATTTTTAGTAGAGACGGGGTTTCACCATGTTGACCAGGATGGTCTCGATCTCTTGACCTTGTGATCCACCCGCCTCAGCCTCCCAAAGTGCTGGGATTACAGGCTTGAGCCACCGCGCCCGGCCAAATCATACATCTTATACTACCTGTTATCATTGCTATGAATTTATCTAATATTATTCTTACCGAGAGTATCTTTAATGAGGATTTCAAGCTTCTGCCCCATGTTGGGTCCTCTCTCCTCTCTTGGATTCTGTACCCGATTTACAATCTCTTGCTTGATGGAGTTGATTACAAACAATAAATTATCTGAAAGACAGAACAAAACACTTGGAACATGTCACTATCATGGAAGGCTTTCCTTTTAATTATGTACAACAGATAATTAAGAAATGGAGAATGTGTAAGAAAACATTAAGAAGTAATTATTATAAGCAGCTCCTATCCAAAGAGACTAATTTCAAATGATGTGGTACTTGTTTTTAAAAATATCTCAAGATTGGCCAGGTGCAGTGGCTCACACCTGTAATCCCAGCATTTCGGAAGGCCAACACAGGCAGATTGCATGGGGTCAGGAGTTCAAGACCAGCCTGGCCAAATGGTGAAACCCTGTCTCTAATAAAAATACAAAAATTAGCCAGGTGTGGTGGCATGTGCCTGTAAACCCAGCTACTCAGGAGACTGACGCAGGAGAATCACTTGAACCCAGGAGGTGTAGGCTTCAGTGAGCCAAGATCATGCCACTGCACTCTAGCCTGGGTGGCAGAGCAAGACTTCGTCTCAAACAACAAAACAACAACAACAAAACTCTCAAGATTACTGGGTATGCACTCTTGATAACACACTGTAGCCAGGTGTGGTGGTGTGCAGCTGCAGTCCCAGCTACTTGGGAGGCTGAGGCAGAGGAATCGCTTTAGCCCAGGAGTTGCAGGTAGTAGTGCACTAGGATGGTGACTGTGAACAGCCACTGTGCTCCAGCTTAGGCACCACAGTGAGATCCCATCTCCAACAGGAAAAAATGGCAATGAAAAAAGACAACACACTGTAGACATGCATCAGTGTCCACTATCCTGTCAGCAACTTGCCCTACTGGTCTTCATTGGTTTAAGACCTGATAGTGACTGCTATATCGAATCATAGGACCTTAGTAAATGTTTATTAAATAAATCAACCCAAGTCCCTTAAAAACAAAAGCTTTAAAAACAAATTTTCCCACCTTAAAAAGCTTTAAAACAAACAAAACAAAAAGCAAGTTAACCCAAAGTGAGTAAAGGAGGGAACTAATAAAGAGCAGAAATTTATGTAACAGAAAACAAATACACAATAAAAATTAACAAAGCCAAAACTGGTTCTTTGAAATGATCTACAACACTGACAACCCCTCACCCAGGTAGCTCCATCATGAGAAATAAGTGATAACACCAATCACTTACATCTGTAACAAAAAAGGTGTTACCACTTTACAATCTACAGATATTAAAAAGATAATAAGAAAATACGGTGCTAACAAATTTAACAACTTAGATGAAATGAACAAATTTCTTGAAAACACATTTTAATATCCATATACGAAGAAGCCAGGAAAGCCAGGCGTGATGGCTCATGCTTATAATACCAGCACTTTGGGAGGCCAAGGTGGGTGAATCGCCTGAGGTCAGGAGTTCAAAACCAACATAGTGAAAGCCCATCTCTGATAAAAATACAAAATACAAAATACAAAAATTAGCTGAGCATGATGGCAGATGCCTGTAATCCCAGCTACTCAGGAGGCTGAGGCAGGAAAATTGCTCGAACCCAGGAGGCGGAGGTTACAGTAAGCCAAGATTGTGCCACTACATTCCAGCCTGGGCAACACAGCAAGATTTCGTCTCAAAAAAGAAGAGGCTAGGTGCAGTGGTTCACATCTGTAATCCCAGCACTTTGGGAAGCCAAGGAGGGCAGATCACTTGAGGCCAGGAGTTCCAGACCAGCCTTGCCAACACAGTGAAATCCCATCTATACTCAAAATAAAAATAATTAGCTGGGCATGGTGGTGCACACCTGTAATCCCAGCTACTCAGGAGGCTGAAGCATGAGAACTGCTTGAACCCAGGAGGCAGAGGTTGCAGTGAGCTGAGATCATGCCACTGCACTCCAGCCTGGGCAACAGAGTGATAAACTGTCTTAAAAACAAAAACAAAAATTAAAAAACCCATACATGAAGAAATAAAGCATCTGAATAGTTTTTTCTAGTAAAAGAACTGAAATTACCATGTCTTCCCAAAAGAGAACCAGAAGATTTTAATACCAAATTCTATCATAAATATGATGAAGAAATAAAATTGATCTAATAAAACTCTGTCAAACAGAAAAGAAAGAGAGATCATGGTCCAATTAATTCTATGAGGCCAGTATAGCCCTAGTACTGAAATGTTACAAAAAAAGAAAAATCATAGACCAATGTCCCTCTTGAATGTTGACACAAAATTCTTAACAAAACACTAACAACGAAATGCAACATATAGTATTAGGATAGAATAATATTAAATATTAGCAATAGACTCCAATATAAAAAGGAAAATGCAGCTAACCAAGTATTTATTCCAAGAATGCAAGGTTGGCTTAACATCCAAATATTAGCACATGTAATTTGCCACTTTAACAGGTGAATATGTGATGTATTAACAGAATAAAAAAGAACAATACATGATTGTTCCAACAAATGCAAAAAAATTATCAACACCCATTCATAATAAAAGAAACTAGGAATAGAAGGGAACTTTCTCAAAATGATAAAAGGACAACTCATCTACAAAAAAGCACAACACAAACATCATACCTAAAGATAAAAGGTTTCCCCTGAGATTTTAAACAAGGCAATCACCACTGTATTTAATATTCTGGCTGTTCTAGACATTGTGATAAGACAGAAAAAGAAAAGGCATAAAGATCAGAAAGAAGGAAATAAAACCATTCCTATTTGTAGATGATAACTGTGTCGGCAAAAAATCCCAGGGAATCTACATACCAACTGCTGGAACTAAGAGTAATATACAAAGCAAAAATATGTTTTATATATTAATACTAAAGAACTCAAAAATAAAATTTCGCCGGGCGTGGTGGCTCACACCTGTAATCCAAGCACTTTGGAGGCCAAGGCGGGCGGATCACCTGAGGTCAGGAGTTCAAGACCAGCCTGACCAACGTGGTGAAACCCCGTCTTCAAAAAAAAAAATTAATTAATTTAAAAAAAAAAATAAATAAAATTTCAAAAACAATTCCATTTACAGAAGCACTAAAAAATATAAAATACTCAGGATTACATCTAATAAATATGTTCAAGCACTCTACACTGAACACTGTAAAAGATGGCAGAGAGAAACTAAAGAAGACTTAGCTAGGTGGAAAGAGATACCAGGTCTGTGGATCAGAAAACTCCATTTTAAGATAGTAATTCTCTCCAAATAGATCTAAAGATTCAAAGCAATCCCAATCAAAATTCCAGTAAGCTTTTCTGTAAAAGGTGATAAAGTAATTTGAAAATGTATACAGATATGCAAAAGACCTATAATAGCCAAAACATTTAAACAAAAAGAGCAAAATTGGAGGAATAACAAGAACTAGCACTGCCTGACTTAAAAGGTTTACAGTAATCACGACAGTTTTGCACAGTGATCAAGACAGTTTTGTATCTACACGGCCAGATGCAGTGGCTCATGACTGTAATCCCAGCTCTTTGGGAGGCTGAGATGTGAGCATCGCTTGAGCCCAGGAGTTCGAGACCAACGTGGGGAAGACAGCAAGACCCTGTCTCTATTTTTTTTAATCTTTTTTTCTTTTTTAAAAATAATTTAAGTAGAGACGAGGTCTCACTATATCGGCCAGGTTGGTCTTGAACTTGTGGCCTTAAGCAATCCTCCCAAAGTGCTAGGATTACAGGCATGACTCACCATGCCCAGTCCCATCTCTATTTTAAAAAAAAGAAGTTTTATATCCACGTGAAGGAAGATAAATGTATCAATGAAACAGAATACAACATCTAGAAGTAAACCCATAAATATATGGTCTATTGACTGAACAAAGGTGCAAAAACAATTCAATAGGGAAGGGAAAGCCTTTTCAATGTATGGTGCTTGAATAACTAGATATTTATATGGAAAAAAATGAACATCATCTTTTACCTTATACCATATGCAAAAATTGACCTAAAATAGATCATAAGCCTGAATGCAAAACCTAAAACTATGTAAATTCTAAGAAAAAAATACAAGAAAATATTTGTAAATGTTGGAGTTGGCAAAGGTTTGTTACAACACAGAAAAATCATGAAATATTAAAAAAACCTGACAAATTGATTCATCAAAATTAAAAATGTTTGATATTTGAAAGATGCCAATGAAGGCCAGGCATGGTGGCTCACATCTATAATCCCACCCAGCACTTTGGGACCCAGCACTTTGGGAGGCCAAGGTGGGTGGATCTCTTGAGGCCAGAAGTTCGAAACCAGCCTGGACTACGTGGTGTAACTCTGTCTCTACTGAAAATATAAAATTCAGCCAGGCGTGGTGTGCATGCCTGTAATCCCAGCCACTTGGGAGGCTGAGGCATGAGAATCACTTGAACCGGGAGCAGAGGTTGCAGAGAGCTGAGACTATTCCACTGGACTTCGGCCTGGGTGGTTAAGCGAGACTCTGTGTCAAAAGAAAAAAGGAAAGAAAGAAAGGAGGAAGGGAGGGAAAGAGAGGAGAGAGGGAAGGGGGGGAGACCAATGAGGAAAACAAAAAGCCAAGCCCAAGAACTTATATCCAGAATAAAGAATATTTATTTATTTACTTACTTACTTTTTTTTTTTTTGAGACAGAGTTTCGCTCTTGTTGCCTAGGTGGCACAATCTTGGGTCACTGCAACCCCTGCCTCCTGGGTTCAAGTGATTCGCCTGCCTCAGCCACCCAAGTAGCTGGGATTACAGCTCCCACCACCAAGCCCGGCTAATTTTTTCCATTTTTAGTAGAAATGGGGTTTCACCATGTTGGCCAGGCTGGTTTTGAACTCCTGACCTCAGGTGATCCACCAGTCTCAGCCTCCCAAAGCGCTGGGAACTGCAAGTATGAGCCACAGCACCCAGCCCAGAATAAAGAATCTTTAGAAGAGAAATCAATGTTTTTAAATGGCAAAATATTTGAACAAACACTTCAGAAAAGAAAACATATGAATAGTCAATAAGCACAGGAAAGGGGCTCAGTGTTATTAGAAACAAAAATACCACAATGAAATACCATCACACACCCATTAGATTTGTAAAAATATCAAGATGGGCGCTGCCATGTGTTGGCAAGGCTATGGACCAACTAGAACCCTCCTACACTGTTTTTAAGAACGTAAAATGGTACAGTCAGTTTGGAAAACAGTTTAGTTGTTTCTTATAAAATTAAATACAGACTTAAGAATCAGTCATTCTACATCTAGGTATTTAACCAAGAGAAAACATATGTCTACCGAAATACTCAAAGCCCCTTTGCTACAGCCAAAAACTTGAAACAACCTAAGCATCAACAGGTGAAGAGATAAATTGTAGTACATCCATACAATGGAACACTAGTTAGCAATCAAAAGGATCTAACTACTGACACAGGTAACAACATGGAGGAATTTTTAAATAATTATGCCGAGTGAAAGTAGCCAGGCAAAAATGTAAACGTATTGTATGATTCCATTAATGAAAGATCTTAGAAAATGCAAATTGGTCTATAGTGACAAAAAGCAGACTGTGGTTACCCAGGGATAGGAGTAGAAAGTGCAATGACAGAAAGGGGAACTAGGAATCTTTCGGAAGAAATGGAAATATTCATTATCTTGATTGTTTCATATATGTATGCATATATGTAAACTAATTGAATTATACTCTTTCAATCTGTAGAGATATCGTACTTCAATTACACCTCAGTAAAACTGTGAGGAAAACACAGTTTTTATTTCAGCGCACAGGATTCCTATGGTCTGAAATTAATCTCTACCTCTTCAGAGACTGCCTTGGTGATTTGGGGGTTTTGTTCTGTTTTTAAAGAGATGGGGTATTTCTCTATCATCCAGAATAATCCTCCCACCTCAGACTCCTGAGTAGCTGGGATTACAGAAGCGTGTCACAATGCCTGGTGTAGAAATGAGTGATTTGTTATTCTTCATCTAGCAATACTGAGAAGGGACCAATCTAAATTGCAGTTGAAGAGGAAAGTGAGAAATAATGGCGGAGAGAGACAATTTAAAAACTACGACGTTCAGGGCCGATATATGTAAAATGTGTCATTGAACAAGGAAAGTACAGCTAACTTCCTAAATCATTTGCAACAAAAAATCTGTTTCTTCTCCATGAATAATTGAAAGAGACTACTACTTACTCAAGGATATTTGCACAATAGGGTTCTCCCATACTCAACACATTAAAAGTAAATAAAGTAAGTGGGCAAGGTATAGGAACAGACACTTTTCAAAAGAAGACATATATGCAGCCAACAAACATACAAAAAATGCTAATCATCATTGGTTATTGGAGAAATGCAAATCAAAACCGCACTGAGATACCATCTCACGTCAGTTAGAATGATGATCATTAAAAAATCTGGAGACAAAATGCTGAACAGGATGTGGAGAAATAGAACACTTTTACACGTTGGTGGGAGTCTAAATTAGTTCAACCATTGTGGAAGACAGTGTGGTGATTCCTCAAGGATCTAGAAATAAAAATTCCATTTGAACCAGCAATCCCATTACTGGGTATATACCTAAAGGAGTATAAATCATTCTATTATAAAGACACATGCACACGTATGTTCATTGTGGCGCTGTTTACGATAGCAAAGACCTGGAACCAACCCAAATGCCCATCGATGATAGACTGGACAAGGAAAATGTGGCACATATACACCATGGAATACTATGCAGCCATAAAAAAGACGAGTTCGTGTCCTTTGTAGAGACATGGATGAATCTAGAAATCATCATTCTCAGCAAACTGACACAAGAACAGAAAACCAAACACCACATGTTCTCACTCATAGGCGGGTGATGAACAATGAGAACACATGGACACAGGGAAAAGAACAACACTCACTGGGCTAGGTAGAAGGGTAAAGGGGAGGGGAGGGACAGCGAAGATGGGAAGGGCTAACTCCGGGAGAAATGCCTGATGTAGGCGACAATGTGGGTGGGGGATGGAGTCAGCAAACCACCATGGCATGTATGTACCTATGCAACAATCCTGCAGGATGCAGGATATGCACATGTACCCCAAAGCCCAAAGTATAATTTTTTAAAAAAGAAAAAACACTATAAAATCTAAAGTAAAACAGCAGAATAGTTCTCAAGACTTGACAGTGTCCAAGCACACTATGGGGCAGGGAGAGAAAAGGGAAAGGGCTCTCATGCTACCACAAACCTCTAGTTTAGGAAATAGAAGCACCTGGCTCTCAGAAATTGAGTCCAAATATTCAAGTCATAAACAGATCCTGCTCCTCTAATGTCATATTCATCAAGGAATTTTCTGGTTTTAATTTTTCCATATAGCTTTCTTAGGGACAAAATACCATTGGTCAGGGTGAAGGGCTAACAGTTCTATTTCTCATTCTGAGTCAACAAGTTTCCACGGGATTCACAGAGCAGTCTCCAGTGAGCTTTGGCAGTAGGAATCAACAGAAGAAGGAAGTTTGGTGGGATAGGATGAGATGAGTAGTACAGTGGGCCCCTGAAGCTAGTCCCTGCAACCACACCAGTTCATGACATATTAAAACTGATAAAGACAACAGAGTACATTTTTCAAAAAGCTAAATTTATCTTCTATTATGAGATTATGACCGTCTCAATTTTTTAAATACTAAAACATTCTTCCTCATATGAAATTATAGTAATACTAGATGATGTTCACTTTAATGTTCTCATTTGGCAAAATATAAAGTTGGTAAGCCCATGTTCTCAAGTCTCAAAATCTTTTTCAAATTGTAAATCACAAATTCTAGAAACCATTGGGCTGATGGATAATGAATAATAAGTGTTCCACAAAGAAGTAACAGAGTGGCTTCCAGATATCTAGGAGGCCAGGAACCACTAACTGAGCTCAAGGTCAAAATGTTTCAATAGCAAGAAAGAATAATAGGAAAAAGGATAGCTTTGCATTTGAACACACCAACAATTATTTTTATCTAATTCATTTACTGAGTGGCTGCTAATAAATAAAACATGAGTTCATTTCACTCATAAACGACTTTACAGCTGTAAACTTTACAGTTAGAAATTCTTTTTCTCCCCTCACCAAAGGAAATAAAATAATAAAGGATTTAGAAAAACTGCATAAAGTTTATTGAGTACCTATGTGCAAGACATACTAAACTCAAGAAAACCTCTAGAAACAAATAACTGATCATTTTTCACACTGTTTCACTTTCATTCAATTTACCCAAGAACTACATATTGAAGAGGACAATTTTTGAGGCAAATGAATACACTAACTCTTATAGTACCAGGCTTAAACAAAGAGAGAAAAGACGTGTTCTTATCACAGAAAATCAAAACCAGAGCTTCCCATACCCCTGAAGTGCTGTAAAAGGGTTCCAAATGTGTAAGATAATTATCCCCTCAGCTCATAGCGACCTCCTCCCACAAGCAGTCTACTCTTATTATATTCCATGATGCCTCAAAGATGACAATTTTCTACATGTGCTGCAACGTGAAAAGCCAAGAAGCACTTTGGTTTAGATAAAAACTAATCATTTCCAAATAGGTGCTAGCATGGTTGCATTAAGAATAATCTTGGGGCCAGGCTCAGTGGCTCACACCTGTAATCCCAGCACTTTGGGAGGCCAAGGTGGGTGGATTACTTCAAAATCCTGAGGTCAGGAGTTTGAAACCAGCCTGGCCAACATGGTAAAATCTCATCTCTACTAAAAATACAAAAATTAGCTGGGTGTGGTGCCGCAGGACTATAGTCCTAGCTATTCAGGAGGCTGAGGCAGGAGAATCACTTGAACCTGGGAGGCAGAGGTTGCAGTGAACCGATATCACGCCACTACACTCCAGCCTGGGCGACAGTGCAAGCCTCCGTCTCACAAAAAAAAAAAAAAAAAGATTAATCTTGGCTGGGTACAGTGGCTCATGCCTCTAATTCCAGCACTTTGGGTGGCTTAAGTGGGCGGATTGCTTGAGCCCAAAAATTTGAGACAGCGTGAGCAACACAGTCAAAACTCCATCTCTATAAAAAATGCAAAAAGATCAGCCAGGCATGGTAGCGCACTCCTGTACTCCTAGCTTCCCAAAATGCTGCGGTGGGAGGATCACCTGAGCCTGGAAGGTTGCAGCTGCAGTGAGCTGTGATCACACTACTGTGCTCTAGCTTGGGCAACAGAGTAAGACCCTGTCTCACACAAACACAAAAAAGAGCAATCTGAGATGTGTTAAAAATATGTATTATTGAGTTCTACTTGTACACAATCTTATTCAAGAGATCTGCAGAGAAGCCTAGAAATGTGTATTTTAACCAAATACACAGACAATTCCAATGAGCAATCAAATCTGAAAAACACAGATCTAAATTATTCATACAAAACCTAAAACAGCATTATTCAATTTGGGGGAAATACTAAAATCTGTCAACAAAACTGGCTAACCCAGTAACACAATTATAAAATAGAAGTAAGAAATTACTGTGATCTTTAGAGAAATGCAGGTTGCTTTTGCTGTCTATCCTTATAAAACTTTCCACATCTTTTACAGGGAAAAAAAAAAAAAAAAAGAAATTACTGTGGTCACATGTGGATCAACTTGTTAGTAGACAGATGAGATTTGGATTGGGAAGTCACCAGTACAGAAACTTATACTAAAAGGAGGACAAGAATGAAGGAAAGCGAGCATGTAGCTTACCAAATAGATAAATATATAGAAGGCTAGCCAAAAACTAGGCAGAATACAGGGAACGCAAATCACAAAACAAAGAAAAGAGAGAGTGATCAGCAAATCGATAGGTGGTTAATCAACTTCTTAAAACTTTAGGTTTACCATATTCTGTGTTGAGGCCCCATAATTTCACTTTATTAGCTTCATATTGGGCTTTCTTCTTTAACCGACAAGCTCTGTGAAAGGAAGGAGCAATTAGTTCACTTTCTTTTCTTTAATTTTAATTTTATTATTTTTAATTATGGAGAAGATGTCTCACTATGTTGCCCAGGCTACTCTTCAACTCCTGGCTTAAGTGATCCTCCCTTTTTGGCCTCCTAAAGTGCTGTGATTATAGGCATGAGGCACCATGCCCAGTCTGCTTCTGCTTTCCTTTTTAAGTGAATATTTGTCTTTCATTTTCTAATAGCAACCCAAAACCGCTGCCTACTGACGTTTATCAAATAACTGAGTTACCAGAAAACACAGCATAATCATTTATGCAAATTGATTTTTTAAAATTTAGCACACATTTAAAAATAAAGCTATGATCAGTACACACCTATTAAAGTGGCTAAAAAACAAAACAACCAAACAAAAACTGGTAATACCAAAAGTTATAGAGGATGTAAAGCATGGGAAACCTCACATGTTGCTAGTAGGAATGTAAAACAGTACATACAGCTACTTTGGACAACAGTTTGACAGTTTCTTATAAACATATATGCTTGGATACTTATCTAAGAGAAATGGAAACTTATGTTCACACAAACATGTTTAAGTGAACGTTCATGGTGGTTTTATTCATACTTGCCAAAAACTGGAGGCAACCCAAATCCCCTTCAACTGGTGAATGGATAAACTGTAGTATATCCCCACCAAAGGAATACAACTCAGCAACCAAAATGAAAAAATTATTACTCCAGGCAACAATATCAAAGAATCTCAAATGTGTCATGTTGAGTGAAAGAAGACAGAGTCAGTTGGGTGTGGTGGCTCATGCCTGTAATCCCAGCACTCTGGGAGGCTAAGCTGGGTGAATCACTTGAGGTCAGGAGTTTGAGACCAGCCTGGGCAACATGGTGAAACCCTGTCTCTACAAAAAATACAAAAATTAGCTGGGCGTGGTGGCTCACATGTATAATCCCAGCTACTTAGGGGGCTGAGGCGGGAGGACAGCTTAACCCTGGGAGACAGAGGTTACAGTGAGCTGAGATCAGGCCACTGCCTGGGCGACAGGGTGAGTGAGACCCTGCCTCAAAAAAAAAAAAGGAAAAGCTGGGCGCGGTGGCTCAAGCCTGTAATCCCAGCACTTTGGGAGGCTGAGGCGGTTGGATCACAAGGTCAAGAGATCGAGACCATTCTGGTCAACATGGTGAAACCCCATCTCTACTAAAAATACAAAAAATTAGCTGGGCATGGTGGCGCGTGCCTGTAATCCCAGCTACTCAGGAGGCTGAGGCAGGAGAATTGCCTGAACCCAGGAGGCGGAGGTTGCAGTGAGCCGAGATTGCGCCATTGCACTCCAGCCTGGGTAACGAGCAAAACTCCGTCTCAAAAAAAAAGGAAGACAGATTCAATCAAAGGCTACATACATATACTGTATTCCATCTACATGACATTCTGGAAAAGGCAAAACTATGGAGACAGAAAACGGATCAGTGGTTTTGAGGGGCTTCAGGTGCAGGAAGGTGCTTGCTTTTACAAAGAGGCATAAGGAAACTTTTTAAGATGATGAAAATGTTCAATATCTTGATTTGTGGTGGTGGTTATATGATTGGATGTGTTTGTCAAACTCATAAAAGTATATACATTAAAAGGTACACATTTTACTGTAAGTTATAGCTCAATAACTCTGACTTACTAAAAAAAAAAAATAAAGCTATGAAATTTTTTTATTGTTATACTATAACATAATGCACCAGAATCCATTCATCTTTCCCCTCTTAAAAATTTTTTCCATAAAACATAAATACCATCTTCTACTTTCAAAAGAAAAATTATATTATCATTGTAGTATTTATAAAAGAAAAATACAATTTCTGAATAATGGTTGAAGTGTTTGACCTTCTATAAAAACTCACTTTGGGCCTAACGTCACCTCCTAAACTTTCTTCACTTGAGTGAACATTATTAGCATTTACCTGGAAGCCAGCTTATTTTTTTCCTTCCTTGACCTTGGCCGGGCTGTTAAGGGAAGCTCACTGACTGGAGTCAGGTCACTAATCACCTTATTCAGCTTCCGAAGTTCATTGCCTATCTGGAGGAGTTTTTTAGGATTTGGAGTCAGGTCTTCTACATCAGTTCTCCGTGACTTCTTTACTGCATATTTTCCTACAAACAGTTTAAAAGAAGTTTAAGTTAGATCACTTTAATTAACAAGAGACATATTTTTCACAGCCACATTTTTAACCACTCCCCACCACTACGTTTTCTTTTCAGAAGTCAGCAAGCTTAACAATCTATTCTAGAAGGGCTAGCCTCTTCTCCTTCCCATCTTGTGGCTGCAGGAAACAGGGGTGATACGGCATAGTTCTAACTTTCTCCAAGTTCTTCCGTACCCTAGGCTTCTAGTCCCAGAATGACAGATTCTTAATTATCTGCATGGCATACTAAGCACCTCAAATCAGGATCGGAGTGTAAGTTCAATTAAACACCAAAATCAGGACTAGGGTATAAGATACAGTCAGAAGAGAGTTTAGAGATTTTACCCAAACCGAGATGTTTCTGATGCTATGCCTGAAAATCATCAGACACACACATTTTTGTACTGAACTCAAAAATCTAACAAGTAAGCATAACCTTATTTAAAAGCTCTTTTTTGGGCCAGGCGCAGTGGCTCACACCTGAATCCCAACACTTTGGGAGGCCGAGGTGAGTGGATCACCAGAGGTCGGGAGTTCAAGACCAGCCTGACCAACATGGTGAAACTCCATCTCTACTAAAAATACAAAATTAGCCGGGCATGGTGGCACACGCCTGTAATCTCAGCTACTCAGGAGGCTGAGGCAGGAGAATCGCTTGAACCTGGGAGGTGGAGGTTGTAGTGAGCCAGGATTGCGCCATTGCACTCCAGCCTGGGCAACAAGAGCAAAACTCCGTTTCAAAAAAAAAAAAGCTCTTCTTTGGTTGCTCTGATAAATAACATTATAGAAGACCCAAGGGGTCTTGGTCTATCATTCCAGGCAAAAGGGATGGCTCTGTCCTCCAAACTCCTATAACCTTCTTGGTACCCATCATATGCTACTTGGAATTATTGACTGGACTTAATGTTTCATTTCTAATAGAAAACTTATCTGAGGGTAAAAACTTGGCAATTATTTACTGAGAGACAATATAGTACACCTGGATGCTAGTGGAAAGGGAAAATGAGGCACAAACATATGTCAGATGGAATTTTTGTCCAAATTCCTAGCAACTCACGTCTGTACAATGAGTAAACAGCCTGTTTACTGACCATCACGCTTACTAGTAGTTCTCCTCCCCACTTTTTTCAGTAGACTTTGGATTTTTTTTTTTTTTTTTTTTTTTTTTACTCAGAGCAGAAGAACTAGAAACTTTATATTTAAAAATAACATTTGTACAGAATAAATTCTACTTAATCACAGCTTCCTGAGTTCACAATTCAAAATTTGACCTACCTAAGATGGTCACTTTTAAAAATTTTTTAGAGACAGTGTCTCACTCTATCGTCCAGGTGGAGAGCAGTGGCACAATCACAATTCATTGCAGGCTTGAATTCCTAGATTCAAGGGATTCTTCCATCTCAGCCTCCCAAAGTACTGGGATTACAAGCATGAGCCACAGCACATGGCCTGACCCATTTAAGATTATAAACTTCTTCTGATTCCTCCTACAGGTATTCAGCTCTTCTCTACTACTCCTTTTCTCCATAACCACCCTTCCTTTCTTTTCTTTCCTTGCCATTTTATCCCTACTACCATTTGAATTCCAGTACTCCCATTTACATTTAGATCTGGGGATTAGACAAGAATGCAAGAGAGCCTGTTCACTTTCTCCTCAACCCTTCTGGTTATATCAACTGTGACAGATCAGAAACAAGCAGTCAGTTCCTGGATGGGGTAAGTAGATTAAGACAGGACTAGAAATGAAATCATGTTTGCACAGTCCTTCCTCCCTGCTTAGGTGAGGACTCCTAACACTGGTCAAAGCTCTTTGTGAGTGATGCAGAGCAGTAAGGCCAATGTAGCAGCTCGAGAGTCCCCACCTCCAGTTTGCTAGGAAGGGTTGAATGCCTGGGTACACAGAGTAAGCATTATGGATTAGTATCTCAACTTAAGTAAAGGGACAATAAATATCTGACTGCAATTCCCTCTTACCATGATGTAAGCCATTTTTCTGATACATATTACTTGGCAAAGTATCTCGGTTCCACTCAGATGGTCTCAGCATCCTCTCTTGCTGTGATGGTGTAAGTTGTTCACTATACTCCCAGAAGTATCTTCTTTTACCTCTCTTCCGTGACGATATTGAAGTCATCTCCTTCAAATCTTCTACAGAATCATTTTCATAGCCTTAAAAAAAAAGGTCCCCCAATTTTTAAGCTCCTTAAATTTCAGTAAGTCAATCAGGACAAATAAAAAGATCCCTTCTATTTGTAAATTGGTACATTTCCTTGCATATGAAAACATCATTGGCATGTCAAAGATAATAAACTAGGTCTATAAGAAAACTTTTAATATGTAAATCCCTAACTCATAAAACATTCAGAGATTAATAAACATAGATAACTACACTGTTAATCTTCCCTGGGTTTCTCTTTGATCTTTTATAAGTTAGTATATGACACTATTTTTATTATCTTCACACAGGATTAAGAAAACAATTACAGGATAGCTACAGGATTATCAAAAGTACCATCAGATAATAGTACTTAGACACATATATCATGACTTTATTAAATGTCTTCTTTCTAATATTTATGTATCTGAAACATCCCAGACAGAAAGATATGTCTATTTTAGTATTTTTAAATTATTTTTTCTTTTTAAAAAAAATTTTGTAGGCTGGGAAGAGTGGCTCGCACCTATAATCCCAGCATTTTGGGAAGCTCAGATGGGTAGATCACTTGAGGTTAGGAGTTCAAGACCACCATGGCCAGCATGGCAAAACCCCATCTCTACTAAAAATACAAAAATTAGCCAGGGTGTGGTGGTGCATGCTGTAATCCCAGCTACTCGGGAGGCTGAGGCACAAGAACCACTTGAACCCAGGAGGTGGAGACTGCAGTGCTGTGCCATAGCACTCCAGTCTGAGCAATAGCATGAGACTCTGTCTCAAAAAAAAAAAGTTATTTTTTTTATTTTTATTTATTTATTTATTTAAGAGAGATCTCACTATGTTCACCAGGCTGGTCTTGAACTCCTAGGTTCATAAGCAGCCCCTCAGGCCTTGGCCTCTGAAAGTGCTGGGATTGCAAGCATGAGCCACCATGCCTAGCGGTGTACATTTCTATGATAGCGTTCTATTGGACAGAATTTTTTTTACATTAGTTTTCTTCCTACTTCTCACCCTACTTTTGGAAAAGCATAAAAGATGACAGTTCTCACATTGGTTATCAGATAAAAACTTATATGCCTATTCTAGTTAATATTTTATTGAAAGCTATTTGTATTAACTTCACTTTTTTTTGTTTGTTTGTTTTTTTGAGACGGAGTCTTGCTCTGTCTCCCAGGCTGGAATGCAATGGCACAATCTTGGCTCACTGCAACCTCCACCTCCTGGGTTCAAGCGATTCTCCTGCCTCAGTCTCCCAAGTAGCTGGGATTACAGGCGCCTGCCACCACACCTGGCTAATTTTTGCATTTTTAGTAGAGACAGGGTTTCGCCATGTTGGCCAGGCTGGTCTGGAACTCCTGATCTCAGGTGATCCACTCGCCTCAGCCTCCCAAAATGCTGGGATTACAGGCATGAGCCACCAAACCCAGCCTCCCAGAAGTAGCCATCAGTTTTCTATGACTTACTATAACAACGTTTTCTAACAGCATACACCATAAATTCCCATCACAAACACACATATTCTCTCTTATTCTCTCTCTCTCTCCTCTGTCGCCCCCAAATTTGTTGCCTAAAGCCATCTACCTTTCTTGAGATGGAGACTTGCTCTGTCACCTAGGCGGGAATGCAGCAGCGTGATCACAACTCACTATGGCCTTGACCTTCTGTGCTCAAGCAATCCTCCCTCCTCACCCTCATGGGTCGCTGGGACTACAGGCATATGCTACCACACTGAAAAAATTTTTCTATTTTTTGTAGAGACAGGAGTCTCCCTATGTTGCCCAGAGCGGTCTTGAACTTGGGCTCAAGCGATCCTCCCACTTCAGCCTCCCAAAGTGCTGAGATTACAGGCGTGAACTACCATGTGCAGCTACCATCCACCTTTCAATATAGAGACTACCAATGATCAAACAGAATGAAAAAAATTATACCCCTAGATCACTGGTCTTGCACTTATGGTCATTAAATATTTCTCAAACTAGGTTCTGAAGAACACTATTATAAGATATGGCTTTACCCAAAGTGAATTCTGTAGTCAGGTAAGTTTAAGAATCTCTCATCCTGTATACCTCTCTCGCCAAATCACAGCACACAACGACATATTAAAAGACACTAAAAAATCATAACAGTAAATAAACTCACTTAACACTGTTCCAAGAAGATAAAGATGTCTACTTTTTTGATCTCTGTATAGCCAATACCTAATAATATATATAGTGCCTTCCACAAAAGTAGGTACTCAAAATTTTATCAATGATTTTGTTTAACGCAACATTTCCCATTAAGCCCTTTCCCTTTTCTTTTCACGTGATAGACTATCATACTGATCTGAATCCTATCTGACATGATTACCAAAAAAAAGTAAGAAAGACCACATTTACTGCCTACAATTTCAATCACACATCTCTGGTTAGTACAGACTACTGTCAATAAGCTGGTACAGTCAACTGTGAAAATGATTAGTGAAGATTACAAAATAAATTCTCATTCTGGGACCCCAATTCTTAGTCTTACAACTATGTAATTTAATGACCCTAAACAGCTGTAGCCTGTCCACAGAAAAGACTCTATTGAAATTTGGGAGCCAATCCAGAAAAGAGACTAAAACTCCATTTTGCACCTTTCCTGAAACTTTGAAGCCTCATGAACTGTTGTAGCCAAGTGCCAAGAAACAGCATCAAGGGAGCTAGTCATCACAAAAGGGCCTTTGTAAACTGTCAGCTATAAATTAAACCAATCGGCCCACCCTAAACTAGCACTGAAGAAACTATAGCTATCCTTACTCTTTTGCTACAAAAAAATTTCTTCCTGTTCCTCACCAGTAACTGACTTTTGCATCTTTAAAGTCACTTGTTTAGCTCTTCTAGGAAAAGGAGAAAATTTTACTAGCAAAGGTGAATAAAGCCCAAATAATGCCACAAAATTGTGTTAATTTTATGTTTAAAGCATGCTGCTCATTAATATTTGTGAGAACTGTCCAAATCATACTAATCAGAAGAGTTTTACTTCAAAAGTCCACTGAAAGTTAATGAATTAAATACCATCTACAAATTTAGGATAATTGTCAAATAGGTCCAAGGAGAGAATTTGACCCTCCCAAATGCCAGCTAATGTATAAAGCCACTGCCTTGTTATGTAAGAACAACATGTAACAAATAATGTTTCTCCTACAAGTCAAGAGAGGAGAATGTAACATGACAGGACAACTATAACACTAGTTCTGCCTCCCTGTGAGAGTCACAGGGATGAGAAAATAAAAATGGGGATCAATTAACCATGTGATCTCCCTTAACAGAACCCCTTATCTCTCAACATATCCACAGCGAATGAAGTCAAGGGATCAAGGATGAATTTAGAGTGGAGTTAAAGATCAAAGAAAAGTATGGCCCCAAGTTCCAAAATGGTTCCCATGGACCAAAGCTAGCCCTAACAGAACCAGAACACAGGCCTACCCCAGCACCAAGCCAGCAGCTGTAGACCTAGGCTCAGGGCCCACCCACCCCTAGAGACCTGGACTCCAGGTCCACACTCCCAGTCCCAGTTGACAAGTCTTCCCCAGTATACTGCCATGCCACGCTGGTGCCTGTGGAGTCAGGACCAAGTCCACCCCTACAGATACAGGTGTCAGGTAAGGTCTCATGGATTCAGGCTCAAAGCCTACCCTATAGCCAGGTCAACTCCTATGGAGCCAGGTTTCAGACTGGCCCCAAATGACCCATACACCAGGTCTGCTTCCACAGTTCTAGGCACCAAGATGAACTCTACAGACCCAAGCCTCAGGCCCCCCTGCCTGCTGACTCCAGCAATAGGCCAGCCTACCCAAGGACTCCAGGAGCAAACTTGACTGCAGAACCCTTCAGCAAGTCCACCCAGAACCTCAAGATGGGCTGACAAGTGAAGGGCTTTCCTTGGCAAAGCCAGTCTATACAGATTGGAAGAGGTGGCCACAGGTTTAAGTGTACAGACACCAATTCAAAGCCACAAGGAACACAAATAATCAGGGACAAATGATACTAGCAAAGGACGAAAATTAAGTACCAGAAACTGATGCATTATTCTATGAACTTCCTAAAAAAAGAATTCAAAATAATTGTATTAAAGCTCAGTGAGCAACAAGAGAACACATACAATTAAATGCAATATAGAGCTAAAGAACACAATGACTAAACTGAAAAATTCCACAGGATGATTCAACAGAAGACTTCATCTAACAGAAGAAAGGAGCAGTGAACTCAAACACAGGTCATTTGATATTATCGAGTTAGAGGAACAAAAAGAAAAAGGAATGAAAAACAGTAGAGGCCAGGCATGATGGCTTATACCTGTAATCCCAGCACTTTGGGAGGCCAAGGCAGGTGGATCACAAGGTCGGGAGTTCGAGACCAGTCTGGCCAACATGGTGAAACCCCATCTCTACTAAAAATACAAAAATTAGGTTTGGTGTGGTGGTTCATGCCTGTAATCCCAGCACTTTGGGAGGCTGAAGCAGGCAGATCACTTGAGGTTGGGAGTTCGAGACCAGTCTGACCAACATGGAGAAACCCCGTTTCTACTAAAAATATAAAAAATTAGCCGAGTGTGGTGGCATATGCCTATAATCCCAGGTAGTTAGGAGGCTGAGGCAGGAGTATCGCTTGAATCTAGGAGGCGGAGGCTGCTGTGAGCCAAGATCACGTCATCGCAATCCAGCCTGGGCAAGAAGAGCAAAAACTCCGTCAAAAAAAAAAGAGTAAAAAAGTCTACAGGATTTATGGGACACCATCAAGCAAAATGAAATGCACATTATAGGAATAGTTTAAAAAAGTAAAGAAAGAGAAAGGGGCAGAAAGCTTATTTAAATAATATCAGGCCAGGCACGGTGGCTCACACCTGTAATCCCAGCATTTTGAGAGCCCAAGACAGGCGGGTCATTTAAGGTCAGGAGTTTGAGACCAGCCTGGCCAACATGGTGAAATGCAGTCTCTACTAAAAATACTAAAATTAGCTGAGTATGGTGGTGGGTTCCTATAATCCCAGCTACTGAGGAGGCTGAGGCAGGAGAATCACTTGAACCCAGGAGGCAGAGGTTGCAGTGAGTCAAGATGGTGCCACTGCTCTCCAGCCTGAGTGACAGAGCAGCAAGACTTCCTCTCAAAAAAAAAAAAAAAACACAAACTTCACTAAGATACATTCTAATCAAAGTCTCAAAAGTCAAAGACAAAAAGGTACTTTTGAAAGCAGCAAGAGAAAAGCAACTTGTTATATACAACGGAACTCTCATAAGACTGTCAGTGGTTTTTCTTAGCAGAAACCTGGAAGGCTAGAAGAGAGTGAGATAACATATTCAAAGTGCTGAGAGAAAAAAAAACTACTGGGTTGGGCATGGTGGCACATGCAAGTAATGCCGGCACTTTGGAAGACCAAGGCAGGTAAAATGCTTGAGCCCAAGAGTGTAAGACCAGCCTTGGCAACATGGTAAAACCCCATCTCTATAAAAAAAACACAAAAATTAGCTGGGTGTGGTGGCATACACCTCAGCTACTTGGGAGACTGAGGCAGAAGGACTGCTTGAGCCCAGGAAGTTGAGAGTGCAATGAGCTGGGATCATGCCACTGCACACTAGTGTGGGCAACAGAGTAAGAAAAAAAACAAAACAAAACAAAACAAAACAAAAGCCTACCAAGAACACCATACCCAGCAAGCAAGCTGTACTTCACAAATGAAAAAAATAAATAAAAGCTTTCCTAAGTTGGGCATGATGATGCACATCAGTAGTTACAGCTACTCAAGATACTGAACTGGGAGGATCGCTTAAGCTCAGAATTAAAGACTAGCCTGAGTAACTAGTGAGACCCTATCTCTCAAGGGGAAAAAAAAAAAGACTTTCCCAGAAAACAAAAGCTGAGGGAGTTCATCACCAGCAGGACTGCTTTACAAGAAATGTTAATAGGAGTTCTTCAAGTTGAAATGAAAGGATGCTAACTAACAACATGAAAACACATAGGCCAGGCATAGTGGCTCAAGCCTGTAATCCCAGCACTTTGTGGGGCTGATGCAGGTGGATCACCTGAGGCCACGAGTTTGAGACTAGCCAGGCCAACATGGTGAAATCCCATCTTTACTAAAATTACAAAACTTAACCAGGCGTGGTGGTGGTCACCTGTAATCCCAGCTACTCAGGAGGCTGAGGCAGGAGAATCACTTGAACTCAGGAGGCAGAGCTGCAGTAAGCCAAGAGCATGCTACTGCACTCTAGCCTAGGAGACAGAGCGAGACTTCAACTCAAAAAAAAGAAGAAGAAGAAGAAGAAGAAAAGAAAGTATAAAATTCACTGTGTAAAAGTAACAACAGTCATGTTCAGAATGCTCTAATGCTGTAATAGTGGTATGCAAAACACTTTTAATGCTAGTATAAAAGTTAAAAGAAAAAGGCATTAAAAATAACTACATATGAAACAATTTGGGCTAGGCATGGTGGCTCACACTAGTAATCCCAGCACTTTGGGAGACCAAGGTGGGTGGATCACTTGAGGTCTGGAGATTGATACCAGCCTGGCCAACAACATGAAGCCCCGTCTCTACTAAAAAAAATAATATTAATACAAAAAATTAGCCAGGTGTGGTGGCAGGTGCCTATAATCCCAGCTACTTGGGAGGCTGAGGCAGGGGAATCATTTGAATTTGGGAGGAGGAGGCTGCAGTGAGCTGAGATTGTGCCACTGCACTCCAGCCTGGGTGACAGAGCGAGACTCTGCCTCAAAAAAAAAAAAAAAAAAAAAAAAGCTATATATAAAATAATATCTTAAGGGATAAACAATACGAAAAGATGTTAACTGTGGTATCAATAGTAGAGATTTATATGTAGCTGAAGTAAACTATTACCAGCTTTAAAAGGACTTATGTTTTATTTTATGTAAGACCCATGGTAACCACAAAGAAAAATCTGTAATAGATAACACAAAAGATAAAGAAAAAGAAATCAAAGCATACCACTATAAAAAACCAGCAAATCACAAAGGAAGAGAGCAAAAGAGGAAGTAATAAAAGAACTATAAAACAGTCAGAAAACATTAACAAAATGGCAACAGTAAATCCTTACCTATCAATACCCAACAAAAAAAACATAGAGTGGCTACATGAATTAAAAAAAAAAAAAAAAAAAAAACAAGAACCAACTATATGCTGCCTATAAGAAAAGCACTTTAGCTTTAAGGATGCATGTGGCCAGGCATAGTGGCTCACACCTGTAATCCCAGCACTTTGAGAGGCCAAGGCAGGCCGATCACTTGAGCCCAGGAGTTCAAGACCAGCCTAGGCAACATAGGGAGACCTCATCTCTACAAACAATACAAAAATTAGCGGGCATGGGGGTGCATGCCTGTAGTTCCAGCTACTCAGGAGGCTGAGGTTGGGAGGACCGCTTGAGTGTGGCAGATCAAGGCTGTAGTGAGCAGTGATTGCTCCACTGCACTCCAGCCTAGGCAACAGAGCAAGACCTTGCCTCAAAAAAAAAAAAAAAAAATAGATGCATGTAAGCTCTAAGTGAAGAAATTAAAAGAGATATTCCATGGAAATGGCAACCAAAAAGAGCTGGCTATAATTGTATCAGACAAAATAGACTTTAAATCAAAAACTGTCACAAGAGGTGGCACACACCTATAGTCCCAGCTACTCAGGAGGCTGAAGCAATAGTGCTGCCTGAGCCCAGGTAGTCGAGACTACAGTGAGCTGTGACAGCACTGGTGCAGCCCAGCAGCCTGGGTAACAGAGTCAGATTCTGTCTCAAAAAAAAAAACAGTAAAAACTGTCACAAGAGACAAAGGTCTTTATATAATAATAAAGGTGTTGATTCATCAAGAGATTTTATATATATAATAAATATATGTATTCCCATATCAAAGCACCTAAGTAAATGAAGCCAATATTAATAGAACTAAAGGAAGAAACAGACAGTAATATAATAGTAGGGGACTTCAACACTCCATTTGCAACAATGGATAGGCCATCAGAAAACCAATTAAGAAAACAATGGATCTGAATAACCCTTCAGACCAAATAGACCTAACAGACATATATAGAACATTCCATCTGACAGCAGCAGAATACACACTCTTTTCAAGCACAAACAGAACATTCTCCTGTTTAGATCATATGTTAGGCCACAAAACAAGTCTTAACAAATTTAAGAAGACTGAAATAATACCAAGTATGATATTTTGGCAATTATATAATTAGAAATCAGAAGAAAAATTGGAAAATTCACAAATATGTAGAAATTAAACAACACACTCCTGAACCACCAATGGGTAAAAGAAAAAATCAAAAGAGAAGACAAAAATATGTTGAGACAAACAAAAATGGAAACACAACGTATCAAAACTTATGGGATGCAACAAAAGCAAATTCAAGAGGGAATCTTATGGTAAATACCTACATCAAGAAAAAAAAAATCTCAAACAACCAAACTTTACACCTCAAGGAAGTAGAATATGAAGAACTAACCCAAAGTTAGCAGAAGGAAGAAAATAATAAAGATCCGAGCAAAAATAAATGAAATTGACACTAAAAAACAATAGAAAAGATCTATGAAGTTTTCTGTTGAAATAAAAACAAAATTCACAAACTTTTAGCTCAGGCGTCCCCAAACTACCGCCCACGGGCCACATGCAGCCCTCTGAGGCCATTTATCCGGCCCCCCGCCACACTTCAGGAAGGGGCACCTCTTTCATTGGAGGTCAGTGAGAGGAGCACAGTATGTGGCGGCCCTCCAACGGTCTGAGGGACAGTGAACTGGCCCCCTGTGTAAAGTTTGGAGACTTTTTACTTTTTACTAAACTAAAAAAAAGGAAGACTCAAATAAAATTATGAAGAGGAGAAATCAGATTTAATACCACAGAAATGTAAAGAATCATTAGAGACTACTATGAACAATTATACATCAACAAATTGAATAACATAGAAGAAATGGATAATTTCCTAGAAACATACCAAGACTGAATCATGAAAAAAATTGGAAAATCTTAACAAACAAATCACAAGTAAGAATACGGGATCAGTAATCAAAAACTCTTGGCTAGGCACAGTGCCTCATACCTGTAATCCCAGCACTTTGGGAGGCCAAGGCAGGCAGATTACCTGAGGTCACCAGTTCCATACTAACCTGGCCAACATGGAGAAACCCCATCTCTACTGAAAATAGAAAAAGTAGCTGGGCATGGTGGTGAGTACCTGTAGTCCCAACTGCTCAGGAGGCTGAGGCAGTGGAATCACTTAATCCGAGAGGCAAAGGCTGCAATGAGCCGAGATTGTGCCACTGCTCTCCAGCCTGGGTAAGAGTGAGACTCCATCTCAAAACAAACAAACAAACAAACTCAATGACATAAAGTCCAGGGCCTGTTGACTTCACTGGTAAATTCTACTAAATATTGAAGGAAGAATTAATACCAATCCTTCTCTAATACTTCCAAAGAAATGTAGAGAACACTTCCAAACTCATTTTATGAGGCCAGTATTACCAAGATACCAAAACCAGACAAGAACACACAAGGTAAGAAAATCACAGGCCAGTATCCCTGATAAACATGAATGCAAAAATCCTGAACAAAAAACTAGCAAGCCAAATTCCACAGCCCATTAAAAGGATGATATATCATGATCAAGCAGGATTTATCTCTGAGATGCAAGGATGATTCAATGTATGCAAATCAATCAATGACATACCACCATTAACAGACGGAAGGATAAAAACAATACGATCATCTCAATAGATACGGAAAGAACATGTGACAAAACTCAACATGCTTCAAGATCTGAAGTATTTGCTTAAAAAAAACTCAACGAGCTTTCATGATTAAAAAACACTTAACAAATTAGATATAAAAGGAATGTACCGCAACATAATAAAGGTCATACACAATGAACCCATAGCTAACATCCTACTCGGTGACGAAAACCTGAAAGCTTTTCCTCTAAGACTAGGAACAAGACAAGGATACCCATTCTCTCAACTACTATTCAATACACTGATAATACTGGAAGTCCTACCTAGAGAAATTATGCAAAATAGGAAAGGAAAGAAAAAGAAAGGGAAAGGAAAAGAGGAAAAAAGAAGGAGAGAGGAAGGAGAGGGAGGGAGGGAAAACAAAAAAAAAGAAGAAAGAAAGAAAGGCATCCAAATAGGAAAAGAAATTGTCTCTGTTTGTAGATGACATGATCTTGTATATAGAAAACTCTAAGGACTTTACCATAAAACTGTTAGAACTAATAAACTAATTAAGTAAAGCTGCAGGATATAAAATCATTATTCAAAAATCAGTTTATTTTTATATGCTAACAACTATAAAAAAAAGAAAAAACAATCCCATTTACAATAGTGTCACACCAAAAAAAAAAAAAAAAAAAAAAAAACACTTAGAAAAAAAAAACCTTTAACTAAGAAGGTGAAAGATCTATACACTGAAAACTATACAACATTGGTAAAAGAAACCAAAGACACAAATAAATAGAAAGATATCCTGTGTTTATGGATTGGAAGAATTAATACAGCTAAAATATCCATACTACCCAAAGCGAATTACAGATTCAACGCAATCCTTAAATCGAGGAAAAAATATCCTACAACTCATATGAAAGCACAAAAGATTCTGAATAGCCAAAGCTACCTATGGAGTAAGAAAAACAAAGCTGGACACATCATACTATCTGATTTCAAAATATATTACAAAGCTACAGTAATTATAACAGTATAGTACTGGCATAAAAACAGACATATATACCAATAAAACAACCCAGAAATAAATTCTCACATTATGTCCAATTAATTGATCCTTGGCAAAGGTGCCAGAAACAAACAATAAGTAAAGGATAGTCTCTTCAATAAATGGTAATGGGAAAACTGGATATCCAAAGGCAGAATAATGAAATTGAAGACCCTTATCTCATACCATATTAAAAAAAATCTACTCGAAATGTATTAAACACCTAAACATAAGAACTAAACAATAAAAATACTAGGAGAAAAACATGAAAAGAAATCTTGACACTGGTCTGGGCAATGATTTTTTAAAATACATAACTCCAAAAGCACTGGCAGCAAAAGCAAAAATAAACAAATGAGATTGCATCAGACTAAAAAGCTCCCACACAGCAAAAGAAACAATTAACAGAGTGAAGAGACTACCTATGAAATGAAAGAAAAGTATCTGCAAACCATACATATGACAAGGGGCTAATATCCAAAATATACAAGGAACACAAGCAATGTAATAGCAAGAAAACAACCTAATTAAAAAATGGGCAAAAGACGTGAATAAACATTTTTCGAAAGACATCTAAACAGCCAAGAAATATAAGAAAATATGCTCAATACCACTAATCTTCAGGGAAATACAAACGAAAGCCACAATTAAATATCACATCATACCTGTCGGCACAGCTATTATCAAAAAGATAAATGATAGCAAGTGTTGTTGAGGATGCAGAAAAAAGAGAACTCTTGTAAACTATTGGTAGGCATGTAAATTGGCACAGACATTATGGAAAAGAGTATGGAAGTTCCTCAAAAAATTAAAAATAGAACAATCATATGATCCAGCAATCCTACTTCTGGAGATATGGCCAAAAGAAATGAAGTCAGTATCTTGAAGACATATCTGCATTCCTATGTTCATTGCAACACTATTCGCAAAATCCAAGATAAGGAATCAACAAAGGGGCCAACGATGAACATATACATAAAGAAAATGTGAGTTACACGCACACACCCACACATACAGGAATATTATACCGTCATTTTAAAAAGAAAGGAAATCGCATCTTTGTGACACATGGATGAACCTGGAAGACATTACGCTAAATGAAATAAGCCAGGCAGAGAAAGACAAATACAGCATGATCTCATTTATATGCAAAATCTTAAAGAAAAAGTCAAACTCAGGATCAGAGATTAGAAAGTAGAATGGAGGTTGCCAGGGGGTTGGTGGGTGGGGGAAATGAGAAAATGTTGGCCAAAAGGTACAAGGTTTCAGTTATGCAGAATGAATAAGCTCTGGAGATCTAACATACGGCACTATGACTACAGACAATACTGAGCTGACTGCAGTGGCTCACGCCTGTAATCCCAGCAATTTGAGAGGCCAAGGTGGGTGGCTTGAGTTCACAAGTTCAAGACCAGCCTGGGCAACATGGCAAAACCCATCTCTACAAAAAATACAAAAACTAGGTGTGATGGTGCATGCCTGTGGTCCCAGCTACTTGGAAGGCTGTGGTGGGAGGGTGGCTTGAGCCAGGGAAGTAGAGGTTGCAGTGAGCTGACTGTGCCACCACACTCCAGCCTAGGCAATAGAGCCAGATCTTGTTTCAAAAAAAGAAAAGAAAAAATGTGTGTGTTGTGTACACAAAATTTGTTAAGAGAGTAGATCTTAAATGTTCTTACTACTCTACTATGTGAGGTAACGGGTATGTTAATTAGCCTGATTTTGGTAATCATTTCACAATGTATACATATATCAGAACATGCTGTGTAATTTGAACATATATGATTTTTATTTGCCAAACATACCTCAATAAAATTGAGGGGGGAAAGTCAAAGAAAAGCAAAACTACAATCCAAAGTCAGGCAGAGAACATAGTCCTTGCTGCCTTGGTGATGGTGGGATTTACTGTAGGTTTTACTGACTCCTTCTGATCTACATATTCCTTTAAACACCAGCTGCTAAAAGCATTTCCTTCCTCACATTTTCTATTTCCCTTAATTACCCTTCTCCTACTCCTAAATACAAAACTCAAAGCAACAGGACCGATCTGCCAAGACTTTAAGGACCACTCATGAACAGCACTATGATCTTCCACGTGCAGAGAGGTATATAAATTACCCCTACCTATAAAGACAAGTCTCCTTGAAACATCTCCAAGCAGATTTCATTCATTCGCCAAGGAAAAAATTTTCCCGTACAGTAAAAAAACAATTATTCTACCTAGACTACAGAGAACCATGAAGAAGGCACAAATCCTTTTCTTCCATATTCAAGTACCTTTTGCCTACTTGAAACTTCATCCAAATCAAAAAATTTGTTTGTATCAGGTGGATAAATCTAAGCATTTATGCAATAGAAAGATTTTACCACAGGAAAAAGTCTTTCAGCAATAATAGAGTTTCACTGGTTACAATATAGGTACTATGCCTTAAATGTCTCTCAGAAAATTAAATGTCTATGTTTATACTGCCTGAAATTCCAGCAATCATCATTTTAACAAAAAGGCCCTCTTTGATATTTTAGTTTCTTTTTTTATAACAATAACTTAGTTTTCACGCAGAGTTAGTATCAATACTATTTTTGAAGAAAATAACTTTCATATAAATTTGAAATCTTTACTTCTTTGTGTATTTTCAACCATGTGCCACTTGGCAATATCATTTTCATAAATAAACTGCACAAGCCAACAGTGCCAAAAGCCCAAGCATGAAAATGCTGAAGTGAACCAGTTCCCCCACACATTTCATTTTCTTTGTCCCTTTTATTTATATGCACTGTATATAAATAAAGCTGAGTCTCCTTTATGCTCACCAAATGACAGCATGTATTTTACTTAAATAGGAAAATATGATATAAATTAAAATGTAGCAGACACAAAGAAACCTCTTTTACATTATTCATAAAAGATTTTGTTGGCTATTGGCATGAGTAATATAAACCATCATCACTTGGTTCAACATTCTGTATACTCCTAACTTACCTCAACTATAATAGAGAGACATATGCATAAACGGAATATTTTTTAAACCAATAAATTCTTGGCATCTTTGCACAAATGCTCAAAAGAGTGACAAAACAGGTCACTTAACATAAAATACATTAAGTCTTCAACTGGGCATAGTGGCTCATGCCTGTAATCCCAACACTTTGGGAGGCCAAGGCAGGAAGATCACCTGAGGCCAGGAGTTCGAGACCAGCCTGGGCAACAATGACAAGCTCCCATCTCTATTTTAATTTTTAAAATAACAAATAAAAAAATAATAAATAAGCCTCAAGGAATCAGCTTATGAACCCTTACGTGAGCAAAAGTCATCATTTTAGAGCTATTTGAATAGAGAAACCAATCACATAACCAAGCCAAGATTTAAGTCATTTAATTCCCAAACTAAGAGAAATCATCTAAACAAAACTTTTTTTTTTTTTTTTTTTTTTTTTTAAGACGGTTTCACTGTGTTAGCCAGGATGGTCTCGATCTCCTGACCTTGTGATCTGCCCACCTCAGCCTCCCAAAGTGCTGGGATTATAGGCATCAGCTACCAGGCCCGGCAAAACCCTTCTATTTCAAAATAGTAATAGAAAGGTCTGTCTGGTAAGCTTGCAAGCATTGTAATACCTGGTTCAGAGAAAGTATCACTAATATCATCATCCTTGTCATCTTCATAATCCTCCTCTTCTTCCTCCTCCTCCTCATTTTCAGACAGTTCATGCTCACTGCCAAATCCTTCATCATGGTCCTCATCATCAATATCTTCCTCATCCTCCTCATCTTCTTCAGGACTGCATTTGGTTGGCTGTTCACCCAAGTTGTCAGAGACAAAAAGAGAATAATTGTGCTCTTCTTTCTTCTGGGATGAATCTGAGACTGATGTACTGGCAGAAAGGCTGCTACTCTCTCCTGCTGTGATTGACCCAGGACCTTCCTGAGGCAGGGGAGTGAGTAATAGTTCCTGGGTTTCTTTAAAAGGCAAAGCGGGAGTGGCATGACCTTGAAGAGGCTCCATCCCTTTTTTCTCTTGTCTCTTTGCCACTGCACCACAGTAGCAGGTGTTCTCCTTTGCTGCATCTTTGTGAACCTGGCTCAACAAGGGTCGGCTCTGCTGCACTGGATTGATCTTTACCTTTGCCTTTTTTACATAGTCTTTACATTCAACATGAAAGTTCACCTTTTCATTATGATACACGTTGGTCTTCACCATGATTTGTGTGCTTGAAGTGGGTTTACTTGCTTTCTGGACACAGTCTGACAAAGGGACCTCAGCCTGCAGAGTCTTAGAAGAACACACAGGAGCAGCTGCTCTGCTTGTGATCTTTTTACCAGGAAATGAAGAGGGTAAGGGATTTTGTTTGACACTAAAAAGTGAATCGGGATAATAAAGGGAATCAGAAACAGACTGTGAGTCCTCACTATTAAGTTGAGCTAAAGTTGGAGTTTTACTTATAACCTCTTCATCTTGGTAAGGACTAGAAAAGTCATCAAGACCCAAGTAATCCACTTCTTTTGTTCCCCAGATGTCACAGTTGGTTAGTTTGGTATACTTTGTTAAGTCTTCACAGTATGTATCCCACTGTTCCCAGTTTGAGGTTAAAGCACCCTCATTATCCAGGACATCCGTGAAAGACTCCAGATTTTCAATGTCTTTGCAGTCCTCCAAAGAAAGAAAGTTATCTCTAGGATTCTGTTGGTAGTTCATCTCTCTATCCTGAAAAAGGTTTTAAAAAAGAAATTGCACATCATATTTTAAGAAGGAAATATGCACCTCCAGATATCAAACTGATAAATCAACACTTGACTTTTGGTCTGTTTTAACATAAAGGCTACTGACATGACACTTTATCATCATTTCCTTGGGCAAGAAAAAGAAGAGTAAAAATAAAGCAAACGAAAAACAGTTAAAAATTAAATTTAAGCCGGGAGCGGTGGCTCAAGCCTATAATCCCAGCACATTGGGAGGCCGAGACGGGTGGATCACGAGGTCAAGAGATCGAGACCGTCCTGGTCAACACGGTGAAACCCCGTCTCTACTGAAAATACAAAAAATTAGCTGGGCATGGTGACACGTGCCTGTAATCCCAGCTACTCAGGAGGCTGAGGCAGGAGAATTGCCTGAACCCAGGGGGGCGGAAGTTGCGGTGAGCCGAGATCGCGCCATTGGACTCCAGCCTGGGTAACAAGAGCGAAACTCTGTCTCAAAAAAAAAAAAAAAATTTAATTTAAAAAAGAGGGAAAGTGTGTCCCTTGAGAGGCTCAGGTATGATCCAAATATCAAGAGCTCTTGAGTTTTACCATAAACATTCTTCCTAAAAAAAGTTTACATTTCTTGATATTAGGAGGATTTTGGAATCTCCTTAGTGGTGGGGGGTTGTGGGGAGCTTGAATTAAACAGCAAACAATGTAATATGTGAGAGAGAAGAATTTAAAATAGTAATAAAAATGAAAAATAAACAAGCAAATAATGAAGACAACTTCATTATAGAAGAAGAAGTCTTAAGTGAGAACTTAATACAGAAGCAAAGAGCAATCTAAAGAGAGTTGGAATTCAGCCACAGAATGGTAAGATCTTTTCAAAACCTTATAACAACACTTGGGCAGGCAGAGTAAAATACTCTTCATGAATATTAGGGATATAATTTTGTTTTTATATTTTTAGTACAGATGAGTTTTCACCATGTTGGCCAGGTTGGTCTCAAACTCATGACCTCAAGTGATCCGCCCACCTTGGCTACCCAAAGTCCTGAGATTATAGGCGTGTGCCATTGGAGATGTCAATTTCAAATACCAGTTAAGACTCTGAAGCCACTGAAATGAATGCAGCTTAGCTCTTAATGTACAAACAAAAAAGACTGCCGTGTGTGTGTGTGTGTGTGTGTGTGTGTGTGTGTGTGTGTGTTTTGAGATGAAGTCTTGCTCTGTTGCCCAGGCAGGAATGCAGTGGCACGATCTTGGCTCACCGCAACCTCTGCCTCCCGCTTCAAGCGATTCTCCTGCCTCAGCCTCCCAAGTAGCTGAGACTACAGGCACGTACCACCATGCCTGGCTAATTTTTTTTTGTATTTTTAGTAGAGATGGGGTTTCACCATGTTAGCCAGGATGGTATCAAATCTCCTGACCTCGTGATCCAACCACCTCAGCCTCACAAAGTGATGGGATTACAGGTATGAGCCACTACACCCAGTCATTTTTATTTTTAAAAGAGCAAGTTACAGAAAACTGTTATCTATATTATCCAATTAAAAAGTATATACAGGGCCGGCGTGGTGACTCACGCCTATAATCCCAGCACTTTGGGAGTCTGAGGCAGGTGGATCACAAGGTCAAGAGATCGAGACCATCCTGGTCAACATGGTGAAACCCCATCTCTACTAAAAATACACAAATTAGTTGGACATGGTGGCGCACACCTGTAGTCCCAGCTACTCGGGAGGCTGAGGCAGAAGAATTGCTTGAACCCAGGAGGTGGAGGTTGCGGTGAGCCAAGATTGTGTCACTGCATTCCAGTGTGGGTAACAAGAGCGAAATTCCATCACCAAAAAAAAAAAAAAAAAAAAAAAAAAAAGTATATACAGGCCGGTCATGGTGACTTACGCCTGTAATCCCACCACTTTGGGAGGCCGAGGCTGGTGGATCATCAGAGGTCGGGAGTTCGAGACAAGCCTGACCAACATGGAGAAACCATGTCTACTAAAAATACAAAATTAGCCAGGTGTGGTGGCGCATCCCTGCAATCCCAGCTACTTAGAAGGCTGAATGAAGCAGGAGAATCACTTGAACCCAGGAGGCAGAGGTTGCAGTGAGCCGAGATTGTGCCATTGCATTGCAGCCAGGGCAACAAGAGTAAAACTGTCTCAAACAAAAAAAAGTGTATGCCAAAAAAAAAAGTATATATATATACGTTTAGTTATATTTTGATCAAAGGTTTGGAGGGTGGAGCTACAGGAAGAAAATGAGGAAATTTTCAGTCTTCCAGAGTTTTTTTTGTTTTGTTTTGTTTTCAAGACGGAGTCTCAATTTGTTGCCCAGGCTGGAGTGCAATGGTGGAATCTCAACTCACTGCAACCTCCAACTCCCGGGTTCAAGATATTTCCTGCCTCAGCCTCTGAGTAACTAGGACGACAGGCGCCTACCACCACACCGAGCTACTTTTTGTATTTTTAGTAGAGACGGGGCTTTACCACATTGGGCAGGATGATCTCAATCTCTTGACCTCGTGATCCACTCGCTCCGGCCTCCCAAAGTGCTGGGATTACAGTCATGGGTCACCACACTTGGCCCCAATTCAATAATTTTTAGATTTATGCATTTGAGCATTCAGTTTTCCAGTTTTTATATATTTCTGTGTTGCTTCAATTTTATGTAATTAAAACAGTTCTAAAATGTTTTTCTTATGAATTTTAAGTGTCTATTTCCCTCAAAAATAAATGTAAGTTGGCCGGGCGCGGTGGCTCAAGCCTGTAATCCCAGCACTTTGGGAGGCCGAGGCGGGTGGATCACGAGGTCGAGAGATCGAGACCATCCTGGTCAACATAGTGAAACCCCGTCTCTACTAAAAATACAAAAAACTAGCTGGGCATGGTGGCGCGTGCCTGTAATCCCAGCTACTTAGGAGGCTGAGGCAGGAGAACTGCCTGAGCCCAGGAGGCGGAGGTTGCGGTGAGCCGAGATCGCGCCATTGCACTCCAGCCTGGGTAACAAGAGCGAAACTCTGTCTCAAAAAAAAAAAAAAAAAGAAAGAATAAATGTAAGTATATTCATATACTGCTTGGAATTTCTATTTTTGTGTCACATTCTTTATGTCACATGCCTTGCTCAATGTTATTATTCCATAGTTTCCCGCTGAAAAGCCCTTTAGCCTTTAGACACAGAAAAAAAAAAGTTGCCTATTCTCTTTATCAAAAACTACATCTGAAGATATTTAGATAATCTTTTACCATTTTTGATGGGTGCATGAATACTTTTAAAATTACTAGATGTAGGCCAGGTGCAACAGCTCATGCCTATAATCCCAGCACTTTCGGAGGCTGAGGCGGGCGATCACTTGAGGTCAGAAGTTTGAGACCAGCCTGGCCAACATGGTGAAACCCCGTCTCCACTAAAAATACAAAAATTAACTGGATGTGGTGACACATGCCTGTAATCCCAGCTACTTGGGAGGCTGAGGCAGGAGAATCACTTGAACCTCGGAGGCGGAGACTGCGGTGAGCCAAGATTGTGCCACTGCACTACAGCCTGGGTGACAGAGTGAAACTCTGTCTCAAAAAAAATCAAAATCAAAATAAATAAATAAAATTACTAGATGTATAATCATAAGAATTAAACTTGTCCCAAGCACTTCTTTTTTTTTTTCTTTTCAGGCACTTATAAATAAAAAACTCTCCCACAAACTTTTACCCCAAATCAATTAAGACCAAAACCAAGAAAATGTTGCTTACCAGTTCATACATGAAATCTGGATCTGAACTGTTTGCTAAGAGATCTGTGCTCATCAGAGTTTGTTCCGAAAAGGTGTGGCTTCGAAAGGCATCCCCAAAAGGCGGATCCATTCCGCTTACACTAGGCTACAACAGAGTGATTTTTATTTTAGAAAGTTAAAGATTACTTTGAGATCAATTTATCACATATGAGCCCAACCCTACTCCCACTAAGTAACTTATTCTTTTCAGAAAACATTTCTATACTTTTCCTACTGTACAGTGTATTTAAGAGCTTTGGCTAGCACTGAACTGTAGACTTAAATTAGGAAAATATCCAAAAATAGAAAAAAATAAGAGTGCTGACAATGCCCTGGTGGAGAAGCAAAGGTCAACATCAGATTTGAAATATTTAAAGTGGATACAAAACTATTTCAGCAATGCGGACAATTAAGTGTGTTGTGGGTGACGGTGCTGCTGGTAAAACATGTCTCCTGATATCCTACACGACAAATTTCCAAGTACACCCAATAATGTACTAACTGCTTTTGACAACCATGCAGTCACAGTTATGATTGGTGGAGAACCATATACTCTCGGACTTTTTGATACTGCAGGGCAAGACGATTATGACGGATTAGGACCACTGAGTTATTCACAAACAGATGTATTTCTAGTCTGTTTTTCAGCAGTCTCTCCATCTCCATTTGAAAATGTAAAAGAAAACTGGGTGCCTGAGATAACTCATCACTGTCCAAAGACTCCTCTCTTGCTTGTTTGGGCCTAAACTGATCTCAGAGATGATCCCTCTACAATTGAGAAACTTGCCAAGAACAAACAGGCTATCACTCCAGAAACTGCTAAAAAGCTGGCCTGTGACCTGAAGGCTGTCAGGTATGTGGGAGTGTTCTGCCCTCACACAGAAAGGCCTAAAGAATGTATCTGATGGCCAGGTGCAGTGGCTCACACCTGTAATCCCACCCACTTTGGGAGGTCAAGGCAGGTGGGTCACCTGAGATCAGGAGTTTGAGATCAGCCTGACCAGCACGGTGAAACCCCTTCTCTACTCAAAATACAAAAATTAGCCAGGCATGGTGGCGAGCGTCTGTAATCCCAGCTACTTAGGAGGCTGAGGCAGAAGAATCACTTGAACCTGAGAGGCAGAGTTTGCAGTAAGCCAAGATCGCGCCATTGCACTCCAGCCTAAGTGACAAGAACAAAACGCCTTCTCAAAAAAAAAAAAAAAAAAAAATGTATTTGACGAAACAGTATCAGCTGCCCTGGAGCCTCCAGAATCAAAGAAGAGCTGCAGGTGTGTGCTGCTATGAACATCTCTCCAGAGCTCTTTCTGCACAGCTGGTGTCGGCATCATACTAAAAGTAATGTTTAAATCAGACTAAAGATTAAAAATTAAAATTCAGACCGGGCATCACTATCTAGTACAACCAATGCCTGCAGGAACATAATGGAAACAGAATCAACTAAATACCAAAAAATCTTCCTGGTAAGACTAGTAACTTGGGCATGAGCTGTGTAGCCTTAATTCTGATTCCTGAAAAGGGCACAGTCCATTCCATAGTAAGTAAAGGGGGGGGAAAAAAAAGTCCTGCCAGGCGCGGTGGCTCACGCCTGTAATCCCAGCACTTTGGGAGGCCGAGGCGGGTGGATCACGAGGTCAAGAGATCAAGACCATCCTGGTCAACATGGTGAAACCCCGTCTCTACTAAAAATACAAAAATTAGCTGGGCATGGTAGCGCATGCCTATAGTCCCAGATACTTGGGAGGCTGACGCAGGAGAATTGAACCAGGAGGCGGAGGTTGCGGTGAGCCTAGATCGCGCCACTGCACTCCAGCCTGGGTAACAAAAATGAAACTCCGTCTCAAAAAAAAAAAAAAAAAAAGTCCTGAGACCCAGCATTAATTCTCCTTCTTGTTTTTTCTCCATCTTCTTTTTACATTTTAATATCTATATGAATCCCTCCAGAGTCTAGTCTACTATTTGACCCAGTTCACCCTCCTGAACTGGGTCAAATAGTAGAAAGGCCTCACTCTGAAATCTAAGATGAAGGAAGAGAATGAGAAAGAATTTTTCTTGTTATTTATTTATTTTTTTAACCAAATCCAAATGAGTTAAGACAAAGAATTTTTTTTTAAGTTTTTTTGTTTGTTTGTTTGTTTGTTTTTTTGATGAGACGAATTCTCACTCTGTTGCCCAGGCTGGAGTGCAGTGGCACAATCTCAGCTCACTGCAACCTCCGCTTCCCAGGTTCAAGTAATTATTCTGCCTGAGTTTCTCAAGTAGCTGGGACTACAGGCACGTGCTACCATGTCCAGCTAATTTTTGTATTTTTTAGTAGAGATGAGGTTTCACTATATGTTTGCCAGGCTGGTCTCAAACTCCTGACTTCAAGTGATCCACCTGCCTTAGCTTCCCAAAGTGCTGGGATTATAAGCGTGAGCCACTGTGCCCAGCCAAAAATTTCTTTTTTAGTTTTTCTGTTTTTGCAAGTTTCTGCAGAATGTTTTTAAATGGTATTAATCCATTTGCTTATTCTTTTTGTATACTTTCTATCTTCCACAAACTGGCCTTTTCATAGACGTTCTCACCATATTTTTCTTCATTGGTACGTCCCATCTCATTTTACTTTTATTTCTCTTATCTTCTCCCAACACTTCCAGGCCTACGGACCTTTCTTCCTAGAAAAAGTTAGCTTAAGAAAATAAGTTTAAAATGTAAGCCCCAAATGCAAGTACTCAATAAATATAAAACTTAACCTTGAATGGGCAACCACTGTAAAAGGGCATAAGCAGTCCATCTGTCAGAGACGTTGGGGTGGCAGTAGGCCACTGGTCTGGTCTTTTTTTTTTTTTCTTTTTTCCAGACAAAGTCTCACTCTGTCTCCAGGCTGGAGTGCAGTGGCACGATCTCAGCTCACTGCAACCTCCACCTCCTGGGTTCAAGTGATTCTCCTTCCTCAGCCTCCTGAGTAGCTAGGCTTACAGCCACATATGCCACGACACCCAGCTAATTTTTGTATTTTTAGTAGAGATTGGGTTTCACCATGTTGGTCAGGATGGTCTCAATCTCCTTACCTCGCAATCCACCCATTTCAGCCTCCCAAAGTGCTGGGATTATAGCTGTGAGCCACCATGCCCAGCCAGCTGCTGGTCTTTTCAATATCCATTACCAAGTTCCCTTTCTTTGCCTGTCTCCAAGTCACCAAACAATCCCAGCAAATTGTTGATTCCCTGTGCTCAAGGGATAGCTCAGTATGGCAACACAAAAAGCCACCCAAGAGTCCCTACCCACTCATTACTTCTAGGTTTCTCCCCACCACTGAAACAAACAGGGGAGGGGCAAGAAATAACCACTGGAGAAGAAAAGGAGTTTAGATAAGCAGAAAAGGGACTAACAGGGCTTTATTGATTGTCTCAGTGATTGCCTCAAACCAAAACTGATCAGTTCAGAGTAGCTGCCATAATATAAACAGATATAATCATTCTTAGATATATTTTGTGGGGAGGTTTTTACATGTGCCCACATATGTATGTGTGTGTGTCCATGAGAAAGAGAGAGATGAGCACGGTGGCTCACACCTGTAATCCCAGCACTTTGGGAGGCTGAGGCAGGTAGATCACGAGATCAAGAGATCGAGACCATTCTGGCCAACATGGTGAAACTCCATCTCTACTAAAAATACAAAAATTAGCTGTGCATGGTGGTACGCGTCTATAGTCTCGGCTACTTGGGACGCTGAGGCAGGAGAATTGCTTTAACCTGGGAGGCAGAGGTTGCAATGAGCTGAGATTGCGCCACTGCACCCCACCCTGGCGACACAGGTAAGACTCTGTCTCAAAAAAAAAAAAAAAAAAAAAGAGAGAGAGAGATGAGAGGGGTGAGGGGAGGAAGCCTGAAGTCTCTCACTATTTCCTCTTAATTACTTCTAAATTCAGCTGGCATAAACGAAAGACGAAAGGTAAGAATTGGGAAATAGGAAGAGTAAGGAGATAGAAATGGGATTGCTGTGGTAGATTAATTTTCAAGGGAGTTGGTTTTACCCCATAAAGCCAGCAGATCTGTCCACCTTCTACCTGTTCACCATACTACCTATGTAGAATTCATTAATCTTCAGGTGATAGCAAAATAAAAAATAGAAAGCAATGGAAGAAAGAACATGTACTCAAAACTAGCTGAGATCAGAAATGTGATATCTTAAAAAGGTAGTATGCAAAGTCGTGTTAAGATGAAGAAATTTATAGAACCAATGGTTTTGACTTTCTTTAGTGAGAAAATACAAAACTTTGCACCTACTCTGTTTGATTTACCTGAGGCATTTCCAAGCCCAGATCCTGTGAATCCGATTCCAAACTTCTTTTTTTTCTCGTTTGTAAATTCCTTTCCAGCTTTCCTTTTAATTCCAAGACCAAAGATGATTTTCACAATAAACAGCAGGTTTCCCCAGAGTGCTTCCAATGTAACTGCTTAGATCACCACTTTTATTTTTCAGTAACTCTGTGCGATGTGGTCTGTCAAACAACACAAAGTAACTTCACTGAGTGCCATTAAAAACAAGTTGACTTTTCAAAAAAGAGGCTGACTTTTCAAAAACAGTATTAACAGAGAATACTGTGCTTTAAATGAGTAAGTCTTACAGTTGAGTTATCAAGGATTTGGTCACATCTTAATGCTATTCTATAATTTACCATGCCTCCTCTTGTATTTTTCTAAAATAGAGTTGGTAAATAACAAATTGGCAACACTAAAAAAAAACCCACAAAATTACCATAGGCTCATTTTTTCTGTGATCTGAAAGATGTAATATGCTGATTTTTAAAGTCAAATTCTCATTCACTTTATGTTCTTTATGAGAAAAGATATCTCAAAATTTAATTTCATCTATTGTATAATCATTACTGCTAAATTAATCTACATTTTACGTCTCTCACAAGTCAACAGGAAGAGTAATGAATACATTAATAGTCAGCAATGGAACTTAACGTAGCATCTACATTAAATAAAACCACATTTGTAATGGTATATCCCAACATTATTCTTTCAGTTATAAGTAAAAGCTGTCACTGAAGAAAGAATTATTCTAGCAAGTTTTTAACAGGAGTATGTTTGAGGGAAAATGGGCTGAGGACTATTTTGCAGAGTGTTTTCAAGGGTTAAGTTAAACAATGACTACCAAATCGTCTGGCACAGGATGATTTTGACAGAGTAGAGGCTTAAATGTTAATGTTTTCTCCCTTCCCTGGGAAGACCTTAATCAGGAGGAACTAAACAGTTATACTTGCTTCATCTTCTTGTCCTAGATCAGTGGGTCTGAAAAGTGCGATCCAAGGACCAGCAGTACCAACAAGGGCATCAACCTAAGCATTTGTTCAAAATACAAAATCAAAACAGAACCTCTAGAAGTGGGTACCAACAATGTTTTTTAATAAGCCCTCCAGGTGATTCTGGTACTCTCTAAAGTTTTGAGAACCACTGTCCTATCCTTGATCTAATTCAGTCCAAATGCAGTGTCACTTCTTATATTGGTAAAGAGTCAATTTACACTGAATTTGCCTTCTGAAGTCAGCACATTATCTGGGCTAGCGTGGTACATTATATTAATTCTTTCTCTTTTTTTTTTTTGAGATAGTCTTGTTCTGTCACCCAGGCTGGAATGTAGTGACCCAATCTGGCTCACTGCAACCTCTACCTCCCGAGTTCAAGTAATTCTCCTACCTCAGCCTCCTGAGTAGCTGAGATTATACAGACATGCAACACTATGCCCAGCTAATTTTTCTATGTTTAGTAGAGACGGAGGTTTCACCATGTTGGCCAGGCTGGTCTCAAACTCCTGACCTCAAGTGATCTGCCTTACTCAGCCTCCCAAAGTGCTGGGATTACAGGAGATCGTATTAATTTCAAAGAGCTCAATTAAGAGATAGTGTCAACAAGGGACTCAATAATTGTTCTACTTAATTCAATTAATAAACTGACTACAATTTGTATTTCCTAGATCTTTGCTGCACTCTCTCCTCCAGTGAGCTGTCATTCCCAGCTCACTGGTCTAACGCAGGAAACAATGTCTAGTGCCCAGCCTGGGCCTAGAAAGAGTTAACTATGCTTTTCAATTCAGTGCTACAGTGTAACTAGATTGCTCCCTGTTCCTGCCAAAGGCAAGTTCTTGCTCAGTTTCTCCTTACATGACTTCATGCTGTCGTCCTACAACTGGTATATAGTCATAGTCATTGCCCTAATTCTCTCCCCTGATTCCTATAAGAAAGATCAGTCACCTTTTCTAGATCTATGACTTAGGCCCCCCAAAAGGCATCCAATTAAAGTCATGTGTTCAAATAAAGTGGACCAGTATAATTTTGGTGTAAAACCTGGATCTGGAAGAAAAGTTTGATGTCCTTCAAAATCTGAAAACTTAACCTTACTAGATAGGGTTGGTCGGGCACAGTGGCTCACAGCTATAACCCAAACACTTTGGGAGGCTGAGGCAGGTGGATCACTTATTAGCCAGGCATGGTGGCACGCGCCTGTAGTCTCAGCCATTTGGGAGGCTGAGGCACAAGAATAGCTTGAACCCAGGAGGCAGAGGTTGCAGTGAGCAGGGGACAGTGCCCCTGCACTCCAGCCTGGATGACAGAGAGTGAAACTGTCTCAAAAAAATTAAAATATTTTTAAAAGTTAAAAAAAAAATAGGATTGAAGACTCAGGAAGAGATTGAGTTCTGTTCAACATATAATTACTGGCATCTAGTAAAGATACTATCTACCAGCATCTTGGTTTCTCAGGGAAACAGTGGACAAAAAAGGGCTAAATTCTAGTCACAGCTCTCACCTGCAAAGTATACAACACTAGGTAAGCTCATCGTTCTAAGCCTAATTTTTCTGATCTTAAGGGAAAAAGCAATACTCTTTCCTGGCCATTTAATTATCTAAGCCATAAAACTTCAATACAAATATAAAACTTCAATACAAATACATGTATTTATTTTAAGATGCAAACACATCAAAACAAACTTCAGTAAACGCAGTTAGCAAAAAGAGCAATTGTTTAGGAGACCTGGATTCCAGGTTTGATCCCAAAATTGAAACAGCCGTATGAATTAGAGCACATTTGTTGTTTATGCCTTAGCTCCCAGATGAGAGAATACTTATACTCTCTTAACTATGTAACAGAAATGTTATGAGAATGAATGAGATAGTACACTAAGATGTAGTAATAAAATTAATTTGGAAAGGTGATTATCATCAATAGGTATATTGTGCCAATGCTATGTCTTTTTGTTTTTTTCATTATTTGTCCCACAGCTAGTCTAGCTCAGAAGCTCAACACCTGTGGTAACTGTTAGCACTAAGGCTAAATGTTTTCAAGGCACTGATTCCCAGAGAGATCTACCAAGTAACAGGTTGAGCTCTTTCACCTAGTTGTTTCTCCTAGTCTTGCAAGTGGCAGCAAACAGAACAGGGAAAGGACCAATTCTACTCTATGCCATGGAACCTCCTTTTCAGTGATAAACTCTCCCAGTCTCTAAAACTAATGAGACAACTTCACAACAAACTATCTTCATCCCCAACATTTTGCACCCATCTTTTAGAAATGCTTAGCTTAGTACTCTTCCAAAACATGTATTGCGACACAACCACAAACAACGAAATTGCCCACCCAAAAGTAAAAGAAGAAAAAAATTTTCTATAGAAATTGCCATTACATAGCATCTTCCATAAATATACACTACTCAAAAACTACATCCTGTACCAGCAAACCATATGCAAAGGGCACATTAATATTTAGAAAGCAGAATAATAACAATGATGAGGAAGGTGTAACAACTAGCTTTTCAGGATGCCTTTACACTTCTTTGCACTCAAGAATATCTCTATTTTACTTGAAGCTTTGCTATTAAAATACATCAAAAGCAATGGTCTAGTAGCCTGGCACCATGGTGTATGCCTGTAGTCCCAGCTACTTAGGAGGCTGAGGCAGGAGGATTGCTTGAGCCCAGGAGTTCAAGTCCAGCTTGGGCAAAACAGCAAGACCCTGTCTTTATTTTTTAAAATAAAAATAAATATAAAATTAAATTTAAAAAGCAGTCATCTAATTTCCCAAAGTGTGAACCAAGGAATATTTGTTCCAAAGAATATTCAATGGTTACTCAACAAAAGGGTCGTGAGGTTTGAAAAACACATTAAACAAAGCTGTATACTGCCTTTACTACAGGACTTCTTGGAAATACTGTGTTAACGTGTTTTATAAATCACCGAAAGGTGAGTATACCAGAACCCATTTCCTAAATTTATTTGATCATTAAATCTTCCACCCTGCCCTGAAGCCTACTTCAAGATCTGTATTTCTTCCAGAGAAGTTGGGAGGGAAAGGGAAAGGCTAAATTCCTCTAGTTGTTACCTTCTTTGATTCACAGCACTGGTTCACCAGTTACCTATACAATTTTTGTTTTTTTCTTTTGAGATGGAGTTTTACTCTTGTCACCCAGGCTGGAGTGCAATGGCATGATCTTGGCTCACTGCAACCTCTGCCTCCCAGGTTTAAGTGATTCTCCTGCCTCAGCCTCCCAAGTAACTGGGATTACAGGCACGCACCACCATACTCAGCTAATTTTTGTATTTTTAGTAGAGACGAGGTTTCACCATGTTGGCTAGGCTGGTCTCGAACTCCTGATCTCAGGTTATCCACCCACCTCAGCTTCCCAAAGTGCTGGGATTACAGGAGTGAGCCACCACACCCTACTCCCAATAAAGTTTTTATGAGTTTTTCAAGGCAGGACTGTGGTACATTAGAAATATTATTTATCAATAGATTTCCTGTACCTGAGCTCATTCAAAAATAAACAACAGAAGCTGTTAGGCAGAGAAAGACACTCCTGTAACAGAACTAGATCCTAGATGGCTAAAGCAATGAGGAGGAACACATGATTTTTTGGCTGCAATGGTACCACCTGAAGATAGCCATAGCTTCAAATTCTTATACAGTCTCTTTCTGCTAGGTCTTACCCTGGGTTTTTTGGTTTTGTTTCTGTTTTGTTTTGTTTCCTTTGTTTGAACATATATTGAGGCTTACTACGTATGCTACACAAGACAAAAGACAAAGTAAGATAATCTTCTTCCAAAAAGCTCATCCCTAGAACTGCCGAAATAAGTAATAAAAACTTTAAAAGTCAAACCCAAGAGTTGACTGGTGTGTCCTGGCAGCTTACATATATTCAAGAGCTCCTAAATTATGCTCTTTCTGAATCTGAGAGTTTCAGCTAATCCCTGAGTCCACATATAAAGAAAAAGTTCACATCAAGAAATAAATAAACCTCTTTTAACTGTGAGTATTTTATGAATAAGCGGATGCTGTATATGATGGCCAGAATCCCTGCAGCTCCCCTTTTATATGAAACTGGCTTAGGCCATTGGCACCTTTTAGTAACTTAAGGAAACTGGCTCCTCACAACAGTAAGTAGCTCTTCTGAGTCATGTAACATTCATCAGAGTAAATGTTAAAACATTTCTGACACATCAATTAGGATGGGTATTATCCAAAAAGATGGAAAATAACAAGTATTGGCAAGGATATAGAGAAATCAGAGCCCTCGCGCACTGCTGGTAGGACTGTAAAATGGTGCAGCTGGTGCGGGAAATGGTTTGTTATTTCTCCAAAAAGCGAAATCCAATTACCATATAACCTAGCAATTCCAATCCTAGGTACATACCTAAAAAGAGTTGAAAGCAGGGCCCCAAATAGATATGTGTACACCCAGGTCCATGGCAGCACTATGCACAAAAGCCAAAAGGTAAAAAAACAACTCAAGTGTCCACAAAAAGATGAATGGATCAACAAAATACAACAGAATATTATTCAGCCATAAAAAAGGAATGAAATTCTGACACATACTACAATAAGAATGTACCTTAAAAACATTATGTTAAGTAAAATACATAGACACAAAAGGACAAATACTGTATGGTTAGGCTTATGTGAGGTGCTTCGAATAGAGAAAGAGAGTAGAATAGCGGTCACTAAGGGCTGGGATAGTTATTATTTAATGAGTACATAGTTTCTGTTTGGGATGATGAAAGTGTTCTGGAGGCCGGGTGTGGTGGTTCAAAACTGTAATCTCAGCACTTTGGGAGGCCAAAGCAGGTGGATTGCTTGAGGTCAGGAGTTCAAGAACAGCCTGGCCAACATGGTGAAACCCTGTCACTACTAAAAATACAAAAATTAGCCGTGCATGGTGGCTCACACCTGTAGTCCCAGCTACTTGGGAGACTGAGGCAGGAAAATCCACTTGAATCCAGGAGACAGAGGTTGCAATGAGCTAAGACTGTGCCACTGCCCTCCAGCCTGGGCAACAGAGTGAGACTCGGTCTCAAAAAAAAAAAAAAAAAAAAGTGTTCTGGAATAGACAGTGGTGATAATTACAACATACTATCAATGTACTTAATGCCATAAAATTGTACAGCTAAAAATGGTTAAAATAGTAAATTTTATGTACCTTTTACCATAACAATTTTAAGTTTTTTAGGTAAGAAATGCCAATATAGGCCAGGCGAAGTGGCCTATGCCCGTAATCCTAGTACTTTGGGAGACTGAGGCAGGCGGATCACTTAGGTCAGAAGTTCAAGACCAGCCTGGCCAACATGGTGAAACCCCATCTCTACTGAAAATACAAAAAATTAGCCATGCATGGTGGCAGGTGCCTATAATCCCAGTTACTTGGGAGGCTGAGGCAGGAGAATCGCCTGAACCTGGGAGGCGGAGGCTGCCGTGAGCCATGACCGTGCCACTGCACTCCAGCCTGGGCTACAGAATGAGGCTCCCATCTCCCCCCGCCACCGCAAAAAAGAGAAATGCCAATAAATTCATACTGCTGTATAGTTAATATACTATGGTCTACTTTGATCTTTCCTAACCTTTGCTGGTTCATGCTCATTTCTTTCATGTGATCAGAGGTCTTGGTCCTTTCTCTGTTGTCTTTGAACTGTACCAGATCCACAATTCTAAGAGGCAGAAACTGTTCTTTTTTTTTTTTTTTTTTTTTTTTTTTTTGAGACGGAGTTTCGCCCTTGTTACCCAGGCTGGAGTGCAATGGCGCGATCTCGGCTCACCGCAACCTCCGCCTCCTGGGCTCAGGCAATTCTCCTGCCTCAGCCTCCTGAGTAGCTGGGATTACAGGCACGTGCCACCATACCCAGCTTATTTTTTTGCACTTTTAGTAGAGACGGGGTTTCACCATGTTGTCTAGGATGGTCTCGATCTCTCGACCTCGTGATCCACCCGCCTCGGCCTCCCAAAGTGCTGGGATTACAGGCTTGAGCCACCACGCCCGGCCGAAGAAACTGTTCTTAATCCTAATTTTTTTTTTTTTTGAGACACAGTCTCACTCTGTCCACCCCCATCCCCCAAGGCTGGAATGCAGTGGTGTAATCTCAGCTCCCTGCAACCTCCACCTCCCAGATTCAAGCAATTGTTTTGCCTCAGCCTCCTGAGAGCTGGGATTACAGGCATGCACCACCACACTCAGCTAATTTTTTGCATTTTTAATACAGTTTTCACCAGCTGGTGTCGAATTCCTGATCTCAGGTGATATGACCTTCTTGGCCTCCTAAAGTGTTAGGATTACAGGTGAGAACCACTGTGCTTGGCCATGATCCCTAATTTAAATAAATCATTTCTCGGCTGGGCATGGTGGCTCACGCCTGTAATCCAAGCACTTTGGAGGCCAAGGCGGGCAGATCACCTGAGGCTGGGAGTTCAAGAACAGCCTGACCAACATGGTGAAACCCCGTCTTTAAAAAATAAATAAATAAATAAATAATTTCTCCTAAGACTTAATCCTCAGTAAAGTTGAAAGAAGAAAGGAAAGAAAGGAAGACAAGCAAGGAAGGTGCTATGGTTTGACTGTCCCCACCAAAACACGCTTGAAATTTAACTGCCATCCTAATGGTACTGGCCTTTAAGAGACAGGTATCAATGACATTATCACTGGTTACAGGAATGGGCTCTTGATAGAAAAAAATAAATTCAATTCAACCTCCTCTGTCTCATGTGCACTCACCCTTCGCCTTTTACTATGGGATGACCCTCAACAGATGCCAGTGTCATGTTCTCGGACTTTCCAATCTTCAGAATCGTGAGCCAAACTAATCTTTTTTTTTTTTTTTTTTTTTTTTTTTTTTTTTTTTTACTTTTTACTTAATTACATTTTTTTGTAGAGACAGGGTCTTATTACGCTGCCCGGGTTGGTCTCGAACTCATGGGCTCAAGTGATCCTCCTGTCTCAGCCTCCCAAAATGCTGGGATTTGAGGCATAAGCCACGACGCCCAGCGATAAATCTTTTTTTAATTTCTTTTCTTTTTCTTTCTTTTTTTTCTTTTTTTTTTTTTTTCAGGCGGGGTTTCACCATGTTGGTCAGGCTGTTCTTGAACTCCCAGCCTCAGGTGATCCACCCACCTTGGCCTCCAAAGTGCTTGGATTACAGGCATGAGCCACCACACCCAGCCGATAAATCTCTTTTCTTTAAAATTATCCACTATCCAATATGTCGTTATAACAACAGAAAACAGACTAAGACCGAAGGTAAAGGAAAGGAGGCAGGGAAGTAGGCAGGAAGGCAGGAAAGAAGGCAGGAAAGGGAAAGGAAGGAGGGCGGGGGAAGAGAGGGGTAGGGATGAGGAGGTAGGAAAAGAAGGAAAGTGAAGAAGGGAGGCAAGGAGATAAGAAAACAGGGAGGCAGGAAGGGCAGGTGAACTTGGTGATTTAAAAGGTTATACAATGTGTATACACCACGTGACTCCCTTGTTTGGCAAGAAAGACAACTCATCAGACTGCCAGGCTCTTTAGCAAACTAGGACCCATCTGCCTCATATTCTGTCCATCCTGCTATACTTCATATGTCCTGCTCAATAATTCCCTTTCTTCCCTTTTGAAAAGTACTCTACCCTGCAAGAGTAGAACAAAACAGTCCTTCAGATGCTTACTAAGTCAGGCCACTACCTATTTTCACGGTACAGTTGATATCAGATATCCCAAAGTCTCCAAAACATTGAAGCAGCAGAGGTTGCCTATGGAAGGGACACACTGGGGGAAAAGTGGGGCTCAAGTTCTCCTTTTATTATGTAATATGAATCCTGTAACCAAAACTACAGGAGGAATCACTATACTTTATCCTTGATAGCAGTTCTCTAGACTCCAAAATTTAGAAATAGGCAAGTAAAATTCAAAATAGATAATTACACTTTATGCCACGATTATCAGCAAAACATCCTTATTATTTACTTTCCAAATTCTGCTGCTGCTAGTCTTTAAAGAAGGACGATGGGAAAAGAGAAAAGTAAGGAGGACGAAGTTGTAACTTTTCCCTCAGATTGGGTAAAAAACGATCATTTTCCTAGCCAAAGCATTACTTACAATAACTTTGTAAGGAGTTGTGATCCTTTTGCCATACCACCTTGCAAACTCTGTATACCTGATCCATCCAATAGTCTTCTATTCTCACGCTCAGAGAGTTTTTAAAATATGGGAGGTAGCCAGGCGCAGTGGCTCACACCTGTAATCCCAACACTTTAGGAGGACAAGGTAGGTAGATCACATGAGGTCAGGAGTTCAAGACCAGTCTGGCCAACATGGCAAAACCCCCTCTCTACTAAAAACACAAAAATTAGCCAGGCATGGTGGTGCACACCTGTAATCCCAGCTATTTGGGAGGCTGAGGCAGGAGAATCACTTAAACCCGGGAGATGGAGATTGCAGTGAGATGAGTGAGCTGTGATCGTGCCACTACATTCTAGTCTGGGAGACAGAGAGACACTCTGTCTCAGAAAACATAAAAATAAATAAATAATAAAAATTTTTTAAAATGAAAAATATGGGAGGTGAATTAGGTCTGCCACAAAAATAGAGTTAAACCACATTTTACTGAGAATCTTAAAAAGCTAAGAGAATATACTAAATCTCAAAAGTGATCTCTCCTTAGAATGCCATGTTACAGGAAGACTAAAGAACTCTCAGTGAGAATTTTGTTCAATTCCTTTCCAAAGGTTTCTATCCAACTTTATTTAATCTTCTGGCTACAGAGACAACATATGGGAGCTTAATCAAAGCCCTTTAGGAACCAATAAGGAAAAAACTATCTGTTTTTGTTTTTTGTTTTTGAGACTAACAGAATTTCACTCTTGTTGCCTAGGCTGGAGCGCAATGGCATGATCTTGGCTCATTACAACCTCCACCTCCCGGGTTCAGGCCATTCTCCTGCCTCAGCCTCCCAAGTAGCTGAAATTACAGGCCTGAGCCACCACACCCAACTAATTTTGTATTTTTAGTATAGATGGGGTTTCATCATGTTGGTCATGCTAGTCTCAAACTCCTGAGCTCAGGCGATCTACCCACTTCAGCCTCCCAAAGTGTTGGGATTACAGGTGTTAGCTTGGCCAAAAAAAAAAAAAAAAAAAGACTATAAAATCAAGTATCTGGATTAATCTGAGTTGAATGGGAAGGATTACTTTTTATTTCTGAAAACTATCAACTGCAAGGTATTGGAAGCTTTCTGCAGCCTTGATATCTGTCAATTAAGTTGTTCAGAGCACAAGAATAAGAGTGTAGAACAATTTCAGACAGAACCAAGGGATGCATTTCTAAACCCAGCCAACCTTGGTTACCACTGGGGACAAAATACTCAGTTTATATCTGTGTAGCTGTTTACAGATTAAAGTACATTGCTATATCCTGTCATCTGATAAAACAACTTGGTGAAGTAACAAGTACCAGTATTTTGATAAAATATCTAGGTAAAGTAGTTATAGTATCAGGATAACCTCTATCCCCCAGTCCCTGTCAAACCCTTTGTACATTAATAAATAAAAAGTACAGCAAGAATAAGAGATTTGTCCAAACTCACCATATTAAAACAAATTATTTTTGTTTCAGATGTTAACGATTTAAATTTTAAATAACCACTTCGTTTTCTAAGCTGTTCTGAAGAAATCTATAACATGTTAAACAGAGAACAGTACAATTAATAGCAGCCACGGCCAGGCGCAGTGGCTCACGCCTATAATCCCAGCACTTTGGGAGGCCGAGACGGGTGGATCACAAGGTCAAGAGATCGAGACCATCCTGGTCAACATAGTGAAACCCCGTCTCTACTAAAAATACAAAAAATTAGCTAGGCATGGTGGTGCGTGCCTGGAATCCCAGCTACTCAGGAGGCTGAGGGAGGAGAATTGCCTGAACCCAGGAGGCGGAGGTTGCAGTGAGCCGAGATCGCGCCATTGCACTCCAGCCTGGGCAACAAGAGCAAAACTCCATCTCAAAAAAAAAAAAAAAAATAGCAGCTGCACAGAAACACAGCAGGATTCCAGTGACACCAGACATTCTTCACACACTCTAACAACTTCGGTGCTCTTGTTATCAAAGATTTGAGCTCTTCTTCAAAATACATGGTATGCGCAAGGCACAGTGGCTCACTGCCTATAATCCCAGCACTTTGGGAGGCCAAGGCAGACAGATCACTTGAGGTCAGGAATTCAAGACCAGTCTGGCCAACATTGCGAAACCCTGTCTCTACTAAAAACACAAAAATTAGCTAGGCGTGGTAGCACACACCTGTAGTCCCAACTACTTGGGAGGCTGAGCATGAGAATCACTTGAACTCGGGAAGCAGAGGTTACAGTAAGCCAAGATCAAGCCACTACATTCCAGCCTAGACTACAAGCAAGATTCTGTCTCAAGCCGGCCGCGATGGCTCAAGCCTGTAATTCCAGCACTTTGGGAGTCCGAGGCGGGTGGATCACGAGGTCAAGAGATCGAGGCCATCCTGGTCAACATGGTGAAACCCCGTCTCTACTAAAAATACAAAAAAAATTAGCTGGGCATGGTGGCGCGTGCCTGTAATCCCAGCTACTTAGGAGGCTGAGGCAGGAGAATTGCCTGAACCCAGGAGGCGGGGTTTGCGTTGAGCCCAGATCATGACATTGCACTCCAGCCTGGGTAACAAGAGCGAAACCCCGTCACAAAAAAAAAAAAAAAAAGATTCTGTCTCAAAAAAAAAAAATTGTTTCCTTCCTCCTTTCTCAGGTTTGGCACCTTTTCAAAAGCAGCATGAACATATACTAGAGACAATTTTCAAATTCTATTCAAATTCCTTCCTACTGTGTGAAACAGCTATACCAGCATAAACTATTTAATGGCCAGTACAGAGGTTATTTGAACATGGTTTTGCAGTCATCTCTTTTAACACTGAGAAAAGTCTGGTGCCTCTTTGGCTCTAATATTCCTAAAAGGCTTGCTTTATGAGGAACAAACTCTAGGTAGAAGGTTATGCATTATAAGTGAATATTTTTAATTTCCTGGCCAGGAGTGGTGGCTCACGCCTGTAATCCCTGAACTTTGGGAGGCCAAGGTGGGTGGATCACTTGAGGTCAGGAGTTTGAGACCAGTCTGGCAAACATGGTGAAAACCCTGTCTCTACTAACGATACAAAATTAGCTGGGTGTGGTGGCGCACACTTCTAACCCCAGCTACTCAGGAGGCTGAGATGGAAAAATCACTTGAACCTGGGAGGTGGAGATTTCGGCACTGCACTCCAGCCTGGGTGACAGAGTGAGACTCTGTCTCAAAAAATACATACACTTTTTTTTAAAAAAAGAATTTCATTCCAGACTCTCGCCTGCCTTACTCTACATGTAAACGCAAAAATTCCCCCTTACTTTGTGGGGATATTGTGGTTCACAATAAAACAATATATAAAGTATCTAGCCCTAGCACAAAACAGACATTCAATAAATGGTGGCTATTTTTATTCTCAGATATATTCCTTGGTATATAACATTCCTCGATGTTGCTGCTATCAAGGTATAAACCCACACTCAACTCAGAATCCTAAACTGTCTAAATTCCACATTCCACCAAGCTAGAACCAGGGTGGATATGGAACACTCAGGCAACACAGGACACTTAACACCCTTGCCCCCAGCCTTATGAGGGTGAATGTCAATTATGCTGGTTTAATCAGCAAAAGAATCTCTGGACTCACAAAGTAATTCATAAAGCTGCAAACTAGTCATCTTTATACACAATAAAGAAGTAGCAGATAAAAGGGAAAAGGCTTCTTTAGAGAGATTACTGTTCTTTATTGTTCAAACAATTACATATAATTTATCACTTTTTCATAGTTAATCATACTAGCTTCACCATACAGTTCTAGACAATTTGAGGGAACAGAATGATATAAAATTTATGTGTACATCCATAATACCTTGCATAGTTTCTAAAAAAGAGACACGCAGAATTTAATCTGTACCATACTTGTCTCAAAAGTGTTAAGATAAATCAAACAAGTGAGGGAGATTATTCCAACTGCTGAGAAAACATAGCACTGAACAGAACCAGTAGCTATCAGAGAAGTTGATAAAGTACCCAGAACCTAGTTCCACTCCTCTATCAAGTACTCAGTATTCTTAATATCCTTCCAATCAGAGGAAAGAATAAAATTTACAGTAATTCATTAGTTTTTAGCTTGGGAATTTTGAGAACCAGCAAGTTATCCTGCTAAGCTATAAAATTAAGGTAAAAAGGATCTAACAAGTACACTCCACAGGGAGGATACACATTTTAAAACAGAAGACACAACTAGCTTAAGATGTAAGGCAGAGGTTTCAAACTAGACTACAGCAAGAAATCACTGCCCACAAATCAGTCGTGTTCAGCCCACGCATTAGTGTTTTTTAAATTTTAACTGCCAGTATTTAAATTTCATGTGAAATTTCATGTAAAATTTGATGTCTGATCTCAAATACCACTCTTTTGGGGGAAAAAAATTAGATCTGACATTGGGTACATATTCCCAGAAAGATGATCACTTGACCTGAGTAAGAGTTATCCTCTTTAAATTGGCCTGTGCTCTCTAGCTTGCTTGAATCTCCACCTAGTCCCATTTCACAGATGAAGAACCTAAGCTGAAAGATGCTCAAAACCACAGAACAAGCAAAATGCCTATTTGTGAATGTTGCTTACTCCAGGGTGTTCACTTTTGAGGGCTATGCAACTCAACTTCCAAATAAAATGCAATTAATGTTGAAAAAGATATCTAAAAGACTTGTAAATGAATGTTTACAGCAGTTTTATTTATAATAGCCTAAAATCTGGAAGCAATGCAAATGTCTATCAACTAGTAGACAGATAAACAAATTGTGGTATGTGCATACAATGACAAAGGCCAAGTACGGTGGCTCAGGCTGAGCAAGGTGGCTCACCCCTGTAATCCCAGCACTCTGGGAGGCTGAGGCAGAAGGATTGTTTGAAACCAGGAGTTTGAGACCAGCCTGGGAAACATGACAAAATCCCATCTCCACAAAAAATCAAAAATTAGTCAGGCATGGTTGTGGGCACCTGTATTCCCAGATACTCGTGAGGCTGAGGAGGGAGGATCACTGAGGAGGGAGGTCAAGGATACAATGAGCTATTATGGTGCCACTGCACTAAACCTGGGCAACAGAATGAGACCCTGTCTAAAAAAAAGACTCAACGAATACATGACACAATATGAGTATCTCAAAATTACTGTTAACAAAGTCAGACTCAAAAGACAACACATTATACCACTAGATTTATATGAGATTCCAGAGAAGACAAAACAATAGTGGTACAAAGCGAACCAGTGACTGGAGCCAAAGGCAAGGGGAGAACTGAATGAAAGCGGCATAAGGAACTTTCTGTGGTGATAAAAATGTTGGAGGTATAACAGTGATTAGATAACACCATGTATTTGTCAAAACTCAAAACTGGCTGAATTTTCTTTTACGTAAATTATAACTCAATAAAGCTGAATTTTAAAAAGAGGTGTTTAAAAAACAATAGACAACTACCGAGAATACTACTACCTGGGAAAGCTTAGGAAAACTTTAGGAAAAAGGTAAATTAGACTTTATTATAGAACAATTTCTAGGTAGGTAAGAAATAGAAAACAGGGCACACAGGTAGTCACATTCTACACTGTGGCCTTCAAAGAAGTAACATCTTTGAATACAAAGGAAAATGCTTCATAAAAAGAAATTCACAAAAATGGATAATTAGTATTTGGACAGGTATCAAAAACTAGTTGATCTTACAAGACTTCCAAGAGGGAATCAACTTATATTGTTATTTATATACAATATAAGCAGATAATATGTAATAATTTATTTTGTTTTGCTTTTAAATAAAACATAATGAGAGCTGGCACACACCTGCAGCCTGAGTTACTCAGGAGGCTGAGATGGGATTGTTTGATGCCAAGAGTTTGAGGCCAGCCTGGGTAACACAGCAAAACTCCATCTCAAAAAAACAAAAAATAATAATACAGCAAATGAAAGGGAAAGGTAGGGGCAAAGAGAAGCCCAAAGGGGCCAGGTGCAGTTGCTTATGCCTGTAATCCACACATTCCGGGAAGCCAAGGGAGGTGGATGGCTTGAGCCCAGGAGTTTAAAACCAGCCTGGGCAATACGAGAAAACTCTGTCTCTACAATAAAAAAAAAAAAAAAAAAAAAAAAATTAGCTAGGCATGGTGGCACACACCTGTAGTCTTAGCTACTCATGAGGCTGAGGTGGGAGGATCACTTGAGTCCAAGGTCAAGGCTACAATGAGCCATGACTGTGCCACTGCACAATCTTGTCCCCCAAAAAAAAAAAGAAAGAAAGAAAGAAATATAACCCAAAGGGAATAAAGAGAGGGTGTGAGGTGAAATAAAGGCAAAAGACACATAGAGTCAGAATGAAAGGTACGTTAGTACTAACACAGTAGAAGAGAGAAGGTGGGACTAAAAGAAAATGAAACACTAGAGGAAAAGACCAATCAACCAAAGTAAGAGGTACAGGGAGTTACAGAGAAAAAAGAATGGAGACATGACAGCGTAGAACAGACTAAAGAGAATTCGAGGACAAAGTGAAAGCAAAAAAACCCCTATTTCCTCCTGAATCTTATAAATCAGTTTCCTCCTCTTCCATTTTCCCTCCCACCTCTACCTTCACTCAAACCATCTCATACCCAACTCCACACTACACATCTTTTACACTTCAACTGTACTAGAATGTTTCCTTCACTAATCTTCAAAACTAAGTTCGAACACCACTTTTTCTATGAATATTCAACTTTCTCCAGGCAGAGTTAGCAGTCCTTCTTCTGTATTTTCAGAACATTTTGTTCTGAAAAACTATCATAACATTGGGTTGTGATGTGTATCTCTTCTCCTAGTCTATGAACTCTTAGTAGAGGATTCAACAGTAAAGATGAAAACCTTACTAAAAAGTAGTTTAAAAACTGTACTGGCTGGGTATGATGGCTCAAGCCTGTAATCCCAGCACTTTGGGAGGCCAAGGAGGGTGCATTGCCTGAGCTCTGGAGTTGGAGACCAGCCTGGCCAACACGGTGAAACCCCGTCTCTATTAAAATACAAAAAATTAGCCAGGAGTGGTGGTATGCACCAGTAGTCCCAGTTACTCGGGAGGCTGAGGCAGGAGAATTGCAAGAACCGGGGAGGGGGAGGCTGCAGTAAGCCGAGATCACGCCACTGCGCTCCAGTCTGGGTGACAGAGTGAGACCCCATCTCAAAAAAAAAAAAAAAAATGCTGTGCAGCTGGGCACAGCGGCCCACACCTGTAACCCCAACACTTTGGGAGGCTGAGGCAGAAGGATCGCTTGAGTTCAAGAGTTCAAGACCAGCCTGGGCAACATAGTAAAACTCTAACCCTACAAATAATTTTTAAACTTAGCCACGTGTGGTGGTACACACCCATAGTGCCAGTTGCTCGGGAGGCTGAGGCAGGAGGATTGTTTGAGCCTGGAAAGTAAAGGCTGCAGTGAGCTGTGAATGTGCCACTGCACTTCAGCCTGGGTGACAGACCCTATCTCAAACAACAACAACTGCACAAGTCTACCTTGTTTATACCACACAAGTAGGATGTTAGAAGCCCTGCTGTATTAAGAAATTCTGCAGTGAATCTTTTCAAAAGTACATCTACCCTACTCCTAGATCCTCCCCTTATCATTAAGGACCTTTTTAAAAGTTTTATTTTTGTAATGCTTTAAATTTCTCAGTAAATGACTAACCTATAATAGAGAAGGCAGCAATTCTATCAGGAGTGGTGTGTAGCAGCCAAAGAAGGAACTGCTTTTATAAAATAAAAGGAACACCTCAAACCCTCAAACAAAACATTACACTGAAGAAAACAAGTACACAACAAGAATCTAAAGAAAACCAGAGGACAAAAGAACAGTAAGCTTTACTATCACACTGGTCTTTAAGAAAAAAAAATTTAGGCCAGTGCATTTGCTCACACCTGTAATCCCAGCACTTTGGGAGGCCGAGGTGGGTGATCACTTGAGATGAAACCCCATCTCTACTAAAAATACAAAAATCAGCCAGGCTTGGTGGCAGTCACCTGTAGTCCCAGCTACTTGGGAGGCAGGAGAATTGCTTGAACCCAGAATGTGGAAGTTGCAGTGAGCAGATTGTGCCACTGCACTCTAGCCTGGGTGACAGAGCGAGACTCCGTCTCCAAAAAAAAAAAAGAAAAAAAAATTTAAGAAATTAAAAATTGCCGGGTGCAGTGGCTCAAGCCTGTAATCCTAGCACTCTGGGAGGCCGAGGCGGGTGGATCATGAGGTCAAGAGATCGAGACCATCCTGGCCAACACGGTGAAACCCCGTCTCTACTAAAAATACAAAAAAATTAGCTGGGCATGGTGGCGCGTGCCCGTAATCCCAGCTACTCAGGAGGCTGAGGCAGGAGAATTGCCTGAACCCAGGAGGCGGAGGTTGCGGTGAGCCGAGATCGCGCTGAGCCAAGATCGCACCATTGCACTCCAGCCTGGGTAGTGAGCGAAACTCCGTCTCAAGAAAAAAAAGAAATTAAAAATTAAGAAAAAGAAATCCTCAGGCCAAATGCAGTCTGGCTCACGTCACTTTGGGAGACCAAGGTGGGTGAATCACCTGAGGTCAGGAGTTCAAGACCAGCCTGGTCAACATGGCAAAACCCCGTCTCTACTAAAAATACAAAAAAATTAGCTGAGTGTGGTGGGGAGCTGAGACAGGAGAATCTCTTGAACCCAGGAGGCAGAAGTTGCAGTGAGCCGAGATCATGCCACTGTACTCTAGCCTGGGCAACAGAGTGAGACTCCATCTCAAAAAAAAAAAAGAAAGCAGCAAACTTTGTGAGGATTTCATAGGAAATTGTCAAAGTCGGTAATACCCAAATATAATTTAAAACATGACTTGATAACAAAAGGTATAAAAGTGGTTTTGGTGTTGAAAAGACAAGTGAAGGATGATTTAAGTTGGCAAGAATTAGTAAGGAGAGCAGTAGTTTAGAAACCTGTTTAGGAAGGAGAGTTCCAATATAGATTTTGGAAGAAAGGTCATAAATTGGTGAAAATGCATATAAGTCTTGGCTGGTGATACCATTGCCGCACCCTGCATCAAACTCGCTCCAAACCCTAGCCTATCCCACAGAGGTGAATCAGACTTTCTAACAAGAATGATTTCACAGTGCCCCCCAACCCCGAAAAAAATGACCCTGCTATGCACATGAATAATTATCCCAAATCTATATAAAATAAAGAGATTCCATCCATATTTGCCAAATATTAAAGACAAATCCAAAGAACAAAACACAACTTTTTTTTTTTTTTACACCTGGGAGGAGTATTCAACAAGTGTAACTAATGGAGTTCATCTGAAAACAAATTAATGAAGGAATTAGAGATTTTTTAACATCATAAAAATAGCTTCTATACCAAATTTTTTAAAAGAACAGATCAACTTTAAAATGAAGGCTTTTTGTTTGAACAGACGGTGATTTAATTCCTCCTTTCTAACTAAGACAAGCCCAACGTCTCTAAGAGTAGACTTTATTACCTTACAGATAAGCAGTTCTTAGCAATGCATGCACTCATTTAAACAGTTCAAGAGCACTATCAAGTATCCGGCACAGTGTGAGGCAATGAATATACAGAAATAAAACACAAGACTCTGACCTCAAGTCGCTCACAGTTTAATAAGAGGACAAGCCAGGAGAAAATCAAATCCAGATTTGAAAGGTGGTTTCGAGCAACCAAAAATTTTAGTATATTCAAAGTACAACAGTTTAAGAATACAGTAACTAAAAATTTCCCAGAATCTCCTTGTGATACGGAAAACATCATTGATCCCTACCACTATAAATTAATAAACTGAGATTACCTGAAGTCATCTAGCCAGACCCTAGACTAGCTAGAACTAGAAACAGATTGCAGGCTACATGATGCTTTTCAGTTCATAAAAGTCAATACATTCTCTTTTCTAAACTTTTATGCTTCCACTTGACATCTAGTCCAAGTCAACAAAAATGGTGAAATACTACATTAAAAATAAAGCAAAAGCTATGAAAAAGTTAAGTATTTGCCAGTGTATATTTTTAGATTATTGCATCTCTGCTTCACTAGGCACTTGACATTTTCCCCGGAAAAAGAGAGAAGGTAATCTGTATCTTTTTGAGTCTGGAAAAAGCATCCTACTCTCTTTAAGTAATTCTTCAAGCATCTCAGGCAATGAGCACTCAATGTATTAACAGCTTCTAAATTAACTGTATATTTGAATATAAGAACGACGTGTTGACTATTCACATGACTATCATCTCTTGAAACAGCTATACAGTTTTGTTAAGGATTATAAGCTAAATGTGCTTTGAAACCTCAAGAGGACCATATCTTACAATATATTAAGATTCATAGGTGTCATATCTTATGGCCAAATTTTTTCAATCATTTCTCTAAAATCAACAGGACTTGTATCAATATTTGCTTTAAACAACTTTTCAAGAAAACATTTATATGTAAATGAAGTAAAAATACAAAATACAGTGTTGCCATATGCTCTTATACTAAAAATTCTTCAAGGCAGGAGACACGTACAATCTGCAAATGCTCAAATTTACCTAAAGTGTCTATTTGTGCATTCTGAAATACCTTAACATCTAAGTACTTAAAACTCAGTGACTGATATATTACAACAGGGTTGACAAACTATAGCCGTGGAAGCACAAATAGAGGCACAGCCTGTTCTTATGAAGCTTTATTGAAACACAGCCCAAAAATATGTAGAAATACATTTATTTTCTACAGCTGTTTTCATGCTACAGATTGCAAAGTTGAGTAGTTGTGGCAAAGACAATATGGCTGAAAATGCCTCAGTATTATTCGATCCTATACAGAAATAAAAGTCTGCCGAGCCCTGTTTTAAAATAATCATAACTAATTATCTGACAAATTTATGTCTAGTCTAAGAGTTTATCCTGAAATTAGCTACTGAATAAAAGTGTCAGTGAATTGTTCCTCGAAAAAAGTCCAAGTTCAAACCTACATGGAAACAAGCCACTGCTAATTCATTTCAAAATCACATAATTGGCGGGGCGAGGTGGCTCACGCCTGTAATCCTAGCACTTTGGGAGGCCAACCCAGGCAGATCATTTAAGATCAGGAGTTCAAAACCAGACTGGCCAAATTGGTGAAACCCTGTCTCTACTGAAAATACAAAAACTAGCTGGGCATAGTGGTACATGCCTGTAATCTCAGCTACTTGTGAGGCTGAGGCAGGAGAATCACTTGAACCCAGGAAACAGAGGTTGCAGTGGGACAGGATCACGCCACTGCACTCCAGCCTGGGCAACAGAGACTCCTCCGTCTCAAATATATACATATATATTTTTTTTTTAATAAATATATCAATGACAATCTTGACCAAAAATTAAGCTTTAAAAGCAAGTGAATTGAGTTCTCATCTTTTAAAAACTGAACTACAAGGCCAGACGCAGTGAGTTACGCCTGTAATCCCATCACTTCGGGAGACCGAGGCGGGCAGATCACCTGAGGTCGGGAGTTTGAGACCAGCCTGACCAACATGAAGAAGCCCCATCTCTACTAAAAATACAAAACTAGCCAGGCATAGTGGCACACGCCTTCTAATCCCAGTGACTAGTGAAGCGGCTGAGGCAGGACAATCTCCTGAACCCAGGAGGCAGAGGTTTCAGTGAGCCGAGATCACGCCATTGCACTACAGCCTGGGCCAAGAGTAAAACTCTGTCTCAAAAAGGAGGAAAGAAAGTAAAGAAAGGAAAGAACGAAAGAAAACTGAGCTGTGTTAATATAACCAGCATACAAACTCACTGTACTTCATTGTCACTTGTATTCAGTAACCACCACCAAGAATCATGTTAGTTATTCTTTTACTTCTTACACTGGTGTTTGAGAACCCACCCAACCACCCAGTAAAGTAGGTAGAACATTGTCTTTATTTAAAAAAAGCTTGCTTTCACCTGACATGAATGGAGCATCCAGACTCTCTTCCAGAGGTATTTAGCTGCCTATATGTTTATGAATCTAAAAATCTCAAAGCTGATCTACCAGTCATATGAAAGAATTATACCCAAATAAGTTCTATTTAATCTATTTGCCATTCTTAGAATAAGGGGACATTATATAAGCAATGCTAATTGATTGACTTTATCAACCAATGCAACACTGAAAAGTGCCTGGAATATTCTAGGTATCAATGAAAAGTTTTTAATTTTCACTATACTCCTCTGTTAAACTAATTACGGTACTGTGAAGGGCTATGGTTTCAAAAGCAGCGCAGTGCCACCTGATAAAATAAGAACTGATAGGCTGCGTGTGGTGGCTCATGCCTGTAATCCCAGCACTTTGGGAGACCAAGGAAGGCAGATAATCTGAGGTCAGGAGTTCAAGACCAGCCTGGCCAATATGGTGAAACCACATCTGTACTAAAAATACAAAAATTAGTCGGGCATGGTGATAGACGCCTGTAATCCCAGCTACTTGGGAGGGTCAGCCAGGAGAATTGCTTGAACCCAGGATGCAGATACTGCAGTGAGCTGAGATCGTGACACTGCACTCCAGCCTGGGCAACAAGAGCAAAATTCTGTCTCAAAAAAAAGAAAGAAAGAAAAATAAAAACTGATAAAGTAATATTATTTTTTACCGTAAAAATTATACTTAAGAACACAAGTTTATCAAATAATCAGGGATTATGTTTTTATGTATCATTATTAACAGAACTGAGTCAGTCATGCCAAAGTACTACAAAAATTGATCAATCGGGCCAGGTGAAGTGGCTCACTCCTGTAATCCCAGCACTTAGCCTGGCCAACACAGTGAAACCCTGTCTCTACTAAAATACAAAAATTAGCCAGGTGTGGGGGCACACGCCTGTAATCTCGGCTACTCGGGAGGCTGCGGCAGAGAATCGCTTGACTGAGCCGAGATCTTACCACTGCATTCCAGCCTGGGTGACAGAGAGAGATTCCATCTCAAAAAAAAAAAAAAAAAAAAAAAAAAAAATTGATGAATCATTTGCCAATTACTCTTTTTCTCCAGCTAATAAAACAGAAGATAATTCAAATTCTTAATACAGCTAACTCTTCATTAGCCCCTGCACGATCTATCTAAGGCATGTTCCTACGCCTAGGTGCTTAACTCAAGATGCATCAATAGCTTGGTACCCTTGACAATACCAATGTAGCCACAGGTTGTAATCCAGTGTTAACACAAATCTAAATTATTTAACAAGGCCAAAAGGAAAAAAATCATGATACAATTAGAACAGAGTAAGTGATTTTCGAATCATTCATACCATTTTTCCCTGCCTCTGGTGTATATCCTAGCTATTTTGGATTAAAAGATTAAAGATATTTAAAAGTTCAATCAAGTGACAACCAGTTTACGACAGAAGTCTCGTTTTCTGCTTTTTTAAAAAAAGAAATGCCAAGCCTTGATCCTATTTTTCACTTGCAAGGTATTCGCTGGAGAAAGTCCTAAAGAACCTTCGAACCTAAATAACTTTCTCTGGGCTCAGTTTTCTCAAGAAGCTGATTAATGTGGGCTACCAACTCCTGTGAACAAAACGGGCAAATTCCTGGTAAGACTGGGACAAGCACCGGGCCTAATCTTTAAAAGGCATCCTGACTGGGAAAAAAAAAAAAAAGAAAGAAACCCCGCCCAGCCCTCAACTTTCTCGGCTTTTCTAGTCCCGTTTCCTTTTACAAAATTCCGAAAAGCAAAACTTCCCCTTCACTGCCTGTCTCTTATCTCAGGCCTGGTACAGAAATTCAGACCGCTAGTCACTCAAGTACCTCCTTAAGGTAGTCTTAGAGGCTCAAGCCAGCTCAGAAACAGCACAAAGACTGGCTTTCTTGGGTGAAAGGAGGGCGATGACAGGGTCTGGCGGCCAGGTTTGTCAGGAAGCGCAGGGCCGAGAGAGGGAGAATCCCGAGACCGAGCTCCATCTAGCCCCAGGAACCACCCCCAGGGGAGGCTTGACTACCCTCGGTACTTCCCTGCCTCCTCAGCGCGTGTGAGGAGAAAGGCGAGTCGGGGTCAGGCTCCCCTGAGCTACTTCCTGGTCCGATCGGACTCGCCTTCGGACACCCGAAACATCCCCGGCCCGGCTCCCTCGCCCTTTGCCCTGTCTCCTCCCTTCTCAGTGACCCACCACCGCGGGTCCCCTCCCATCTAACATGGCCGCCCCGCCCGGCCCACCTCCGGCACAGCCTAACTTATTGGGGGGGCCCGCAGCACCGCCTCCCCCGAGCCCATTGGCGCAGTGGTCTCCGTCCGCCCGCTTCATTGGACAGCAGAACCTGCCACTCAACTCCGAGGGCTCCGCCCCGGAGCCGCTTCAAGCTGCTTCGAGAAGACATATAAACAAATCCCGGGAGGGAGGCCCCTCTCGCCCGTCGCCTCCGAGGCGGGGACAGAAGGGGGAGCGGCTACCCCCGAGACACCCCTGCTCGGACCCCCCTAGCTCCAGCCCGCGCCTCCTAGTCTCCTGCCAGCCTGGCTCCAACCTCCGCGGCCCCGGCCCTTCCTCACACGCCCCTCTCTCCCCTCCTCCCCCGCCAGCCTCGCCTCCCCTCCCTTCCCGGGCCCCTCCCACCCGCTCTCTTCTCTGACAGGCCGACTGCCGGCAGCAGCGGCCCGGGGCTCCGAGACAGCGGGGAAGGGCCGGGCCGCCCGGCAAGACGGACGCCCGGCGCTGCCCGCCCTCGGCCTAGCCTGCTGCCTCCCGCGAGTCCCATCTACCGCCGCCCCGCGCTTTTATGTAACCGTCCCGGGCCGGGAGTGGGGGAGGGGAGGGGAGCCCCCGAGACCTGCAGGCGGTGGCCCGCGACCCGCGCGCCCTCGCCCTCGGCCGTGGTCCCGGCCCCCGCCCCGCGCCGGCCCGGCCCAGAGCCCCGACGCTGCTGCCTCCTAGGCAAGCGGCCCTCCGCCCCCCGCTCCGCTCGTCCCCTGAGCCCAGACCCCTGGGGACTCCAGGCAGCGGGCGACGGCGCTCACCTGTGGGTGTGGGGGCGGCTCAGGGACTCGGTCCGGTTCCGCTGCAGGGGCCACGGCCCCTCTCCATGCTGCCTCGGGTTTGTTTTGTTTATGTCCTTCCTGACGGGTTCCCGGAAATCGCGTGACTCGCCCCCCTCACGTGGGCCGCGGCGAGGAGGAGGAGGGAGGCGGGGGCCCGCCGGCTTCGGGCCAATCGCGAGGCGTTCCGCAGCCCGGCCAATCAGGGGCTGAGTCCGGCCGGGCACCCCTGTCACGTGTCGCCGGAGAGGCGGGTCACCGGGAAAAACCAGGAAGAGAGGGCGGAGTGGCGGCTCGGCGCCGGCCTCTGCAGTGTGGGCGTGGGCTGTCTCCGCTACCCGGCTGCGGGCCAAGGTTGGGAGAGGATGTTCCTTTTACAAAGGCTTCAAATCCAGAGTTTTATCAAATCTCAAAATGCGCTGTGAGGCCTGAGGTGTTCATTTGCCCATTTTGTAGTTTAAGTTCTCTGAAACTTCAAGTGGCTAACTTGATTAGCGGAGGGATTGTATCGATGTCCTGGGAAATGGACGGCCTCCCCATCTCAACGTCTTATTTAGAGACAAACCTTGCCTTTTGTCGTTGGTTCATTCATTCACCAGCTCAATACTTAGCACGTATTCCGAGACACAGGGATCAATCAGACTGCATACACTTTTAAAGTGCACAAATACGACCGTACAAGCAATGTCACTGTTACAGAAGCACCTAGACAAACAAGACTCCGTGACACAGCGTCCCTTTAACGAAAACTATATGGTGGGCTTATCATCTCAGTTTTCCCTGCAAGCACATACAGTAGTAATATATCCATTTTTCAGACAGGAAAATTAAGGCTGAGAGGAGTTACTTGCCCGAGGTCTGGCAGCTAGTAAATGAGCTAGCTAGGGCTGGCGCCCTTGTCTTTTGTCACAGCCTATTCTTCCAGATGCTTTTTATACATCTTAAAGGCACGGAATTGATCTGAACACACAACAGAAATTTGATTTTTTTAAGTATAGGGAAAGGAAGACTGGAGAATAAAGACACCCTCCCAGGGTGTCAGTTTTCTATTAGGAGGAATCGCCTTTGAAAATGTACAGATTTAGAGAAATAGTAAAGTGTCATTGCCAAAACCATGGACTTTGGAATCAAAAAGCCACAGATCATAATCATCAGGAAAGCAGGGACTGGCAGTGTTTATCCTCTACCTTTCATGCCTGGTACATAGGCAGTCATTATATACTGGTTGAATGAATAGCCTGGATTTGAATCCTTGTTCACCACGTGTAGAGCAGCACAAATTACTTAACCTCTGTAAAGTTCAATTTCCTCCTCTGTAAGTACCTTTTGGGAATGATGTGAGAACTAAGTGAAATAATTCATATAAAGCACTTATCATAGTGCCTGGCATGTATACTAAGCACTTAGTGAATAGTTTAATTATTAAATTGTTTAAGAATTAACTATTCATGCCTGGGCGTGGTGGCTCATGCCTGTAATCCAAGCACTTTGGAGGCCAAGGCGGGCGGATCACCTGAGGTCGGGAGTTCAAGACCAGCCTGACCAACGTGGTGAAACCATGTCTTTATAAATAATTTAAAAAAGAATTAACTATTCACTTAATGAATAGTTTAATTATTAAACTGCATCATTTGGAAGAAGTACTGTGGACTAAATGGCAAGTACAGATAACTTTAGCAAGTACAGAGACTTTGGCAGGTTAACAGCCATTAATATAATACTTTTGTACACAAACTTAATAGATACCTAAGAGGAAAGCAAAGGCGTAAATCTCCCCCTCTGTAGCCTCCACAATACCAACCACATAGTAGGGCCTCAATGCCCAATGAAGGAATGAGTATTTCCCCTACTGCACAGTGAGTACCAGGATTATAATTTTTTTAAATCTAACACATGCCACATTCTAATTTTCCACATCAACTAGAATTTAAAATTGAAACAGAGAAAAACTAGCTTGGGAAGTTTGAGCCCAGTTCCCCGACTTGTTCCCATGAGATTCATGCATTAAATCTCCCCGGAATACATCACAGACCATCCTCTCTTGTAATATGATATTTGAAAAAGCTCCAGCAGATGGCCAGCCCTTCCACTGTTACAATGCTGTCTGGTCACAGGCATGTTCCTCTCTACTGGGCAGTTCCCTGGGGTCAGTGGGCAGCCAGGTTTATCTCCTAGCATGAGGCTCTGCCTTCTGAAGGTGTTTACTAGTGAATTACATTGGATTCCCACCTTTCCCTCTTTCGTTGTCTTGGGAAGGATGAGGTATTTGGCAAAAGGAGACCTTTCCATCAAGGTTTGTTAATGACTATATGCTGCTCCGAAGTGAATGAAATCACTGGCTCTGAATTGATTTGTGTTTCTCTGGGTTTTATCCTGCCAGATTCTGTCACAGTCAAAGTTGGCAGGAAGTTGGATCTCTCTAATAGCATTGGCTTCTTGTTCTAGCCACAAAGTAGTAACCAACTGGCATCGCCACTTCCAAAGTGTTTAACCTAGCTCCTGTGGAATAATTTACATACTGAGATAGCATGAGTCAGAAAAACATGCTTTAAACAAATATGATGCAGGGAAACAAAGCAATGGATACTTAGAATTCCATTTAATTCCTAAAATTTTTTTTTAATTTTCGATTAGGTAACATATATGCATGGTACAAAATTCAAAAGGTACAAAAAAAGTATTCAGTGAAAATTAAATCTCTGTCCTGTTCCTGTTTCTTGGCTACTCATTTTTCCTTCTCAGAAACAACCACAGTTACCCCCATTCTGTGTCTTCTTCCAGATATATCCTTTGTATGTGTAGGCATTTTACCTACTTCAAACCTTCATGTGTTTGGAACACTTGTTTTTGGAGCCAAGACCCCAATTTGAGCTCTACCGCTAACTATAAGATCCAGGGTGACCTCTGAGTTCCAGTTTCTTCACCACAAGAGATCAGGACTAAAACTGGGTGTTCTCTATGATCCTTTTAACGTCAACACTGAGCCCACATCCTGAAAGAATTAAAATGGTTGGCGTAGGTCCTAACTTTCCATATGACCTGTAGGTCATAAATTTGCACTATGTGTAATTCTTCATTATAGTAGATTTGAGCTATGCCTGTTGCTCACATAGACATCTTTTAAGAGAGTATTATCATTTCAAGTCCAAATGTTTTATCTCCAGACCCCTCTAGGCTTGTGTGATTTGTTAAATAAGACTTCACAGCTTTAGACGTGAGATTAATTAACTCAAAGCTGGAAGAGCTCCAGGAAAAGCTGTGTCCTTCTGACACTAAAAACTGATTTTCTTTCTGAGAAGACTGGAGTTTTGCAGAGAGTGAATTGAAAACATGTACTAATTGATGGTTGGCAATGGGGCTCCATCCTTCATTCATCTTACCAAAAAAAATATTATTTGGGACTGGACATGGTGGCTCACGCCTACAATCCCAGCACTTTGGGAGGCTGAGGTGGGCAGATCACTTGAGGTCAAGCGTTTGAGACCAGCCTGACCAACATGGTGAAACCCCTTCTCTACTAAAAATACAAAAATTAGCTGGGCGTGGTGACAGGTGCCTGTAATCCCAGCTACTTGGAAGGCTGAGGCAGGAGAATCGCTTGAACCTCGGAGGCAGAGGTTACAGTGAGCCAAGATCGCACCATTGCACTCCACCCTGGGCAACAAGAGCGAAACTCCGTCTCAAAGAAAAAACATTGACAGGGGAGGGGGCTGGTCCAAAGATAGTGAGTTATCTCAATTGTTCACAGTCAGTTACAGATGGAACTCCTTGTTCTGCTCCCTTCCCTCACTACTGCACTTGACTAATCTTAAAAAAAAAAAAAATGAAATAAAATAAAATAATTATTTAGGGGAAGAAGAAAGGTCAGTTCTTCCCACTGCATGATCGCTCAAGAGGACTCAATGTTCTTCATGTGACAGCTCTGAGCCTCGGTTTCTTATTTCCACAGAAAGCACTAGAATTGGTCCCAAATATCCTTCTCTAGTCTCTCGTTTGTTTATCTTGATTCCTCACCCCACCCTATTTCATATCCCCAGTACCAGTCCTGCCATGGCATAGGAGCCTGTTTGTGGCCTCAAAGGACAGATTCATATCTAAACTCTGTTCATCCTCCATGGCTCAAGATCTCACCTCTTTCATGGAATCTATTTCTACCATGTCTATTTCTGCCCTCATTAATCTCCTTTTCTCTACCACCGAACTAAGCACTTAATGTACTTACTGCTTTGTATTATTCATATCTTGTGTGTTGATATTACTTCTTCAATAAAAAGTGGGCATAAACACAAATCCTCGAGTGATGAAGAAAGAATGCAAAGCATTTCATTAGATAACCATCTTCCAGCCTATGTTTAGTGATGAGCAGGGGTTAGGAAAGGGAGAGAAATAACTAACCTCTGTGGAGTGCCTAATGTGTGCAATGAAGACAAAGTCCTTTGCCTGGAAGAATTCAGAACCTAGTAGAGAAGACTGACCTGGAAAGCCCACAGTTCAACAGTAGAGTTTATCAGAAGGGAGGCCGTAGAAGTTTGTGAAGAGCAGGATGCATATGCATTTCAGTGCTGCTTTTTTGCTAGAAAACTTACTTGGATAAATTTTTTCCTTAATTCTATGATAACGTGCCTCACAGGTTGATTCTGAGGATTAAATGCAGGGCCTGATGCATACTAGATACCTCCCAGCTAGGCATGGTTGCTTTCAACTATAATCACAGCATTTTGGGAGGCTGAGGCAGGAGGATTGCTTGACCCAGGTGTTCAAGACCAGCCTGAGCAACATGGTGAAACCCTATCTCTTTAAAATAAAATTTAGGCTTGGCCCAGTGGCTCATGCCTGTAATCCCAGCACTTCGGGAGGCAGAATCGAGCAGATCACCATGTCAGGAGTTCGAGACCAGCCTGGCCAACACGGTGAAACGCTGTCTTTACCAAAAATAGAAACATTTAGCCGGGCGTGGTGGCAGGTGCCTGTAATCCCAGTTACCTGGGAGGCTGAGGCAGGAAGATCGCTTGAACCTGGGAGGCAGAGATTGCAGTGAGCCGAGACTGCACCACTGCACTCCAGTCTGGGAAATAAAGCAAGACTCTGTCTCAAATAAATAAATAAAATTTAAAAATAGATGCCCCCCTTCTCCACTTTCCATGGAGTCATATGCCTGGAAGCTTCTTAGTAGAGAAGCAGCAGAGAAGGGAAAGCAGAATGGCTAAGGGAAGGCAGCCAGACTCAGGGGGCTTCAGGATTCCGTTCTCTTCCAAGGCAGCATTCCTCTCCAAATTGGTTTGACTATTTCACTAACACTAGAAACTCCTAGGACAACTAATAGCTCCTATGGCTTTTTTGTTTTGTTTTGTTTTGTCAGTGCCGAGCTGAACATACCCTGGTAGTATCAACAACTCTAACTGATAGCAAACCAGGAAGCTAAGGAGTGAGAACAATCTAGCATTTGTGGTAGAAAATACTCCCAAATGACAGGTACAATAAGACATTCTGTTGATGAGGTCAGAAGTACGATGATAAAAACAGAAAGTGGAGGAACAGATCGATAAGAAGCCATGAGAATAGTTTGTTGAAATACAAATGAAGGCGTGGACCAAATAACACAATCCCATTAACACAGTGAAGTTGGATTCCCAAGTAAAGAAAGTAAACTGTTCAGAGAAGCTGCTAAAATTCAGAGAATTGATGGTGAAGTTAGGGGATCCTATTATTCAAAGTATTTTTTTTAACCCACAAGTCCACAAAGTCATAGAGTTCCCTCATGTGACAGCAAAACTTGGGACTATACCCAACAGCTTTTTTTTTTTTTTTTTTTTTTTCGAGTTCTCATCTTGTTTCACAAGGCCCAGACTCCAAGATGAAAAGTGTAAAATAAATGGGTACAACATTCTGGAACTGCAACAGTGGGACGTAAAGCACATCAACAGACCTGAATGCCAGCTGTAGCTTCTGTCCTTTGTTAAGAGAGGCAGTACCAGGAGGAAAGACCGAGTCTCCTTCTCATTACTCAGTCCCCGTAACTCAGTATCTACCTATAGATAAAGCCAGAGGGATTCTGGCCACAGGTCACAAGGGAGCAGGCTACACCTCTTTCCTGATGCCAGACAACCCATCAGCATGACAGCCAGTCTTAGGCTGAGTATGGTGGCACACGCCTGTAATCCCAACACTTTGAAAGGCTGAAGTGGGAGGATCCCTTGAAGCCAGAAGTTCAAGACCAGCCTGGGCAACATAACGGTACCTTGTCTGTACAAAAAAAATTAAAAATTAGTGGGATGTGACGGTGTATACCTGTAGTCCCAGCTACTTGGGAGGCCGAGGTGGGAAGATCGCTTGAGCCTGGGAGGTTGCGGCTGCAGTGAGCTATGGTCACACGGCTGGATTCCAGAGTGGGCTCAAATGAAAAAAAAAGAAGGGGCCTCTTGTTTACTTACCAGGTTGCCTCTCCCCAGTGTGGCCAAAGAAGAAACCGCCTTTGGGAAAATTGGGAGTAATGGCGAGACTTGAAGTAGGGACTAGGACAAAGTAGGGGGTGGTTCTCCCCTCCTCCTGATGAAGAGAGTAATGACACAGGCTCAGGCTCCTGTGAGCACCATGGGAGAAGGGAGCACCCACTAGGTGGTTTTTTCCTCTCCTCTCTGGGTGAGGACAGAGGAGTTGGAAGTATTAAGAAGGCAGGAAATGTGCAATACTACTCTCTACCCTGCCCCAATCCAATTAAAATCTGGTGAAGCATACAGCAACAAATATAACTGAAACTGTTCCCACAGGGTTGACAAGAATTACATGCCAGGTTCTGGACAGAAATATAATTTTTTTTTTTTTTTAAATAGAGATGGGGTTTCTCCTTGTTGGCCAGGCTGATCTCGAACTCCTGACCTCAGGTGATCCGACCACTTCGGCCTCCCAAAGCGCTGGGACTATAGGCGTGAGCCACCACGCCCAGCCCAGAAATATAATTAAGAATTCATCAGGCTGCCCTCTGGCCCCCACTTCCTTGTTGCTAAAAGTCACGGAGCACGGGCAGGCACAGTAGCTCACACCTGTAATCCCAGCATTTTGGGAGGCAGAGATGGGTGAATCACCTGAAGTCAAGAGTTCAAAACCAGCCTGGCCAACTCGGTGAAACCTTGTCTCTGCTAAAAATACAAAAATTAGCCAGGCGTGGTGGTGCATGCCTGTAGTCACTGCTATTTGGGAGGCTGAGGCAGGAGAATTGCTTGAACCTGGGAGGTGGAGGTTGCATTGCACCACTGCACTCCAGTCTGGGCAACAGAGTGAGACTTCATCTCAAAAAAAAAAAAAAAAACAGGCTTGGAGCACTAGACACTGATCATTTGCACCCCTGTTGTTCCTACAGACAGGACTTCTGACTTCAGGGTCATGAGACCACTTAAGAATTGATTTCCTGGCCGGGCACAGTGGCTCACACCTGTAACCCCAGCACTTTGGGAGGCCAAGGTGGGTGGATCATGAGGTCAGGAGATCAAGACCATCCTGGTCAATGTGGTGAAACCCCGTCTCTACTAAAATACAAAAAATTAGCCAAGTGTGGTGGCATGTGCCTGTAATCCCAGCTACTTGAGAGGCTGAGGTAGGAAAATCACTTGAACTCAGGAGGTGGAGGTTGCAGTGAGCTGAGATCGCACCACTGCACTCCAGCCTGGGCAATAGAGCGAGACTCCATATAAGAAAAAAAAAAGAATTGATTTCCATCTCCATTGTTCCTATAGACAGGATCTCTGACATTAGAATCATAAGCCTTTTGCTTAAGACTTAAGATGTTTTCCAGACTCCACCTCCAGCACCCAATTTGAAGATTCCCACAGAGGAACAGGATCAGCACGAGAATCCAGCTTCTTCAGCTCCCTATCCCATGACTTCACTCTGCCCTCTTTTTTTTTTTTTTTTGCCCCCCATCCCCTACTCTGCACTCTTCAACCCATCAACCATCTCCACAATTTGGCCCACTCCAAAACCCTTAGAAACTCTAGCGCCAAACTCCTCCTTGAAATGGATTTAAGGTTCCGTCTCATCTCCTTGTATCATGACCCTGTGATTAATCCTGTTTCTCTGCTGCAACCTGCGGTCATGATGTATTGACTTGCTGTGCATTAGATAATGAACCTATCACGGTTGAGACACGAGAGTTCCCCGCCCCACTTTGGGAGACTTGCAACAGGGGTGTGGCTTGCTTACTCAAACCCCTTGCAGGAGGGGCAGCACACAGGCGAGCAGGTGCTGAGGCCAGGGCCAACCCTTTTGGACTCTGGCCCCACTGTAGCCTCTAGGGGTGTGTTACAATTAATGCTCTTATTAGTACCTGCTGCCCGTGGACAGCTAAATGTTAACCAGCTCAGAGGAGAGTCGGGGTGACAGCCATCTACACCCTGCCCTCTTGGCATCTGGGTTCTTATCTAGCATCCAGGAAGAATCAGGTCACACAGACTTGAAGGATGGTGAATGTGGAGGTTGTAATGAGTGACGAAGGTGGCTCTCAGTGGGATGGGGAGCAGGAAAGGGGACAGAGTGGGAAGATGATCTTCCCCTGGAGTTTGGCTGGGGACTAACCAGGCGACCAGCTGCCTCTTTGACATTCAGATGCTTCTTCTCTTCTCTCCTCTGCCACGCTGCTCTGTTTCTCTGCCGGTGGAGTTTGGGGTTCTTATGGGTACAGGATGGGAGGGTCTGGCAGGCCAGGGTAGTTTTGGAAAAAGCGACATTCAGGTGGGAAAACAGGGATGTAAAGTTCTCAGTTAGGGCCAGGGGCTGGGCTTGGGGGTGGGGCCTTTGCCAGAGAACCACTCTCTTCTACCCGGTATTTCCCTGCCTCCTGTCCTTATCACAATTACCTAATGTCCTTAGGGCCCGGCACACAATAAGCACTAGGTAAAAGATGGCTATTGTTATTATTAATAACCACTGCTCGGAACTTTGCTTCCGGTCGGATGAAAGCCATAGACTTGCTCTCCAGAAAAACACACACAAATATACACACCCCTAATTGTGCAGGTTCTTTCAGAGGGATTACAGATAGTTGTAGATCCCAATTAGGACCTGCTGATTGACTGGAGGGTCTCCCTCTAGTATGCAGTACCAGCTGGATAATTTGTGGGGCTAAGTGCAAAATGAAAATGCAGGGATCATGTTCAAAAATTACTAAGAATTTCAAAGCCAGGTGCAGTGGCTCACACCTGTAATCCCAACACTTTGGGAGGCCGAGGTGGGCAGATCACCTGAGGTCGGGAGTTTGAGACCAGCCTGACCAACATAGAGAAACCCGTTTCTACTAAAAATACAAAAATTAGCAGGGCGTGGTGGCACATGCCTGTAATCCTAGTTACTTGGGGGGGCTGAGTCAGGAGAATCATTTGAACCTGGCAGGCAGAGGTTGCAGTAAGCCAAGATCACACCATTGCACTCCAGTCTGGGCAACAAGAGCGAAACTCTGTCTCAAAAATAAAAAAAAATACGAAGAATTTCAATACAAGAGCAGAGCATCAAACCATGTGCAGGGCTCTTCTAAGCGAGGGGCACTGTGTGACTGTCACGTGAAATTCACCTCCTAAGACCTTAGAGCTCCAGGTCAGACGGTTTTACCTTCCTTTAAGCAAACTCAGTATCTAGAGACTAAAATTACCAAAAAACAAAAAGCTGATCTCTCACAAGACGTTTTTTTACAAGCCAACTTTCAGTGAATGAACATTTACTTAGCAACTTTTTGTGCAAGATGGTAGGGATCAAAATTAAACAAACAAGTGACCCTGCCCAGTAAAGCTTCTGTGGCCCCTGGAAAAGACATGAGAGTTCTGTACAGTTGTGATAATGCGGATAAGCAAAGGTGGCTGTGGGAAGCAGAGAGTGCACACCTCTGGAAGGAAGGAGGAGGGACACTGACTCCAGGAGCTGCCCCTGGGGTCAAGTTTCCAGGCAGAGGGAGGTAAAATGGGATGATGCTTTCTCGGGGACCTGCACTGTCTATGCACATGCAATGTAACACTTGAAAATCCCGTTCTGACTCCATGCTTCAGAAACGCTGGCAGAGAACAGGAAGTGCTGCACCTTACCTGAGAAACACAGGTGCCAGCCCCCTCGGGCAACTCAGGGACATCAAGCCAGGCCCTTTTATTGCATGAGGGCATTGAGGTGTCACACACACAAAGAACTACCTTTGGGCCTGATATTCTGCCCCTAAGGCAGAGGATTAGCAATTCCAAGGTGGTCTGGGTGGGGAGCTCGGGGGAGAGGGGAGCTGGGATCCCAGGGATGGGAGGAAATTCATTCATTCTGAGCCATTCAGAACCACAGGACCCTGCCCAGGCAGTAGGTTTAGGATTCTCCACGTGGCCTCTGGCCTCATTTTCAGGAATCTATTGGCTTAATGGAAGGTATTATGAGAACCACGTGACCTTTCAGGCCTGGGAACAATTATAGGCACTGAAAGGTTGAAGGTGTGGTCAAGAAGCTAAGACTACAAGACGGTGGGTAAGGTGAGGGATTTTACATCAGAAACATGCCATGGAGCCTCAGTGACAGACCTGAACCATAAAGTCGGACTCTCCTGGATTTAAACCCTGTGTGTCCTCTACTTAACAGCGTTAAATAAAACGTCACAGGAGGCCATTGTTTCGGAATAAGCGCCTGCACTAGGCCCCAACAGACCAGCTAAAAATCAAAATGGAGTCAGCCATGTTAAAGTTCCAGATCACCGAACCTAAACTGTTTTCTGATCTTGCAAGAAATAGGAGAGAGACAATAACCAGTTTCCCAAAGAGGCCAGTTTCAATCTTCAATCGGTGTGATAGGGAAGTTCCTCTGCTTTAATCCTTGAACAAAAAAGTTAGCCTGAAGTAACCCGAGGTTACTAAACAGTTACATTTCTATTGTTCTGTCTAAAAATGACTCTCTGTTCCTTGCTTCCGCTTTCTTCCCCCTTCTCTGTATATAAAGCTCAGCTCAGCCGGGCGCGGTGGCTCAAGCCTGTAATCCCAGCACTTTGGGAGGCTGAGGCGGGTGGATCACGAGGTCAAGAGATCGAGACCATCCTGGTCAATATGGTGAAACCCCGTCTCTACTAAAAATACAAAAAAGTAGCTGGGCATGGTGGCACATGCCTGTAATCCGAGCTACTCAGGAGGCTGAGGCAGGAGAATTGCCTGAACCCAGGAGGCGGAGGTTGCGGTGAGCCGAGATCGCGCCATTGCACTCCAGCCTGGGTAACAAGAGTGAAACTCCGTCTCAAAAATAAATAAATAAATAAATAAATAAATAAAGCTCAGCTCTTCTGCTCACTCAGTTTTATGGACTAAAGTGTTGCCTGATTCAATTGGCAGACAAAGCCAATTGAAATCTTGGTTTAAACTAAGTTTGTTAAACTTTTGTCTTTTGACAACAGCTTGCAATATTAGACCTCAATTTCTTCATCTATAAAAGGAAGATAATAAATGTATTTAATAGGGTTGTTGTAAGGATTAAACCAGTTAACATATGTGAAACATTAAGAATAACATCTGCCCGGTGCGATGGCTCATGCCTGTAATCCCAGCACTTTGGGAGGCCCAGGCAGGAGGATCACGAGGTCAAGAAATCGAGACCATCCTGGTCAACATAGTGAAACCCCGTCTCTACTAAAAATACAACAAATGAGCTGGGCATGGTGGTGCGTGCCTGTAATCCCAGCTACTCATGAGGCTGAGGCAGGAGAATTGCCTGAACCCAGGAGGCGGAGGTTGCGGTGAGCCGAGATCGTGCCATTGCACTCCAGCCTGGGTAACAAGAGTGAAACTCCATCTCAAAAAAAAAAAAAAAAAAAAAGAATAACATCTGTGAGCTGGGTGCCGTGTGGCTCATGCCTGTAATCCCAGCACTTTGGGAGGCCGAGGCAGGCGGATAACGAGGTTAGGAGATGAAGACCATCCTGGCTAACACGTTGAAACCTCGACTCTACTAAAATACAAAAATGAGCCGAGCGTGGTAGCACATGCCGGTAGTCCCAGTTACTCTGGAGGCTGAGGGAGGAGAATTGCTCGAACCTGGGAGGTAGAGGTTTCGGTGAGCCGAGATTGCGCCACTGCACTGCAGCCTGGGTGACGGAGCAAAATGTTGTCTTAAAAATAATAATAATAGGCCAGGCTTGGTGGCTCACACCTGTAGTCCAAGCACTTTGGGAGGCCGAGGTGGGCGGATCACGAGGTCAGGAGATCGAGACCATCCTGGCCAACATGATGAAACCCCGTCTCTACTAAAAGTACAAAAAATTAGCTGGGAGTGGTGGTGCGTGCCTGTAGTCCCAGCTACTCGGGAGGCTGAGGCAGGAGAATTGCTTGAAACTGGAAAACGGAAGTTGCGGTGAGCCAGGATCGCACCACTGCACTCCAGCCTGGTGATAGAGTGAGACTCTGTCTCAATAATCATAATAATAACAAAAAAAATAGCATCTGTATGTGGAACTGCTATGTGTTAGGCATTATTATTAGCCATAGGACTGATAACAATGAAGAAAAATCAGGAAAAAAAAACAAAACTGCAGCTGTAAGCAGCTTCTAGAATCTCAGAATTGGGCAGCTTAGCTGTGGGGTGGGTGAGGGCTGCTTGGAGGTCCCGTAAACATACCAGATGAAAGGCAGCCAGGCTGCTGGAATCAGAGTAGGTTTGCTGTACTGTGGATCTGTTTCTCCACCTATAAAAAAGGAACAATATGTGTCCCACTTACTTACTAGGATAATGTATGTAAAATACTTAATAAGCTGGGGGTGAGAGTGGTGCTGACAGCTATCCAAACCAGGACCATTTCCAATGGCTGCCCCTCACAGAGTCCTCCTCTTCCCCTGCCCACCCCTGACGAGTGGGTGCTCCTCAGGTCTGCAGCTTTGACAGCCTCTCCTCTCACTCCACCACATTCTTCCTGGCCCTTATCCACACCCATATTTTCCATGATCTCTGTTGGTGCCCACGTTCTAACCTCCAGTCTGATCCTTCTTAACCTCAAGGCCCAAATAACAATTGCCCACTGGGGGTGTCCCCCAATGGACACCTAGCTTCCTGCAACTCTTTGTCCACAACTAGACTCCACAGTGTCCTTAAGCTTGAAACCACCTTTGCAAAGATTATGATAGTGACAGATATCCAGCATTGCTGACTCCATCTTGCCTGTAACCTCACAAGCTAGCTGTCTTTGCTCCTTCCTGGGTGTAGGGCAAGAGAACTATGGGAGAAATTTAGTTTATGTTTAACTTTAAAACAAAGATGATAAGAATCCCTTCCCAATACTAACCCCCTCATCACACGGGGACCAAACTGCCTTCATCAAACTAACAAATTAGCCACAAGGTCAGAAGTATGGTTCAGGAGTCACGTAGCTAGAGTCACAAGATTTGTAACCTCCGTAGTTGCTCCTATAGATAACATCACTATTGTAAAACCTAAAACTGGTGTTTGAGGTTATCTTTCAGACTGTGCATTTTGATGGACCAGCTGGCGCCACTCAGATGGGGACTGATAACCAAGAAACTGACCCAACTGGTCTTGTGACCCCCACCCAGGGACTGACTTAGTGCAAGAAGGGCAGCTTCAACCCTTTATGATTTCATCTCCAACTCAATCCCAACTTTCCTTTAAAAACTCTAGCCTCTAAATTCTTGGGGAGGCAGATTCGAGAATGATTTCCAATCCTTCTGCTTGGCTGGCATTGTGATTATTAAATTATTTCTCTGCTGCAACACTCAGGCCATTCTCAGTGCATTGGCTTTTCTGGGCAGCAGGCAACAAGAACCCATCAGGCTATATAACAAGCTTATTGTATCCCCTGTGCCTCCACCCTAGTAAAGGGCTCTGCTCCACCACCCAGTCGGATCCTGGTATAATCCTCAACTCCTTCCTGTTCCTAACTACCCCCCAATCCATAACCAATCACTCACTGAAGTTTATGTATATGAACTAATAATTATGACCCCAATGTAGGTTCTTCTCTGAATTCATTTCCATTACCACACTCCGGGACACCTATCTCTCCTGGACTCCTGCAACAACTTCACAGGTCTACTGGAAATACCTCAGCCACTCCTCTCTGCTAAGCCTTTTTTGAGACAGAGTCTCACTCTGTCGCCCAGGCTAGAGTGCAATGGCGTGATCTTGGCTCATTGCAACCTCTCAGATTCAAGCGATTCTCTTGCCTCAGCTTCCAGGTAGCTGAGATTATAGGCGCACACCACCAGGCCTGGCTGATTTTTGTATGTTTAGTAGAGGTGGGATTTTACCACGTTGGCCAAGCTGGTCTCAAATTCCAAACCTCAGGTGATCCTCCCGCCTTGGTCTTCCAAAGTGCTGGGATTACAGGTGTGAGCCACTGCACCCCAACCTCTCTGCTAAGCTCTTACTTATCCTTAGGGTTTACTCTTAAAGGTCATTTCCTTCAAGAACCCTTCTTCCCACCACGAGTTTAATGTTTCTAGTGCTCACTCTTACCTAGCAATCTGTACTTGCCTAAGATATAGCACCTTGCTTCTGTGGGGTCCACCCACCAGGAGCACCGGCACCTCGAAGCTTGTTGGAAATACAGAATAATTGCTCCCATCTTGATTTAATCAGAATCTGTTAAAATACAATCCCCAGGCAATCTGTACATTACCATTTGAGAAGCAATGGTATAGCATAGATAACCATTCATCATTACTATTTAATATTCTTCCCTGCTAAATTCTAGGTGTAGGAAGTCCGGTTGCTGAGTCTTTTTGCTCAAGCAGCTAACATCAGGACAAAAACAGGAGCTGATAATATCTGTGCAACCTGGTTGAAACTGGCTCTACTACCTTTTCAACCTGTTGCTGAAAAGTGTCTGCAGCTTGGAGAAAGTCACACTTAGCTTCTTAATTCACGCTTCTTCAAAACAGGCTTACTTTTGACAAAATATCTGCTCTGCTTGTTCTGTTCTGGAGTGGCAACCCACAGTAGTACCACACTGGACAGTGTAAGGAAACCATGGAAACCATGTCAATATCCTGTCAGAAACTGAAATGGAATCTTGATTGGATTCATGGGGGTGGCAGTATTAGCTGCTGAGCATCTTCAGCTACTGGAATACTCCCTTCTTTTGGAGTTGGACTCGGAGGCGGTGGGAGTTGGAAAAAGAGGGTCAATACATTTCACTGAGATGGAATTCTAACTGAAGTAGTGACACCCTGAATGAAAGCTTTGCTTGGAGCAGCTAGGCATGGAAGAACAGTTAGGCTTTTTCTAACCTGGGTGGGACCCCAGAGCATTCATACCCTAGGCTTCCACTTTTCTGTGTGGGAAGAATCAAAATCAATGCTCCCTTTTGATTTCCTCATGCTGTCACTGTGAGCACCTATACAAAAGGAGGTTAGATCTTATACACGGAATGATCAGTGCTCTGTCCTCCACAATGAAAACAATCACAATTTCTGTATGAACTCACTGATTTTCACTGATTCATAATAACTTCAGTGTTTTCATAAATCTAAGTGACTTCATTTCCCCGACCCCGAATAACTTTTAAAAAAATGTGTGTGTGTGTGTGTGTGTGTGTGTGTGCACGAAATTATGTTTGAAGGAAGTATTAACACTTCTGACAATGATGCCCTCAAAAATATACTTTTTTCTTCCTGATTATGAATGTAATACATGTTGTTTATGGAAAATTTAGAAAAGACACAACACTGTAAAATAAATAATCACTTCCCACATCTTGGCCTGTTTCATACCAGGCTGTTTCTATGCACAGTAGTTTAAAATCCTGTTTTTTTTTTTTCTTGTAGCATAATAATCTGACCATTATCTTTTGCTATTAAAGTAACTTATATTTTTTCGTTTTACTACACTATTACACTTTCATTGGAGAAAATGCTGAAAGGAAAAAGAAGAGTTGTAATTACCATCTGGAGGCAAGCAATGCTAGTAATTTTGTTCTTTTATCTTTTCTAGGCATATATTTTGAAAACAAAATTGGTTTTCCTTCATTCGGATACAGCAACATGATTTAAGCAGCTCCTTATGTCAGCATTAGGTTATTTCTAGTTAACTGTACTAAGTATTCTTTACAATGACATTTTGTTTTCTGTCCTTTGAAAAGTATGAATTTTCTGCAATTAATTTCATCCACTCAATGCTTGAGAGAAAGCTGAAATAAAAGGGCCAAGGAAAAAGTAACACATAACGTTTGCTTTAGTCTCCATTTCTTTTTTCTTTTTTTAAGATGGAGTCTCACTCTGTTGCCCAGGCTGGAGTGCAGTGGTGCAATCTCAGCTCACTGAAGCCTCTGCCTCCCGGGTTTAAGCAAGTCAACTGCCTCAGTCTCCCAAGTAGCTGGGATCATAGGCACTTGCAACTAAAGTCGGCTAATTTTTGTATTTTTTTTTTTTTTTTTGAGATGGAGTTTCACTCTTGTTACCCAGGCTGGAGTGCAATGGCGCAATCTCGGCTCACCGCAACCTCCGCCTCCTGGGTTCAGGCAATTCTCCTGCCTCAGCCTCCTGAGTAGCTGGGATTACAGGCACGCGCCACCACGCCCAGCTATTTTTTTGTATTTTTAGTAGAGACGGGGTTTCGCCATGTTGACCAGGATGGTCTCGATCTCTTGACCTCGTGATCCACCCGCCTTGGCCTCCCAATGTGCTGGGATTACAGGCTTGAGCCACTGCGCCCGGCCTAATTTTTGTATTTTTAATAGAGATGGAGTTTCACCATGTTGGCCAGGCTGGTCTTAAACTCCCAACCTCAGGTGATGTGCCTGCCTCAGTCTCCCAAAGTGCTAGGATTATAGGTGTGAGCCACCATGCCTGGCCTCCATCTCCATTTTCAACACATATGTTCTCCCAAACAGAAAAGAACTTTTGTATAGAGGATGGAGTATGAAACTGTTCTAAAATGTGCAGACACATATTTTTAAATACAATTTATGTTAATAAAGGAGCAACTGACTCTTGCCAAATTTTTCTTGAGTCTTGGCAACAATTTTAAATCATTTCTCAAATTCTAAATTTACTTCGGCATGACCAAACACCTACCATTGCTTTAAAAAAAAAAAAAAAAGCTAAACAAAAAGGTGCTACTTTTGAAGCAACATCAAAGAAAAGAAAAAATATAAATTTGGGCAGTGACATACGTCTAGACATCATTATACGCTTAAAGAAAACAACAAAAACAGTGCTAAAAGAAACCAATCAATCCTCATACTTCATCTTCAAAATCATGCCAGAAATACTTCCCTCCCGGTGTAAGAGCTGGCAGAACATGGAAGGGTAGGAAAGGCGTGGCCCAGACGCTTAGGCTCTGAACTCAGGCCTGGGGGCCTGATAAGGATGCCTTTTATTTTTCTGTAAACCCCTACCTCCAGGTACAAATGACTAATCAAAAGTGTAACCACAGGCCTGGCACAGTGGCTCAGGTCTGTAATCCCAGCACTTTGGGAGGCCGAGGCGGGTGGATTACCAGAGATCAGGAGTTCGAGACCAGCCTGGCCAACATGGTGAAACCCCCCCCCCCAATCTTTACTAAAAATACAAAAAGTTAGTTGGACGTGGTGGCAAGCAACTGTAATCCCAGCTACTTGGGAGGCTGAGGCAGGAGAATTGCTTGAACCAAGGAGGCGGAGGTTGCAGTGAGCCGAGATCATGCCATTGCACTCTAGCCTGGGCAACAAGAGTGAAACTTTGTCTCAAACAAAACAAACAAACCCGAAGTGTAACCATATGTAGAAAAAAAATCACTTGGCTGTCTCTCTGGGTCCTATCTTAATAGAAAAATACGGTTAGTGTGCCCTGGGGATTTGGTCATTTATTTGGAAAATACTCCTGATATATTATGATAATTCACAAATCTTCACCACCAAAATCTCATGTTGTAACGACTTCACGTAGTAGAAAAGGTATGCATGATTCCTATTTCACAGGTGAAAACACCAAGAATCAGAAATGAAATTATTTGCCCCATTTCACAGCTAGCAAGTGATGGAATAAGACTGCAAACCTAGGACTTCTAGTCTAGTGATTGTCCCAGGAGGCCACATCACATGGAATATTACACAGGAACATTTTCGGTAACCTCTGAAAGGCCTAAATGGAGCTCCTTCCAGTCTGGGCCCTGACATACACTGAATGGAGTAAGGGAATGGTTAAGAAAGTATGATTCACAAACATCCATCTCAGATGTCTGATCATGTTGTAACAAAATAGTTCCATCATTAAGGGTGAGCCGAGGAGAGAACATATTCCCGGATTTATGTATTAATAGCATTGAATCTTCTCAAGAATTTAATAAATGAGACAACTAGAGTTCAAGGGTAGTGACTTCCTGAGCAAAGGGAACTTAGCGAGTTTCCTCTCGCAACCCCCGAGCTGATTTCATCATTCCCGCCCTCATTTCAACCATAGTATGGTAAGTTAGGTGGTGGCACTGTTACAGTACCTGGCCTTTGGGAGCTTGCAAGCCATTTTTCTGGGAGATCTCTGACAAACAGTTTGGCTAGGAAATGAGCTCCTTTCTTCTTCATAGGCAAAGGTGATCTCCTGCTTTATGCTGAGGCCAGCAGGGTCTCATTAAGAGTTATGTCACAGTAGGGTTTGGAGAGAACCCTGTAAGTTCAGGCCTGAGCTGCTGCCTCACTAGGGCCTTTTACTTCCCTAGAGGACTATTGGAGGATGAGCAAAACCTCACTGGCATAGCACCTGGCCCCTCTGTGCTCCCATCCCCCATGTTTCCCACAGGTGTTAGTGCAGTCAACACCCTGATCTTCCTAACTCACGTCTGTAGGAACCCACTCCCTCCAAATAGCAAGCAAGCCCACGAGCAAAGCAGTAACAGAATCCAGCTCACTCCCCAGTGTCTCCTTTAACTCACTTAGGACACATCAGAAGCATACAAGTGGATCACTTCACTAGAAATTTTGTTAGTCATCAAAATCATAGACATCAGTTTGATTATGGAGAATTAGAGAATCTTTATAGCTAGATGAGGAAACCCAGTAACAAACTGCTGTTGAAGACTCTTTTAAAGTAAACATCTGCAGGCTGTAGACATTTCTGTATCTTTGTACCTGCAAGTGCCATCTTCAGGGGTTTACTACATGAAATCATCATTTCAGTAACTTGATATGCATAGTAATAAAAGTAATTCGGTCTGTTAATTTCTGATTGAAAATAAAGGTAGAGCTTCTGGCCAGATGCGGTGGCTCACATCTGTAATTCCAGCACTTTGGGAGGCTGAGCCGGGTGGATTACCTGAGGTGAGGAGTTCGAGACCAGCCTGGTCAACATAGTGAAACCCTATCTCTACTAAAAATACAAAAAATTAGTTGGATGTGGTGTCAGGCAACTGCAATCCCAGCTACTTGGGAGGCTGAGGCAGAATTGCTTGAACCCGAGAGGTAGAGGTTGCAGTGGGCTGAGATTACGCCACTGCCCTCCAGCCTGGGCAAAATAGCAAAACTAAGTCTCAAAAAAAAGAAAGAAAAGAAAGATGGGGCTTCTAAAAAAATGTACTACTACCAACTGACAGAATAAAGCAGAACTCAAAATCTTGAATCAGTCGGGGTAATGACTTCTGCCTTCAACTGAGCCATTTAATTGGAAACATGCCAAACTATGATGACCAATGAGAAGAACCCCCAAAGCTACCGTCCATCACTAGTGGAAGCCACGCCACAGCTAAGATCTGCTGTGCTGAACTTATGCAGGCTCCCTGTCAAGCTAATGCATAAACTGAACTCAAGACAGACAAAAGCCACACTCAACGGAAGTGCTGCCACATTAAGGTCACCATGAGGCTCAGCTTGGAAAACAGTTTCAAAACCTTGTAATCTGCCGGATGTGATGGCTCACGCCTATAATCCCAGCACCTTGGGAGGCCGAGGCAGGTGGATCACGAAGTCAAGAGATCGAGACCATCCTGGTCAACATGGTGAAACCCCATCTCTACTAAAAATACAAAAATCAGCTGGGCATGGTGGTGCATGCCTGTAATCCCAACTACTCGGGAGGCTGAGGCAGGAGAATTGCCTGAACCCAGGAGGCGGAGGTTGCGGTGAGCCGAGATCGCGCCATTGCACTCCAGCCTGGGTAACAAGAGCGAAACTCCGTCTCAAAACAAACAAACAACTTGTAATCTGCTGGAAAGCAGTCTAGGGTGGGAGTTGGGAAGGTGTCAGACTGATCCCCAGTGATGATGGGCTGCAGGGCTTGACTTGTAGAATCTGGGAACACAGTAGCACTGGCGTCACACTTCCTCACACCATCAGAGCTCAGACTGTGGCATCCTTTTATGTACCCGCAGTAACCACCAACATTACTTTCTCAGATGACAGCTACTAAGGGCCATATATGTTGTTCTGGTAGGAGACAGCTTGTTAATCTGCAATGGCAGAATTCTTCCCTCCCACCAGAGACCCAGAGTTGGCTCCTGGCCAAGACCACTCTGAAGGAGGCAGGGTAGCCTGTGAAAGAGGCTCTAGCGTGAAAATTAGAAAACATGGATCCTGGCCAGGCACGGTGGCTCACGCCTCTAATCTCAGCAGTTTGGGAGGCTGAGGTGGGTGGATCACAAGGTCAGAAGTTCAAGATCAGTCTGGCCAACATGGTAAAACCCCATCTCTACTAAAAATACAAAAATTACCTGGGTATGGTGGTGTGTGCCTATAGTCCTAGCTGAGGCAGAATTTCTTGAACCCGGGAGGCGGAGGTTGCAGTGAGCGGAGATTGTGCCACTGCACTCCAACTTCGGTGACAGAGTGAGACTCTGTCTCAAAAACAAAACCAAAACCAAACAAACACATAAATCCTACTCCGGTCTGCCTCTGACCAAGTGCATTAAGCTGGGTGAGAAATTCTCCATCTGGGTTCAGCTTCCTTATCTATAAAATGATGGGATCAGCCTATATCACCATGGTCCCTTCAACTTCAAATCATCAGTGTTTCATGGATTCCACGAAATTAGCTAATATGGCCCTCCTGCTGGAAAGATGAAGTATGGAGTTGCCTAACAGATTGCTCAAAACAAAAGTAAAGAATGAAAAGAAAAGAAATGAGAGCAGGAGAGTCACTTCAACTTGAAACCCACTTTGGTAATAAGAATAGCGAAGTAATGAGTTCAGACAGTTTGAGAGGAACAGAAAAGTACAAACTGAAAAACAGGAAATCCATTCTTGGCTGGCTGTCAAAAGCCATGCACTGGTGAACATTTAGGTTCATTTTAATTTTTAATTTCTTAAAAGTAATAAAGCCCTCAAATTAGCGTATCAAGATGCCTGCTACTGAAACACAAAATTATTGTCTCCTGCCCCTGGCTTTTTAACCACTTTTGACTTCTTTAGTCCTGTGTCTGAGGCTGTGATGGTTCCATCTCAGCAGCATTTGCTGCCTTGTTCCATGGCTAGGAGATATCCTTGACCTACTCACCATGTTACCACTTTCAAGGACAAAGTTCAAACACAGCCTTATATACCGCTCTATGTATAGTAATCACCTCTCTGCAAACAGCTTGTGAACTGGCAGGGACTCCAGTGTACACACGTTTGATCTCTCCAGTGCCCTGGCTACAGTAGGCACTTCAATGGTTACTGAATGCTTAAAAAAAGCACTTACCAGTCTTTTCAGGCATCTCAAACTACATGGTAGGGTTTATATATCCAACCTATGTTTAGACTACAAAATTATTTTTTTAAAGGCATTATGTAGCAATAGAAAAGTTTATAAAAATGAACTTTACAAACACTGAACTCAGATTTCCATAGAGAGGAAAAAAGATTTATTCCAAAAGATGGCAGAAATAAGAATTTCATCCTGAAAAGAGAGTCTGGTGTGATTCTGTCGAGATGGCTCTTCCCTCTGAACGTGCTCTCCTACTGACCCCCCCACTGGAGGCTTGTTTGTCTTGCAGCAGTTTCTAAACACTTCACTGATTCCCATGTGAGAGGGCCGGAGCCATCTTCAAATCCACAGATTCCAAGGAGAGAGTAACGGATCTCTCAGAAGAACAGCATCTTCTATCTCAGAAGAGTGCATACTCATTTTGTGGAGTCAACACAGTTTATAAAGTAGGCACATAATTCACCAAAGTGTAAAAAAAGGCGAAGGAGAACACACTGGATTGCAGAGTAAGGCATTCGAATGTGGTGTTAACGTTTAAGGCAGCTGATGGCCAAAGTAGGCAAGTCAAGGAAGGTGGTCTGGTGTGGAGGTGACTTTGCATCTAGAAGGCACTCTCTTCCTGTGACCTGCAAAACAAAACCGTTCTGGTAACTGATCCTCACACATTCAATCCTCAGGAAGGCAAAAAGTTAACATCAAGAAAGTTAACCAGGCCAATATTTAAACATGTGTAGATGCTGAACAATAAACGAAAGACAGGATAATCACTCTGGTGCAAGTCTGGCCAGCTTTTGTAGGGCTGTGGCAAAAGCGCCAGTAATCAAGGACACTGGCGAACTGAGGAACACAAGTAACAGTCTATGTCACAGAAAGCAGGAAGAGTGAGGCTGACTGAGATGGATGGTGCTGGACTCTAATGAATTCATCACAGTTTCGAGTCTGTATTTTTCGCTTCCCTCTGACAGCACGGAAGCCAGGTTCCCAAAGGCACGGCGAGCTCTGCTCTGGAGCCAGGCTCCTGGGGAGGAGGCTCCTTGCACTGGCCTTGTACTTGAGGCTGTCTTCTAGCTTGCTCCCCATTCTGGCTATCTCAAGTGTAGGCAACAAATGACACTTTTCTTTTTCTAGTAGCTTAAACTCAATGCCATCTTTTATTTATTTATTTTTTGACACAGGGTCTCGCTGTCACCCAGGCTGGAGTGCAGTGGCGTGATCTCGGCTCACTGCAGCCTCAACCTCCGAAGCCCAAATGATCCTCCCACCTCAGCCTCCCAAGTAGCTGGAAATGCAGGCGCACACCAACACACGTGGTTAATTTTTTTTTTTTTTTTTTGAGACGGAGTTTCGCTCTTGTTACCCAGGCTGGAGTGCAATGGCGCGGTCTCGGCTCACTGCAACCTCCGCCTCCTGGGCTCAGGCAATTCTCCTGCCTCAGCCTCCTGAGTAGCTGGGATTACAGGCACGCGCCACCACGCCCAGCTAGTTTTTTGTATTTTTAGTAGAGACGGGGTTTTACCATGTTGACCAGGATGGTCTCGATCTCTCGACCTCGTGATCCACCCGCCTCGGCCTCCCAAAGTGCTGGGATTACAGGCTTGAGCCACCGCGCCCGGCCCTATTTTTATATTTTTTGTAGAGATGGGGTTTCATCATGTTGCCAAGGTTGGGTTCCAACTCCTGGGCTAAAGCGTTCTGCTCATCCTGGCCTCCCAAAGTGCTGGGATTACAGGCATGAGCTATCGTGCCCTCATCAGATTATATTTACAATGTACTAGAAAAACAACACCAGGCCAAGGAGTGGCAATTACCAGAGCTACTTGTTTCTTGTAGTTTGAAAGCCTCATAAAATCTTTCACTTAATCTAGCGGTAATTTTCTGCTCTCTTCCTTAGGCCAGCAGAACAGCCGCTTTGTACAAATATCAGTACCAGGCAGATTACAAATGCATGGTGGCTCACTCCTGTAATCTCAGCACTTTGGGAGGCCAAGGCGGGAGGATCGCCTGAGGCCAGTCTGGGCAACATAATGAGACTCTCTACAGTATGATGACACACACCAGCAGTCCCAGCTACTCCAGAGGCTGAGGTGACAGGATCACTACAGCCCAGGAGTTTCAGGTTACAGTGAGCTATGATTATGCCATTCTGCACTCCAGCCTTGGTGACAGAGCCTGACCCTATCTCTAATCATTAAATAATATTTTTTTCTTTTCTTTTTTTAAAAATTCAGTCTCCATAGAGACTGTCAAAAATTGCCAATTCCGACTACATTGCAAGTCGTCACGGTGGGGTATTGGGAAAAGCTTTTCAATTAACAATAATCGTGCCCTGGATAAACCTCATTGGCTACAATACTGCCACTGTGCAAAGCTAATAATACTTTTTTCAGACAGTCTTGTTCCCTCACCCAACCTGGAGTACAGTGGCCACAAACACAGCTCACTGCAACCTTGACCTTCTGGCTTCAAGCAATCTTCCTGCGTCAGCCTCCCAAGTAGCTGGGACTAGAGGCCCACTCCATCATGCCCAGCTAATTTTTATTTTTTTTTTTGTAGAAATGGGGTCTCCCTATATTGCCCAGGCTAGTCTCCAACTCCTTGGCTCAAGTTTCCTCTTGCCTTGGCTTCCCAAAGCTCTGGGATTACAGGTATGAGCCACCACACCTGGCCAATAAAATAAATTTTACCTGAGAATACTGAAGTAGTGAATATGTATGGTTTGTCTGTTAATTTTCCATGAAGAGCACACTGATTAGACTTCTTCATAGTATAGGTATTTTTTTGACAAAGAAACAATCCAAAAAAAAGAAAAATAGGCCTTCACTTTTGAAAAACTATATACAATTGAGGGATAGTTTTCAATCAAGATCAATGATGCCAGTTTAAAATAAATGTAGGCCGGGCACGGTGGCTCATGTCTGTAATCCCAGCACTTTGGGAGGCCGACGAGGGCAGATCACTTGAGGTCAGGATGTTAAGACCACCCTGGCCAGCCTGGTGAAACCCCATCTCTACTAAAAATACAAAAAAAGTAGCTGGGCGTGGTGGCACATGCTTGTAGTCTCAGCTTCTGCAGTGGCTCATGCCTGTAATCCCAGCACCTTGGGAGGCAGAGGCAGGAGAATGGCTTGAAAGCTTAGAGGTGGAGGTTGCAGTGAGCAGAGACTGCACCACTGCACTCCAGCCTGGGCGACAGAGCAAGATTCCATCTCAATAAATAAATAAATAAAATGCAAATGTGCATATGCTACATGGAAAATTCATGTGGTTTGATTTTGGAGTACATTTTTATTTATTTATTTATTCTTGAGATAGGGTCTCACTGTCACTCCGGCTGGAGTAAATGTAGTGGCACCATCACGGCTCACTGCAACTGCCACCTCCAGGGCTCAAGATCCTCCCATCTCAGCCTCCCAAGCAGCTGGGACTACAGGTGTGTGCCAACACACCTGGCTAATTTTTGTATTGTTTTTTGTAGAGATGGGGTTTCACCACGTTACACAGACTGGTCTCAAAATCCTGGGCTTGAACAATCTGCCCATCTTGGCCTCCCAAAGTGCTGGGATTACAGGTGTGAGCCATTGTGTCTGGCTGATTTTGGAGTGAATTAAGGAAGCCTATATTCTTATCATCTTTGATATGAAATAGCTGATTGTGGGTGGGGCTGGAGAATGCAATCAAAGGGTCCACGTTCTCATTTTGCAAAATAAAGGAGTCATTAAGGTTACTATCAGATAAAACTGACAGAGGGCCAGATTTGGTGGCTGTAATCCGGCATTTTGGGAAGCCGAGGTGGGTGGATCACTTGAGGTCAGGAGTTTGAGACCAGCCTGGCCAATATGGTATACCCCATCTCTACTAATACAAAAATTAGCCAGGCGTGGTGGTCCATGCCTGTAATCCCAGCTACTAGGGAGGCTGAAGCAGGAGAATCAATTGAACCCGGGAGGCCAATATTGCAGTGAGACAAGATCGAACCACTGCACTCCAGCCAGTAGTGTGATCTTGTCTCACTGTAACACTGGCCTCATTGCACCGCTCAACTCCAGCCTGGGTGACAGAGTGAGATTCCATCTCAAACAAACACCTGCCAATGGGTCAGACACAGTAGCTCCCGCCTGTTATGCCAGCACTTTGGGAGGCGGGGCAGATCACTTGAGATCAGCCTGGCCAACATGGTAAAACTCTGTCTCTACTAAAAATACAAAAGTTAGCTGGGTATGGTGGCACCTTCCTATAATCCCAGATATTCGGGAGGCTGAGGCACGAGAATTGCTTAAACCCAGGAAGTAGAGGTTGCAGTGAGCCAAGATCATGCCACTGTACTCTAGCCTGGGCAACAGAGTGAGACTGTCTCAAAAAAAAAAAAAAAAAAAAAAAAAGATAAAACTGACAATTAAGATAACATAAAAATATTAATCAACAAATCTGTTCAGGAAAGAGTAAGTAAATATAATTCTTAAAGAATATGTTAGGTTTAATTTTTATCTTTTTAAAAATTTCTGATAAATTTGCAAAATAATTCCTTCTTTACTATGGCATGTAAGGTTATATACATTGTAAGAGATTAAATACAAGGAGTTAAGCTTGTATTTAACAATTCAAGGCAATGTACCAAATGAATGGCAAAAACTGGAGAGCTTAATGCGTTTAGGAAGAAAAGAAATCACTCTGAAACAAAGTGGCCAAGGAAGGAAGTGCTAGGATTTGCCAGCTGGGCACTGAAAGAGAAAGCATCAGAAAGAATTAAGAGAGAATGGGTGAACTAAGGCAAGAAACCAGAAGGGATTTTCACAGGAGAGTGTATTTACTAAATTGTTTTCTAAATTGATGAATGTAGTCGGGTAGTGAGAGTCGGGAAAAACCAAGTAGAGCTAATGAGGTCAAGAACATGAAAATAGTAGGGCCCGTATCACGGGCCTGGGGCAGAAAGCAGTAAGAAAGGCAGACTGGGAAGGGAAGGCCTTGACAGTCAAGTCAGAGAGCTGGACACGACCTGCAGTTGGCCATTCTTATCTTTTATGGCTCATGGGACTGCTGGTGACCTTGGTAAAAGCTGTGTGCTTACAACATTTTATATCAAATTTCAAAGGGCATGTACTCTACAATCAGGGACCCTTAGGTTAAAAAAAAAAAGAAACAAAAAAACCCTGCTGCAGGCCACAGACAAGGACTGACAGTTTCTGAGGCAAGCCGATCTATTTCAGGAAGTGCTACACCAGAAAAGAAACAGAGCGGTGTTCTGCAGAAAATGATGGTGGAGCCAGGGAGACCAGATGAGGCGCCCCTGCCATAATTCAGAGCTGTAGTAAGCTGAGGCAGAAGTCCGGGTGCCTGAAGGAGGAATTGCAAAGGAAGGGCAGACACAAGAGACAAAACAAGAGCAAATGGATTTGAGGAAGAGGAGAAAAAAGATGCAACAAGTTCCGACCCTGACAGGGAAAATTATGATATTGGGAACTGAAATGGAGAAACGGCTGAGTCTGAAGTGGCAGCAGAATACCCAGCCACAGCGGTCAGAGTAAACGATATACTTTTTAACTACACAACACTTTGCACTGTTGAACTTTTCCCAAGCATGCATTAATTCAACCTCCCAACAGATCACAAACCCCTTTGAAGCCCAGTCTTCTGTGAAATCCCTACTTAGTACCATACACCTCATAAGCACCCAAGTATTTTTGCAACGCCTAGAAAAACAGCTTGCACAGGGCAGAGGCCTAATTATCAATATCCTCTATTTCTTTCCTGGCCCAGACTTTATAATAAAATAGCATTTCTATGGCTTCAGACTGTGGTCAACCATATCAGCTCATCTACCAGGTAACAATGCTGTGCTAAATAAACCAAGTAACTTCTAGGACACTGGGTCTGAAGCCAAAGCCCCTCCTCCAAGGAGATTCCATAGTAGCACTACACTCCACAAAGCTGTGGGAAAGTGAACATTAACAAAAACAGCAACCTTGACGTCAGAGTCCCATATACATCTAATGAAGGAAAGAGTAAGTGAATATAATATATAAGTAAGATTCCCTTAGGAATCTAAGGGGAGCAGAGAAGGCTGGCAAAGCCAGGGATGGAGTGAGCACTGGACACGTTTATTTCCGGCCAATAAACAACGTGCTATAACTCAGCCTCTCATTAGGCTGTGGTTTGGTTCTTCAATTCAGGAAAGATAATCATGACAATTACAGTGATTAAAGCAGCAAAAGATCAGCTATGTATTTAACAGTGTGTTCTTTGGATTGATTCCATTTCATCTATATAAGATTATTCTAAAGCTTTCATAACTGGTCCCCATTTTTCTCTGTTGAATACCATGACTGGCTTGTACCTACTTTCCAAATCTGGCCTCTTAAAATAAATCATGTACAAAATCAAACATTTTTCCTTATCAGGTGAGGTCAGACTCAAACCTACTTTCTAAACTCCTTTATCATCTCATCATTAGGTAAAAGTTAAAAATTCAAAAGGTAAACAGACCTCAATCCTTCGACTTTACCATCCAAAAAGTCAAGTTCTTCTGTCTTAAGAGCCTGTCTGTTCTAATTAGGCAGAGATTAGCTCTCTTGATATGTTAACTCCAAAGTCTTAGAGTTCGATACTGTTATAATTCTGTTGAATGCAGAATAGGCATGACATGATGTTCATAATTAGGGATCACCTGGCTGTGCCCTCCTACTTCCTGGCATTTTGCTTTTAAAGGAACCACCTTTAGTATAAAGGTTTCAAGCAGCCTGTGTTTGTGCTGTTTTCACCAGAGTGAAAACATGAACAATCTGTCAACTATTCAGGTAGACAGAGACTTGAGAGTGAAAAGAATAAGCACATAAAATGTCTTCAGATCCACCCATCCAGTGTTATCTAGTGTCAAAGGGCCTAATTCTCTGATAATGGAAGGAAATGAAACTCAGAGAAGTGAAAAGCAATGCTGGAACTAGATCCAACTGCGGCCTGAAGTTCTCAGCTTTAAACCTCAATCAACAGCCTTAGCTAACATTCACTATAGTTGAAATAAAGAGCAGAAAACAGAACTTGATGAAAAAGGCAGGTTAAAAAAAATTGGTATTATTGCCAGGCACATTGGCTCATGCCTATAATCCTAGCACTTTGGGAAGCCAAGGCAGGAGGATCACTTGACACCAGGAGTTCGAGACCAGCCTGGGTAACATAGTGAGATTCCATCTCCTGCGTGCGCGCGCATGCGCGCGCACACACACACACACACACACACACACACACGTAAACATATATAAAAATACATATATTTAAGGGGAAACTGGCAAAATTCAGGTTGTGGAGAAACAAACTCATATACTGTTGATCGGAATGCAAAAACGGTATAATCTCTACGGAAGACAATGCAGCAGTATCTAGAAAAACCGTACGTATCTGTAAACCACAGATTCCGTTTTCAAGGAGGCTACATTAAGGATCACCGGCAAAATCAGAAAACGGCATATGCACAGGATGGTACTGTGGCTTTATCAGTAATAGCAAAAGACTAGAAATAATCCGAAAGGATAGAAATGGCTATAAAGAGATGAGAAAGATCTGTATATGCCAACATGCAGCAATCTCTAGCATATATTGTTTAGTGAATAAAACAAGGTACAGAATAGTATATACGACTGGTTATCTTTTCTGTAACAGCAGTGTGTGTGTGTGTGTGTGTGTGTGTGTATACATATGTATCAATATATGTATTTGCTTAATCTTTGCAAAATGAAACAGTGAAAGGATAGATTTCTCTGAATATATCTTGTTCATAATTTGCCTTTGGAAATCTGTTTTATATATTCAAAAAACAGCAGCAAATAAAACAGAAAAAAATACAGTAAACTGAACACAACTTAGTCGAACTATATTATCAAACTGGTGACAATACTGTCAGGGGAAATAATAATAATTACAGGCCAGACGCGGTGGCTCAGACCTGTAATCCCATCACTTTGGGAGGCTGAAGCAGGTGGATCACTAGAGCCCAGGAGTTTGAGATCAGCCTGGGCAACACAGCGAAATCTTTACAAAATTTAAAAATTAGCCAGGCATGGTGGCACATGCCTGTAGTCCCAGCTACTTGGGAGGCTGAGAAGGGAGGATTGTTTGAGCTGGGAGGCAGAGGTTGTAGTGAGCCAAGCTCATGCAACTGCACACTCCAGCCTGACCGACAGTGAGATCTTGCCTCAAAATAAAAATGTGTGTCTTGCAGTAAAAAAAAAAAAAAAGAAAAAAACCACATATATATATTAGTATCATTATTATTTGAGATGAGGTCTTGCTATATTGCCAAGGCTTGTCTCAAACTCCTGAACTCAAGAGATCTTTCTGCCTCACCCTCCTGAGCAGCTGGGATTACAGGCACATACCACTGTACCAGCTGTTATTTTAAGTGACCTCAGAGAACAGAACTTGATGAACTCATATCTATTAGTTATACTAGCATTATCTTGAAAGTATTTTGCTAGGCACAGACGCTCACACCTGTAATCCCAGCACTTTCAGAGGCCAAGGCAGGTGGATCTCTTGAGCTCAGGAGACCAGCCTGGGCAACATGGTAAAACCCTGTTTCTACCAAAAATACAAAAAATTAGCCAGGTGTGGTGTCGTGTATCTAGAGCCCCAGCTACTTGGGAGGCTGAGGTAGAAGGATCACTTGAGCTCAGAAGACAAAGGTTGTGGTGATGCACTCCAGGCTGGGTGACAGAGACCCTCAGATAAAAAAATTTTATATACATTGTAGAATAATAAAAGTTACTGTTATTAAGGAACAAGAATTTTCAGGTCAGGCATGAAATGAATTTTCAGGTTAGGCTCACACCTGTAATCTCAGCATTTTGGGAGGCCAAGGCAGGCAGACCACCTGAGGTAAGAAGTTCGAGACCAGCATGGCCAACATGGCGAAACCCCATCTTTTTTTTTTTTTTTTTTTGAGACGGAGTTTCGCTCTTGTTACCCAGGCTGGAGTGCAATGGCACGATCTCGGCTCACTGCAACCTCCGCCTCCTGGGTTCAGGCAATTCTCCTGCCTCAGCCTCCTGAGTAGCTGGGACTACAGGCACGCACCACCACGCCAGCTCATTTTTGTATTTTTAGTAGAGACGGGGTTTCACCATGTTGGCCAGGATGGTCTCGATCTCTCTACCCAACTCAGCCTCCCAAAGTGCTGGGATTACAGGCGTGAGCCACCGCGCCGGCCTATTTTTATTTTATTTTTGAGATGGAGTCTTGCTCTGTTGCCCAGGCTGGAGTGCAATGGCGCCATCTCGGCTCACTGCAACCTCCACCTCCCAGGTTCAAGCAATTCTCCTGCCTCAGCCTCTTGAGAGCTGGGATTACAGGCACGTGCCACCATGCCCCTCTAATTTTTGTATTTTTAGTAGAGACAGGGTTTCACCATGTTGGTCAGGCTGGTCTCGAACTCCTGACCTTGTGATCCACCCACCTCAGCCTCCCAAAGTGCTGGGATTACAGGCATGAGCCACTGCGCCCAGCCCTATGATCTGTATTTCAAGACTATTAAATAATTTGTTGATGAAGAAAAACTTTTCGTTTTCTTTTTGAGACACAGTCTTGCTCTGTCACCTACACTGGAGTGCAGTGGTATGATCTTGGCCCACTATAACCTCCACCTCCCAGGCTCAAGCAATCCTCCCTCCTCAGCCTCCTGAACAGCTGGGACTACAGGTGTGTGCCACCTTGCCTGGCTAATTTTTGTATTTTTTGTAGAGACAAGGTTTCACTACATTGCCCAGGCTGGTCTCGAACTCCTGGGCTCAAGTAATCTGCCTGTCTCAGCCTCTCAAAGTACTGGGATTACAGGTATAAGCCACTGTGCCCGGCAGGAAATCTTTATAGAAGCATTTCAATTCATCGAATACATAGGTAATAATACAACTGAGAAATTGGGTGGGCGTGGTGGCTCATACCTATAATTCCAGAATTTGGGGAGGCATAGGCAGATGGATGGATCACCTCAGGTCAGGTGTTCAAGACCAGCCTAGCCAACATGGTTAAAACACATCTCTACTAAAAATAACCAAAAATTAGCCACTACAGGTGGCACACGCCTGTAGTCACAGCTACTTGGGATGCTGAGGCAGAGGAATCCCTTCAACTCGGGAGGCAGAGGTTATAGTGAGTCAAGATCGTGCCACTACTGTCTACACTAGGCGACAGAGCAAGACTCTGGTTGGAAGTAAATAAATAAATAAAGATAGAACTGGAAAATCACCATTTGTGGCTGGGCATGGTGGGTCGTGGCTATAATCCCAACACTCTGGAAGGCCGAAGTAGGAGGATTACTTGAGCCCAGGAGTTTGAGACTGGTTTAGGCAAGAATGGTGAGACCTGGTTTCTAAAAAAAAAAAAAAAAAAAAAATTAGTCACATGTGGCGCTGCATGCCTGTAGCTGTTTGGATAGCTAAGGCGAAAGGATCCCTGGAGCCCAGGAATTCAAGTAGTGGTGAGCCATGATCACACCACTGTACTCCAGCCTGGGCCACAGAAAGAGACCCTATCTCTATAAAAAAATAAATAAAAATTTAAAAATTAGTCAAAACAAGGGCCACATAGCGAGACCTTGTCTCTACTAAAAATTTAAAATTTAGCCAGGCATGGTGGTGCATGCCTGAAGTCCCAGCTACTTGGGAGGCTGAGGCAGGAGGATCACTTGAGTCAGGAGTGCAAGTCTGCAGTGAGTCATGACGGTGCCACTGCATTCCAGCTGAGTGACAGAGGGAGACCCTGTCTCAAAAACCAAAAAATTAAGGTATGGTGGCAAATGACTATAATTCCAGCTTCTTGGGAGGCTGAGGCAGGAGGATGCTTAATCCAGGGAGGTCACGCCTGCAGTCAGTTGTGATTGTGCCACTGTACTCCAGCTTAAGTGACAAGAATGAGATCCTGCCTCAATTAAAAAAAAAAAAAAAAAAAAAGCAGCAGCAAATCACCATTTGCCGTTTCAACTAAAATGATTAATTCAGGCTATGATCATCCATGGATAAAATCACTTGACAGAAAAGAACTTTACAATTGAAGGAACCTTACCTGAACCCAGTGATCACATTAGCATTACTAAAAATAGGAGAGTCAGACATCCTGTTTCTCCTGATGGGAGGCAATACACAGTTTACAGTAACACCGAAAAAGCTAAAAAAAGTTGCACCCAAATCTAGTCAAGGCATTTAAAGCTAACCTCCACTTAACAAAATGATGAAAACAACACAACAAATTAAATAAGAGGTTTCCTGACTCTTAGCCAGTGAATAAATCTTTCCACTATACCACTCCTAACCTCTCTGACCCTCAGAACAAAATAGAAGCTACAACAAAATAGATTTTCAAAAGGCACTGACGGGCCAGGTGTGGTGGCTCATGCCTGTAATCCCAGCACTTTGGGAGGCTGAGGTGGGGGAATCACAAGGTCAGGAGACAGAGACCATCCTGGCTAACACGTGAAACCCTGTCTCTACTAAAAATGCAAAAAGTTAGCTGGGTGGCATGCGCCTGTAGTCCCAACTACTCAGGAGGCTGAGGTAGGAGAACTGCTTGAATCCGGGAGGCGGAGGTTGCAGTGAGCTGAGACACCACCACTGTACTCCAGCCTGGGTGACAGAGCAAGACTCTGTCTCTGTGCCCCCACTCCCCACCACAAAAAAAAAAAAAAAAAAAAAAAAAAAAGGCACTGATCTAGTTTGGATTATCTGTCCCCTCCAAATCTCATTGTTGAAATGTGGTCCCCAATGATGGAGATGAGGCCTAGTGGGAGGTGTTTGGGTCATGGGGGTGGATCCCTCATGGATGGCTTGGTACCCTCCTGATACGGTTTGGCTGTGACCCCACCCAAATCTCATCTTCAATTATAGCTCCCATAATTCCCATGTGTTGTGGGAGGGACCCAGTGGGAGATAAGTGAATCATGGGGGCAGCTCCCCCATACTATTCTCATGGTAGTAAATCTCATGAGATCTGATGGTTTTATAAGGGGAGACCCCTTTTGCTTGGTTCTGATAAGTGCCTTTCATGTTCCACCAGGACTGTGAGGCCTCCCTAGCCGCGAGGAACTATGAGTCCATTAAACCTCTCTTTCTTTATAAATTATCCAGTCTCGGGTATGTCTTTATCAGCAGCATGAAAACGGACTGACACACCTCCCCACCGTACAGTAATGAGTGAAGTAGTTGTTAATGCACACAAGAGCTGCTTGTTTAAAGGAGCCTGGCACCTCCTCCTTTCTCTCTTGCTCCTTTTCTCACCATATGACACGCCTGTTCCCCTTTTGCTTTCTGCTGTGAGTAAAACCCTCCTGAGGCCTCACCAGAAGCCAGACAGATGCAAGAGTCATGTTTATACAGCCTGAAGAACTGTGAGCCAAATATAAATGACCAAGTCTTATGTACTCCTTTATAGCAACACAAAACAAACTAACACAGGCACCTTTCTTCAACCACAGCATTCAGAAGCCTTCTTAATTTTTTTTTTAATGTCTGCTCCCAGACTAGAACTAAGCAGCCAAAGTGAATGCTTAGCACACTCTCAGGGAAGCACAGCTCTGTCTTGCGCCAGTGCCAGACGCCACCAGAACAGTGGAGGAGGCAACTGGATGAAGACAAGACATTCCTCTCCCAGCAGTGTAACACCGACACAGGAATGGTTCTGTCCCGACGGCTGACTACTGCTGGAAAGAAACCTGCTCAATTTTAAATCTGCCAGTCACTTTAAGGTTGCTGGATCTCACAGTGCTAAGTATAAACAGTTACTTTTTTTTGTTGTTTGTTTTTAAGATGGGGTTTCACCATGATGGCCAGGCTGGTCTTGAACTCCTGACCTCAGGTGATCCACCCACCTCGGCCTCCCAAAGTGCTAGGATTACAGGTGTGAGCCACTGCGCCCGGCCCTAAACAGTTACTTTTTTGATCTGTGTCTGAAAAAGTACATGCAAGCTTAATTTTATAAATCAAACTGTATTTAGTTAAAAAGGCAGGGTAATAGCAGAATCTAAAGAGAATCTTACTGAGACTTAGGTAAGGTGAATGGCTTAAGTACCAAACTTATTTCTGTTCTTCAGATCGTGTTTGCATTCAGCAGCTCGCCCTTGTCACGTGTTAAAATGGCCATAAAATGCTGAGAAAAAGTCACAGCAAACTCTGACTTCCTGACCATACTGATGGGAAAGGTCACAAACACAGTCACCTCAAAGACTGAGCGCTGTAGAACATGTCTTCCTCCTCAAGGCCAATGATACTTCAGATACCAGATGGTTTCGTTTTTCAGCTGTGGTCCAAAGAGAGGGTTGAGTTGGGCCAGAATCGCAATTAGCCAACTAAAAGAAGGATGGGAGAGGAACAACAGTAAGTGGTGAAATCATGTTGGAACATGACCATTTTTAATTAGCATGGAGAAAATGTACTAGCGAAACTTAAATCTATTCCATTCATACCAAACCTTCCACAGGCCTTGTGCTAACAGCAGCACGTCTGATAACAAAACGTTTCCCAGGACGTAGCCTGCCTTCATCCTGAGACATATCACAAGGCAGTGAGGCTTCATCACAGTATGTTTCTGTCTTTTCTCTCATTACCTGATTATCTTTCCAAATATCCAAGATTTCCTGAATTCATGATATCTTCGCTTCAAAGTATTTTCACTTAATCTCAATTTATCATCATCATAACGTCCAACCTCAGGAAAAATAGGTCTTATTTTATCCATTCTCCAAATGTTAAGACCCACAACCTATATGACACACTCATTTTTACTGGTAAAGGAAAGGTTTGATTTCAGCTTATCATCTTCCAATTAGACTATAACACGTATGATCCCCTTCTCTAATCCCCATCGCCACTAAAATATGTAATACATCCTATTGTGGAACTTAACAAAATGGGCATTTACCTTGTCCCCAGTTTACTTCAGAATCTAAATAACAAGGTATTGTTCTGTATTACAGACTAACTATAAAGTAAGTACAATGGTGTCATATCTTACTTCAGGGTTAAAAGTGAAAAATAGGTTGGGTGCAGTGGCTCATGTCTTTAATCCCAGCACTTTGAAAGGATGAGGATCAGTTGAAGCCAGGAGTTTATGACCAGCCTGGGCAACACAGTAAGAACCTGTCTCTACAAAAAATTTTTAAAAGTAAGCCAGGTTTGCTGACTTGCACCTGTAGTCACAGCTACTCAGGAGGCTAAGGTAGGAGGATCCCTTGAGACTGGGAGTTTAAGGCTGCAGTGCTATAATTATATCACTGCACTCCAGCCTAGGTGACAGAGTTAAACCCTGTCTCTAAAAAAAGAAAAGAAAAATAGCATAGGTTTATCTTTAAATTTTCTTATATTACAAAGTTCTACATAAAGGGTCTTATATATGATATGGTAATTCATATGCCAAATAAGGTTTGAGCTCAGACAAAAACAAAGAACAAAAAGACAATATACAATTATCTGGCTATTCAAACCATTCTTCACTTACTAAAGGAATATTTAATGAGCACCTACTAGATTCCAGGCCTCAGAAATACAGTGGAGAAAAATGAAATGTCCCTATCCTCACAGAACTTACATAATATAATGTCAGGTGGTAACTGTTACGAAGGAAATCAAGCAGGGAGAAGGAACAGAGAATGGCTTGTGGGGGCATTACTTTGACAGGGTGGTCAGGGAAGGAGGTAACACTTGAGCAGACAGGGGAATGAAGCAGAATACACACTGCCTTTACTTCCTACTCAAAATACAGTTGACCCTGAAACAACATGGGTTTGAACCATGCAGACTGACTTGGATGCCTGGGTCTGCTTATATGCCCACCTCTCCTGCTTCCACCTCTCCTGCTTCCACCTCCTCCATCCCCTTCTTCTGCCTCTACCACAGGTAAGACAGCAGGACCAACCCCTCTTCTTCCTCCTCCTCAGCCTGCTCAGTATGAAGACAACAAGGATGAAGACCTTTATGATGATCCACTTAATAGTAAACGTATTTTCTCTTCCTTATGATTTTCTTAACCTTTTCTTTACTCTACCTTCCTTTATTATAGGAACATAAGATATAATACATATAAAAACTATGTGTTAATTAACCGTTTATGTTATTGGTAAAACCCCTGATCAATAGTAGGCTATTAGTAGTTACATCTGGGTGAATTTAAAAGTTATAAATGGATTTTCAGCTGTGCAAGGGATCGGAACCTCTAGCATCCACATTATTCAAAGGTCTACTGTGTATGAATTTGAACTTCTCTTACTGGCAGGCAGTGGTTGGGGGAGGAGGGCAGGGTTAAGGTAAACAAGCCCAACCAACCTCCAACTACCGATCTCGGAAAGTGACATTTAGTAACATACTGCATTCCTTTTTTTTTTTTTTTTTCTCGAGACGGAGTCTCACTCTGTTGCTCAGGCTGAAGTGCAGTGGCACAATCTCAGTTCACTGCAACCTCCACCTCCCAGGGTCAAGCGATTCTCCTGCCTCAGCCTCCTGAGTAGCTGGGATTACAGGTGCCTGTCACCATGACTGGCTAATTTTTGTATTTTTAGTAGAGGTGGGGTTTCATCATCTTGGCCAGGCTGGTCTTGAACTCCTGACCTCAGGTGATCCACCCACCTTGGCTTCCCAAAGTGCTGGGATTACAGGTGTGAGCCACCGTACCCAGCCCATACTGCTATCCTTTCTGCATGGAATCTAGGGAATCGGTTTCTTTCTTTTCTTCGTTTCTTTTCCTTCCTTCCCTTCCTTCTTCCGTCCCTCCCCTCTTCTCTCTCTTACTTTTTTCTGAAATGCAGTCTCGCTCTGTTGCCCAGGCTGGAGTACAGTGGTGCAATCTTGGCTCACTACAACCTCCACTTCCCGGGTTCAAGTAATTCTCCTGCCTCAGCCTCCCGAGCAGATGACCCATCATGCCTGGCTAATTTTTGTATTTTTGTAGAGTCAGGGAGGGTTTCACTATGTTGGCCAAGCTGGTCTTAAACTCCTGACCTCGTGATCTGCCTGCCTTGGTCTCCCAAAGTGCTGGGATTACAGGCGTGAGCCACCGTGCCTGACTGGGAATTGCTTTCGAAGGAAAAGTAGATATATCACTACAGCAGTCTCCTTTTAAACTTTCAGGACTTTAAATTTCCCTATAAGAGGGCAATGAGCCAAACCTCAACTAGGTCATTATCTGGGTGGATCTCTTTTCTCCCATTTGCTGTCATTTTTAGAGCTTTTCCAATCACAGGATCAAAAGACTGATTCTGATCACCAGTGGAGAGATTGCTGGAGAATTAGCCAGCACCGCATCAGAAGTTTGTGCCTACAGAAACAAAAGGTGATTCTGTGACAGGAAACATGACACCTGAGGAAACCAGGCCAAAATAGCTCAAGCTCACTCACTTAATAAACAAAAAGTTCATTCAGATGAGATTCTCTGATCCATACTCAAACATAATACCAAGACTTGTAGTTGAGGTTTAACATCCATCTGACATTACAAAAAAGGAGGAGGAGAACAGCACAGGGAGATACACTCAAGAGCTCTGTGACTGCAGTCAACGCTAATGCTGCAGAGCTAAGAGTCATGGAAAATTCCAAGCTAACCGAGGACTTCCCCAATCCCAGCAGGCAATACAAGCTGCCTGAAAAAACACTTTCGTAAGAGACTGAGACAACTGGCCAATGCTTAGAAATACTAAATAAAAAATACATTAGAATTTAAACTAGCCTATCTCCTTTCGTAGCTAAGAATATATAGCACAGAATGAAAACACCACTTCCCAGCACTTTGTAGGATGTTGTATCAGAGTGATTTTCTTCCCCAGCTGCAAATTATAATCACTCTGGGAACTTTTAAAATATACTGATGCTATTTCTGAGAGTGGAAAAAACACGGACTCCTTTTCCTCTGCTTTCACACCATGATAATCAACACAGAAGACTTCTACAGCCAAACATGTGGGGATTTCTCCCCACCAACAAGCACACAATCAATTCTGCAGCCAACACCAGCTGGCTCTCCTCCAATTCAATCCTGATACTATCTATCTGGAGATAGCATCGGATCTCACAGGGTGAGTGCTTGGTTCCACAAGACTGCCCCTCACTTCTGATGGCAATCGCAAGCCTCAGGTTGTTCTACCTGTGTTTCTAACCAACTGGCTATAAACTGGGGAGGCCCCAACCCTCCTTATGTTCAATTATTTGCTAGAGCAGGTCACAGAACTCAGGGAAACACGTTTTTCTGGTTTACCATAAAAGATATTACAGTCTGGGCATGGTGGCCCAGCACTTTGGGAGGCTGAGGCAGGTGGATCACTTGAGCCCAGGAGTTCAAGAGCACCCTGGCCAACACAGTGAAACCCCGTCTCTACTAAAAATACAAAAATTAGCTGGGCATGGTGGTGCACATCTGTGGTCGCTGCTACTCGGGAGGCTGAGGCAGGAGAATCACTTGAACCTGGGAGGCAGAGGTTGCAATGAGCCAAGACTGCACCACTGCACTTTAACCTGGGTGACAGAGTGAGACTCTTGTCTCAAACAAACAAAAGATATTACAGAAGATACAGATGAAGGGATATACAGGGTGAGCTATGGAAAGGGGCACAAAGTTCCCATGCCCATCCTGGGAACACCACCCTCCAGGAATAGCTTCTAGCTTTCCTGAACCTCTCAGAACTCAGTCTTTTTGGGTTTTTACGGAACCTTCATTGTGTAGGCATGATTGATTACATCACTGGCCATTGGTGACCAGTTTAACGTTCAGCCCCTCCCTCTTCCCCTGAGGTTGGGCTGTGGGGCTGAAAGTCGATTCTAATCCTTCCTTGGTTGTCTGGTGATCAGATCCCTCCCTTGAGCTACCAAGGGGCTGCCAATCATCAGTCAACTCATTAGCATACAAAGAAACATATGCCTTTGGAGATTCCAAGGATTTTAGAAGTTGTATACCAGGAAATAGGGACAAAGACTAAATTATATTTCACAACATCACAACTTCACATATAGCCTTTCATTTAATTCTTGTACTAGGAAACAGGCAGAGAAAGGCTGATTGGCCTATGGTCACAATGCTAATTAGGTGGTAGTAGATCCTAGACCAGGAATCAGATCAGATTAATGTTCCCACTTCAAAAAGTGACCTTATGGAATATTTGAACTGAAAACATTTCAGAAGGCATGAATATAGCTAAATCTAAATTGAGAATTCAGAAAATGAGAGTCCATCCACTTAGCACTGACAAGCCTTTGGTACCTTCGTTAAAGAATATCCAGAAGCAAGAATGAAGACCACTTTGCTTGCTCAAGTCACTATTTAGAAACTTTCTTTTTCTCCTTATTTACTATTTCTCTGTGTTGGTATCATATCTATCTATCTACTTATAAATAGAGACGGGGTTTCACCATGTTGGCCAGGCTAGTATTTTTTTTTTTTTTTTTTTTTTAAAGATGGGGTTTCACCATGCTGGTCAGGCTGGTCTTGAACTCCCAACCTCAGGTGATCCGCCCTCCTCGGCCTCCCAGAGTGCTGAGATTATAGATGTGAGCCACTGCATCCGGCCGGCCAGGCTAGTCTTGAACTCCTGACCTCAGGTGATCTGCCCACTTCGGCCTCCCAAAGTGCTGGGATTACAGGCATGAGCCACCACACCCAGCCTGTGTTGATATCATTTCAAGTCCTCTCTTCCAGTTGGTATGAACTATACAAAGGACTGTTGCTGAGTATAGTCACCCTATTCTGCAATCAAACATAGAAGGAACTTAATTCTTCTGTTAAGTGTTTGTACCCATTGCACTTTTTATCCCCATACCTACCTTCCTTTCCAATCTCTCCTATCTTTCTATTCTCCATGTCTATGACATCAAATTTTTGGCGCCCACATATAAGTGACAACACATGATATTTGTCTTTCTGCACTTGGCTTATTTTACTTAAAATAATGGCCTCTAGTTTCTCCCACATTGCTGCAAATGACATGATTTCATTCTTTTTTATGCCTGAATAGTATTCTGTTGTGTACATACAGCACATTTTATTCATCCATTTATCTGTTGATGGATACTCAGACTGATTCTCCGTCTCTGCTACTGTGAACAGCACTGCGATGAACATGCAGGTGCAGGTAACCCTTGGATATACTGATTTCTCTACCATTGGATAAATAACCAGTAGCGGGAATGGTGGATCATATGGTAGTTCTATTTTTACTTTTTTGAAAAACTTCCATACAGTTCTCCATACTGGCTGTACTAATTTACATTCCCACCAACAGTGTATAAAAGTTCCCTTTTTCTCTGCATCCTTGCTAGCATCTGCTATTTTTTGGCTTTTTTTTTTTTTTTTTTTTAAAGATGGAGTCTCCCTCTATGACCCAGGCTGGAGCGCAGTGGTGTGATTCTCCTGCCTCAGCCTCAGGAGTAGCTGGGATTACAGGCGCCTGGCACCACACCAGCTAATTTTTGTATTTTTAGTAGACACAGGGTTTCACCACGTTGACCATGGTTGGCCAGGCTGATCTTGAACTCCGAATCTCAGGTGATCTGCCTGCCTAGGCCTCCCAAAGTGCTGGGACTACAGGTGTGAGTCACCACACCCAGCCATTTTTTTGGCTTTTTAGTAATAGTAATTCTAACTGGAGGGAGATGATATCTCATTGTGGTTTTGATTTGTATTTCCCTGGTGATTAGTAATATAGAGCACTGTTGTCCATTTGTATGTCTTCTTTTGAGAAATATCTAATCATGTCCTTTATCCATTTTCCAATGAGATTATTTGTTTTTGTTTTTTACCGTTGTTTGAGGTCCTTATTATTATGGAACTTAGTCCCCTGTCAGATGAGTAGTTTGCAAATATTTTCTCCCATTCAATAAGTTGTCTTTACTGATTGTTTCTTTTGCTGTGCAGATGCTTTTTAGTTTAATATAGATAGTCTCATTTGTCTATTTTTGTTTTTGTTGCCTGTGCCCTATTTTTTTTTTTTTTTTTAAAGACAAGTATCTTGCTCTGTGGCCCAGGGTGGACTGCAGTGGCCCAATCACAGCTCACTGCAGCCTCGCTCTCCCAGGCTCCTGGGCTTAAGCAATCCTCCTACCTCAGCCTCCTGAGTAGCCTGGACCACAGGCACTTGCCACCATGCCTGGCTAATTTTTAAAATTTTTTGTAGAGACAGGGTCTCATTATGTTGCCTAAACTGGTCTCAAATTCCTGGGCTCAAGTGATCCTCCCACCTCAACCTCCCTAAGTGCTGGGATTGTAGGTGTGAGCCACTGCACCCAGCCTGTTGCCTGTGATTTTGAGGTCTTAGTCTTAAAACTTTTGCCTAAACCAGCCGGGTGCGATGGCTCACGCCTGTAATCCCAGCACTTTGGGAGGCCTAGGCGGGCAGATCATGAGGTCAAGAGATAGAGACAATCCTGGCCAACATGGTAAAACCCCATTTCCACTGAAAATACAAAAATCAGCTGGGCATGGTGGCACGTGCCTGTAGTCCCAGCTACTGGGGAGGCTAAGGCAGGAGAATTGCTTGAACCCAAGAGGCAGAGGTTGCAGTGAGCCGATATCGTGCCACTGCACTCCAGCCTGGCACCTGGCAACAGAGCGAGAGACTGTCTCAAAAAAAAAAAAAAGAAAAAATTTTTTTTTGCCTAAACCAATGCCCTGAAGAGTTGTCCGCATGTTTGCTTCCAGTTGTTTTATAATTTCAGGTTTAAATCTTTATTAATCTATCCTGAGTTGACTTTTGTACATGGTGACAGAAAGGGTCCAATTTCACTCTTCTGCATAGGGTTATCAAAGTACACACACACACACACACACACACATACACACACCTCTCTCACTTAAGAAAAAAACCAAGAAACCATAGTTCAAGAAAATTCCAGAGGCCAAGGTGGGCCGATCACCTGAGGTCAGGAGTCCAAGACCGGCCTGGCCAACATGGCAAACCACTGTCTCTACTAAAAATACAAGAATTAGCTGGGTGTGGTGGCATATGCCTGTAGTTCCAGCTACTCGGGAGGCTGAGGCAGGAGAATCACTTGAACCTGGGAGGCAGAGGTTGCAGTGAGCTGAGATTGTGCCACTGCACTCCAGCCTGGGTGACAGAGTGAGACTCAAAAAAAAAAATTCCTCGGTAAACAGTCTAGTCCAGTTCATCTAAAATTTCACAGAGAAATTTACCCCCCTAATCAGTTGAGCTCTGTGCCTGCCCCTTTGCTTACCTCCTGACTTAAAATTTCCCTCTAAAGCTGATAAACATGCAGAGAACTGGAAGGGAAAAAAAATCTACTCTGAATTGATGGAAGTGGGTGGAGGAAGAGATCATATTCCAATGAATCGATTACTTAATGTGTACAAGAAAAGGAACTAAATGTACCTTTCATGTTTGCCCAAACTGTGCCGCATGTCTTCAGAATGCGAAGGCTACCCTAATAACCAATCTGAGGTTATTCAAACAACTGAGGTAGCTATGGTGGAATAATGTCTTCAGAGAACTGCGGAGCAATCCTAGCGAGCCTACCAGAGAGAATTAGTGATAGAGCTGGAAGAGGGGAACCCTGTACTCCTGAGTCCCATTATAGCAGGCTGTTTGTATAGGCTAGTAAGGATGAAACAGGCGGGGCACAGTAGCTCATGCCTGTAATTCCAGCACTTTGGGAGGCCCAGGCGAGGGGATCACCCAAGATCAGGAGTTCAAGACCAGCCTGACCAACATGGAGAAACCCCCTTTTCTACTAAAAATACAAAATTAGCCAGGTGTGGTGGCACATGCCTGTAATTCCAGCTACTTGGGAGGCTGAGGCAGGAGAATTTTCTGAACCTGGGAGGCGGAGGTTGCGGTGAGCCAAGGTCGCGCCATTGCACTCCAGCCTGGGTAACAAGAGTGAAACTCTGTTTCAAAAAAAAAAAAAAAAAAAAAAGGATGAAACAGGCCAGGTGCGGTGGCTCATGTTTTTAATTCCAACACTTTGGGAGGCCAAGGCAGGTGGATTGTTTGAGCCCATGAGTTCAAGACCAGCTTGAGCAACATGGTGAGACCCCCGTCTCTACAAGAAAAAATTTTTTAGCCATGAGTGACAGTGCATGCCTACAGTCCCAATTACTCAGGAAGCTGAGGTGGGAGAATGACTTGAGCCCTGGAGGTCGAGGCTGCAGTGACCCATGATCATGCCACTGCACTCTAGCCTGGGCAACAGAGCAAGACCCTGTCTCACAGAAAAAGAAAAAAAAAAAAAAGATAAATCAGGCAGCCTAAGGATTCTTCACTTATTTCATTTAGCAGCGCCATATTCCATGTTAGCCTCTAAGGAGACGAAGAGGAGCTGGCTGAGGGGCCAACCCAAAGGGACTCGTGAGCTGTGAGACATAAACCAAGGAGAGCAGCAGAGTGTGCTTTCACAGAGATACGCATGGGTGCTTCATACTATAAACCCTCCGTGGCTACTTCTTAGGAGCTCAGCTCTTGGTTACTAGAACTCTCCCAGCATAAAATATGCCCTCACCACTATACTCAGCTCTCTCAAGTGCTGCTTTGTTCCTCTGTTCCACATTCAGCTATAAGAACAGGGAACAAAGGCATGGGTTATTTCCTGGTGACACACAGATTGAGCAGTCTCAGCTGCCCTGCTGGAATGGGGAAGTCCAGCCAGGACCTCTCTTCTGATCCACTGTCCCTCCAGCCAGGGCCATGACAGGAGTGACCTCTGTCGGTGAGCTCCTTTAAGAGACAGCAGAAATGCAGGCAAATGATTCGCCCCAGTGCCAGTAAAACGACCTCTGTCAAATCCTCTCATCCCTACTGAATGATACAAATACTTTCAAGAGCAGCAACATTAGTAGATGCTGCCAGAAAACATGGGATTCGGTATTAAGAGTTGGATTTTAATTCCAGCAACACTAAATACTGGTGAAATGAACCCAGGCAAATGTCCTTAAAACCCCAAGCCCCAGTGTCCCCTGTTGTAAAATGGTGATAATAGTCCTTGCCTCAAGGTATTACAATTTAAAGAGATAATAGAAATAAAGTGCTCTGTGCAGTGGCTGGCAAACAGATGTTCAACAAACACTAGTTATTCCTTCTCTTCTCTGGAAGACAGCTAAAAATGTATTCAAGCCAAAGAATGAACTACAACCTATTTAACTTCACAAAGGAGTTTCTCATGTAGCACTGAGTCATTCTCATCTCCACCTCCTCTCCCGCGACCACCCACTCTGTGGCAGGCAGATTTCAGTTCTCCCGAGGTTCCCTCCTCTCAGTATATACTCTCTGTATAAAACTCCATGAATCTGACAGGACAGTCATTCCATGGTTAGATTATATTATCTGATACAGCTGGCTTTAAGAAAGTGGCTATCCAGGTCAGACGCAGTGGCTCACGCCTGTAAACCCAGCACTTTGGGAGGCTGAGGTGGGTGGATCATGAAGTCAGGAGTTTGAGACCAGCCTGACTAACATGGTGAAAATCCCTCTCTACTAAAAATACAAAATATTAGCCAGGCATGGTGACGCACACCTGTAGTCCCATGTAATCCCAGCTACTTAGGAGGCTGAGGCAGGAGAATCGCTTGAACCCAGTAAGCAGAGGTTGCAGTGAGCTGAGAGTGCACCACTGCATTCCAGCCTGGGTGACAACACAAGACTCTATCTGAAAAAAGGAAAAAAAAAAAAAGAGAGAGAGAGAGAGAAGTGATTATCCTGAGTGAATGTGACCTATTCAGTTAATTTTTGTTTTTTTCTTTGAGATGGGAATTTGGCTATGTTGTCCAGGGTGGTCTTGAACTTCTGGCCTTTAGCAATCCTCCCATCAGGCATGAGCTGCCACCACTGGGCATGGCTTCAAGCAAGTTTTCTTTTTTTTTAATTTGTGTTTTTTCAGACAGGCTTGCTCTGTCTCCCAGGCTGGAGTGCAGTGGTGTGATCTTGGCTCACTGCAACCTCCGCTTCCCAGATTCAAGTGACCTTGTGCCTCAGCCTCCCGAGCAGCTGGGATTAAAAGTACATGCCATCATGCCTGGCTGATTTTTCTATTTTAATTTATTAGAGACAGGGTTTCACCATGTTGCCTAGGCTGGTCTTGAACTCCTGGCTCAACTGAGCTGCCTGCCTTGGCCTCCCAAAGTGCTAGGATTACAGGCATGAACCACCCACACAGCCCTCAGTTGAGTTCTTAAAAGGAACAGGACTGTCCCTGACAAAGACATTTGGAGTCTGTGCTTCAGTCATTGATTTTTTTGTCTCTCAGCTCTGAATACACCCTTCAATGTGTGCTCTGTGATAAACAAGTGAATTACTTTATTTCTCCTATAAAGTGAGCACACTGTTAAGCTTTCTCAGTAGAGGAAGCTGGAGGGACATTTCGGGTGTAGGCTGGAGGTCACAGAGTGGGTGTGAGAACATTTGGTGAAGCCTACTAAGGTTTGAGGCCAGAACATGGTATCTCTCTGATCTTGTAGCCTTGGCCTGGCAATAACTTCAGCAGCCCTCTCCACATGCTAAACAAAGCCCCTGCAAGGTATACATGCTTTGAAGACCTCCTGTTCTTATGGAGACAGGGACTCCCACTACATCCATGCCCCCGATGACCTCTCCTGCTGCTTGTACTCCAAAAGAGGCCAACTGCTTACCCAGAAACTCCAGGCAAACTCTGGTCTGGCCAAACCAACAAACTCCTTTGCTATCTGAGGGTTCAACCATACTTTCTCTAGTGAGGTCTGAATCCCTTCCAAGTCTGTCCTTTGGGTACTCTGCTCAGTCCTAGGGAACTAAATATAGTTCTTTGTATCTTTTAGTAACTCTTTGGCCATAATTAATAATTCTGAAATCTCTCTCAATCTATTTTGGTTTGGGTGGCTACCTAATGCACAAACAAAAAAAATTCTTTTTTTTTTTTTTTTTTTTTTTTTAGACGGAGTTTCGCTCGTTACCCAGGCTGGAGGGCAATGGCGCAATCTCAGCTCACCGCAACCTCCGCCTCCCGGGTTCAGGCAATTCTCCTGCCTCAACCTCCTGAGTAGCTGGGATTACAGGCACGCGCCACCATGCCCAGCTATTTTTTGTATTTTTTTTTAGTAGAGACGGGGTTTCACCATGTTGACCAGGATGGTCTCGATCTCTTGATCTCGTGATCCACCCGCCTCGGCCTCCCAAAGTGCTGGGATTACAGGCTTGAGCCACCGCGCCCGGCCCCCTAAAAAATAATTCTTTAATTTTCCGCTGTTTAACTGATTATGTGGGTTCTATCTCCTTATTGAACCCTAGACTGCTATAGGATGAGATGATTTGACACAAAGGAGATTCTCTTCTCCTAGCTGTGAACATGGAGGGACCATATGGCCAGGAATGCAGGTGGCCTCTAGGAGCTGAGAGTGGTCCCAACTGACAGCCAGCAAGGAAACAGGGATCTCAGTTCTGTAATCACATGGAACTGAATTCTGACAGCCATGAGAGTTTGGAAGAGAAGATCAAGCTTCAGATTAGAAGTTATAAACATGACCAGGTGTGATGGTTCACGCCTGTAATCCCAGCACTTTGGGAGGCTGAGATGGGCAGACTGCTTCAGCTCAGGGTTCGAGACCAGGCCAGGCAACATGGCGAGACTCCATCTCAATAAAAGAAAATAAAAATTTTAAAAGTCATAAACATGTTTTCCATTAACCTAATGCCAACCTATGGCTATTTCACTACCAAAGAAATATGCTCTATTTTTGCCAATTCTAAACTTGAAATATCTTTCCTTTTCTCTCTCCACACTTATTTTCTATACCAGACCTTCCACCTCAAAGTGCGAAAATTCCTCTTATCTGCCAAGTTATGAAGAAATTATAAAGTCAGACTAAGAAAAATAAACTTTTCCATATAGCAGGTAATATGCTGGGCCAGGTACCTGCATTTCCCTTCCCCTTCCCTATAAACAAACATCTCAAATGTATCCATGAGAAATTCAAGCAATTCTCAGGCCCAAAACGACAACAACAACAACAACAAACTCAATTGCAGGCAATTACTCAGAGAGGAAGGTGTCTACAGGTTGCTTTCTACACCTTGAGTATATGTAACAAACAAGACGAACCTGAGCTTTTGTTTACAGATCTGAAAGGGCACAGGAAACAGTAGACAAGGCCCAGAGCCCGTCCAGAGTAGAGTTTAATAAAATCTCCCCCCTCCAAAAACTAGGATCCTAAAGGATTATATCTTGAGTTAAGCATAAATCAATCAAAACTCAAGAGGAAAGAAAGGGAGAAACAGAAAAATCCACAATCATAGCTGGTGATTTTTAGCATCCCTCTTTTCATAATTAATAGTAGTAGACAAACAGACAAACAAACAAACAAACAAAAACAATAAGGACATAGAAAATTTGAACCATCTTGACCTGATATAGAATACTAAAACCAACAACTTCGGAATACAGATTCAAGTGCACACAAAATGGTTGTTAAGATAGTCCATACGCAGGGTCATAAAATAAGTCCCAATCTCAAAAGACTGAAATCTTCAAGAGTATGTCTTCCGACCACATGGAATTAAATGATAAATCAATTAATGATAAGAAGATATCTGGAACAGAACCAGATATTTAGAAATTAATTTAAAAAAGAATAAAAAAATAGAAACTAAACACCATAATTCTGAATAACCAACTGGTCTAAAAAAATTACAAAAAAAAATTAGAAAAATATTTCAAAAGGAGTAAAATGAAAACACACCATACCAAAATTTGTGGGATGTCACTGAAGCAGTGATTACAGGGAATTTTATTGTATTAAATGATTACACTAGAAAAGACTAAATCCAAAGTAAGAATTGGAAGGAAATAATAATGTGCAGAGGGCAACACTGAAATGAACAAAATAATACAGAAAAGAAAGAAAGCTAAAATTTTAACTGTTTGAAAAGATTAATAAAATTGATAAATCCCTAACTACTTCATTAAAAGAGCATCAAAAATGACATTAAAATACTCAATACATTAAAATAACAAGAGACATACCAGGCACAGTGGCTCACACCTATAATCCTAGCACTTCGGGAGGCCACGGTGGGCAGATTGTTTGAGCCCAGGAGATCAAGACCATCCTGGGTGACATGGAAAAGTCCTGTCCCTATTGAAAAACAAAAACCCCCAAAACCCAAGAGACATGCGAGATCTCTGCACCAAAAATTACAAAATATTTTTGAGAGAAACAAAAGAAAACCTAAATATATGGAGAGATCCCATGAGGCTGGACATAGAGATGCTATTGAGATTAGAAAACTCTTATGAAGCTAGGAAAAAAAAAAAAAGGAAAGAAAAAGATTACGAAAAGAAGATGTCAGTTCTCTTCAAATTCATATATTCAACACAACCCAAGTTAAAATCCCAACAGAGTTTTTTTGTTTGTTTGTTTGTTTGTTTTTTTGGTAGAAACTGACTAGTTGATCTAAAAATACATATGGCTATTTTAGAATAACCAAAACAATCTTGAAGCACAAAGATGGAGGACTCACACTTTCTGATTTTAACACAAATCTGCAATACTCAAGACAATATAATATTACCACAAGGCTAGACAAAGAGATCAATGAACAGAAGAGACAATCCAGAGCCCGACTCATAAGATATGATCATGTAATTGTGGGTGAAAATGCCAAAGCAATTTCACGGAGAAAGGATTTTCAAAAGCCGGTGCAGCAACAACTGGATTTCTATACTGGGAAAACAAAGCAAAACAGAAAAATAAAAACAAGGCAAGACCTGTACCATTTTAGTATCTGTAGCAGTCATGTCTAACTGCAAAACCCCTCTCCACTACCAAGCTATCACGGAAAGCCTTCAGGTCCAAGTTCTCGCCTAATAACAGAACATACAAACTGAGTTCCACAGGTCTTAGATCTTTGCTTACCTCAATTTTTACCAGCATTGAAAACCTCCCAGGACCATCTATTACTACCCATCCCCAGACTGCTCTGCTCATCTCACCATTTGATGCAACAATGGTGCATCCCTTCCTTTTCTTCCACATCCTTCCACTGTGTTCTCTGTAACTCTTGCTCGATGATCTGCTACTTGTTCATGTACCTCCTTCTCTTCCAGCACTTTCTACTGCCTCTAGCTTAACTGAAACCTAGCTTCCCATTCCTTCTCACCAAGCTCTCTCAAGCAGAGAAGGCTGCTTATTTTTACACGCTAGGTATCTCAGGCTTTGGCAACTGGGGTTAGCAACATCTTTGTTCCCCTTGTGCTGCCTCCAATTTTCCTCCATCCTTGTGAAAAGCTGACTCTAAAGAAGTGCAACCACAGGTCCTTAGGCAAATGAAGTTCAAGCTTGTTGGTCACCACCCTGATCCCTTCATGCTTTCCCAGTCACCATCCTTATTCACCAAAGGAGGCTCAAGGTTGCCCTTTTCTGGCTCTTCCTCATCTAACCAACATAAAAATGTTGGCATTCCCAGGTTTGGTCAGATCTTTACTTTTCTCTTCTACCCCTTCCCTTAGGTCTGGGCTTCTCAACCTCAGTACTACTGAAATCTGGGGCTGTGTAATTCTTCGTTGGGGGAAAGTGAGGCTGTCCTGTGCAGTACAGGATGTTCAGCAGCATCCCTGGTCTGTCCCTAGAGGCCAGCAGGAACTTCAGCAAAGAACCACTGCCTCAGGTGATTCTATGTGTTCTTATGGCCTCAAATCTCTCTGCTTATAGCTAGGTTCCTGACAACTCTTGGGCGTCTCAGAGCAATCTCAGTCCTAATTAACATGTACCAGTTGAATCTCTCTTCAAATTCACCCAGTCCCAAGTCTTCATCATCTTAGTAAATGGCCTAACCTAGAACTGGGAGCTATCTCTGTTGCTTCCTGTATCTAATCCATCAGTACCACCAATAAATTCTACCCCCTAAATTTGCTCTCAAATCTGTGTGCCTTCCTCCTTCACCTGAGACCAAACCATGATGATCTCTCACTGGCATGCATGCAGTCACCTCCTGACAGGTGTTCCTGCTTCCATTCTCCCTGCCAAACGGTCTGTTCTCCACAGATCAGCCAGAGTGATCATCCCACTCGAACCACTCCTTCACTAAAAATCTTAAAACATCTCCTATTCACTTAATATAAACCTAAACTCCTTATTTAGCATCAGCAGGCATTGGATCTGGGCACTAGATGTATATGAAATAACAAATCAGACAACCTCACTGTCCTCTCTAATGAGAAGCAGATAGTAAACAAATCAAGAGCCCAATCACTTCCCTCATAGCCCCTTTATTCACCTCCCAAACAGGTTCCCACATCCACTGTTCCCACAAATACCTATTCAATTATGACCTTGAAACATTCCCCCTCACTCATCCTTCAGCCCCCTACTGCTGTCAATCACACAAGGACCGGCACAGCCCATAAAATCCCCCCTGGCCTGGGCCTTGCATAAACTCTGAACCTACCACTCCGCACCTCACTATTAAGCCCAACAACACTACCCTGCCAGAACACTCCAAGCTGCTTTAAAAAAAAAGAAAAGAAAGAAAGAAAAAAGAGACAGGGTTTTGCCATGTTGCCCAGGCGGGTCTCAAACTTGAGCAGACCCCAAGCAATCCTTTTGCTTTAGCCTCCCAAATAGCTGGAAGTACGGGTGCACGCCCCTGTCCCTGGCTATCCTAAGCCCTTTACCCCTCAGTGCCTTTACATTTGCAGAAAGCAAACAACATCATTAGGCACAACTTATTTTTTCTTTTTGAGACAGGGTCTCATTCTGTGCCCCCAGGCTGGAGTGCACTGGGGCAATCATGGCTCACTGTAGCCTTGACTTCCCCAGGTTCAGGTGATCCTCCCACTTCCGCCTCCCCAGTAGCTGGGACTACAGTAATATGCCACCACACTCCGATAATTTTTCTTAGAGAAAGGGTGTTTCAACACGTTAACCGGGCTGACCTTGAACTCCAGGGCTCAAGCGATCTGCCCGCCTCAGCCTCTCATAAGTGCTGGGATTACAGGCGTGAGCCTCCGTACCCGGCCTAGATCAACTTTTATAATGTATTATGATTCAGCTTTAAACACCTGAGTTGCATTTGACAAGTGACCAAACGATTAGCCAGATAGCCAAAATTCATGGAAGTAACTCTGGCAAAGATGGATTTTGGCTCTTATCCATAAACTTCTTGGAAAAACCTTAGTGCAGAAGCCACTATTGAACATTCACAGATTCAGAGTCAAAAAGAAAATTCATGGTCTTTCGAGGCCCTTCCCATGGAGGCATAGTGCAGAAACCATGATTTGGAGTGGGAAGGGAGCTTGCTCCATGGCAGGGAATCTTCATGATCTTCATGCAGCAATATAAACCCTAGTTCCTACAGAACAGTGCATTTCTTTGACCAGCCTTTAGTATCTTGCAGTACGACACCAATCTGTTATAAACTGCTCAAGTTTGTGTAATTTTTTTATGTGTTCCCTCTCCCTCTCTTCCCTTTCCTCACCTTTAGTCTTTCACTTCCAATTTTGTGGGTATTTTAGGAGTAACAGATTTTTAAAGAAGAAGAAAAAAATGACTGAATTTCTTGCTTACTCTGCATATACAGAATGGATATTTTTTTTAACAGCCATTTCCCCACAGGAATGTGTCTTGCGTATTACTGACATTTGGTATGTTTCATTCATTGGAATTAATTCTTATTTTCTACGTGTTTCAAAAGCCTGTGAGAAATACAGGATTTGATAACATTTTGAAGGTAGAAAAAAAACAAATTGTTTCTTCTTTGAGAGTCATGACTACCTTCTGGTGTGGAGAAATTGCCACTGAAAAATTTGACAAGTTTGGTTTTCACTGGTATGTTTAAAAACTTAACAAATAGGATTTTCTTGAACTGTTAGTTTTTTTGAAGTAGAGTTCTTTCATGTTTAATTTGTATTTGTTAAAAACAAAAAACAAAAAAATTCCCAAAACCCAGAGCAAAACTGTTGTGCCTTCTATTTATCTTTGATTTCAGTCTTGGTAATTGTTTAAAGAAAAATGGGAATCTTAAAAAAATCTAGATTTGTTTTATTAGGTTCAGAGTATGTGGGGAATTGTAGAATCCATCTTTCATCACCTTGTATGCCTTCTGTTAACATATTTGTGATGCCTTATTCTAAAATTGAGTCTCCAACTAGATTGCCTTTGAAGACAGATGCTTCTATAGAGGTTCTTTGACCCAAATAGTTCAGCATTTGTTTTAAGTTTTCTTGTATCTAATCAGATTCCTAATCATAGCTCATAAGGAATGTGACTTTAATATTGGACTTTACTGATGTGCTCGTGTCTGCATTTTTTTTCTCTTTAAATCACAGCCATACGATTTTGTTTTCTATTTTGTTACGGTTCTCTTTTATTGATGGGCATGCAGTGGGTATTTCTTGGAAATGGCCACTTTTTATTAAAAATTCTTCTGGAAGAGAAAAGTGTCATGGTCTTTCATCACTGGATGGTTCAGAACTGTTGCTTCCTACCTCACATGGGCACTAAACAACACTTCAGTGAACACCAACACTTTCCATGTCACTGAAATCTCAGGAAGCTAGAAAGCTTTCTTCAAGAAAAGAGAATAACTGGTTCTAAACTCTAAAAAGAAATCCTGGCTGGGTGTAGTGACTTATGCCTGTAATCCCAGCATTCTGGGAGGCTAAGATGGAAGGAATGCTGAGACCAGGAGTTCAAGACCAGCCTGGGTAACACAGTAAGACTCCATCTCTACAAAAAATTAAAACATTGGCTGAGCATGATGACGCATGACTACAGTCCCAACTTCTTGGGAGGCTGAGACAGGGAGTCTCCTTGAGCCTGAGTTTGAGGCTGCTATGATTGAGCTATGATGGAGCCACTCCAGCATGGGTGACAGAGCAAGACCCTGCCTCAAAAAAATAAATTGAAAGAAATCCCTAGGATTCTTATGATATGTGATCAATATGTATATTTTGATACAACTTACAATCAATTGTTAAAAAATTATCCTTAGTCTACTTGATTATAATTCTAGCTCAATATCTGTCCATCAGTTAAACAAAAGTCACAATAAAGAATGGCTTTATTAGCTCCATTAGTGAGATATTTCAGTGAAGTAAGTAGATTTAAATACTTCACAATAATACGCTGGGCACATTGGCTAATGCCTGTAATCACAGCACTTTGGGAGGCTAAGGCAGGAGGGTCACTTGAGGTCAGGAGTTTCAGACTAGCCTGGCCAACATGGCAAAACCCCATCTCTACTAAAAATACAAAAATTAGCCAGGCATGGTGGTGTGTGCTGTAATTTCAACTATTCAGGTAGCTGAGGCACAAGACTCACTTGAACTCAGGAGGCTGAGGTTGCAGTGATCATGCCACTGCACTCAAGCCTGGGCAACAAAGTGGGACCCTGACTCAAAAGATAGATAGATAGATAAATAAATAAATAAATACTTCACCATAGTAAATATAAAGTAGTACAATCATAATTTACAGCTAATTATAAGCTTTAAATTTGTGCCAATTAAACCGTACTTGTATTCCCAGAAGGACACAGCATCTGTACAACTCTATGTAAATATACTGAGCACATGGAAAGTGTGATATTTTCAGTTTTAGGACACTATTTCTGGATATTACATGAGGGATGAGCTCCAATAAAACAAATGTGTAAACCACACACATTACAAATACCAAGAATAATTACTTACTATTTTAAGAAAAATCTACTTGGTGGAGCACGGTGGCTCACGCCTGTAATCCCAGCACTTTGGGAGGCTGAGGTGGGTGGATCACCTGAGGTCAGGAGTTTGAGACCAGCCTGACCAACATGGTGAAACCCCATTTCTACCAAAAATACAAAATTAGCTGGGTGTGGTGGCGCATGCCTGTAATCCCAGCTATTTGGGAGGCTGAGGCAGGAGAATCACTTGAACCCAGGAGGCAGAGCTTGCACCATTGCCCTCCAGACTGCGCAACAAGAGTGAAACACTGTCTCAAAAAAAAGAAAAAATAATAATAATAATAATAATAAATAGAGAAAAAACTACTTACAAGAGACAATATACTTACAAGAGATAGCAGCAAACTGAACAGGTCACCAACATGGTAATGATAACTCTAAAAAAAGGAAAACAAAAATGTCATTAAATAACTAGCAAACTACACAAACATCACAGAATGGTTTAAGTCCCCTTTCCAAATTATCACACTGGCATGGATTATTTACCAAGAAAATGGATCTGCATCTGCTCAAATATCCAGCAGACTGCAGTGTGCCCAGGATGCACCTGGGATAAGTTTATGTAATTAAACATTTGCATTTAAAGAGATATGTGTTGATGCCACAGTGTAGATGTCCAATCCAAATTTATCTGAAACTGAACAGGAAAGGCCACAGTGACAATTAGTTTTGACACCTAAGTAATTACCCTATTTGGTAGTATTCTCTGTAATGAAGTAACATTGTACTTTTAAAAATATGACTCTCTAGTGGTGAGCTCTTCCATCTCCATTCATGTCTGAAAGTTAAACTTTGATCTCTCATCAGCAGAATTTCAACATTTCTAAACCTCAGTTCATGCTATTCTCTTTCCATTTCTCTTTCTAAAAACTCTCCTTCTAAATCTCCTACTCCTCAGAATAAGCTCTGCCATTTCCACCCATCCGAACCACCCTCAAATCCATCATCTTTTGCTCATGCCTCCTCTGCACTTCCACAGTCACCAAATACTGTGAATTCATACTTCAAAGCATCTCTCCCCATGTGTATTTTCTTCTTCCCATTCCCACTGTCAGCAACAAAATTCACCTGGTTCCCCTGGCTAAGTAACCGCTGGCAGAGTCAAACTTCCCTCCTCCTCCTTCATTCTATAAACAATCACCAGGATTCTCCACTTAAGACCTTTCAGGGCCAGGTGCGGTGGCTCAAGCCTGTAATCCCAGCACTTTGGGAGGCCAAGACAGGCAGATCACCTGAGGTCAGGAGTTCAAGAACAGCCTCGCCAACATAGTGAAGCCACAACTCTACTAAAAGTACAAAAATTAGCTGGGCATGGTGGCGGGTGCCTGTAATCCCAGCTACTCAGGAGGCTGAGACAGGAAAATCACTTAAGCTTGGGAGACGGAGGTTGCAGTGAGCCAAGATCATGCCATTGCACTACAGCCTGAGTGACAGAGTAAGACCCTGTCTCAAGAAATACAAAAAATAACTTTCGATGCCCCTCCGCCCATCATCCATCATTTGGTTTCCAAGAGGCATGTCCACACCCTAAGAAGAACAAGACCATTTCCTAGAACTTGGGAACCAAATATTGTAACTCCTATTTTTTTAGAGACAGGATCTCTGTCGCCAGGCTGGAGTGCAGTGGCGTGATCACAGCTCCCTATAACCTACAAATCTTGGGCTCAAGAGAACCTCCCGCCTCAGTTTCCTGAGTAACTAGGACTACTAGTGTGTACAACCAGGCCTGGCTAGCATCTGTAATAGAGATGGGCGGGAGGGGTCTTGATATATTGACCTGGTTATATTTGAACTCTTGGCCTCAAGTGATCCTCCTGCCTCAGCCTCCCAAAGTGCTAGGATTACTGGTGTGAGCCACCATGCCTGACCCAGAACTCCTATTTTTATTTATTTTTAACTCATCCCCTAGAAGGGGTGTGTGTGTGTGTGTGTCTGTGTGTGTGTGTGTGTCTGTTTTGAGACAGTTTCACTGTGTCACCCAGACTGGAGGGCAGTGGCACAATCTTGGCCTCACTGCAAACTCCACTTCCCAGGTTCAAGCGATTCTCGTGCCTCAGCCCAAGTAGCTGGGATTATGGGCATGCATCACCACACCCAGCTGATTTTTGTATTTTTAGTAGAGATGGGGTTTGCCATGTTGCCCAGGCTGGTCTTGAACTCCTGGCCTCAAGCGATCCTCCCACCTACGCCTCCCAAAGTGCTGGGATTACAGGCATGAGTCACTTTGTGTGTATTTTCTTTGATTAATACATTGGCACATTCATTTACTCATTCAACAGATTTTTACTCACTGAGTGTCCAGTATGTATTAGGCTCTGGGGAGACAACAGTAAACAAAATAGATAAAAACCCCTGCCTCAAAAAAAGAAAGAAAATAAAAACCATGCCTCACGAAGCTTATGTGCCACTGGCAGAGATAGACAACAAACAGGGTGAACACACAACAAACAACAATTATCCACCTATATATGCCAGATGGTCAGTAAGTGCTGATGGAGGAAAATAAGGCAGGAAAAAAGAGACAGAGTCTATCAGGGCTTGGAGATTGTGGCTGAAATTTTAGGAGATGGTCAGGAAAAGCCTTGCTGAGCAGGTGGCGTCTCAGTGCAGACCTGAACAAGGTGACAGAGCACTCCAGGCAGAATTAATCTCAAAGGCAGGGGGTGAGAAAGCACCTGGTGTTGAAAGAGGAAGGAGGTCTGTGTATGGCTGGAGCAGAGAAAGGATCCTGGGGAAAGGTGAGGTCAAAGAGGTGCCCTGTGGCCTCTGAAAGGACTTCCACTCTTAAAAGGCTTTGACTCTGAGTGAAAAGAGAAATTATTTGGAGGAATTTAAGGAGAGGACTGATAAAATCTGATTTGAATTCTAATGGGATCTCTCTGCTGGGATGAAAGAGACCGGGGAAGAGGGGCAAAAAGCAAGCAGAGAAACCAGTTGAGAGGAATTATAATAATCCAAGTAGATCAGGCTGGCAGCACTGATCAGTAAGAGTTGGTCAGATTGTCTGAAATGCATAATTTATACACTACACTTATAAAATATAAATAAATATGTATGGGGGATTGTGCTAAATAAATTTTGACAGGTGCACAATAAAAACATTTGAAGACCTACAGAATCAAGTCCACTTCCTCATTTGTAACTCCCTCCAACCCATCCTTCTCACCTCTCCCTAAGTTCAAACATCAGTCCTTCATTCCTGAAGGCGCAAGTGCCTTCGATGTCCCCCAAAACCCCTTATGTCTAGGATTCTCAATTCCAAGCTTTTATTCATCTTCCCCCATTCCGTGCCCCACTGTGGAATCTCTTCCCTGTCTTCTCTCTTCTCCAAAAGACCATCTCAGAGAACTGAAAGAGTTGAGGCTCTTTTGTATCGCCTGTTTAATATTAATAGTTACATATAAAAGCTCCCTCATTGACGTGTCAGCTCCTAATGTACTTGGTCTTAGGAGCTGCATGCTGAGTGGTGAAATGCCACAGTAACTGCAATTTACTTTCAAATGGTTCAGCAAAATTATATACGCACACACTCACGGATAACGCAAATATGAATACGTTAAACAATAACTGAATCTAGGTGATAATATATGGCACTTATTGTACTACTCTTCCTGCTTTTCTGTATGTTTGAAAATATTCACGAAAAAAGGGGAGTTAGCTGGGCACAGTGGCATGCCTGTAGTCTCAGCTACCTGGGAGGCTGAGGGGGGAGGATCACTTGAGCCCAGGATATCAAGAGTGCAGTGAGATATGATCACGCTACTGCACTCCAGGCCTGGACAACACAGGGAGACCCTTTAAAAAAAAAAAAAAAAAAAACAGGCATGGTGGCTCACACCTGTAATCCTAGCACTTTGGGAGGCTGAGGCCAGCTGTTTAAGACCAACCTGGCCAACACAGTGAGACCCCATCTCTATTATTATTATTTTACTATTTTTTAAAATTTTTGAGATGGAGTCCCCATCTGTCACCCAGGTTGGAGTGCAGTGGCACAATCTCAGCTCACTGTAACCTCCGCCTCCCAGATTCAAGCAATTCTGCCTCAGCCTCCCAAGTAGCTGGGATTACAGGCACGCACTACCACGCTCAGCTAATTTTTGTATTTTTAGTAGAGACGGGGTTTCACCATGTTGGCCAGGATGGTCTCCACCTCCTGACCTCTTGATCTGCCTGCCTCAGACTCCCAAAGTGCTGGGATTACAGGCATGAGCCACCATGCCTGGCCAAGACCCTGTTTTGAAAAACAAATTTAAAAAAACTTCAGCCAGGCATGGTGGCTCACACCTGTAATCCCAGTACTTTGGGAGGCTGAGGAGGGCAGATCACCTGAGGTCAGAAGTTCGAGACCAGCCTTGCCAATATGGCGAAACCCTGTCTCTACTAAAAAATACAAAAATCAGCCGGTGATGGTAGCACATGCCTGTAATCCCAGCTACTCAGGAGAGTGAGGCAGGAGAACTGCTTGAGCCCAGGAGTTAAGATGGTTAAGAAGTTAAGATGGTGCCATTGCACTTCAGCCTGGGCAACAGAGTGAGATTCTGTTTAAAAAAAAAAAAAAAATTCATTAAGGAGATAAAGAAACCCTTTGAGGAGGAAAGAAGAGAGAAAAACAGACATATTTGATGTTAAATTCTCTTCCCCAAGAGACCCCTGCACACCAGAATGCTGAAAGTTGGGTGATTAGAAGGTTATAGGACCTGATGAGGCAGTGAAAAGAAAGGGCAGAAGGGAGTTTTTTTAAGAGACAGGGGTCTCACTCTGTTGCCTAGGCTAGATAGCTCACTGCAGCCTCGATGGAGGCTCAAACAATCCTGAGCTCAATTCTGAGCTCAAACAATCCACCTGCACAGCCTCTTGAGTATCTGGGACCAGAGGTGTATACCACTATGCCTAAATAATTTTTGAAAGATTGTTTTTGTAGAGACCAGGTCTCACTTTATTGCCCAGGCTGGTCTTGATTTCCTGGCTTCAAGTGATCCTCCCACTTCGGCCTCCCAAAGTGCTGGCGTGAGCCACCATGTCAGGCCCGTTTTTATTTTTTGAAGACATTTTCGATCATTTAAATCAGAAATACTCTCCTGTATTAAAAATTCACCACAAGCCAGGTGCAGTGGCTCGAACCTGTTATCCCAGCACATTGGGAAGCCATGGTGGGCGGATCACTTGAGGCCAGGAGTCCGGGAACAGCCTGGCCAACATGGCAAAACCCTGTCTCTACTAAAAACACAAAAATTAGTTGGGTGTGGTGGTGTGCACCTGTAGTCCCAGCTACTCTGGAGGTTGAGGCACAAGAAGTGCTCGAACCTGGGAAGTAGAGGTTGCAGTGAGCCAACATTGTGTCACCGCACTCCAGACTTGGTGACAGAGCAAGACTTTGTCTAAAAAAAAAAAAAAAAAAAAAAAAAAAAAAATTGCAGTATTTTCAAGAGGTAAAGGGGAAGTAGTACAATTCAACACGAATATTTCTTTAAAAAAAAAAAAAAATCCCCAGGAAAAAAAAATCCTCACAGAAAGGCATATTTCCTTTTAAAATGAGGAAATGGGAACATGGAAAAGTTAACTAAATTGTACACTCATATTTCCTTTTAAAAAAATCCCTACAGAAAAGCTTATTTCCATATTAAAATGAGGAAATGGAAACACGGAAAAGTTAACTAAATTGGGCACTCATATTTCCTTTTTAAAAAAATCCCTACAGAAAAGTATATTGCCATTTTAAAAGGAGGAAATGGGAATATGGAAAAGTTAACTAAATTGTTCAAGGTCACAGGGATCATCAACCTAGGTGCGGTGTTTCTCAAAATGTATTATAGCAACTCCTAGGAGAGACACTGTTCCAAGACCTGCTTGATCCAGCCAAGAGCAGGAAATGCAAGGACTGCAGCAGAGGCTGTGAACTGGGCTCAGGCAATACAGGAACTTGGCAATCGGCACATAATGACCTTTCGGTCAATGACTGCATAAATGACAGGTGGTCCATAGGATTATAATAGAGCTGAAAAATTCCTATTGCCTAGTGATATCTTGATGATCCTGAACCTGTGTAGGCATGAATAATATGTGTGTTTGTGTCTTAGTTTTTAACAAAAATGTTTAGAAAGTTAAACAAAAATTTAAGTGGAAAAAAACTTACAGGATAGGATATAAAGAAAAAAAATAAGTTGGGTGAGGTGGCTCATGCCTGTAATTCCAGCACTTTGGGAGGTGGAGGTGAGAGGCCTGACTGCTTGAGGCCACGAGCTGGAGACCAGCCTGGGCAACAAAGCGAGACCCTGTCTCAAAACAACAACAAATTAGCTGGGTGTAGTGATGCATGCCTATAGTCCTAGCTAGTGGGAGGCTGAGGTGGACGGATCCCTTGAGCCTTGGAGCTCAAGGCTATAGTGAGCTATGATGGAGCCACTGCACTCCAGATTGGGTGACAAAGACTGTCTCTTTAAAAAAAAAATTATACAGCTGTACAATGTGTGTCTGTGTTTTGATTTGTTCTCAAATACTCTTACATGTACAATGTACAACAGGCTCCAAGACAACATTCTGACTACAGGTGGCAAAAGATGTCATAGCAGGGGGCCATGTGTAGCAGCTCACACCTGTAGTCCCAGCACTTTGGGAGGCTGAGGCAGGCAGATCACTTCAGGTCGAGTTCAAGACCAGCCTGGCCAACATGGTAAAACCCTATCTCTACTAAAAATATAAAAATTAGGCCGGGCGCAGTGGCTCAAGCCTGTAATCCCAGCACTTTGGGAGGCCGAGGCGGGTGAATCACAAGGTTGAGAGATTGAGACCATCCTGGTTAACATGGTGAAACCCCGTCTCTACTAAATACAAAAAATTAGCTGGGCATGGTGGCTCGTGCCTGTAATCCCAGCTACTCAGGAGGCTGAGGCAGGAGAATTGCCTGAACCCAGGAGGCGGAGGTTGCGGTCAGCCGAGATCGCGCCATTGCACTCCAGCCTGGTTAACAAGAGCGAAACTCCGTTTCAAAAAAAAATATATATATATATATATAAAAATTAGCCAGGTGTGGTGGTAGGCACCCTCCCACCTACTCAGAAAGCTTAGGTAGGAGAATTGCTTGAATCCAGGAGGCAGAGGTTGCAGTAAGCAAGATTGTGCCACTGCACTCCAGCCTGAGTGACACAGTGAGAGTCCATGTCAAAAAAAAAAAAAAAAAAAGATGTTATAGCAGGTAATCCAGATGTTTAAATACAAATGGAATCAAGGGTCACCATCGATTGCCTCAGGCACATGAAATAGTTTGCTTTTTGCCAGATTTCTTAATTCTACTTATGGCCAGGGGCCCCTTCCCTGTGGCCTTTGCTTTTAGATCCTCCAGTTTCCTCGACTCCTCTTTTTGTTTAAAAAACTTATCTTCCACATCCATCTCCTTGACCTGCTTTTTGGGCTGTTTCAGGGGCTTCTTCCTGCCACCTATGAAGGTGGACATGGCACCTGCAGCCTCTTCCCCAGACTCTGCCACTGGACTTGTTTCATTTTTGAAGAGACAGGATCTCACGGTTGCCCAGGCTGGGGTACAGTGGTATGATCAAAGCTTACTGCAACCTGGAACTCTTGGTCTCAAAACACTCCTCCTCCCTCAGCCTCCCCAGTAGCTAGGACCATAGGCATGCACCAGCATGTCCAACTAATTAAAAAAAAAAATTTTTTTTTTAGAGATAGGGTCTCACTATGTCGCTCAGGCTGGTCTCAAGCAATCCTCTTGTCTGACCTCTCAAAGTGCTGCATATTATGGTATGAGCCACCATGCCTAGCCTTGCTTGTGTTGTAAGCCAAGTGTTACTACAAAAGAGTCAAAAGTTAAAAAGAATTCAAAAGCTTAAGTAAAAAAGTTATAGGAAACTGGCTGGGCGCGGTGGCTCACGCCTGTAATCCCAGCACTTTGGGAGGCCAAGGTGGGTGGATCACGAGGTTAAGAGATTGAGACCATCCTGGCCAACATGGTGAAACCCTGTCTCTACTAAAAATACAAAAATTAGCTGGTGGTGGTGGCGTGTGCCTGTAATCCTAGCTACTCGGGAGGATGAGGCAGGAGAATCGCTTGAACCCAAGAGGCAAAGGTTGCAGTGAGCCAAGAGTGTGCCACTACACTCTGGCCTGGCGACAGAGAGAGACTCCGTTACAAAAAGAAAGAAAGAAAGAAAGAAAGAAAAAAGTTACAGGAAGCTAAAGTTAATTTATTTTTGAAGAAAGAAAAATATTTTTTCAGAAATTTCATGTAGCCTAAGTGTACAGTGTTTCTAAAGTCCACTATAGTATACAGCAATGTCTTGGTCTTTCACATTCATTCACCACTCACTGACTCACCCACAGCAACTTCCAGTCCTACCAGCTCCATTCATGGTTAAGTGCCCTATACAGGTGGACCATTTTAAGTCTTTGATATGTATTTTTACTGTACCTTTCCTATGTTTAGATACACAAATACCATTGTGTTAGAACTGTATAGGCTACAACTGCCTATGTTGTACATGCTAACACATGTAGCAACATACAGTTGCTACAACTATATAGGCAGTTGTAGCCTATACAGTTCTAACACAATGGTATTTGTGTATTTAGGACAGTAACATGTTGAACAGGTTTGTAGACTAGAAGCAATAGGTTCTACCATATAGCCTAGGTGTCTACTATGTATTTGTGTTAGTACACTCTTTGATGTTCACACAAAAGCCCTAACAACACATTCTTCAGAATGTATCCCTTTTGTAAAGTGACACATATCTATATATCTGTAGTTGGTCAAATACCCGAATCATGACACTCATTAGGGCTAGAAACTGAGTGGAAACAGGATGGGTTTCATTACCCTGGATAATGGCAATGACATCCCAAGGAAGGGGAGAGGGTGGTCTTTAAGATAAAGAAATTGTCGGTGTTATTAGTACATTAATAAATGCTTTTCTGAGTACAAAGCCAGAAAGGCAGACAGTAGGGTAATGAAACAGTTGAAGACATAAACAACAAAGGAACACTTTGTTGTTCTCTAACTACAGTAGGAAAAACAAGTCTAATTAAATTCAGGAAATACAATTGCTTTAATAATGCCAGAATTCTGACTCTGCCCATCAACCTCCAGAGGTAGGAGACATGACCCCATATAACTGGTGTTACTAAGGAGGAGGAATTTGATACTTAAACACGATAAAAATTCATCTACCATTTTTCCTTTTTTTAAAAAAAATATGTAATTTATTTTAGACTAATAAATCAAGTGTATTCCAGGGAGCAAAAGGGGTTCAGGTCACAAAATATTAAGGAAGTAATAGAAATCTTTTTCTTTTAATAAAGACAATAGAAGTATCCACTCAACAGGTATTTACTGGGTGCCTCCGGTGCATACAAGGTACTGTGAAAACCAGGCACTATGAAGCCACCAGTTAGGTTCAAGGAATGAAGCAACAGATTGATGTTTCTGACAAACTGACTTCAGTCGAAGTTGTATTTCTCATGATCTTGAGCTGAGAAAAAATGACTAAAAATGAAAAGAGGAACCAGAAAGAGGGTGTTTCAAGGCTCCTTTGGAGATAACCCTCTATTTTACACTACAGTTAAAAAGTTTAATTCCAAAATAGACAAAGCTCTCTAATCAACAAAGTCGTCTCGGGAAAAAAAAAATCTTTTTTAGCCAATCATTCTAAGCACTTCTTACACTCACATACAAGAGCCGAGCGCCCTCCAAAAGGTATGACGCAGGGGTTTCTCAACACCACCTCCTGCTCTTTGGTAATCTCGCTTTAAATCAGGCCCCAACTACCTCCTGGCGCCCACTAGATGCAGGGCCTGGGCTCAATGTTGTCGAACAAGCTTGATCTGTAGGCAACGGCGACAGCACGGGAGGCAGAGAGGGCAATTTGTTTTATTTATTTGATCCCTTTCTTAAGTTCAGGCAAACGGGGCCTCCTGCGGGTGAAAGGCAGGGCTAAAGGGAGACAGTGGACTTGGGACAAACCCCAGTTTCTCCCAGATTCGGGCTGCTCATTTCCGACTGCACCTCCCAACACGGGACCATAAGAAAAAAAACTCCCCTGAAAGTCGTTTGCAACGAGGGTCCGCCAAAGGTCACCCTCCACTCGCTCAGGCCGGAGGACACCGAAGCTGCTGCGGAAAGGAACCCGAGGAGCTCCGCCGCGCCCGGGGCCGGACTCCGGAGTGCAGGGGGTGCCCCTGCCAGGTTCTCAGCCCCGTCTGGGGGTGCTGCCCTTCCCCGCCAGCCCGCTCCTCACCGCGCGTCGCTCCCTACGCGGGCCTCGCGCACTTACCCCCGGTTAGGACCTTTAGGGATGAACCAAGGCACCAAGAGGCCGACGAAGCCCCAGAACACGCTCATCACAATGAGAGGCACCGTGAGGCCGTGATACGCCATGGTCGCCGCCCGAGCGCCAGCCCCGACCTCACTCCGTCTGACCCGGAAGTGTCAACAGCGGACCGCGTGACCGGCGTGCGGAAGCCCCGCCTCCCGAGCCCCCACGTGACCCGCGCGCCAGCCTCCGTCCCTCGCGGAGCCAAAGGCAGAGCCCCGCCCTCGCCTGGCTGACTCCCGGATGCAGCTCCTTAGAGGCAGGTCTCTCACCCCAGAGCTAGGGGTTCGGTCACGAGGGGCTCAGCAAACTGTTCTGATGAGAACTTGGCCCTTTTAGACAGAGTGTAGTTATTTACAGCCTCATCTACTTGTGCAACAGACATATAGAGAACTTAACAATAATAACTTACTATTCTGAATTCCCTGTACCTGGCACTGGGCCGTGATGTTTAAGTGCATGAACCCACGGCCTGGTGCGGTGACTCAAACCTGTAATCCCAGCACTTGAGGAGACTGAGGCGGGTGGATCACTTGACGTTAGGAGATCAAGACCAGCCTGACCAAAATGGCAAAACCCCGTCTCTACTAAAAATACAAAAATTAGCTGGGTGTGGTTGTGTCCGCCTGTGGTCGCAGCTACTCAGGAGGCTGAGGCAGGAGAATCGCTTGAACCCGGGAGGCAGAGGTTGCAGTGAGCCGAGATCGCACCACTGCACTCCAGCCTGGGCAACAAAGCAAGACTCTGTCTCAAAAAAAAAAAAAAAAAGTGCATGAGCCAGTGTTGAACTCCTCACTTCAGCCTATGAAGTAATTATAATTATTATCCCCACTTTGCAGTTGAAGAAACTGAGGTCCAGGGAGGAGGCTAAGGATCTTGCCAAAAGTCACATAGTAAGTGGCATGGCCAGGATTCAACCTCTGATGATCTGATTTTCAAGGCCAGAGCTCTTAACTACTGCACCACTGTATCTCTTGTGCACTGTGCCAGGTTCTGGAATTACAGAAGTTAGTATCTCTGTATTATATATGTGGGCTAGTATTGGCCTATAGCTCCCTCTATCAGTCAATCTGTCAAAAGCAGTTTATCACACATCGAATGAAAACTGTCCCCGTTCAGTGACCCACCAAATGAAGAATTAGTCTCTGCCTTCAAGGTGCTAAAGTCTTCAGGAAACAAATACGACTCTGAGCAGTGCGGTCCAAGGACCCCTGGGGAGTCCCTGAGATCCTCCCAGCAGGTCTTTTCTAACTGTGACTCTTTGTAAGGCTGAATTTTCTTCCTGTAGTTCATCTAAAACAACATACCACAACAGATTGAATGCAGTAGTGTGAGAATGCATTTTTCTTCTATTGAGCCAGAGGTTAAGGAATTTTCCCAAAATGTCACACAATGTTACTCTTCCAACTACATTTTTTTTTTTTTTTTTTTTTTTTGAGATGGAATCTTGCACTGTTGCCACAGCTGTAGTGCAGTGGCATGATCTCGGCTCACTGCAGTCTCTGCCTCCTGGGTTCAAGCAATTCTCCTGCCTCAGCCTCCCGAGCAGCTAGGACTACAGGCGTTCGCCACCACACTCAGCCAATTTTTTTGTATTTTTAGTAGAGGCAGGGTTTCACTATGTTGGCCAGGATGGTCTCACTCTCCTGACCTCGTGATCTGCCTGTCTTGGCCTCCTAAAGTGCTGGGATTACAGGCATGAGCCACCATGCCTGGCCCCAACTACATTTTTTTGTATTTTTGGAAGAAACAGCAATTTCCCATATAAAGGTTATGTTAACATATTATGGGTTTCTTATTGCTCTTTTTATATTAATTTAAAATAAATATGTAATCCCAGCACTTTGGGAGGCCAAGGAGGGTAGATCATGAGGTCAAGAGATTGAGATTATCCTGGCCAATATGGTGAAACCCCGTCTCTACTAAAAATATATATATATAAATTAGCTGGGCATGGTGATGCATGCCTGTAGTTCCAGCTACTCAGGAGGCTGAGGCAGGTGGAGGCTGGTGGAGGCTGCAGTGAGCTGAGATTGTGCCACTGCACTTCAGCCTGGCCACACAGCGAGACTCTGTCTTAAACAACAAACCTATATAATGCAGTCATTCCAGGAAACAAGCTAAAAGCCCATGGCCTGAACTTTGATAGGTCCACCCATTTTGCATTTCCAATCTTGCATTCTCCAATCCCCATTTCCTGCAGCAGCTCCAAGACATCACTGTTGCCCTTAAACCCTTTCCTCTTTTCAAGAACCAGTATTTGTCTGAACTCCCTTGAGAAAAACTTTTCACTCTGTTCCTGTGAACAAACTGCATTACCAATCTCCTTTAAGAGATGATAGCTAGACCTTCCTGAGCACACTGTGCTTTATACGCAGTATCTCGAGTAATAAATCTGACAACTCTATGAAGTAAGCACTAATTTTATCTCCATTTTATAAATGACAAACCTGAGGCCCAGAGAGGTTAAGCAGTTTGCCCAGGGTTACACAGCTAGGAACTGACAGAGCTAAGATTAAAACGCAACTTGAGACGGGCGCAGTAGCTCATGCCTGTAATCCCAGCATTTTGGGGAGCCCAGGTGGGTGGATCACCTGAGGTTGGAAGTTCAAGACCAGCCTGACCAACATGGAGAAACCTCATCTCTACTAAAAACGTAAAATTAGCTGGGCGTGATGGCGCCATGCCTGTAATCTCAGCTACTTGGGAGGATGAAGCAGGAAAATTACTTGAACCCGGGAGGTGGAGGTTGCAGTGAGCCAAGATTGTGCTATTGCACTCCAGCCTGGGCAACAAGAGCAAAACTCCCTCTCAAAAAAAGGAAAAACTCAACTTGAGGCCTAGTTCCCACTCTTGATCATGCATTATTATTCACCTGGCTCAGCGGCAGCAATGTGGTATGATTTGGATGCCTACAGGGGATTGCAGCTCTCAAAGCTCTTATAGATCATTTTTGTTGGGATAAGTTGCTGAAAACAAGCCAAGTCTGACTCCTAGAAGATATCATAACTTAAATTTACGGATGAAAGTAATGGCCGGAATCTGGAGCTCAGACCAGGTATCAGACTATACCAGGCGTCCCCAAACTTTTTACACAGGGGGCCAATTCACTGTCCCTCAGACCGCTGGAGGGCTGCCACATACTGTGCTCCTCTGACTGACCACCAGTGAAAGAGGTGCCCCTTCCTGAAGTGCGGCGGGGGGCCGGATAAATGACCTCAGGGGGGCCGTAGTTTGGGGACGCCCGGACTATACAGTAAGGAGCTATGAGTTTAGTACGAAATCTGATTTTCATGCAATTCTTAGAGTCCTAAATATGTATTGGTTGAGAACAAAGACAAGAATCAAATTAGAAAATACAAATTACAGAATTTACTGGTTCACCTACTCATTATACTCATTAGATGCACAGCTCAGCATGTTAATGAGTATACAGCTGCTGTGTGGTGGACACCTACTCTGTTTTATTTATTTATTATTTTATTTTTGAGTCAGGGTTCTGCTCTGTTGCCTAGGCTGGAGTGCCATGATGTCATCATGGCTCACTGCAATCTTGACCTCCTAGGTTCAAACAATTCTCCCCACCTCAGCCTCCTGGGTAGTTGGGACTGCAGGCATGGGCCGCCATACCTGGCTAGTTTTAAAATTTTTGTTTGTAGATATGGGGTCTCACTATGTTACACAGGCTGGTCTCAAACTCCTGGGCTCCAGGGATCCTCCCACCTTGGGCTCCCAAAGTGCTGGGATTACAAGTGTGAGCCACCATTCCTGACAGCTTTTTACATAGATAGAAAAGCAGAAGATCAGAACAATGATCTCCCAAGGAAAGAGCAGGATCTGAATCCAAATCTGTCTGACTTCAGGGACAGGACAGTATCTGTCTACCCTGTCTACCTTGTATCAGTGAATTCAATGTATCAATGCCAAGTCAGAGAACACATCTTGAGTTTTGTGGTTTTTGAACTCATTGATTTTTTTCTTTTTATTTTGAGATAGAGTCTTACTCTGTCTCTCAGGCTAGAGTGTAGTGGTGCAATCTTGGCTCACTGCAACCTCCACCTCCTGGGTTCAAGTGATTCTCCTGCCTCAGCCTCCTGAGTAGCTGGGATTACAGACATGCACCACCAGGCCTGGCTAATTTTTGTATTTTTAGTAGAGACAGGGTTTCATCATGTTGGCCAGGCTGGTCTCGAACTCCTGACCTCAAGTGATCCACTTGCCTCGGCCTCCCAAAGTGCTGGAATTAAAGGTGTGAGCTACTGTGCCCTGCTGAACTCACTTTCTTTTGTGAAAAATAATTGCCTCTGTGAGTGCAGAATGAATGTCAGTATTGGACATATAAGTAAACTGAATAGTGAAATTAACATTTGTATACTCACAGCTTTCAAAGAGTACTCAGAAATGGCATCCATCTGGTCTTGTCATTTTATCTTTGTATTTTTGATGAGATAGGAAGGCAGAGCAGGTATTATCATCTGTATGGAAGCCCAGAGATGAGTAACTTGCTCAAAGGCTGATGACTGCTCAGTGGCAGAGGGAATTAGACCTGGATGGCTGGTGGTAATTCTTTTCTCCATAAGTAGCACTACCGGCTGCAAACACATAGGTTCTTGCTTGTTCCACATAAATGTCCAGTCTCTTAACAGACTCCAGTGAAAAAAGGCTGACAAAGTAGCTAATGTGGGAAGTGAATGGCCTTTGATGCAATCATGCTCAGGTTCAAATCCTGGCTTTTTATGCTCTGATTTGGATGATTAACCTAAGTTCACTTTCTTCATCAGTCAAAATCGGAAACAACACTGATTCAATCAACATTTATTAAGAAACTCCAATGTGTCAGATAAGCCATTACTAGAAAGTCATAAAAGGCTGTTTGATACATTTTAATCGATAATTATTTTTTAGGCTAGTCATGATGGGTCATATCTAATTCCAGCACTTTGGGAGGCCAAGGCAGGAGAATTACTTGAGGCCAGGAATTTGAGACCAGCCTGGGTAACATACTGAGACTCCCATCTCTACAAAAAAAATTAAAAATTAGTTGGTGTGGTGGCACATGCCTGTAGTTCCAGCTACTTGGGAGGCTGAGGTAGGAGGATCGCTTGAGCCTGGGATGTCAAGGCTGCAGTGAGCTAAGATCACACCACTGCACTCCAGCCTAGGTGACGGAGCAAGACTGTCTTAATTTTTTTTTTTTAGGACAGGTGCAGTGGCTCATGCCTGTAATTGCAGCACTTTAGGAGGCTGAGGTGGGTGGATCACTTGAGGTCAGGAATTCAAGACCAACCTGGCCAACATAAAAAACCCTGTGTTGGTGCACACCTGCAATCCCAGCTACTTGAGAGGCTGAGGCAAGAGATTAACTTGAACCCGGGAAGTAGAGGTTGCAGTGAGCCAAGATCACACCACCGCACTCCAGCCTAAGCAACAGAGGGAGACTCTGTCTCAAAAAAAAAAAAATTTTTTTTTTTCAGTGACAGGATTTTAGATGTGACCCTGGAGATAAACTTAAAAAAGTTTTTTATCCACTACCTACCTCTCAGATAAAGGAGCTAAATTTTTTTCCTAATTAAAAAAAATTATTTTTTGTAGAGTCGGGGTCACACTAGTTAACCAGGTCTTAAACACCTGGGCTCAAGCCATCCTCCCAAAAGTGTCCCAAAGTTCTGGGATTACAGGCATGAGTCACTGTGCCTGGCCAAAGGAACTAAATCTTTTTTTTTTTTTTTTGAGACAAAGTTTCACTCTTGTTGCCCAGGCTGGAGTGCAATGGCTTGATTTTAGCTCACTGCAACCTCCGCTTCCCAAGTGATTCTCCTGCCTCAGTCTGCCAAGTAGCTGGGATCACAGCCCTGTGCCACCACGCCTGGCTAATTCTGTATTTTCAGTAGAGACAGGGTTTCTCCATGTTGGCCAGGCTGGCTCGAACTCCTGACCTCAGGTGATCCGCCTGCCTTAGCCTCCCAAAGTGCTGAGATTATAGGTGCAAGCCACCACGCCCAGCCGGAACTAAATCTTGAATGAACGTTGGACAAGAAATCGAATGTGGGGGTCTATGAAGGCCAGGTAAGAAGGGTATGGTAGCAGAGCTGGTGGGATAGGGACCCGCCAAGCCCTCAGCTGCACTCAACACTGTGCAAAGCAGGGAGAGCCCTGTGCAGCCAGGTGAATCAGGTGATTCTCTGTGGAGTCTCCCACAGTTTAAATATTGGAAATTTTTAAAAATTATAAAATATATGGACAAAAAAACATTTGAGTCAAATCTTGCCTGTAGGCTGCCCGTTTCCCAAGTTAGTTTTAGAGGAAAAGGGGCAGTATAGTAGCATGAAAATGGCACCTGCAAAGTCAAAACTTTGGGAAGATGAGCTCGGTCAGGGAGCCGCACATGATAAAGCTGGGGAAGTGCAAGTCAGGAGGCCAGAGAGCAATCCATCATGAGAGGTGACAGTGGGGCCCTGAGTACACCAGTGCACGTTATGACTGCTGCGGAGTGGGGCAAATCCCGGCATCAAGGACCAGAGCCCCACTCTGTAATCCCAACACTTTTAGAGGCAAGGCCGGAGGTTCATTTGAGCCCAGGAGTTCAAGACCAGCCTGGGCAAGACAGAGAGACCTGTCTATATTTAAAAAAAAAAAAAAAAAAAAAAGACTAGAGCCCTGCCCTTTCTACTCCATTAGCACAGGGGTCCAGGCAAGAGGAGCGCTGTTTAACCCTACCCCGGGATTTTGCTGTTCCACACATTAAATAGGAAAGACTGGCAAAGGCGAATTGATAGCAAGTGGATTTTATTTATAAAACAAAGCAAATACCATTTGGAATTAGAAAGCATTTCCTATTTACATTCATAACATTATTAATCAAAATTGTAAAAGTAGATTTACAGAGCAACAGGTAACAAAACAGGAAATGAAACGTACCAGAGACATTCTGAAAAGTTCCAAAGAAACACACACTAGCCTAAAAATCTACAGTTAAACCATGGTTGCAAAACAGGTTATATTTATTCCTGCATTTTCTCAATAAGTTCTTCCTTATATTTGCCTTTCTCTTTTCCAACTTGTCGAGACTTGGCTTTGCGTTCAAGAATTTTTTTCCTATCCTTGTCCAGTTTTAGCCTGGTGATAACCACCTGTTGGGAGTGAGAAAATAGATCTTTATTTCCATATTCTTACCAGCTATTGAGCAATACAGACATCATAAGTTAAGTAAGACCTCAACCATTCAGCCTTTAAGGAACTGAAACTCTCGAGGGAAAACAGACCCTATAACAACACAGTATCAAAAAGGAACACAAAGGATAAATAGCATGTTCCACTAGGCAGGCATGAGGGTCACAGGAAGATATATTCTCTCTTATCCCACTGAATATTATATAGTGGGGAGGTGATGCCTGAACACTTGGAAGCCTCTTGCAGTTTAAAGACACAGCCATCACCAAGAAAGGCAAAACAGAAAGGAGAAAGAAAAATCTGGATTATTGATGACATCACAAAGCTACTGAATCAATTGAGCCCACCTGGCCTACCTCAGCCACCTGTGCAGGGAGTACCAAAACACCAATAATTCTAACAGTATCAACATAGTCCATGACTGCTGTTGCCACTCAGTCCTTGACCATACCTTGCTCGGGTGAATACCCACGTGGACTGTGGTGCCATTGGCCTTCTCACGCTGCACCCGCTCGATGTAGATGACGTATTTCTTTCTGTACACCTGGACTACCTTGCCAATCTGCTGCCCTTTGTAGTGTCCTCGAACCACCTAAGAGAAAATACAAAAGAGAATTCCCCTCCATTTGTAATGCATGATCATAATGAGGAGGCTAACCATCAGGAACACATGGGCTAAACATACAATTTTGCACAAAAACAGCTTAATCCTGGGAGTCAAGAGTTAGCTATTTTTCTGGTATAAATCTGTGCTGTGTTATGTTGGCTGGAAATTTTTTCCCTGAATCCCACAAAAATGTGTGATATAGGCTTTAGAAAAAAAAGGAGAATACAAACCTACATACAGAATATACTCTGAACTATATATGTATGTCAAGTATCCCTTATCCAAAATGCTTGAGACCAGAAGTGTTTTGGATTTAGGGTTTTGTGGGATCTTGGAATATCTGCATTAGTAGCTAAGCACCCCAAATCTGAAAATCTGAAATCCAAAAAGCTCCAAAGAATACTTCCTTTGACCATCACATTGAGACTCAAAGTTTCAGATTTTGGAGCATTCTGAATTTGAGATACTCAAACTGTATGTGTGTGCATGTGTGACTATGTATTTATACGTAATATATATGTATATGTATATATGTCACATATATGTATATATGTGTATATATGTCACATATATATAAAAACACATTTCATGTATATATAGTATGATGCAGTGTGATGAAAATATATATAAATATCGATAACAGCTGCCATTAGGTAGGAAGTACCCTTAGCTTTCCATCCCTCTCAAACATCTATCCCCTCATCATCTTTAAAGCCAAGCTCCTTTGGACTGTCTTTTCTCACCTTCACCTTCTCACCTGGTACACTCATCACCTTACTGTGTAAGTGACTTCCATCCCACCACTCACTGAAGGCATTCCAGCCACAGCCACTGGTGCTGACCTTGTTGTCAGATCTGTTAAATACCTTATCCTCTCTGTACTTGATGGTTCCACAGAATTTGACATTCTTCTCTTGGCTGCTTTAACACCACACTTAACATGGTTTCCCATTCTCTCTGGTCACATTAATCTCTTAGAAGCTCTTCCAAAACAAGGAAAGAAGGTTTTTGCTTGGTTGACATACTCTTTCATTAAATTTTACTATTATTATTAAATAATTAAATGGTCTGAAGCAATGAAGGCACTCTCTGGTGGCTCTGACCCCTACCTCTGGCCTAACATATCTGAAGGGTCACACTACTTGCCATAGTCCTGAGGCATGTGAGTCTGTGACTGCCCCACCGCCATGAACACATGACCTTCTCAGGCAAAGGTATCTGAGCACTACTAGCGCCTGGAGGGAGACGTACCTGGACCTCGTCATCCTTGCGGATGGGCATGGAGCGGACATTGTACTTCTGCCGCAGCTCCTTGGAGAGCGGGGATGACATGATCTTCCTGCGCACGTGCGAGGGAGCATTGAAGTGACGTTTGCGGTTTTTGCTGCGGTCCGAGGTCACGAAGGGATTGAACTTCATGGTGACCCTCTACAAAGGGCAGAGAGAGAGGGAATGAAGGTGCGCTCCGTGGGTTACAGGGGCCTCTTCTCGACCCAACACACGTCTCCCCATCCCCGCACAAAGGCTCTACGGGGGAGGTGGCCTCTGAAAAGGCAACTGAGGGAGGAGAAAGGGACATGTGAGTGGTCGATCACATAAAGTGAGACGTGTGTTGGTCACATACTGACAAAGGGGTCGTGGGGAGAGGTTGGTACAGGGACCCAGAGGCTGAGGAAGGAATGTTAGGATTAGGCAGCAATGAATGGTCGGGAGGTCACGCAGAGAGAGCTTTGGGGTGGTATGGGTCCCCGCGACACATACGGGAAGGTCTCGCAGGGCAGTGGGCTTCAGAGTCCGAAAAAAATCTCCAGCCTCGACTCAGCCGGCTGTCAGCGGCCTCAGGACGCGAGCACACAGGGCCGGAAGTGAGGCTTCCTTGCCGCGCAAGCGCAGAAAGATAGCGATGCCTCATTTCCGTCGGAGTGAAGCAGAATGGCGCCCTCTGCGGCTTGGGGTGGGATCGCAGCGTCTCATTCCTAGGTCTCTCACCTACTGCACACTCTCTTTGCCCGCGTTTCCCTCCGCAGAGGAGGCTCCAGAGGTCGTCTAGGCGTATATAGATTGTCTGGTGTTTTATTTATTTTTTATTTTATTTGTCGAGATAGGATTTCACTCTGTCGCTCAGGCTGGAGTGCAGTGGTACAAACACGATTCACTACGGCCTCAACCTCCCAGGCTCAAGCAATCCTGCCTCAGCCTCCTGAGTAGCTGGAACTACAGATGTGCGTCACCACACCGGGCTAATTTTTTTAATTTTTATTTCGCAGAGATAGAGTTTCACTGGGTTGCCCACGCTGGTCTCAGACTCTTGGGCTCAAGCAGTCCTCCTGCCTCGGGCTCCCAAAATGATGGGATTACAGGCTTTGGTCACCATGCACCGCCTGTCCTGTGTTTTAAACATTATGAGGCTCCAAATGCCATCTGTAGAGCAGCTTCTTCAGAATCACAGAGCAGCCTGCTCAAAATACAGATTTTCAGGCCCCACCACAGTCCCGCAAAACCAGATAGTGGTAGGATAGGGACACATCTGAATTTAAAGCAGCATTCTTCCCCTACCCTCCAAGATTTGGAGGTGCACTAATGCTTGAGGATTACTGTGATTCAAAAACCTGGCTCTGCAAAACTTTCCCCTAGTTGTTTAGCCCTGTTCAGAAGAGTGGGGTTTTAGAATCAGACTGGACCCAAGTACCTCTTCCTTTGGCTGGTCCTAGGGTGACTGCCCACCACCCCCTCCCTGCCATTTCAGTCTTGGTTTTCTCTTTTTTTGTTTTTTTGAGACTGAGTTTCATTCTTGTTGCCCAGGCTGGAGTGCAGTGGCATGGTCTCAGCTCACTGCAACCTCCCCCTACCAGGTTCAAGCGATTCTCCTGCCTCAGCCTCCAGAGTAGCTGGGATTTCAGGCGCCCCCTCACCATGCCCAGCTAATTGTTTGTATTTTTAGTAGAGACAGGGTTTCACCATCTTGGCGAGGCTCGTCTTGAACTCCTGACCTCAGGTGATCTGCCAGCCTGGGCCTCCCAAAGTGCTTCGATTACAGGCGTGAGCCACTGTGCCTGGCCAGTCTTGGTTTTCTTGTCTATAAAGTGGGGATGATCTTAGTAGGTACTTCATAGGTTTGCTATGACGATTAAATAAATTAATCCCTTTAGAGTGTTTGGAACAGTGCCTGGCACGTAGTACTATTTCTTCTTTCTTTTTTTCTCGTTTCTTTTTGAGACAGCATCTAGCTCTGTCTCTCGGGCTAGCGTGCAGTGCAGTGATCTCTCACTGAAACCTCTGCCTCCCAGTCTGAAGCCATCCTCCCCACTTAGTCTCCCAAGTAGCTGGGACTACAGGCAGTCGCCACCACGCCGGACTAATTTTTGTATTTTTTTTTGTAGAGTCAGGGGTGGGGGGGGTCTCACTTTGTTGCCCAGGCTGGTCTTGAACTCCTGAGCTGAAGCCATCCGCCTGCCTTGGCCTAACAAAAGTGTTGGGATTACAAGCATGAGCCATAGCGCCTGGCCAATGCTATTTCTAATAAAAGGAGAGGCCTATGTGTGGGGCTTGCTCCAGGACAGACCTAAGGCTGGACTTCACATTAACCTGAGTCCTCACATTCAGACTCTTATCATCGCTTCTCGATGATGCACACTGTAAGCTTTCCGTGTGCAATGCACCAAAGTAGCTGGGGCTCCGGGTGTCCTACCCCTACCTTTTTTTTTTTTTTTTTTTTTTTTTTTTTTTAAGCGTCTGGGTTTCATTGTGTCACCCATGCTGAAGTGCAGTGGTGCAATCATAGCTCACTGCCGCCTTGAACTTCTGGGCTCAAGCAATCCTCGCTCCTTAGCTTCCTGAGTACTGGGACCACAGGCCCCCAGCACCACTGTGCTCGGCTGTTCATCTACTTAACTCCTGGCCTCAAGAGATCCTCCCCACCTCGGCCTCCCAAAGTGTTGGGATTACAGGGGTGAGTCGCCGCCCCCTCCCACCTCTACTTTTTTCTGTCTCTGGGATTCGGCGGCCGCCGCACGCCTGCGGGTTTGTGACCGTCGCCCCGCCCCTCTCCTCTAGACCACGCCCCTCTCATGCAGACCCCGCCCACTCCGGCCTCCCCGCTCCCACCTGTGGCCCTCGTGGCCCTTTCTGCCAGCACCTGGCCCCGCCGAGTCTCTCCCGAGCTCCGCGTTTCGTCTGCCGACCTCCGGAGGCATGCCTCGAGGCGCGGGCGCCACCCAACCACTGGCTAGGCCCATACTGTCCGCAGACCCGGGTATAAAAGGTCTCCGGTCGCGGTTGCCCTGTGAGGGAGACGACAACCACGCCCTCTCCGTGGTCACCGTGGTGGCGGAGAGAGAGGGCTCTGAGCCTGGGCTTTCTTCAGGTTAAGAACCCACGGGGTTTATTCTATGCAAGGTATTATTTGTTCACCAATTTTAGCCCTCCCTTTCTTTGATTCATTCCATACCTATTGAACGCCAACTTAGTGACAGATGCCGGGATGCTGAAACTCCGAGAGGAAGATGTCTTGCAAGCCAAACATCCACACTCAGGCAGGTCGCGTGCTCTCTCCTAGTTTATCAGTGTTCCCTGACGTGTGGTAGTGAAATTGTTAAACAGCCGCGGCCGGGCGAGGTGACTCACACCTGTAATCCCAGCACTTTGGGAGACCGAGGCGGGCGGATCACGAGGTCCGGAGTTCGAGACCAGCCTGGCCAACATAGTGAAACCCTGTCTCTACTAACAATACAAAAAAAAAAAAAAAAAAAAAAAAAAAAAGCTGGGCGTGGTGGCGGACATCTGTAATCCCAGCTACTCGGGTGGCTGAGGCAGGAGAATCGCTGGAATCTGGGAGGGGGAGGTTACAGCGAGCCAAGATCACGCCATTGCACTCCAGCGTGGTGGACAGTGTCTCGAAACAAACAAACAAACAAAACAAGAAAAAAAAAAACCACCCGAATTTACTAATACTAGGTTTTGTTCTGGGCCCCTCACAGTCAGTTGGAGACCTCTGGAGAATGGCCACACCTGGGCTGTTTGCAGAAGCCTGGGCAGCAGAGCAAGCAGAGTCAAAGCAGGTGAGGCAGTATCAGCTGAGGGACCACCCAGCTGTGTGTGTACCCAGGCTCCAAGAATAAGGAGGTTGGGGGGCAGTCCTAAGAAAGGAAGTCATTGCCCATCAGCAACCCAGGAGCAGATGCTGCTGTGAGGGTGCACACACAGAAACGGTCAGAGGTTCTCCTCAGAACAGTCTTTAGGTGTTAGTCAAACCCATACCCCACCCCAAGAAGTTCATTCATTCCCTCACTCACTGGCTCTCTCTGTTCATTCACTCACTTCTCTATCACATATCCATTTATTGTCATTCACCTACTTATTTACTCATACATTCATTTATTCGCTCATCAATTTATTTGGTACTTACATGGAGCCCGGTGCAAGGCTTGATTTAAGAGATCTAGGGAGGAGTGCGCCCAAGAAGCTCAGAGCCTCACTGGTGAAGGAAAGTCATGTGAGGACAGATCTGGAGAACCCAAGATCTTCAGGGAGTATCTATGATTAAGCAGGGTAGGGAAGGCTTTTTGTTTTGTTTTTAACATGCTGTGTGGTTCAGTAACATTAAAACAGGCACAATGACATCCTAGATGACAAGAGCTGGAGGCACTCATTCTAATGATGTAGTGGGACTGGCTGTCTTGTCTTATGCCCAGCCCTGGAAACATGTGCAGGCACTGGTATAGAAGCTCAAGCACCTAGCACAGAGGAAGTGTCTGGTGAGTATTTTTATTTTTTGGAGGCAGTGGCTACATGGGGATTTGCTTCAGCTCTGGCACCCAAATCAGCTTGGGTTTGGATCTCTGCCACTTCCTGGCTCTTTGGCTTTGAAAACGATATTCAGCATCTTGGTCACTCACTTTATTCCTATCTGAAAAATGGGAAGAATGATAGGACTTACCTCATTGGTTTGGTGTCAGGATTTTTTTTTTTTTTTCTTTTTTGAGAAGGAGTCTCGCTCTGTCACCCAGGCTGGAGTGCATGGTGCTATCTAAGCTCATTGCAACCTCTGCCTCCTGAGTTCAAGTGATTCTCCTGCCTCAGCCTCCTGAGTAGCTGGGACTACAGACATGTGCCACCACGTCTGGCTAATTTTTGTATTTTTAGTAGAGACCGAGTTTCACCATATTGGTTAGGCTGGTCTTGGAACTCCTGACCTCAAGCAATCCACCCGCTTCAGCCTCCCAAAGTGCTGGGAATACAGGTGTGAGTCACCACACCCAGACTGGTGTCAGGATTAAATGAATCCTAGTACAATGCCTGGTACAGAGGAAGAACTTAATAAATGTTAGAATTTATTTATTTATTAGATGAATAATCATGGCTCTTCATAATGGGCTGAGCATTTACTGTCAGGCATTGTGCTAACAGGTTTACAAGGATTAGCTCATTTCAGTCTGTTAAATAACAGTATGAACTGTCCCTGTTACAGGTGAGAAAACAGGCTCCGAGTGAGATGGGAACAAAGGATGGACATTAGATGCTCGATACGGTTATTATTTGTTATCTCGCAGCCAATAAAGATAATGCGATCCATATTTATTAGCCTAGGAAGATGTCTATTAAGTGAGGGCTATGCTACACAATAATGTGAACAGTACCATCCCATTTTGCTTATCAAAAGGCATCGCTAAAATGTGATCATTAAATGATCATCTCTGATTAGTGGGATTATGGGTGACTTTCATTTTCCCCTTTTACTTTCATTTATATTTTATGATTTTCCTCGAGGGGGCTTGTGAGCCTGTTTTGTGTAATTAAAATTACATTTTGAAGACTAAAAAATTTTAAGAATGCTATCCCTGCTAATGTTTAATTTAGATTTTCTCCGCAGGTTGTTTTAAAAGAAAAATAAAACCAGACAAGGCACTTCCTGCTCTGACCACCCCTATTTCCAGTTTTCCCTTTTGGCACAGCAAAGATGACCTTGGGACTGAGATGGAACCATGTTAAACTTCGTAAGCCCAGAGTCAGGCAGACCTGGGTTTGAATTCCATCTTTACTAATTGCGTGACTCACTGTGTGGCCATGACAAGTTACCAGGTCTCTCTGTTTCCTCCTTCCTAAAAAGGAGATAACATCCATCTCGAAAAAAGATCAGGCCTGAAGAGCAGTCACTCTTGCCTGGCACGCAGAGAATGCCAAATCCTATCAATGACTGGCCAGAATGAAGCGCATGACCTCATCCCTACATAACTGACAGGAAACAGCTGCTGGGGCAAGAAAAAAGCGTCTACAGTGAGTGTCTTTGTCCACACACATCCTCACTCACGTTCCTGGACTACTGCATCTATCTGCTGCAGCAGCTAATGAACCTTCTGGAATTAAGTACCAGTTTCTTAAAAAGGGATTGAGACCTCCAGTGGCCTGCCAAATTGTTTCTGGCAAGAATTTAAAAATTATTTGTAACATATAGTAATAAAAACTAACCACAGAATGGGCGCCGTGGCTCATGCCTGTAATCCCAACACTTTAGGAGGCTGAGGTGGGTGGATCGCCTGAGGTCAGGAGTTCAAGACCAGCCTGACCAATATGGTGAAAGCTGGTCTCTCTTAAAAATACAAAAATTAGCCAGGCATGGTGGTGGGCGCCCATAAACCCAGCTATTCAGGAGGCTAAGGCAGGAGAATGGCTTGAACTCTGGAGGTGGAAGCTGCAGTGAGCTGAGATTGAGCCACTGCACCGCACTCCAGCCTGGGTGACAGAGTGAGACTCCATCTCAAAAAAAAAAAAAAAAAAAACAACAACAAAAAAGAAAAAAACAACAACAAAAAAAAAGAAAAACAAACAAACACACACAACCACAGCTACTATTAATGAGCTAGTGCTACACCCCGTTTCTTCCCAGGTTCCCCTCCCTCTCTAATCCCTGCCCACCCCAGCCAGTGTTGGCTGCAACACTTCAGCTTCTCCCCTCACGAAGCACGTCTCCAGCGACACATCTTCTGCAATACCTTCCCAGGGAAGCCATTTCTGCCTGGACCACCACAGCTCCCAACCTATCACACACCTCTGTAGGGTTTTGCTCTATAATCCTGACTTAGAAATCCTCTTATATTGAAACCACTGTAATGGCTCAAATCCACATCTGGTTAGACAATTGGAAAACTTCATTGAAAGGTGAAATAAAAATGGCATCCATCCCTTAAATGTATGTCAATGTAAAACACATTGGACAATGACCCAGGGCTAAGGCTTTACCACTGAGAAACTCGTATCCGTGTTCACCTTCATTTTCTTCACATAAACCAACCAAAGAGCTTTAGTCGTTTCTCTCTTTCTCTGTCTTTCTCCCTCTCCACGCTTCCCTCCCTCCTTCTCTCCCTCCCTCCCTCTCTCTTTCTTTTTTGAGACAGGGTCTCAGGCTAGAATGCAGTAGCTAGATCTTGGCTCACTGCAGCCTCTACCCGCCACCACCCCGACCATAGCCTCCCCACATAGCTGGGACTACAGGTATGTGCCACCATGCCCACTAATTTTTGTATTTTTTCTAGAGACGGGGTTTCATCATGTTGCCCAGGCTGGTCTCAAACTCCTGGGCTCAAGCAATGCTCTCACCCTAGACTCCCCAGAGCGCTGGGATTACAGGCGTGAACCACCACACCAGGCCGCCCAAGTCTTTTACAGTAGTCTTGTTCATTTCTATTCAGTGGAATTTTGAAGAGGGGGTAACAATTCACCTTGATCAAATCTCTCTAAAGCATTCAACTTAGTTTTACGAGGTTCATTTCTCATAGTTCATTGGTTTAACTAATAGTTCACCAAATCACATTCTAACAGTATAAAAGCACAACGGGCATAAACAGGTTTGAGAACACACGTAACTTGAGTATCAGGATGTAAGAGAGCGAGCATGGGGAGACGGAATGAAGAATTTCTCGCAGACTGATTCTCTCCCACATTCATCACTGGTGTGTTTGTCCGTGTTAGTGCTGTTCTGATGAAGGTCTTATGGGACTGGACAGCAAAATGGGAAAATCCATGGAAGTCCATCGCTCATAGCTGATGATGATCTCTCTTTGCTGAGCTTAGGGTTGAAAAAGGAGTGCCAGGTCCTTTGAAATCAAGAATTTATGAATCACCTTTCATTTATGGAGCCCTTAGCTCAAAGCTCTGAAGAAGAATGTTAGCCTTTTTCTCAAGAAGATTATATTCTATTTAGGAATGCTCATAATGGTACAATCAGCATTTTTGAAAACTTACTGTGTACCAGGAATAAACACTCTTCTACATAGACAATCTCACTCTAATATAACTTCTTTGCGCATATTATAGATTCTATTTCCAAAACAGCCCTATGTGGTAGTTTCATTACTATCATGATTTTTACCCAACAAATGTGAAGCACTGAGAAGTTAAGGATCTGGACTGAGGCTGCACAGCTAGAAGGTGGCAGACCCAGGGACATTCTGTAGGGACTCAAAGGAAGGGCTTAATCTAAGGAGGCTTGATTTTCTTTCCTTTTTTTTTTTTTTTTTTTTTTTTGAGATGGAGTTTTGCTCTTGTTGCCCAGGCTGGAGTGCAACAGTGCGATCTCAGCTCACTGTAACCTCCACCTCCCAGGTTCAAGCAATTCTCTTTACCTCAGCCTTCCGAGTAGCTGGGATTATAGGCACCTGCCACCACACCCAGCTAATTTTTGTATTTTTAGTAGAGATGGGGTTTCATCATGTTGGCCAGGCTGATTTCGAACTCCTGACCTTAGGTGATCCACCCGCCTTAGCCTCCCAAAGTGCTGGATTACAGGCGTGAGCCACTGTGCTTGGCCAGAGGGGGTTTGACTTTCTGATTATCCGCACAGATCTCCTTCTCAACTCTTCTATCTTCTCTCCTCTAGAAGTGAATTCCATTCAGCTGTGATTCCAGTCTCTGGGTTACCCAGCCCTAGTCAGGGTAGAAAGAATCACACCGTAGTATTTCTGAAAATCAGCCTTTTAATCTAGTTGAACCCAATGAGTGGGGGAAGAAGTAAAACATTTTTTTCCCTTGAGATTTTGATTCTAAGAATAACAGGTCAGTGTTTCTTCCATAGGAAACTGACATCCCCTATGTCCTCAGAGTTTTTTTGTTTTTCAAAAAAATGCATAAAAGTAGAATTTCAACTCATGTGCATGCCACACATTTCCATCCCCACCCCACCCTGCCCCACCCTCTACAGGCACACATATTCACACACCAAAGGGACTCCTTTCTTGTAACTGGGGAACAGAATGTAAAAAAAGAAATCCATCCAAGTGGCCACAGATACCAGAGATAACCAAATGCATTTACACTCACGACATCAGTCAACTCATATGCACAAGGAGAAGCTTCTCCAATTGAAGCTTAGAGCCAAAAATTACAAATGGCAGAGACTCGAGCTATCCATAAGATAATTTTAAAAATCCTTCCACTGGACACTCCCCTTCATTACAAAAGTATGCAAACCATCTTGCTATAAATGGAAAACAGGTGGCTGGCTCTCTCCCCGGGACATGAGGGCATAGCTAAAATTCCCTGGGTGGAATTAATGCCTGGACCATTGCCCCTCCCTTTCAGGACAAAAGGGAAAGGATGAAGACGGGCAGCAAGGTAGGGACCCATCTCAGGGGCAGGCGGGGCACCCTGGAGCTGCCCCCGGCGCTGGGAACGTGTTGGCATGTGACCCGCTGCTGGGGGAGCACAGTGGCAAGTGGGCCATGACCGGGCTGCAGAGAGACCCAAGTGCTCTGCACCCGTAGGGAGTCCAGAAGGTGGAGGTCCACAGACGGGACAGGGCTGGCCTGATTTGCTTCCTCCACCTAAGGCCTTGGGACTGATGGCATCCGTCTGAGAGAGGCTGCACAATTATTTTAGGGTTGCAGGAAGGACGCTTCCCAGCTAGACATAAGCGCACAAGCAATGTCTATCTGGAGGTCAAAGGATGATTTCCCCTTCACGCAACCCCCACTCCCTGCCACTGCAGATCCCAGCAGATCGGTGGGGGTCTTGGCAGTGGGAACCAGCCCCTTCACCAAGAAATGCTGTTGCCACACAGCACACAGGCTGAGGCACATTGGTGGGGGGTTCAGAGGAACAAGGAGAGGAGAGGAAGAGAAATCTGTGACCCGCCTTGTGACTGGTGGGCAGATTCAAGTTTCTACTGCTGCTGCTGAGCAACTGGGCCTCTGCTTCTTGGGAGAACAAGAAAGGGGTGGGGGTAAATACTTGAGGCCTGGGCTCTAAGTTGGGCAGGAAGAGATGGGGTAGAAGTCAGGGTTCCATCTATAGTGACAAACTGCAGGGGCTTACTTGGAAAGTACCATCCTTCGTGAAAGGTGCCGGGTGTATAAAGGAGTACCTTTGGGCAGCCTGGTCCCAAAGCTAAGAGCCCAGGTCTGGTGCCTCCGAGGCAGGTTGGCTGCCCAGGGGAGAAACCAAATGATTAGTGTGTGCACACAGTGGGGGCTGCAAGATTGTCAAAGCCTGGCTGAAAGCTCATCAATGTGCATTCTGGAATGTTCCCCTAAGAGGGAAGAGACTGCAGCTCTCCTGGGGGGGGTCCCCAAGATCCCTGGACTCGCCACCCCTTGCCTGACTCTGGTCTTGGTGCTCCCCAGGGAAAGGGGAACCACAACTTCAGGCAGTGTAATCTGTCTAAAATGAAACGCGGAGAAAAGAGGTAGCTGCGAAACCTTGAGCCACCCTCTATTTTCCCCTACCTCCCACACACACTTTGGGACACAGCCAGATTTGGGCTGAAGGCCAAAGGAGACAGGGCGCTGGAGGCAAGGCAGGCGGTGCCCGGGGTCCTCGGCCATTAGGCTGGGTGCAGCATCAATGCATCTTGCCCAGCTGGATCTTCTTCCAGGCCTCGGAGGCTGTGAAGATGCACGAGTCCAGGATGCCGGCGACGGTGAAGGTCCCGCCAATGATGGCACAGATCTGCAAGAGGGCAGGGGTGGGGTGGGAGTGGCAGAGGTCAGTGCTGGAGGGTGCGCCAGGCCAGACCCCAACCACAGCATGAGATGATGGGTTCTGCAAGGGCAGACACTGCCCCGTGAAGCCCGTAATGCCCACTACATGGTCACCAAGAGTCCAGAACATACTCAGGGCTCAAAGAAAATCAATTGCTGGATGGTGGATTTAATAATAATAATAAAATAATTATCACCAACATGAGCTCCTTTAATTCCCATATTCACCCTCTGTATGAGGAAGGGAATTATTAGACCATTCCTCACAGCGGAGGAAACTGAGGTTCCTTAGGTGACTTGCCTCGGTTCACCACGTAAGTAGCAGAGATGCGACTTGAACGCAGGTACATCTGGAGCCTGTGGTCTTAGCCTCTACTCTGAATTGATCACATATTCACAATCCCATTTGCAGATGAAGATAATGGAGTTTCTGAAAGGCAGTCCCAGGGGCCCAAGGTCACACAGCCAAGAAGTGGCATCCTGGGACCCGATACGTAGTCAGCAAATAATCATACCAACAAATGCAAAATCACAACCAAGGCAAGTGTTGCAGAGGAGAGAGAGGCCTTTGGTGCTACCAGGAAGCTTTTATTAGGGCAAGGTTTCTAATGCCGCTATTGACATTTGGGACCAGAGAATTTTTTGCCATAGCGGGTGTCTTTTGCAGTGAAGGATGTTTAGCATCCCTCTGAGTTATTTATTTAAATGCCCCTTAAATGTGGCAATGGGGGGAAAAGCAAGGGTCACATGCACTGTGTGACCTCGGACAAGTTACTTCCCTCTCTGTACCCCAGAGAGGCCTCTACCCAGGAGATGCCCGTAGTCCCCGCTTCTCCATGTTGTGACAACCACAATGTCTCCAAACATTGCCAAATGTCCCCAGAGGTCAAAATTGCCCCTGGTTGAGAATGGTGGTAGCCGGGGGATGATAATGAATGTCACCTGTTACACGGTACTTCATAACGGTCTGCCACAGAATAATATTCTAACCACAACAAAATACACAATACTTACGCTGCACCTTCCCTGGGCCAGGTGGTTTGAAGTGCTCCATGTCTACCAGCCCAGTGAATCCCCAACTCAACCCTAGGCGGTAGGTACTATTCTTAGACCTATTTCACAGCCAAGGAAACTGAGGCACAGAGACCCTGAATCCCTCATTCAATGCCACAGCAAGTGGCTGAACAGGATTTCAAAACTGGAGTCTGTGCTCTTAATGTAACACCCTGTTGCTTCTCAGGCACAAAACACTCACCTACTTGAATTACAAAGCTTTGCAGCTGTCAGAACACCATTTAGGACTAATCAAACTAACGTTATGTTTTACCCCAAGTGTTATGGCCTACAAACTGTATTCTGATGAATTCAGAGAATCAAAGCATGGATGATGGAAGACAAGTTCATAGAAGGTTTGCAAGGAAGCTTATTTATCTGTAGGGACAGGGTCTCACTCTGTCACCCAGGCTGCACTGTAGTGGTGTGATCATAGCTCACCGCAGCCTCCAACTCCCAGGCTCAAGTCATTCTCCTGCCTCAGTCTCCGGGGTAGACAGGATTAGCCACCATGCCTGGTTAATTTTTTTAATTTTTAATTTTTAGAGATGAGGTCTCACTGTGTTGTCCAGGCTGGTCCCGAACTCCTGGGCTCCAGTGATCTGCCTGTCTCAGCTCTGTAGAGTGCTTGGATTACAGGCATGAACCACTGCTCCAAGCCTTGCAAGAAAACTTTCAACAGGGAGAGAGATCCAAGATGGCTGATCACTAGCAGCTCGGGATTGTAGCTCCCAGTGAAAGCGCAAAGAACGAGAGGACGCCACACCTTCACATGAATTCTTGTTGCTCACGCACCAGGAGATTCCCAGTGGAGGAGCCCCACGGGTCGCCAGCGCAACTCTTGTGACCAGCGAGGTGGTTTTGCCGGCACCTCAGAGCGTCGGTTCTTGGTGCAGAGTCAGAAAAGCACCATCAATCTTAACGCCGCTGATTTAGTCGGCGCAGTGGGTTGCTCAGATTTCGGCGCTGAGAATCAATAAGTCGGACGTCCACTCGGAAACTCAATTACAAAGACAGTAAATACAAAGACCACAGATGGATAAATTTATAACGAAGGGAAGAAAACAGCCAAGAAAGGCTGAGAATACCCAAGATCAGAACGCCTCTTCCTCAGCAGGAGATCCCAGTTCCTCATCAGCAACGAAACAAGGCTTGATGGAGAATGAGTGTGTTCCAATTACAGAAGCAGGCTTCAAAATGTGGATAATGAGAAACTTCTGTGAATTAAAAGAACTTGTTCTAACCCAATCCAAAGAAACTACCAACTTTGAAAAAAGGTTTGACGAAATGTTAACAAGAATACACAATTTAGAGAGGAACATAAGTGAATTGAGGAATATAAGTGAGTTGATGGAGCTGAAAAACACAATACGAGAACGTCGTGAAGTATGCACAAGTTTTAACAGCCGAATTGATCAAGCAGAAAAAAGGATATCAGAGGTCGAAGACCAACTCAATGAAATAAAACGAGAAGCCAAGATTAGAGAAGAAAGGATAAAAAGGAATGAGCAAAGTCTCCAGGAAATATGGGACTATGTGAAAAGACCTAATCTACGCTTGATAGGTGTACCTGAATGTGACGAAGAGAATGAATCCAAGCTGGAAAATACGCTTCAGGATATTATTCAGGAAAATTTTCCCAACCTAGTAAGGCAGGATAATATTCAACTCCAGGTAATACAGAGAACACCACAGAGATATTCCTCAAGAAGAGCAACTCCAAGGCACATAATCGTCAGATTCACCAGGGTTGAAATGAAGGAGAAAATACTAAGGGCAGCCAGAGAGAAAGGTCAGGTTACCCACAAAGGGAAGCCTATCAGACTTACAGCAGATCTCTCGGCAGAAACCCTACAAGCCAGAATAGAGTGGGGACCAATATTCAACATCCTTAAAGAAAAGAACTTTCAACCAAGAATTTCACATCCAGCCAAACTAAGCTTCATAAGTGAAGGAAAAATAAAGTTTTTTGTGAACAAGCAAGCACTCAGAGATGTCATCACCACCAAGCCTGCTTTACAAGAGCTTCTGAAAGAACCACGACACATAGAAGGGAACAAACAGTATCAGCCTTTCTAAAAAAATACCAAAAAGTAAAGAGCATCAATATAATGAAGAATTTACATCAACTAATGGGCAAAACAGCCAGCTAATATTAAATGGCAGTATTAAACTCACATATATCATTATTAATTCTAAATTTAAATTGACTAAATCCCCCAATCCAAAGACAGGCAATTTGGATAAAAAACTAAAACCCATCGGTATGCTGCATCCAGACCCATCTCACATTCAAGGATACACAAAGACTCAAAACAAGGGCTGGAGAAAGATTTACCAACCAAACGGAGAGCAAAAATAAATAAATAAAAAGCAGAAGTTACAATTTTTGCCTCTGATAAAATAGTTGTTAAAGCAACAAAGATCAAAAGAAGCAAAGAAGGACATTATATAATGATAAAAGGATCAACGCAACAACAAGAAGAGCTAAAGATCCTAAATATATACGCACCCAATACAGGAATACCCAGACGTACAAGACTTATAAAGAGACTTAGACTCCCACACAATAATAGTGGGAGATTTCAACATTAATATTAGACAGATCAATGTGACAGAAAATTAACAACGATATCCAGCACTTGAACTCAGATCTGGAACAAGTAAATGTAATTAATGTTTATAGAACTCTCCACTTTACACAAAATATACACTCTTATCAGTACCACATCATATCAACTTAGAAGTTTAAACGAAATGTTGGTTGGCTCCTTGTTTGTTACTCTCTTCCCTCATTTTCTTTCATGTCTCCATTATTAAGGACAATTACAGGCATACCCATATTTAGACTGCATTCTAGCCCGGGCAATAAAGCAATACCCCCATCCTCTCTCCCTCTTCCTCTTTCTTTCTTCCTCTTCTTTATTCTTTTTCTTATTATTCTTTTTGTCATTCTCTCTTAAAAAAAAAAAAAAGAAAACTTTCAACATATTTTCCCCTTGAACATCAACTTTATGTCATTCATAAGAATCAGCACCTCCCTGGCTCACCCCTGTAATCCCAGCACTTTGGGAGGCCGAGGCGGGCAGATCACAAGGTCAAAAGATTGAGACCATCCTGGCCAAAATAGTGAAACCCTGTCTCTACTAAAATACTAAAATTAGTTGGGTGTGGTGGCACCAGCCTGTAGTCCCAGCTACTTGGGAGGCTGAGGCAGAACTGCTTGAAGCCGGGAGGTGGAGGTTGCAGTGAGCTGAGATCGTGCCACTGCACTCCAGCCTGGCACCTGGCGAAAGAGTGACACTCTGTCTCAAAGAAAAAAAAAAAAAAAAAGAACCAACACCTCCCATCCTAGGAGCGGCCATAGGCCTTGGAGCACCAAGGGAAGGTGCCAACCAACACCTCCCATCCTAGGAGCGGCCATAGGCCTTGGAGCACCAAGGGAAGGTGCCTCGTCACTGATGTACCCCCTGGGTACAGAGAGGGAAACAACTTGTCTGAGGTCACACAGCATGTGACGCTCACTCTTCCCACCCCCATGCCACACTTAAGGGGCATTTAAATGACCACAGGACTCAGAAGGAGTCAACAGTTGTGTGACCCCAGAGGCCATCAGCAGCCCCAGAGGCACCACAGGTGGATGGCTAGCCACTGACCCACAACTTCTGGGGAACGGTGGGAGCCAGCAGCACCGTAATAGACGAACCAGTGCCCAGTGGTGGGAGGCCAGGAGACAGAGCAAAGGTGAAAGGCAAGTGCGAATCAAACCAGTGTTTATTTTTTAAAATTATATTTCCATGATATGAGCTAAGCAAGGGCCTGTGAGGGCCAGGACAGACAGAACCGGTCTGTATGGACGGGTGGCAGGGAAGGCAGCTGGCCCTCCAGTAATAACAGCCCCCCCAGGGAGTGGAGAGGAGCAGGGGCGCTGGGGGGATTACGGTGAAGTGTTTTAAGTGGCCAAGGCCCCTCCCTGCCGGCCTCAGAGCATGACGCAGGGGTACTTTTCAGGGAAGATGACGGCAGGGGAGCTGGTTTATTTCTGTAGAGTGGATCAGATGATGGGAGATTTTATACCACAAAACGCTTTTAGAGCTTGGATCAGAAGATAGGAAAATGTGACTTAAGTGCAATGAAGCAAAAGAAAAAAATAACCAAACACACACACACACACACACACACCCCAACCACATCTGTATTCATCTACACACAATTTGGAACCCAAATGCTTATGACTCACAGACACCTGGCACCCATTCTCAATAACTCTCCTCTCATGGGGCTGGCCCCGACCAGAGGGAGACAATGTGTGTATTGAGGTACATAGGAAAGCGCATCGCCTGTGGGGAAACTGAGGCCCTGGGGTATGGACACTGCTATGCAACTGTCTCAGTCACAGGGTGAGTGACTGCAAGCCTGAAGGCTAAGGGGGACCCCTGAGGCAGGCTCCCTGTGAGTACTACTGATATTGCTTAGTGTGCCCCCGCTACCCCGCATCTGTTGAAGGGGCTGGTCACTGTTCACTTGAGGAGGGGAGGGGAGGGGAAATCCTGACACATTCCAGGGGCCGTTCCTCAAAGCCGAGAGAATTCATCCGGGCCCAGTGGCTCATGCCTGTAATCTCAGCACTTTGGGAGATGGGAGGATTGCTTGAGCCCAGGAGCTTCGGCCCAGCCTGGGTGAAACAGTGAGATCCCCATCTCTACAAAACATAAAAAATTGGCCACATGTGGTAGCTGTAGTCGCAGCTACTCTGCAGGCTGAGGCCTGAGGATCATTTGAGTCCAGGAGGTCAAGGCTGCAGTGAGCTATGATTGCACCACTGCACTCCAGCCTCAGTAACAGAGCAAGTCTTTTTTTTTTTTTTTTTTCTGAGATGGAGTCTTGCTCTTGTCACCCAGGTTGGAGTGCAGTGGGACAATCTCAGCTCACTGCAACCTCTGCTCCCGAGTTCAAGCTATTCTCCTGCCCCAGCCTCCCAAGTAGCTGGGATTACAGGTGCCCACCATGATGTCCAGCTAATTTTTGTATTTTCAATAGATCTCAAGTGATCTGCCCGCCTTGGCCTCCCAAAGTGCTGGGATTACAGGCGTGAGCCGTCATGCTTGGCCCTGTAACTTAAAAAAAAAATTGCTGAGGGAACTCTAGCGGCCAGCTCACAAAGCCATGGCCCCTGCTTTCATTATTTTATCTCTCATCCCTTAGGCCTCCCCTGACACACTGGTAGTCACTAGGAGGTGACTGGCATGAGGTGAAGTAGAGTCACAGGAGAGGGTCCTGGCGTTCCCAGGAGTGGTGCTTTCTGGATTCTGACATATGGAAGGATTCAGAAATGCTCAGTGCCAGGGCATTCCGACACCTGAACTCGCTCAGGGAAGTGGCTGGTCATGGCAGTCCCTCATCTTAGAAAGTCACCATGCTTTCTGGAATATGAGGAGACGCAGCCTCGAGGCTGTGCCAGGTGGTGTGTCTACCTTGGGATTCAGGCCTACGTGGGTGGTGGCAAGATGACAGGCTTTGCCACATTTAGGATTCCTGGGATGACGTGGGAACAGTGGGATCCAACAGCAGATATTCTGTGGCTGGAAGGAGATGCTGGCAGGATCTCAAGAACTCACAGAGGGGAGGGCAAGGGTGCCACTGGCAGGAGGGAAGGCGGCGACTGGCATTTCCCTGGGCTGTGGGGATGGGGCCTGAGAGGAACACTAATGAATGAAAATGTAAACAAAGCAAATCGCAGTTGCGACACTTCGTTCCCACAGCCGGGCCTCTCCAGGGGAGCCCAGGGCAGAGCTGGGGCTGGGAGGTGTGCACCTCCTTGTTGGATGTGGTGAGGGCGGCACAAGGTGAGGGCTGCGGAGTCCACCCAGTTTCCCTGCTGTGGCAGCAGAGAGCACCCAGCCTTTGGAGGCTGCACTGTGGCATAATTTACTAATTCTTGCCATGGGAGAGCCTTTCTGGGTCTCAGTTTCTTCGTCTATAAAATGGGAAAGCCGGCCTGGTGCAGTGGCTCATGCCTGTAATCCCAGCACTTTGGGAGGCCAAGGCAGGAGGATCACATGAAGCCAGGAGTTTGAGACCAGCCTGGTCACATGGTGAAACCCTGTTTCCACTAAAAATACAAAAATTAGTTGGGCATGGCAGCAGGCGCCTGCAATCCCAGCTACTCGAGAGGCTGATGCATGAGAACTGCTTGAACCTGGGAGGTGGAGGTTGCAGTGAGTCAAGATCACGCCACTGCACTCCAGCCTGGGTGACAGAGCAAGACTCTGTCGCCAAAATAAATAAAAATAAAACAGATAAACCCCAGCTGCTTTGCTGAAAACACGTCTGGAGCACCTAGCACTTAGTAGATGCTCAGTAAATGAAAACTGATCTTATTTTTCAGTTGACTGGAAGGCTCTGACCTTTTGGCTAAGATCTGGGATTTTCTAAACCTGAGACCCACTTTAATCAGAAAAATCAGTAAAATGTCACTTATTCCCCAGAGAAGGCCTTTGGATCTCAACTTCTATTCTCTCTCTGGCACTTTTAGCAGAGGACAAGATGACTTCTAGAAGAACAGGACAGCAAGAGTGTCCCAGGCACCGCAGGCAGATTCCCTGTGGCTGCCTGGGGCCCATGCACTCTAAGGGCCCTCTGAAGTTACACAGCAACCCATTCAACAGATTGGGTAGCTGAGGCCGACACAGGGTGTCCCCTCAGGTGAATGCCAAGATGTGTTTGTGATGAAGAACATCCCCATGGGGCAGAGCACCTTAGGCCAGAGGCGGGTTCCATCCTTTGGCCAGTGAGGGAGCTCCTGGAATCTTACCACCTCAAGACTATTGGGAAAACTCTCATTTTCCTGAATGCCCAAGGGAGAGAAGATAGTGGACATAACTGACCACATGGAAGGTGGGCAAGATATGTTTGTTGAGTAAGTAAAGGGTGTCGGCTGGGGGCATGGGGAAGGCAGTGCTGATGAGAAGGTGGGCCTGGAGGGGGAGACCCCAGGTGGGGCAGGGAGGAGGTGCCCCTCTCTACTAAGTTGCTGCACCTGGAGCCCCTTAACATGGGAAGTGATGCAATGGAGAGCCTGGGCTTTGGAGGCTGGCAGAACTGGCTTGGACCCATCCCATCCATGTGCCCTTGTGCCACCCTGGCTCCTGGTGCCTCAGTTTTCTGGCTTTTAAACATGGGAAGACTGGCCGGGCACGGTGGCTCACATCTGTAATCCCAGCATGTTGGGAGGCCAAGGTGGTGGATCACCTGAGGCCAGGAGCTCGAGACAAGCCTGGCCAACATGGTGAGACCCCGTCTCTACTAAAAATATAAAAATTAGCCAGGTGTGATGGCAGGTGCCTGTTAATCCAGCTACTCAGGAGGCTGAGGCAGGAGAATTGCTTGAACCTGGGAGGCGGAGGTTGCAGTGAGCCGAGATCGCGCCATTGCAGTCCAGCCTGGGCAACAAGAGCGAAACTCCATCTCAAAAAAAAAAAAAAAAAAAAAGGGAAGACTAATCTTCAGCCCCTAGGACTGTGGTGGCATTGAATGAGAGTGGCTGGGTCCCTTGCCACTGCCACGCTCTTGTATCTCCCCACCAGGCCTCAAGGCTTGGGGGCAACCTGCGGTGGGGTCTTCCCTGTGGGGGATGACGGAGCAGGGCCGCTGAGCCAGGAAGGGCCACCTTGGCCAGTGCAGGCACCACTGCCCTGGGCAGCAGCCACAGCTCCAGAAACAAAAACAGGACAATTCAATACCTGGGCCCCAGTGAGCCTGAGGACAGTGCAGGAAGTGGCATTTATCAGACCTCATCCGATAATGCCCCTCTGTTTCCACCAGTGACTTCCTACCAGGGGTCCCGTCAGCTTCTTGACCTTCCATTGTCACTAGAATGAAGTCAGCTTGTCTACCTTTAAAAGGGGTGCGCGTGTGTCTCCCTTACATTTCCATTACGGTTCTTAATTCCTTATAATATGTGAAGGATGTATTCCAGCCGCACCGGCGGGGGAGCTAACTGCCCGGTTTTCCAGCAGCACGAATGCCCTCCCAGCGCAGCACGAACGCCCCCATCGCTCTCCCGCAGCGTGCAATGGAGAAGCACCACAGACACCGCCGTGCGAGGCAAGATTGTGGGCTCTGGAGTAAACATTCCTGGGGTCCAATCCCAGCTCCGTGGCCCTGGCTGGGAAAGCCAGTTGACCTCTCTGAGCCTCAGTTTCCCCCATCTGTAGAATGGGGCCCACTGCAGGGACTGGGATGACACCGTCCAGCTGCCTGCTGCACTCTTAAGTGCCCAGGAACCGCTCAGTCACTTCCTTCGCTCCGTCAGCACTGTTTTAAAAGCGTGTGGAAGAGGCGCCGCAAGAGGAAATAAATAATGAATTGGGAGTCTCATCGGACTCCAGTAGCGGCAGACAGGCTGGAGCCGGGGATGAGAACACCAAAGTCGTGGAGGAGGCAGAGGTGGGGGTGTTGTCATGGAAGGGAAGTGGTTGACTGGGTTCTGAAAAGGCTGGGGGTGGGGGAGGAGAGGGTGTGGTATCAGGTCTTCCAGGGCTCTGGGGGCCTGGGGAGAGTAGAGTCCTCCCCCTGACATTTTTACAATGCCAACGTGCTGCAAAATACCTACCTACCCCACCTCGAGAGAACCTCACTTTGGTTGAGCACCTACTATGTGCTGGGTCTGAGATGGCACCCGCTCCTCTTTTCTCATTCAATCCTTGCCACTGCTACATGACCTTTCCTTCCTGCCTGCCTGCCTTCCTGCCTGCCTGCCTGCCTTCCTTTCTTGACAAGAGTCTTGCTCTTGTTGCCCAGGCTGCAGTGCAGTGATGCAATCTTGACTCACTGCAATCTCTGCCTCCCGGGTTCAAGCAATTCTCCTGCCTCAGCCTCCCGAGTAGCCGGGAACTACAGGAGCATGCTACCACGCCCAGCTAATAGTTTTATATTTTTAGTAGAGACGGGGTTTCACCATGTTAGCCAGGATAGTCTTGATCTCTTGATCTCGTGATCCACCCGCCTTGGCCTTGCAAGTGCTGGGATGACAGTTGTGAGCCACCACACCTGGCCAGTGACCCTCATTTCACAGACAAGGACACAGAGGGTCAGAGAGAGATTGACTTGTCCAAGGTCACAGGGCTACCAGGTAAGCAAGGATCACTAGAAGCCAGGTTTGGGGGGCTGCAAAAGGCCCGCTTTTTCTGTGAGCCCCCCTTGCCTCATTCCCAGCCGGAAGACTCTTGGTAGCCCCTCTCTTCCTGTGCAGATAGCTTCCATGCAGGGAATTTGTCTTCTCAATTCTGTTAAGGTTTACGCATCAAATATCCTGACGTAAGGGGTCCCCGTCAGCAAAGTCTGTGAAGTAAGCAGCAGTGCATCTATAGAAATCAGCCTGCTGTGCAAAGTGGAGCCCACTCCGTCTCACGTTCCTCCTCCGCCCCACGTTCCTCCTCCGCCCCCGAACCTGCTCTAGGAACACTCGCGCCGGGAGGCCCCTCTCTGTGCGCAGACCCAGTTTGGAGCAATCTGTCTCCGGAACACAACCTTCTTGAAGATCTAGTTCAGCTTGGAACATCACGGACGGATCTGAACTGAAGTGTTTCGGACATTTCCAGACCTGAGTCACGAAGCTCCTGATACGGGTCTGTTCTGCCCCTCCGATAACAGAAATCATCTTGGTGGGGGGTGGACCGAGGTGTACACCTCTCCTGTTTGCTCATGGTCTGACACCTACTTGTTACCCACATCGATGCACTGGATCTGGAGACCAGAGATGACTAAGCCCTGGCTTTGTCAGAGCTCGTGGTCCCGGGAAGAGAGACACCGAGGGAACCCTGAGCAGGGTAGCAGGGGCAGAGAGGAGAGGACTGACGCTGCCCATGGGAGCTCTGAAGGCTCTCCTGCCACTTTAGGGGCAAGATGGTTGTTTTTCCAACTCATATAATCTTAGGGGTAAAACCTTCTCAGTTTGAAGTTTGTCTCTTGTCAATTCTTTTTTTTTTTTTTTTTTTGAGATGGAGTCTTGCTCTGTCACCAGGCTGGAGTGCAGTGGCATGATCTCGGCTCACTGCAACCTCTGCCTCCTGGTTGCAAGCAATTCTCCTGCCTCAGCCTCCCAAGTAGCTGGGACTACAGGTGCATGCCGCCATGCCCAGCTAATTTTTGTATTTTTAGTAGAGACGGGGTTTCACCATGTTGGCCAGGATGGTCTCGATCTCTTGACCTTGTGATCCGCCCACCTCAGTCTCCCAAAGTGCTGGGATTACAAGCATGAGCCACTGCGCCCCCACCTTGTCCATTCTTGTTTTTTTTTTTTAATTGTTTTAAGAGATAGGATTTCACCATGTTGGCCAGGGTGGTCTTGAACTCCTGACCTTAGGTGATCCACTTGCCTTGGCCTCCCAAAGTCCTGGGATTATAGGGGTGAGCCACCGGCCATTTTTTTTTTTTGGTCAATTCTTCTTAATGCTCCCTGCCCCCTTCCCTGTCCCCAGCACTTGCTACCTTAGTTTCTGGCAAATGTTTGCAGAAGACTAAACAGATGAACAAAAGGTATCAGATATGGGCAGGAAAACTTCCAAACTATCACCCAGTCTGCCTTAGATGAACGTTGGCTTTTTTAGGGGTTTGTATGTGTGAAGCTGTGATTTCACCATGCATATTCACAATATAACTTTTGTTTCCTGCTCTAATATTTCTTCCTGATTCCCAGGATGAAAGTCACTGTATCAAATGATCCTGGTGTCTGTCCTACCAAGAATTCTATGACTTCCGGGGGTTCTGTTGCTGCAACACCCCGACAGCCCTTGTTTTGGAAGACAGAGGCTCCCGAGACAGTGCTGGGGGTAGGGGATGTTGCAGAGGCAGGCACTGGGGTCAGGTCTGAGCCTTGCCATGTGCTGGCTGTGTGATCTTGGATGAGTTTCTTCACCTCTCTGAGCCTCAGTTTAATCCATTTATACAAGAGGAACAAAATCATCTACCTTGAGGAATTGCTGGCAGGGGCGCTAAAGGAAGTAATTATGTAATTACCTGGTATATAGTGGGTGCTTAATAATGGTAGCTATATGATCACTTTTTTCCCCCTCATTCTGTCTGGCTAGGGAAAATATGATCACGTCTTTTTTTTCTTTTTTGAGATGGAGTCTTGCTCTGTCACCCAGGCAAGAGTACAGTGGTGTGATCTCAGCTCACTGCAACCTCCGCCTCCTGGGTTCAAGTGATTCTCCTGCTTCAGCCTCCCAAGTAGCTGGGAACAGGCATGAGCTATCACACCTACCTAATTTTTTGTACTTTTAGTAGAGACGGGGTTTCACCATGTTAGCCAGGCTGGTCTTGACCTCCTAGCCTCAGGTGACCTGCGCACCTTGGCCTCCCAAAGTGCTGGGATTACAGGTGTGAGCCACTGTGCCCAGCTGAAAACATCATCACTTCTTTGGCAGCTGTCCTTTATACGTTTCTGAGCACCTGTGTCCAGGCCGGGCCCTTCACTAGATGCTGGGGACACGGATAAGTCAGACCTGGAGGTCGTCATCAGGTCTGGCAGGCATACAGGGCAATCTGAAGTCTGGGGGATTAGTCCCCTGGTTAGAAAGCACGAAGGAGGGCAGCGGAGAGGAACGAATGTGAGTGGGGTTCCTTACAGCAACGCTCCCTCATATCCAGGCTGAGCCGTGGCCAAGGGCCCTGGGCACCACCTGAGTTAAGTGAGCTACGCAACTCTTCAAGAATGATGGGCTTTTGAGTAGCATGCAACGGGTGAGTGTCATCGCCATCTGGTACTTCTTGGTGGGCAAAAACCGTCCCAGCCATACTGGCCTAATTGGCACTTTGTGACTTCTGGCTGTTCCTCCAAAATAAACCATACGAGGAGAGAGATCTGACACCTCTGAAGCCATCCAGTCTGTCACCACAACCCACTTGAAGGCAATCTCAATCTCAAAACGGGAGCTTCAGCAAGTGGCAGAGGACAAATGTGCGTGTGGGAGGGGAGCACTTTGGAGGGGATTACTTGCGTGTCGTCAAACACGATCTGTTTATTCCCTCGGCGCTGGAATGTTCTGATATAGCACAGAGGATTGCCCTGAGCAAGGTGCTCCATGTGCCGAGAGAGAGGAGCTCCAGGAAGTCTGGCCAAAGTCTGGAGTTCTGGAGGAAGAACTGTGTAAGCTGGGGATAAACAAATCCTTTTGAGACAGTCAGACCCTGGAGGGGCAACCTGGAAGCAGCCAGGTACTTGACACTTGGCAATGCATCTGGGAGGCCCCACCTGCCGCCACACTCCCTCACTGCAGCCCACCCACAGCTGCCTCCCAGCCCCGCAGCCGCCACATGACGACATCCTGACCTAAGCCCCCTCTTCATCTGCAGCCCCTCCGAGGAGCTATTTGCAGAGGCCCCCATTTGCCGTTTAGGGGCTTTGCACGCAAGTGTTTGATTTTAAAAAGAGAGAAAGAGAAGCCACAGCAGGTGCTTCCACTTCCACCCCCGCCCCACCCCGCCCTCCGAGGGCTCCCAGGGATCTTTGTGCCGTGTGTGTATGTGTGTGTCTGAGTGCTGGCGTCATCCCCACATCTGCTACCCTGTGACAAGGGCCTTTGAAGCGCCACAATGACGCCATCTGCCAGGGACAGCCGGCCAGCTGGTTCCCTCAGAGCTGACCCCACGGTTACCATGGAAACCAAGGCGGTGGCACGGGGCCACCAGGCTGAAGATGTCGGGAGGTTCCCTGCAGCAGTGTGGCCCACAAGCCCAGGGCAGAGGTGGATGGGGCAGAGGTGGGGGACAGGATGGTGGCCAAGGAGAGGAAGAGAAGGAGAAGGAGTCACGGAGGCATCGGGTTTCTGACGAAGGAAGGGTCGTCCCTGTGGCTTCTTGGAACCTCCGGCTCTCAGAAGGTCAATGGCACACTGATGAGTCCGTGACTTGCCAAAGGGGGTCGCACGGCCTTCGCAGGACATGTTATACTGGGCAGCTCTGCGCATACTGTTCCCTTTCCTTGGGTCCTTCCTTCTCCACCTTCAAGGCCCATCACAGGGTTCCCTTCTCGGAGCTTCCCAAACGACGGGGACAGTGCCCTGTTGCTTGCCTGCAGTGTCTCAAACACATCTCCACTAGAGCCCCGTGTGCTCACGCATCTGCCCCACCAGCTGGGGGCTCCTTGAAAGCAGGGACTGCGTATGATTCAGCTAACCCTGGTGCCTGCTACAGGGGCCTGCACATAGTGAATTCTAGCAAATGTTAAGTGAATAAATGAAGTCGCTTCATTTCTCAGCCACTTGCCAAGTGGCCAAGTGATTTCTTTCTTCTCTTTTTTTTTTTTTTTTTTTTTTTGAGACAGAGTCTCACTCTGTCTCCCAGGCTGGAGTGCAGTGACATGATCTCGGCTCAGTGCAACATCCGCCTCCCAGGTTCAAGTGATTTCCCTGCCTCAGCCTCCCGAGTAGCTGGGACTACAAGTGCCCGCCTCCGCGCCCAGCTAATTTTCGTATTTTCAGTAGAGACGAGGTTTTGCTATGTTGGCCAGGCTGGTCTTGAACTCCTGACCTCAAGTGATCCCTCTGCCTTGGTGTCCCAAAGTGCTGGGATTGCAGGCATGAGCCACCACACTTAGCCATCGCAGGAGGATTTTCATACCGAGAGTCTCAGCTGCTTCCCATACAAGAGCAAACAGAAACCGGGACAAAGAAGAGCCTTCGGATTTCTAATGTGAGATGTGGATGGAGGGGGTTTCTCTGCTACAGTCAATGCCACAGAGCCTAGGGCCTCTGAGGAGTGGTCCATACCTGCATGGAGGCACCTGGGAACCTACTTGTATCTTTGTGTGTGGCTTATTGTGGGTGTGGAGTAGAGCTGGAGTTAGAATCAGCACCAAGATCTGCTTGGGGTGGGCTACCCTTTTGGGTCTGTTTTAAATCATTTGTTCACAAATTCCCTGATTTTTGGGGTCCAGGATTTTGTGTATCTCCCCTCAGAGTGGCTATACCCATGTCTCTGCACACCAGTAGTACATGTGGGTCCCCATGGCTTCACATCCTCCCAATCTTTGTACTAGCACTTTTCTTTTTTTTTGAGACAGAGTTTCGCTCTTGTCGCCCAGGCTGGAGTGCAGTGGTGCAATCTCAGCTCCCTGCAACCTCCACCTCCTAGGTTCAAGTGATTCTCCTGCCTCAGCCTCCAGAGTAGCTGGGATCACAGGCGCGTGCCACCACACTCAGCTAATTTTCGTATTTTTAATAGAGACAGGGTTTCGCCATGTTGGCTGGGCTGGTCTGGAACTCCTGACCTCAAGGGATCTGCCCGCTTTTGCCTCCCAAAGTGCTGGGATTACAGGTGTGAGCCACCGCACCCAGCTAAGTTTTCAATTTCTGTCAGTCTAATAGGATTCAATTAGGTCTTTTAATTTTTTTATTGTTCTGAGACCGGTTTCACTCTGTTTCCCAGGCTGGAGTGCAGTGGCACAATCATGGCTCACTGCAGCGTCAGCCTCCTGAGCTCAAGCAATCGTCTTACCTCGGGCCTCCCAAGCAGCTGAAACTACAGGCATGTGCCACTATGCCTAGCTAATTTTTTAACTTTTCTTTTGTAGAGATGGGGTCTTGCTAAGATGACCAGGCTGGTTTCAAACTCCTGGCCTCAAGTGATCTTCCTGCGTCAGCCTCCCAAAGTGCTGGGACTACAGGTGTGAGCCACTGGGCTCTATCCTACTTGGCTTTTCATTATCTGCAAAGAGCTTCTCCTTTCATGATCTCCTTTGAGTCCCACAAGGCCCTGGGAGGTGGCGGGAACAGAGATGATCAATCTGACGTCATAGACGAGAAGACAGAGGCCCTGTCAGCACAACCCACCGTTCTGCCTCCTGGTACCTACTCTTTCCTCTTCCAGTAGCTGCCCCCTGCCTTTTCTCTTGAAGAACCTCATTCCTCACAATCTGTGTCCCTGTGGTTTGGATGGGGTCGATGCTAGAGGGGGTACAAGGCCTAAGCCTAGCCAACATGGGCATTTGATTTCCCAGGCCACAAGCATGGCATGGGGCCTAAGCTGGGCCAGCAAGGACACTGTCCTATCTAGGACTGGGGGTAGAAAGACTGAGAAAGAGGCCATTTCTTTTCTTTTCTTTTTTTTTTTTTTGAGACGGAGTTTCACTGTTGTTGCCCAGGCTGGAGTGCTATGGTGTGATCTCAGCTCACCGCAACCTCCACTTCCCGGGTTTAAGCCATTCTCCTGCCTCAGCCTCCTGAGTAGCTGAGATTACAGGCATGCACCACCACGCCCAGATAATTTTTGTATTCTTAGTAGAGATGGGGTTTCTCCATGTTGGTCAGGCTGGTCTAGAATTCCCGACCTCAGATGATCCGCCTGCCTCGGCCTCTCAAAGTGCTGGGATTATAGGCATGAACTACTGCACCCAGCTGAAAGATGCCATTTCTACTGGCAAATTCTACTTGAAGATGAAGCCAGTACAGAGGAAAGCAGATCTGAAGATAGAGACCTATTCCTGGCAATGTTCGAGGCTGGATCCAGCCATGCCTGAGGCCTTCTGCTCCTCAGGCCAGTGCAAGGTCTGGTTCTGGATCTTCGGTAACAGCGTCCTGACTAATACTGACCTCGCTATTGCCAGAAATGAAAGAGCCAAGATCCTGACCTTGAACCATCACCACAAGTATGAAGAAGTACAGAAGCATAAGGGCCTCCCGATGCTACATTTACCTTTAGGTCTCAGTTTCCATATCTATGAAGTAGGGACAGTCACCTTCCCTCTTCCACCTCAGCTAACTCTGGCTTCTTCAATACCTCCTGGGCCTCTTGGCTGAAGTAGGGCTCTCTGACCCTCCTGTTCTGACCCCAAGGAATCTTTTGAATGGGAGGCCAGGAAACAGTAGATGTGATAGAAATAATCAGCATAAAGGAAAAGTGACATCAGCGTGAAGCTGCCCTAGAGAAAAGTGGATGTGGTGGAGACAATGGCAAAGAAGAGAGAACAGGCAGGCAGGAAGGAGAAAAGCCTGACCCTATCACCAGCTACAACTGGAAATGAGACATGGGAAAAAGAGAGTTAAATCTTTGCTGCAAAATTTACACATTAAAGGATAAACCTTGCTAAGAGTAATTTCCATAAAAATAAAAGAAAACTGGAGAAAATCATAAACATATAGTGGAGTCATAAGGAGATTTGCTTCAGGAATTAAATGGATTTTGGGGCGTTCCCCTCTGGCAAATACTTTCTAGACAGAACGTCATTGATACTGATGTGCTTCTGACATTTCTCAGCATCCTTGGGGTCGACGCCTCCTGTGCACAGCCAGAGCCCCCAGCCCTGCAGGCTGCATCCTGTTTTGGTGAGAACAGGTGAGGGGCGCCAAGGGAAGGGGCCCAGAGCAGGTGCAGGGTGGTGCAGGCCTGACCCACCGCCCTCAGCCACTCACCGTGGTGATGAATCTGTATAGTGGCTGCCGTCTCTCTGTGTACTTGACCGTGATGGGGCTGAGGTCGTAGCGGAACCAGATGGCAGGGATGATGCGGCCCGTGTGGCTGTAGGCGACGTATTCCTGGGGTAGAGGATGTCAGAATCAGAAGTGTAAACTGGGGTGGGTGGGGACTGGATTGCAGAAGGTCCCCCAGCAACCCTCCAGAAAGGACTTTCCTCCCTCTCTGCCCCATGAAGCCAGACTCCCCACTCCCTCTCTCACATCCCCTCCCTTGGAGGCCCTAAACTGTCGTCCATAGCTGGGCACTTTGGACCCCCTGGGTTGTTTAGAAATTGACCATGTGAGCTAGAAGCAGCACTAGAATCAGAAAATAAATTAGAAAGCAGAGCTGTAAAAAGAAAAGTGTAATTTTCAGCTGAGTAAAGGCCTCTTGCCTCCTTCAACTCCTAGGCCGTGCAAAATCCATTCATTTATTCAGCAGTGGTTTGCTGAACACCTTCACTGTGGTTGGCTGTTAGGGACCCTGAGGCGAGCGAGTCCCACCCTTTTCCCAGAGGGAGTCACAGCCTGCAGAAGGTGGAAGACAAGAATATCCCTAACACTGCAACATCACTCATGTGGGATGGAGGGTCATGGAGAGTGGAGGGGCCATGAATGAATGAATGAATGAATAAATGAATGAACGACCCATTCTCCTGAGAGGCATCTAGGAGACTGGGGAGGGGAAATTCTGAGCCACACGTGATGGATAAGCAGGAGTCCGGCCAGCCGTGTGTGTGTGATGGGTGAAAAGGCCATGTGGGGAGTGAGTTAGCTTCTTAGAGGAATGGGCTGAACTGTAGAGCCAAAAGGCCCCCTGCCGCCACCAACCTTCCTGAGAAAGCACAGAGCAGGGACTAAGGATACTGAGAGGCTGAGCTAACAGCGTTCTTGGGCCAGCCTCAGGGACTTGGTTTCCCCATCTACACACTGATGGGCCTGGCATGATGACCCCTGGAATCTCTCCAGTTCCGGTGCTTCAAACGCTAAAATCCTGTGGGCTGTTCTCACCTACCTGCAACAACTGGAGACTGAATCAAACCACGGGGGTACCCCGAACCCCAAATGCTGAGCCTGAGCAGTCCAGGCCGCTCCAGGGGTAACACTGAGCCCCGAATTCCCGCCGGCTCACTACTGCCTGCCCCCAGGGCAGGTTGCAGCTACAGCCACAGACAAGCTGAGCAGGCCGCTCTGGCTGCGGGGCCTTGCCAAAGCACTGGGAAAAGGAGTTTTGAGTAAGGGAAGATCAGCTTTCTCCAGGGGGCGGTGATAGGTCTGGGTCACGGCCCAGAGCTGAGGGACAGAGAATAAGAGTGAAGAATAGCAGCAGTCAGTGTGATTTACCTAAGAGCTTTTTTTTCTGGACGAAGCACTTTTGAAAACATTGCCTCATTTGACAGCAATCTTATGAAGTGAGTACCATCTCCATTATATGAATGAGTAAACTGAGGCACATAGTGGCTATGTGATGAGTTGCGGGTCAATAGCTAGTGAATGACGGAGCTGATTTCAACTGCGGTGTGCCCCTGAGCTTGCTCCTGTGCTTTCCCACCTCTTAGCTGCTATGAGCACGTGGGGGTTACAATGAGATGTCCCCAGTTAATAAAAGAAACAGGGCTCCTGGGAACACCAATTTAGGGCGAGTCAGACCTGAGGGACTAAGTTATTGTACAGAGAGAGGCTTGCAGGTGGCCAGACTCACAGTCCCTTCCTCAGACAGAGGCGTGAGGTGATCAAGAGGCCAGGCTCTGGAGCCCAAGGAAAACCTGTTGTAATGCACACTCGGCCACTTTATAGCTCTACAAACACCTCTCAGGGCCTCGATGGTCAAATCTATGAAATGTGGTCAATAACAGCCTCAACATCAGAGCTGTCCTGATGATTGAGAAGATGACGGAGGAAGAGAGCCTAGCAGGAAGTACTCAATGAGTGACAGCTATGCCTCCTACCATTGTTATAATTAACTGAGCTAAACAGGTATCACTTATAAGGGGTTTGGGCAACCTTGGAACAGAAGAAAAAGGACAGTCCTGGTGGTAAGTGGGAAAAACCCACCCACCAGGGTTAACAGGGGCATCTCAACCGACAGGTTTCAAGCATTCATGTCCCATTGGTGGGATCCCTCCGGGAAGCCCAGGGCTGTCTTGGCTTGAGACCACTAATTGCGGGGTCATCCCACTCTGCAGACTCTGACCATGCTCTGCTGCCCACCAAGGCTTGCCGTCTTCTCTGTGACTTTGAGTGTTGGGGTCCTGGGATGCTCCTGCCAATCAACAGCAAATTAATCAACAGCCTTCTTGGTGTGACTCAGTAGCCTCTTGAGTTTGGGTAAAGTGCCTGTGCCCTGAGAGCAGGAATCGGTGTTGTCATGATGACTGAGAAGACGACGGAGGAAGAGAGCTCAGCACGTCTAGACCTCAGGAAGTACTTAATGAGTGACAGCTATGGGGTCTGGGTCTGAAGGACTCGGACCAGACGCAGGGCTGTTGAGACCTCTGCAACCCCGGGGGGCCTTTGTAGCGCGGAGCCTACCTGCTCTTTCAAAGACGTCACACCCTATTTCCTACTTAGATCTGTTCTCCTTGACTCTGAGACTGCCACACGGGAGGGACTGGGCCTTTCGTCTGTGGTCAGAGACAGAGCCTGGCTCAAGCTGACCCCCAAGAAAGGCCTCCAGAAAGGAACCAGAAGACAGCGGTCGGCACAGCTGCCCGTCGCCCCTGTCCTCCGCCAGCAGAGGGCGCCGCCGCACACGTCTCGGCTCAGCCAGCGCCCGCGCACCTTGTTGGCCACCGTGTACTGGTAGGAGTACTGCTGCCTGCCGCTCTTGTCCTCATACACCGTGGGCACGATCTTCAGGATGTAGTCGTGGGAGGCCAGGGCTGCGGGAAGGACACAGCAGAATGAAGCAGGGGGACGGGCACTGCCCGCGGACAGCTCTACGTCATTTCGATCCTAATGCTAAACCCTAACCCCCCTGGGCCCGGCAGGGGGCTCATTCCCACAGTTTTACCACCAACCACCTGCTCTTCATCTTTTCCCCCTCGGAAACTGGGAATTGGGAGACTCAATCCATCAGGATCTTTCCTCCCGCACTGTATGCATTATTAACATTCTGGAAACAACCCAAATGTCCATCAGTAGAGCAACCATGAAAGAGTGGGTGCTAGGAGCAGCTATTCTCCAACAGGGAAAAGAACCGAGTCCTGCCGCAGGACAGACGTGTGTCCATGGACTGGGGGAAGGGGAGATGCTCTCTATCCATGTAAATATGGAGGTGCATTATCTGGAAAGATGCCCAAAGAACCATGGGCAACTTTTGCTTCTGGGGAGGAAGGCGGGATTTGAGGAAGATCCCATTTCATTGTACATCCTCTGATACTATGTGAACAGTTTTACTTTTAAAACAAACCAGGTTTCAGTATTAAAAAGAAAAGAGCCAATTAACCAGAAAAACGGCACCGAGGAAGGCTTGATGAACGGAGAATGGGAAAGAAATCAACGGCAGATCAGTTCTTCCTGGATGGGGGAGCTGCTGAAGGCAGGGATGGAGCCTTACTCATCTCCGTTTCCCCAGAGCCCCGTGCAGGCCCTGGTACCGAGTGGACCGTGGCAAATGCTTACTGAATGAATGAACGGATGGAAGGATGACTGGACGGGGCCGTGAATGAAAGCACGGATGAATCAGCTGCTGATAAGCATGAGGTAACCGGAGTCCAATGCTGGGCTGATAGAATGCAGGCCCAGAGCTGCCAAATATCACCCAGGAAAGGTATGGACTCTCCTGGGCCTCCTGGGATGCTTACAGGAAGCTCATGGCCCTTCCAGAATCTTCGGTCATGGATCACAGAGCTAAAATAACACAGAAATGTAGGCCTGTGGGTGCTAATCCTGGTCTCATAGTCAAGTCAGTCTTCCTCTGTAAGAAGGCTGGGATGCAGACAGCATTCACCGTCCTGATGCTCCCTCCCTGCCCCTTCCTGCCAAAGCCATATCTCGGTAAGCAAAGGAAGTGCTTCCTGAATTGTTTTGGGTAGGTTCCTCTGAAAATCCGAGAAAAGCCCTGTAGCCTCAGAGCCAAGTCCATGAAGACACCAACATCCCTCTGTTCAACCCTGTAATGGTTCTCAGATGTCAGAAGCAGCAGAATCATCTGGAATGAAAAGACGCCTGGACCTCTTTCCAGTAGAATCCTACTGAACGGGCCAAGGGTGGTGCTCAGAATTGGCATTTTTAAAACAGGAGCCCAAGACCAAGCTTGACCGTGGTGTCTCAAATGCCTATTGCCCTAGGTTACAAACTTGAAGGAATGAAAAAGTGAATGCTTTATCAAAATTACCCTTTAATATTTCTTGTTAAAATTTGTACAAGGCTGGGCGCGGTGGCTCACGCCTGTAATCCCAGCACTTTAGCAGACCAACACGGGAGGATCACTTGAGGTGAGCAGTTCAAGACCAGCCTGGCCAACATGGTGAAACCCCGTCTCTACTAAAAATACAAAAAATTAGCTGGGCATGGTGGCGCATGCCTATAATCCCAGCTACTCAGGAGGCTGAGGCAGGAGAATTGCCTGAACCCAGGAGGCGGAGGTTGCGGTGAGCCGAGATCGCGCCATTGCACTCCAGCCTGGGCTACAGAGGGAGAATTCATCTCAAAAAAAAAAAAAAAAAAAAAAAAAAAAAAAATTGTGCAAAACACAGGTGATCACCAAAGGCAAAACAAAAATTACTCATAAATTCGTCATCCTTAGAAACCTACGGTTCACATTCTCACATATAAACTGCCAGACACATTTATACATATATTTACATTTTCCTAAAATAGGATCATACTGTATATTTTTCTAAGAACTGAACATCATGAACATCTTTTCAGGCCTAAGACAGAGAACATAAGCTCCATAGAGAGTCTGTTTTATTCACCTCTGTATCCCCAGAACCTAGCCCAATGCCTGGCATATAGTAGGTGCTCAATAAGTGTTTGCTGCCTGACTGCCAGCAACGTCCTGACACACCACGCTCAACTTGGGCAGTTACCAACCTTAACCCACCCCCTACGGCTAGACATTGACGCGGTTCCTCATTTTCCTTCCTATAAACAATGCCCTAATGAACGTTATTTTTCTAGATCTTTGTACACTCTCTTAATTCTTTCCTTAGCTTACTCTCCTATAAGTAGAACGGATGGCTCAAAGGCAGTCACCATTTTTAAGGCCTTTGATACAATTTGCCAAATGCCCATAGGAGACACTGCAGTTAATGACAACCCATGTGGATTCCTTGTGAGTTGACCATTCCTAGAGGCTGCTGGCTCCAACCCGGTCTAGGCCGGCCCACATTCCCTTCAGGCTCACTCCCTCCTCCCCTACCCGCAAAATCTTCTTATGGAAAAATTCAAACCTAAAACATAGGGAACTGTAGAATGGACTCCCACGTACCCATTTTCCAGCTTTCACAGTTACTAACGCATGGCCAATCTTGTTTCATCCCTATCCCACCACTGGGGCCCAGAACTTGCATTTTTAAAAAATTGCATTTTAGGTTTTGGGGTACATGTGAAGAACAAGCATGATTGTTGCATAGGCACCTACGTGGTAATGTGATTTGCTGCCTTCCTCCCCATCACCTATATCTGGCATTTCTCCCCATGCTCTCTCTCCCCAACTCCCCACCCCCACTGTCCCTCCTCTATTTCCCCCCAACAGACCCCAGTGTGTGATGCTCCCCTCCCTGTGTCCACGTGTTCTCATTGTTCAACACCCGCCTATGAGTGAGAACATGCGGGTGTTTGATTTTCTGTTCTTGTGTCAGTTTGCTGAGAATGATGGTTTCCAGGTTCATCCATGTCCCTACAAAGGACACGAACTCATCATTTTTGATGGCTGCATAGTATTCCATGGTGTGTATGTGCCACATTTTCCCTGTCCAGTCTATCATCAATGGGCATTTGGGTTGGTTCCAGGTCTTTGCTATTGTAAACTGTGCTGCAATGAACATTCGTGTGCATGTGACCTTATAGTAGAACGATTTCTAATCGTTTGGGTATACACCCAGTAATGGGATTGCTAGGTCAAATGGAATTTCTATTTCTAGGTCCTTGAGGAATCGCCACACTGTTTCCACAATGGCTGAACTAAACTCAACTCTGTCCACACATCTCATTAATCCTCATGGCAAGGCTGAAGGTGGAGAGGATTGTTTCCTCTTTACAGATGCAGAAACTGAGGTTTAGCAGATTTAAATGACTTTCTCAAGACCACATGGCTGGGAAAGAGTGGAGCGTGGAGCGGGACGCTGAAGGCCGAGTCCTCATGACCACACTGCGCCACCGCCTGGCAGGAGCTCCTCCACGGTGGCCTCCAGGCCTCTTATCATCAGTTATACACCCACTATACCCTGGGCACAGGGCTGGGTCCTGGGGACAGAGCAGTGGGCGAGGCAGAGTGCTATGTTCTAGTTGGTACGACAGTCAAGGGCAGCGGAGGTCTGAGAGAACAAGGTGATTTCAGAGAGTGGTCTATGCTAGGAAGAAAAAACAAGTTTGTCCTGAGGAGTCAGGGTTATTTTAGATATGGTGATCAGGGAGGGCTTCTTGGAGGTGGTAGCATTTGAACTGAGACCTTAATGCCAAGAAGCAACTCCCACAGCAAGACCTGGGCACAGAGGGACCTACAAAGGCAAAGGCCCAGTGACTGAGCTTGGGAGCTGAGAAAATAAAAGCCAGGCCTTCCCTGGCTGTCCATTGCCTGATCTCTTTCATGCCTTTTTCTCTCCAATTAAGCCAGCCTGAGATGGCTTTTGTCACTAGCCCCAGAGAAGCCAAGGTTTTCTGTGCACACCCTCTCTCTGCTCACACACTCTGGGCCTGTTTAGTTTGATCCTCTTTCCTGTCCGGCAGCTGAGGGGTTCATCGTAGTTGCAAACATTTGTGGATAACCACTGTGAGACGACACACTGCTATGACACAGAACAATGACCACGCCACCACACCACGAATCATCTACCTCTATTACAACCAGAAAGTTGCATTCAAACAAGGACATGCTGCTGTATACTTATCCATTGCTGGAGGCAGCATGAATGAGAACCAGAAACAGCTGGAAAGCCATCGGGTAACATAGCGCCAACACTGTACATATCAGAGGCATTACTGCCACAGTGAAATGCAGGAAACAGCGGACGCTTTTAGTGAGAAGACAATGCCTTCGAAAAGCACAGCAGAGGCCGGGTGCGGTGGCTCATGCCTGTAATCTCAGCATTTTGGGAAGCCGTGGTCTGCAGATCACAAGGTCAGGAGTTCAAGACCAGCCTGGCCAATATGGTGAAACCCCGTCTCTACTAAAAATGCAAGAAATTAGCTGGGTGTGGTGGTGAGCACCTATAATCTCAGCTACTGGGAGGCTGAGGCGAATGGCTTGAACCAGGAGAATGGCTTGAACCCAGGGAGGCGGAGGTTGCAGTAAGCTGAGATGGTGCTACTGCACTCTAGCCTGGGCGACGGAGCAAGACTTTGTCTCAAAATAAATAAATAAATAAATAAATAAATAAATAAATAAAACAGAAAAGCAAAGCATAGCAGAGCTGAGGATGGACAACTGTGCTTCCATTACGACTGGAAAGTGAGAACATCGTGGCTATGTAATAATACCAAGTACAAAACGCAGATGGTAAATTGCGATCCACATCTGGGAAAAAAAGAAAAGTGACTTCTGCTTATGGACAAGGATTCACAGGGACACACAAAAAACGAGGTTTGCTTTATCAGGGGGCAGGTCATAGAGGGATGTTTTCTTTGGCCTGGATCCCTGACAGTGGGAGAGCAGACTCATTTCAGGAAATCGTAAGAAAAGATGTGAGTTAAAAGGTGAGCTCAGGTGAGGAAGTAAGAAAAATCCAGTACCCTGGGCAGCAGCGGGTCTGCTTGAGCAAACAGGCCTCCTGGGCCCACTCTGTGCACGTGTCCGAGGCCACGTGAGCTCACGTGTGTTGGTGTGCAGGCGCAGGTGTGCGTGTGGAGATGTGCTGTGCTCTTTGATCTGGGCCAAGGTGCCAGGGAGCTGAGGAGGGCAAGGACTCTATGAGGAGCTACTGTCGATGGGAGGAGGCTGAGCAGGAGAGTGAGGTGTGGGGGAGGCGGCCGTGCGGTCAGACCGGACTGGGTCATCCACAGACCCGTTCTCACGGTGCGACCTGCAGCCAGAACAGATTCTGGTTCTGCCACAGCTCCCTGTGGGATCTTAGGTAATTAGTTCAACTAAGGATGATGATGTGGCTGTGATGACAGCAACAGTAATGGTAATAGCTGGTATCCACCGTGTGCGTGCATCTGCTGTGCCGAGGGATGGCATGTACCCTCCCCGGGACAAGCCTTCTTCCTCCTCCGTCAGATGGGGCTGGGTCCACCTTCCCACTGGGTAGCTGTGGGAATGGAGCGTGAGCAGCCTCCCTGGCTCGGAGTGGGTGCTGGACAGGGACCTTCATCTCCCTGCCCTCCCCTATCCCTATCCCTGCCTGCTGTACTGGGCATCTTGGAGCAGAAGGTTGTTCCCAGCCAGGATACATACGGTTGGAGGTGAGTCTGTCTGCTCCCCCGAGAGCGTTGAAAGCTCCATGGACGTTCTGGACCTGTGGAGAAATGCATTGAGGGGAAGGTCCCCAGGACACCGCCACCTCCAGGCCTGGCCCTGGCTGCAGAGGATGGCCAGGTGCCACCTAGTCTAGGAACCTTGTCAGTGTGTAAAAGGGGGCTTCAGCAGGGTTCGTGGGGAGCAAGAGGCAGCAGGGGCTTGGCACACAGTAGGTACAAGCTTGTTTCTCATCTCTAGCACCTACTGTGTGCTGCTACAACCTGGCTACACTTCTTATCACTTCATTTCATGCCCCTAATGATGTATCATGGGGCCCATTTTATAGAAGAGTAAACCAAGGCTTAGAAAGACACCCAAACTCGCCCTGCTGATAAGTGCTAAGCTAAACTCTGAAATCAGGTCTGTCTGACTCCAAGCTAGGCTCTTTCCATGACGTCACAGAAAATTCAAGTGAATGTGGATTCTGGGTCCCAGAAGGTTTCTTCTGAGATCCCAGGATCCTCTGACAGGCCCGTAGAGGAGTCCAGGCAGGGGTGCCCCAGAGCTGCGGCCCCCGCATCACGTCTGCTGCGGAGAACATACAGCAGGTGTGAAAAGACCCCTCCTCCAAGCAGCGGGGTGGGCTGCTGTAGCATGGGAACTGAAAACCATGACCTACCTTTTCTCTGAGAACAATGGGAAACCAGGTTGGCCTCAAGGAACATCTAAAGAAGGATAAGGCATACCTGGTAAATGGAGCATGCTACCATGGGCATGGTTAACAGAGGTTATTGAGCTAGACACCCCGGAGGACTTCCTGGAGGAAGTGACATTGACACCAAGATCTGGCGGAAAGTGGGAAGTTAAACTGGCAAGCAGCATGTATAGGGCTTTGAGTCTGGAGACAGGTCCACAAGGTCCCCAGGAGGAAGGAGAGTGAGGTGTTTGAATGGAAGGAAGGAGGAGACATCAGAGAGGTAGGTGGGGACATGCTGCTATGAAGATGGTCAGTCCAGAAGCAGCGGGCCGCAGTGGGGTGGCCTCATCCCTGATCCTGGTCTCAGGTGGCTGAGGTTTACGGAGCACTTAACAGAACCACACATTTTCAACAAGCAATTCCTCAGCAACTGGAAGGAACTGCAGTTCCTCAACAAGGAAAAGGAAGTTTGTCCATTTGCTGTCTTGAGACTGACCGTGTCAAGGCTTCGTTTCTAACCCATAAGAATGGTGGCTATGGAGACAAGAAGGCTAGAATGTTCTCTTCAGTTGTTATGTGTCATGCTTTTGTCTCACATTATTTGTACCATTATTATTATTGTTATTATTTTTGAGAGGAGTGTCACTCTGTCACCCAGGCTGGAGTGCAGTGGCGCGATCTCGGCTCAGTGCAACCTCTGCCTCCTGGGATCAAGTGATTCTCCTCCCTTAGCCTCCCAAGTAGCTGGGATTACAGGCGCCTGCCACCACGCCAATTTTTGTGTTTTTAGTAGAGAAGGGTTTCATCATGTTGGCCAGGCTGGTCTCAAACTTCTGACCTCAAGTGATCCACCCGCCTCGGCCTCCCAAAGTGCTAGGATTACAAGCGTGAGCCACCACGCCCGACCTGTACCATTGTTTGATCAACATCTGTCTCTGGAATGGAAGCTCCATGTGGGCAGGGACCATGCTTGTTCTCACCAAGTGCCAGGTATGCAAGGCCTGGCACATAGTAGGTACTTCAAAAGTATTTGTTGAATGGATGGATAAGCCCTAAGCTAAGTTTTGTACATTAAAAAAAAAAAATCAGGCCGGGCGCGGTGGCTCAAGCCTGTAATCCCAGCACTTTGGGAGGCCGAGGCGGGTGGATCACGAGGTCGAGAGATCGAGACCATCCCGGTCAACATGGTGAAACCCCGTCTCTACTAAAAATATAAAAAATTAGCTGGGCATGGTGGCGCGTGCCTGTAATCCCAGCTACTCAGGAGGCTGAGGCAGGAGAATGGCCTGAGCCCAGGAGGCGGAGGTTGCGGTGAGCCGAGATCGCGCCATTGCACTCCAGCCTGGGTAACAAGAGCGAAACTCCGTCTCAAAAAAAAAAAAAAAAAAAAAAAAAATCAGATTTCCACCCCACTAATGACTGAACTTAGGACTACAGTTTCTGTGTCCTGTTTTGCCCCTGCACCCAGCAATGCGAGACCACTGCTCCTCCCTCCTTAGCTCCTCCTCCGCTCCTCTCCCCTCCACTCTGCCTGAGTCTGGGCCCTTCTCTCTCCTCCCTGCCTATAGTCTTGCCTCCTGGGTCCCTCTTCCTCGCTGCAGATGGGTGCTCGGAGTCACCAACCAGAGCCTCCGTCTCCAGCTTCCTCAACCTAACGTGGTCTCTTGCCCTCTACCCACCCCACCTCCCAGCTCCCACTTCAGGCAAGTGCTTCTGGGCCCTCTCAGCTGGCAAGCGAGCCCTCGTGCCCTGGGCTTCTGGATCTTGGTACAGAGTAACATGCTGTGTCACGTGCGCTTACTGATCCATTTTTCTGAAAGTAAACTTGAAAGTCTTTCATATGAAAACCACCAGTTGGGTGCTCTAGAAGAGGGGTGATGTCTGAGATGCCCCCTGCCCAGGACCCCGTTCCCGGTGAAACCCTTCCTGCCCTTCCGGGCTTGGCTTAGATGTCACTTTAAGGGAAATTCCTCCTTGTGCCCAGAAAGGACAGAGGGCATCGGGTGATACAGCCCCTGTACGCCCACCCTGGCCATGCCACCTTGAATGTCCCCTGCTCACCTGTAGCGTGTCCCCAAAGGAGAGCTTGTGGATGACGTGTGTCATGTCCGGGTTCTGTGGCTGGGCTGTGGCACTGTGTGTGGACACGTGGAAGTTGCCAGGGACCTGGAGGAGAAATGTGAGTTTCAGGAGTTTGGTTGACCTCTCCAGGGGGTGGAGCATGGAGGCTTCACCCTGTGTGATCCAGGCAGGCAGCGGACACTGGAATCAGACAGATATGGGTTTGGATCCTGGCTTGTATTATTTTCAACTGTGCGAAGACATCATGCCATCTCTCTGGGCCCCAGGATCCTCACCTGCAGAGTGGGGGCATTACTGCAGCTTCTGACGGGGGCTGCCAAGACTATCTGGTGAGAGGGTGCCTGTGAAGTGCCCACCTTGGCGATAGGCACAAAGCCAGGACTCAGGGCAGCTGCTCCCCCTCCAGCTCTGTGGGTTCCGGCCAGCTGGTCCCACAGTAGGCTGGGGGTGACCTTTGAGTCTGCAGACTAATGGGGCTTCCTTGAACCCCAAATCCCCATCATTTCCTACTGAAGTTTGCCCCAGTGCCCTAGACAGGGGATCCCCGACAGACAGACCGTGGCAGCCGCGTCTCTTCCCTGGGTCTCGAGCCACTGCAGAGCCAAGCCAGCAAGAGGTGCTGGATGAGTACTGACGGAACGAAGGATGCTGGTGACAATCACGCAGCAAGAGCCGCCTCAGCTTCCCCCTGTTTCAGCAGGAAGTCCCTCCTCCTGGATGCTCAGACTAGAACCCTTGGTATAATCCCGGAACCCGCCTTTCTCACGCCTCACGTCCATCCATCAGCTGAAACCCTGTCAGCTCCACTTTGAAAACACCCCCAGCGCCTGACCTCCTTCCTGCTGCCCGGGTCCGAGGTCTTCTCTTCATGGACAAGCACGGCGGGCTCCTCCCTGGGCTCCCAGCTTCCACGTTCCCCACAGCCCAGGCCTTTCCCCAACAGTGACTGGAAAGATCTTTTTAAACCCTCCTTCAGATGTCGTCTCTTCTCTGGTCAGAACCCTCCGTGGCTTCTATTCTCTCGGAGTCAAAGTCCACGTCCTTGTGGTGGCCCACATCTGGCCACTGGCCAAGTATTGTGTCCCCACCTCTTGGCCTCGTGCCACTGTGTCCTCTGCTTCCTCCTGTCTGGCCCCCCTGCTGTGCCGGGAACAGCATCTAGTGTGGCCCCCACCTCTGGCCTTTGTGCCTGCACCCCTTCCTGGGACCCTCTTCCACATGGCCCTCCCTCAGCCTCTCAGGGTCCAAGAGAGAGGCCTTCCATGTCCGCCTGTGCAAAAGAGCACCCCGGCCCCCATTCCCCATCCCCTTACCTGCCACGGCCTCTGGCATCACCTGCCATTTCATACCCATCTTGTTCTCCTCCGCTTCCTCCCACTAGCATGTCCACACCTTGCTGCGCTCCCCAGACTCCAATGCACATCAGGTGCCCAACAGAAACTTACTGAATGAATGAATGACTCAACAAATGACACTGAATCCTTTGGCTTTGTCATCTGGTTAAGTCCCATTTTACAGAAAGAAAACGGAGGCTCAGAGCAGTGAAGAAACTTGCTAAGGTCACATCTCGAGAGCTGCAGGCTGAGCTCACATCTGTTGGACACACTGCTCCCTCCCCTGATGCCTGGATGCCATCTACCTCCACCGCCTAGACTGACGGCCCACGTGGTGCCAGACCCCCGGGAGGTGCTGGGACTGGGGAGATGAGCAGACAAGAATCTGGCCTCGGTCAAGCCCCTGTGACACAGTTTGGAACAGGTAATGAGACTCTGTGGGATCCGCCCTGGCCCACAGGAATTTGCAGACCATGGGGCTTACAGGCAGGGCCCCCGACTCAATTGAGGGTACAGGCTACGTTCAGGCAGGGCCTCCCAGGGGAAAGGACATCCTTACGCTAAAGCTCTGGAGACGGGTCTGCATTACTCAGGAAGAGAGGGAAAGGCATTCGGCAGAGGGAACAGCATGAACAGGTGCAGAGGCCAGAAACTGCCTAGAATGCGCGCATAGCTAAGGCTATTCCTGAACTCCACATGAGATGGGGTCAGGGTGCTGGCAGCAGCAGGAAACAAAGAGGCTCAAGGGAGGAGCTGGGGCTGTTTATCAAAGGCCCCCAAATGCCACGCCGAAAAACTTAGTGGTTACCTTATTCCAGCCCAATGAAGAAGATTGTGCGGCTGTGTCTGAGAAGGGAATATGGCTTATTGTGCAGCAGTCCAAAATCTGATTTTGTAAGCATGTCCGTTTCAAACACGTGCCTTCAGGACTTCCTGCAGGAATATTCCTACTTCAGCAGGGCCTGGGCTTGTGACCGACAGGGGAGGCCTCAAACTGACAGCCCATGGCCCCGGCCTTGGCAAGCTCACAGTGGAGCCCACTGCAGGCTACAGTGGAGAAGGGACACTTGCTGGGTCAGGGGTGGAGCAGAAATAACAGCTTGGCAAGATCTCCCTCGAGGGACAGCATCGCCTGCTTCAGGGGCCCAATAACCCACGGTAGAGCGGCCGCTCTGAGCTCTACACATGGCCTCAAGTCTAGCCCCACTCCCTAGCTGGGGGGCCTTAGGTGAGGTCAGTAACCACTCCATGCCTCAGTTTCCCCATCAGCAAAATGGGTGGAAAGCCAGAAGGTTATTGGGAGGATTCATTGAGGTGATGCATGCAAAGCAGCCCGCAGCTGGCCTTGGGCTGCGTTTGTAGGGTGAACACATTTGTCATTGAAGCCAATCAAGAGGGGCCCTGCCAGAAGAGGGGACACAAGCAAGCAGGGCACGAGGAAAAGCCACTGTGGCTTTTAACATTTATGCTTCATTTTCACCAATATAAATAAAGCCTGGGCTGGGCGCGGTGGCGCAAACCTGTAATCCAGCACGTTGGGAGGCTGAGGCTGGCGGACCACCAGGTCAAGAGATGAGACCATCCTGGCTAACATGGTGAAACCCCATCTGTACTAAAAATACAAAAAATTAGCCGGGCATCGTGGCATGCGCCTGTAGTCCCAGCTACTCAGGAGACTGAGGCAGCAGAATCGCTTGAACCTGGGAGGTGGGGGTTTCAGTGAGCTGAGATCACGCCACTGCACTTCAGCCTGGGCGACAGAGCGAGACTCCATCTCAAAAAATATATAAATTAAAAAAAAAAAAAATAAAGCCTGGGTACATTTTCATGATAAAACAGTTATGAGACAGTCAGACTAAAGACCCTGTTGCTGCCAGGCGCGGTGGCTCAAGCCTGTAATCCCAGCGCTTTGGGAGGCCGAGGCGGGTGGATCACGAGGTCAAGAGATCGAGACCATCCTGGTCAACATGGTGAAACCCCGTCTCTACTAAAAATACAAAAAATTAGCGGGGTGTGGTGGCGCGTGCCTGTAATCCCAGCTACTCAGGAGGCTGAGGCAGGAGAATTGCCTGAACCCAGGAGGCGGAGGTTGCGGTGAGCCAAGATCGCGCCATTGCACTCCAGCCTGGATAATGAGAGTAAAACTCCATCTCAAAAAAAAAAAAAAAAAAAAAAAAAAAAAAAAGACCCTGTTGCTGACCGCCCCGGGGAGTAAGAAACCCGCAGCCATGAGGGCCTCCTGTGGATCGGGCCATCACGGGGTTCAGAAGTGGGACTGGGGCCTGGGCTTCATGCTGCTGGAGCAAAGTGAGTCTAGGAGGCTGGCCCCTCAGCACCTGCCACCCCTGCCAGGCCCGGCGGGGCTGTGACTCAGGAACTCACTCCCGCTCCCCACCAAATCCATCACAGGTGGCTGACTCATGCCAGCACATGCTGGGCTGAAGAAAGAAACAGGAACGCTTTTAGAGCCTGTGACTTAGGAACCTACGTCAGTGTCTCTGATGGATTTTAAAAACATATAGCTGGAGCCAGGCCCCATGCCCCTCACCCCATCCTGTTCTCCTCCTGCGGGGCTGGCTGATGAAATGAGGTCGCTGTGGGGTCTCAGGTGGCACTGCTGCTGCTGTTGCCCAAAACACAGGAACTCTGACATCTGGCTGCCGGCCAACTTCCTGAGGGTCAGATAAGGAGGCTATGGGACAAGCTAAGCCTGATGCTGGGGGAGATGTGAGGGGGCCGGCTGCTGAGCTTGCCATCACAGTACATGGACACCAGTGGCTTCTCTGAGCACCTCCTGGTGGGCGGCTCCTCAAAGGCACAGATCTTTAATAAGGGAGAGTGGCTGGGCTGGGTGTGGGGGACGGTCTCTACTCCCTGCAAGAGTTTGGGGTAGAGGGTGCCCTAGGCTGTGACCTGGGCACAGGGGCACAGCTGGTCACGGTATGTGTAACCAACATGTTGGGAGAAGCAGCCACAGGCAGTGGGCTCAGGGAGCAGGGTCCTGGTGCTCGGCTGCCTGTGTTAAAATCCTGGCTGCATGAACTTGACCAGGTCACTTAATCTCCAGTACCTCAGTTTCCTCCGGGCTGCAATGAAGACTAAAGGAGTTAATATGTGGAAACGGCTGGGTAAGAACTCAGTAAGTAGCCACAGCACGGGTCTGAGAAAGGCTGGTGTGAGCCTTTCAGAGACTCCCTGGCACTCCCCTGCTCAGAGAAGGCCCATTTCTTGGACGTCTTCCATGTACGTTTCACAGGCGCACCTTAGGGTGGGTGCCAGCTGATGAGCTCATGGAAACTTTGCACTGATGGGAGATAAGGCAGGCCAGGATGCTTGTCCAGTCTCTACTGAATAATTTGTTCATATTTCACAGCGTGTGAGGTATTATTATCCCCATTTTACAGATGAGGAAACTGAGGCTCAGAGATGCTAAACTGCCCAGAGTCATTCAAGCAGTAACCGTGGTACCTGGGACCCTTGACCATAGGACTGTGTGACCCCAAAGGGCAAGTCCACCCAGAGCTGGCTGGGGGCTCCAGCACAGCCCCTTCTAAGGGGAGCAGACGGCAGCCTTGGGCGGGGCTGTCTCGTGGGTTGTCACTCCAGGTGCTGGGATGATTTGAATTAGCACGATCCCTTCTTGATCACCACTTGGGGCATATGTATTTTTTCAGCCCAGGTGGTTGCATCTCCCTGGGGGTGGGGGGCCCACAATGAGGAGGGGTGTGTGTGTGCATCTGTTCATCTGTACATTTTCATCTTCAGCCTTCAGACAGGGCTTCCTTTGTAACCTCAGAGGTCTCCTTCTTCATTCTCCGCCCCAGCACCCCATCATTCTCTTCACAGCTGCTTTATTTCCTGTTTACCTGAGCACTGGCTGTCACCCCAATACAGACCACAGGCAACCAAGGGCGAAAGCATGGCTGTTTCTCTCCGCGCTGCAGCCCGGCGCCAAGCATACAGCCAGGTATAAGGTCAATGCTCAACAGCTAGGAAGCCTGGGCGGAGTGGTCAGAGGGAGGGCAGAGTCAGAGAGGAGGCATAGGCAGGAGCCACCGTGTGCTGAGGGGTGCGGTGGGGAGTGGATGTGGGCAGGCAGGGAAAGGGAGGGGTGACGTCCCCGAGGGACCCGTCTCAGCTGAGGCCTGTGGGTGAGCAGTGTTTCCCCAGGAGGATGAGTGGGGACAGAGGAAGGGTATGGAGGCCCAGCAGAGCCAGGGCCCCCCCCCCACCAATCCCACCTGCCTACTGGCACTGCGCACCTCTCCAAGGCCGTAAACCCCCAGCGTGGGCTGCATTTGGCTCCCCCTGCTTCCTAAGGACCTGGCCTCTGCAGCGGCCCCTTCTCTCCCCATCACCAGTGTTTTCTGGAGTGCTTTCTGCAGCACTCAGATCGCCGTCCATTCCGGCCTGCCTGCCTGAGCCTGGCAGCGCCAGCCCTGCTCTTTGATATCTACCCATATGTTCTTTTCCAGACTGCAGTCTCCGCCCAGCCTTTGCTTCCTCCTTCCTGTCTGACTGCCCCTTCTTGGACGTTTTGTTACCCCTTCTTGGAAGTGATCAGGGGGCGCCAGAACTCAGTCCTCAAACTGCACTTCTCTCCAGACCTTAGGTTCTTAAGGCTTTTGGTGCCACGGATGACCCTTTGCCAGTTTAATGTTGCCTATGTTTTAAATGCTTAACACGTTCTTAATGGGTAAAATGCATAGGATTACAAAGGAAAGAGATCACATTTAAATAGTAATTAAAATAATGAAAAACCACATTTGAATATGCTGCTTTACTGATGCATTAAATAACAAGACCTAGTGGGGCGTCTAATACATATTGTAATTTTTATTTATTTATTTTTTGAGACAGAGTTTCACTTTGTCACCCAGGCTGGAGTGCAGTGCTGCAATCTCAGGTCACTGAAGCCTCTACCTCCCTGGGCTCAGAAGACGCTCCTACCTTGGCATCCTGAGTAGCTGGGACTGTAAGCATGGGCTTGGCTAATTTTTGTATTTTTTTGTAGAGATGGGGTTTTGTCATGTTGCCCAGGCTGGTCTTGAGCTCTTGACCTCAAATGATCCACCCGCCTTGGCCTCCCAAAGTGCTGGGATTACAGGCCATGAGCCACTGTGCCTGGCCAATCGCTGTAATTTTAAAACAGTGATGCATATGAACAGTCTCTGGAAATTATCTGCAACAACTGTAAAATGCTATAAATATCAGCAATTTCTTTCTTTTTTTGAGATGGAGTCTCCCTCTGTCGCCCAGGCTGGAGTGCCCTGGTACAATCTCTGCTCACTGCAACCTCCGCCTCCTGGGTTCAAGTGATTCTCCCTCTCAGTCTCCTGAGGGGCTGGGATTATAGGCATGAGCCACTGTACCTGGCCTAATTTTTGTATTTTTAGTAGAGATGGGGTTTCACCATGTTGGTCAGGCTGGTCTCAAACTCCTGACCTCATGATCCACCCACCTTGGCCTCCCTAAGTGCTGAGATCACAGGCATGAGCCACCACACCCGGCCAAATATCACCAATTTCTATTGGTGATGAGGTCACAGGCACTGCTAATACTACTGTGGTTTGTAGCCTACGTTCATTGCCGATGGAAATGCTAAACATTAGTTCGGGTTTAGTAAAAATAAAGATGTAAATTTCCCCCCATCCAACTTCAAAGATCTCTTGTATTCCATCCGCTCTCCTTGGGAGTGTCTGTGGACCTCAGGTTTAGAACAAGCATCTGTGGCCTCTCCCTAGGTAATTTTGCTGAAACCAATGCTCCTCAAACTTTAGTGGCATCAGAATCTCTGGAGGGGGGCGCTTGTTCTAACACAGATTCAGTAGGTCTGAGGGGGGCCTGAGAATCTGCATTCCTAACACTCTCCCAGGTGATGCTGATGCTGCTGGCCTGGGGGCTTGAGGAGCCCCCACTCTGAGGAACTGACCTAGACCCGTGACTTCCAACACCATCTATTTACTGACGACTCCCACAGACGTTGATCTGTGGTCCAGAACCCTCTCCTGAACTCTCCACACCTCGAACTACCAATTTCACCTCTCCCTGTAGACACCTAATGGGAACCCCAAAAGAAATCAGAGTGGAATGACCAGTGCCCAGCCCTACCTACTTCCCATCGAATCCGGGCTTTTCTAAGCTTCCATATCTAGAAACGAGACCACCTGGTTATCAACACAAAGATGTCAAAGGTTTCTCTGATTCCACACTCACCCTCACTCCCACAACCGATTCTTCATTAAGTCTTACTGACTCTACCTCCCTAATCCCACCACATCTCCCCAGCTTCACTGCCATAACCACCGCCCGCGACCCCCTCCAGCCCAGCCCCATGCAGCGGCCAGAGCCATCCTTCTAAGAACGTGCTGTCCAGCAGAACCTTCCTCAGTAATGGAAGTCCTTTCTACCTGTACTGCCTAGCACGGTGGCCCCTAGCCAGCATGTGGCTTTGAGCACTTGAAATGTGGTTGATGAGACTGAGTGACTGAATTGTACATTTTATTTAATTTGAATTAATTTAAATAACCTTGTGTGGCTGGTGGTAACCTATTGGATAGTACAGTTCTAAATCATAAATCTGACTACATTGCTTCCCTGTTAAAAACCCTCAAATGGCTTTTCATTACAACCACCATAACATCCAAATTACGGGGCGTGGCAAAGGTGCCGTGTGGCAGCTCACGGGCAGAGAGAGCCCCCAGTGAACTGTGACCCTCGGCATCCCTGCCCTTGGGTAGTCCCCTCCTCCTGAGGGCCTGAGCTGGAACGAGACTCACTTTAACCCATAACATACAGCAGATTTCTACCAGCAACGGCTGAAGCCTTAAGAAGGCCTTGTGGCTTCTGCTTTAGCACTTAAGGGAGCCCTGAGCTGTCACGTAAGAAGTCCACCCTGCTTGAAAGATGACCAGGCCTGGCCTTCCAGCCGCCCACCAAGGACTGTGGGAAGAGACAGCACACACCCTCTCTAAAGGGGAACACTGCCCACTGGTACCGGGTCATTGTCAGAGTAGGAACATAGACCCAATGCGGTGAGAACCTCTGACTTTTAAAAGCCAGAAATCTGGACTCCTGATCTTTTCATACTGGTTCTGATGCAGTTAAATGCTAAACCGGACAAACATAATTTATCTTTGGGCTGGATATGGCCAGAGAGTTTGCAACCCCAGCTCAGGTGGCAGGAACTGGAGGAAGGGCGTTCTGAGTAGGGGCTGCAGGAGGGACAGGGAGAAGCCAGAGTGGCCAGTGGCTCAGTCTGGCCGGGGCTGGGAAGGGGAGTTGTGGGACATGAGGTTAGCTGTGTGACCTCGGGCAAGATGCTTAACCTCTCTGGGCCCCAGCATCCTATGCTGTCAAATGGTGCTGCCTCACAGGGTTGTCGAGAGGCTCCACTGTGACAGTAGCGTGTTTCGAGGAGGGCCGGCACGTGCTGAGCAAAACCCTGCCAGCTGCCACTGGGTGCCTCGGCTCTCCCAAGGGCACTGTGCTCACCCCCGTGACTTAGGATCTGAAGCTCCTGGTTCTGGGGACAAAACAACAGTGAAACTTGAGTGGTCATTCAGAGCTGACAAGGTACTTTCCAGCCCGCCTCGCCTCGCTCCCCTTGGCTTTATTCCTCATCAACCATCCCTGATGCTTTCTGGTTTGTAGACTGTCTCCCTCTACCAGAACGTAAGACCCACCAGCCCAGGAATGCTGCCCCAGAGCCTCTCAACGATGCTGGAACACAGAAGATGCTCATTCTAAATTTTTTTTTGAATGAATGAAACTGCATTAGCTCATTTAATCCTCACACAAACTTTGTGAAGTGGGTGGTGTCGTGATATTATTATCACCATCACATCCTCAGCCTAAGATGGGTTAAGTGACTTGGAGGGCCAAGAGGGGGTAAAGCTGGAATTTGAACGCAGCGCTGGAGGCCACAAATCCTAAGGTCTTCTCATCACTATCTCCCTCACTGGGGAGAAGAGTAGCTCCTTTCTGAACTGGCCATCAGGGGCTTAAAACCCCTGGGAGCTGGGACCCCCCCATCCAGATTCTCAGCAGGAATGGCCAGGCAGCTGAACACGGACCCTTGCTTGCTGGGGGCTGTGTCAGGGTCAGGTCGAGTGAGGGCATACTTCCACAACCAGTTTCCAGGGAGTGGGGAGACAGCAGGAACGGGGAGCAGGTAGAAAGGGCTGAGGCAGGGTCTCCATACCTTGTTGATGCTGAACTGCCCCTCGAAGCGGCAGCCTACCCCGTTGTTGAGCGGGATCTTCATGGAGTTGTCAATGTGGCCCACTTCGTGCCTGCCCATCTCATCCTGAATGTCAAGCCCGACCACTGTGGGAGCCAAAGGGAGACAACAGTCAGAAACCCAGAGATGTGGGAGGATGGGGGCCGGCCCCTCCTCTGCGGGAGCCTTCATGCATCCATTCCAGAGGCAGGCTGGGCTGGGGACCTCCAGGAGCTCATGGTCTGGGGTCCAAAGACGACAGGGGACAGGGTGATGACTCTGCTAAATGTGAGGCCGAGGGGAGGTAGTATACACTAGGGGTCCTGGGGCCACCCTAGGGTCTGCCATACTGGTCCTCTGAATCTGGGTTCTGCCTCAGTTACTTAACCTCTGGACGTCTCAGTCTCTTTCTCTATAAAATAGGGGTGACCATAGTTGAAACTTCCTTGGAAGATTATGAGGATTAAATAGTTCATAGGTGTGGAAAATGCTTAGGGTCTGATGGACGCTAGGTGGAAAGTGCTTAATAAATGTTAGCTCTCGTATCTCAGATAGTCTTTGTTATTTATTTATTTCTAGATTTGTTCTGTCACCCAGGCTGGAGTGCAGTAGCACGATCTCAGCTCACTGCAACCCCTGCCTCTCGGGTTCAAGCAATTCTCCAGCTTTAGCTTCCCAAGTAGCTGGGATTACAGGTGCCTGCCACCATGCCTGGCTAATTTTTGTATTTTTAGTAGAGACAGGGTTTCATCATATTGGCCAGACTGGTCTTGAACTTCTGACCTCAGGTGATCCACCTGCCTTGGCCTCCCAAAGTGCTGGGATTACAGGAGTGGGACACTGTTCCCCGCCTTCAGATGGTCTTTGGGTTCATGGGGTGAATAGCCTCAGGCCCCTATCCATTCATCCATCTGTCCGTCATTCATTCATTCACTCATACATTCCTTTACCCATCATCTACGTACCAGGCCCTATGATAAGCACCAGGGATGCACAGAGGGAAGAGACAGGCTCTGAACTCTGTCACATCACTGTGACTCAGATGGCTTCCCCATCTGTAAAATGGGCAGGCCAATGCCAACTGTATCCCCAGAGATGGCCCAAGTAGCCAGTGGGGAAAGGATCCCTGTGAACTATGGAAATGCAGGAATTTCCCTGGCAGAAGTGCTAGAAAGGAGGTCCTATAAAGAGAAAGAACAGCTGGAAGCAATTTTAAAGAGGGCCAACCTTAAAAGGGAAAAATGGGAACCAACTGTGTGTTCCTCAGTGAGAATGGAGAAGTAAGCGAGGACCCATCCATAGGAGGGAACGTGCTGCAGCCATTCAAAATGACCCTCACGAGTCCACAGGACATGGGAAATGACAGTGCTATAATGCGAAGTTTAGAGAAAGCACAGGCAGGTCCCCTTTTCACTCAGCTGTTCCAGTGCTGACAGCCCTCTTTCCCAGCGCCGTGCAGCAGGTACAAAGAACCGGCTAAATGCAGGTGCAGGGAGGAGGCTCAGGGCAGATCAGCGGCTGAGTCACAAGCACTGGGACCTTGAGCAGGTTACTCAACCTCTGTGCCTCAGTCTTCCCTTCCGTCACAGGCTTATTGTGAGGGTTAAAGAAAAGTAAAACAGGAGCGGGCGCAGTGGCTCACGCCTGTCATCCCAGCACTATGGGAGGCCAAGGCGGGCGGATCACTTGAGGCCAGCAGTTTGATAACATGGCGAAACCCCGTCTCTACTAAAAATACAAAATATTATCTGGGTATGGTGGTGAGCACCTGTAATCCCAGCTACTCAGGAGGCTGAGGCAGGAGAATCGCTTGAACCCAGCAGGTGGAAGTTACAGTGAGCTGAGATTGCGCCACTGCACTCCAGCCTGGGCAACAAGAGCAAAACTCTATCTTCTCAAAGAAAAAAAAAAAAAAGGAAAACAGTATTTACTATGTGCTAGGCTCTCTTCCAAGTGCCTTTTATGTAAGAATACACCATCTAAACACCCCTGTGGGGAAGATAATATTATCAGTTCCATTCTACATTTGGAGAAACTGAGGCACAGAACTCTCACAGCTAGGAAACATCAGAGCTTGGAATAAAATCCAGGTGATATGCTTCTGAGCCCACACCCTTCAGCCATTCTGCTAGGACACCGCAAATCTCAATGCATTTAATATAGCCAAAGGACAGAGGACAGGGCCTGGCCTGGAAGAACAGAATAAATGGCAGCTGTTATTATTTTACTCATATTATGAGTAATATGAGAATAGCTCCAAGATACTAGCTAGAAAAAAAAGAAACTCCAGAAGGTTCCCATATGGTAGGGTCCCAATTAATTAAGTAAAAAAAAAAAAAAAAAAAAAAACCTAAATCCAATAAACGTTCACAGACATGCACACACACGTAGGGGTGGGAACAGGGCCCCCACCTGCTAGCAGAGGTGTCCTTTGGGGAAGACAGCATGCTGGGACAGGAAGGGGGACAGGGGAGGGGGACTCTTGCTTTTTAAAAAACATATTATTTTTGTATTTTTGAATGCATGTCTTTTTAAAGATTAAAATGCATTCTTCTATTAGCTGTACAATGAAGAATATTATTTTTAAAAGCAGGATATGAGATCATACATGCAGCACGATCTCAGCTATGTTCAGAAACACAGAAAGGAAGGCCAGCTGGACGGAATGATGTCAAAATGTCACTAACACTGCTGTCAGGTGGCGGAATTACGGGCGATCTCTTTTGCTTCTCTGTGTTTTCCAGAAGTACAATGATGAGCATGCATTTTTTCCTATAACAAAAATGTGAAGTTCTTTTAAAGAAAAGCCAGAATGCTGAGCTGTAGCCGGGGTGAAGGGGTGGGGGATTCAGGTTACAGATCCAGCAGGGCATGGCAGGGCACGGGGTGGAGGTTGCCTGACCCCTCCTGGCACCACGTCTCTTCCCTTCCCTACACTGGTCCTGGTCCTCTGGCCTGACTAAGAATTTCCTTGCTCCAGAGATACAGTCACTCCTGAATGAGAATCTGCCAGATGAATTATTTTTCTAAGTGAAAGAGAAAAAATAACAAAAAATAGGACCGACCTATTTCAGGTTCCCTGGCTTGGGGCCCATCGAGGATTCTAAATCATGACGTCAATATCACCAAAAACAGTGACAGGGCTGAGACTCTCCCTATCTCTGGCCGGAGATGCACCCAGTTCTGTTCTCAGCCGTGTCCTTTAACAGGAAGAGGTGGTGGTGACAGAAGGGCCTGCAGCAGGCTCCATACCAGGCTGGGCAGAGGGACGGCTGGAACCCCAGTCCAGGAGAGGGCACCCAGTCCACTGGCTGACAAGTCTAGGGACCATCGCAACAGATTCTCCCAAGAACCTCAGGCAATAGACATTACTAAGCCCATTTTGCAGATGAGGAACGCGAGGCTCAGAGAGGTCACCTGAGCCAAGGTCACAGTTTTAGTGAGCAAAGGAGCCAGGATCTGAATCCAAATCAGATTTCAAATGAGTTTTGTTTTATAGAAGTAAGTCATTCTGGGCCGGGCACAGTGGCTCATGCGTGTAATCCCAGCACTTTGGGAGGCTGAGGTGGGCAGATCACAAGGTCAGGAGTTCGAGACCAGCCTGGCTAAAATGATGAAATCCCGTCTCTACTAAAAATATAAAAATTATCTGGGCATGGTGGTGCACGCCTGTAATCCCAGCTACTTAGAAGGCTGAGGCAGAAGAATTGCCTGAATCTGGGAGGCGGAGCTTGCAGTGAGCCGAGATTGTGGCATAACTCCAGCCTGCATGACAGGATCGAAATGCCGTCTAAAAAAATAAAAATAGATATAAAGAAGTAATTGATTATTTTGGTTAAAACAAAATAGGCGTGAAGTCAAAAAGGGAGTCTCCCAGCCCTCCCCTGTCGTAGATGCTCCTGAGCCTTGTCCCACACTCTCTCATAGACGGTGCACCACTCCAGCTTCTGCAGATGTTGGCCACCAATGGCTCGGAGCTAAACCCTTCTCCAGATGAATGCTCTTGGCTAACCAGAGGTCTTCTCGCTTGAATGCTTGGGAGGTGATGTGACCCCTGCCATACACACCACTCTGCAACCATTACCCAATGACAGATAATAACGCCTGGTCCCACTGCTACTGGGTATCATTCACACCCCACAGCATCCTGTGAAATCAGGCTGAGTGTGGACCTCAGCTGAACACACATCTTTGCTTATCCTCTTGCACTGCGCTATCCTGCATTTCTCACTCCCTTACAGCTTCCTCCCCTCAACAAGTCACTTGCACGAGACTCTCAGGCTCTGCTGCAAAGCTGTAACGTGATCATGAGAGACACCCCACCTCCCTGCACCAATGCAGCTGCTCTCCAGGGGTAACCCCCATGAGTAGAGTTTTGTGTTTTTTATGCCAGAAAACCTCCAAGTGCATGTATACTCAATTACATTCTCCTCCAAAAAAGAGTAGGGAGAGCCATACGTTGGCTCGATTTGTCCTGGAGAGCCTGCTATTCTGCAGACACACATTTGCCCAAAGGAGGTGTCCTGCTGGAGGGAGGGGTTGTGTGGAGTACTCACACTCGCAGTGCAGATTGGGCAAACTGATGTTCAGACTGACGTCAATCTTGCCCCCGCTGTCCTTGTCTGGGTCATCGACGTAGAGCTCGTTCACACTGGGGGAGAGACAAGTATAGGAACCCTTGTTTAGCTGGGGCACTGATCTCAGCTGCAGGGAACAGCCAAGGACTGTATCATGTGGTGACCACCCCTTAGATAACCCAGACTCCATCTGGGCAGAGCCTGCGCGTCCTCTGCCCTCACGTAGGGGTCTAGGCTGCACTCTCCGAGTGCAGCCTTACCTCTCAAGAAGGAAGGGCTGGGCTGGGTGCAGTGGCTCATGCCTGTAATCCCGGCACTTTGGGAGGCCAAGGTGGGTGGATCACCTGAAGTCAGGGGTTCGAGACCAGCCTGACCAACATGGTGAAACCTTATCTCTACTAAAAATACAAAATTCGCTGGGCATGGTGGTGCATTCCTGTAATCCTAGGTACTCAGGAGGCTGAGGCAAGAGAATCACGAACCCAGGAGGCAGAGGTTGCAGTGAGCCGAGATTGCACCACTGCTTCCAGTCTGGGCAACAAGAATGAAACTCCTCTCAAAAAAAAAGGAGGGGAGGGCTGGGGCTGAGGAGAGAGAAGGAGTGCAGTGGGATAGCTCTGGTGGTAAGAGCATATCTTTCAGGGTCAGACAGTTTCAAATTCAAATCCTGGCTCTGGCACTTCCTATGCTCACCTCTGTGAACCCACCTGTTAAGTGGGGATGACACCACCCACTGCAAATAGGGTGGTTTGAATACTGAAAGGAGAAATAGGGGTGTTATGAGGGATCAGGGCCTGGTGCCAACAGAGCACCTACAGCCTCCTTTCTTGAGGTCTCCTCCCCTCAGCTGGGAAGCCAGGAATTCCCTCCTGCTCATCCCTAGGGGCAAAGCCGGTTCTGAGAAATACCTGGATAGCTGTATGAATATCCTGTGGCTTGCTGTAGCAAATTCTCACAAAGTGAATGGCTTACACAACACACGTTTATTGTCTTATACCTTTGGAGGTCATTAGCCTAAAATGGGCTTTGTTCCTGGGAAATGCATTTTCTTGCCTTTTTCAGCTTCCAGGAGCTGCCTAGGCCTGTGGCCCCATCTCCCGATTCCAAAGCCAGCAGCTTCCCCCTTCTCTGACCTCCATCTCCCTCTTATAGGAACTCCTGTGATTCCATCTGGACCACCTGGCTAGCCCAGGATCCTCTCCCCATCTCAAGATCCTTCACGTAGACACATTTGCAAAGTTCCTTTTCAATGCAAGGTAACACAGCCACACGCGTCACGGACAGGGACCTAGACGTCATTGGGGGTAGGGAGTCGCTCTTCTGTTGACCGAATTGGCCATGGTTAGGGGCAGGTGGCTCCGCAGACAGCCACCTTGCTGTCAGTGGCACAGCGTTGGCATCTGTTAGGAATCCAAATCTGCTCAACAAATACTTGTTGAGTACCTACTACCTGTCAGTTGCCAGAAACAGCAATGAATCAGACAGACGCTTTCTCTGCCTTCATCAAGCTTATGGACACAAGAACCAGACGTCGCTCCTAAATAAATATGCCGCCACCCCCAACTCTGATGAGTGCTTTGACAAAAAGCTGCAGGGGGCCATGAGAGGGACCATAGGGCCACCGACCTTTGGGGAGAAGGGGCTGGGAAGACTTCTCTGAGGTGTGACCGAGGTCTGAGGGATGTGTAGGGCATCATCCTGGCAGCATGTGCACCAGCCTGGAGGTAGGGAGGGCACGGCGGGTTTGGAGAACAGAATGAAGGTCACTGTGATTGCAGTGTAAGGGCAAAGGGAAGGGTGGTGTGTGATGCAGTCCCAGATGAATGAGTTGGCGGGGCCCGTTCATCTGGGCTCAGAGGCTGCAAGAGGCCTTTAGACTTTTTCTTTTTTTTCCTTCACTCCAAGAGGCCTTTAGACGTTTTTTGAGACAGAGTCTCACTCTGTCACCCAGGCTGGAGTGCAGTGGCACGATCTCAGCTCACTGCAACATCCACCTCCCAGGTTCAAGTGATTCTCCTGTCTCAGCCTCCAGAGTAGCTGGGACTACGGGCACGCGCCACCATGTCCGGCTAATTTTTGTATTTTCAGTAGAGATGGGGTTTCACCAGGTTGGCTAGGCTGGTCTTGAACTCATGACCTCAGGTGATCCACCCGCCTTGGCCTCCCATAATGCTGGGATTACAGGCGTGAGCCACCGCACCTGGCCAAGGCCTGTAGACGTGATGTGAGCATAGCCACAGGGTCTGGCTTGCACTCTCATCGGCTCTCTCTGGCTGCTGCGAGGAAGGTCCACCGGAGGGGCTGCTGTGCAGGAGGGAGAACAGGAGGTGGATGATGGCATCTTGGACGGGGCGGGATGGGAATGGAGAGGAGGAGGGATGCAGGAACCCATGTAGAGCAGGCGGGACTTGCTGATGGATGGGACTGGGGGTGAAGTGGGGTGAGGCGAGGGAAGAATGAAGACAGACGGCTGCATTTTTTCCCGGACCCATCTTTTGGGCTGAGAAGGGGAGCAGGACTGGCAGGAGACAGAGGTACTGAGCGTGGGGCGCTGAGCGGAGCCCAGGTGTCTTGGAGGCATCCCTGAGGAGCTGCTGGATGTTTGATGGCCACATCTGATTCCCAGATAATGCCTGCCCCAGGGAGCAGCGCTTCGTGTGGCTGGGCTGTGATTATTTTAAACATGTATTAGGCCTCTTGGGTCCAGTCCCTACGCTGTAAAATAAAAGATAACTAACTGGCCTATCTAAGCAAGTAAGATTCCAAGAGAGCTTTGTAAATGGCCACATCTTAGAGAAAGAGTAGGACTCAGGCAAAGGAATTTCATTTTTACTAAGACCACATCTTTGCACCCTTAGCACCTGGTGTGATGCTGTTCACCAGGCGTGGTGGGCTCTGAAAGACACCCGGGCTTGCTTCTCTGTGGGGCCCACAAGGATCTTCCCAGAGACAAGAGCGCAACGAATGGACCCCCGCCGCTTAAGTTACGCTGGGGGAGCCCTACTGTAAGCGTTCACACCATCCCATGTGCTCTTGTGAAATGCCCTCAGCCCTATCTTAAAACAAGGAAACAGGTTCAAAGAGGGTGTGTCCCATCCCCAGGGTCACACAGCAGGAAATGGCCGAGCTAGAATCTTAATCCAGGCTTTCCACAGCTCAGACTGCCGCCCAGCCTCTCCTTAGCATTGGGGTCTAGGAACAAAATGATGGGGGGCCCCGGCCTGGGAAGCCTTAACATGGGAGAGGGGAGACACAGGCCTGAGCCTGACCTTGCTTGTAGTGTTGGCCCCGATCAGAGGCCACCAAGAACAAAGGAGCTGGAGGGAGAGGGGCAAACAGGAGCCGAGGAGGTTATGCCCGAGGAGGAAAGGGCTCCCTACAGCCAAACGCTCTGCCCTGGCCTTCAGCGCCCAATTTCTACCCCAGCCTTAATTTGCAACTCTGGAGAGCTGTTGAGTAATGAGATTGCTGGGTGATTAACACAAAGACGACTAAGGAGAGGCTCAGCTGCCCTTCCCAGCCAGGAAGCCACCTGAGACTCTTTCTTGAAGCAACTCACCTTTCCCACCTGGCGAGGCTGGGCCTCCGCACAGCACTGAGGCATTGTGGGATGATGTCATCCACTGGCAATCCTCTGGAGGTGACCTCAGCCAAAAGCGAGGTGAATTCCAGGTGTGGCGCCAAGGTGAGCTCACCCAGAAGGCCCCAGGAAGCCTCTCCCAGGCGTGAGTCCCTGTCTTCCTAACCAGAATAAGCAGAGAACAGGCTCCGCAGGGCTAGAGGGCCACCCAGAACAAGGGGGCCGAGGTGCTGGGCAGGGACAGCCTGGGGCACTCTGGCCAGGCTGGTTATGTAAGCCTAGAACTGGCTGCTCCCAGGCTTCTTCCTGGAGGGCCCCCAGGCTGTGGGATAAACACGATTCAATCACCTGGGTCTCCTGATGAGGTCAATACGGCCGCCTTCGCGTCCAAGGCAAATGTTCCAGAACTGCTGGCTTCCTGCCATCCCAGCCAGGGCCACGAGCCTGCCTACAGCCACCCCACGGCAGGGGCCTGCCAAGGCTAACAGACTCCATTGGCTAGGGCTGAACTGATTTTAAAAGGCCAACGTGCCTGTAATCCCAGCTACTCAGGAGGCTGAGGCAGGAGAATTGCCTGAACCCAGGAGGCGGAGGTTGCGGTGAGCCGAGATCGCGCCATTGCACTCCAGCCTGGGTAACAGGAGCGAAACTCCGTCTCAAAAAAAAAAAAAAAAAAAAAAAAAAGGCCAACGGGCTGCCAGAAATCAACCTACCCGGAAGAAAAAGACATGTTTTTTTGTGGATTTACTGTAGTCTGAGGACTCCCGGGGGCCTGACTCCCCTGTCACCAGTGTGGGCAGTGGGAAGGCCTACGGAGGCCGTGGCAGATGGGTGTAGGCTCACCTCCTGACTCTGCCACTTGGGAGCTGGGAGACCTAGGACACAGTGCTTCACCTCTGAGCCTCAGTTTCCTCATCTGTAAAATTGGAAAAACTTTCGATCAGTTTGAAAATAGGCAAAATTAATCTATGGCAATGGAAGGCAGAATAATAGTGGTGGGGGTTACTGACTGGGAGGGGCTCCAGGGAACCTTCTTTGGTGATAGAATGTATTATGTCTTCATCAGACAGTTACAAGTGTAAACACAGGTGAAAATTCATCAAGCCTCTATCTTAAGATTTACACACTTTGCTTTATGTAAGTTACACATACCTCACTAAAATAAGAACATAAGAAAGGAAAGGAAGGAGGGAGAGAGGAAGGGAGAGAGAGGAAAGTAAAGATAAAGATTCTATCTACTTCACAGGGTGCTGGAAGACTGCTGGGTCAAGCTGCTGGCTGCCCCAGGGCAGGAGAATGAGTGAGTGTATGAGTGTGAGTCAGTGTATGAGTGTGAGTGTGAGTGTGTGTGTGTGTGACTCATCTTTCTCAAGGGCTGATTCTAGGCTCTTCTTGGTAAAGAAAATACAGCAGCGCAGGGGAAGCCCAGGCTACCAGGGTTCAAATCCTGGCTCTCAGTCACCTCTTGGCTGGTTGACTTGGGCAAGGGGCTTCCCCTTCATCAGTTTCCCCAGACGTAAAATGGGGACAATTGCATCTATGCCATGGGGTTGCCGAAAAGATCAAATGAGAACAAGAACAATGCTAAGTGTGGTCTTAGTAAACAGTAAGTGCTCAATACATGTCCACCGTTTTTATCACTATTATTAATATCGATGCTCGATGGGTTGATCCAGTGTTTAACAAGGGTACTGTTCTACTTTCACGTCGATGAAACTGGGCTCAGAGGAGTACAAACGGCTGGCCAAGATCAAAGGACCAGGAGGAGGCAGAGGCAGGATCTGAGCCCAGGGACGGGGGCCCACAGCCCAGGCTCTTTGCAAGGCATTGCACTGCCTGGATGGGATGGGAATCAGCGAAAAATTGAGGGGCCAGTGGCCCTGAAGTGGACTGGTGATGCAGATGTCCGAGTCCTTTTTCATCATCTCCAGGTGTGCCCCTCCCCACCATGGCCCAGGTGCCTGCAGGGTACAGGGGTGCTTAGGGGTTCGATTGCGTCTGTCCCACAAGCCTCCCCCACCCGTCACCATCCCCAGGATGAGGGCTCCCTGAGCCTCAGCACAGAGCGTGTTCTCACAGTCTTCTGTGGAATGAGCCCAAGTGTGGGAGGGTGTCCTCAGCAGAAGTCTGCGCGCTGGTGGAACACAGGGGGGCACATTCCAGGTGGGGGACGCCAGATGGCGTCAGGGAGTCAGGCCCAGCGGGGGCGACTGTGTGGGAGGGTGGGGGGTGTGGGTGGGCAGTCGCCTTGTAGGGAAAGGTACACAGGGCGGGAAGGGGGGAGGTTGGGTGGGGGGAGTGTGGATGGAATGTGGTGGAGGGCCTTGAAATTCTAGTCTGAGGCATTAAGTCCAGTGACATCTATACAAAACAATTTTATTTGCTTTTCGAAGGGCCCTTAAATAGTTCAGATTCCTGCCTGAAGTCTCTGACCTCCATGCTTCAAAATTTGACCGAATGGAAACTTACGCAGCAGTGAGGCCAGCAGTAAGGGCTTGGGGTGGGGTGGAGGGAGGGATGGAGATTCTGCCAGCACGCACTCCGGAACCCTGAGTTTCAGATCCTGACTCGTCCAGGTAAAAGTGTGTGTATCTATTACCAGCCAGGTGGATGTCTAAAATACATCCCTTGACAGCCAGCCGCCAGGTTCTGCCCACCCCTGCTCCAAAGCCAAAGTCCCAGCGCCCTCGGCCCCTCTGCCCTGAGCTCATCACCCAGCTCCCACCAGGGTCCAGGGCCACACCAAACCCACCTTCACAAGAGGTGAGCTGTCTGAGGCAGAAACCCATCACTCCACACTCAGATGTCCTCAGGCCTCCTATGGCTAACAGCAATGTCCTTCATGCTCCTTAATGCGACACCGGGGGCCCTCTACCCAGCCTGGCCCACAACCCAGGCTCAAGGCAGGCAACCTGGAGACTTCTAGCTCCCCCTCCTGGTTAAGCTACTGTTCCCCGCTCCAGCCTCCTCCTGTGAGGAGCCTGTGAGAACATGATTCCAGGTGACCTCCAAGCTCCCACCTCCCGGGCTTCCATCTGCCTGCTTGGCCACCTCGCCCTAGAAGGGTGCATCCATGTCCTCCAGTTAGCTATTCTGACCAAAAAGCAGTGGCTCCTATGAGCCTGGGGCCCCGAAATGCTTGGGGTACAACAGAGGAGAGATGCTGAGTCTGGGCTTTAGCACCCCAGACCTGGGTGTGACTCCACTTCCACCACTTACTGCTTCATGTGGTTTTGGCCACCTGGTGCCTCAGTTTCCCCAGCTGTAACATGGGAAGCGCAGTAGTAGTTACCTTAAGGGGTTCTGTGATGATCAATGAGATGACCATTACAAAGTGCTGACCTGCCGGGCGCAGTACGCACACCTATAATCCCAGCACTTTAGGAGGCCAAGGTGGGAGAATCAGTTGAGTCCAAAAGTTAGAGACCAGCCTGGGAGACCCCTGTCTCTACAAAGAATTAAAAAATTAGGCGGGCGTGGTGGCTCATGCCCCGTATTCCCAGCTACTTGGGAGGCTGAGGCAGAAGGATAGCTCGGGAGGTCGAGGCTACAGTGATAATTCAGCCACTGCCCTCCAGCCCGGGCAACACAACGAGGCCCTGTTTCAAAAAACAAACAAACAAAAAATAAAAATAAAATGCTGAGCTAGGTGTTAGCACGCACATAATGAGTTATATGATGGAAGGTACCATAAGTATACTATGTTATAAACTAGCAGTGGGAAGTTCCAATTACTACATTTTATTAGTATAAGTCTCATGAAGTTAATAATTATTGAGAGCAGTCAGAGACTGGGCAGTCAGAGGCTGGAACATTCTGTGGCCAGGCTGCCTGAGGAGGGGCCTACTCCCTGAAAACACAGAGTTTCAGAACACTCTGTGGGGCCTCTTTCCCAAGGATAATTACCAGCCTGTCCAAAGCCAGGTTGGAGCCCAACCACCCAAACAAATGTGCCTCCCACCAGGCCCAGGCCAGAATAAGCATCTTATGTCACCGATAACACAGGCTGGGGCTGGAGCCATGTTCATCCAACCAACGGTGACCTCATTTCCTTAACTTACAATCTCATGGTGGCAGGAGGGGGCACTGACCCGCTGTAGCCACAAAACTGTCACAGAGGGCCAGCCACCCAGAAAAAAGAGAACTGTGACCTTCAGTTCTTCCCAAACTGGCAGGGCTTTCTAGGGGTCACAAGCTTCTGACAACTGCCCCCACCCCTGGGCTTTGTACCTCTCCCTAAAGAGGCGATGCTTTCTCCTCCGGGTTGCTCAGGAGGTCCTAGGGCTCATCCTGCAGAGTCCCTTCGCGCAACTCCTGCACCTTGGTAAGGAGGCAGCTGGGGGCAAGAGGGCATCAGGTTCACTGCAGCTTCATCGCTGAAGCCTCTGGCCTTAGCTCTGGACAGGTCTCTCTATTCATCCCTGCCCCGTTCCCTCTCTCCAGCCACTGACTTAGCACAGGGTTGGATGCAAGGCAAACACTCAAAAAATGTCCCCTGTGTTTTTGCTGGTTTTTTTTTTTTTTCTTTTTTTTTGAGATAGGGTCTCGCTCTGTCTCCCAGGCTGAAGTGTCATGGCGCAATCACACTTCATTGCAGCCGGGATCTCCTGAGCTCAAGTGATCCTCCCATCTCAGCTTCCCAAGTAGAAGAGACTACAGATGCGAGCCACCACGGCCAGCTAATGTTTTAAAAACGTTTTTGCAGAGACAGGCTCTCATCCCGTTGTCCAGGCTGGTCTTGAACTCCTGGGCTCAAGTGATCCTCTGGCCTTGGCCTTCCAAAGTGCTGGGATTACAGGTGTGAGCCACTGCACCTAGCCCCCTTCCTCCCCTTATCCCTGAGCTTCGTACCTCTCCAGGGACTCAGTGGGGTCAGAGCGTCCCGGCTGACCCTGGGACAGAGGGAGAGGAAGTCATGGAGCAGGGGAGTGGGGAGCAGCGGGAGCCCTCTCTGCTCTTCAGAGAGAAGCCGCCCCGCCCTTGGGAAACTGCATGAGTTGTCTGGGCTTGCTGGACGGGCCCTTCCCAGTTCTCCTGGGCACTCTGCGGGTGGGGTCCCACCTGCTCAAGCCTCAAGCCGTGACATCAAAACTCACTTGTCTGTAGCCCATTGCCTTAGCGCCCCACCTCATGTGGGATGAGCTGAGGAATGCCACCCCACACGCTTTCAGCAGCAGGCAAGAGAGGCGTCTTCTTAACTCAAAGAGGAAGAGGGACAAGGACTTCACATTCACTGAGTACTTACATGCCCGGTGCGGAGCAGACTTAAAACCTTTTTCGAGTTAGATGCAGACTGTGTAGGAAATGAACAAATACACGAAGAGATATGGACCTAGTGATATTAAAGTATATCCGGCACTATAGTAAGTACCTTTCAGCTAAAGAATCCTGTTTGATCCTCACAAAATATCACGTACCTGCAGCTGTCTCATTTTCCACCTCCTGCCCTGCTTTAGTTCTGTCTTGGGAGTTCTTGCCCCTGATCGATATAGTCTAGTTTTGTTTGCTTGTTGACTATGTCAACCACCAGCATTTTCAGCTCCTCCACGTGTGAAGCCACAGAGCAGTGAGCGAGCAGACCCGGCCCTGGGCTCCACCAGCTCGTCATCAAGAAGTGAGTCCCAGGCCCGACGTGGTGGCTCACGCCTGTAATCCCAGCACTTTGGGAGGCTGGGGCGGGCAGATCGTTTGAGGTCAGGAGTTAGAGACAAGCCTGGCCAACATGGTGAAACCATGCCTATACTGAAAATACAAAAATTAGCTGGGCATGGTGACAGGCGCCTGTAGTCCCAGCTAGTGGGGAGGCTGAGGCAGGAGAATTGCTTGCACCTGGAAGGTGGAGGTTGCAGTGAGCCGAGATCACGCCACTACAGTCCAGCCTGGGCGACAGAGCGAGACTGCATTTCAAAAAAAAAAAAAAGAAGTGAGTCCCCATTCTACCCGGCAGCATAGAGGGCCTGACCTGTCTCCATCCTACCTGCTCTACCTCTTACCCTCTCTGCTTGCTCGCTTTGCCCTGGCTGATTGCCCTTATTCTTGCCTTTCACGTGTACCAGGTAATCCCTACCTCAGCCCACAACACATATGTGCTCCTGCACAACACATAAAGCCACCTGCCTGGTCTCAGTGGATGTCACATGTGTGCCTCTGTCACCTTGCTCAGAACATGACAGGCCTGCCAAGTCAAGCAGGTCGCCTCCTAGAGAGCAGGGTACAGCCTGCAGAGGCCAGAGGGTATCTGACATACAACAGGTACCTCACAACATCCGCAAGTCTCAACCTCTCGCTGTTCTCCCTGCTTCTACCTCTGATTCATGATGGGATGATCCTAAGACGTCCAGTGGCAGAGCAGAAGATGCTTGGCTTGGGCACAGTCATCTCCCGTTAGAGGCCTGGGGGAAATAAAACCCCTTCTTTGAATCCTGAATGGCCACAAGGTCATGTTTTGGGAAGCAGATCGACCTCTCCCAGAGCTAGAAGGGAGCTCTGACTCTGGTCTACACTCCTTCATTTGGCTACCAATCCTGAGACCCAGAGGGGTTTGGCAACTTGGCTTGGATCACACAGCAAAGTAGTAATTAAGCAGAGACCTGGCACTGGGTCTCCCAATGCCTTATGCGGTGCTCTTCCCACCACTGTAAAAGGTCCCTTGGGGTTTGGTGCTATCAGGGTTAAAACAGAATCAGAGTAACTAGGAAAGGCAAACTCTCCCACCAGGCGAGGGCTGAAAGGTATACCCAGAAACAAGGCAAGACCAGCACTCCCATCTCATAGGCCTTCTCAGTGTGCTGGTCAAACACACGTGGGCTTGGGAGACAGGCAGGCCTGGGAGCCACCTCCTAACTGTGTGGCTGTGGGCAGGTCCCTCCGTCTCCTTGGGCCTCAATTTTCTCTTCTATAAAGAGGGTAGCTCCCTCCCGGGGCAGTTTGAGAACTAAAGGCGGTAATGCTTGTATAATGAGAGGCGTCTTGGGCTAAGCAGCTAGGCATTTAGTCTCCTATTGTCTTGCGGCTGAGAGGAGGCAAAGGAAATTTAGGAAATCCCATTAGCGAAAAAGAAAATTCCAGTGCTGAGCAGGAGAGTGGGTGGCCAGGGCTCAGCTCCGTGATGACTTTCCGAGCTGTAAACACAGAAACGAAGAGGCTTTGAAGCCTCAAGCCAGTGCCAAAGGCAGGAAGCTACTGGGTCTAATTCCCTCTCAGAGGGGCGACCAAGGATGTCGTGACTGCATAATTCCAATGGCATTCTGTTACACACACCGCAGAGTGTTTACTAGGTTATCCAGACAAGAGATAATTCTAGGAATCAGGGATGGATTAACGCTGCGTCAGCCACTGCCAGGAAGCCTGCACCGATTCCTCACCAATTGTGGGCCTGAGAAATGGGAAGGGGGTGAGTCCAGGAGCCCAGGCTCTGATGTCAGCAACCTCACCCCCTCCGGTAGGAAGCTGTACCCGTTAGTTTCTCTGAACTCTTCGGCTCTACATCAAATGCCCCTGTGATGATTCAGAGGGAAAAAAGCCCACTAGCCAAACAAAGGGATGGCAGAGATGAGCAAATTATTTCTGTTCATCTGCGAAGCCAGGGGGAACCCACAGAACGCACCCAAAATGTTCTCTTCAACTTTAACAAGCCAATATTTGCTTTTGCTCTGACTTTGAAGAAACAGAAGAGCAATCCTTTTAAGAAACAGAAGAGCAACCGATGCCATAGGCTTGGAGACAGAAGTTGGAAGGTTCAGAACTTTCTCTCCTTTTTAAGAAACCTCCCTCTTTTTTTTTTTTTTTTTTTTTTTTTTTGAGACAAGGTCTTGCTTTGTCACCCAGGCTGGAGTGAAGTGGTGCAATCTCAGCTCACTGCAACCTCCACCTCCTGGGTTCAAACGATTCTCCTGCCTCAGCCTCCCAAGCAGCTGGGATTACAGGCGCCTGCCACCACGCCCGGCTCATTTTTGTATTTTTAGTAGAGATGGGGTTTCACCACGATGGCCAGGCTGGTCTGGAACTCCTGACCTCAGGTGATCCACCTGCTTCAGACTCCCTAAGTGCTGGGATTACTGGCGTTAGCCACTGTGCCTGGCCAAAGACCCCGCCCTCTCCTTGTCTGGGGTACCAGAACGTCCTGGAATGCCCCATCGGGGAAGTGTGACTTACACTTCTGTCGTTATAAATCCGGTGAGCTCCGAGAGGAAGAGGAAGAGGATGAAGAGGCAGCAGCAGATGGAGACTGGAAGAAACAGAAATGCAAACTGCTAAGGACGGTGTGCACCAACGAAGGGAGGCCAGCCTAGAGGGGAGAGGAAAGAGGCCCCGGGACAAGGGTGTGGGGGCGTGCCCACAGACCCTCCGAAGCCCCTTCCGACGGGAGCCTCAACATGAAGCAGCCCCACCTCCTGCCTTTGGGGTACCGGTCTGACCTCCAGGTGTGGATCAACCTCCTGACATGGGTCATCCTCCTGGGGCTGGCCCTGCTTCCTTTCAGGACAGCTCTTTAATGTAGAGGCCAGCCAACACTTGAGGCCGCGAACCAGTGACCCACAAATGTGTTCTGTTTGGCTCGAGGGATGACATGTTTCACCATTTGGAGTCCACATTGAACAATCAGCAGATTTCACATAAAAGGCCAGCTTTCTGGCTTCTCCAGGACATCCAGCCCTTGTTCCCACAGAGGGTCTGAGCACACCCGTTTGCCACAGGCCCCGTTACTCCCTTCTGCCTCTCCGGTTCTGAGGTTGAGGCAGAGAGTCTGCTGCTATGTATCATCACCCTCTGTGCTGCCATCATACTGTGCCCGTGTCCCCGGAAAGAGAAGAATGAGGCTACAGACGGGGGTGCTTCAAGAGAAGAAACAATTATTTATAGAAGCAAAGAATGGTCCAGTATGCTTATTATTTATTTATTTATTTGTTTGTTTGTTTTTAAACAGGGTATTGCTCTGTCACCCAGGCTGGAGTGCAGTGGCACAGTCTTGGCTCACTGCAACCTCCACCTCCTGGGTTCAAGCAATTCTCCTGCCTCAGCCTCCCAAGTAGCTGGGATTACATGTGTCTGCCACAACACTCAGCTAATTTTTGTATTTTTAGTAGAGGCAGGGTTTCACCATGTTGGCCAGGCTGGTCTCGAACTCCTGACCTCAAGTGATCCGTCCATCTTGGCCTCCCAAAGCGCTGGGGTTACAAGTGTGAGCCACCGCCCCTGGTTGGTCCAATATGTTTAAAATGCAGAGTGTGTAGAACAGAGTTCTGGGGCCGGCCATGTCAGTTGTCTTTATCTCATCTGCCGAGCCCCTAAAGACACTGGAGTTTGTGGACCCTGGAGTCACCCCTTGGGGGCAGGACATAACAAATGCCCCAGGGTGCGGCCCTCAACTGGGCTCAGCTGCCCCATCTCCTGACATTCCCCGCAACGTCCAACCACCCAGTCACACCAAGCTACATGCTATTCCCTAAATATGCCTTTCATTTCTGCTCCTTTTCCTGGAATCATCATCCCTCCTCCTCCATGCTTATCCTCTCTGCTTGGTGAACTCCTACTCATCCTCCCAGACCCAACTCAAATGTCCCTTCTGATGGGAACCTTCCCTCACTCCCAGAGGTGGAGCTGGTCACTCTTCTCTCCATGTTCCCAGCCTCTACTTGAACATGTTCTACATTTTATTGGTTATCTGTGGCTGTTTCTTCCACTAGACTGATATCCACAAAGGCGAATACTTAGTTCCGGTGCCTGGCCTGGGGCTGGGGACACAGGAGCCACTAATTGTGTACAGCAGGGAGTCAGCTCCTGGGATTCAAAATGAGGGCTGAATACGCCACACCTGAGCTTAGCCCAGAGGAGCTTAGTGGACAAGGGCTCACATCCCAGTGCCATGCTAGGGCCCCACTGCTCACCTGCTGCATGGCCCTAAGTGAGTTGTTTACCTCTTTGTGCCTCCACTTTCTCACCTGTAAATAGCAGCAGTGGTAGTACCTGCCTTATACGGCCGCTCTGAGGATTTCAATAACACAAAGATTGGGCTTGAAACAGAGGCCGGCAAGTAATAATTATTTGAGCATCAGCTGATAAGTAGGACCTCCATCAGAGAGTTGTGGGAAGGGTTTGTTGATCTGGGGAAAGTGATTCAACACATTGGTTAACCCTTAGTTTCCTGCAAAGAAAAGAGTTCCGTCTCTTCTGCTGATTCTGCTACATTCTCAGCAGCCTGCTCCTGGACTGGCAGAGCCAGCATCATGGATGCAACAGCCAGTTTTCTCTATTATCTTTCTTTTTTACAGTCTTGCTCTGTTGCCCAGGCCGGAGTGCAGTGGCACAATCTTGGCTCACTGCAACCTCTACCTCCCAGGTTCAAGTGATTCTTCTGTCTCAGCCTCCCTAGCAGCTAGGACTACAGGCAAGTGCCACCATGCCCAGCTAATTTTTGTATGTTTAGTAGAAATGAGTTTCACCATATTGACCAGGCTGGTCTCAAACTCCTGACCTCGTGATCCACCTGCCTTGGCCTCCCAAAGTTCTGGGATTATAGACATGAGCCACTGTGCCTGGCCTATCTCTATTATTTTTCTTAGACCATATCCATTTATGTATATCTATCTCCTTATCTACCTGTCTAAAACAAACAGCCACACATTGATCCATTGATTGATCTATCTTCAAAGGAAATAGCCATCTATCTGTCTGTCTTCAAAAGGAACAGCCAAAGATGCATTCCCAGTGAAGGGGGACGAAAGACAGTGTTTGCTGGGCCCCTACTCTGTGCCCTGTCGTGAGTGCATTAACAGATGTCCTGGCATCTCACACTCCCACTCGCCTTGAGAGGGCGGTGCCCATGGTAGGGGTGTGGAAATGCATGCACAGCAAGACGAGGAGGCTACCCCAAGGCTTCACTGTGTGGAAGCAGGAGAGGCAGGACTGGAACCTGTGTGTTTTAGAACCAATGCCCTGAGAAAAGGATCCTCGGGGAGGTTGGCTCCAGGTGAAGGGCAGAATGTCCCAGACCCCTGACCAAGTCTCTCCAACCGCCCTGAGACACGGGAGATACTAGAATTACTCCTAATTTCTCCCAAACTTTGAAAGAGTTACACCGGAGAAGCATTTACAAGTTTTACCAAAAAAAAAAAAAAAAAAAAAAAAAAGCATCATCAGCACCGTAAGACAGAGTGAGAAAAAAAATTTTTTAAAGGAGAAAAAAATAGGTAACAATGCATATTATTTTAAAAAAAAAAAATCCAAGGCCGGGCGCGGTGGCTCACACCTGTAATCCCAGCACTTTGGGAGGCCGAGGCGGGTGGATCATGAGGTCAAGAGATCGAGACCATTCTGGTCAACATGGTGAAACCCCGTCTCTACTAAAAATACAAAAATTAGCTGGGCATGGTGGTGCACGCCTGTAGTCCCAGCTACTCAGGAGGCTGAGGCAGGAGAATTGCTTGAACCCCAGGGGCAGAGGTTGCGGTGAGCCGAGATTGCGCCATTGCACTCCAGCCTGGGTAACAAGAGTGAAACTCTGTCTCAAAAAAAAAAAAAAAAAATCCAGCCATATAAAAAAGTGAGTCTCTCCTGATCTGCAGCCCCTGATTCCCTGTTATAGTTTCATGTGTCCATCCATGGACATCTAAATACATAAATAAATAAATAAATAAATAGTCCCTCTTTCCCCCTAAACGAACAGCAGCATAATGGGCACACTGTTTTCCACCATGTTTGCTTACTCAGCAGTCTATGTTGAAACAGGCTCCATATCAATTTACAGAGTGGCTGTGTTTTGTTTTGTTTTGTAATGGCAGAGAGATTAATTTCAAATGTCTTCTCCAACTGTTAAACAAATCCACTGGAAGAGATCAGCTATCAATCCAAATTTCCTGGCTCTTGTTTTTCCCTTTCTCACCTATAAACTGAGGCTATTCAACCTCTTGGAAAGCTGAGCAAGCAAAACATCCTTCCTTTAGAAGCTTGCAACGTTCTGACTGGTTCATTTAGGACCCACATTTCAGAATCATTTGCACCCTCCTTCCCCAAGCCCCAACAACCCACTGGACGTTGTAATGAACGAGCACAAAACAGGGAGTGCTGCCAGGCCTGGTGGCTCACACCTGTAATCCCAGCATTTGGGAGGCCTAGTTGGGTGGATCACTTGAGTTCAGGAGTTTGAGACCTGCCTGGATAACAGGGTGAAACCCCATCTCTACTAAAAATACAAAAATTAGCCAGGCACAGTGGCAGGTGCCTGTCATTCCAGCTACTCGGGAGGCTGAGTCAGCAGAATCACTTGAACCGGGGAGGCAGAGGTTGCAGTGAGCTGAGATCACACCATTGCACTCCAGCCTGGGCAACAAGAGTGAAATTCCTTCACAAAACACAACACAACACAACACAACACAACAAAACAAAACGGGAGTGTTCACGAAGATCGGTGCTGATAGCATGCCTATAGACATGTCCCAGTGTTCTAATTCTATCCATACCGGAGGCAGGGGAAAGGCCTCCTTCTGAAATCTGTGCGCTTTTTCAAGGCTCGGACTGAGGCCTGGTCAGTCCAGCAGGTGGACACAGTGTCAAGTCTGACTGGTAGAGACCCAAGTGGTCCAAAGGTCCCAATCACACGTGTTCATGGCATGTGTTACCCTTACCCCAGATAGCGGAGGAGGACAGAGACCAGGTCTCAATGCCACTGTGGCCTAGGGCACCAGCACAGTGCCTGGCTCAGAGAAGGTGCAAAATAAATATTTGTTGAATGAATAAATGAAAAACATGAAGGGAGGTAAAAACTATTTCAACCAGAAAGGCCTTCTGATACTGAAGGCTTGATGAAGGTTTTCCAGTCCATGTTTGGGCAAGACTCTAAGGCTCTCTGACTTCAGACATCTTCTGAAACTGACTCAGGCATTGGACAATAGGAATGTGACCCCAGGAGAAGGCGTGCTGGTAGGAAACCTGGTACGGCCAGCCAAAGGGGGCACTGGACCTGAGACCCAAGGCTCTGAGAGGCCAAGGAATTTGTCCAAGGTCACACAGTCACGTAAGTGGAGGAGGCAAAATTTAAACCCCAAGCTGTGACTCTCCAACGCCCTAATCTTTTCTTCAGTTATTAATAGCACCTACCACAGAGTAATGAAATGGTGTGTGTCCGAGTCAGCTTGCCCTGCCCGGCTGTGAGCTCCTCAAGGACAAAGACGGAAGCCCGTTCATCAGCATAGTCCCAGGGCTTGGCATGGCGCCTGGCCCCAGGACCTGGTTAATAAATATTTGTTCACTAAATGGTAGCTAAGGGCTGGCTTCCTATGTCTTATGCCTTTCCTTTTGTGTAAGGAAATTTGCTGTCTCCTGTGCTGGGTGGCTAAAACTGCCTATCAGACCATGTCCCTGGAGAGCCCTTTGGCAGGATCTCGTAAGTTTCAAAACACACACACTCTTTAACCCAGTAATCCCTCTTCTAGGGAATTACCTTACAGAAATAACTGTAAAAGGATACAAGGATGTCTAACAAACCAGAATGGGGAATGTCTACCCTTAGAGGGCTGGCCACAGGCCCCGAAGGTCAGCCAGATAATAGAATGTGACACAGCTGGAAAGAAGAATGTGGTGGCTGCTTATCTGCTGGCAGGAGAGGTACCCAGCATGTATTAGTGGAAGAAAGGCAGGGGAAGAATGGTGTGCCAAGTACGCTCCCTTTTGTGTTTCAGACAGTGATATAGGTATATCGAAGCCTAAATGGGCTGGGCACAGTGGCTCATACCTGTAATACCAGCTCTTTGGGAGGCCGAGGCAGGTGGATCACTTGAGGTCAGGAGTTTGAAATCAGCCTGGCCAACATGGTGAAACCCCATCCCTACTAAAAATACAAAAATTAGCTTGGCATGGTGGCAGGTGTCTGTTCTGTAGTCCCAGCTACTAGGGGGGGCTGATGGGCAAGAATTGCTTGAAGCTGGGAGGCAGAGGTTGCAGTAAGCCAGTATCATGCCACTGCTCTCCAGCCTGGGGACAGAGCAAGACTCCGCCTCAAAGTATACACCTGACTGTTAAATATACCAGATGAGGGAGAGACAGCAGAGTTGGAGAAGAGGGAAGAGGGTGGAGCCATTGGTGGGTGGTAGGAATGGGGCGGCAAGCCTCATTTGAATTTTTTGGATCAGGTTCATAAACTAACAAGCCTCTTTCCTCTCATGGTCCCCTCCATATCCTTTCCTCGGGGGTCAAGGCACAAAGCTGAACAGCTTCTCAGCCCACAAACCTGCATGGGTTTCAGGCTCCGGGGGGGACAGTGATAAGAGGACAGTTGTCTGTGTGCTGAGGGCTTAGCATATGCCCTGCACAAGACACGTCCTGGGACACATTTAATCCCCAGATTGGGAAACCGAGGCTCAGAGAGGCGAAGTGAGTTGCTCAGTTATGCCGCTGCTAAATGTGAGGATGAACCTTGCTCTGCCTGACTACAGGGCCTGTGTGACATGCATCCTGCCGCTCGGCTGTGCTGTTTCTTCCTCACGGCTCGTAAAGGCATCTTGCAGCTTCCACAAGCCCAGCCGGATCCCCAAGATCGTGCCCCAGCTGAGAATGGCCTGACCTGGCAGGAGTGGACTCCAATATGACTGACTGTCTGGCCCAGGACACTGCTCAGGCAGCAGGGCTGGGACCGTCAGGGGGTGGGTCCCTCTCCCACACCAAGTACTGGGGAGGCCTGTGGGGTGCAAGGAGGCCCAGCTGATTATGAGTCTTGGCTACATCTTTTCTGAGCTGTGAAATTTTAGTCACCTCTCTCAGCTCATTTTCTCACTGGGAAAATGAGGCTAAAGCAGCCCCTGTTTACAAGGTAGCTTTGGTTTGTTTTAAAACTTTTTACTGTAGAATAATCATAGATGCCAAGGTAGTACAGACAGTTCCCATATGCCCTTCACTGGGCTTCCCCATATGTTAGCATCTTACATTTGCCAAAATGAAGAAATTGACATTAACACAGTATCATGAACTTGGCTATGGACTTTATTTGGGCTTCACCAGTTTTCCTATAAACTCCCGAGTTCTGTTCCAGGAACTGATCCAGGAGTCCACTTTGCATGTTCATCCTGCGTCTTTAGTCTCTCATCAGTGACAGTTCCTTGGTCTGTTGTGTTTATCAAAGACTTGTCACTTTTGAAAAGTACAAGTAAGCTATAGAATGTCCCCCAATCTGGGATTGCGAATTCAATCTAATCTCATGATTAGATTGAATTGTGTTTTTTGGGGATGATCCCATGGAGCTGACGCCTCCACGCATCATATTGGGGGCTCATGATATGCACGTGGCTTATCACTGGGGATGCCAAGCTTCCTCACCTGGTTCCTCACTGGTCACTTGCCATGTTTCCTCAGTAAAGGTCTTATTTTTCCTTCCCATTCTCTATTATTTGAAATAGAGTTACTAAGTACAGTTCACACTCAAGGAGAAAGGAATTAAACTCTACCGCCTGGATGGGAGAATATCTACATACACGGTGAGTATTCCAAATCTGAAAGTCCGAAATTCAAAGTGCTCCAAAATTTAAAACATTTTGAGTGACAACATGATGCTCAAAGGAAATGCTCATTGGAATATTTTAGATTTCAGGTTTTTGGGTGTGGAATGCTCAAAAGATAAGTATGACACAAATATTCTAAAATCTGAAATACAAAATCTGAGACACTTGTCCTAAGAATTTTGGATAAGAGATACCCAATCTGTATATTATTTGGAATTCTTCTGTAAGGATTTGTCCCTTCTCCTGCATTTATTCATATCAATTAGGACTCACAGAACTTTATCTTAATTGTTTGGCTTCTAAGCCAGTAATACCATGATTTATTTTATTCCTCAAAACTGGCACAGGCTGGCTTTCAAGTTGGCTCCTGTGTCCTGCTGACACCAGGAGCTCCAGGCTCCCCTATCCTTACCCTGCCTAGCCCTAAAATCAGCCATTTCTCCAAGGAGCTGTGGTTCCTTTTATTGATGAATGGTCTTTGGAACCCAAAATCTGGATGAGATGGTGATTTTTTTTTTAATGGATAAAAACATGCTTTGGTGAAAAACTCAAATCATTTCTAAGCTATAAAGAGAAAAGTAAATATCCCTCCTACCCCTGAGCCTGATTCCTCTCCCAGAAGCAGCTACTCTTTTTTTTTTTGAGACAGAGTTTCACTTTTGTCACCCAGGCTGGAGTGCAATGGCATGATCTCGGCTCACTACAACCTCTGCCTCCCTGGTTCAAGTGATTCTCCTGTCTCAGCCTCCCGAGTAGCTGAGATTACAAGCATGTGCCACCATGCTCAACTAATTTTGTGTTGTTAGTAGAGACAGGGTTTCACCATGTTGGTCAGGTTGGTCTCGAACTCCTGACCTCAAGTGATCCACCTGCCTCAGCCTCCCGAAGTGCTAGGATTACAGGCGTGAGCCACCATGCCCGGCCTGACAGCTACTCTTAACAATTTCTTTTGTGTCCTCCCAGATGGTGTCTATACCTTGCAGGGTTACAGTAAGGATAGAGATTAAGTGAAGAAATGTTTGAAGGGCCCCGCAAGATGCTCAGCATTTTTTCCCTCCCTCCTGTCTTTCCTTCTTTCCTCCCTGGCCCAGATGTTCTGCACAGAGAGAGCAGGCACAGGCAGCGGGGATGGGCAGAGGGCATGGTCAGAGGGTGGCTACTCACTAATGGCCCCAGTGTACGTTGGCTGCGTAAGGTCCTTGGGCACCTTCCTGTAGATGTCAAACCTGTGGAGAGCAAATGGAACAGGAGTGAGGTGGGCACAAAGGGTGGGTCTCACTCAAGGCAGTGGTGCTGGCTCATGTGCCATATCGGTCAGCAAACCATGGTTCTTTCCACAGTTCTTCTGCTCTTTCAGGACACTTCCTCCAAGATGCCTTGTGGGAGGCTTCTCTGATGGAACCCTTGCTCCCCCCAATACCCTTAGATCGCATCCCCTTGTCATCTGTTCTTCATAACATTTTTTTTTTTTTTGAGACAGGGTCTCACTCATTCACCCAAGCTGGAGTGCAATCTTGGCTCACTGCAACCTCTGCCTCCTAGGTTCAAGTGATCCTCATGCCTCAGCCACCCGAGTAGCTGGGACTACGGGCATGCACCACCACACCTGGCTAATTCTTGTATTTTTTTGGTAGAGACAGGGTTTTGCCATATTGCCCGGGCTGGTCTCGAACCTCTGAGCTCAAGCGATCCATCTACCTCGGCCTCCCAAAGTACTGAGATTATAGGCGTGAGCCATCAGATGACCTTTCCACTCATCGGTGGTTCTTTCATCAGAGTGTAACTTCCATGAGGGCAGGGGCTTCATTAGGTTTTTGCCCCCTGCCACATTCCCAAACCCTAGCATGGGCCTGGTGCATAGTAGGACCTGGGTAATTATGGAATGAATGGAACCCCTGAGTCGCGGGTGACTCTGACGCTAGAGGAAGCAGGGAAACGCACAGCCCTGCTCGAGTTATATGATGATGCTGCATTCTTGCTCCACGTCACCGCTCCTCCCCCTCTTCCTTTTCCTGCCTCCTCCTGTTTCCACTCCCCGCTGCACCCCCCCCAGCTCCTGCTGTCTGCCTCATGGAGATTCTCCTTAAGGCATGAGGTTAACAGAAAGTCCTGCCAGGAGCCCATGGTCTCAGCATCAGCTCATGACGGCTTTGGTTCCTGTCTTGTGTGGTTTCTTTCCTTCCCCAGAAGCAGACAGATGTCTTTCTTTTCCTGTGGATCCCACCAGAGCACAGGGAAGTCGTATGGTGCAGTGCGAGAACTCAGGGTTTTAGAATCAGACAGACACGGGTTTAATTCTGGCTCGGCTTTAACGCTAGCTATTTAAGAGTTAAGACCCTGGAATCAGACTACCCTGGTTCAAATCTCAGCTGGTCCTCTTGTTCACTGTGTGACCTTCAGCAAACAACTTCACCTCTCTGAGCCTGTTTCCTCCTTTGTAAAAATAGGACCATGACTACTAGATCCTGTGAGGCCAGGGAGAGCAGTGAGGGAAAGGAGTGTCTGTAAAAGATGTGATGCAGAGAGCTCGCAAGGGAGGCTCCCCACGCACTTGGCTTCCTTCCCTTCACTTGAACCTGAGCAGCACACAGTTCTCCCACAGCAGAGTTTGATTGACAGACCCTCTTCAGACCACATGGCATTCCCAGCTCTCAGACAGAACTTGACTCGCTGGAGAGGCCAGTGGCTCCAGCCCCAGGGGTGACAGGCTGGTGTGTGGTTCATCTTTGGTGATTGGGAAACAAGAGTGTACCCAGCTAAACCCAACGCAATGCCTTGGAAAGCTTGCGTAAGGGCTGATGCTTAACTCAGAGTGCTCACCCTAATTACACGTGAAACATGCTCAGTTTCCTAAGACCTCAGGGGAGAAAAATTCCTGCAGGCTGCCAGGTTAAAAGGTACCACTTTCTCTGCAGCCTACTTAGTTCCCAGTCACCTGTGTTTGGGCCCCTGAGGGTACTTGAAGCTGGGTCTGGGGTGTGGTTGGGAGGTCAGGGGGTCCCTGCGACTTACCTGACCATACTTACTCACATCCCTTAGTCAGAAGGTGTGGGCCACTTTAACACTGAGAGGTGTGTGAGAGGTAAGAGCATGTGCTATGGAATCAGGTACCTGGGCTCAACTATGACCACCACTGTGCCACCCTGGGCCCATCACTTAACCTCTCTGTGCCTCAGTTTGTCTATAAAGTGGGGGCAACAGCAGTAACTATCTCACAGCATGGTGGTGAGGCTTGAATGATCGAGCACATATAAAGTACTTAGATGGAGCCTGGCATCCCAGAAGTGCCATGTGGATATTTGTAGTCACTATTATTATTAACGCTTGTTTGACTAACATTTATGCAGCACCTGCTATGCATCGACCCCTCTTTTAGGCCAGCAGGTAAGGGGATAAAAGTCAACCATTGCCCCAGTGAATTTGTAGTTTAACAATAGAGGCAAAGAAAGGGAAGGAGAAGGTAGTCGCATCCTCACCATGGGGTCAGCTGGAGGTGCTGGAGGAACTCAGGAGGGGGCACCTGACTTGGCCTGGGGTCCTCGGCCAAGCTTCCTGCAGGGGGTGAGGTGTGCAGAGCAGGAGCGGGAGAAGACAAGTGGGTGGAGGGAAAGAGTAGCCCAGGCAAGGAGAGGAGCAGAAGCCAAGACCGGGTGGGACCGAACCTGGGAAGCTGGGCGCTGTCCCCTCTCCTGCATGGCACATGGCCTGGCATAGAGGGAGAGGAGGCTGGAGAGCTGAGAGGAGCTGGAGGAGAGGGTCCTGAGGGCCAGGCCGTGGCCAGGGTGACTCACGCCAAGTGTCGATAGGGGCCAGGCCAGACGGTCTACTGCGGGAGACTGTCAGAGGTCAGCAAAGTTGGGAGGTGGGGGTGAGGAGAGGGAGGGAGAGAAAACAAACCAGCGGGCAGCCATCACCAGGCCCCAGCTGGGGCCTGCCAGGTGGAAAGGTGGGCTCAGGAGGCCAGACCTTCTGATTTTCCAAGAGAAGCCAAAAATACGGAATTTAACACGGAAGCTCATCATTCTCAAAAGCTGTAGGCCAACACTCTACAGGCCAAACGAGACACATCTACAGATGACATGAGGCCCGGGGCCTAGAGGGGGACCAATGGAGTGGAGAGGCCCTGCGGAGCTGGAGAAGGATGTGGTCCACCTCATGCTGTAGAAAGGCCAGCCTGGGCCAGTGGGGAGGGCATGAGGGTTCTCCTAAGACTGGAGAAATGAGCAGCAGGCAGCGAGGCAACGGGGAAGGGCTGCAGCGGGAGGGGGCTCGTTCTCACTCCACCCCAACTTGGTCTTGGACCTGCAGAAAGTCCCTATTCCTTGCTGGGCCTCAGCTTCTCTGAGTATAAAATGAGGGGTGCAGAGGGTATCTAAAAGTTCCTGTGCAGATTAAAGCTGAATTGACAGCAGTGCCCTGGCACTCAAGACACCCCAGGTGGCTAACAACCCAGCTCCTGTCCAGGTCACCATCAGAGGCCGACAGGCAGAAACTGGGCCTCACAGCTTAAAAAGTACAGAAACCACTGTGCACAATGGTTCATGCCTGTAATCCCAGCACTTTGGGAGGCTGAGGTGGGAGGATTGCTTGAAAACAGGAGTTTGAGACCAGCCTGAGCAGCACAGAGAGACCATGTCTCCACAAAAAAAATGAACAAAATTAGCCAGGCATGGTGGTATGCCCCTGTAGTCTCACCTACTTGGGAGTCTGAGGTGGGAGGATCACTTGAGCCAGGGAGGTTGAGGCTGCAGGGAGCCAAGGTGGTGCCACTGTACTCCAGGCTGGGTAACAGAGTGAGACCCTATCTCAAAAATAGATATAAAATAAAAATAAAAAATATATATATATAAGAACCATTGCTTCAAAACTAGAAGTCAGAGGCTACTCTGGGTGAGGAGGCGGCGGTTGCTCTGGGCAGAGTATCTAGGCTCAGTGAGGGTGAGGCAGAGAGAGATAGGAGGTTGTTACATACAGAGAGACTGGTCAAACATGTACATGTGCAATCAATGCAGGGAAGGGAGGTGAAAACATGGTATTAGAGTGCTAACGGAACTATCAGTATGAATTAATCATTGTCAATAGACACAAATACTGAAATATGCACGTGTATATATACATATCATATATCCATACATACATTTCCTAGCTCTTTCCATAGAAAGGGTCCCGGAACAGCAACAGCCCAACAGCAATGAGTGTAACTAGACCCAGATCTTGGCTTCTAATCGCTATTTTCTGCTTAAAGGAATCAGAGCTCCTTGGAATGGCTGATGCTGAGCTAGGGAGAAAAAAATGCAAGATGGGCCTGGAGCACCTTCTATGTCAGAAACCAAGAAAGTGTTCAAAGAATGAAAGGGACATGTCAAGAGGACAAGAAGATGCCAGGCACAGTCAGTGGCTCATGCGTGTGATTCCAGCAGTTTGGGAGGCCCAGGTCGGGGGATCTCTTGAGGCCAGGAGTTCAAGAAAAGCCTGGGCAATATAACAACAAGACTACATCTCTACAAAATGAATAAATAACAACAACAACAACAACAAGTTGGGCATGGTGGTGTGTGCCTATAGTCCTAGCTACTCAAGAGGCTGAGGTGGGAGGATCACTTGAAGCCAGGAGTTTAACGCTATGGTGAGCATTGCACTCCAGCCTGGGCTACAGGGTGAGGCCCTGTCTTTAAAAAAACAAAACAAACAAACAAAAAAACACTTGAGGGGGCTCCCACTGGCCAAAGAGGAGACAATGTAAGCATCAAAATAAATAATAATCATCACAGATTATAAGCCGTTGCATAAAACAGAAAGATATGAATCTACATAGATAGAAAAAAAGAAATGAACAAAGCAAAAGAATAGGATATTGATATACCTTCGGAGCACTTCCCCAGAAAACGCTTATTAATTACAAAATGGAAAGAGTAACTGTGCAGTGGAGAAGCTCGGCAGACATCATCTTTTTGGTAGGGGCTGGAGGGACAGGGTCTCACTGTCGCCCAGGCTGGAGTAGAGTGGTGTGATAATGGCTCCCTGCAGTCTCAACTTCAGCCTCCCAAGTAGCTGGGACTACAGGGATGCACGGCCATGCCTGGCTAATTTTTTTTATTTTTTGTAGAACTGGGGTTTTGCCATGTTGCCCAGGCTGGTCTTGAACTCCAGGGCTCAAGAGATCTGCCTGCTTTGGCCTCCCAAAGTATTGAGATTACAGGCATGAGCCACTGTGCCTGGTCCAGGCATCATCTTAACCAGATGAAGATAGTGGATGCGGGAAGCAGAGACACGTCGGCACCCTGTGCCTCCTGATATGCCACACTGAAGAGGGCACAACACCACTTCTGGGGGATCCTGCCTAAAAGGTACAGCTTCAATCTAATAATGAGAAAACATCAAACAAATCCAAAGTGAGGGGCAGTCTACAAAAAAAACTGGCTGGCATTTGTCAAGAGCATTCAGGTCATAAAGCACAAGAAAAGATGGGGAAACCGTGACAGTTGAAGGAGACTAAAGAGAAATGACAACTAAATCTGATGAGATCCTGGATCAGGAAAAGGCCATCAAGGGGACACCTAATGAAAGCTGAGAGCGGCCTGCAGACTGGCCAGTAGCACTGTCGAATGCGACTTTCCTGGTTTTGATCATGGTATTGTGATTACATAAGATGTTAACATTTGGAAACGCTTGGGTAAAGGGCATACAGGAACTCTACTATTTTTGCAGTGTTGGGGGAAATTGTGAATTTATTTCAAAACAAAAGGTTAACAACATATTTTAAATGGAACTTTAAAAAAACATCAAAGATGCCCAGCATAGAATGGAAGTGATCATGGTTGCCACTTAATCTCACTTAGAGAATGCCTGTAATCCCAGTTACTCGGGGGGCTGAGGTGGGAGGATCACTTGAGCCCAGGAGATTGAGGTTACAGTGAGCTATGACCACTCCACTGTACTCCAGCCTGAGCAACAGAGCGAGCCACCATTTCTAATCATCAGCATCATCACCATCATCACCATCCCACTTAGCCTGTTTTTTTCACACATGGCTGGTCCTTGTAGGCATCTGAATTTGAGGTTCTGGTTTAACAAATGATTTCTGACTCCTGAGTGTCAGGAAGAGTAAGTCTGCTGGGCATGGGGATGGTGCTAGGGAGGCAGGCTCAGCGATGATAAAGCTCTAAGAGGAAGGTGAGATTTGGACCAAACTACAGAAGGTCATCAAAGGAAAGAGTAAGTGATGCTTAACCATGATCACTTCCATTCTATGCTGGGCACTTTGACATACATATTTGTATTTATTTTTCACAAAAACCCTGGAAGATACTGATATCTTATTTTTCCAGGGAGAAAATGGAAGCTCAGAGTCACCAAGCCAGTGACTGAGTGGCAGAGCTAGGATTCAAACCCAAGTCTCAGTCTATAGGGCACGGTCCTTCCACTGCCCATACTCTGGGAATCACCAGTTTAGAGCTCAGTTTTTGGTAAATTAGATGAAGGTCTCAAGATTTTGTTTATCTGCTTTTCCAAGTATGCTGCCCCAGAGCAGATGAGAGTCGCCTGGAAGACAGGGACCAGTTCAAAATTCATTAATTGATTCAACAGCCATTTGCTGAGCACCTACTGTATCAGGCAGTGTCCTAGACCATGGGGAAATGAAAGTGATCAAGGCAGGCACTGCCCCATGAAGCTGCCAATCTAGCAAAGCTTCTGGTTCCTTGGGAGTGGCCACCTCAACACTACCTACTCTAATACTGACTCCATTCCCATGCCACAGAGCCATGCTGGGCAGCAGTGGTGGGGTAAAGGGAGAGCTGGAAAAGACCCTGGTTTCAGAACTGACCACAAGCCAAGTGAGTCAGCATGAATGTCACTAAGAATATGGGCCATCAGGAGGCTGGTGAGAACCCCAGGCATGTGACAGACCAGGAAGTGAGACGTCCTCCCTGGCTGACATTAGTCAGTCCCTTGTTGCAGTGATGTGACCAGTTGTGGCCAGCCCTCCACCAAGAGAATGTGGAGGAAAGGGTGAAGAGAATGAAGGAGGGAAGGGGTGCTTGCAGCAAACCTCCAATATACAAAGGTCACACAGGCCTGTGACCAGCATGTTCTCAAATCATCTCTTGACTGACTGGCAAATTAGGGATTATTTGTTCCATTTAGGAACAATTAGGATAAAATTGTTCCATTTTACAGAGGAGGCTCAGAGAGATTGGAGACTTGGCTAGGCTCACACACCTATGACGTGCTGCAGCAGAGATCTGATTCCAGGTCTATTCTGTGGTCCTGTTGCTTTTTCCCCACAGTGTGGGGACAAATCAGGCCCATTTGGGTGGAAAATATTTGGAAGAAAAGTTAAAGAACTAGATTGCTTAGCCTCAAACAGAGAAAGCTAAAGGATGGATTCTTTATGATGGCCAAATAAGAAATACTCCTTCCCAGCCCTCCCCTGCCACTGGAGTGTGAATTCTCAACGGCAGGTCCCAGACCTTTCCCGCCCTCCTCTCTGCCCAGCCTAGGTCCCTGGGGAACTGAGTCCCTGAATGGATCTGTACAAGCACAGGGCCCACAGGTTGGCCTTAAACATGAGACTAAGATAAGACGGGCAGTGGTGAAGCTGGGCGATGGATACACAGTGGTCCCTTGTACTGTTTTCTCTACTTTTGTGGATATTTGGACATTTTGGCTTTTTAAAAAGGAAAATGGGTTAAAATTAAAGCAAGAGAGCAACCAGCTGGACTTAAGGAAAACTAACCTGGCTGGGTGAAGTGGCTCACGCCCGTAATCCCAGCACTTTGGGAGGCCGAGGCAGGCGGATCACCTGAGGTCAGGAATTTGAGACCAGCAGGCCAACATGGTAAAACCCTGTCTCTACTAAAAAAAAAAAAAAAAAAAAAAAAAAAAAAAAAAAAAAAAAATTAGCTGGGAATGGTGGTGCATGCCTGTAATCCCAGCTACTCAGGAGGCTGAGGCAGGAGAATCACTTGAACCCAGGAGGCAGAGATTGTAGTGAGCTGAGATCACACCATTGCACTTCAGGCTGGTAACAGAGCAAGGCTCTATCTCAAAAAAAAAAAAAAAAAAAAAAAAAGAAAGAAAGAAAAAGAAAAGAAAAACTAACCTGGATCCTGGATGCCAGGGGTCAAGGGAATGGGAGTAGGAACTGGGGCTAGCTGGGCACAAGATTTATCTCCTGCTGGGACGGGACTCAAACAGAGACCCCATGGGGCCCCCTGCCCTCAACACTCCTCATAGTTAGCTCTCGCAGCGACTTGGAGATCACTGTGTCCAACCCATTTACTTTACAGAAGAGAAAACCAACACCTCAAGAAGACATGTGCCTTGCTCAGTTCAAGGTACAGTTAAACTCAGAGTATTGAAAACAAAAACAAAGCCAGTCGTGGTGCTCACACCTCTCATCCCAGCACTTTGGGAGGCTGAAGTGGATGGATCACTTGAGGTCAGGAGTTTGAGATCAGCCTGGCAACATAGTGAAACCCTGTCTCTATTAAAAAAAAAACCCAAAAGTTAGCTAGGTGTGGTGGCGGTTGCCTGTAGTCCCAGCTACTTGGGAGGCTGAGGTGGGAGGATTGCTTGAGCCCAGGGTGGGTCGAGGCTGCAGTGAGCTGAGATCATGCCTTCCAGCCTGGGTGACAGAGTAAGACCCTATCTCAAGAATAAGTAAATAAATAAAATAATAATAATAACTTTTAAAATAAAAATAAACCCCAAGGTGGGCAGATCACCTGAGGTCAGGAGTTCTGGACCAGCCTGGTCAACATGGTGAAACCCTGTCTCTACTAAAAATACAAAAATTAGCTGAGCATGGTGGCAGGTGCCTGTAATCCCAGCTACTCGGGAGGCTGAGGCAGGAGAATCGCTCAAACCTGGGAGGCGGAGGCTGCGGTGAGACTGCACCACTGCAGTACTCCAGTCTGGGGGATAGAGCGAGCCTCTGTCTCCAAAAATAAATAAATAAGTAATAAAATAAATAAAAACAAGCCAAGAAAAAGCTTCTTAATCCTTGATAGCGCTCATGCCAGGAGAGGTTTTGCCTCTCAGGGGACATTTGTCTTTTGGGCCATCACTGGAGTGGGGGTGCTACTGGCATCTCATGGGTAGAAGCCAGGGGTGCTGCTAAACATTTCATGGCACACAAGAAGGCCCACCCACAACATGGAATTTCCAGTCCCAGTGTCAATAGGGTTGACGTTGGGAAGCCCTGTTGTGTATGGAATAAAACCTTTCCCATGGAAGCGCATTTTCCCACTGATCCCGTGCTCTCTCTGAGGGGCCTCCAGCGATTCCTGTGTTCCGTGGGTGATGTCACGGCCACCACGGAGACCAGGAATCTGGAGTCAGGCAGTGTTTCCCTCTCCCTTTTTGCTCTATGCCAGAGAAGGCAGAGCTCATTTGGGGAAAAAAGAAAAAAAAAAAAACAAAAAAAAAAACAGGCAAAGGAACCTACAGGGAAAAGATAAAGTCTATCTGAATTTCCCTTGTGACTTACTATTATGTTATGGTGTGGTAAGTACAAGCATCACTATTTTCATCGAAAAGGTGTCAAACCCATGTCTCTAGCTTCCTCCCGCTTTAGGATACAGCAAATTCCATAATGTACAGGAAGGTTGGTGCTGTAAGTTAATGAGAATATAGGATTTCCTTAACAGAAATCCACCTCCCGGGCCACGTCTAGCCTGCAGAGCGGGGAATGGCTGCCCAGTCCATCTCTAAATAAACACGCCTTCCCCTGCTCCGAAGCAAGGAAACTGCTGCTGGAAATGTCTGACTAACGGATTTCATCTGTAATTTCTTTTCATAGCAGAATGCCTCAGCTTTGCTATTTTAACTTTGGCTGCTTGGGACCTCAGCAGTCCCGTTCTCACAGGCGAATCTCGGATCACTCTGTGGTTCGCCATATGTGGGCGGCGGCCGCGCAGGCACCTGTGATGTCACTGTTTCCAAGGGTTAATGAACTTAGATGCCATTTAGGAGCAAGTCATTGGAAGTGGTGGGTCATCTGTCCCAAAAATAGCCGTCAAGGCTTTTAGTGGAGACTCTGGCCTGGTCAGCCCTGGCCACCGGCCTGCAGGAGCCCTCGGTGCTGAGTGCCAGGGAGTGAGGTGAAAACCTCGCTCATCCGTTCACCTATTAATTCTCTCCTCCTTACTGAGAACCTTTGGCCTGGGGGCTGTGCTAGTGTGTATGTGTGTGCATGAGTGTATGTGTGTTGGGGGTCACGAAGGCAAACGAACACATCAGCAGCCAAGAGGAAGCCCTAGATGCCCCCCTCAAATCCTGACCTTGACATTCACACTACTAAGATGAGTTCATACCACTCTCCCCCTCTGTCAAAAGGAAAAAAGGTCCATCTTTGTCTCCAGCCCAGATGGAGAAGCTCTGAGGGAGGAATCATAATAATAGTAACAATCACAGCTATGACTGTGGCTACTCCCATTGCAAGGGCTTACTGTGCACCAGGCCTCAGGCTTAGACTTTGCGTTCAGTATCTCAGATCACTTTTGTAATCCTGTATGGCAGACAGGAGCATTCTTTCTGTTTGCCCAAGATGCAGGGCCGGGATTTGAACTTGTACATCTGGCAGAAGAACACTTCCTCTCACCCCTGAGCCACATGCCTGCCTGGAAGAGGGACAGAGGCTGGCATGTGAAGGAGTGAGGCCTGGATTCACGGGAAATCTGGGTGGCGACTTCTGGTCTACACAGCACATAATGCTGATGTCACCAATGCATATGAGGTTTTCTCCCTGAGGCTCTCTCCCCAGACCCTGGTGCCCATGGGCATGGCCTCCCAGCTCCAGCACTTCTACCCTGCTCATCTCCACATGTGACCTCTCCCATCCGTCATTACCCTCTCTGACCACACAGTGTTGGCCTTTCCCCTCTCTGTCCTTCCCACAAAGACCAAGTCTGGACAAAGAGGAAGAGAAGTAAATCTGACTACTTGGCTTCCAGAAGACCAGACAAACCACACTCCTCATCCCAAGGCAGCTCCTCCATCTCCACAGGCTCTGGGGACTATACCTGGCCCAACCCCAGGCTGGTTGCAGGGTCTTCCACTCTTGTTGAGCTGGGTCAGATTTGTCCTTGAATCTCCTGTGGCTCATGCAGGGCCTGGCCCATTAATGGCACTCAGTGAACACCAGGAGAAAACATAAAATGACGTCTGCACAAGGCTATTCACCACAGCGCCAGCTGTAATAGCAAATGACTGGAGACCATCCAAACATCCAGCCAAAGGGGACTGGTTCACACACTGCAGATCACCCATAAGGCAGAGGGCGATACAGCCGTACAGGAGAATGACTCTGTCACAGGGGAATCTCCAGGATACAGTAAGAGGAAAAGGCCAGGGCAGAATGCTGCACTGTTACATTTTACGTGTGTGTCCCTGTGTCGGGGGGTGTAGTGATAAAAATGAATTTGCAGTCTTGCTTATATCTTCAAAAGGAAGCAAGAGAAGGTGAACGCAAATGCTTACATGAATGGTTACTTCTATTATTCTTAGGAGATGTATAAAAATGTTAAATATTTAGAGACCAATTTGGGAAAAGAAGTACAAGACCCGTATACTGAAAATATTGCTGAGGGAAATTAAAGGAGATAAGACTAAACGGGGAACCACAGACCGTGTTCGTGGGTCAGAAGATTCGATCTTGTCAAGATGCCATTTCTTCCCAAATTGATGCAAAGATTCAAATCAATTCCCATCAAAATCCCAGCAAGTATTTTTGTAGAAATTGATAAGCTGGTTCTAAGATTCGTAAGGAAATACAGAGGACTTAGGATAGCCAAAGCAACTGAGAAAAAGAACAAATTTGGATCTGATGTTCAGACTTATTATCAACTTGCCAGAAGAAAACATAAGGGAAAATCTTTGTACGTTTAGGTTAGGCAAAGATTTTTTTTATTTAGATGAGACACTAAAAAGCCCAATTCATAAAATAAAAATGATAAATTAGGCTTCATTCTTTTTCTTTTTTTTTTTTTTTTTTTTTTTGAGATGGAGTTTCGCTCTTGTTGTCCAGGCCAGAGTTCAATGGCACAATTTTGGCTAATTGCAACCTCTGCCTCCTGGGTTCAAGCAATTCTCCTGCCTTAGCCTCCCAGGTAACTGGTATTACAGGCATGCACCATCATGCCCGGCTAATTTTGTATTTTTAGTAGAGACAGGGTTTCACCATGTGGGCCAGGCTGGTCTCGAACCCCTGACCTTACATGATCCACCGGCCTTGGCCTCCCAAAACACTGGGATTACAGGCATGAGTCACCGTGCTCAGCCAAAATTTAAAACTTCTGCTCTTTCACTGTGAAAAGAATGAAAAGACAAACCACAGACAGAGAAAAATATATACAAATTGGATGGCTGATGAAGATTTATATACAGTATAAAGAACTCTTAGAACTCAATAATAAGAAAACAAAACAACAAATGGGTGAGAGGAACATCCATTTCACCCAAGATTTACTAATGGCAAAGAACCACATGAAAAGATGTTTTCAACAAAGTTATTGGAGAAACGTCAATTAAAACCACAATGAGAAATTACACTGCACCTATTAGGATGGCTGAAATTATACCGACTTGATCACAAGTGTTGGAAGATAAGCAGCCACTGAAACTCTCACACAGCAGGTGGAAATATAAGTAGTGCAGTCGTTTCAGACGAGTTTGGCAATTTCTTTTCTTTCTTTTCTTTTCTTTTTTTTTTTTTGAGATGGAGTTTTGCTCTTGTTACCCAGGCTGGAGTGCAATGGCGCGATCTCGGCTCACCGCAACCTCCGCCTCCTGGGTTCAGGCAATTCTCCTGCCTCAGCCTCCTGAGTAGCTGGGATTACAGGCACGTGCCACCATGCCCAGCTAATTTTTTGTATTTTCAGTTGAGATGGGGTTTCACCGTGTTGACCAGGATGGTCTCGATCTCTTGACCTTGTGATCCACCCGCCTTGGCCTCCCAAAGTGCTGGAATTACAGGCTTGAGCCACTGCGCCCGGCCGGGTTTGGCAATTTCTTAAAAAGCTAAACATATATCCACCATATGATCAAGCCACTCCACTCTAGGCATTTGCTCAAGAGAAATAAAAGCATAGGCCCATACAAAGACTGTATATGAAAAGTCATGGACGCTTTATTTATAATAGCCTCTGTTCTACAAGATGGAAACAGCCCCAATGCCCATTAACAGGCAAATAGATGAACAAGGGATGGCATATTCATAAAACAGAATATTACTCAGCAACAAAAAGCAATGCAGCATTGACACATGCAACAACATGGATGATTCTCAAAATAATGATGCTGAACGGAAGGCAAACTTGGGTACATATGGTATGGTTCTCGCTATATAAAATTCTAGAAAATGCAAACTAGGCCGGGCGCAGTGGCTCACACTTGTAATCTCAGCACTTTAGGAGGCAGAGGCGGGTGGATCACAAGGTAAGGAGATCAAGACCATCCTGGCTAACACAGTGAAACCCTGTCTCTATTAAAAATACAAAAAAATTAGCTGGGCATAGTGGTACCCACCTGCAGTCCCAGCTACATGGAAGGCTGAGGCAGGAGAATCACTTAAATCCGGGAGGTGGAGGTTGCAGTGAGCCCAGATCACGCCACTGCACTCCAGCCTGGGTGACAGAGCAAGACTCTGTCTCAAAAAAAAAAAAAAAGAAAACACAAACTAATCTAGAGTGATAGCAGATCATGAGCTGCCCAGTGAGTGCGGACAGGACAGGGAGGTACAAGCTTTGGGGTGTGGTGTATATGGTGTATATAGCCACTACCTTGGCTGTGGTAATAGTTTCACGGATGTGCACATATGTCAAATTTTTCACATTGTACACTTCAGACATGTGACATTTATTGTAAGTCAATCATACCTCAATAAAGCTGTCTGAATAAAACATTTTAACAGCTATGATTGAAATACATCCAATACATTACGTGATCCATGAATTCATTAAGATACTTCCTAAAAACAACCAATAAGCCGTGTTGGACATCTTTAAGATGCTAGACCACCAACTCACTATTCTGAAAATTGGTAAATAAAGAGCATGCACTTATTCTGATTTTTTTTTGGGAGGGAGTATAAAATATATTTCTAGATAGCCAAATAGTTGATGAGGGCAAAGTTCTGTTTGATAGAATAACTTCAAAGACTGTATGCAGAAAGATGAAGAGAATTAGAAAAATCCTCTTCGTGCATCCCCTGATGAAATCCTGCATCTAGACAACGATCGGCAACGATAGGAAACTTCCTAACAGATAGACCAGGCTGCCCGTGCCTGAATGCAGTGATCCGTCTGAGCATCTCAAAGAGAAGAAAGCCAGTTGTTCTCTACCTCTCAATGTGACACAATACAAAGCACATGGCGGCACCCAGGGATGCTTCTTGCCAAAGAGAACTGACCCTGAGTCTAATCAAGGCTCGAGATCTAACCACCAGTTTACAGAAAATACCAGGAACAGGTCACATGATTCAATAAGCCCAATCCATAACGCGGAGCACTCTACAGAATAAATGACCTAGTTTCTTCAGTAAATAAAGGACGTGGCCAGGTATGGTGTCCCATGTCTGTTATCCCAAGGCAGGAGGAGAATTGCTTGAGCTCAGAAGTTCCCTGGGCAACATAGCGAGATCCCATCTTCACAAAAATATTAAAAAATTAGTCAGGCATGGTAGCTCATGACTGTAACCTGTAACTCAGGAGGCTGAGGTGGGAGGATCAATCGAGTCCAGGAGTTTGCGGCTTCAGTGAGCCATGATCACACTACTGCACTCCAGCCTGGGCAGCCATTGCACTCCAGCCTGGGCAATAGGGTGAGATCCTGTCTCAAAAAACCCCATAGGCAATGGGTAGACCTTGTTGGATTCTGATTCCCTATTAACCTGACCACTTACTTTCCCAGCCTTCCTTGTGGCATGGGGTGGCCACATAACATGGTTCTGACTGATGATAATAAGCAGAAGTCTGCTGGGGTCAGGGTGCTTTTGGTTTCATAATCAAAGGGTCACACATCACTGGCACTAACGCTTCTACCCACAACCCCATCTTCCTGTCTTGGGTGCAGACATAACATCTGGAGCTGGGGCAGCTCCTCTGAGACCATAATGGAAAAGTGCAGCTGACAGCAGAGATAAAAACTCTGGCATCCTTGCGACGCTGAGCCAACACCAGCAGCAACCTACTTCCAGTCTCTCTGTTACGTGAGAAAAAAACGAAAACAAACCAAAAAATCTCTTATTTAAGCCTCTTCTAGTCTGGTTTTCTGTTACTTCAGCTAAAAAAGCACTCCTTACAGATAGTATGTAAATGAAAAAGCAGAGGAGGTATAGAAAGGCCTTGACTTTCTGCCACTCATCAGATAGAGAACTTGAATGAATGACTGTTCTATCTGGAAGGTTCTGCCCTTGCATCTCTGTATGGCTTCTCCCTCACTTAGGTCTATTTTGAAATGTCATCTCCTCAGGAAAGCCTGTGCTTACTCTGTCCTCTTCAAAAAAATTTTTTTTTTTTTTTTTTTTTTTTGAGACAGGGTCTTACTCTGTTGCCCAGGCTGGAACGCAGTGGCGTAATCATGGCTCACTGCTGCCTCGACCTCCCTAGGCTCAGTGATTCTCCCACCCTGGCCTTTCAAGTAGCTAGGACTACCGGTGCACACCACTGCACCTGGCTAATTTTTGTATTTTTTGTAGAGATGGGGTTTTGCCATGTTGCCCTGGCTGGTCTCAAACTCCCGGGCTCAAGCAATCTGCCTGCCTCAGCCTCCCAGTGTTGGGATTACAGGTGTGAGCCATTACACCCAGCCTCTCCCCTCTTCTTTCTTCATAGCACTTAAAATCACTCCCTGACATTAAGTTGTGCGTATCTGGTTGGGCATGGTGGCTCACTCCTCTAATCCCAGTACTTTAGGAGGCCAAGAAGGGCAGATTACGAGGTCAGGAGATCGAGACCATCCTGGCCAACATGGTGAAACCCTGTCTCTACTAAAAATACAAAAATTAATTGGGTGTGGTGGTGCATGCCTGTAATCCCAGTTACTCGGAGGCTGAGGCAGAAGAATCGCTTGAATCCGGGAGTCGGGAGGTTGCAGTGAGCTGAGATCGCATCACTGCACATTAGCCTGGTGACAGAGAGAGACTGTCTCAAAAACAAAGAGTTATATGTATCTGCTCACTGCCTGACTCCATCAGAATATAAGTCACCAGAAAGCTGAAACCCCAGCTGTCTACATCGCCAGGGCCTAGAAAAGTGCCTGGCATAGAGTAGGTTCAAGAGAAACACTTGTGCAATGGATGAAGAAGGCAGCATTTTTCAAAGTGTGGTCCAAGGACCACTGCCTCAGAATCTGCGGGAAGCTGGTTAAATTTACAGATTCCGGGCAGGTGTGGTGGCTCACACCTGTAATCCCAGCACTTTGGGAGGCTGAGGCAGGTGGCTCACCTGAAGTCAGGAGTTCGAGACCAGTCTGGCCAACATGGTGAAACCCCTTTGTCTACTAAAAATACAAAAAAAAAAAAAAAAGTAGCTGGGCCTGGTGCACGTGCCTGTAATCCCAGCTACTGGGAAGGCTGAGGCAGGAGACTCTCTTGAACCCGGGAGGCAGAGGTTGCAGTGAGCCAAGATCACACCACTAAACTCCAGTCTGGGCAACAGAGCGAAACTCTGTCTCAAAAAAAGAAAAAAAAAAAAATTACAGATTCCAGGGCCCCACTGTAGAAGGAACTAAATCGGTGCGGGGTGAGGCGGGCAGGGCAGGAATCTACTTTGCTGAAAAGCACAGTTCAGGAGATGGCGATGCAGACGACAATTACGAAGGTATAAGGCATATGTTTGTAACTTCAAGCAGATTTCCTAAGACTTTCAGCTTGCACCCACCTGAGTTACCACAGGTCAACCGAGGAATGGGAGAGGGGACTGGCAGTTCCTGGACTCCGACCCTACGGGCCGAGCACTGCTTAGACACTTGGCCTACTCTAGCCACAGAAACTTCCCTATTACTCCTGAGGGTCCTTCAACAGATGCAGAAACTGAGGCTCAGGGAGGCCAAGGCGCTTGTCTAAGCTCACACAGCTACCAAGAAGCAGAGTCAGAACTGGAACCCTGGCCAGCCTCATCCTGGAGACTGCGCATTGATTCTCCCTGACCTCCCAAAGCTCAGGGCCCATGCTGACAGCAGGCTGTGATACGGGTGAGTGAGTGAAAGATGCAGGGTCCATGTAGCTGAGGAACTGTGGCACTCTGCCACCTGGAGGCCCTGGCTGGGCAGGGCTGGAGAGGGGCCCCCTCAGCCCCGCTCGCCTCCCACACCCACAATAGCCAGATGAGCTCAGGCTTGCACAGGAAGAGGAAAGGCAGCCAGGGCTTGGCCGGGACTCAGGCTTCCCGCTCATCAAGGCCACAGGGAGTGCTGGGCCAGGGGGAGCAAGGGCCCCCCAAGTGTTTCCAACTCACTGGAAACAGGACACGGCCTCCTGGCCCCGCACCGGGACACAACAACATCCTGTGTGCAGATGCTATAAATGGAAATGTATTCTTAGAGGGGCAGAGCATAAGCGGGGTTTTTCAAAAGTGACCCATCATCGGATAAAAATACAGACGGCATTTAAATGCTGAGCGGCAGGAGCTATTCCGGGGACTGGATTCTCATGCCCATGGCTCCCCGCCAGGCACGGCCTTTCACAGAGATTTAAAAAGAATAAATTGTTGATGTCAGTGTTTTTAAGTTTAGGAGGGGAGTATTTCGGGGAAGGGGCCATGCCAAGATACCTGTGAAAGGTGCCCCTTTTGGGGGACCCCAACTGTCCCCTGATTTCCACCTGCCCATTTGATTCAGCTTAGCTGTGTTGTTCTATGCTATGAGACCACTTTTTTTTTTTTTTTTTTTTTTTTTTTGGAGACAGAGTCTCGCTCTGTTGCCCAGGCTGAAGTGCAATGTCATGATCTTGGCTCACCGCAACCTCCCCCTCCCAGGTTCAAGCAATTCTCCTGCCTCAGCCTCCCAAGTAGCTAGGGTTACAGGCATGCGCCACTATGCCTATTTTTAGTAGAGACGGAGTTTCATCATGTTGGCCAGGCTGGTCTGGGACTCCTGGCCTCAAGTGATCCACCCACCTCAGCCTTTCAAAGTGCTGGGATTACAGATGTGAGCCACCACACCTGGCCTGAGACCACCTTTTGACAACATTCTCAGTGACCTTGAGAAATAAGTCAAGGCTGAGTTCTGGTGGGGCCTGGGGTAAAAACACAGGGCACGATTAAGATTTTAAGAGGGGAAGGAGAATGATATTGACTGAGCACCTCCCATGAGCCCATGCAGTAACTCATACTGTCTCATTTGATCCTCAAAACCATTCAAGGTATAAACACTAGCTTTGGCCGGGTGTGGTGGCTCACGCCTGTAATTCCAGCACTTTGGGAGGCTGAGGTGGGTGGATCACGAGGTCAGGAGTTCGAGACCATCCTGGCCAACATGGTAAAACCCTGTTTCTACTAAACATACAAAAAATTAGCTGGGCTGTGGTAACATGCACCTATAATCGTAGCTACTCAGGATGCTGAGGCAGGAGAATCACTTGAACCCAGGAGGCAGAGGTTGCAGTGATCCCAGATTGTGCCATTGCACTCCAGCCTGGGCTACAGAGCAAGACTCATCTCAAAAAAAAGAGAAACATTAGCTTCATGCCCATTTTTACAGAAAAAGAAAACTAAGGTTCAGGAAAGACTGTGTAGAAACACTGACTCACGCTGAGGCCTGGAGTACAAGCAGACACGTGGGGACGAGGCTGGAGGAGAAAGGGTGGAAGTTCCTGCAAAGCTTCATGGGTTCCTGAGGCCCAAGGTCACTCTCTCATGGCCACTGGTGTTCATATCCTTGTCCATCGGAACACAAGGTTACTGCATTGGGCTGGGAGCACAGCAAAGAGACCTGAAGGGGCAGGCAGCTATGTGCCTTAGAAAGCAAGGTCTGGTTCACAAACGAAAAGGTAAGACTCTCCAGACAATCCCAGGCAAAAGGGCAGGAGGAAAGGAATCAGAATGTTCTCCTTGTCCGCCTGGCTGAGAGGCTAGCTGGTGATCAATTTCATTTGGGCAAGTCTCAATGCTGTCAGTTTTTCTATAATAAGCAGGTTATAAATGAAAAAAGAGACACGGTCAGGGCCTGTCCTAGCAGATCTGTTTTTGGTTGTGTGTTATCTGTCCCTCCTTCCCACCCCACTGCCTGCCAACATTCTTTGTTCCCCAAAGACCCCTGCGATTCCCACTCTGTGCCCTCTGTCTGCATCGCCCCTTCTCTCTCTTTCATCAGCTCACGGTTCTTTTGCATCATCAAGTGCCTACTGTGGACCACGCGCTGCTCTAGGCCAGACACAAATCTCCCTGCCTTCACCTCGGTTATCTCCTAGTGGGAGAGACGAACAGGAATGAACTCATGTATGTCAGTGCTGATAAGTGTTATGAAGAAAAACAAAACAGGTTAGGGAAATAGAGTATAATAGCAGGGCCCTTAAGGTGGGGTGCTTGGAATGTCAGGTGAAGGTCATCAGACAAGAAGATCATGACATGCAAATGGAGATGGGAAGTAAGTGAGACAACAGCCACAGGGAGAGCCAGGGAAGGGCATTCCAGGCAGAAGGGACAGCAAGTACAAAGGCCCTGAGGCAGGGAGCGTATCTGGCAGGTTCCTGGAGCAGCGGGGAGGCTGATACAGCTGGGGTGGCCAATGAGGTCAGAGGCCTCGGGCAACTGAAAACTCAGCTCACGCATCACTTTCTCTGAGAAGCCATCTCCAATCAGCCTTGGGATGGGTGAAGTGGCCCCGTGGGGACTTCTGCAGTCCCTGGGGTCTCCCTGTTATGACCGGGCACATGCTATGATGTCACTGAACATGAGTGGACTGCATTCCCAAATGAACAGCACAGCCCACACTGGCCCGTTCACACTATCGGTGTCTTGCCCTCAAAGCTGTGAATTCCTTAAGGGCAGGAGGATGTCCCAGGGGCTAGCACCGTGATCTTAAGTGGGGAGCATCATCCTTAAGCAGTAAAAGGCCCATTGAGCCAGGGAAGACTGTGGGTCTTTCCTGTGCCAGGAGCTGTCCTGAGCTGTGCAGGTGGGCACCCTCAGGGAGCCACTGGGCTTCCTCACCACACAGCAGCAACAATGAGGAGACCCAGGCAGGCGGGCGGGGAGGAAGGGAAGGACTGCAAAAGGGGGAGAAGCGCTCTGCTTCCTGCTCCCCCTGCTAAATTTCCCACATCTGACTCAACCTGTGCTTTTTTCAACAGCTCATGGCATAACGGAGCCCCTGCTTTAAGGAAAGCCCACATGAGAAAATAAAAATGTAAAACCAATTCATCAGGCAGTTATTATTCATGGAGAGGAAACACCTTTCCCTCTGAAAGAGATTCCAGGAAACGTCAGCCTCCCAAGTGAATTCACAGACCCAAGCATTGGTCACCTAGCGGCTCCTATCAACAAAATGAGAGACAGTCAGGCCTTACATGTGGGACGGAAGTATGCTTCCCTGGAGTAGAAATATGCCTACTGAGAATAGGCAGAGACTGGAAATTGGAGAAGTGGGCTGGGGAGGCTTGTGGCAAACTGCAGACTCCACAGAAAGCCTCCCAGCTTGGCACATGGCTGGAACCCCAAGGGGCCCCAGGGCAGCCAGATAAGTGAAGCCAGAGATCCGGTGAAATCACCAATTAAAAAATAGTGCCAAGTATTTTAAAAATAAAATAACATGCAGAGCAAAACGCTTCTGTGGGTCAGATTTGGCCTGAGTACTGTCAGTTTGTGAACTTGGCCTTAAACCTACATGAAGTATTTTGTATCAGAATAGAATGAAAAACATAGCAAGAAAGGAGAGAGATGTCAAGTTATAGAGCCAGAAGGGAACTTCAGGATCATGGAGTTCCTGTGTGGTCAAGAGGTTTCATCTCAGGGATCAACTCTTGTGGTTGCCAGGCTGCTAAGGCTGAGACCTGACTCTGTCGCAGCCTGAGATAGATTAGCAATGTCTGCCAAGAACATGGGAATAGGAACATGAGCTCCATATCTTCTGAGTATTTGATGAGTCCAGATGCATCTTAAAGGCAAAAACAATTCCCTAATATCACAAGGAAGAACAAGTGTCCCATCTAGGGCTCTTCTCATGACACCCCCAGATGCCCCTAAACCTTTTGATCTGCAATCTACCAAAAAGGCATCTTGGAGAGAAGCCATTTCTAAACCAATAATGCAAGTGGATAAGAAAATTTGATTTTTACAGTGATTCATTTTCTCCATGACTCCTTAGAGACGTCTTTTCTAAACAGCAAGGGGTGTCTAGGCCCTGACAAAGCCATCTGAGGCTGCTGCCTTGGGCACATAAAATACCCCAGCTGAGGGCCTTGAGCCGGCCAGCGGCCTGGCGCCAGAGGGAGCCTGGGTCCACCAGAGCCAGGGCCTGCCTCCCAGCTCAGCACCCCACCACTCGGTGTGAGTCATGGCTAGCGACTTCAGTGCGCTGGCTGCAGAGTCCTCAGTTTTACTTGGCTCCTGAGCAAAATGTACTTTTCCAAAGGACACTCATTCAACTGAGGCTGAATTTTGCAATTCCCTGGCAGGGGTGAGGCCAACCTCTCCTGAGCACACGCTGTCCTGGGGAATGGGGACCAAAGAATGTAGTTATCACCCCCGTCACCTCCTCCTTCCTCCTTCCCAAGTGGGAAGATCTGTCCATACCCTGGCAGAGCCCCGGCATGCCTGTCATCCCCACGGCCTCTGCTGGTTACCCAACAGCAACCACTGCCTCACTCCAGCTCCCCATGCTGGGGACACTCCTGAACTGGATTTCAAAGTACACCTGACAGCAGGCTTGGAAGAACGACTGGAAAAGGTGAGCCCACAGCTGAGCCAGCCAGGGAAGCCCCGACACGATCCTGAGCCACGCCCATCACTGCTGGGGGTTATGGTGGCTCAAGCACCAAGTGCTTCATGAACCTGTTCTTCTTTTTTCCCCCCCTTTAAAAAACAGACTAGTTTTTAGAGCAGTTTCAGGTTTATAGCAAAATTGAGCAGCAGGTAGCGATTTCCCACTTCCTTCCTGTCCCCACATAGGCACAGTGTCTCTCACGATCTACATCCTGTACCAGAGGGCACATTTGTTATGATTGATGAATGAACATGACTCATTGTCTCCCAAAGTCCATACTTTACATCAGGGGTCACTCTTGGTGCTGGACATTCCTTGGGTTTAGCCAAGTGTATAACGACACGTATCAATCACTGCAGTCTCACAGTTTCTACTGCCCTGAAAACCCTCTGCGCTCCACCTCTTTCTCCCTCCCCACCACCAACCACTGAGCTTTTACTGTCTCCGTAGTTTTGCCTTTTCCAGAATGTCACAGAGTTAAAATCACACAGTATAGAACCTTTTCAGATTGGCTTCTTTCATTTAGTAAGAGGCATTTAAGGTTCTTTTCACCGTTTTCAAGCTCATTACCTTTCAGTCCTGAACAATATCCCACTGTCTGGATGAACCACTTTCAATCCCCCATGGATTTTCAAAGCCGGGGGTTCTACTGTCTCATGCATTAGCTGCATGACTGTGGACAGATTTTTCTCTAAATCTTGTGTTTTTCATCTGCAAAATGCGGTTAAAATACCGCTTACCTCACAGGAGTAAGGATTAAATGCAGAAACGCACGTAAGGCATGAATGGCAGCTCACAGCATGTAGCAAGCACATGGTGGATGTGAGTTGTGATTACCATCACCGCTAGCACTACGACTGTCACTACATTCCTGAGCTTTCTTAGGTCTTCTCTCTTCTGCAGAGCAGCATGGAGGGGAGTGGTGACAACCCAGCTTTCGGCTCAAATCCTGACTCTGCTTAGGTAACTGGCTGAACCTCTTAGAGCCTCAGTTTACTCATCTGTAAAATGGGGGTGGGGGCATTACATCTCTGTCCTATGGAGATTTTGAGAAACAAGTGAGATCATGAATTGGAATGTAGAAAGAACCCTTGGCATCCAGTAGGTGCTCAAAAAAAGGTCACTTGCTCGCCGTGAGGGTCCTCCATGCTTCCTGTGAAGAGCCCTGCTGAGTGCAGAATTTAGGGAAGGGAAATTGTGGGTATGCTCACGGACAGAGAAAGAAATCTACACCTGCTGCCCAGCACCAGGGTTGAGAGCCCCTCTGCTGGCTTGTGCCAGGGCAGAGAGAGAAGGGAGAGATGAGTCCCCGGCCCAGCCAGGACCCAGAGGGCAGGGGATGGCAAGGACTGGGGGATGGAGTAACACCTCTGCAGTGAGCCGCGGCCGGCCTGGCTGTCTTCTTGGTGTCAAATGATGGCAGAGGCTGGGACACCGAGGCCAAGGCCAGCCGGCAGTTGTTCTTGTGGCCTCCAAAGGGCGGAAATAGGGACAGGGAAAAGTTACGGGCAGCAGATTCTGTGGAATTGCTGGGGCTAAGCAAGGACTCCTGTGCTCTCCTGTGAATCATCCCGGGCCTTTCGTCCAAACTGGGCCTGCGCACCTGGGAGGTCCACCACCCCCGCCTGTACCCAAAGGGATCACACCCTGACCATGGAGTGCCAGTGATGCCAGGAGGGAGGGGCTGCCAGCATCCCCACTTTCCAGGTAGCATGATAAAGGTCCCCCAAGGTGGCACTGCCAGCAGGCACTGGAGCTGGAACTCAAACCCTTGGCTAGCAGAGCCCCCACAGCCTGAAGCCAAGCTGAGGTCCGCAGAGACTCCGCATGGCCACCGCTCTCCATCTGCATCATCTCCATCTGCAACCCCTTTAATTTCCATGTTCATGCATTCATTCAGCATCCGTTCAGCAAATATCACTAGCACCTGCTCTGCTAATGACAAAAATGGGAGCCAGACAAAGGCAGTCTCTGCTTGCCTGGAGCTAGAGTCAAGAAAACCTCCACTTGACTAGACAATAGGCTGGAGGGTACTAGGGCGGTGGGCCTGGAGCTGGCCTTTCTGGATTCAAGTCCCTCTGCCACTTGCTAGCTGTGGCCTCGGGGAATTTATTTCACTGCTCTGTGCTTCAGTTTCTCAGGCTGTCAAGCAGTGTTCCCTTCACTGGCTTGCTCAGCGGGGGTTCACGTTTGTACAGGGAAAAGGCTTAGACAGTGCCTGGCCCCCACGTTGGGGTGCTTCCCCTGCAACTGCAGGGTATACGGTACATGAAGGCCCACAAGCCTTTTCTTCACAAAGGCTCCTTCTCCCCCACAAATCTCTCTGAAGGCCACCTCTGCCAAGAGGTGGCACCAGTGGACACAGGAAATTAAGCCAGAAAGAGGGGCATGGTGCACTCCCCATAGGTCCAAGATGAGAGAAAAACCAGGGCAGTGGCAAGGGCTGCCACCAGGTTATGGCTGCTGTGTGAGGGCTGTGAGCATCTCCCTCCCACACCCTCTTCCCTCCACCTCTCTCCCCACTGTGTCCTTCTGCTTCTTCCCAGCTGGCCTTTCCTTCTGGACTTCACTCCAAGTCTCTTGACCTCTAGAGCATGGAGCTGAGGTTCTGAATCCCAGAAACACTTGGAATGTTTAAATTAAAATTTAATTGGACTCAGCAATGCAAAATAAGAAAAAGCGAGTGTGGCTGGGCGTGGTGGCTCACGCCTGTAATCCCAGCACTGTGGGAGGCTGAGGCAGGCAGATCACCTGAGGTCGAGACTTCAAGACCAACCTGACCAACATGGAGAAACTCCGTCTCAACTAAAAATACAAAAATTGGCCGGGCATGGTGGTGCATGCCTGTAATCCCAGCTACTTAGGAGACTGAGGTAAGAGAATCACTTGGACCCTGGAGGTGGAGATTGTGGTGAGTCAAGATCGTGCCACTGCACTCTAGCCTGGGCAACAAGAGCGAGACTCTGTCTCAAAAAGAAAAGAAAAGTAAAAGCGAGTGTGTACTCACTCAAATAAAGGATCTGTTAAGAAGTCCTACATAGGTAGTAAAAATTTCCCAACTTGCACGGGAAGGATAAACACCACATTTAGGAGAGATAAACACCACATTCTCCTGGAATGGGATGGAGATGGTCAAAATGGAAAGTGCAGGCAGAAGAGGAATACAGTGGCTTCAAGTTTGGTCGTGGGAAGGGAGGTGGGTGTATATCATTCTTTATGTGATTCCACATGTCCAAAATAATCTATGATATAAAAACAAGCTCAAAACTACCCCAATCAGGTACTATAACAACAAAAAAGAATGAAGCGCTGATACGACCACATGAATGAATCCCACAGATGGGACATGGGATGAAAGAAGTCCAACACACACAAGATTGTATGATTCCATGTGTGTGACCGTAAGAACAGGCAACTCTGAGGCAAGGGGAGGGAAGTCAGGAGATGGGTCCCCCCGCCGTGGGGGTACTGGTTGGGAAGGGGCATGCAGGGACTTTCTGGGGTACTGAGAGTGCTGTGCACCTTGATCTAGCCACATGGGTGTATCAGGTAAAAAGCCATTGAGCTGTACACTCGAGATGAGAACACTTTACAATCTGCAATACCTCAATGAAAAAATTCCTTAAAAATATAGAAAGAAAGAAAACCAAATCATCAGCCATGTTTCGGAACCCTTTGCACTGGCTTAGGTTAATATTAAAGAGACTGTTTCAGAATTTCTTTCTATAGGCTGGGTGTGGTGGCTTATGTCTGTAATCCCAACATTTTGGGAGGTTGAGGCGGGTGGATCACCTGAGGTCAGGAGTCTGAGACCAGCCTGGCCAACATAGTGAAACCCAGTCACTACTAAAAATTAGCCAGGTGTGGTGGTGGGTACCCGTAATCCCAGCTCTACTTAGGAAGCTGAGGCAGGAGAACTGCTTGAATAGGGAGGTGGAAGTTGCAGTGAGGCAAGATTGCACCACTGTACTCCAGCCTGGGTGACAAAGTGAGACTCTGTCTCAAAAAAAAAAAATTCTTTCTATAGCAATTTGATATCTGATTCCTTCATTTGATCACTTCCACTGGGAAGAGCGCTGAGCAAGGCTCTGTGGCAGATACACAAGGGAACTGCTCCAAGACCCCAAGGACATGAATGAGAGTCAGGCTGACCCAGGCTGGAATCTTAATTTGCCCTTACTTGCTGTGTGAACCGGGATTAAGTGATGTCCCTCTCTGAGACTCAGTGGCTTGATATGTAAAATGTGGTCAGGATAAAAGGAGACAGTGTTCAGCACTGTGCCTAGCATATAATAGGTACTCAAAAAAAAAGGGACCTGTTAATATGGTTCATGCTTTAATCCTCTACAGCAGTGTTTTTACCAACTGCAGATGAGGATGACTGGTGGACTAAGAAATCAAAGTAGTAGACTGCAACCAGTATTTAAAAAAAAAAAAAAAAAAAAAAAAGACGGCCTGGTGTGGAGGCTCACACCTGTAATCCCAGCATGTTGGGAGGCTGACATATCACTTGAGGTCAGGTGAAACCCGACTTGGCTGACATGTGGAACCCCGTCTCTCCTAAAAATACACAAATCACCTGGGTGTGGTGGTACGTGCCTGTAATCCCAGCTACTTGGGAGGCTGAGGCACGAGAATCATTTAAACCCTGGAGGCAGGTGGAGGTTGCAGTGAGCTGAGGTCATGCCGTTGCACTCTGGCCTGGGCAACAGAGCAAGACTCCATCTCAAATAAATAAATAAATAAGACTACAAAATATTTATTGTCACTGTGTGTAGTAAGAGAAGCACCGTTTAGGGTTTTTTTTTTTTTTTTTTTTTGCTTTTTTGAGATGGAGTCTCCCTCTGTGGCCCAGATGGCGTACAGTGGAGTGATCTCAGCTCACTACAACCTCCGCCTCCCGGATTCAAGCAATTCTCCTGTCTCAGCCTCCCGACTAGCTAAGACTAAAGGTATGCACTACCACACCCAGCTATTTTTTTTTTGTATTTTTAGTAGAAATGAAGTTTGAACATGTTGGTCAGGCTGGTCTCAGACTCCTGACCTAAATGATCCACCCGCCTCGGCCCCCCAAAGGGTTGGCATCACAGGCATGAGCCACCGCACACGGCTGTATTGTTTTCATACATTGTACACTGGGTTGTGATATAAAATGTATTTCTTCAGAGAGGAGTTGTCAGCGATTAAAAGCCCTGGTGTGCTGAACCACATGCAGTGTTGTGACATAGCAGGTGCCAGCTCCATATGACAAAGCCTTGCTTTCAGAGTTAAGGCAGAACAGTAACATATTAGGATAACAATTCTAATACCTCTAAGAAAACCATACATTTGGCTTTTTCTTTAAAAAAAAAAAAAAAAAAAAGCCAAAATGCTATGAAGTTGAGACAGCAGGGACGGCTGCCTGGAAGAAGTGGCTTCAGATCTGGACTTACAAAAACACTGACTTGAATTTCTAGAAGAGAGATGGGGACTGGGCCACAACACTCCCGGCCACTTAGCCTGCAGGTGCAGCTGATCGCGCCCAAAAGCCTTTGTCTCCTGGCCCTCAGGAAGGAGGAGGGTAGTTCTGGGAGTCTGTGCAGTGGGTTTGAGGTAGAAACCAGAGAGGGCGGCAAATAACACGAATCACCCACTGGGGAAGTGATTCGTTTTCCACTTTTCTTTTCAATTCTCATAATCGAGTTTATAAAAAAAAAAAACTCATTTGGTGCTAGTAGGTCTTTTTACACCTAATAATGCCACTTTTTAATAAAAAGAAGACTAGGCCAGGCGCGATAGCTCGCCCCGTAACCCTAGTCCTTTGGGAGGCCGAGGCAGGTGGACCACTTGAGGCCAGCCTGGCCAACATGACGAAACCTTGTCTCTATTAAAAATACAAAAATTAGCTGGGTGTGGTGACTGGCGCCTGTAATCCCAGCTACTCAGGGGGCTGAGGAAGGAGAATCGCTTGAACCCGGGAGGCAGAGGTTGTCGTGTGTCAAGATTGCGCCACTGCACTCCAGCCTGGGCAACAAGAGTGAAACTTAGTCTCAATCAATCAATCAATCAATCAACGTCCTTGGCAGGAATGTATAAATTTTCCAGTGGGCAAAGCTAGGCCTTGAGGTAAATTATGTCTTTCTACGTTTCTGTTGAAAAGCAGTCCACACTGCAAAGGGCTCTTTCCTTCTCACTGCCTCCTCTTTTCTTCTTTTCTGCTCTCATCTTACTCTGTCCTATCACCCTGAATTTTAGAACTGGGGAGCACCAGCCTATCCTGGCAATGTCAAAAAACAGAGCTACGTATGTACGCTTTGTCTAAACAAGGCCAGTTATTCACACTTGGGCTGACACAGACATTATTTACCAATTCCTAAGGACCTACTGTGTGTCAGGCACTGTGCTGGGTGCCTTGACCCAAGTAACATGCCTTTCATCTTTACATTAGTAGATCAGTCTGATGATTCCCATTTTACAAATGAGGGAACTGAGGTTCATTCATTTAGTCAATGAGTATTCAGCATCCACAAGTGCCAAGCCCCACTGATGGCACAAACACGGGGGTCTGATAGAGCCAGACAAAGGGCACTGCAGGCTGGGTGAGGTCAGGGCAGAGACCCAAGGGAAGGGAGGGAGGCACGATGCCAATTGCCCAGGAAGAGCATTCTAAGCAGAGGGAACGGCCAGTGCTTGGCCAAGGCTCTGAGGTGGGCGCGAGGCTGGCCTGTGTCAGGAGCAGCAGTGGCCACTGCAGCTGGCATGCAGGGAGGGGCAGGTGGCAGGGGGCAAGGTCAGCGAGGCGGATGGAGGACACATCCCACAGGCCCTGCAGGCTGCAGCAGGACTCGGCTTGTTTTCGGCGGTGGATATGAAGTACAGTGCAGAGTGTCCAGGAGGGTGGATGAGTTTCACCCAGAGTGACCCCGGGCAGTCAGCCACAGGGCCAGGCTCCGGCCAAGGCTGGCTGAGCGTACATCCACCCTCGCCGGCCCTTCCTCCCAACACAGCCCCAGCCCAGGCCCTCAGGCAGAGCTCCAAATGCTGTGGAACTCTGGCTATAGAGCATGTTTTTGTGCTCACAAAGAAACACAGGCATGGCTAACCCTGGACTCCTTCCTCACACAAGACCATCCAGAAGCCCCACCTCAGATCTGCAGCTCCAGAAGCACGCAAGCTCCAGTCCCTCTCCTCGTCCTGACCCCAGGACCCAGGCTTGGCCCTGGCCCAAGGATGGCTTCCTCCCAGGCACCTGCTGGCTCAGATTCTGCAGCAAAGCCTCGGAGCAGTCTGTTTCTTTCATGGTCCCAGCTCTGGGGCTTGCACACACTGCTCCCATCCCCGCATCCAAAGAGCTCTCATGTTTGCAGTGCGGTGCAGAGGTGAGGGGTGCAGAGGTGAGGGGTGCAGACGCAGGAGCTGGGAAACCTGGGTTCAAACCCCAGCTCTGCCCTTGCTCAGGGCAACCCTGGGCAGGTTAATCAACCTCTCTGTGCCTTGGCTTCTTAATGTGTAAGTTGTTCCTAATGACTGGTTGTAAGGAAGAAACGTGTTAACAGACGTAAGGGGCAAAACGATGTGGGCATAAAGAGAATCCTGTTCAGGGCTGGCTATGATCGTCATCATCACCAAAGTCCTTCAAGGCTGCCACACCTCTCCCCACCCTCCTGCCCTCCTCTGCTCCCCTGTCAGGGAACCGCTGAGCCCACGTGAGCCCACTACCTCACACACCTGAGCTACCTGAGGCTGGAGATGTGTCCTGCTCACCTCTGTCCCTGCCCCTCCCTGGCATTGAATAAACACTGTTCAGTGAAAGAATGAATAAGTAATGAACAAACACACAGGAGCACGGGATGGCTAAATAAATGTGCGTCAAAGGTAAGATTAAAAGCTTGAAATTGCCCAGAACAAGTACTTTCAACAGAAGCACCTCTGGCAGAGCTAAGTAATTAAGAAAAGCCCTGTAGGCACAGCCCAGCTTAAAGGAAGGAAGCACAGCTGGAAAAAAAGAACAGAGCTAACCCAGCCGATGAACAATCCAGAACCCCAAAGTACTGACTGTGGAGTTTGGAGCTAGAGAAACCTGGTTTCCAAATCCTGAAGCCAGCACCTATGGGCCAGGCTGTGGTCTTGGCAAGGCCACTGTGTACAGCTGGGCAGGCTGTCCCTTGCCCAAGGGCACCTGTGGAGGACAGGAACAAGGGCTGCAATCTAGCCCAGGCTCAGCGCAGGAGGTGTGAGGGCTACGGAGGGCTCCAGGGGCACTAAGAAGGGGGACTTTAAGGTGATTCCCTCAGAGGTGGCAGAGAAGCGACCAGCAGCACTAGGCACCTGCAGTGGCTCTCTGAGCCAGTTTCATTCTGCTAAGTGGAGGCAATGAGAGCAGCCACGCTTCGCAGGGTTGAAATGGCACTGTGACCTTTAGGACACTTTTTTTTTTTTTTGAGACAGAGTCACTCTGTCACCGAGGCTGAAGTGCAGGGGCGTGATCTCGGCTCACTGCAACCTCCGCCTCCCGGGCTCAAGCAATTCTCTAGCCTTAGCCTCCCAGGTAGCTGGGATTACAGGCACGCACCACCATACCTGGCTAATTCTAGTATTTTTAGTAGAGATGGGGTTTCGCCATGTTGGCCAGGCTGGTCTCGAACTCCTGACCTCAAGTGATCCACCTGCCTCAGCCTCCTAAAGTGCTGGAATTACAGGCGTGAGCCACTGTGCCTGGCTCCAGGACACTTTTAAATTTCTAATCTTTTTATGCCTAGTGCCTAGAACGATGCCTGGCACAGCGTAAGTGCTCAGTGCATTTGTCAAATGAATGAATCAATGAATGAACCAAGGAGCTAATGTATTTCATAGGCACCCCCACCCCTCCTTTCCTCACAGTAGCCTGTAAATCAGGTCCTGAGGCCGAGCTCAGATGCTGGTGGGAACAAGAACTCTAGGAAACTCTCCCACCCTTCAGTCTGGAAGAAAACAGAAATGGGGGCAAGCGAAGTCCAGGCTGGAATATGGCCTTTTCCGTCAGCTGGGAAGAATGATAAGGGGGCGGCTATGGGAGTTGGGGGTGGGGCGGGACAGGCCCCATTCACACGGAGCTCAAAGTTCTGGCTCTGGTGGAATGCAGCTGGGTGTGGGGCTGGGCCTAGGAGCAAAGTTCCTGAATGACCGGCTGGCCGGGCCGGAGCCTCATCCCCTCTGGGAACCTGCACAGCCAAGAGCAGTGTCTCATCAAAACAGGAAAAATCATAGAGGAAAAATGCACATGTAAGGGGACTGGCATGCACAGGGAACGGCCCAACTTTGACCCAAAGACCAGGAGGAAGGAAGGGGCTGGGGCAGGTGCAAAGGGACATTTAGGGGAGCAGAGCCGTCCCCGGGAAGGCCGCCGATGACCCACCCAGACCTGGGAGATCCCAGGAAGCTATGAAGGCAAGTCTGGACTTGGTGGCTTCAGAAAGCCTCAGAATCACATCCTCGGCACGGCTCCCCCCACCATAGCCTTGTAGCTTTTGACTGCGCAGAGCTTTAGACCTGGTATGACTGTCCAAAGTACTTCTGAAACAGGAACGTGCTCTCCCCCGTGTTACCCACAGGGCAGGGAAGCACAGACTTTGGCCCCAAACACCTGCCTGGCGGGGGCCTTGGGATCTTGGGCAGGGCCCTCACAAGCTCCGAGGCCTGTTTTCTTTCTGTGGACAACAGGGGACTCCCATCCATGCCCGCGGGGTGCCAGATGAACCTGGGTTTGCCAGGTACACAATAGGACCCATGTCAACAGCCTTTTCTAATCCAGGCCTGGATTAGAACCAATCAGGGCTGCATGGCAGCAGAGGACTCAGCGAGGGCCCCTCTGCCCCACCCCGTGTCTATGACTTTCTTCTGTGTCACCACCAGGATTCAGGACTAAGTGAGTTGTTCCCCTAGTGTGTGACTGAAGACGAAGGGCCTAGTGTGAACGTGCAGACCACTGCCCCCTTGCTCGGACACTGCCCGAGACTCCGAATGGGTCTGGTCTTCCCTTCCCATCAAGAGTCTGTGACGATCTGCCCACAATCCTGTAAGGACTGAAGGCTTCCTAGGACAAATTCTTTACAGTGCTCTACGCAGCTTTCACGGCCTGACCAGCTGAGTCCTCCAGCCCTGGCACTCCCCAGCTCTCTGTCCAGCAGCCACTTTGGCCGGCCAACCTGTGACCTCCCACCTCAGGGCCTTTGCCCATGCTCTCCCTCCACCTGGACCTCCCTACCTCTCAGCGGCCCAGTGAACCCTAAGCACCTGTCAGACAGCCATCAAACATCACTGCAGTCAGGTTCCCCTGACCCCCTAGAAGATGCAGACCTCACAGCCCCCTGCTCTTTTCCGTTATAGTCTCATGTCAACTGAGAATTATACATTTAATTGGATGTTTAATTGCTGAAGTCCAAGACTCCATGAGGGCGGGGGCTATATCCCTGCTGTTCACGACCGGGTCTCACAGTGCCTAGCACGGTGACCAGTATAAATATTTGTAAATGTGTAGGTGGGTGAATGTATGAATGAATGTGTGATGAAAAGTGAAAAGGAAGGTAAAGCAGAGAGCAGATGAGGAGACTGATTTTACTCCTCTCACTCCAGGAACCATGATGTATGCTGTAAGATGAAAACCCAGGGAAGAGCTGAGTTGCATGTAAGAGGGGCGCCTGGGGTCCAGGGGGTCACGCAGAGGGGGTCCATGACCACGTGGCCATGGCTGAGCCCTTACTGACAATTCATGTGCACTATCTCATTTTGGCCTCACACAATGCTTGAGCGCAGGTTGGGGGGCACCATGGTTAGCCCATTGTTACAGGTGAGGAAACTGAGTCCCAGGGGTATGAAGGACCTGACCCAAGAGCCAGGGCTGTGACTGTTCATTACTGCCCACAAGGCAGTGAGTCCCAGGCTCAGGAGAAGTCTCCTACCCTAGGCCTGCATGGAAGGAACACAAGCATCTCCTTGAAGCTACCGGAGCAGAAACACATACTCCTCTAGTGAGGATGGATGGTGCATGGCAATGAATCGAACCATTCCAGGGATATCACCTGAGACCCCACTGCAGCACCTCCAGTGCCAAGCCTCTCAGCCCCATTCACTTCATCCTCACAATAGCCCTGCTGAAGCAGTCACTAGCCCCATTTTACAAATGAGGAAACTGAAGCTTCAAGAAGTTCCCCTTATTCCTAATTTAAGATACATAAAACATGGTGGCTAGTCTCTTTACTGTGTTATTATTATTATTATTATTTTAGACAGAGTCTCGCTCTGTCACCCAGGCCGGAGTGCATTTTCTTGGCCCATTGCAGTTTCTGCCTTCCAGGTTCAAGTGACTCTCCTGCCTCAGCTTCCCAAGTAGCTGTGATCACAGGCGCGTGCCACTACACCCAGCTAATTTTTGTATTTTTAGTAGAGACGGGGTTTCACCATGTTGGCTGGTCTCGATCTCCTGACCTCATGATACCACCACCCCTTCCCCCACCTCAGCCTCCTAAAGTGCTGAGATTATAGGCGTGAGCCACTGTTACCCAGCCTTACTATGTTATTTTAATGAACTTCAGCATACATCATGTTCCCAAGGTCTACTGGTGGCCTTGGGGCCCCATTACTGTGTTTTCAAAAAGCTCTTAAATTCCCCAGCTGTGAATTTCTTGTGGGGTTTTCAGGGGCCCCAACCCTTGGCTACCCCAATGCTGTCTACATGCCTGCAACATGCTTTGGGTATTTTATATGTGTGGCTTAATTACAATTCGCAACACCCTGAGGCAGATGATGCTTTCTCCACCTCATAAACAGGGACGCTGAGGTGCCAGGGTAGGAGGGCAATGCTACATTCAGTGTCAGGTTGGCCTCCACAGTCTGTCTTCTGTCTCCGTGAAGATCTGAATAAGGTGCAGTCATCTCAGAGGGGACAACCCTTCCCTCACAGCCTTTGGGAACCGTTCTAACCCATACCAATAGACTTTTTTTTTTTTTTTTTTTTTTTTTTTTTTTTTTTTTTTTGACACAGAGTTTCACTCTTGTTGCCCAGGCTGGAGTGCAGTGGCATAGTCTCGGCTCACCGCAACCTCTGCCTCCCGGGTTCAAGCGGTTCTGTTGCCTCAGCCTCCTGAGTAGCTGGGATTACAGGCATGTGCCACCATGCCTGGCTAATTTTGTATTTTTAGTAGAGATGGGGTTTCTGTGTTGGTCAGGCTGGTCTCAAACTCCCGACCTCAGGTGATCTGCCTGCCTCGGCCTCCCAAAGTGCTGGGATTACAGGCAGGAAGCACTGTGCCCAACCCCAACAGACTTCCAGTTCTCCTTCCTCCAAGCTGTAGGGACTTTTTATACTCACTTGATCTTCTTTTTCTTCCTAAGCAACAACCATGCTCAAGAACCTTCTAGGACTCCCCAGTGCCTGAGGCAGAACATGCAGCCCCATCTCACCTGCCCATTGGTGAGATCCCCCACTCTTTCCCATCTCCCAGCCTCTCATTGGACTGCAGAGCCCTTGGCTAGAATCCCTTCACCTCTACTGACCTCGCTCCAACACATCTCTCAAGTGTCCCTCCTCCAGGAAGCCTCCTGATTCACTCCCTGCCTGCACACATTCCGCATTTGCTTCTTTGCCAGTCAAGCACTATTGCGTACATGGCCTTGACTCCTCTCTGGCCTGCCTGGCCAAAACTCACCTTTCCAACAGGGCTCTTTGCTTCCCGTGGGTAAGTTTCAGGTCCACCTGCCTGGGTGTGGCGTTCCAGCCTTGCCACAGCTTCTGCTGCCAACCCAGTCTCTCTCTCCAGTCCAGCCTCTCACAGGAATGAGATGCAGCCCACCCCCAGGAATACAGGGATCACTGACAAGGCACATGTCGCCCTCTGGGCTCAAGTGCTTCAGGTTCTCTCCTGCCAAGAGGCCAAGAACTGAGTCACCAGCCCCATTGTCTTTTTTTACTTGAATGGGATGTGACTTACGATTTAATAAGTGACATTTGATGAACTCAAAGGTCAACATTTTCAAAACATCAAGTCGATGTGGAAAATGTGAATTAAAGAGGCCTTTTGGAAAAAGACTGGATGCCACAGGAGCCGGCAGCCGCTGGCCCGGCCCCCACCGGGTTGCACCCAGGCCAGCCTCCAAAGCACAGGCTGAGCCGCTGCCCACAGCCCATTTGGAACCTGTCTCCCCTATGCAAGGCTTAGTCTCTCTGTCTGAGGACAGGGTATACTTCTTGCCATGCCCAAAGGCTCTGCCTGCCTGGTGCATTCCCTCATCGGTACACCACGTGCTGGACAGGCCTGGCTCCCTGCCCCAGCATCAAACCAGCTCTGCTCCTCGCTGAGGCCTTGAGTTGAGCATGGTGGGCAGGACCTCCTCGCACCCCACGCAAGGCTGGCTCAGAACATCCCCAGAGGTCCCTGGATATTCTTGCTGGGAAAACCCTTGATCTTCCAACTGTCCATCTTCCTTGTTTCAGTGTAAGCCCCATGACAGTGGTACCGTGTCTGTGGGGTCAGCTGGATACTGCAGCCTCAGCACATAGTAAGCATGCAACAGACATCTCTTACATGACTGAATGAGCAAATGGGCCAGCAAGGTCCTGGCTAGGCCTGAGACCATCTCAGCCGAAGGGCTGTGGGTAGAGCCCCCAGCAGAGAGGTATGGGGCATGGAGTACGCCAGGGCCGTGTTATTTGGGTCCAGATCGGGTGTGGGAGGCAGGTGGGCATGCTTCCTCTCCCACTCCCATTGCTTTGCTGGAAACCAGCGTCACCATTCCCAACTGGCAGTGTGTCCTGGGGTTCTGGGAAGTGCCACTCAGGGGAGGTGGTGGGTGGTACAGGGACCTGTGATATGCCAACCCACACTCACCCCTGTGCATTGGGGGAACACAGCCCAGGCAGCTCTCTGAAGGGGTCCGTTTCATGAGCCCCAGAGCTCTGGTGGCCAAAGACCTATGTGAGTCCCAGGTGGCCCCTCCGTACAGCAAGGCCTCACTTAAGGTTGTCGGTAGGTTCTTGGAAACCATGACTGAGGGAAACAGCATAAGATGAAAAACAATTTCCCCAAAGGCTAATGGATATAAACAAGAGTTAAGTTCCTAAGGCATATTTCTGGTCACAAAAACACCACCAAACTTCTAAATAAATATCAAAATACTTCCACTGTTAGACACTGAAGTACATGTACGCTGTACATACACAAGGTAGATTTGTGAGAACAAGTAAGGTCACTGTTTCCTCACTTTTTCCAGGTCCGAGTCACGCGTGGCCAGAGCCCATCCCAGCTGCTCAGGGAACAAGGAGGGACCTAGCCCTAGCCAGGTCGCCATCCCATCACAGGACACACACGCCCACATGCCCACACACCCACACTCATTCACACCGGGACCGTGCGGAGGCGCTGATGAACCTGACAGGCGCAGCTCTGGGATATGGCAGGAAACTAGGGGGTGGGTGGGGCGGGGGCTGCCTGTAGAAGACCCACACGGATGTGGGGAGAACGTGTAAACCCCACAGACAGTAGCCCCAGCCAGGAAATAACTTTTTTCTCATCAGTGTTTTATAACGAAACATTATTCAAGAGCCTAGTGTAGTTTCTTTTTTTTGTCTCTTGAGATAGTCTCACTCTGTTGTTCATGCTGAAATGGAAGTGGTGTGCATGGCTCACTGCAGCCTTGACCTCCCGAGCTCAAGTGATCCTCCTGCCTCAGCCTCCTGAGTAGCTGAGACCACAGGTACAGGCCACCATGCCCAACTGATTTATTTTTCTTTTTGGTAGAGATGGAGTCTCACTATGTTTCCCAGGCTGGTCTCGAACTCCTGGGCTCAGGTGATCCTCCTGTCTTGGTCTCCCAAAGGGCTGGGATTACAGGCGTGAGCCACCGGGCCCTGCTTGCTGTAGTTTGTTTTTTTTTTTTTCCCTCTTTTGAGACAGAGTCTCGCTCTGTTGCCCAGGCTGGAGTGCAATGGCACCATCTCAGCTCACTGTAACCTCTGCCTCCTGGGTTCAGGCAATTCTCCTGCCTCAGCCTCCTGAGTAGCTGGGATTACAGGCACGCACCACCATGCCCGGCTCATTTTTGTATTTTTAGTAGAGACGGGGTTTTGCTATGTTGGTCAGGCTGGTCTCAGACTCCTGACCTTGTTATCCTCCCACCTCAGCCTCCCGAAGTGCTGGGATTATAGGAGTGAGCCACCCCATCCAGCCCCTTTTGTAGTTTTATCTCCAAAAAGTTTCACCATCCTGTGAAACTGCCACTTCAAAGGAGATCAGAAGATAACACTACTGTCAATTATGCACATGGGTATCTGTTTTGGTTATCTCTGAAATTGCTTTTGTAGTGAATCCCATGTGGAATAATAGCAACAAACCATTTTACTGAACTCTCCAGGCACTCCGCTATCCCAAGTGTGATCAACAAACTGATTGTGGAATTTTCACCAGGACCCTTGGAGGTGGCCACCACTCTCTCCAGCTCACAGCTGCTGAAGCTGAAGGAAGCCCAGGAAGCTGAAGCAATTGTCCCAACTGAGCAGACAGCAGGGCCAGAGCAGGGCTCCTGCCTCTGTTTCCTACTCTTCCAACATCGCAGCTCCTCAGAGAGGCTGCTTAGAACACCAAGGCCTGGGCCCTGATTCCTACATCCCATCCTCCAGGATGGGGCGGGGCCGGGGGGGTGGTCAGGAATCTGCATTTTAACCAGCACACTGCTCCCCCAGCCCCAGTTGTACAGATGGACTCTGTAAGCCTCAAGTTTCTCATCTGTGAAATGGGCTACTCCTTCCCCCAGGGCTGCTGTAGGGACCAAGGGAGGGAAATGCTCGGTAGTCATTTGGAAGACAGCTGAGAGGTACCTGGAAGAAGGTTCCACTGAGGAAGATGTCTCTGGGCAGCCTGACCAGCTCCTCCACCTCAACCCCCACCACCCCTGCATACACCTCGCGGGTGTGCAGGGACTTCGACCACGATGGGGCTGTGGCCACGACTCCTGCAGCTGCTTCTACTGGAGGCATGAGCAGACTCAGAAGCTGCTCACCAGTCACTGGGGCTGCCGGGCCCAGGGACATCATATGGAACGGCATCCTGCACTATACCTTTCCAGGCAACAACAGCATGCGGAAAGCACCTTGTGGGCCTGCAGCAAAGGCAGACACATGCAGTTTCACACATGTGCACGCTCATACCTACACTTGTACACACAGGTGCTTCTCTGACAAACAGCGTGGCTTTCCCCAGACCCTTGGCCAAACCCACATGCCCTCTCTCCTCTGGGCTGTTACCACCAGGGAGCTTAGGTGAGGTGAAGATTCCGAAAGGTCAGTTGTAACATGGTCACCCACGGGGCCAGAGTCAGGTGTGGGAACCTGAGTTCACACCAGAAATGCCCTTGCAAACCAAACAGTCATCACAGCCACATGTGCTGAGCACTTCCCGTGGCTGAGTGCCATGCTAAGTGATATCCACATCATCTCATGAAACTCTACTGTCGCCGGGGATGAAGGTACCATCACCATCTCTGCTGATGACATGGTAAATTGTTGGCAAGTCAAGAGAGGCTTCAAGTAGGAGAGCTGAGATTCAGACCCAAGAGGAAGACCCTGCTCATTTACTATTCAATGCTGTTTTTAAAAAGAGCTTTTTATGGGCGCAGTGGCTCATGCTTGTAATCCCAGCACTTTGGGAGGCTGAGGCAGGCAGATGATAGTCAGGAGTTCAAGACCAGCCTGACCAACATGGTGAAAACCCGTTTCTACTAAAAATACAAAAATTAGCTGGGCATGGTGGCGAGTGCCTGTAGTCCCAGCTACTCGAGAGGCTGAGAATCGCTTGAACCTGGGAGGTGGAGGTTGTAGTGAGCCTCAATCGCACCACTGCACTCCAGCCTGGGTGACAGAGCAAGACTCCCATCTCAAAAAAAAGAGGCGGGGGCTTTTGGTATCTTTGGTCCTAGAGACCTGGCAGTGAACAAGGCTGAGCTGGTATCTGCTCTCATGTCACTGATGGCCTAATGCGGGACTCTGGAGATTAAGCTCTTAATCACTGGTCTCTACTAGTTTCCAAAGGCCACTGGTTCCTTTCAAACGGGAGATCTCCCTGCCTGGGTCCCTGGCATCCACTGTCAGCCTGAAGCCCACTAAGAAGACCCTATGAGGAAGGGGTCTGAGTTAGAGCCAGGACACCTCTTTGACTTAATATCAGCAAGCAGAAACCAGCTCCTGCAGGCTAACGAGCCAACAAAGGGCACCTGGGCAGACCCTGCCTGTGTTTTGGAAAACCAAAAGCAGCCTCTGGGACTCACTCTTTTCAGCTCTATCCATTCCCAAGGCCATCAAGGGGTGGCATTGATGGTGTCTTTAAGCACAGGGCTCAAAGTAGGGGCACGAAAAAATGCAACACTGACACCCGCTCCCAGTCAAACGATGGCGATGCACCTGGCAATGCAGCTGATGCTTGGGCGGTCTCCTTTTGGCTGGCTCACCTATCTGCAGGCAGAGGCCTGATCGCAGGCAGAGTCCCTCCCTGGGATTTCCAGACACAGACCCATCTCTCCAGGAACCTTTATAAAGACATCTTGTAAGCTCTCGGGCAAATCTCCGATTTGAGATGGACTCATTGAGCTGCTGATATGTGTGGGGTGTTTACCATGTGTTGGGGCTCTTGCACTAACAACCCATTACTCTTGTTTTGCAAATGAGAAAGGGGCACAGAGAAGTCAGTGACTGGCCCAAGGAGCCAGTAAGTGGAGCCCTTTTACCCAGGGAGCCTGCCTTGGGCACACAGACTCTAACAGCCGCCTGCTTACTAGCTGGAATTAAGTCAGTTGGACTGGAAGACTGTCCTCATGTCTCAGAGGGGTCCTTGGGCACCTGAAGTCCCTGAGGTGACTGTACCCCCTCCCTGTCAAGGCCCTGCAACCTGATCCTGGCTCTCATATCTCTCGCTTTAAAGTCCCAGAGGTCTGCCCAGCAACAGCCCTGGGCTGCCATGTGGCCACTCAGGCCCGTTTTTCCAGATGCATTGGAAATCCAATTTTTTTATTTTTTATTTTAAATGGAGTCTCGCTCTGTCACCCAGGCTGGAGTGCAGGGGCTCAATCTCGCCTCACTGCAACCTCCGCCTCCCAGGTTCAAGCAATTCTCCTGTCTGCCTCCTGAGTAGCTGGGACCACTGCATACCACCACACCTGGCAAAATTTTTGTATTTTTAGTAGAGACAGAGTCTCACCATTTTGGTCAGACTGGTCTTGAACTCCTGACTTCAGGTGATCCACCTGCCTTGGCCTCCCAAAGTGTTGGGATTACAGGCGTGAGCCATTGCACCTGGCTTTTTTATTTTTATGTTTTGAGACGGAGTTTCACTCTGCTGCCCAGGCTGGAGCGCCGTGGAGCTCGGGGTGGAGTGCAGTGGCACAATCTCGGCTCACTGCAACCTCTGTCTCCCGTGACTCTCATGCCTCAGCCTCCTGAGTAGCTGGGATTGCAGGCACACGCCATCATGCCCGGCTAATTTTTGTATTTTTAGTAGAGATGGCGTTTCACCATGTTGGCTAGGTTGGTCTTGAACTCCTGGCCTCAAGTGACCCACTCACCCAGCCTCCCAAAGTGCTGGGATTACAAGTGTGAGCCACCATGCCTGGCTAGAAATCCAAATTTTTATGTGAAATATTTTCATTCAAAAATGCTGGCATAAAATGCATTTTCTTAAAATGTGAGGGCCAAATAATCACATTTGTGGGCAAAACTCAACCTCTGATGCTACCAGTTTGCAACCTCCGCTTTGGAAGACCAAACGTGTCAGGAAGTTTCATGAATGCAGGAAGAAAAGAAAGGCCCGGCACTGAAATAGAACCTAGCGCTGTATGAGCCTCTTTTTAACTCCACACAGCAATTGCTTGGGGTCAGGGTTATATTCCCATTTGTAGATCAGAAAACAGGCTCAGAGAGGGGAAGTGAGCTGCCCAAGGACACACAGTGAGTGGGTGGGAGCACCGGGATCACTGCCCAGGTCCACCAGACTCCAAAGCCCTAGGCCTCTCTGTACTATACTCTGCCTACCTCCTTCCACTCTTCCAAGCCCTCAGCCCAGCTGTCCCAGGTCTGTCTGGCAGTATGGAACAGTGCTTCTAGAACAGTCGAGTCCGGGGTGGCTGACTCGTCATGCTCCAGTGAGTGTGGGGCAGGCGGAGGCCCAAGCGGGGTGACGTGCCTCTGTGGCTCCACTGTGAGGGGCCTGGCCCAGGGTGGGGTGGGGTGGGGTGGGGCAGGGAGGAGGCGGGTAGGCGAACCTTCTCATGCTCGCCTTTGACTCAGGGTTAACTCAGCTCTGACCAATCACCTGGCTTCAAGTGTGACCCAGTTTTGCAGCCTGGCCAAAGCCGAATTGGGGAAAGTCAGGCAGGCCCGGAAGGTGGAACCAGCTCCTGCCACCTGGCTTGCTGGGTAAATCAGGGCGACACTCAGCCCATCCCGGGACCCCTCCAACTTCCATATTTATTGATTCTAATCAGCCCAGGACTTTGATGCACACTACTCCTGAGATCTGAGAGCTCACTGATCTGAGATCAGATCACTCCACCTCAGTTCAGTCACCTGTAAAATGGGGCAAGTAAAAGCCCCTACTTCATGGGTAAGAACTGAAGAAGATGATATTTATAGTTTGTAGCACTGCTCCTGATACCCCCGAGATGCTCAGTGAATGTTTTTACTTCTACCATCACCACCTACCACCCCCGTTCCCCTGCAAACGTCTAGCACTGGCAGCTTCCTTCCTCCCTGCCTTCCAGAAACAAGTTGCGCACAGACAGCGTGGGTTAGGTCCCGTGCTATGCACCAGGACAGAGAGGTGTCAAAACCCACAGCTGCTGTCACTGGGGGTATCTGAGGATCTAACACTCATCAAGATACATAAGACTCCTTCCATCAACTGGAAAAGGTATTGGATTCAAATTCAGAATAGCTGTGTTCCTGCAGGTGTGACCCCCCCCCCCAACTCTCAATACCCCCAAAGCCTCAGCTTCCTCATCTGCGGAGAGAAACCATGATCCCTAGACCACTGGGATGAGCACACACATCCCCAAGGGCTTTCTGAAGTCTTAGCCCCATCACTTGTTTTTACGATGGTCATTACTAGGTTAACAAAGATTTGTAGTACTCGGTTCCAGAGTTACACTGGGAACATCATGGAGGAACCCTTATTCTCCCCAGCTTGCCTGATCCTAAGAATCATGAGGACACTGGTGAAAGTGCAGAGTCCCAGGCCACCTGACTCCAACTCTCCCGGATCGGCACAGGGACCCAGGTGATTAGGGAAACACACCAGTTTGCTAGAGAATGCACAGTTGCTCAACTCAGAAACAGGCAATGAAGGTTTCCAGGGTCAGGTGATATAACTGAAGGCAGGACTTTCTGAGGGGGTCGGAAAATAGAGCTAGCCCTTCTTATTGGCTCTTCCTACAAAAGGCACAGGGCATAACCCAAAGACTGTGGGGCGGGGGCTCCGATCGGCTGCAACCCTAGCTCTGCCCTCCACTGACTCTGAGCAAAGATAGCGGCTCCCACCCTGCAGGTGTGTAAGGAGGGTGAAATGAGATCATGACTATCAGCCACCTGACATCAGTCTGGCACAACGGGCAGGGCGGGGAGGACAATGGGTTCTTACAAGCTCCTTCTCCCGCCCCGTCTTACGCTGTGGGGCTCAGAAGTGAGTCAACGTGCCCAGTGCTGGCTGTCCTGGATAGACAGTGAAGAAAGAGGCACTGTTATGTCACGTAGCATTGCACGAGGGATTCTGGATGCTGGGAGTCACCCCACTTCCTTCCAGGAGGATCAGTTTACAAGGAAGGTGGCTGCAGTGGGGGGTCGGGGAGAAAGGCCACCAACCCAAATGAGGGATTTTAGATGCTGGGAGTCAGTCCTCTTCCCTCCAGGAGGGTCAGTTTCTGGGAAAGGCAGGTGAGAGCCAGGGGGACGGGGGGTGGGGAGGGGAAGACCACCCACTCAAATGAGGACTTAACCAGGTACTGAAGGCTGACATCACCAGAGGTCAAGTGGATCCCATGGACCTCCATGGGATGTGCTGAGAAGGATGCTTGACCTCTGGGGACGCTTCCCCAAAACCCTAACGCCATCCACTCAGGAGGAAACATCAGACAAACCCCGACGGGGGGACGTACTTTTTGTTTGGTTTGGGTTTTTGAGATGGAGTCTCACTCTGTCGCCCAGGCTGGAGTGCGGTGGTGTGATCTCGGCTCACTGCAATCTCCGCCTCCCAGGTTCAAGCAGTTCTCTGCCTCAGCCGCCCGAGTAGCTGGGATTTCAGGCACATACCACCATGCCCAGCTAATTTTTGTATTTTTAGTAGAGATGTGGTTTCACCATGTGGGCCAGGCTGGTCCTGAACTCCAGACCTCATGATCCACCTGCCTCAGCCTCCCAAAGTGCTGGGATTACAGGCGTGAGCCACCGTGCCCAGCCAGCCTGGGGGACATTCTACAGGATGCCTGGACTGTCTTCTTCAAGGCTGCTAAGGTCATAGAAAACAGGGACCAACAGAGAAACCGCCACCACCCAGAGGAGCCTGGGGACACATGGCCTCTGGATGCGACGTGGGGCCTTGGATTGGATCCTGGAGCTCCATGAAGACATCAGTGGAAAAAGGGCAGGATCCAAATAAAGCCCAGAGTTTAGAGAATATCCACGCACAGCAGTCAGCTTCTTAGCAGTGAGAACGTGGTAATGGAAGGTGGGAACCCTGGTGGAATGGACGTGGGGCGTCTGTACTAGCTTTGCAGCTTTTCTGTAAATCTAAGCTATTCCAAAATAAAAAGTGCATTTCGTTAAGAGAGAGAGAAGCAAAATACCAGAATGAATACATGAATTTTAAATCATGAGTTGCAGGGCAGGGCTTGTCTGTTTGGCTCAGCACTATGTCCCCAGCTTCTAGAATCATACCTGCACACGGGCCCTCAATCAATGTGTTCAACCAACAGATGACTCTGCTGCCCGGCCTGCTCCTGGTCTGTGGCCAGGGGCCCTGGAGACTGGCCGGAGTGTCCTCCAGCAAGATGACCAGCCCTGCCTGCTGCCCACAGGAAGTGCTATACCCCCTCAGGGCCCCCCCAGCAGGGGCTCAGCATAATCTCCTGCCCACAGATGCCCAGGGCTCCCTCTCCCAACTCTGAGCCTATCCTGCAGGTGTGTCACGAGGGTGAAATGAGATCATGACTATCAACATCATGGGCCTACCAGGCCAGGCCTAGTAGGAAATGGTCACCAAGCCCAGCCCCGTCTCCAGCAACCCCCCTAAGGCTTCCACTTCTACAGTGTGTTTTCCCCAAGGCAACAGACTGAACACAACTGAGTAGATGGCAGCTGACACTAGGGGATCCATGGAGTGGCCTCAAGAAAATCAAGGCACTAACACTTGAAACTGGCTAAGAAAACCAGCTTCGGCACAGAGACAGGCACTTGGGACTTAGCTGCGTCACCCACTGTTTGTACGACCTTGCCCAACTCATCCTGTACCCGCTCTACATCCCTGCTTCCACCTCAGGGAAGTGGGAATGGGAAATGGCTCCTACCTGACTTGAGGATGGATGGAGGGAATCCAAGAAAAGCCTTTAGTCTAGCACTAGATACACAGTGGCTACTAGAGGCACTCCTGTTGTCACGGCATAGCCCTGGGAAGTCACCTGAAAGACACCCTGGGGGCTGAAGGTGTTGAGGCGTCTGCAGAAAGGGTGTGTCACACCAAAGGAATCTGGGCCAGCCCTAGGACCACCAAAAAGGACAGCAAGTCCAGTGGCAGGGGCCCGTGGTGCCATTCCCGCACCCTCAGAAGAGGGGAGCCCCAGCTGACACCTGAAGAAATCAAGGTCCTGGGGCCAGGCCCAGGGTAGGGGGTTGCTGAGCATGGGATGGGGCCCAGAGGCTGCTTGTGCCCAAAGCAATTAGCTTGTGGGGCCCTCACTCCTCTGCCTCCAGCCTCAAGTCCATGCCCACCAGGCTACCCCCCAGGAGCCCAGGGTCCTGCCCATTCGGAGCCTGTCCTGGTCACACTGCCATGTGTGACAGAGGCAGCACCCTACCTGTCACAGGCCATCATTAGCCCTCGGAAGGATTCGTTCGGTGTTTAACAGAAATAAAGTTGGGATCCGTGGCCAACCATTTTCACATAATTTATCAAATTTTCATTGTTTCTTGAAAAATCAAGGCATCTGTAGGCAGTAAGCAACAGAGCTGCATGGCAGCTGCCCCTTCCCTATAGAGCCTGGCGCTTCAGGTGACCATGGCCCACATCTTGCCCAATCATCTACTGATACCTGGGGGCGCCTGAGTGTCCCCATGTGATTGCATCTGTGTCCTGCAATCCTCGGAGACCCTGGTTTTACCATGTCCACCTAGCAGATGACCCACCGCTGAAATCTATTAGTACTTAGTGAGGTGCACAGACTGTGCCACCAGGAAAGGCAGAGAAAAGGGAAGCATCATCCCACCTCCAAGTACGCTTGCCTCACATTCCACATGAGCTCATCTCACCCTCACGAAATCCCTGCAAAGAAAGTGTGAGCATCCCAATCTGCAGGTGAGGAAAACTGAGGCTTGCAGAGGAAAAGTGTCTTGTCCCGGGCCCCACAGCTGGTTAACACTGAGGAAGGGATTTCAATCCAGAAAGCTCTGCCGCATGAATTGCAATGTGAGGGTCGGTTCCAAGGGCACTTGACAGAGTTCCCCAGGGGACCTGTGGCCTGTCCCCAGAGGGGTTTGCAAGGTAGAAGACCATTTGGAAAGGTGGCCAGGGTTGGACCACCACAAATCATTTTCCCCTGAAGACTTGGAGACATTTACTGCCTACCACAAACATACTCTTAGAACCAGCAAGACATCAAAACACCTCAAATATCACCAGGGTTCCCCGAAGTTCTCAAAGGATACTTTAGGTAAATTCTATATGTTGGTGACTCTTGGTGTGAAAGTGGGAGGGGAGGGAAGATCTAGTGAGGAATAATGACAATCAACAAGGAGGAAAATCAGCAAGGCAGGATAGCACCGTGTGCGGTGCCAGGCTCTGGGACCCCAGCCCTGCACGTCACCAGCTGTGTGTCATGGGCCATTCCCATTCCAGCTCTGTGCCTTGGCTTCCCATTTTAAAAACTGAATAAAGAAAACAATTAACAGAGTGAAAAGGCAACTACAGAATGGAAGAAAATGTTTACAAACCATATACCTGATAAGGGGTTAATATCCAGACTATATAAGCAACTCCTTAAACGCAGCGGCAAACAAACAAAAAACCCTATTTTATGTATTTTAATTTTTGAGACAGAGTCTCACTCTGTCATCCAGGCTGGAGTGCAGTTGCACAATCTTCGTTCACTGCAACCTCCGCCTCCCAGGTTCAAGCAATTCTCCTGCCTCAGCCTCTCAAATGGCTGGGACTACAGATGCACGCCACCACGCCTGGCTAATTTTTGTATTTTTAGTAGAGATGGGGTTTCTCCATGTTGGCCAGGCTGGTCTCGAGCTCCTGACCTCAGGTGATCCACCCACCTTGGCCTCCCAAAGTGCTGGGTGTAGGCGTGAATCACCACACCTAGCCAAACCCCCACCCCCCACCCCCACTTTTTCTTTTTTGAGATAGAGTCTTGCTCTGTCACCCAGGCTGGAGTGCAGTGGCATGATCTCGGCTCACTGCAACCTCTGCCTCCTGAAAAACCCCAATTTTAAAAAAAGCACAAAAAATGTGAATGGACATTTCTCAAAACAAGACATACAAATGGCCAAGATTTTGAAAAGATGCTCGAAATCCCTAATCATCAGGGAAATGCAAAGAAAAATCACAATGAAATAGCACTTCATACATGTTAGGATGGCTATTACCAGAAAAACAAGACACGTTGGCAAGAGGTGGAGAGAGGGAACCCTTGCACCCCGTTGGTGGGAGGGTAAAATAGTGCAGCCACTGTGGAAAACAGTATGAAGATTTCTCAAAAAATTAAAAATAGAGCTAGCACAGGATCCAGCAGTCCCACTTTTGGGTATTTACTCAAAAGAACTGAAATCAGGATCTCAGAGACATCTGCACTCCCATGCTCGCTGCAGCGTTACTCCTAATTGCCAAGATGTGGAAACAACCTCAATGTCTAGTGGATAAATTAATAAAGAAAATGTGGTATATACACACCAGGAAATATTACTCAGCCTTAGAATGAAATTCTGTCATTTGTGACTACACTGATGAACCTGGTGGACATTACATTATGTGAAATACGGCAGACACAGAAAGACAAATATTGTATGATTCCACTGACGTGAAGTATCTAAAAGAGGCAAATATGTCGAAACCCCATCTCCACTAAAAATACAAAATTAGCTGGGCGTGACGGTACATGTCTGTAATCCCAGCTACTTGGGAGGCTGAGGCAGGAGAATTGGTTGAACAATTCTCAGAGATGGCATCACTGTACTCCAGCCTGGGCGACAGAAGTCAGGCTGTCTCCAAAAAAAGAAAAAAAAAAAAAAAAAGGCAAGCTCACAGAAGCAGAAAGTAAAATGGTGGTTGTGGCTGGGACGTGGGAGAAATGGGGATTGTTAAACAGGTATAAAGGGTAAATAATGCAAGGAATAAGTTCTAGGGGTCTGCTGTATAACCTGATGCCTAGAGTTCACAATGCTGCATTGTGCACTTTAAAATGTGTTGGGGGTGCCCTACTGCTAGGATTGATTGATTGATTGATTGATCTGGAGTCTCACTCTGTCACCCAGGCTGGAGTGCAGTGGCGTGATCTCAGCTCACTGCAACCTCTGCCTCCTGGGTGCAAGCAATTCTCTGCCACTGGCCCTCAGCCTTCCGAGTAGCTGGGATTACAGGTGCCTGCCACTATGCCTGGCTAATTTGTGTATTTTTAATAGAGATGGGGTTTTACCATCTTGGCCAGGCCGGTCTTGAACTCCTGATCTCATGAAGGTATTCTTACCACACAAAAAATAATGGAATTAACAGTGTGACCATAAGTGATAGCGTGAGATTGGAGGGGTGATGGAGATGGAGCTGTTCTGTATCTGGATGGTGCTGGTGGTTACATGATAAACAAGTCTTAAATTTCATAGAAGAGTGCACAAACACACACAATTTTATTTTATGCTAACTTTAAAAATAAAACAGAGAAAATAAATTGTGAATCACTGTATCTGCTGTAAGGCCAGTGAGATTTTATAAGTCCAATGACATGCCTAGCCCAGTGCTCAGGACATTAGAAGCTTAAGGGCCATTAGGTATTACTAATAAGATGAGCATTACTTCTTCTCCTCCAAAGAGATTCAAGACCCAGAGCAGAATCTGACAGAGGAAAGCTAATGTATGGAGGGGCTACCACAACACCAGTTCCCAGTACATCAGGGACATCCAGGTCCTCTGACTATACTAACTGTCATTACAGCGAGGCCTCTCATCTTGAATAGGGTTTCCACCTTTTGGAGAAACAGAACGGTTTGTCTATTTCAAGCAGATCTTCCTTCCTGTGTAGCTGTGCTGCCTGGCAGGCGCCAGGAGGAAGGCTGGTGGTCAAGGGCGTGGGGATTACGCTGTCCGATGCACCAGCTGTGACCCAGCGTTTCTGAGGGTCAGTTTCCCTGGACATAAAACAGGAAGGATCATGCCACTCAGAGGGAGAGGAGACATCTGTAAAGGACCCCACATGTCCTCTGGCTCTCAGCTATATGGAGAACCCTGAGTTCATTCACCCCGTCTCTCCCGTGGGTCAGGATTTTTTTTTTTTTTTTTTTAAAACAAAGAGTCAGTGTTGGAGGTTTTTCCTGTCCTGTACTTTTCCCACATATACAACCAATGTAATTAGGTTAATAGACCTAAAAGTTGACAACAGACAATTAGGCTAATTGCCACTTCCTTAAAGGATCAATCAGGGCTGTGTTTCCCAAACTGTTCTGAGAAATGGTACTAGCTGCTCCATAAATGACAGGGCATCTGTGCCTATACATGTGGCAAATGCTGGGCTGAACAAAGTGACTCTGGTTCATTCAGTATAGGACTCTTCAGACCCCTTCATGAGGCAGCCAGTATGGCATGGAGGGACACAGACTGGAAGACGCTGAGTGAAATCAATCATACAGACCAGGGCTTTATACATCTCAATGAACACATGAATCACCTGGGGATCTTGTTAAAATATAGACTCAGATGCCAGGTGGGCATGAGTCTCCATTTCCAATAAGCTCCAAGGTACCACCGAAGCTGCCACCTCAGACTGCACTCTGAAGAGCAAGGATATAGTAGACAGGTAAGGCCCCTGACTGTCCACTTTACCGGCGGAGTAACAGATTTGCTGAAGGTCATGTAGGAGTGACGGTAGGACCGGAACTCCAAGCCCCAGCCTCCCCCTGCAAGGCTCTCCACCGCCACCCCACCTGGCTTCCCTGGTGCACTCAGCCCTGCCTGCCACCGGGTCTCCCAATTCAGTCCTTCTCAGTCTTGGCTGTGCATTAGAATCACAGGACAAAATTTAATGTACAGTCAGGGTTGAGGCTCCCTGATTTAGATGTACTGGGTAAGCCTCACCCCAAACGCCCTCTTCACACTCTGCTTGTCTCTCCCATGCCTGATGAAAAGCGGCTAAGAGTAACTCCCAATAAAATATGACAGGATCACCAGATGGGGAATGGAACTTAACCAGGACACAGCCGGCTAAAGCCCTGTCTCCAGCTACCATGGCACCACAGCCAGGAATCCAAACTGCCTTGGGAGGAGCGACATTCCATCTCACTCTCTGTCCCGGTGAGCGGGTAAACAGGATGCTCTAAGCTGGAACACCCCCAGTGGTCAGCATGGGAAAATGGAGCTCCTCGAGGGTGATGCCATTAGCGGGTGTGGGGGTCTTTAACTAAAGACCATTTCAGAATCAGGTGTCGGGCTACATGAGTCTAGCGGGGAAAAGTTGATGGTTTTAAGCTTCTTAATGAGCACTGTTGGGTTAGGATTAGCGAAGAGAAATTCAATGAATCCAGTGAGAAGAGGTCTCAGTTCTTTCTGAATTTAGTGAATGGAAAAGAGAAAACTTTAGAGTTAAGCCTGCAGGACCCGGTGGAGCTCTGGTGCCAAATGGCAGTGCTCCAGTCCCAGCTCCAGGAACAGGAACCGCCGTGTTTCCGAACTCCGCTGCACCTCCACTGGCTCATCTGTGAAGTGGGGTGGCGACAGAGCCTCCCTTGTGGGACTGTGGGGGAATTAAATGGGCTGATACAGTAAGATGTCTACAGCAGTGCCTGGCACTAGAAATGTTCAGTAAACACGAAATACTGGCTTTTTCACATAATTTTCTCTCTGGCCTAATTTTTATTTTCTTTTGCCCTGATTTTTAAGCCTCTGTGTGTGTGTGTGTGTGTGTGTGTGTTCTGAGACAGGGTCTTGCGCTGTTACCCAGGCTGGAGTGCAGTAGCATAAACATGGCTCACTGCAGCCTCCAACCCCTGGGCTCAAGTGATCCCTCCACCTCAGCCTCCCAAGAAGCTGGGACCACAGGTGCACACCACCATGCCTGGCTATTTTCTTTTTTTTTTTTTTTCCCATAGAGACGGGGTCTTGCTATGTTGACCAGCTTGGTCTCCAACTCCTGCCATCCTTAAGCAATCCTCCCACCTTGGCCTCTCAAAGTGCTGGGATTACAGGTGTAAGCCACCACATCGGGTCCTTTATTTGTTTTTAAAAACTTGCTGAAAAGTTTATGTTCTTGTCAGCTTCCTAGAATTCTTTCTGGAAGAAAAGAGCAGGGTAGGTACAGGCATTCATGTGAGCTACTCTCTGTCGAATGTTAACTCTGTGCTCAGAGGCCCCGTGGAGGCTGGGACTTAGCTTGGTGTAAGGGCTGATGGGGCTAGCAGGGTCCCATTCCTTAATGGGGCCTAAGGAATTAAGACTGGGTCAGGCGCAGTGGCTCATGCCTGTAATCCTAGCACTTTAGGAGGCCAAAGAAGAAGGATTACTTGAGGCCAGGAGTTCAAGAGCAACCTGGCCAACATAGGGAGACCCCATCTCTATATAATTTTTTTTTAAAAAGGAATTCAGACTGAATCCTCAGAGCAATGAGATCCATTTGAAGGCTGAGATCAGGACATGAAAATATCAGGTCAACTTTGGAAAGCTCACTAGGGCATCCTGAGGAAGTCTGGGGTATCCTGGATGGGGACAGACCACTCGGAAGGCCAGAGTGAAAGCGGTGGAGGCCAGCCCCATGAGGGCCCATGAGCTGTGTAGGCACACAGGATCACACACTCAGAGGGGCCCACGCTTGGCTGAATGCTCTGCTGCTGCCGTCCTGAAACTCTTAATACTTTTTCAACAAGGGACTCCACATTTTCTTACTTTTTTTTTGACACGGAGTCTCAGTCTGTCACCAGGCTGGAGTGCAGTGGCACGATCTCGGCTCACTGCAACATCCACCTCCCAGGTTCAAGTGATTCTCCTTCCTCAGCCTCCCGAGTAGCTGCGATTACAGGTGTGTGGCACTACGCCTGGCTAATTTTGTTGTATTTTTAGTAGAGATGGAGTTTCACCATGTTGGCCAGGATGGTCTTGATCTCTCAACCTTGTGATCCGCCCACCTCAGCCTCCTAAACTGTTGGGATTACAGGCGTGAGCCACCACACCTGGCCAGGACTCCACATTTTCATTTTGCACTGGGCCCCACAAACTATGGACCTGATCCTGCATTTCAGGGACGTCACACTTGCCTCCACATCTACTTGACCAGGTGAGGCAGTGAAGGCTACGTTCTCTCCTTAAAATGAAGAAACAGAGGCTCTGAGACAGGAAGTCAACGGTCCCAGGGTGTATCTAGTCAGCGGCAGTGCAGCCGCACACCCCAGGCCTTGGGGTTTCAATGTGGGGGCTGTCACTGTGGGACAGCAGCCCCCTGCACCTCCCGGAAGGCAGTGCTCTGGCACCACTGGGCCTGGGTGCAGGGCTGCCAGATGCTGTTATCTTCCCTCTTCACCCACCCTGGGCTGGTGAGCAGGAAGCAGCAGGTGTTACTGGCCCCAGGCCAGCCGGAACTGGGAACAACACACACGGATGTGGGTCACAAGCCCAGTTCCACAACTGCAGCATCCAGCCATTAGCGAAACAATTTAACAAGAGCAAAACAAACACAATAAATCATTGAAACCTCAGCCACCCTCCCCTGCATTCTGCCTCTTTCCCTAACCCCAAAAACAGTCTAGAAAGGGCAGATTCAACGGTGGAGAGGGAAGATGTCTCCATTAAGGGTTGAAAATCTGCCCACTGAAGCTGGCATATCAAGTCACGCCATGTCTGTGGCTTCCTTGACAGATTTCAAGATGCATTTCCAAGGATGGAGTCTGGCTCAAGCACAGTTCTAGGTGCTGGAGATGCAACCTTGAAGAAGCCAGATAAACACTTCTTGCCCTCAGGAGCTCACGTACTAACGGGAGGGAGAGAGAAGCAGTGTGATAATTAGGTGAATTATATCGTGTGTTAGGAGATGATGGTGCTTAACTAAAATGACACAAGTAAAGATAGCGGCCAAAATGGATGGGGCGCTTCCTCTGTGTCTAAATGCTTTACCCACTCTGTCTCATTCCTCAACTGTTCTACTTCAGTGGGTACTCTCCTCATTCCCATTTCACAGACCGGAAAACACAGAGCTAACTTGTGCCAGCTCTACCAGCAGTAAGAAAATTAAAGTATCTGTAGGGAAGGGCAAAAGCCCGCTGTTTTTCCTGCTTCTGACTTTTAGAAGAGCAACATGAGCAGGAAGACTGGCTTTTCTCCCCGGCCTTGAACTGGAGAAGGAGATCTAATGGTAGAACCCTCCCCATTCCCCACAATTCTTAAAAGAGCTGACAGGATGGTGGGCCCCTCCAAGCTCTCCCATTTCTCCCAGATCTAAGGCTTCGGAGCTAACAGCCTCGAGTTCAAATCCCAGCTCCACCAGCTCAGTATGGCCAGAGCAAACAGCTTGGTGGAGCTCCCCTCTCCTTTGAGTTAAAATGAAGACGAAAACTCCCCCTCTCAAGTGACGAGGGAATAGATGTCTGCACCTCGAAGTTGTGTGTACAGTGGTAGATGCCCCTTACGTCCCAGTTCACGCACACCCCCACTCCCGGGACCCATCGAGCCCTCCTCCCTTCTCCTCTCAGAATGCAAAGAGAGCTGGGCTACACGCCACCCACCTCCCCACGGTGGGGTCTGTGGCGGAGGGCTGCGCATGGAGCTGACACTTGATGAATGCACACTGAAGAGGAGGCAGGCGCACGGGGATGGTAAAACCTTCCGTAGAACCCAGGTCCTGAAGCCCTGTAGTTCACAGAGCGTAAAGAGTGCACGTTTGCTGGGCCCAAACGGCTCATCCTCCAAGGTGCAAATGTGAAGCACTGAATCCATTCTCACCATTCCGCAGTGAGCTCAAGCCCTCGAGGTATTGCCTAGTTAAGCTGGGACCTTCCAGGGAAGTGGGAGGAAAAAAAAAACACAACAATCTAGGACCCCTGGCACCTGGGCACTCAGGCACCGGAAGTATGACAAGGGAGCCCCAGCCTAGCTAGCTTCTCAGAGCTGGGTGTTTCTCTTTAAGTATCAATGCCTGATACCAGGCCCTTCAAGGCCAAAGGCTAGAGCTGGCCTCACCCATTTTCCTTACTTCCTTTACCTGCCCCCTAAACCACCAATTCAAGGAGCACAAGGTTGGGAGCCATGTGTGACCTGAGATCCAAGTCCACACTTCCCATTTAGCACCCATCAAGTCCAAGATAAGGTCCTCATCCCTGGAGCCTCATTTCCCCGCTCTGTAAGACGGAAGGGTGAGGTGCAGGGAGAAAGGATTAAGAGATCAAAAACAGCAATTCCCCCAACGAGTCAACATCACCGGAACCTACTGAATCACACCAGGGCGGATGAGGGGGGCAGGAATCTTTATGGTCAGCTTGGGAACGGGGAGACTTTGTGGAACCAGGAATTGATGTGCCGACCACAGCTCTTAGGGGCCAGTTAACTGACGGTATTAGGACTGGCCTTGAATTCCATCAGAGGGGCTTTCCTTGTTCAAAACTGCCTGGGTCTGCCAGCCACAGGGCTGCACTGCAGGCACAAGAAGCCAGCAAACATTTGCTAGCTGGCATCAGTGGCCAGGGCAGGCTGGAAAACCACGTCAGCCAATCAAGAGGTCCAAGGCCGGTGAACTCTTTGGGTCTAAACCCCAATATATCCCATGCCCTGGGGGTCACGGCAGGCTAAGGGCCTTTCTCTCTGGGTAGACTGTCGCTCTACCCTGACCTCACAGGTATGAGGAGAGGAAGAAATACTTCCTGTGACACAGGCATCTGAATCACTATTTTATGCGTGAGGAAAACCCCTCATGGAGAACACCCCCGTACACTAATGCCCTACTTCTGGGCTCTAAATCATGCCAGGCTCTGTTAAGGGTATATCACGCACTCAGTCGTCACAAGCAGAAACCTTATTTTTAGCCCCAATTTGCAGGTGGTGAAACTGAGAGCACTCAGGGACTTGCAGAGGTCAGTCTGCTGTGCAGTGACAAAGTTCTGAACCCAGAGGCTTTGCCCCTAACTTCTAGAATCCACTGAGCTGTTCAGTAGAAAGAACAGAGCCAGGATTCGAATCCAGCTCCTCCCTGCTCTTCTCCCAGCCAGACACTAGGTTTGGCTGCCTCAGGCCAGAACATCCCCTGGGGCTCCACACCTCAAGGGAACCTCTGGTGGAGACCCCTTCCCCGCCCCCAGGCTTCCAGAATGCCCCCTGCAACCTAGACCATGGGGACAGCTGGACCCCACAAAGGACTCATTGTGATGACTGCAGAAAGCCAAGGCCAGATCCCGTGGCCCCTCTGCAGAGCCCCGCCCAAGGCGTCTCCTCCTCTTTCCATGGTGTCCCCATACCCAGAGGGCAGGGCTGGGGCTAGGGGTCGGGGGTGGCGGGGTGGGCAGGCCTCCTGATCTGCCCGGCCTGGGAGAGTCTCAGGCTGTAGAAACCTAAAACCCTCCAGCTGCTGCCAGGCTGCATGGGGCCCCAGGCCCCTCTGGGCTCATTTCAGGAGCCCTGCCCCACCTGTCAGCTGGGGTGGGGTCCACCAAGGAGGCTCTGTAGCAGGAGAAGGATGCTGGGGTGGAAGGGCTGTTTCCATCTGGCGGGGGGGGGGGGGGGGGGGATGGGGGGGATGGGGTGGGGGGCGGCTGGAAATCTGTTTCCTAGTGTGGGGGAGGGGAATGCAAGGTATCCGGGCAGGTTGGGGAGGGGGCTCGGCGGAGGGAAGGTGGGTGGATTTGTCTCCCGCTGCAGGCGGGGGCCTTCGCGGCTCTGGCTGGCTTCGCGTGCGGCAGGGGGCTCGCCTGGGGTCCCTAGGGGCCTGCCGAGGCATGCACAGGGCGGGGGGCCCCTTCTGCATGCAGGGCGGGAGGGGTCCGCGGCGTGCCGGGGTGCTCCCTCTGCCCGCAGAGGGGACTCCCGAGTGGCCGGGGTCGCCACACTCACCTCCTGAAGTCAAAGGGCATCGTGCCGCCGCCGCCGGGGGTGGGAGCGCTGCAGGCCAGGCGGGCCGCGGCGCCGCGTGGGTCCGTGCCCGCTGCCAACGCCTCCTCCGGCCGCCCCGCCCCCGCCGGCCGCCCCCCGACACTCGCCACTTGCCACTCGCCTCCCGCCGCCGGGAAGTGACGCTCCGCACAGCCCATTGGGCGCCGCCCGCCCGGCCGCCCCTTCCGCCACCGGGTTAAAGGGGCCCGGGGGCCGGCAGGGAAGGGGCGGAGGGTCGAGGCTGAGGGGAAGGGAGTCCCCCAAAGACTCCGGGACTTGTTCCTTCAAACCTCCCACTTAGATGTCCTTCTCCGCCTCTTTGGATGCCCTCGGACAAATTCTCTGCCTCTCCGAGCACCGTTTTTTTGTTGTTGTTGTTGCTGTTGTTGTTTGGTTTTTTGGCATTTGTGAACAGTTTCACTGAACTGTGATTGAGTGGGGGTGATAGACAGTTTGCCTGTGCACCGCGTCTCGCTCGGAGTGACGGCCTAAGACTGTCCTACACTTGGCAAGCTGGACCACCTCTACCCCTGCTGCGCCTCTCTGGGAAAGCCACTGGGCTTCTTGGAGCCCCCCACCCCTTTGCACATCTGCACAGGGAGGACCACCATACCTCCTTGAGGGACGTTCTCTCCAGCTGAGAAACAGGAGACTGGCTTAGCACGGTGGCGGCACCTGAAGCTGTGGAGGCGGGCGGGGGCTGTCCCTGCTTCCATCTGCCCTGCGGTTCACTCCAGTGGGTATTCACAGAGCGCCTGCTCCGAGCCAGGTCCATCCAGCACATGCTGGGTTGTCGCACAGGCATATGGGGCCTGCACAGTGACTTGGGCAAGGTGGACTATGCCAACTGTCCCCTTCTTTGAGCCTCAGTTTCCTCCTCAGAGATACAGAGCAGCTGCCTTCATGACTGCTGGATTCGAGATGGTCGTTGAGGTCACTCAAGACCTGAGTAGGGGAAACTCACTCTGAACTTCACCCAGGTTCTGTCACTGGCCCCTTCTCCAAGGCTGTGGTGACACAGGCCTTGAAAAAACCCGGCAGAGGATGATGACGGCTGGGGTTCGAAAAGCAGAGCCAGTGGACAGTTTCTTCCTGTGTAAATAGAGGGGAACGGGAGCGCTTGTTTCTCCGGGAGGATTCGGAAGGGACAGCACCAGCACCGGGCCTGGGGTAGAGCGGTGTGGTGAACCAAACCCTTCCCCTGGAGCATATGCCGGCCCTGACCTCTGCATTCCTTTTCCATTCATTCATTCATTCATTCATTCCCTTTCCATTCATTCATTCATTGACTCACTGACTCACTCAACAAGCAGTCTGACACTGTTGGGGGAGAGAAGGAAATGTCAGCCTGAACTGGAAACCTGGGGTCAGCAGGGAGAGTTAAGGGGCTTTGAGCATCCCTGCTTCCAAATGGCTTTTCCTTTTCTCTGTGTGGGAGGAAACCATGCAGTGATGGATCTCTGACCTCTCATCCTCCCTCTCAAAATGTGGCCCACAGACCAGTCACATGGCCATCACAGGACAGACTCTCGTCCCCAGCCCAGACCTACTGAATCAAGTGTGTCTTTGGGATGATCTCCAAGGTCAGCAAATGCCTGGCACAGAGTAAGTGCAAGACAGGGTTGACTATCATGGCTGTTTCTGAGTGGGGATGGAGCTCCCAACTTTTGGCTGGGCATGTGGGTGCTAGCAATGAAAATTGCATTTCTGGCCAGGCGCGGTGGCTCACGCCTGTAATCCTATCACTTTGGGAGGCCGAGGTGGGTGGATCACCTGAGGTCAGGAGTTCAAGACCAGCCTGGCCATCATGGTGAAACCCCATCTTGGAAAAAAAAAAAAAAAAGAAAGAAAAGAAAAAGAAAATTGCATTTCCAAGCAGGGTGCGGTGGCTCATGCCTGTAATCTGAGCACTTTGGGAGGCCGAGGTGGGTGGATCACCTGGGGTCAGGAGTTTGAGACCAGCCTGACCAACATAGTGAAACTCTATCTCTAGTAAAAACACAAAATTAGCCGGGTGTGGTGGTACATGCCTGTAAACCCAGCTACTTGGGAGGCTGAGGCAGGAGGATCGCTTGAACCCGGGAGGTGGAGGTTGCAGTGAGCGAAGATTGTGCCACTGCACTCCAGCCTAGGCAGTAAGAGCGAAACACCATCTCAAAACAAAAAAAAGGAGGTTACATTTCCCAGCTTCCTTTGTAGCTAGAGGTGGCATTGAAAAGTGAAGGAAAGTGTCTTGTTTTCCCCAAAGGCAGCTTTATTTAAAGAGAAATTACGACAGATTCTGTTGCACTCATACACATCAATTTAATGCTTTCGTTAATGCTTGTGAAAACAACTCAAATCGATCAGACTCCTTCACTTTTCCACTCATTTTGTGGTCTGGGATAGTTGGCATGTCTGCTTTACCCTCTGTGTCCCTTTCTCCATCTGGCTGCCAGGAATGTAGGTATCATCATCCTGGACCATAAGATAGACGCCACACAGAGCAGAGTAACAAGACAGAAAGAACCCGAGTTCCTGTCTCTGAGTGGCACCTCAAACGCCTGCCCAAGAGAAATAAACATCTGTCTTACTTAAGCTATTGTTATTTTGCGTTTTCAGACACTTCACGCTAAACCCAGTGCTGATGCTCCTATGCGGCCTGGTTGGCTACTTGACTGCTCCAGTGCTCATGGACTAGGCCAGTCCCCTATTATATAATCCCACGGTACCCTGTAGGTTTCCCTGGGAGAACTTGGCATGATGTGTGATTCATTTATTATTAATTCGCTGGGAACTACCTCTCCATCTGAGTGAAAGTTCCCTGAGAGAAGGTGGTATCACCGTCATATCCTAGCATCCAGCCAGAGCCTGCACATGCTGGGGGTGCACTACCTATGCTTTGAATGCTGAATGGAGGCTTCCCAGGGAGCCAGGCCTTCCCATAGGACAGAGATTGGTGGGGGGAGGTATCAACAAGGGCCTCGGCTGTGGGACTGGTGAGGTCTGTGAGCAGACCAGGCTGTCAGTCCCAGACAGTGCATCCACTCAGGAGCCAGTGGGAGATGGAGCTAAGGAAATCAGATTGTGTGCTGCAGTACGTGGGAAGGCTCTGGGTCTCTTTGAGCAGGGAAGCAGCGATAAAAGTTAAGTTTTCAGATTATCAGCCTTGTGGAACCCTGTGGTAAATAGCCAGCCTCCGGTGATCCTGATCTCCTGGTATTCCCATGCCCTTCTGTAATCACCTCCCACAATGAATAGGGCTGACCTATCCTGTGTAATCAACAGGATATTGCAGAAATGGCAGTTATGACTCCTGAGGCTACGTCACAAAAGACACTCAGGCTTTGCTTATCTGCTCTTGAATCACCTGTTCTGGGGGAAGCCAGCTGCCCTGTCCTAAAGAAGCTCAAGCATGATTATAAAGGTGTCTGCAAGGTGAAGAAGGAAGCCTCCCACCAACAGCTATGTGAATGGGCTCTCTTGGAAGTAGCGCCTCGGCCCTGGTTAGGTCTTCAAAGCAGCATCCCCAGCCCACGGCTTACCCACAGCCTCATAGGAGACCCTGAGAACCACTCAGCTCAGCTGTCACCGAATTCCTGATCCATAGAAACTATAAGATAATAAATGTTTGTTTTAAGCCATTAAGTTGTTGGTAATTCGTTACATAGCTAAAGATAATAGTTAGATAAATAACAGAGTTATTAATTTAGCTAGTTAGAGAAATAACAGAGACTTCATCCTCATTTTTTTTTTTTTCCTGCCGGTAACTTCCCCAGCCTTCCTCCATCTCACACCCCTACCAGCCTGGGGAAAAGCAAAGCACTTCGGACGCAAATCACTCTCTGCTGGGTGACCTGGACCAGTTGCTTAACTAGCTGGGTGTCTAGGTATGAAATGAAGGATAATAATACCTTACCTGTGGCAGGTAGCCTCTGAAATTGCCCCAATTAATCCCCCTCTTGGTATTCATACCCTTATGTAATTTCCTCCCTTCAAGTGTAGGCTGGACTTAATGACTCATTTCTAATGCACAAAATATGGCAGAAGGGATGAGCATGTTGCTTCCGAGATTAGGTTACCAGGAGATGGTGAGTTCTGTCTTGGACACTCTCTTGCTGTCTCTTGAATCAGTCGTCCTGGAGAAGCTGGCTTCCGTGCTGTGAGGCAGTCCTAAGGAAAAGCCCCTGTGGGTGAGTTTGCACGTGATTCTTCTAAGGCAGGGGTATCCAGTCTTTTGGCGTCCCTGGGCCACACTGGAAGAAGAAAAAATTGTCTTGGGCCACATATAAAATACAGTAACATGAACAATAGCTGATGAGCTAAAAATAATAATAATAATAAAAATCACAAAAAAATCTCATAATGTTTTAAGAAAGTTTAAGAATTTGTGTTGAGCTGGATTCAAAACCGTCCTGAGACTCATTCAAAGCCATCATGGGCCACAGGCGGCCTGCAGACCACAAGTTAGATAAACTTGAGCTAAGGCCTCACAACAACCCTGTGAATGAATTTGGAAATGGATCCTTCTGCCCCAGTGGAGCCTTGACGTGACCGTGGCCCTGGCCCACAGCTTGACTGCACCTGGATTCCTGTGCGATAACAAATGTTTGTTGTTTTAGCCCCTAGGTTTAGGGTAATGGGTTATGCAGTAACAGGTAACAAATACATTGCCCTAAGAAAGAGGTTGCTGTGAGGATGTAGTAACATGTATAGTGCCCGCACATAGTAGGTGCTAATTCATTGCTTGCCTAATGAGTCAGTCAATAAGCAAATGAACATTCTTTAACACGGAATGTTCTCTAAATCCAAATGCTCACTCCCTTCCACCCACTCCTGTCAAAAACGTCACTGAAAGTTGTTTTAAGCAGAGAATGGCTGGGTCAGATTTGTTTTTCTGTAACGGGAGATTGGTTTGTATCCCATGGGTGTGGCCGGTTCAGCTGTGGTCTGGGTGAAGAGAAATTTAAAAATAACAATCCTTTGTCAGTTCAGAGAGGACTTTAGTGTAACTTAGATCTCATAGCAGGTAGGTCTCTGGAGAAACAACTCTCTTTTCTCACTCTATTAAAGTCTCCTGACCAACTAGAAGACACTCATATGTTCATTCATTCATTCTTTCTTTTATTTATTCATTATACCATTATTCACTGAATACCTCTTTTAGGCAAGTACTCTGGTTGTGGAAATGAACATGACCTACCTCAAATTTCAAGAAAGAAGGGAGGAGGTAAGCCAAAGTGTGATATCATCACAAAAAAATCAGGGGCAGGGGCACCCATTTCTGGTGCAGTTTTTTGTGATGATTGCAGTGGTAAGGGTGGTACCAGAGGATCTGGGTGTCCAGGAGGGTGTCCCTGATTCTGCCCATGGGGATGAATTGGTCTGAACTCTTCCAGCTGAAAGTGACAGAAATCATCTAAAATCAACATACACTGTCTATGGCACTCACAAAAACGAAAAAGACAAGAAAGAGGGGAGGGGAGGGGAGAGAAAGAGAGAGGAAGGGAGGAGAGGGGAGGAGAGGGGAGGGGAGGAGAAGGGAGGGGAGGAGAGGGGAGGGGAAGGGAAAGGAGGGGAAAAATTAAAGTCCAAGAAGGAGGGGATGGGAGAGGAGAGGCGGGGAGGGGAGGGAAAAAATTAAAGTCCAAAAGTCCAGAGGTAGATTTGGGTTTCAGGCGCAGTTGAATCCAGGTGCTTCAACAATTGCATCAGGAATCTGTCCCTTCCTGTCCCCGGGTCCTTCTCTTTTCCTCTGGCTGCATCTTGAGGCAGGCTTCACCTCATGCTGGCAAAATGTTTCTGTAGCTCCAGGCTGATATTTTCCCATTCAGCAATGCCAGCAGATAAAGATGACCTCTTCCCCATACGTCCTTCAAAGGCTCTTGGGCTGACCCCCAAGGGTCTGGCTTAGGTCACAGCCTAAACATTGGCTCCAGGGGATTGGAGAGTGCTGACTGGCCAGGCATAGGCTGGCAGCCGGGCTTCAAGCCTGGGGTGGAGTCAGCCTCATCCTACACACACAGACTGGGAGGGAAGAAGACTGGTTCCCTAAAGAAAAGTCTGGGCAGTGTTGCCAGAGAAGATGGAGAGGTATTGGGAGGCTCACCCATCGGGTGTCTTGGACAGAGTCAGGGAAAGCTTCCAGTTGGAGGAAGAGTCTGAGCTGAGACCTGAAGAAGAAGTTAGTCAAAGGGAGAGAAGTAGACTGGGTACATTAGTTATGTAATTGCTGCAAAAAAAAAAATTATCCAAAATTGGCCGGGTGCAGTGGCTCACGCATGTAATCCCAACACTTTGGGAGGCCAAGGTGGGCAGATCATGAGGTCAGGAGTTCAAGACCAGTCCTGACCAACATAGTGAAACCCTGTTTCTACTAAAAATACAAAAATTAGCCAGGTGTGGTGGTGCATGCCTATAATCCCAGCTACTCAGGAGGGCAAGGCAGGAGAATCGCTGGGAGGCCGAGTTTGCAGTGAGCTGAGATTACGCCACTGCACTCCAGCCTGGGCAATAGAGCAAGACTCCATCTCAAAAAATAAATAAATAAATAAATAAATAATAAAAATTCATTACCCCAAATTTAAAACTTTAAAATAATACACATGGTCTTAGTCCATTTTCTCTTGCAATACAGAATACCACAGACTGGGGAATTTATAAGGAAAAGAGATGTATTTCTTACAGTTCTAGGGGCTGGGAAGGGCAGAGCAGTGGGGCTGCCTCTTGTGGGGACCTTTCTCCTGTGACATAACATGGTGAAGGCCATCGTGTGGCGAGCGGGCATGAGCACGTCAGCTCAGGCCCCTCTTTGTCTTCTTCGTCATCGTCTTCTTCTTTTTCTTTCTTTCTTTTTTTTTTTTTTTGGAGACAGGGTTTCACCATGTTGGCCAGGCTGGTCTCAAACTAGCAACATCAGGCGATGCACCTGCCCCGGCCTCCTGAAGTGCTGGGATTACAGGTGTGAGTTACCATGTTTGACCTCTTCTTCTTCTTGAGGCCACCAGTACTATCATGGGGACTCCACCCTGATAGCCTTATCTAATCCTAATTACTTTCCAAAGGCCCCACCTCCAAACACCGTTGACATGAGTTAGGAGATTAAGTTTCCAACACATAAAATTTGGGGGATGGACTTAAACCATGGCATACACTTATTATGTCCCATGTCTGAGGATCAAGAATCCAAGAGCAGCTTAGCTGGATGGTTCTGGCATAGTCGAGGCTACAGGCTCTGCAGATGATGAAGCCGGGGGACAGACGTTTACTCAGGTGGTTATTGGCTGGAGGCTTCAGTCCTTCTCACCTGGACCGCTCCATAATGCTGGAAAAAGACTCCATCTTTTATAAAGCACTCTTCAAGGGACTGGCTATATCCCGGATAAGATTCAAATATCATGGGTGGTGGGAGAGAGAATAGAATGAATGCAGCCCGGAGAGGTAGGTAGGCCGGGGCTGGATGGGAAGCACTTTGAGGGCTGTGTTAAAAATGTGAACTTTCTTTGGTAGGCAGTGAGGGGCCCTGAAGCATTTTAACAGGATGTATTGCAATATTTTGGTTTGGGGATTTTGGGGAACCCAATACATAATTTCTTTTTTCTGCCAATGCTCTGAACAAATGTGACTTCTATCTGCAGAGGGCTTCCTAATGGTGAACCTTAGAATTTGGCAGAAAGACCCACCCAGGAGGCACAAAAAGCAAAGGAAAAACACAGGCTTTCTTGGGGAGGGGAGAGCAAAATGCAGCTCCCTAAGGGTGATCTCTCAGAAGGAAGAAGACAGGCACTGCTGAGCTCCACAGTCTGACACTCCGGTCCCGTGCTCACTACTCAGAATTCACCCATCTTACCTGGTGCGGTTGGAGGGGAGCCCAAAGTATTGAGGGGAAATCCTTCCTTATAGAAACCAGAGAAGTAGGAAAGTACATTACCCTCAGTGAGGCCACATCACACCACCAGCGAGTTGCAATTTTTAGAAGCATAACTCTGACAGCCGATGTGGAGAATGGACTGGAGTGGGAGGCCACGGAGGAGGTTGCTACAATCTCCTGACAAGAGATGCGGAGTAGGCCCAAGTCAGCGGGAGTGGGGAATGGATCTGGAAGCAGTTGAACTGCTCAGAAGCGATCCAGGGACTAGGGAGCTCAAACACAAGGGCTTACAGGGGCCAGGCAGACAATTCCTCAAATTTCCCAAATTTGCCCTACTCTCAGCCCCTCATCTCAGTCAAGGGCAACTCCATTAACTTCCATTTGCCCACTGTCCTTACCATCATCCTTAACTCCTCTCTGTCTCTGCAGGGTCACTATAATGAGTATAAATGTAGACTTGAGGGTCATTGGACGTATGGATCTGTGGATTGATGCTTTTTCAATGTCCTGGAAAATTACCAACTACCTATTTGTGGATATTAACTTTGCCCTGTTCTCTCTCTTCTCTCATTTTGCTTTATTCTCTGTTCATTTTACATAGTTTCTTTTCTTTTCTTTCTTTCTTTCTTTTTTTTAAGGTTAGTCAAGTGAAGCAGTGGGAGTGGAGAAGGAACAAAGAAATCTGTAACTGATTGTCATCAATTAGTTGTAAACACCACTGCCCTCGGAGCAGCCCATTTGACATTGTTTCTTGTGACCTGCTTTCTAGTTTACTAATTCTCTCTTGGGCTGTGTTGAATCTGCTCTTAAACCTGACCACTGAATCATTAATTTAATCATGGCATTTTCTTTTTTTTTTTTTTAAATCATGATATTTTCCGGTTTTGGAATTTGTGTTTGGTTCTTTTTCAAATATGTGACTTCACTGTGCCACGGGCCTTCTATTTGTCCCTCCAGAATAGCTACTTGTTCACCCTTTTCTGTGTGCTGGGAGGTTGACCTGTTTAGATGGCTCCTTATTTTCAGCTTCTGATTGATTTTTCTGATTGATTTCGGCTTGTAAGGAGTACCTGCAGTAGATTGGAAGGAAGTAGAAGAATGAAGTTTTGGAATATATTTGCCCAGCTTCCATCCTGAGTGGTCATCCAGGTTGATTGTGTCCCTCAGTGAACATCATAATTTCTATCAGGCAGTACTCTACACCTAGGTCCACTCTTCTTAGTTCCAGTAACCACTTCCTCTCCTTGCCCTTTCAGGCCTTGGGATAGTAATAGCATGCCACTGTTACTCCAGGGTACTAGCTCTAGAGTATCTCTTGTAGTTTTCCTATACTCTTCTCATTCTGTTAAAAGCATCTGGTCGGGCTCAGTGGCTCATGCCTGTAATCCCAGCACTTTGGGAGGCCAAGGCAAGCAGATCATCTGAGGTCAGGAGTGAGACCAGCCTGGTCAACATGGTAAAAGCTGTCTCTACAAAAAATACAAAAATTAGCTGGGACTGGTGGCACATGCCTGTAATCCCAGCTACTCAGGAGGCTGAGGCATGAGAATGGCTTGAATCTGGGAGTCAGAGGTTGCAGTGAGCCGAGATCATGCAACTGCACTCCAGCCTGGGTGACAGAGTGAGAACCTGTCTCAAAAAAAAAAGATGAAAATAAAAATAAAAGCATCCCTTAGTTAAACTCTCCTCTAGGCACCTAGAGTTTGCCATGATGTTCAGGACAGGACAGGACTGACACAATTGCTTTGTCTGGTTTCTAGTCTCCTTGCAGAATTTTCAGGCATGGCTTTTTATCTCCTTGAACACAGGAAGCATGATTATATTATAGGCAGTGCCTGATAATGCCCATGTCTGGAGTCCTTGAGATTCATTTCCACTTGTTACCATTCATGGTATCTTTTCCTTTCATGAAATCTAGTTATCTTCAACTATGTGCTAAAATAATACTGTGTTTGGAAAAATATTTATGTATAAAAATAATTTTAGTCCTGGGATGATTTTTTAAAAATCCCTTTCTCCAGGAACCTGGGGCAAATCAGCATTCTAGGATCACCTTATTTCCAGTTTAGAGCTTGAAATTTACTAGGTTGCCCAGATGACCTGAAGCTTAGAGCTAGTTTGCTTTTATTTCACCCCTACTTCTAGGGTACAGCCCTTCAGGGTCACAGCCCAAGCTGTGGGGAGGGCTTACCAGGGTCATCAAATTGTGGCAGACCCTGGACTCTGATGTCAGCCTCCCTGGCTTTTCAAATTCAGATCCAGAATCTGGGCCCTTTTAACCACCTCCCATGACTGCTGTCCTGATCTAAGCTATCATCATATCTCACCTGGGTCAAGCATCGATATTCAACTGGTTTCCTGTGTCCAGTCTTGTCACCTGCAGCGTGTTCCCAACACCACAACCGGGACAGACCTTTTATCCTAAGTTAGACCACGTGCCTCCTCTGCTCAGAACATGCCAGAGGCTTCTGTCTCGCCAAGAGTCAACGGCAAGTCCTTACAATGGCCTGCAGTCTGCAAGGTCTGCCTCAGCGTGCTTCTGACATCCTTTCCTGGTTCCCCTCCCCTTGCTCTCTTTGCTCCAGCTGCAGTGGCCTTTCACACCTCAGGCCAGCAGGGATGCTTCTGCCCCTGGTCTTTCCACTGCTGCCCTCCCCCAGTGGCTGCTTGTCCAGCCCCCTCCTCTTCAAGGCTTTGCTCAAACGTCTTTTCAGGGAGGCTTTCCTGGCCCTTAATTTTAAGTTATGCGCTTCCCCGACACTCTGGTCCCCCTTTACCCTACTCTTATTTTTTTCATACCATCCATCACCTTCTAACATACAATTCCACATTTCTTATTTACCTATTTTGTGTGTTGTCTCTGTTCCACACCAGAACCTCAGCTCCACGATGGCAGGGATTTTGGTCCGTGTTTGGTTCCCAGAATCTAGAATAGTGACTGGAACATACACAGTAGGCGATCAGTAGAGATTTATTGAAGGAATGAATGTAAATCAGAGGGACATGATACCAGGGCCAGCAGGAACTTGGCTTGTGTGGCCCCTCTGTCCAGCAAGACCTGGACCAAGGAAGAGGACGGTGTTAATGGGAGATTGTTACATACAGGGACATTGAAGAATTAAGTTCATGTGTTGGGGATGGTGGAATCATGTTTTTACATTGGAGATGGAAGTTGCAGATGTGGAAAAGAGGAAGACCAGAAGAGGCCTTGTCCTTTTGTACTGGAATTGGAGGTATTGGTGTGAACTCGTGGATTTTACTATGTGAGTAGAGAGATGATAGATTAGACAGAGAAATGTGCGTGTGTAAAAATGCACGTATCTTCTTGGTTCCATCATCTAGGAAGCACTAGTGACATACTTACTGCCCAGATATTGGTTTCTAAATATCAGTCTCCATGTAATAGAACCAGGGCTCCTTGGAGAAGCACAGGCTGAGCATCCACAATCTGAAAGTTTGAAATGAAAAATGCTCCAAAATCCAAAACTTTTTGAGCACTGATGTGATGCCACAAGTAGAAGACTCTGCACCTGACCTCATGAGATGGCTTGTAGTCAACATGTTGTCAAAACTTTGTTTCTGGCCAGGCACAGTGGCTCATGCCGGTAATCCCAGCATTTTGGAAAGCCAAGGCAGGTGGATCCTGCCTGGCAAGAGATGAGGATCACTTGAGGCCAGGAGTTCGAGACCACCCTGGACAACATGGTAAAACCCTATCTCTACTAAAAATGCAAAATTGGCCAGACGTGGTGGTGCATGCCTCTAATCCCAGCCTCTCAGGAGGCTGAGGCTTGAGAATCCCTTGAACCCAGGAGCTGGAGGTCGTAGTGAGCTGGGATCATGCCACTGCACTCCAGTCTGGGCCACAGAGCAAGACACTATCTCAAAAAAGAACAACAAAACTCAAAAACCAAAAAAAAAAAAAAAAAAAGCCCAAAGTTGTTTAAAATATTATGTAAAATTCTATTTAGCCTATGTGTATATGGTGTACGAAACATGAATGAATTTCATGTTTAGACTTGGGTTCCATCCCCAAGATATCCAATTATATATATATGCAATATATTCCAAAATCTGAAAAAAAAATCCCAAATCCAAAACACATCTGGTCCCAAGCATTTCAGATAACGGCTCCTCAACCCAGAGCTGATTCTTTGGCTGGGCTGGAGGAAGTGCAAGACGAATCTAGAGCATCTTTCCAGGACAGAAGTAAGGACATGCTCAAGGTATAATGGGCACATGCATGTGAAAGGACACAGGGCCAGCTTGAAGGAGCTCCCACTGGCCAAATACGGGTTAATCTGGGACAATTTCAACATCAAAACCAATAATGATGATCATAGATGATTACACATGGAATAAAATAAGAATCTGTGAGTCTATACAAATATAAACAAGTCATCACTAAATGGGGGAGAAGGGAGAGCTCTCCCTTGCAGCAGGATGTCAACTAAATAAACGTAGAAGGAATGATAGAATTGGAAAACCACTTGGCTCTCATCCCAGTAATTGATTCAGGCAAGACTCATCTGTGGTGGTGATGCTCAGGGCATTCTTCACATTTTCTCCCACACTCACCGTGCTGGTCTCTTCCTTTCACTGAGACTGAATATATATAGAAGTGCTTTGGAAGCTAAGAAGCAATCTACCAGTCTAAAGCCTTTAGAGAGTGATGAGAATTCTGAGTAGCTAACTCTTCATGCCTATACATATCATCTACCTTGGAGCCGGAAATCACAGTGACTCTCGTTGGACTACTGATACCTGGCAAAGCGCCACGTACACAGTAGGTGCTCATTAGTAACCAGGTATATGGACTGTAGACATGTGTTCCCCTCTTGCTCCAGCACCAACCTTTGCATGCCACACATATGCACATCCAGTGGGAGGATACACATGCATGTGGGCATGTGAGTGCACACCTATAAGTGTGTGCATGCATGAGCAAGTGTGTGGGCAGTGTTTCCATTTTATATAAAGTACTCAGATGCTCCCCACAGCTGTGTTAAAACCCACTTGGTTACCAGCCCCCGGGAGGCAACTTTCTAACATTGTCAACGCACGTGAGATCTCAGTTCTTTGGAGTCTTTTCTGAGCCCCACCTTATCCTTCTTTCATGAGTTCTCACTCTGTCACTGAGTCCCGATAAATCTGGAAGTGCCTCATGTCTCTTGCAAGGTATAGTGCAGTCTTGGCTCCCGCTGAAGACTTGCTGACCTGGCCCTTTCCTGCTTGACACAGTAACCATGCCTGGGACTCCTGCACCGTGAGGCCCATGATGTGATGTGCTTTGGGCTGAGCTAGACCTGCATTTCAGACCCATCCCGACTCCCCTGTTCACCAGGCTGTGTGACTCGGGGCAAGTTACTGAGCCACTCTGTGCCTCAGTTTGCCCACTGGGAAAGCAGGGTTAGTAATGCCTATATCATCATGTCGCCTGACTTGGTGGAGGTCCAGAGCTTGGCACAGAGTCAGGCACAAAGCACAGACTCAACCAAAGGCAGCTGCCCTCATCCTCCTCCTTTGGGGGACCTCTGGAGAGGGTATAAGCGAAGGTAGCAGCATTTTGTCCATAAAGGGGAACAAGGAATGCCCAGGAAAGGGGCATTTGTTTCAAACAGATAGTGGCCCATGTATTCCTTTCTGGTCTGTGTAGAGTGTGGGCATTTCCTCCACACTTTTCAGGAGCTGTGAAGTGTGGAGTGTCTCGTCCAGCCAGTGCTAACTCTGCCTCAGCAGTCGGCTTGGCAGGCTGCAGTGACTCTGCTCCGCTGGCTCACCTTCTTTTTCTCCAACCTGGAGCCCACCTGCGCCTTTCTTTCGTTGTCTGACAGTTGGGCTGGGCGGATTCTGCTCCACCGGTTCCCCCTCCAGTCCCCCCCACAGTGGGGTTTAGAGCCCGCCCAACCCCTGCACCCTCCTCTGCATTCCTGCTCCTTAATTGGATCTGGGGATCCTGGAGCCCAAGTGTGAGTGTGTCACCGTACGTGGGTGGAACCGAGTGTGGGCAGCATTGACGTCCTCAGGCAGGTGGGTCCGTTCTCCTGGTTGGTGACTGTGCTGCGCTTCCTCAGGGAGGGACACTGACTGGCTGGGTGACAAGCCCAACATGACGGAGGAGGAAACAGAAACAGTCTTTCTTCTCTGAGAGAAAAGGAGGCCTGATGATTCCTGGCAGGATTCCTGTATCTCCGAAGCAAGTCACTGCACCTCCCTGAGCCTCAGCCTCTTCCTCTATAGAGACAGGATCTGTGAGGATTAGCGTTTGTTCATTCATTCATTCATTAGCAAGTTGATGAGACACCAGTGAGCAGGACAGGAGCTCTCTCCTTCCGCATATAAGTTCTCATCACTCTAGAAATAATAATAAATATAAGGCCAGGCTTGGTGGTTCACACCTGTAATCTCAGCACTTTGGGAAGCTGAGATGGGCAGATCACTTGAGGTCAGGAGTTCGAGACCAGCCTGGTCAACATGGGGAAACCCCCATCTCTACTAAAAATACAAAAATTAGCCAGACGTGGTGGCCCATGCCTGTAATCTTAGCTACTCAGGAGGCTGAGGCAGGAGAATCGCTTGAACCCAGGAGGCGGAGGTTGCAGTGAGCCGAGATTGTGCCATTGCACTCCAGCCTGGGCAACAGAACAAGACTCCATCTCAAACTAATAATAATAGAATAATAATAATATAAATAAGCCCAATCATCAAATGTTCCAGGTAGCTCCAGCCAGATCTACATTTTCCAAGGTGCCTCAAAGGCAAAATGAAAAACTGGCTCACTGTAACCTTAAGAGCTGCAGAACAAGACAAGGGTGTCAAGGGTATGAGAGAGAGCTTTGGGGTTAGAGTTCAGGCCTCTGGGCTTAGCCCAGTCAATTTCCATTCCCCTCACTGGCCTCAGTTTCCACTTCTGCAGAACGGGGTTAGTGTGCACTTTGCCAGATAGCTGGGAGGGGTCAAATGTTGATTCTGTGGTCATATCGTAGCACTCCCACCCTCCCAACTCTGGCTTTGGCTCTGGCCAGCTCTCCAGTCACATCCCATCTCTGGGTTTCATGGCCTTGTTGGTGAAGTGAGAGGATTGGTCAGGACAGCAGCTGCGGCCTTTCCTTGCTCTGTGGCTTCCTTCCATCTTCTCTTCATGTTTCCCCTCTTCTATACAAAACAGCTACATTTTTAGCAGACCCTGGACTTGGCTTCCTATGTGAATTAAGTTCAATAAAGCCTCACCCAAGCCTCAGGAAGTGCTTTATGACTTATGCGGGCGGGATATAGACGTGGACCGTACCCTACTCTCCGGAAAAGTAGTGCCACCGTTGTTCATATTTAGAATCATCAAATGATCATTGTGTTTTCCGCTATAACAGAAAGAACAAAATCATATATTCACCAAGAGCTCTCATTTGGCTGAAATCAGAGTTACTAAAATAGAATTTCCATTTGTAAAATTTACTTTTTGTTTGCATCAACTAATGAATTAAAAGAATGGTCTGTGGTCATATCATACTGTATCTACCATGGATACTCCCACCAGATACCATAATCTGTCTACACTGAATGCACTCAGTCTCATCCAATTAAAGGAACAATATGTATTTAATTTAAAAAATAACACAAGGCCAGTTGTGGTTGCTCATGCCTGTAATTCCAGCACTTTGGGAGGCCAAGGCGGGCAGATAATTTGAGGCCAGGAGTTTGAGACTAGTCTGGCCAACATGGTGAAACCCCATATTTGCTAAAAACACAAAAATTAGCTGAGCATGGTGGTGTGGTGCGTGCCTGTAATCCCAGCTACTCAGGAGGCTGAGGTGAGAGGATCGCTTGAGCCTAGGAGATGAAGGTTGCAGTGAGCCGAGATTGTGCCACTGCACTCTAGCCTGGGTGATGGAGTGTGACTCTCTCCCTCAAAAAATAAATAAATAAATAAATAAATAAATAAATAAATAAATAAATAAAAAATAAAATAAAATAAAATAAAAATAAAAAAGGAGACCTAAACAAAACTAAAGAAAAAATTAAAAGTAGCATTTAAAAAATATATTCAAGCTGGGCACGGTGGCATGTGCCTGTAGTCCCAGCTACTCGGGAGGCTGAGGTGGGAGGATCGCTTGAGCCCAGGAGTTCTGGGCTGTAGTGCGCTATGCTGATCAGGCTGATCAGGTGTCCACACTAAGTCTGGCATCAATATGGTGTCTTCCTGGTAGCGGGGGGACCACCAGGTTGCCTAAGGAGGAGTGAACCGGCCCAGGTCAGAAACGGAGCAGGTCAAAAAGGTCAAAACTTCCGTGCTGATCAGTAGTGGGATTGTGCCTGTGAATAGCCACTGCACTCCAGCCTGGGCAACATAGCGAGCCCCCGTCTCTAAAATATATATATATATATATATATATATATACACACACACACATATTCAAGCAGGGAAAAGGAATACAGGTGTGGTGGTTCATGCCTATAATCGGAGCATTTTGGGAGGCCAAGGTGGGCCAATCACTTGAGGCCAGGAGTTTGAGACCAGCCTGTGCAACGTGGTAAAACCACAACTCTACAAAAAATACAAAAATTAGCTGGGTGTGGTGGTATGCATCTGTAGTCCCAGCTACTCCGGAGACTGAGATGGGAGGATTAATCGAGCCCTGGAGGTCGAGGCTGCAGTGAGCCGTAATCGTGCCATTGTACCTCAGCATGGGTGACAGAAGATTTTTGACCTGTTTGAAGAAAAAAAAAAAAAAGGAAAAAGAGTCCTTAGCAGAAAGTGAAATCTCTCTGGCATCCCCCTCCTCCCCTGGTGCGAAGGCCACCACTGCTGATGCTTGCTTTATTAGACTGGGCTCTTTGGTGTGCCAGGGAATATATTGGCCTTTCTTTGGGAGGTCAATGGAGGCAGAGATTATTCTGTCTTCCCAGCCAGGAGCTCTGAATCCTGAAAGGAGGGAGAGCAGAAGATTCCCAAGGAGTTCAGGGTTTTCCAGAAGGCTAGAGGGATGGCAGCTCCTCAGGAACCCTGCTGAGGACTGAGTTCAGTTCCTCTGTGGTCTCGAGGGCATCAAAGCCTTGGGCTCATGGTTCTGCCAAGACAATCTTCAGCTTCCAAGAGATCAACTCACCCCTTCAGACAAGGTCTTCTATGAATATTTATTGAGTGACTATGACAGGCCAGAAATAACTGGCCTTGAACTGAAGATGGAATGAGGGTGAATTAGGAAATGGAACTGGAAAGACCCTTACTGTGTAAGTGATGGGAAGCGAGATGACATTGACTGGACACCTACTCTTTGTCAAGGGCTTTTGTAAGGTTATTTAAAAATTATTATTATTTTGCAACAGAGTCTTGCTCTGTTGCCCAGGCTGGAGTGCAGTGGTTCAATCTCAGCTCACTGCAACCTCTGCTTCCCAGGTTCAAGTGATTCTTCTGTCTCAGCCTCCTGAGTAGCTGGGACTATAGATGCGTGCCACCATGCCTGGCTATATGCCAAGGCCTTCCACATGGAACATTTCAGTAGATGCTCCCACACTGCTCCCACTTTACAGATGAGCAAACAACAGCTCGTAAATGTTGGTGAGCAGTGAGGTGGGTTTCAGACAGGGATTTCTCTCTCCAAGTTTAGCATGAATCTGTCCTCTCCCTAATCTGCCTATAGTTTCCTTTCTTTTTGTTTATTTCCCTGATATCATCAAGTGGGCCATTTAGGTACGTATGTATGTCTGTATGTTATAGAGATGGGGTTTCACCATGTTGGCCAGGCTGGTCTTAAACTCCTGACCTCAGGTGATCTGCCCACCTCAGCCTCCCAAAGTACTAGGATTACAGGCATGAGCCACTATGCCTGACCAAGTGGGCCATTTAAATAGCAGACTGATCATAATGCAAGGGACTCATTGGCCACCTCACTTCCCTGTTAAAATATCTCCGTGGCTCCCCAGTGCCCAAGAAACAGTCTAAGTCCCTCTACCTGGTGAGAAAGGATCTTCTAGATATGGTTCCCGTTAATTTCCCCAAACTCCCCTGGCCAGGCCCTGCCTCATGGTCACCTTCCCAGAAAGAAATAAACTGTACAGTACTTGTGGTTTCCTTTGTGCCATGCCGTTTTTCTTCTCCGCGTCTTTGCTCATATAGTCCTCCTTGCCTGTAAGAACTCATCTTTTTAAAATTTTTTTAATTAAAAAAAATTTTTTTTTTATAAGACGGGGTTTCACCATGTTGGTCAGGCTGGTCTTGAACTCCCGACCTCAGGTGATCCACCCTCCTTGGCCTTCGAAGTACTTGGATTACAGGCGTGAGCCACCACGCCCAGCCAAGAACTCATCTTAACCCTTCTTTGCCTGGTTTATTGCAGCTCATCCTTTACGACTCTGTACAAGGGCCATGTCTTTTCGGTTGCCCTCTGTCTTACCCCAGGCTGGGTTAGTCCTTTCCCCATGGCCCACAATGTCTTGTACCTTCCATTCTAATTGTCGCTGCATCTGCCTCCCAACCTTGAGGGGGCAGCTTCTTCAAGGGACAGTCACTGTGTCCTTCACCTGCGTCTCTACATGCTGAACAAGGCTTGCAGACATGGTGGGCGCTGCGTATGTGTTTGTGGGGCACATAGATGCCTCAAGAGAAAGAATGGTTGAGTTTGTCATCTTTTGTTGGGAGTTTCAGTGATGATGGGAAAGAGACTAGGTACATAAGATGATGTACTAAGAAGAGAAACCTAAGATCTCCTGAATTAGATTTAGTCAAAAGGCCATCGCACTAGCCAGAAGTATGTTACCTGTGTTGGACCATTTAGTCTCAAGCCAACTCCTAGCTCTACCATTTCTCTTAGCTCTGTTATTTCCTCTTTTTCACCTTTTTTATTAGCTCTTTAGGTTGTTGAAAGGGGATTTGTGCCAAGATTTTCATTTGAAATCAGCCCCATCAAGGACTGGCCGGGCCATATAGCTACATCTCCTTGGTTACGTCCCCTTGTTTCCAAAGGACACCAAAACTCTCTGCCCACTCTTGAAACTGGCAGGGATTTTCTGAGAAAATGGGCCAGGGAATTGGCTTTTTGGAGGAACGTTTCCCTCCTCAAGATAACGGTTAAAACCCATTATCTCCTTAGTAGCATTTTGCCTCAAAATTCCAATGTCATCTTTTATTACTAGTAGAATTTGGGGAAGCCCAGAGCTTTCACCCATCTCCTCTCACTTCCCTTTTCTCCGAACAAATTTGAGGGGAAAATTCTCGTTGTTTCTTTTTTTCTTATTGTAATTTAATGCTTTTTTCATTATAAAAGTTCAGAAGACTATTTTAAAAATACAAAAATTAGAAAGTATAAAGAAAGTCCCACTCCTGGGACACTGTCACATTTAGAGTCCTTCCAGCCTTTTTCTATATATATGGCATTTTAAGATAATAATGTGCTATCATTCAGATACCAAAAAGTGTATATAACACATATTTAAAAATTAAAGAATAAATGTAGAATGAAGACCCATGTATCCACCACCCAGCTTAAGAAATAGACCATCATCAATCTCTAAGAAACCTCCTCATGCCCCTCTCTGATCATGCGCCTCTTTCTACTCACACTGAGTAGCCACCATCTTGAATTTGTGCGAATCATTCCTTTCCTTTCCTTTTCTTTTTTGAGACAAGCTCTTGCTCTGTCACCTAGGTTGGAGTGCAGTGGCATGATCACGGCTCACTGCAGCCTCAACCTCCCGAGTTCAAGCAATCCTCCTCCTCAGCATCCTAAGTAGCTGGGACTATGGGCATGCAGCACCATGCCTAGCTAATATTTTATCTGTTGTAGAGACAGAGTTTCACCATGTTTCCCAGGCTGGTCTCAAACTCCTGAACTCAAGCGATCCTCTGACTTCGGCCTCCCAAAGTGCTGGGATTACATATGTGAGTCACCGTGCCTGGCCCCTTTGCTTTTGTATATATATTTTTACTACAGATAGATAGATAGATGCTGTCCCAAAATAATGTAATGTTATTGACCTTTATATATAATTGGAGGGTATTACAATTTTCCCTTTTCATGTATTATGCTTGTGAGATTCACCCATGTTGATGGTGCAGATTTAGATCATTCATTGTCATTGCTGTGCAGTAATACAGTGTATGAATATACTGTACTCTAATTTACTTACCCGTGCTCCTGCTGATATACATGTGGGTGGTTTCCAGGAATTTTTTTTATCTTTAAAACATTTTATTAAGCTAAATATTGGTATTTTTCCATTGTTATATACACATGTACATACAGCATATACATGTGTATATGTTGTATACATCTGTATATATATATATATGTCTATACTCTATATATAAGCATTTACCATTTAGCCATTTCTTTTTTTTTCTTCTTGGAGGTGGAGTTTTGCTCTTGTCTCCCAGGCTGGGGTGTAGTGGGACAACCTCATCTCACTACAACCTCTGTCTCTTGGGTTCAAGCGATTCTCCTGCCTCAGACTCTTGAGCAGATAGAACTACAGGTGCCTGCCACCGCGCCCAGCTAATTTTGGTATTTTTAATAGAGATGGGATTTCTCTGTGTTGGCCAGGCTGGTCTTGAACTCCTGACCTCAAGTGATCTACCTGCCCCGGCCTTCCAAAATGCTGAGATAACAGGCGTGAACCACCTCACCCAACCTCATTTGAGCCATTTTTAAGTGTATAGTTCAGTGATATTGGGTACAGTCACACTATTGTGCAACCCTTATCACCATCCATCTCTAGAATTTATCATTTTCCCAAACTAAAACTCTGCACCCATTAAACAGTAACTCTCCATTCCTTTCTCCCCTCAGCCTTTGGCAACCACCTTTCTACTTTCTGTCTCTATGAATTTGACTATTTTAGGGACCTCACATAAGTGGAATGATACCGTATTTACCTTTCGTGAGACCAGCTTGTTTCACTTAGCGTAATGTCCTCAAGGTTCATCCATATTGTTGCATATGTCAGAATTTCCTTCCCCTTTGAGGCTCAAAGATATTCTATTGTATGTATATCCCACATTTTGTTTATTTATTTATCAACTGTTGAACACTTGGGTTACTTCCAAACTTTTTAGCTGTTGTGAAGAATGTTGCTGTGAACATCAGTATGAAATATCTGTTTGATGGCCAGGCACAGTGGCTCACGCCTGTAATCACTGCACTTTGGGAGGCTGAGGTGGGTGGATCACCTGAGGTCAGGAGTTTGAGACCCAACTAGCCAATATGAAGAAACCCTATCTGTACTAAAAACCCAAAATTAGCCAGGGGTGGTGGCACATGCCTGTAATCACAGCTACTCAGGAGGCTGAGGCAGGAGAATCACCTGAACCCAGGAGGCGGAGGTTGCAATGAGCCAAGATCACGCCATTGCACTCCAGCATGGGCAACAAGAGCAAAACTCTTTTTCATAATAAAATAAAATAAAATAATGAAATAAAATAAACATCTGTTTGCGTCCTTGCTTTCAATTATTTTATTTTAACAGAGTCTCACTTTGTCGCCCAGGCTAGAGTACAGTAGCATGATCTCGGCTCACTGCAACCTCTTCCTCCCGGGTTCAAGCGATTCTCTTGCCTCTGTCACCAAAGTAGCTGGGATTACAGGTGCATACCACCACACCAAGCTAATTCTTGTATTTTCAGTAGAGACAGGTTTCACCACGTTCAGGCCAGGCTGGTCTCGAACTACTGGCCTCAAGTGATCCACCTGCCTCAACCTCCCAAAGTTCTGGGACTAGAGGCATGAGCCGCTGTATCCAGCCCCTGTTTCCAGTTCTTTTGGGTGTATGTATACTCAGAAGTGGAATTGCTGGATCATATGGTAATTCTATGTTTAATTTTCTGAGGACCCACCGTGTGTTTTCCATAGTGACTGCACCATGCTACATTCCCACCAGTAGTGTACAAGGGTTCTAATTTCCCCATGTGCTTACCAACACCTGTTATTTTATGGTATTTTTATTTAAAATTTTTTTTAACATAGCCATCCTAATGTGTGTAAAGTGTTCCAAAATTTTATGTATTTATTTTTTTGAGCAAAGTCTCGTTCTGTCACCCAGGCTGGAGTGCAGTGGCAAAATCTTGGCTCACTGCAACCTCCGCCTCCCAGTTTCAAGCAGTTCTCCTGCCTCAGCCTCCCAAGTAGGTGGAACTACAGGCACACACTGCCACGCCCGGCTAATTTTTGTATGTTTAGTAGAGACAGTGTTTCACTATGTTGGCCAGGCTGGTCTCAAACTCCTGACCTCAAATGATTCGCCTGCCTTGGCCTCCCAAAGTGCTGGTTCCAGAATTTTTAATTAACAACAGCTATGACCATTCTTGTACATATACCCTGATGCACATATGCCAGAGTTTTTCTAGTTACATAACCAGGATTGGAATTGCTGGGTTGTCAGATGTGAGTGTTCTATTTTCTAAAGTGGCCACACCAACATACAATGTCATCAAGAGTAGATGGTCATCTCAGTTGCTCCATATCCTAACATTTACTATTGTCAGACTTTCAGTTTTTATCAGTTTGGTGGGCACAGAAAGATATTTCGGTGTGGTTTTATTTTGCATGTCCATGAATGATAATGAAATTGAGTATCTGATCATAAGTTCCTTTGTCATGTTTGTTTCCTCTTATGTAAAATACCCGTGTAAGTCTTTTGCCCATTTTTCTATGAGACTGTTTATCTTAGTTGTATGAATTGGTAAGACTTTATTTTGGATGCGAATCATTTATTGATTATACATTAAAATATCTTCTATAAATTTATGGCTTACATTTCATATATTACGATGTATTTTAAATTATTATTATTATTATTATTATTTTGAGACAGAGTTTTGCTCTTGTTGCCTAGGCAGTGGCACGGTCTTGGTACAGTCTTGGTTTACTGCAACTTCTGCCTCCAGGGTTCAAAGGATTCACCTGCTTTGGCCTCCTAAGTAGCTGGGATTACAGGTGATCACCACAACAGCCAGCTAATTGTTTGTATTTTTAGTAGAGATGGGGGTTTCATCATGTTGGCCAGGCTGGTCTCCAACTCCTGACCTCAGGTAATCTGCCAGCCTCAGCCTCCCAAAGTGCAGGGGTTACAGGCGTAAGCCACTGCACCCAGCCTAAATTATTATTTAAAACAATTTTTTTTGAGATGCAATTTCCCTTTTGTTGCCCAGCCTGGAGTGCAGTGGTGCGATCTCCATTCACTGCAACCTCTGCCTCCTAGGTTCAAGTGATTCTCCTGCCTCAGCCTCCCAAGTAGCTGGGATTACAGGTGTGTATCACCATGCCCAGCTAATTTTGTGTTTTTAGTAGAGGTAGGGTTTCACCATGTTTCCCAGGCTGGTCTCAAACTCTGAACTTGGGTGATCCACCTGCCTTGGCCTTCCAAAGGGCTGGTATTACAGGCATGAGCCACTGTGCCTGGCCAAAACCAATTTGTTTTTAGAAGATAGTCTTGCTGTGTCACCCAGCCTGGAGTACAGTGATGTAATCATGGCTCATTGCAGCCTCAACTTCTCAGGCTCAAGTGATCCTCCCACTTCAATCTCTGGAGTATCTGGGACTACAGGTGCATGCCACCACACACAGCCAATTTGTATTTCTTGTAGAAACAGGGTCCTGCTGTGTTGCCCAGATTGGTCTTGAACTCTTGGACACAAGCAATCCTCTCACCTTGGCCTCCCAAGGTGCTGGGATTATAGCCATGAGCCACTGTGCTTGACCTATGATGTCTTTTAATGAACAGAAATTACTTTATCAAATGTGCCAGTCTTTTTTTTTTTCTTTAATAACATGCTTACTGTTAAAAAAAAATGTGTTAGCCTTTTTCTTTGTGGTTGCAGTTTCTGTATTTTGCTTAAGAAATTTATCTTTACCCTGAGATCATAAAAATATTCTACATTTTCTTCTAAGAGTTTTAAGGTTTTATTTTCACATTTAGGACTTTGATATACCTGGAATTGAGTTTTTAATGTGTTAAAGGGTATTGTTTTTCCAATTTGGATAGCCAATTGTCCCAGCTTTATTTATGAAATAAATTGTTCTTTGCCTATTAGTCTTCAGGGCATCCTCCACAAGAAATCAGATATCCTAATAAATGTAGATCCATTTTGAGGCCCTTCATTCTGTTCCATCATTTGTTTGTCAATCTCTATGTCATTTTCGTACTTGATTTGGAGGTCAAGTACCTGCCCAGAATTCTGCTTTGGGTGAGTCTTAGCATTTCTTGGTCCTTTTTGCCTTCATATAAATTGAAGCTTCAGCTTGTCAAGTTATATGAAAAACTGTTTGGGGCTTTTAGTTGAAATAGCATTAGGACAATTTGAAGATAATTGCCTTTCTGTCCATGAACATGGTATGCATCTCCATATATTTAGGTTTTCTTTAATGCCACTTACTAAAATTTATAATTTTCTTAGAGAGGTCTTGACAACTGTGCAGGGAAAAATTCTCTCAAACCATGTTTTTCTTTTGCTCTTATAGCACCACAACAATCACCAACACAGCAGAAAACTTCCATGACCAAATAAATGTGTGGGTTTTTCCCCACACACCAAGCAATGGACAACAGCTGGGTGTCCCCCAATTCAATTTCAACACTATCTACCTGGAGATAGTGTCAAATACCACAGGGTGAGGGCTCAGTTCCCAAGACTGACCACCCTCCCTCACCCAATAAGATGTGTAGGGTGACGTATAGGGGAAGGGATGGGGGTTCCCATGCCCTCCATGGGTATGCCACCCTCCAGGAACCTCCACATGTTTAGCTACTTGGAAGCTCTCCAAACCCTGTTCTCTTGAGTTTTCTGGAAGCTTCATGATGTCAGTCAGCATTCTTTCCTCCAGGATATAGGGCAGGACACTCTCTAGGGTGTCAAAAAGATGGGGGAATATTAGAGTTCTTCCTTAAAGCAAATGAAATGAGGGCAGGAGAGTTTCTGTTTCCTGAGACCCAACTCACCCAACATTACAACAAAACACTGTAACTAGGACTGTGGGATTATGAACAAGGAACTGTAAATTTGAATGAAATCAATACAGATCATAACATCACAATGACTTATCTTGGAGACTTCATATTTGTGGTTGCCTTTGTAAATTTTATCTTGTATGATGTCATCCATGTATAGGTTTCCTAAAAATGTGCTTATAGTCACACTGCATATAATGTGCTTTTCTTCTCCTTATGGTGACTAACCTGCTATTATTAGACACCTCGAATTTCTGATTCTCATTTTGTTGTAGTCTCATTAGGTCTTTAGTTTTCCCCTAACAACTTGGGGTTTGGAGGCTGGGCTCAATGGTTTATGCCTGTAATCCCAGCACTTTGGGAGGCTGAGTGTAACAGGAGCAGCTGCGAAGGAAAGGTCTTGAGCACCAAACTGGGGAAGGAAGTGGCAGTTTATTTGGCCAGGAGCTGTGGCTGGCTCAAGCAGACAAAGAAAATCCTGGTCCTTTTAAAGGCTTGCAATCTAAGAGGTACACATGTGAGAGGGTCGTGATGGATTAGACAAGCATGGGGGACTTGACTAGGTAGGGGTCTGGGTAGTTGAGCAAGAACAGTGCCTTCTGGGGAAAATTTCTCCATTCCATGTCTGTGACCTATAGATAGGATTGTGGTTAGGAGTAGGGGGTTTAATATTTAACCTTGAGATCTGACTCGTGGCACCAACTGGTCCTTTCCACTCACCTCATCAGGCTTACCTTTGCTTTTACTTCCTCCTTTCCTCCAAGCACAGGCTCAGAGAAGGGGGTCTCCTTCCTTGTGAATAGGAGGATCGCTTCCGCCCAGGAGTTTGAGACCAGCCTGGGCAATACAGGGAGACCCCATCTCTACAGAAAAATAAAAATTTGGATGGTTATGGTGGCACACACCTGTGGTCCCAGCTACTCAGGAGGCTGAGGCAGGAGGATTGCTTGAGCTTGGAAGGTTGAGGCTGCAGTGAGCCACTGTATCACCACTGCAGTCCAGCCTGGACAACACAGTGATACTCCATCTCAAAAAACAAAACAAATAAAAAAAGAATTTAGGGTTTTTGGGTCTGACAACCTTGAACTGCAATACTTGTTCTTACACCACATCTTTAACATTTCTATGCTTGTGTTTCTCATCTTTAACAAGGAAAAAATGGTGACACCTTCCTCATGGGGTGATTGTGATGGTTAAACGAGATAATAGAGTTGAAGCAGGAGCGGTTGCAAACAAACCTCTCGAACACCGAACTGGGAAGGAAGTGGTGTTTTATTCAGCCAGGAGCTGCAGCAGCATAGATGCCTAACAACGGAGCTCACCAACAAAGAAAATCCTTGCCTTTTTAAAGGCTTACGACTCCAGAAATTACGTGTGAAAGGACTTGATCCATGAAGTAGGTGTGGGATACCTGACTTAAGTGGGGGTCTGATCATGTTTAAGTAAAAACAATGCCTTCCGGAAAGATTCTTCCATACCATGCCTGTGATCCATAGGGGTGCAGTCAAGGGTGGCACCTGGTCTGCCAGCTTTTACCTCTCCGATTGAAATGCAATCTAGAAGGCTGGGGGACTGCTCTTAGAAACTTAAAAGGATTCAGGGTGATTCAGGATCTCCTTCCTCAGACTCAAATGCCTAGCGTGGAGCCTGCCATGCAGTCAGAGCTCAGTGAAAGTGAGCTATTACTATTTCTCAACAAAGACTGCTCCTTTTCTTCTATTTTGCTACATATTGATTGTTCTAGTTGAAATCAGTGTTCAAAACATGGGGACAGAAAAATCAGGATTCCTGTTTTCTTTTTCCCCTTCTCTCCCTCTCACATGCTATTCCTCCTCCTTCCACTCCTTTGCCAGAGCTAAATACACGTGGTCAGTGCTGGCCTGAGGGCTTACAGACCCTCCAGGTGCCAGCAGAGCGGAGTGTAAGGACACTTCCTCCCTTAAGGATGCCACTTCTACTAAAAATACAAAATTTGGCCAGACGCAGTGGCTCACGCCTATAATCCCAGCACTTTGGGAGGCTGAGGCGGGCGGATTATAAGGTCAGGAGTTTGAGGCCAACCTGACCAACATGGCAAAACCCCGTCTCTACTAAAAACACAAAAAATTAGCTGGGCATGGTGGCATGCACCTGTAAGCCCAGCTGCTAGGGAGGCTGAGGCAGGAGAATCGCTTGAACCCAGGAGGCGGAGGTTGCAGTGAACGAAGATCATACCACTGCACTCCAGCCTGATGACCTGGTGACAGAGCTAGACTCCGTCTCAAAAAAAGGAAAAAAATCAAATACAAAAATTAGCTGGGCATGGTGGTGTACACCTGTAGTCCCAGCTACTTGGGACGCTGAGGCAGGAGAATCACTTGAACCCAGGAGGCGGAGGTTGCAGTGAGCTGAGACTGTCCCACTGCACTCCAGCCTGGCGACAGAGTGAGAATCCATCTCAAAAACAACAACAAAGAAAAACCCCTAGCTTCCAAATTTTCTGGGAGGCTGATGTGCGCAATAATAAAAGCCCGGTTTCCTGTTCAGCAGGCCGTGCATGCATAAACTCTTTACTTCTATGTCGCTGTGTTGCTAAGTCAGCTCTATCTATAGGGGCAGCAGGCAGGATGAACCCATTGGGTGGTTACATATCTACCACTGACCAAACTCCTATTTTGTCTCTTACACATGTTGGCGATTCAAGATACAAAATCGTGGGGTAGAAATCATTCATTCATTCTCTCTCTCTCTCTCTCTCTCTCTCTCTCTCTTTTTTAAAGACAGGGTCTTGCTCTGTTATTCAGGCTGGAGTGCAGTGGGGTGATCACATAGCTCACTGTAACATCTGACTCCTGGGCTCAAGCAATCCTGCTACCCCAGCCTCACAAACAGCTGGGACTATGGGTAAGAACCAACATACCCAGCCAATTTGTGTGTGTGTTTTTTTTCATAGAGATGGAATCTTGTTATGTTGCCCAGGCTGGTCTCAGACTCCTGGGCTCAAGCAATCCTCCCATCTCAGCCTCGCAAAGCACTGGGCATTCTTCCGTTTTATAGAAGAGGACCCTGAGGTTCAGAGAGCTGAAGTAACTCATCAGAGACCCCACAACTAGAAAGTACGAGCACAGGATTTAAATCCAAGTCTCTTCCTCCCAGGCTGGCTTTCTTTTCAGCTGTACCAAGGGACAAAACCTCAGTTTAAAAGAAAATAACCCCCGGAAAGGTTAACACACTGACTTGAGCTATTTTACACGTCATCTGCAGAGGTGAGTAAGAGGGTCAGAAAGGGAGCAGGGAAAGGGTAAAGATTAAAAGAGCAGCTGGAGGTAAAAGAGAAAGCTGACCCCTGACGCTTTTCACCTGAGGCTGAGCTCTGGGCTGGGGGCTGGGCTAACCGTGGAGGCAGGGTGACGCAGCGAATGGGAGGAGCAGGGTGGGCCGGTGGTGAGGTCAGGCCTGAACATGACATAAGCCAGGGATGGAGGAAGTGATTATGACCAGGAAATAAGCCTGCTGAAACCACCTTTGGAGGGCTGGCAGAATATTCCTGGCATCAACTGACATTTAAAACATAGTAATAACTACATCTTAAACATCTCTGTGCCATTCACAGTGCTTATTCCTGTTTTACAGAGGAGACTGAGGCTCAAGACAGCTAATGGGACTTGCTCAGGCCACCCAGCTAAGACGTGACAAAATCCAGAACGCGCTACAGGTCTTCGTGATTCCTCAGGCCTCCCCTTCACTGTGTAGGCATCTCGATTCCTCCAAATGTGGCCACACAATTTGGAGACCACACAAAGATCACAAATGTTCTGCTCAATAGAAAATACAGAATACAGAAGAGGTGAAAGGAGAAAGGTGTTGGTGATCTTACCATTGGGTGGACCCAGAATGAACCTCCTCCCACCGTCCTGCCCCTCCACACCTTGTATTCTGGGCACCCAAGACATCATTCCCTGCTAAAATATCCCCAAATCTATTTCCAGGGCCTACATAGGCCTCTTTCCACATCTGACCTAACGACAGTAGACCTAGGGCTGAGGGGTGACCAAAGGGCAGCTTTGGGGGCGAGGGTGTGGGCAAGGCAAGTTCAGGCTGGGCTGTCCACACAGCTTCCCAGAGGCTGGATCAGGGGCAGGAAGGGAAGGGAGTAGGCTGGGATTGATGGTCTCCTTTTGCTCTCTTTTCCTGTGTCCTAAACTGGGAGGGACAGATCTGGGTGGGGGTTGCTCTAAAACTGACATACGTGCAAGAAGAAATTGTTCGAAAGGGTGGCAAATGGTAAGCTAAAGCCCCTGGGCCATCCCCACAGGTAACCCCTGTAGAGAGTTTTTTTTTTGTGAGTCTGCACAGGCCCCCAGGGAAGTCCTGGAGGCTGGCAGCATCCCGGTCTGGCCCTCAGCCCACTGTTTGCTTTGCCCAGCGCTCAGTCTCTTAGCTTTGATAAGTGCTAGAAGAGCCAGGAGAAAGGCAGGCAGAGTGCTGCGGGGTTGGGAGTGGTGTTTGACAGACAGCTCAGAGTGGGGCGCCAGGGGTGCGGTGGACAGAGGAGCTTGGGGAAAAGAGCAGGGGCATTTAAATGGAGTTTTCAGAAGCCCCGGTGGGCTCTGTGAGATATCACACCCTCCTCCATCTCTAGAGGAAACTGGCAGTAAAATCTGTGTGATGGAGACACTGGGTTCTGGCAACATGGTGGACCTGACCATATATACTCTTTATGTGTATATTTCATCATAAAGAAAATATGTTTTAAATTCACACCTTTGACAATACTATAGAGTTGAATTTGTGGTTTGGAAGGAGATGGGCTCCGGTGGGACTGACCTCGGCTCAGCAGGAGAGCAGCTGAAGGAGCCAGTACCGAGCGGGTATTGTGTCTGCCTGTCTTCCTGCCTTTCTTCCCTCCCCTTCCCTTCCCTTCCTCCCTCTCTTCCTTCCTCCCTCCTCTCTCATTCCCTCTCTTCCTCCCTACCATCTACCTATTATCTATCTATCTATCTACCTATCCATCTATCTGTTATCTATCACCTACTCACTTTTCATGCACAAAATGGATTATGCTGTTCTGTTACTAATTTTTAAATTCAATGCTATTTCTTGGACAGCTACATCAGCCCATGATGGTTATGACGTGCCTTCCAAAGCTGGCTGCATGTGTTAGGAGACATATTCTCGAAGGTTGAAGAGATGCTGTGTCCACATGTGGCTTCTGGGCTGGACAGGCTGCAGTCATCAATTCAATTTTTTTATTTTATTTTATCACATTTATTAAAGACAATCATTTATAGTTTATAAAAAAATACTGCCCTGATATACACAAAATTTTCTTGATAATGCTAATTAAAAACTAATCCCGCCCCCCATGTCCACACCAATATTCAATCTAGATTAGTTTAATCTTGAAGTTAATCCAATAAGACTGAAGACCAAATGCTTCAGGTCCTGGACAAGATAATAAATACTCGTAAGCCTTCTGGATCCTTGGATTGATTGACATCAATAAGGGAACCAATTTTTGGTGTTGTGAAACGATTTCAAGCTCCTGCCAGCCCACTTGGTCAGGAGGAGGCCACGACGCATCATCCTCTTTGGTAATTTCACTGTCATCAATTATTCTCTTCAGTTCCTCCGTCACGCTTTTATGTACATAAGCCTCTTTTCTGATCATGACATCATTCTTGTAATTGTTGTTGTTGGCATATCTTAATTTCCCGTCCAGTCGGAACTCAAACTCCAGGAACTCATGGCTGAACTTGCCCTTATGCCCCATGTAGTAACGTAGATACAAGTCACTCTCCATGGCTCGCAAAAGACAACTGAGACGGAACTTCTAAGAGAAAGCTGCACTGCCGCGGTCTGCGCCCAACACTGATGTTTCTTTTCCATTTTTTAAAAGCACGTTTGTTGGATTCTTGAAGCAACCTCTCACCCAGTCTCCTTGCCTCCCTGTGAGAGTCTACTCTTGGTGCAGCAGTCAGAGTGGTTGTGTCTCTCTCCTGCTCACAACCCTCCAGCGGTCCCATGTCACCGGGGCTCACGGGCCCTGCAGCATCGCATCATCTTCTCAGGGTTTTCACTCTAGTGTCATGTTCTCATTGAGATCTTCCCTGGTTGTCCTGTTGAAAATGGCAACCCCTTGGGCGCGGTGGCTCACGCCTGTAATCCCAGCACTTTGGGAGGCTGAGGTGGTTGGATCACGAGGTCAGAAGATCGAGACCAGCATGGCTAACATGGTGAAACCCAGTCTCTACTAAATATCCAAAAAATTAGCCGGGTATGGTGGTGGGCACCTGTTGTCCCAGTTACTTGGGAGGCTGAGGCAGGAGAATTGCGTGAACCCCAGAGGTGGAGGTTGCAGTGAACCACGATTGTGCCACTGCACTCCAGTCTGGGCGACAGAAAGAGACTCTGTCTCAAAAAAAAAAAAAAAAGAAAAAAAAAAAAGAAAGTGGCAACCCTTCTCCACCCAAGCACCCTCCCCCATGCTCCCCTGCTTTTTTCCCACCGCACTTACCTGACATAGCCTATATTGTACTTATGTGTTTGCTGTCTCCAGCTCCCCTACACTCACCCCAGAATGCCAGCTCCACAAGACAGAGATTTCTCTCTGCTGGTTTTGTTCTTTGTTTTTTAGTTTTGAGTCAGGGTTCCACTCCGTCAACCAGGCTGGAGTGCAGTGGTGTGATCATAGTTCACTCCATCCTTGAACCTCCTGGGCTCAAGCAATCCTCCCACCTCAGTCTCCCGAGTAGCTGGGACTACAGGTGTGTGCCACTGCACCTGGCTAATTTTTGTATTTGATATAGAGACAGGGTCTTGCTACGTTGCCCAAGCTGGTTTTGAACTCCTGGGCTCAAGCAATCTTCCTACCTCAGCCCCCAAAGTGCTGGGATTACAGGTGTGAGCCACGGCAGCTGGCCTGCCTGCTGTTTTTAAATCTCGGTTATCCCCAGAACCTAGAATCAGCCTGGCACATCAGGAGGGGCTCACTGGATACTGAAGTGAATTGAATCTAGAAGCTGATTTCTGCAGGCGTGCTGCCTCTTGGCTTGTTACGGAGGGAGAAGCACTTCCCATCATTAAACCATCTACCTCCGACTCTTCTTGTTCCGAGTTGGATTGCTCCCCCTTATTAGCATTCTCGCAAACTTCCCTCAAATTTCATCATATTTAGAGCAGTTACCAATTGGAATGCTCCATCTCATCGGATCCCCCGTGTAATATGGCAGAAGAAGAAATGATGACTGATGAGCTCTATCCTGTTACTCCCTGCTTAAAACTCTCCAGATGAAGGACATTATGCTGAGTGAAATAAGCCAGGCACAGAAGGATAAATTCTGTGTTCTCACTCGTAAGCGGGAACTAATAAAGTTGATTTCATAGAAGTAGAGAGTAGAATAGTGGTTACCAGAGGCTGGGGAGAAAAGGGCGTAAGGAAGGCAGTGAAGGGCTGGTTAATGAGTACAAATGGTTAGATAGAAGGAATAGGTTCTAATGTTCCATAGCATAGCAGGGAGAATGTAATTAACAATAATTTATTATTTATTTTGAAGCAGCTAGAAGAAAGGATTTTGAAAATTCCTAATACAAAGAAATAATAACCGTTTGAGATTATGGATATGCCAGTTACCCTGATTTAATCATTACATATTGTCTATGTGTATTGAAATATCACATGTGCCCCATAAATATGTATAATCATATATTAATATCAATTAAAAGTTTTAAATTAAAATATTAGAAAGATCACAAAAAATCATCTTAATAAAGTCACAAATAAATTAAAAAAAATAAAACCTCTCCAAATGGGTCACCAACTCACTTAAATGAAAACCAGGTACCTTAGCCAGGCTCAGCGGTGTGTGGCTGTAGTCCCAGCCACTTGGGAGGCCAAAGTGGGAGGATCGCTTGAGCCCAGGAGCTTGAGTCAAGCCTGGGCAACCTAGCAAGATCCTATATCCACAAAAGTTTTTTTGAAAAGGAATCTTATCGGCCGGGTGTGGTGGCTCACTCCAGCACTTCGGGAGGCCGAGGTGGACAGATCACCTGAGGTCAGGACGTCGAGACCAGCCTGGTTAACATGGTGAAACCTGTCTCTGCTGAAAATACAAAAATTAGCGAGACATGGTGGCAGGCACTTATAATCCCAGCTACTTGGGAGGCTGAGGCAGAATTGCTTGAACCCGGGAGAAGGAGGTTATAGTAAGCCGAGATTGGGCCGCTGCACCCCAGCCTGGGCAACAGTGCTCCAGGTGCGCTGGCCTCCTTCCAGGTGTGCTGTCCTCAGACTGCTGACACTTGCTGTACCTTCTACCTGGAATACTGTCTATTTTAGTTTTCGAAGTTTGCCATAACAAAATCCTACACACTGGATAGTGTGTGACAGTGAAACAACAAACGTTTACTCCTCATAGTTCTGGAGGCTAGAAGTCCAAGACCAAGATCCCAGCAGGTTTGGTCTCTCCCTGGTTTGCAGATAACCATCTTCACACTGTGTCCTCTAAGGGTCTTTCCTTTGTGCTCACACATCCTTGGTGTCTGTCCTCATCTCCTCTTCTTATGAGGACACAAGTCATATTGGATTCGGGCCCACTGCAATGCCCCATTCTAACTTAACTACCTCTTAAAAGGCCTTATCTCCAAATACAGTCACATACTGAAGTACTGGGAGTTATGGCTTCCACATATGAATTTTTCAGGGGGTAAGAATTCAGTCTATAACACCGTCCCAACTCTTCAAAAGTCTGTTTCTAGCTGGGCATGGTGGCGCACCTGTAATCCCAACACTTTGGGAGGTCCGGGGGGGAGGAACACTTGAGCCCAGGAGTTCAAGACTAGCTTGGGCAACAAAGTGAGACCCAGTGTCTACAGAAAACAAACAAACAAAAAACCAAAATGAAAGTCTGATTTCTTCCTCCACAGGATCTAGATATTAGCCTCAGGTGACATTGCTTCCTGGAAGCCTTCCCTGCTTACCTCTATACCATAAGGCCCTGCTGATTTTCTTCCCTTACGTACAATCTATTTTTACTACGTTTACCTATGGGCCTACTTGTTTATTATCTGTTTCCCCTAGTGGTATGCTGGCAGATGTTTAACAATCAGCTTTTGAGTGCAGGATGATTGTGGGTAGTGAGTAAGGCTGCCTTATAGCGTCTGCCAATTTCTGAGGTGTAAACATACCCACTGTGGCCAATTTCAAGCTACCAACATGGCATCACATGACTGTCCAAATTCCTGAAAATCTAAAACACCTGTTCTTGTGAGCAGGTGCAACCTGGCTCCAACTCCCCCTCTAGAAGGTAGACCCCACTGAGGGCAGGGGTCTGGCTCTCTTTGTAGTCAAGTTTCTAAAGTCTAGAACAGTTCCTAGGACAGAAATATGGCTCAACAACTTGAATTCACTCTCAAATGAGTAAGCCAAAAAAATTTTTTTTTTGAGTCAGAGGTTCGCTCTGTCACCCAGGCTGGAGTGCAGAGGCACTATCTCGGCTCACTGCAACCTCCACCTCCCAGGTTCAAGCAATTTTCCTGCTTCAGCCTCCTGAGTAACGGGGACTACCGGAGCATGCCACCACACCTGGCTAATTTTTTGTATTTTAATAGAGACAGGGTTTCACCATGTTGCCCAGGCTAGTCTCGAACTCCCGAGCTCAGGCAATCCACCCTCCTCGGCCTCCCAAAGTGCTGGGATGACAGGTGTGAGCCACTGCACCCAGTCAAGTAAGTTAAATCTTTAATCCCACTCTGAAGACCTTCCATGAGTTTGCCCTTTTGGCCACCCACATCTCTTTGCTGGTCCTTTGGCTGCCGGGCCCCTTTATCCCCCAGATGCTGTGATACACCCCTGGCTGTGTCCAGGCTCCCCAAAGGCCACATGTCCTTTCATTCCTGTCTGCCCAGACAGCCCTGAACCTGGATGACTTCTACTGGCCTTCCAGATGTAGCCAATTGCAGGCAATGTTTTTCTCAGTCCTGCGAAGTGACATGACCCCTGGGCTCACCAATCCCCTGCTGCCGTCTTCTCTCTGACCCCTGATCACAGTGGCTGCTTCTTCCTCTGCCTCCCTTGGGGCTCCTAACCCAAGTTCCTGGCACACAGCAGGGCTCATGTGAGTGAGTGAAGGCATGGCAGAATACCAGTTATGGGGCAGGGGTAGAGTTGGTGGGGTGGGGAGGACTCACCTACAGCACAATTTGATCAAAGGCGACACTTGCCCTGAAAGAATGAAGAAATTCTCCCTACGGTTGAAAGTATGAAGAAACTGATGAGCAATTAAATGCCTGAGCCCAGAGTAATGATGATTAAGGAATGTTGGAAAAAGGATGATTACAAGGCTCTGACAGCATTTGAAAGCTCTAAGTCCCAGTGAGTTCAGGAAAGTGCTTTGGGTGGGTGGGGCCTGACTATTATCAGAGGATGCCAGGCTTCTTGTTCCTGACCCGTTAGGTCACTGAGAGCTAAGAGCAAGGTGAGGTGTCACTATTTGTACCCCACCTTAGCTCACTGCCTTTTTTCTTTTTTTGAGACAGAGTCTTGCTCTGTCGTCCAGGCTGGAGTGTATTGGTACGATCTCGGCTCACTGCAACCTCTGCCTCCCGGGATCAAGCGATTCTCCCGCCTCCAAGTGATTCTCCTGCCTCAGCCTCCCGAGTATCTGGGATTAGAGGTGCATGCCACCATGTCCAGCTTATGTTTTAAAAAATTTTATTGTTAGTAGACATGCGGTTTCACCATATTGATCAAGCTGGCTTCAAACTCCTGACCTCAAGGGATCTGCCCACCTCGACCTCCCAAAGGGCTGGGATTGCCAGGTGTGAGCCACCGTGCCTGGCCCTCACTGCCTTTTGAGAAGCAGTTTGACCTGAAGGATGAGAAGGACCTTGGGAAGATCTGGGGACGGGGGTTCTCGCTGGTGGGTTCCTAAGGCAGGGCAGTGTTCTGTAAAATGGGATAATAATAAGGACTGCCTCCCACAGTGACAGAGAGGGTGAAATGAGATATCACCAGCACAGTGCTTGGGACAGAGCTTTGCTTCTGGGAGACACTCACTAAAGGTAGGAGGACAGTGTTCACATCCATCTGTCCACCAGAATGCCACCTTCCTGAGGCAGGGTCTCTGATCTGTCCCAGCTATATTTCCAGAGTCTAGAAACAGTGACTGGCACCCAGTTGGCCCTCAATACATGCTTGTTGAAGGCACAAGTGAGCCGATTACATAACCAGCTTCTGGTAACAGACCCAGGGAGAGAGCTCCAGCGCCCCGGCACTTGGTTCCCATGTCTTAGTGCCGCAATCCATTACTTCCCCGCTCGCCCTGCGCAGCCCCGGCAGGCAGTGACCGCACAGAGCTGATGACTCGACCTGGTACTTCTCTAAATGCTGCCTGGCGCTGGCGGAATCTCCAGGGCCCAGCTCATCAGGGTGAGCTGATGACTTGGGGGCCAGTGCGGCCCGCTTTCCCGTTAGCCGCGCCTGGGTCAGAGGGCTGGCCCAACCTTTGGGTTCTGTCTGCGGAAGGGAACAGAACGTCCAGCCCTGGGCAGGAGGGACATTGCACAGGCCCCTGGGAAGCAGGAAACTAGCCCACTTCACAGCTTCCCTTTGTTTGGAGCTCACTTCTCTCCTCCCTCTGACCCTGAGGCTGCCCTCCTCCTGGAAGATGATGGGGCTGTCCCTAGGACTGTGGGCTTAGAGCTGGGGGCAAATCCATGGACGATCTAACAGAACCAATGTGCTGGACCCATGCTCAGTCACTCAATTGAGTACTAACTCTGTCTGGTAATATGCTAAATGAAAATTTCACTTATTCTAAATAGACACCAGCTGTTTCCCGAATACTCTGTTCTTTGATGCCGCTGGGCATTCACAGGGGTCATTCTTATTTAAAATACCTTTCCTGGTAAATATTCATCCTTCAGCACCCAGCTCCTCTATCACCTCCTCTCAAAAGCTTTCCCCAGCTCATGCAAGACAGTAAAACCACTGTCTCTCCTGGGTACCCCCGACATTTGGGTTTGCATGTCTGTCTCACACTGTGCTATGGCATTTCCAAAGCCCAGGCTGGGCCCTATTCTCCTCCTGAGCCTGGGGGTCCTCCACGCCCAGCACACAGCAGGGGCACTGCAGGTGTTCACTTCTCCCCTCTCAGTCCCTGGGTACTTCCTCTCCATCTCTCGTAAGTCCCTCATCTCTTTGTCCGTATGTCACATTTTTGTTTTCATTCTAAAAACAGTGCTCATCATGTTAAAGTTATTTGTAAATGTGAGTAGCATGACACAAATGAATTGATGACCTCCTGGCAGGACATCAGACCGAAGGTGTTCAATTATTTGCCTGTAGAATCCATGGGCACTCCGAGCAAGAGATCGTCAGAATCGGTAGAGAAGGAGAGGATGAGACCAGGACCAGGAGGAGAACAGGAGAAGGTGCTGGAACTAATATTTTCTGTCCCTGTGTGTGGCAGGCGTGTTGCGCTTATTCCTCACCGTAATCCTACGAAGTGGGTATGATGATCCCCCTTCTTACGGATGGAAAATGAAGGCACAGAGAGGTGAGGTGACTTGCCCAAGGTCACACAGCAGGTGAGTGGCAGAGCTAGGGTTCGAACCCATCTACCAAGCTCCAGCAGTTGGACAGGGAAGGTGGAGTGTCCCTGTCGCAGGACCGGAGAAGCCAGGAGAGACTGCAAGACACTGTAGGGAGAATGAACATGTCAGACCCACATCCCGGGCTGCACTGTCCCTGCCTTCCAGATGTTCTCTGTCATGGCTCCCCAGATAGATGCCGCCTGGCCTGTAGATCCACCCGACTCCCCCAACACACTTAACCACTTTCCCTGGAGACTGCTTGGCTTTTCAAGGAGCTTGTCATATTGACCCCGTCCTAAACACTTCCCTTTCACTCCCCGGACCAGGGTTTGGGTTACCTTAACCCCTCAGGATTGCACAACTCCCACTGAATGCTTCAGGAACCCACAACTTCTCAATAATGCTGAACTGGGCGAAATTTCCCAGTAACCACCTCCTCCGCCTGACTAATGCTTCTCAGCTTGGCAATGCAATGTCCTATTTTTAAGGAACCCAGTCATTTGGTTTAGATTCTTTATTTGTTTTATTTTAATGACCTTCTGAATCATTCATTTTTCTACTTTTGAACTGATTCACTCTTCGCCACTTCCTTGTATAGAAATCCAACCCCTCCTTTAGGACTCAGTACCAACACCCACCTTCTCCCGAAAATTATCCTCATACCACCCTCTCTCCAGGAAGAAGTATTCCCTCCCTCCTCCGTTTCTCTGCCATTCATCTGGTATTTATTATATTGTCATGATCATTAGCATAATGATAATATTAATAATAATGATGATGATATGCCAGCTACTTGGGTCATTGCTTTTCGTTTTTATCATGACCCTAGGAAGAAAGCGATTATTATTCCATTTCACAGAAAATGCAACTAAGCCTCAGGGAGTTTATACCTTTTGCTCAAGGTCATACAAAGAAAGCAACGTAGCTGAGGTGCTAGCCAGCCGAGCCCGCTCTGAAGCGAGTGTCTTCAAAGGCAGCTGTTTGCATGGGGTGCTGGCACTGTGCTTGGCTCTTGCTGTGATTATGGTTTTGATGTCTGTCACCCCCCACCGCTGGAGGCTATGAGCTCCACGAAGTGTTCTGTTTCCTGTTGCACTGTGTGTAATCAATATCTGGGAGCAAATAGCTGATGTTCCGTAGACATCGACCAATGGCTGGAGGACTTCCTGTCCTTTGTATGGTGCTAGCAGCTTCAAGGCTTACACGGTTTTGTATTTTTTACAACATCAAATGCTTGGAAGCAATCTTGATCAATGCTCATTGAATGAAGGAAGTTAGGGTCAGGCATGGACTTGGGGGCTCCCAGTGGGCTTATTTTCTAGCTGAAAATATTCGATAGGAAATTTTCTAGAATGATCTGTATAGCTCAGGATGAATACTGTCCAGATAAGGCTTCCTCATCACTTTTTTCAAGTTAAAATAAAAAAATTTTATAGACTAAGGTTTCAACGGAGCTTATGCAACACAAAAGAGTGAATCAGTGCAAAAGTAGAAAAATGAATGATTCAGAAGGTCATTGAAATGAAACACAAAAAATTGTTTATGGGTGTCTACTGGGGGCCAGGCCCTGCAGTCAAAGACCAGTGCTGGAGACGGCCATGTGAGCAGCCAGCTAGGAGAGGGGTTTTGGGTGTCCACCCTCCCTCTCATTTCTTCCGGGAGACAAGCTCCCAAGTGCCTTGAGAATAGGCAGAGTTGGAACCTCAGAAACAGGGAGAGAGAGGGGACAATAGCCCTGTCTGGCAAAGAAGACTAAGCAGCAAAGATCTTAACCTCCCAAACCGCCCAACAGCCCCAGAAAGGGAATGCTAGCAGCAGTGTGAGACCCGGAGGCTGGCTCATCTCTCGTGGGGCATGAAGAAGGCGAGCCTTTGGCCACAAAGGAGCCACAGAAGAACGGGATGAGGCAGATGTCTATGTAACATCAGCTGTTTGTTCCCAGGTCTAGGAAGGATAATAAAAATGAGAGGCCAGTTGGAGGTGGCACATGGGGACAAAGTGGTCCCCTTATCACTCAGTCTCATGCTTTTCTCCTCAAATTCTGTCTCGTCTGTCATCCACATTGCCAGCCCTGCTTTCTTTCTGTCTTTTCCTGATCATCCTGTGACCACCCTTTCACTTGTAACCTCAGAGGGATACTTTGTTTCTGGTAGGGCTTCTGTTACCAGCAGCTCATTGGCTTTTTGGTTTGGGGGCCCAAATCGCAAGCTTCACCTTTTGGCAGGAGCGATCTCTCAAAGAAGCGGAGAGCCCAGTGGTTCAACCTGGCCTCTTGGAGCCAAGCTTCCTGGGCTGGAGGGTCACCTGACAATCTGCTGACATCTGCAGGGTGACGATCTTTGTTTTTGTTTGTTTCAGGGGTAGAAACAACTAGTGTATTGATTTGGGGAGGAGAGAAGGAGTGGAGATGGGAAACGGGGAGGCCAGGGTTCTTCAGTGTTCACCAAAACCACAGCCACACCCTCCACCCCCCTCTTGCCTTCCTCCTCCATGGTGGGTGCCAGCAGGCTCTCACCCTTTCCAGTGACCTCTCTCCCTCCTCCTAGCACCCCACTTGAAATTCCTTTCCTGTTCCCACCCTAAGAACAAGGGAGAGCATCCGCCTTTGGCAGGCCACTTGACAAGAACATTCAATTGGCATGCAAGGCACCCCACAATTGGGGTAACCAATTGGCCCTCTTTAACTCAAGAGCATCTTAACTGCTGGATTTGGCCAGAAGGGCGGGGATCCCTGCCCTGCTTCTTCTTGTGTGCAAGGATGAGACTCAGAGATGATGTTGGAGAAGTAATAGTAATAGTAATAGTAATAGTAATAGTAATAGTAATAGTAGTAACAGTACTAGCAGTAAACACTATTTGGAGTTGACTATGGGCCCAGCACTGTGCCATGGCCTTACCCATTTCACCTTGTTTCCATTTTTCCGTATTGGGATTAAGAGCATGGAAGCTGAAACCAGACAGCCTGAGTGTGAATCTCACCTGTGCCACTGACTGGTTCGGGCAAGTTACTTTACCTCTCTCGGCTCCAGTTTCCTCACCTATAAAATGGGGCAAATAGGTTGGCTGCAGTGGCTCATGCTTGTAATCCCAGCACTTTGGGAGGCCAAGGTGGGCGGATCACCTGAGGTCAGGGGTTCAAGACCAGCCTGGCCAACATGATGAAACCCCATCTCTACTAAAAATACAAAAAAATTAACCGGGCATGGTGGCGCATGCCTGTAGTCCCAACTACTTGGGAGGCTGAGGCAGGAGAATCGCTTGGACCCCAGAGGCAAAGGTTGCAGTGACCTGAGATTGCACCACTGTATTCCAGGCTGGGGACCAATAATAACACCTGATAATAGATTCTTTACACACAGTAAATGGCATATAAATTTTACTGTTCCATTTCAAAAACTCTAATACCAGCTTCCTCTTTCCCCCGGCTTATGAAAGGTGAATATATAAAAGAGAAAGCTGATAGAGGGAGTCGTTCATTTTTCAGACCTTCAGACAAAAGGGAAGGGACTTTTGCAAGAACGAAGACATTGGAGTTGATCATTGTGGTTTGCATTTCCAAATGGGGAAACAGAGGCTCAGAGAGGGTGAGTTAGTTACCTGAAATCACACAGCCAACAAGCAGCAGAGGAGGATTTGAACTCGGACCTATCTGACATCACATCCTTGATTCTGACACTGTACAGCCAGTGCTGGTGGTCATGGAAAGATCGGGCTCCTGGCCCAACATTGAAAATGGAAATATGAGTCACCGGCCATCCCTAGGGAAAGCTGGGGAGTGAGAAGAGCTCAACTATGGGGCAGAATGTTCCGCCAGATGCTGGGGAGTGGCTGCCAGCACCACTCAGTCTCCTTCATGCCGAGGAAAGGGAGGAGGAGAGAGCATGGAGGAACAGGGTTTGCAAGCCAGCGGAGCGCAGCCTGGAATGGGGCCATGACTTGGTGGATGACGTCAGGCTCACACATCTGGCCTCTGGAATGCTGAGGCCCTGGCGGATGGGCTCGAGCTTCTGCTTCTCTTTGCAGCAGGTTCCTCCTCTGAAATAACCCAGGCCGCTTTGTTGAGAAAAACCTCCGGCTTTCTAGACTCTCCTAGACCAACCCAGATGGCGATGTGTGAAATGGGCCTTCAGTGCCTGTGGATGAACAGTAGGTCTCTGTAGCTAAAACATCAAAAGAAGAAAGGTTCAGGATCAGCCAGCTCTGGGATGGATTCCTGGCTGTGTGAGCCAGGCCAGTACCTCGGTTTTTTCTTTCTTTTTTTCTTGGAGTTTTGCCCTTTTCACCTAGGCTGGAGTGCAATGGTGCGGTCTCAGCTCACTGCAACCCCTGCCTCTCGGGTTCAAGCAATTCTCCCAAGTAGCTGGGATGACAGGCGCCTGCCACCACGCCTGACTAATTTTGTATTTTTGGTAGAGACGAGGTTTCACCATGTTGGCCAGGCTGGTCTCAAACTCCTGACTGTAGGTCATCTGCCCACCTCAGCCTCCCAAAGTGCTGGGATTACAGGTGTGAGCTACCTCGCCCAGCCACCTTGGTGTTCTTGTCTGTGAACTGAGGCTCCTCTTCCTCTGATGCAAGGTCTAGAGAAGAAATGGCACGTAGAACACCTGGCACCCGCTGGTCATGCCGTCAGTGCTTGCTGGCTACCTGTCTGAACCCATGGGCAAATGAGTGGATGAGTTGCATGGTGTCCCAAAGCACGAGCGTGCTTAGCTAGGGGCTGCCACCTTGCTGACTGGTCTTGTTTGAGGCATTGTCCCTGACCTGACTCTTCTGGTCCCAGTTTCCACTTTGCTCCAAAGAGAACGAGGACCTGTCTGGCCTCCTGAGAGAGGAGAAGCCCAGCCTTTCTGCTCTTGCTAGTGCCCACTGACGGGGCCTCACCTAAGATTTGCTGCTTGCAGTGGTTCTACCCAGGAAAGTTTGGGACTGGCCAGTGTGACTTAATGAGATCAGTGATTCATTTTGGTCACAAAAGGAATGAAAACCCAGGTCTTCCCAAGGCCCCTCTGCCTTAGTTGGCCGGGTCTCTCCGTCAGGGAATGAGTCACCATCCTTCACACGGGTGCTCTTCATTTTCACTTTGCCTGGGCCCTCAGAAGGCAAACAGCGGCTTCCTCTTTTCTTTGCTCTTGAGGGTAAAAGGTGAGTGTAAGAGAGGCCTGAAAAGAGCAAGCAAGCCAGCCTTTCATGGCTGCCACTGGAAGGAAAAGACTTCTCAGTGAGGGACCTTCGAACCGCAGCATCTCTGATGTGACCTCTCCCTCTGCCTGGCTGAAGGCAGGGCCTGCAGCCTAAAGCCCAAATTCCTTACCCAAAAGTGGAAAAACAGCCCACCCTCTCCAGTCTGCTGGAATTTTAAAAAGTGTCCTTGATAATATGATTTGCCTGGGGTACCAGACAATGATTCCCTGCTTGGATACACCATTCGACCTCAATTTCCTTGTCTACAAAATGAAGATCCTCATCTCAAGCCGGCAAATTGTCCCAGGCCGCAGAGAAGATAACGCAGGTGCTGCACAGAGCAGGTGGCCCAGGTGGGATGAATCGCCTGCCTGAGCAGCAGTGGAGAGGGTATGACCTTCTGTGATCTGTGCTGCTCTTCCCTAGTTAGGGCTCAAGTTTATCTGGGGGTCAGACCTCTGGCCAAAGGCTAGACCCTTAGTTACCTGGAGTCCACTGTAGGCCCAGAGTAACTGAACACGAATTCTGAGGAGGAGCTGAGCGTCACAAAGCCCAGGCACATTTCTCTGAAGTCTCAGCACAGACTATCAGGATCAAAGAAGACAGACAGTCAAGGCCAAATGTCCTCAGAGGTCAGCATCTCAAACAGTGGGATGTGGGCTGAGTCACTGCCCCTCTCTGGGCAGCGGGTTTTGATTTTTCTTTAATTAGTAAATGGGAGATGAAAATTCCTCCCTCACAGAGAGGCAGGGACTTGGGCATGGCTTGGTGATTACGTCCAAATTGGCAGAATGAGGGCATCTCACCATGTGGAACCTTTGTTGCTCCTCCTTATGGCAGGGATGATAATTCCTCCCCAGAAGGGAGCTGTAATGATTAAATGAGATGCTCCTGCCTCATGCTCATGGCTGGTGGATCCAAGCATGCAGTAACGGACAGCTACCATGAAACAAACCACCAAGTTCAGTGTCTGGCATATAGCAGGTGTTCAGTAAATGCTCACTACTGTGAGGATAACGATGCTATTAACAGAAGAACAAAAATAGAATCACGGAGTCTCCACCATCAAAGAGCCAGTGGAGATCACAATCTTATTTTAGATCATCTCCTACCTTACCACGGAGAATGTGGAGGACCCAAGGGGAGACACGCCCCGCCAGAGGCTGCCGCAAACAACAGGCTGAGCCAGGATGGAAGCCCTGCTCCGCCGCCCAGGGAGCTTGGCTAACCCCACTTCACCCAGCAGACTGGGGCCATCTAGAGTAAGGATGCTCTAAGGTGGGCCCTAGTGCCCCCACCCCCGGGATTGCTGTGTGGCAGCCCAGGGCAGGAATGAAGGCATTTCAGGCAGACTGGAGTCATCTGGAAAGATCGGAGGAAATTAACAGCATGGCTTATGCCTATAATCCCCGTACTTTGGGAGCCCGAGGTGGGAGGATTGCTTGAGCCCAGAAGTTTAAGGATGGAGTGAACTAGGATTGCCACTGCACCTCAGCCTTGGTGACAAGAGCAAGGCCCTGTCTAATACATACATACATACATACATACAAATTTAAAAACCAGCAGCAGCAGGGAAGAGCTGACTCTGCCCCAGTGAGTCGAGGAGACAGCTCCTCTTTGGAAGCAGTGCAGCTCTCTGGGACCCCACATGCATATATAGGCAGGTGCATGGCTCAGAGACAACGACGGTGGAGGGCAACAATGGCCACCATTGGGTGAGTGCTGACTGTACCCCGGGCTGTGCCAAGTGGTTACATCTCATTAATCTTCATGGCAACCCTAGGGGGTGAGCACTCCAGAATCCAGCAAACTGAAGCACAGAGAGGCTAAGGCACTTTCCCAAGGCCCCACAGCTGGTCCCTGGTAGAGCTGGGATTGAAACCTAGACAGTGTGGCCCAAAGCCTGCAACCCTCCACACCAGCCTGCTACCCTAATGAATCATGCCTGTGTCACCCCTCTCACTGATTGACATGGTTTTCACCCCTGTGACCTCATGGTTTTCTGGTGGGCAGCCCTGCGAGGCTCCAAGTGTCCTATCCCTGGGCCCAGCACCAAGTAGGGTCTCACTTATGCAGCAGGTGTTTCCAGGCCTGGCCGCACACCACGGCCTGAGGCAGGGAAGATCAGCTTGGTCCTGATGATCAAAGGGCAGAAATCGACCTGTCCACAGTCTCTCCTCCCTTGGGCACTGGAGGTGGGCAGGGTGGCCTCAATTGGAGCATCCAGCCAGGTGAGGGGCATGGTTGGGGTCAAGAACCAGGCATCCTGGTCCCTGCCACATGCCTGCTGGACACCTTGGCCAGGTCCTGCCCCTCACTGGGACTTGCTTTTCCCTATCAGAATAAGAAGCTGGGTGTGGTTGGGGTGGCCCTGGCAGGTCCTTTAAGCTGGCCAAGGCAGTGGGGCTAGGACCTGCCTGAGGCCCCTGACCTGGCTGCCATTAGCCTTGGGCTCTGGGTCTGAGAATCCAGCTGGCAGCCTTTAGCGGGTCCTTCTGGTCCAGGGCAGGCAGCCTGCTCCCAGGCTGGCCCCACCCGAGTCTCAGGCTGTGTCTCAGATCCTTGGTTGGCCCCATCACATGCTGGCTCACAAGGTGACATCAAATGTCCCTGTGAGTCACTCCTCTGATCTGAGGCCCTCACACCTTCATCCTGACCTAGGAAAAGTCTCCTGTCTATGAACTCGGGAAGTTCAATAGCAGCATAACATATCCAAAGACACTGGGTCTCCTCTTCGAAGTCTGTTTGCAGACAGTTTCCCATTTCCAGTGAATAATGGCAGGTACTATTTATCAAGCGTTGCAGGAGTAAGGGGATTTTATATGCATCTCTTACCCTCGAATCCTCACAATCCCCTTTGTGATACTATAATCATGATTGTATTTTACAGACGAGGAGATGGAGGTTCCAAGAGGCAGAAGCAATCATGCAGTGACAGAGTGGGGAAACGACAGAGCTGGGACATGAGAGTGGGAGCGGGTAGGGGAGTCCTCATTCCAGAGCCCAGGGAATTGCCTTCCCTATGTCTGCGCCATTACTCTCTTGCCATTCAGAGTACCCACTCTGCACCAGACATCCTGCTAGGTGCTGGGATGCACCGTGAACGGGCCAGGCCTGGCCTCTGTGTGAGCCACAGTCTACCAGAAGCCCCTGAAGTGCTGAGAATACTCATCAGAGGCCAAATGAAAGACTTCCTTTTGCCTCCACTCACCTACTCCCAGCCCTACCACCTGCCACCTATGTGACCTTGGACAATTACCTTCCCTCTCTGCTTTAGTCCCGTGACAATAAAATGGCAGAAATATTAATGTCTACCTCATCGGGTGATTGGAAAGAATGAATAGGAAATGCATGTCAATCAGTAATGCCAGTGCCTGGCCTGGAGAAGGTGCTTGGTGCCCTGTCAAGGTCTGTCTTTTTTCCATCTGCAAGCACGCTCTGCCAGGCTATTGTCATTGCCAACTCCATTTGACAGCTGAAGAGACTGAGGCTCTGAGCTGCGAAGTGGCTCATCTAAGGCATAGGTTAAGAAGTGAAGCTGAAACAGAGCCCTCCAGAGACCCGGATGCATGCTCTCTTTCCCTGGAACCCGTGGGCACCTGTATACCTGCGATCCTTCCCCTTTGGGTTCTGAGTTGCCTCGAAAGGGGTGGGAGGTGAGGGGTTAAGAAGGCTGCTTGGCACTGCAGCAGACATCTCAGGAAGTACTGGGCTGAGAGAGCTTCTAAGAAAGAGGGAGGCAGAAAAGAACACACTCATCCTGGCCTCAGTGGGCAGAGGTCAGTCCGGCTCCCAGCCCAGAGGCTTGAGGGGCTCCCCCGGACTCCAGCCCAGCTGGGCTTAGCCTACAAAGGAAGTAGTTGATGCCCCATTGTGGACCTGCTCCTTCCAGATCCTTCCCAGGCCTTCATCTCCTCACCTTCCTGGGTAGATGCTCAAGGCTGAGGCGTGGGGCGAGATGAGCTGGGCTGGGAAGAAAGCCCTCAGCCCCTCCGCCATTCGGGTGCTCCGACAGCACTGTGAGGCCTGCACTTTGGGGTCAGGGGACTTGGCTCTGCCTCTTTTGCAGAGAGGGCCCTGGTCATGTGACCAAATGGCTCTGAGCCCCAGGGTTCTTGTCTGTAAACGGGGGAAAAATAGTATTACTGTCCTGGGATCAGGGGAGGCCTACATTTCTCTAAGTTTCTGGCCAGGTAAGTGCTGTGCTTCTGGGTTGGGGAAACAGTTGCTGGGACCCTGCTCCAGCAGGCTTAGGACCGGAGTGGGGATTTCCCAGTGCTTTCCATGCTTCGGTTTCCTGGAGGTCTTCCTTAGGCTGTAGAGCTACCTGGGCTTCTGCTCTGTGTCTAGCCTGGAGAGCCCCAGGCAGAGACCTGGGGATGGTATGGAGGGGAGCCGAGACTCAGGATGCTGTGGGGTCCAGAAATTCAGGGGCTGATGTAGCTTAGGACCAGCACAGAGGGACCCTGAGCTTGGCCTTGGTGTCTCTATCAGCAGTCCAAGGACCCTGATCTGGCCCCCACAGAGTGTCACATGGTTTTTACCATAGATAAAGCAGCCCTTGGAGCATTTTCATACCCCTCTGTCTGGAGTTTGCTCTGAAACACCCAGAGGCAGGAGGACCTGGTGGCTGTGTCAGCGTGAGGTCACTAGGATGATTTGTCCCCATGACCTTGACCTAATGGAGTTCTAAGGTCAGCTGGCTCAGGAACCCAAGACCACCCCCCAACTTCCACCAGCACCATCAGCCCCCAGGGCCTCCCCAGCTTCTCTGTTACCACAACCCACTGTGGGATCCAGGCTGCTGAACTTAGGGACTTCTGAAGGGGTTTTGGAGGGCTCAGCAGCTCAGCCCTGTGGGCTTCAGCTCACAGCTTCAGCCCCCACTGAGGCATTTCCTTTCCGTGGCTATTTATGGGTGTTTCCTGTTCCTTGAATAGGTAAAGAAAAAGGAAGCAAAAGCAGCTGACCTTTGGGTCCTTGAACCAGCTGGCAAATCTTCCCCATTATTATTGATTTACCAAAGCATACAAGCTTGGAGTAAAGAAGGGCAAAGCTAGAGAGCAAATGCCTGGACGAGGGCAGTCTAACAGCAGGAGGGAAGCCGCGCTGGGGGCCTCAACCCTCCAGTGAGCGTGTGCAGAGCACCCACGATTTGCTAATCACCGTGCACATTCCTTGACTTGCTGTTTTCTTTCCATAACATACGCTGGGCATGAAAGACCCTTTAAGTCAGTAGTTTGTGACCCTGAGGTTGTACACTGGGACTCTTGTGAAGATGTTTAAAGTTCCCAGGCCCAGGCCTCTCCCAGGTGGGTGACATCAGAAGTTCCGGAGTGGGCCCAGGCAGCAGGAATCATGGAAGGTCCTGGGTGAGGAGCCCGGGCTGGAGTATCCTCCACGTGGTGCGTGGGGTGAAAACTAATGTGTCCCTGAGTCTGCGTCTGCATCTCGCAGTGCCGCTTTCTGCCTGGGAAAATGGTAGGGGAAGTCAAGGAAATATCCCTTTATTTTAATCATAATGCCATATTCTCTCTCTTTTTCCTTGGGAAGATTGTGACAGCCTGTCTTAGGAAGAGCTTCCCCGGGTTATTCCTGAGTAGGTTAGCCCTGGTGTCACCTCTTCTGTTCATTTCTACAGGAAGAATTTCATCAACACTTAGTTCATTCTGGAATTTGTTATTTTGACAATTTGGCAGTTCAGTTAACTGATGTATTATGTGTGTTTACATGTGTGTCTCTGTGTGTATGAATGTGTGTGTGTGTGTCTGTGTATGTCTGTCTCTGTGTGTCTGTGTCTTTCTGTGTGTCTGTGTAACTGTATGTCTCTTTGTATGTATCTCTGTATGTCTCTGTGTCTCTAGATGTCTCTCTGTGTGTCTCTGTGTCTCTAGACATCTCTGTGTATCCATGTCTCTGTGTCTGCATCTGTGTGTATGTCTGTGTATGTTTGTGTGTGTCTGTGTGTGTCTCTGTGTCTATGTCTGTGTCTCTGTATGTGTGTGTGTATCTGTGTGTGTCTGTTTCTTCGTGTGCCACCTACATGACTCATGTAGAAGGTGTCACTGCTACTTCCCACCCCTTAGGTAAGAAACAGATTTAGAGGTCAAGGGTGCACTGTCACCACGTACTCTCTGCCCTTTACTGCCCGGCACCCTTGCCCTCCAGGAGCTGACCACCTGCCTCTGGACTTCCCACTCGCTTAGCCCGGCTCCCCACGGTCCTCTAGACAAATGTCTCTATGCGTCTGTGTGTCTCTATGGCTGTGACGTTGAGCAGGCGCTTTACCTCTCTGGGCCTGCATGTATTGGGGGATAGAATAGGGCTCATGCCATAAGTGGTGGGCTTGGTGCTTGCTGTGTGTCACTGTGCTGAGGACTTCCCTGTCAACGCAGCTCCTCCTCACACTCCCAATTGAAGTGCGTCCTACTGCCCCAGCACCATCCCCGCCCATCCTGTCCTTGCTCTGCCCACTGCATCCAGGGCTCCTGCTTGCCTCAGGGGAGAAGCCCCCCATCTTTCCGATGGCCTGAGAGGCCCTGCAGAGTCTGGTCCCCTACCTCTCTTCCTCTCTCCCCCTCCCACCCCTCTCTCACGCTGTCCCCCCCCCACACTGTCCCCCTACAGTGGCGTCCTCTCTCTCCCTCCCTCTCTTCAGTCATTCTTCCTGTCTCTCTGCTTTCATATAACATGTTTTTATCATCCAGATACATCAGCTTCTCCAACCAAAGTTTTCATTTACCTATATTTATTCTCTTTCTATTCTCTGCCAACCTTTTTTGGGAAAGTAGGTTGTCTGCTCACTTTGTTCATGTTAAGTGGGCTTTTTTTCCTTTTGCCCTGTGTCCTCCTATATCTAGGATAAAAAGCGCATTAGGTTAAATATATTGTACTTTGGCCATGCTAATTTTTCTTTTTTATTATTCTCACACGAATATAAATTACAATCAAAGACTTCCTTGATGAAATAAAATTCAGAAGTGGTATTCTCTTTCTGCTTGGCTCTGGCTTTCCAAATCACACTTATTAACTTTGTAAGCCTTTTATTAAGTCCCATTTGTCCTCAGAAGTTTATACTGGAGAGCTGACTATATAAATGAGTATAAACCAGTACCCATCCTATGTGGCGGGGAGGTGGGGGTGGTGTCTACAGTGCTACCCTACACAGCAAGGGCTCCATGACAAAAGGAGCCTATCACAGCCAGAGGCCTTCTTGGTCAGGTGTCCAACACTGAATTCTTGAACTTGAACCCTGAACTCTGGACCCTGTAGTTCTCTGGCCAGAGCTTGTGCTGAGAACAACGTAAACAACGTGCTGAGATTGTTTAAAGTCACAGGGGAAATGGTGGAAGATTCACCCTTGCTACTGCTAGAAAGAGGCATTTATAGATTCTCTTTTCTTTCATTCATTTTTTTTTTTTTAAGAGGGTCTTGCTCTGTCGCCCAGGCTGGAGTGCAGTGGCACAATCTTGCTTACAGCATCCTTGACCTCCTGGGCTCAAGCAATCCTCTCACATCAGACTCCTGAGTAGCTGGGACTAGAGGCATGTGTTGCCACATTCAGTTAATTTTTGTGTTTTTTTGTAGAGACGAAGTTTTGCCATGTCGCCCAGGTTGGTCTCGAAATCCTGGACTTAAGCGATCAACCCACCTCAGCCTCCTAAAGTACTGTGATTACAGGCATGGCCACAGCGCCTGGCATTTTTTTTTTTCCTTACGTTTCCAGTTTAACTTCATACTGTATATTGTGTGGGTCTTTATTCCTGAATCATGGTTAAGCTCTTTAGGCTTAATATATGGGCCTCAAAATTATTGGGCAGTTACATTACTTGTCTACCTCCTTGTTCTTTATTTTAGTAATCAGTTATTGTGTTAGGCAATTCCTGCATTGCTGTAAAGAAATATCTGAGACTGGGAACTTTATAAGAAAAGAGGTTTAATTGGCTAATGGTTATGCAGGCTATACAGGAGGTATGACATCAGCATCTGTTTCTGAGGAGGTCTCAGGAAGCTTCTAATCATGGCAGAAGGCGAGAGGGAGCAGGTACATCACATGGTGAAAGCAGGAGCAAGATACACAGGGCGCGGGGTGCCATATACTTTTATTTTTTTGAGATGGAGTCTTATTCTGTCTACCAGGCTGGAGTGTGGTGGCACGATCTCGCCTTGCTGCAGCCTTCACCTCCAGGTTCAAGCGATTCTCCTGCCTTAGCCTCTCAAGTAGCTGGGATTACAGGTGCTCGCCACCATGCCTGGCTAATTTTTATATTTTTAGTAGAGACAGGATTTTGCCATATTGCCAGGCTGGTCTCGAACTCCTGGTCTCAAGTGATCTGCCTCCCTTGGCCTTCCAAAGTGCTGGGATGACAGGTGTGACCAGATCTATCATGAACACAGTACCCAGCCATGAGGGATCTGCCCCCATGATCCAAACACCTCCCACCAGGCCCCACTTCCAACACAGGGGATTATAATTCAGCATGAGATTTGGGTGGGGACAAATATCCAAACTATGTAAGTTATGTACTCTTATTTGGAATTAACACAATGGATACCTCTCCACTCAACTCCATTCATACAGTCACAGATAACTAGGCCAAAAGCCAACAACAGAAGAAATACCAAAAGAGGCCATCCAAGCATTAAGAGGTACCCCCACAGTTAAGTAAAGCTAACATTCTGTCTTGCAGCCAAAAAAACTTTACACCAAATACCGAATTGTGTGTAGTCATACTAATACTAACCATTTATTTTTAAGTTTTTGGCATAATTTTGGCCATAATTATTTTGACTATTGTTTCTTATTAATACCCACTGTTGAGATATTAAAAAGTTGAATTTCTCTTAGATTAAGCTGCATTAATATTGTAAATGTTCTCAAATAATAGCTATTAATGGACAGAACAAATATTTTGCATTACTATCAAAAACTAAACCTTGAATCTTTTTTAAAAAAATCGATTTATTGAGGCAGTTTTTAAATATTGTAAAATTCAACCTATTCAAGTATACGATTCAATGCTTTTTTACAACTTTACCAGGTAGTGCAACCATCACTATAAATCAATTTTAGAGGCAGGAGCAGCTACCTGTGCCTTTAATCCCAGCTACTTGGGAGGCTGAGGCCAGAGGACTGCTTGAGCCCAGGAGTTTAAGACCAGCCTGGGCAACAAAGCAAGCTCCCATTGTACAAATTTTTTTTGTAAAAAAATTAGCCAAGCACAGTTGTTCATGCCTACAGTCCCAGCTACTCAGGAAGCTAAGGTGGGAGGATTGATTGTGGCTGGGAGGTTGAGGCTGCAGTGAGCCAGTATCACACCACTGTACTCCAGCCTGGGCAACAGAGCAAGATCCCATCTCTTAAAAAATTAATTAAAAATCGGCCAGGCATGGTGGCTCATGCCTATAATCCTAGCACTTTGGGAGGCTTAGGTGGCCGGATCATGAGGTCAAGAGATCGAGACCATCCTGGCCAACATGGTGAAACCCCGTCTCTACTAAAAATACAAAAATTAACTGGGTGTGGTGGTATGTGTCTGTAGTCCCAGCTACTCAGGAGGCTGAGGCAGGAGAATCACATGAATCCTGGAGGCAGAGGCTGCAGTGAGCCGAGATAGTGCCACTGCACTCCACCCTGGGGACAGAGTGAGACTCTGTCTCAAAAAAAAAAAAAAAAAATTATAAATCAATTCTGTCACATTCTCATGGTCCCTTAGGAAGATTCCTCTCCAATGCCCGCTTATAGATAACTGTGTTCCCACCTCAGCCCCAGGCCATTAATCTGTTTGCTATTTCTCTAAATTTGCCTTTCTGGACATTTCATGTAAGTGGAATCATACAATACGCAGTTTCTTGTGTCTGATTCTTTCACTTTCCCACCTTTGAAGTTCATCCACATGGCAGCATGTGTCAGCAGTTAGCTCCTTTCTGTTGTTGAATACTGTTCCAGCGCATGGACAGAGCACATTTGCCTATTCATTCATCAGTGAATGGATATTTAGGTTGTTTCCAGTGTTAGGCTCTTATGGATTATGCTGTAGGAACAGTGACTCACAAGTCTTTGTGTAGTACCTGTTTTTATTTCTCTTGGGTAGATACCTAGGGAGTGGAATTGCTGGGTCATGTGGTAATTTTATGTTCAACTTTTTGAGGAACCTCCAAACTGTTTTCCAAAGAGGCTGCACTACTTTATATTCCCACCTGCAATGTGTGAGAGTTTTTGTCTTAGTTTGTTTTTTGCTGCTATGATAGAATACCACAGACTGCGTCATTTATAAAGGTCCCACTACTTAATACTGCAAATGGCAATTAAATTTCAACATGGGTTTTAGAGGGAACATTAAAACCGTAGCAGTTCTGTTTCTCCACATCCTAGCCAACTTCTGTTATTATTAGTCCTTCTAGTGTATGTGCAGTAACACCTCATGCTGATTTTAATCTGTATTTCCCTAATGACTAATGATGTTAAGCATCTGTGCATATGTTTATCAGCTATTGGTATATCTCCCTTGGAGAAATATCTGTTCCTATATTTTGCTTCTTCTCTCTTTCTTTCTTTTTTAATCCTAACCACTAGACTACCAGGGATTTTGCTCCTTTTTTGTTTTGTTATTAAGTTGTAGGAGTTCTTTGCAATACTGGATACAAGTCCTTTATCAGATTTGGTTTTGTAAATATTTTCTTTTAGTCTGCTGTTTCTCTTTTCATTTTCTTAATGGTGGCTTTTTTCTGCTTTATTGAGGTATAATAATTTTGCCACATTTAATCGATTTATTTGTGTGCATATTTTTCCTCCCCAAACCGTGAGACCAAGTTGCCAACATCATGACCCTTCTCTCCTAAATACTTTAGCTTGCATCTCTTAAGAACAAAACATTCTTCTAGGCACCCACCAAAGTTAGCAATTCCATAATATCACCTAATATCCAGTCCATATTCAGATTTCCCTTGTCCCAGAGGGTGCTGTCAAGTTTTTGGATTTTGGTTAATCTGAAGATGGATGAGAAAGTCTCTCAAATAACTTTCTTGTCTCTTATTACGATTAAGAATGGGCATCTTGTCCGGGCGTGGTGGCTCACTCCTGTAATCCTAGCACTTTGGGAGACTGAGGCAGAGGAATCACCAGAGGTCAGGAGATCCAGACCAGCATGGCCAACATGGTGAAACCCTCTCTTTACTAAAAATACAGAAATTAGTCGGGTGTGGTGGCATTGCCTGTAGTCCCAGCTATTCAGGAGGTGAAGACAGGAAAATTGCTTGAACTCAGGAGACAGAGGTTGCAGTGAGCTGAGATCGTGCCACTGTACTCCAGCCTGGGTGACAGAGCGAGACTCCATCTCAAAAAAAAAGAATGGACATCTTAGGTTGGGCGTGGTGGGAGGCCAAGGTGGGTGGATCACCTGAGGTCAGGAGTTCCAGACCAGCCTGGCCAATATGGTGAAACCTCATCTCTACTAAAAATACAAAAAATTAGCCAGGCGTGGTTGTGTATGCCTGTAACCCAGCTACTCAGGAGGCCGGGGCAGCTTGAACTCAGGAGTCGGAGGTTGCAGTGAGGCAAGATCAAGCCACCACATTCCAGACTGGCCAAAAGAGTGAGAGGCTTGGTCTCGTTTAAAAAAAAAAAAAAAAAAGAATGGACATTTTATGTGTTCAGAAGGATAGCAGTTCTTTTTCTGTAAACTATCTGCTCATGGTCTTTGTCTATTTTAAAATCATATTTTTGGCTTTTTCATTTCTGTTTTTAAGAACTCCTTTAATATTGGTGAAATTGGTCTTCATCTGTAAACTACAAATATTTTTTCCCCATTTGTCTTTTTTTAAATAAAATTATGAAGCTTTAGGCATAAAAAGCTTTCTAAAAATTTGGCTTTAATTTTTATATAGTTGAATTTATCAAGATTTTCTTTCATTATTTGCGGCTTTTGAGTCCTAAATAGGTAAAAAAATTTTCTCACTCCTGGGTCATAAATAAATCTCCCTCTGTTTTCTTTTAAAACTAGTAAACTGGCCGGGCATGGTGGCTCATGCCTGTAATTCCAGCACTTTGGGAGGCCAAGGTGGGCAGATCTCCTGAGTTCTGGAGTTTGAGACCAGCCTGACCAACATGGAGAAACACCATCTCTACTAAAAATACAAAGATTAGCCAGGCATGGTGGTGGGTTCCTGTAGTTTCAGCTACTCCAGAGGCTGAAGCAGGAGAATTTCTTGAACCCAGGAGGTGGAGGCTGCACTGAGCAGAGATGGCGCCACTGCACTCCAGCCTGGGCAACAGAGTAAGACTTGGTCTCAAAAAAAAGAGAGTTGTAAGCTTTCCTTGGCTGGTCCAAAGGTAGTGAGTTATCTCAGTGAATTGTTGACTGTCAGTTACTGATCAAACTCCTTGTTTACCCTTTTACCTCTTCTCACTACTGTAGTTGGCTAGTCTTAAAAAAAAAAAAAAAGAAGTTTTAAGGTTTCATTTTTAAAAATCTGGATCTCTGGACCATTTGCTGTTCATTCAGATGTTTGGTGTGAGGTATGAATCCACTTTTATCTTTTTTTCCAAATGGAATGAAATGGTTCCAGCACTGCTTATTAAAAGGTCTTATTGGCTGGGTACAGTGGCTCACACCCTGTAATCCCAGCACTTTGGGAGGTCAAGGCGGGCAGATCACCTGAGGTCCGGAGCTCGAGACCAACCTGATCAAAATGGAGAAATCCTATATCTACTAAAAATACAAAATTATTACAGGCACATGCCTGTAATCCCAGCTATGAGGAGGGAGGCTGAGGAAGAAGAATGGCTTGAACCCAGGAGGCAGAGGTTGCAGCGAGCAGAGATTGTGCCATTGCACTCCAACCTGGGCAACAATAGTGAAACTCTGTCTCAAAAAAAAAAAAAAAAAAGAAGTTTTATCACATTCCAGTGATCTGAGACGCCGCCTTGGCCATGCATTAAATCTCCATATGTACTTGGATACATTGCTGGACTCTCTATCATGTCCCATTGGTCTGTCTGGCTATTTGTTTCTAACTACACCATTTTAATTACAGAGGCTTTAAAATATTTAAAAAAATATTTATTTAGAGACAGGGTCTCACTCCGTCCCCCAGGCTGGAGTGCAGTGATGTGATCATGGCTCACTGCAGCCTCAGATTCCTGGGCTTAAGCAAGCCTTCCACCTCAGCTTCTGGAATAGCTGAGATTATGGGTGCACACAACCACACTTAGCTAACTTTTAATTTTTTATTTTTGTAGAGGTGGAGTCTTGCTACGTTGCTCAGGCTGGTGTGAAACTCCTGGGTTCAAGCAATCCTCCCATCACAGCCTCTCAAAGTGCTGGGATTACAGGCACGAGCCACTGTGCCCTGCCAATTCCAGAAGCTTTACGGCATGTTTTAATGTCCGGTAGGGCTTACCTCCACCCCACTGCCCTTTAAAAAAATAAAAACACATTCTGGCTAATTTTTTTCCTTTTCTTCCTTTTCTTCTCTTTTTTTTTCTTTTTAATCCAGCCCAAAATGTCAATTTCTAACTATTTTTGATTGTTTATTATTTCATATCAACTCCAGAATCAACTTAACTCCAGAAAACAACAACAACAAAAAAACACACCTACCCTCAGTATTTTCATGACGATCACGTTAAAGGGATATATTTACCTGGGACCAACTGGACCTGTTTGTGGTATTGAGTCATCCTATCCAAGAACAAGGGGTGTGTTTTCCTCATGTTTAAAACACACACCTTCACTGCACACAGAAGGAGGCTCTCCCTGGGACACACGCCTTCCTATGGGTTGAAGTGTGCTCTCCCAAAAAAACCCATGTTGAAATCCTAATCCCCAGCACCTTGATCTCAGACTTCCAGCCTCCAGAACCATGAGTTGATACATTTTTATTTAAGCCTTTTGGTCTGTGGCACTTTGTTATGGAAGCCCTAGCAAACTAATTCAGGACCTGGAGGATCTCCTAGGGAAAAACTGAGCAGGCCAGCCGCAGCTTGAGGATATCCAGAAACACGTGTGTGCCCTCCTGTCCCTGATCCCGACAGGCTCACCCAGGCCTGTTTCTTGCCTGCCATGAAGTTAGGTGACTGGACCAATGAATGCATCACAGTGCTGGAGGTGTGACTTCACTCTCAACGGGTGGCCAAACCCACTGAGGTCACGGCCAGTGAATGAATCATTTATCCAATTCAGCTCAGTGAGTCAGGCAGGGCCAGGCAGAAAGCGTGAGTTTGGGGCATATTTCCTTTTTTCTTTACTTTGGAATCTAGAAGCGGACCCCTATAAGTTACTATTCCAAGAAACAAACAGTGAAATCGTGTAGCATGCCACCTTCATATCATGCCTGCTATGTGCTGTGGAGAGATAAGAACAAAAAACTTAAAAAGCAGAGAGAGACACAGCCCTTGCTGTGCATCTTTGGACAAGTTAGTTAACCTCTCTGTTCCTCAGTTCTCCCATCTCTTCACATGGAGGTATTAAGGTTACCCATTTCACAGGGTTAATGTCATGATCATACCAGGAAATGAATATAAAGCACCTAGCAAAGTTCTGTGGCTCAGCAAAGATTGGCAATTATTATTAATAAGACCTGCCCCCAAATTACTTACCCACAAAGGCAAAACTGGGATGAACAATTTCTGCATCTTCAGCTATGATTCTGAGCATAGTACCAATAACTTTTCCTCCTCCTTTTCCCAGAGAAGAGTTTGCAATAGACAAACTGTGATCTCATTTGCTCCCATCAACATTAGTTACTGTTTTCTAATTGTGAAAATGAAATTATGTCTCAATTCATGTTCTGCTAAAAAAAAAAAAAAAAAGAACCAACAGAAAGCTGTCACTTCTCACCACAGTTTCAGTTCCATTGCTGGCAGGCTGTATCCTTGGTTCAGGGATGAGGCTTATGTGAGTCATGGAGGCCCCGCTGCTCCTGGTCCCTGGCCTGGTCTCCCAGGCTCGTCTTCATTTGTTTGTTCAGCAAGCCTGGCTTCGAGATTTGTACTGGGGACCAAGAAAGACAAGAAACCATACCCTTGCTTTCAAGCTAGTGGGAGAGAGAGAAATGGTCATTGAAGGGGACTGTCCCCCACAATGAATCACAAAGTGGTCTTTAGGGGTTACTACTATTATTATTTTATGGGGAGGGGAGGCTTCCAGGGGGAAAGAGGTCGGTCACTGAGGCTCACCTCTCAGAGGCATTTCCTCCAGGTATTTCTATCCTACATCAGCCTTTACATCTCCGAGTAGGGGTCCCCTCCTCTGCACCTCTTTCCTGGGCCACCCAGTTTCTGTCCTGACTTAACACGTCTGTCCCACCACTAGAACGGCTGTTGACTGAATGACTGTAGCACTTTAATTCTTTTCCATCTTAAACCTTTGCTACTTTACTGCATCTACTGGCTCTAAGATGTTACCAGTTCTGAGGCCCTCTGGTTAATTTATGCACCATTAAGAAAGGAAATGCTGTCAATTAATGATGACATGCCTCTGATTGTTGCACTCTGAGAAATGCTAAAATATGAAACCTGCGCCTTCGACACAATGAATTACATGATGAAAGCAATCAGGGCTTTTAAAAACATCCGAGGGGGAGATTTTATAAATATCCATGCAATGATAATAACAAAGTTTTCTAAACATTTACCCTGTGCCAGGCATTGTTCAAAAGTACTTTTCATCCATGAGCTCATATCAGCAGTTGGCAAACTTTTCCTGTAAAGAGACAAGGGTAAATATTTGAAGCTCTGTGAACCATACAGTCTCTGTCACAAGTATACACCTCCAATTGTAGTGTGAAAGAAAGGAATGGGTGTGGCTGTGTTACAATAAAACTTTATGGACACGGAAGTTTGAATTTTATATGACATTCACATGTCATAAAATATGAATGTTCTTTTGATTTTTCCCTCCCAACCATTGAAAATGTAAAAACCAGTCTTAGTTTGTGGGTTGTACAAAAAGAGGTAGCAAGCTAGATTTGTCTCACAGGCTGTCTTATATATAACCTTCCTATCAGCCATGTAAGATCGATACTATTATCATTCCCACTTTAAAGATGGGAAAACTGAGTCTCACAGAGGTCAAGTAACTTGCCAAAAAAACACACACAGCTAGTAAATAGGCAAGCTGAGATTCTAATGCAGGCAGTCTAACTCTGTAACTTAGTTTTAACAACATTGCTGTTACCTACATATGGTTGCCTTCTAATCTTATCTTTTATTTCTGGTTACAAAAGTTACATATTTAAAAAGTTCAAACCATTCAGAGTCATAAGGAAGAAAACAAGATGAACTTCACCCTCCAAAGATAAATACTGTTTAGGGTTTGGACACACAGCTCATACAACGCTGACTACAGTTAGAAGGTTCTGAACACTCTGTGACTTTGGACAAATTGCCTAACCTCTCTGGGCCCTTGTCTCTCAAATGCTGGGGTTAGGCAGGATAAAACAGCTCTGTGGGCCCTGCCAGGTCTGAGCATGGAGATCTGTTTGTAAGAACTGTGCGATGGCAGCTAGCTCTGTCCTAACTGCCTGACGTGGAGGGTGAAGTCAGCCCCTTGCTAGGCCCTCAAGGTAGGCCCAAGTGGCCACTGAGTCTCTTTAGCAGGGGCACTAGGGCCTGAACTGGGAGTCTTAGGAGGCTCCAGGTTCCCTGCAGGGCTGACACCAGGGACCACTCTGTCCAGCATGAAGAGCTCCAGGAAGCTGGGAGGCAGAGGCTTCAGGCAGCGCTGCCAGACACGGGAACAGACCCAGGCCAGCTCCCTCTCTCAAGTCAGACAGGCCCTGGGTTTGATCTATGTCTGATGACTATCAACTTTGTGACCTTAAGCATGTCTTCTCTCTGAACCTCCTTCCCTGCGTATAAAATGGGGATAACAAGCACCTCACGGGATCACTGACAGACTCATTGAATGGTACCTGTAATGTACCTAACCCAGAGTGTGGCTGCATAAACATCAATGTCCACCCTCCTCTATTCTGACACTCGTCAACAGTACCCTTTGAAACAATTCTACCATTTTGCAAATTGTGAACCTACTGTGTGCCAGGCACCACATCAAAGGTGGTAGAGTGGGGAGTGCAGTGCTGAGAAAAACACAGCCCTTGTCCTCAAGCTGCCAAGCTTACAAACTGGAAGGAGTATGACAAAGATCTAGGTGACTTTTACACAATCAGAATATACGGACAATGTCCTCCAGGGCCCAGGAGAGGGAGAACTTGGAGAAACCAGAGGAGTCTTCCCTTGGAAGGATTATGGTGGAGCCCAGAGGGGCCCCTGTCTGGCAGGGGGAGGGGAAGGAGTGTGAGCAAAGACATGGCAGAGGACTAGAACATTTGAAGAACACGGGCCCACAGAGTTTTCCTGGAGCACCAGAGAGTAACAAAAAGAGTGGGAGGCTGAGCCATACAGATGGCCGAGGCCCAGCGGGAGTGAGTTTTGGATTTGTTAAGAAATGGGGAGTCATAGAAGGATATCGAGGGGAGAAACCTCCATACAGCATCGGGGAGACAGGAAAAAGGCCGTGGGTTTTGAAAGAAAGAACAAGACTGTGGGACCCTGCTCCCTCTCTTGAGAGCGCCCTCTCTGGGTGTCATCCACATCAGGGTCTTTCTCATACATTGTTTTACTTGGTCCTAAACAGATGGTATTCCCAGTTTACAAATGGGGAAACAGAGGCTCAGAAATGGTAAGCTGCCGCCCAAGGCCACAGAGCAGACAGTGAGCGGCAGCCACTTTCTGTCACCAGGGGGAACACCACTCTTTTCTTTTCCTGTGACCCCAAGACAGATCCAAAGTCACCTTTGAGAGCACGATTAGGACAGGGATTGTGAGCTAGGGCCAACCCTGGCTACACTGAGTCTCCCCACAGTCTCTGGAGGTAACCGTTGTTATTATTTTCTCTGTCATGGGACGGAGGTGTGGAGCTCAGCCCCGTGGGGTGACTTACTCAAGGCCACACATTAAAGGTTAGGAATACAGGCCAGCTTTTTGGGGAGTGCAGAACCCTGATCTCTTCTTCCTGCTACTCCACACTGCCTCCAGGTTTATTCTTAAGCAGGACTAGGTAGAATTGGGAACAGCCAAGGTCAGAAAGACCCAATTCTCTCCCCTGAGTCAACATCCACTGATTTATCTGCTTCCCTCTGGTAGGCAGGCCCACAAGGCCAGCCCCTCACTCCTTCTGTGGTTAGAGACCAGATGATGCTGGGCTCTCTTTGGCTCTATCCCCAGTCAGAAGCAGCATCTCCACTACCCGGATTGGTGGGCCTAGGTACACCTTTACCACCTGTCTCCAGGCAGGTGACCCACTGACCTGAGCACTGTGTGTTAGTGGGTTTTCAAGAGGAGCTCTCCCTGAGTTGGGAGCCTGTCCACTGATGTCTCCCATAAGCCAATGGCTCGCAGTGACCTCCCTGGTTCTGATGCAAGTCTCCAAAAGACACAGGGACATGAAGATATATAAAGAACCATTCTTCTGGGAAGGGGAAACCCTAGAGATACAGTGAATCATAGAGATCAGGAAGGGGTAGGGCCTGGGTTCCCTAAACCCCACATCTCTCACTCGGGCCGTAAACCATCTACAAAGTGGGCCAATGTAGACCCACTGTACTGATGTGGGCTTGGAGGCTCAGGAGGAGTGGAGACTCACCTAGGACCAACCAGCAGCAAAATGACAGGGTCAAGCCTACTCTCTGTATTCTTTCCAGCAAGGGAGGAGAGAGAAAAGCAGAAGAGGCCAGGAGACACCTGACTCTAGGGCCAGACTGTGCCAGTACCACTGTGACATTTGTGTTAAAAAGTTTTTCTTTCTCTCTCTCTCTTTTTTTTTTTGGATACGGAGTTTTGCTCCGTAGCCCAGGCTGCAGTGCAGTGACATGATCTCCATTCACTGCAACCTCTGCCACCGGGCAGCTCCTGAGTAGCTAGGACTACAGGAATGCGCCACAACGCTCTGCTATTTTTTGTATATTTAGTAGAGACAGGGGTCTCACTTGTTGGCTAAGCTGGTCTCCAACTCCTGACCTCAAGTGATCCACCCGCCTCGGCCTCCCAAAGTGCTAGGATTACAGGCATGAGCCACACCCCATGCGGCCCTTAAAAAGCTTTTTTTGAAAAATTTCAGCAGGGGAAGGTATAATAAACACTCTCGGTGAAGAAAAAAAAAATTGGGACAAATCAAGTCGGTATGCAGTGAAAAGTCAGCAGCTGTAACATTCTATGATTCAACGCAAAAAGTATGTTGAGTTCCTTAGCTGAATAAGTAGTATAAACAAATAATTTCTTTTTCTTCTATCTCCGCATACAGAGAGGGTGCTGCTCTTATCTGAGGACCTCTTTGCTGTCCTCGACCAAGGTTCAAATGAAGGTAGAAAACGCCCTTTGAAAAAAGCACTCCATGCCCTGACCTTTTCTAGAAGAATCCAGGCAGCACATTTGCGCAGGCGAAAGCACACGAGCTAAGCGAGACAAATGCAGAAGTTGCCTGTGGTGATACAACTCGCACAGCGACGACAGAGGGTGGCCGGCGAAATCCCCTCCCCCAAGAGGGGAGGAAACCGCAGAATGTTCCTGACTCGGCACCCGGGCGGGTGGCGCAATGTTTATGTTTGTGTACCTAGCGCGTTGCGTCGCTGCAGCAGGCCCCGCTGTCCGGGGGGGCGGTCCCTGGGACTCGGGGCACCGATATTGCCGTGGGGGGTCGTCCCAAGCGTTGCGATCCAGGTCCTGGCAGTCCGCCCAGAACCACCCAGGATTGGATTTTGCTTTCAGCCTGTAACGCCCGCGACGACCGGGAGCGGGGGCGAGGAGGGGCAGCCTCTGTTCCGGGTTGGAGCCCCCCCAGCCCCCCGCTCACTGGGCACTCACTCAGTATACTGTGTATTTGTGGAATAAAGAAAGGGATGGAGAAGCTCGGTCTTGAGCCAAGGTGACAAACGCGTCGGACTGCCCCTGGGGGGCGCCGTCGAGTCGAGCTGCGGGTCGCCCCTCACCCCCTCCATGCGCCAAACCTCGGAACCCACCGCAGGGCCCAGCGAACCCCACCCGGACTCCAGGCCCCCGACCTGCCTTCTTTGGCTCCAAGTCTTACGGGGACCACAAGACTAGGAGCAGCATTATTTCCCGGTGGGGGGTTGCTTGCTTGCATTTTCACGGCAAACGTGGGTATTTTAAAGCCACCTCAAAGGAAGTCTGGGAAACAGGACAGCGTCGCCCTGAACCTCTCCACCCCAACTCGCTCAGGTCGCTCCCGGTAAGAACGACTTTTCTACCGGCAGAGTTGTTCATTTTTCCATATACTTCATCTTAGGCGCCTCTTTGCTGCCCCTACCACCACCCCAGCAGCGTGGCTCTGGGCAAGTCCTTCGCTTCGCCCGGGGAACCTCAGTTTCCTCGCCCGTTAGTGATGAGGAAATGAGAGAAAGGGGCACAAGAATATGCAAAAGCGCAGGAAGCCCCTTTCGGCTCGGTCGGCGGCCGAGGGGCGCCGGGAGGGAGGTGTGGGGGGAGCGGCGATGCCGAGGCAGGTGGCACGTCGCCCCCTCTCCGGGCCGCTCGCATCCCGGAGGTCAGCCTCAGCTGGCAGCGAGCCCGCCACCTCCCCGCTGGGCCCCGAGCGCGGCGCGGACCCGGTCCCCGGGGACCGGCCAGGAGCAGGCCGGACGGCAGGGCGGGGGCCGGGCCGCGAGCCAGTGCGCGGCGAGCGGACCCGGCTCCGAGGCTGATGACGTCTTCGCCTCTGGCTCCCCGGCGCCAGGCCGGGCAGGGCGGGTGACGTCACCGCCCTATCACGTGATCACCATTCAAACAAACACCCCCCACCCCTGCGCGCCCGCCCGGTCCGCCCCGCCCCCCGAGAGGCCGCCTATAAAGGCGCTTTCCCACTCCGGCTAGCTGTGAAGGACGTTCGGGCTGTGAGCGCGACCCGGGTCGGAGGGGCAGTCGGGGCCGCGAAGAAGCCGAGGAACCCTGAGTCCTGCGTGACGCCCCTCTCTCAGTCCAAAAGCGGCTTTTGGTTCCGCGCAGAGAGACCCGGGGAGGGTCGAGCTTTTCCTCGAAAGCCGCCGCCCTGCCCTTGGCCCCTAGGACAAAGAGCAGCGCAGGGTCGAGCACGCTGGGGGCGCTGAAGCCGGCCATGGTCATGGAAGTGGGCACCCTGGACGCCGGAGGCCTGCGGGCGCTGCTGGGGGAGCGCGCGGCGCAGTGCCTGCTGCTGGACTGCCGCTCCTTCTTCGCTTTCAACGCCGGCCACATCGCCGGCTCGGTCAACGTGCGCTTCAGCACCATCGTGCGGCGCCGGGCCAAGGGCGCCATGGGCCTGGAGCACATCGTGCCCAACGCCGAGCTGCGCGGCCGCCTGCTGGCCGGCGCTTACCAAGCCGTGGTGCTGCTGGACGAGCGCAGCGCCGCCTTGGACGGCGCCAAGCGCGACGGCACCCTGGCCCTGGCGGCCGGCGCGCTCTGCCGAGAGGCGCGCGCCGCCAAAGTCTTCTTCCTCAAAGGTACGCCCTCGGGGAAGCTCGGGGCGGGCCGTACACCCCTGAGGTTTTGCCCGGTACCCCTGGCCCTCGGCTCCTGGGGGCCCGCCCCATCGGCAGCGCGTGGGCTTTGGAGTACATTTATCTCTGGAACTTGTCATTGGCTTTGTTTGGCTCTGGGAACAAAGACTTGCCTGGGCCTTTCCGATGTAAACTTCCAGCCCTTGGTGGGTGGGGGAGTTGTACGAAGGTGCCCAGTCCCGGCGACACTAATGGAAAAAAAAAATGTCTTTGTATTCCCAGGAGGATACGAAGCGTTTTCAGCTTCCTGCCCGGAGCTGTGCAGCAAACAGTCGACCCCCATGGGGCTCAGCCTTCCCCTGAGTACTAGCGTCCCTGACAGCGCGGAATCTGGGTGCAGTTCCTGCAGCACTCCACTCTACGATCAGGTTAGTGGGCGCCCCTGCCACAGGGGAGAAGTAAGCACTGGCAAAGGCATGGAAGAGCAGTGCCAGGGAGAATATATAGAAAGTGACCTGCAGCTTTATTTATAACAGAGGGGACACAGGGATATGATCGATTCCACAGTTAAGTGGTCTGATGAAGCCGAGTCTCTAATTGTAGGCTCTACAGAAATGAACTTGCTGGTCCTGCCCAGGCAAATGGGCTTAGACCCCTATTTATTTATCCTCCAGCAACAGAACTGAGTTCACCTGGTATCTGAAATTGACTTCTCCAGCAGGAAGTTTTTGTGGGTGTGGGCACTGGCCTTGGCTTTGAGCAAGCTTGACGAATGTTGGATATTTCTGGATTTCAGGGTGGTCCGGTGGAGATCCTGCCCTTTCTGTACCTGGGCAGTGCCTACCATGCTTCCCGCAAGGACATGCTGGATGCCTTGGGCATCACTGCCTTGATCAACGTCTCAGCCAATTGTCCCAACCATTTTGAGGGTCACTACCAGTACAAGAGTATCCCTGTGGAGGACAACCACAAGGCGGACATCAGCTCCTGGTTCAACGAGGCTATTGACTTCATAGGTAAATGGAATGGATGCCTGGGGCTCTTCTGCCTCTCTCTTCTCATTTTAGCCCCTAAGCCCATTCTCTCTGTAGCAAGGACGTGAATGAAGCCTCCGAGCCTTCTTACACACATTCAGTATCTGTCTGGTGTGGGCAACATGCCTGCAAAATATGAATTTGATTTGATGTCCCACTTTACAGATTAGCAAACTGGGGCTCACAAAGTTGAACTGACTGGTCTGAGATCTATCTACTGAGTGGCAACTCCCGGTCTGGGTTTAACTCCTGTGCCGTCCTTTGCATGGCACCCACGTTGCCTTGCTCCACGAGCAGTATCCATGCGATGGCACGTGCTGATAGTGACCATCACCACTGGATAAGACACACATGACCTTTCTCAGACACCCTGTACCTGGGCTTGGGGCGGTTCTCCTGAGCTGTCAAGTAACCAGCTGCTCCTTTTGTTTTCCAGACTCCATCAAGAATGCTGGAGGACGGGTGTTTGTCCACTGCCAGGCAGGAATTTCCCGATCAGCCACCATCTGCCTCGCTTACCTCATGAGGACTAACCGAGTCAAGCTGGACGAGGCCTTTGAGTTTGTGAAGCAGAGGCGAAGCATCATCTCCCCCAACTTCAGCTTCATGGGCCAGCTGCTGCAGTTTGAGTCCCAGGTGCTGGCCCCACACTGCTCAGCAGAGGCTGGGAGCCCTGCCATGGCCGTGCTGGACCGAGGCACCTCCACCACCACCGTCTTCAACTTCCCCGTCTCTATCCCTGTCCACTCCACGAACAGTGCGCTGAGCTACCTGCAGAGCCCCATCACAACCTCTCCCAGCTGCTGAAAGGCCACGGGAGGTGAGGCTCTTCACATCCCACCGGGACTCCAGGCTCCTCCTGGAGAGGAGAAATGCAATAACTCTGGGAGGGGCTCGAGAGGGCTGGTCCTTATTTATTTAATTTCACCCGAGTTCCACTGGGTTCCTAACCAGTCGTCCTGATGACTTAGCGTCAAGACGGTTGCCGAACTCAGCATTCGGGACCAATATGTAGTGGGTACATCAAGTCCCTCTGACAGAATGGGGCAGAAGAGAAAGGACTCAGTGTGTGAGCCAGTTTCTTCTTTGCTTGCCCCGGTTTTTGTAGAATCTCTTCATGCTTGACATACTTACCAGTATTATCATTCCCGACAACACATTCACATGGGAGAATATACACCTTATTTATTTTTGTGTAGGTGTCTGCCTTCACAAATGTCGTTGTCTACTCCTAGAACCAAATACCTCAATTTTTGTTTTTGAGTACTGTACTGTCTGTAAATATGTCGTGAGCAGGTTTGTTTTCAGCACTGATGGAAAACACCAGTGTTGAGGTTTTTTTTAGTTGCCAACAGTTGTATGTTTGCTGATTATTTATGACCTGAAATAATATATTTCTTCTTCTGAGAAGACATTTTGTTACATAAGGATGACTTTTTTTACACAATGGAATAAATTATGGCATTTCTATTGAAATTTCAATGCTTTTATTTCTTTGGTATCCACATCCAACCCCTCTCCTACTTGTGAACTAGGGAAGAATTCCAACAAGGGCCTGCAGAGTGTGTTGAGATCTGATCCTATGCCCTGTGGTGGCCCTATGATCCCATGAAATGACTGGGTTGCGAGGAAGATATTTAAATGAGTATTAGGATTGGTCAGTGTGCCCATCCATGCCCGTTTTAGCAGCTCTGTAACCTACTGTGTCACCCAGATGCCAGGGTGTCCCCAGAGCCAAAGCTAGGAAGAAATGGCCCCTGGCCTGGATTGCCTTTTTCATACCCTCCTCAGGTTAATATAAAGAGTCACCTTCCCCTCTGAGCTGTGCTAGGGTCATGAGGAGACAAAAGTTTATTGAAATACATGACATAAGTCAGTGTGTGCTACCTGCCCCCAGAGAAACTCAGCCAGGCCTTTTGCAAATGAGATGCTGAGACCCAGTATAGCTAAGTGGCAGGAATAGGGGAATTGGAATCTACATCTGTTCTGTGGACTTTCACTTGCCCACCTCGTGGCACTCTTCTTCCTTTTAAAAAGGCTTTGGTTTTTGTGAAAATAATATATTGAATGGCAAAAAAAAAAAAAAGAAAGAAATCCAAGCACTATAAGCAAATACAATGTAAAGAAATCACCTGCAACACCCCTATCCCCAGCCTGACCATTGCTGACATTGTGGAGGATATTGACACCGGTGTTTCTGCATACAGGCATGGTATTTTTGGTAGTTGCCTCCTTTAGGTCATCTGCTCTGATTTCATAATTTTGTTGAAGATAAGCAATTACACCTGACTTGTTCTGGGATAATATTCTGAATTTGTACTCCCTTTGCCAACCAACTGAAATAGAAAAGATATAATTGCTACCAACCTGTAATCCAGTCTATAATGTTGCATAAAAAAACAACGAAGCTCTTGGATTACTGGTCCCTTAGTGCCCCACCTCCACTCTTTGTTTCTGGACAAAGTGCTATAGGAAGCAGAAAAGGAAATATCCCACTTGGCTTATCCAGGAGCACCCTGTGCTATGATTCTGGTCCAGCCCCATTGTTCAAGATCTTTATACAGAATCGGTGTCCTTGACTTTGACCCTCTGGCTCACTGTCTGCCACTTGACTCCCAGGGTCTGAAAGATCTCTGTGTTCTAAGTTCTAAGAACTTGGGCTGGCAAGCTCATTTCCTCAGCTGGCTTTCCGATTACAAGCATGTTCATGCCTATCAAAACAAAACGTACCCAATGTTTTTATCAAAGCCTAGAAATTTACTATTGTAAATATCTCTCCGTGGAAATGTACTAGCGACATCAAGTCTGTGACAGATGCCATGGCTGACTTCCCCGTGGGCTAGGGCCTTCACTTTCTGCTTGGCAGGCAGCGGCTGAACCAAAATTAATCTCCAGTGTGATCCACGCAGTGGAAAAATACAGCGGCTGCCTAAGGGAGCTGCCAGTGAAAACAAGTCACTTATTTCTCCCAGCTCAAGCCTCTGCCTCATGCCAGCCCTGAGAGCCAGGGGTGATAACCCCTATCCACATGTACTGGAGTCACTGTGTTCAGACCCTCCAGAAAATGTCATATTTGGCCTCAGACTGCTTTCCTTGGGAAAGAATTAATACCTCAGGATGAAAAGAAAGATACTCAAAATCTATTAATGTGTTTGTGTCCCAGGAAGAGATTGAGATAAGACTTCATCATCATTTAATACTGGTAATGTGGTAATGATGGTTGTCAGTTTTAGAGTGAGCACTGTGTACCAGGCTTTGCTAAGGTTAAATAACCTTTAAGAGCAACACCCATTTTACAAAGGAGGAAACTGAGGCTCACTCGTGAGAAAGACATGGGGCGATGAACGTAAAGTGCCTGGCACACAGTAGGCCATGGAGAAATGTGTCCATCCTCTTGCCTCCGTCCTAATGACTTCCGTCAGTTCTCCTGGCTCGGTTTTCTCGCCCAGTAAACTGACGAATTTGCACTGGATCTGAGTACTGTTCCCCCCATCTCTCTAATTCTGGAATGTAGAAGATGCATCAATGCACATTTTATGCTTTTCTGTGATTTCCAGGCACCCCTTATTTCCTTATAATACCTCCAACCCCTGCCAACTCCACCGCATCCTCTCTTTTCCTTGGAATTTTGCAAAACATAGCTAATTTGCTTTCGACTTGCAGTCTCTGGCGACCGTTTCCCTCCCTCCCCTGGCCCATCGGAGGATGACATCATAGTGTATACACCTTTAAGATTATATAAATCTGTGATCCTACAGTGGCCTTCATCCCCATGGTAACACGGAGGAGTTTCCCTTTTGTGAGGAAAGCTGTCATGTCACTTCCTGCTGCTGACAAATCAGTTTAGGAGATTAAAATAAAGGGGGGTGGGGTGCCTCAGAGAAGTGCTGGCTGCAGTGGTTTCTGGTTGCCATACACAGAGGCAAACAATGCCGCCGCGTCCCGCCCCGCGCCCGCTGGGTTACCCCGGGCTGTTTTTCTCTGCAGGTTGCTTTCTGGAGAGCAGGTGGGAGGGCTGCCCACCTCTTTTCCGGAGCTCTGTGGGGCGAGCCTGTTTGAGAACAGCCTGTAGGTGCAGACCAGCGGCCCTGCTCCCCTCTGCCAGCCAAGGAGGTGTCTTCCATCGGATGGAGAACAAAGGGTGTGCTCTCTGCTAGCGCCACGGTGGACAAAACTGTGCTCTGCCAAGGAAGATAACCCTATAGCCACCTTTTCCTTGAGTGTGGCTTTTAAAGCTAGGCAGGAGGCCCACACATTCATTCATTCACTCACTCATTCATTCATTCATCCATGTGTTCAACAAATATTGACAAATATAGTCTCAGGGATACTTTGGTGCAAGACGGAATTCCTACTCATAAGTAGCTAAAATGACTTTGCTATTTTAGCTGAACAGCAGAAGTAATTTTACTTTGTCACCTGCCCTCATAGCACTATATATTGGGGCTGTTATATAAATAAGATAATCACGAAATAAGGCCAAAGGCTGTGGAGGCAAGATAAACTAAGACCCCAATGATACAACCCGGTTGCCCATTTGAGAGGTGAACTGGAAAGGGAACCCCAAGGCCAGGAGAGCAGCAAAGACCTGAGGTTTGAGGGGGATGTTTGTGGATGTGACTTTCTTGGAGTTGGCTAGACCTGTGTTCAAGTCCTGACTCTGCCACCTGTTAGTGGTGTATAAGCTATCAGACACTTTAACCTCAGTTTTCCCAATCTGTAGTATGGTCCAGTAGTATCGTCCTCTTGTGACTCAGCTGCTCCCCCCGCATTCTGTCGCTCGAGTAGCAGCGCCCTTCCCAAATGTCTGGCAAAGGAGAACAAAACAGAAGTAGGTTGCCTTGACACCCTGGGCCCACATCATACAACACTCTTCTCTGGGCCATCAGAGCTTTGGGGAAGTAGCCTCTGTTCTGAGCTCATCTAGCCCTGCCCCACTAACCTGGGGCAAGCTGCTTCCCCTTTCTGGGCCTCAGTTCCCTCACGTGTAAGGAGCACCTGCAGTGAACTACGTCTGTTCTCCTCTCCCACCCAACTGTCACTGCTAAGTCCCTTCTGTACCCAAGCGTGGGAAGGTCCTGGAAGCCCCAGGGTTCCTGAAGGCTGGTTCAGGAAGACAAAGCGGGGGAGGAAATAGCTACTCTCTGGGAAGAGGCAGTGAGGGGTCCTGGACCTTCAGAAGGTGGGTTGGTGTAATGGAGATGTGACTGGTTCTCGCAGGGATGAGTTCCCCTGCAAGGGCCTGTGGGGGCATCACATACTTCTGACCCCTGAGCCCTCCTTCCCTCCCAGCCTGGACAGCCCTCTGCAGTGGAGCCCACTACAAAGATGGGATTTGAAAGTTTCACCAAGATCGACACCAATCATTCATTCATTCAATAAACATGCTTCAAGTATCCATGGTTTGTAAAACACTCAGTAGATATGAAAATAATACCACCAGGCTGGGCGCAGTGGCTCATACCTGTAATCCCAGCACTTATTAGGAGGCCCAGGCGGGTGGATTACCTGAGATCAGGAGTTCGAGACCAGTCTGACCAACGTGGTGAAACCCTGTCTCTAAAAAAAATTTTTAAATCAATAAAAAGAAAGAAAGAAACAAAATAATACCACCAAAGGAAATTCTGAGATTCTGCTCCAAATACCTGAGACAAAACTGATAGGTCCAACTAGTGTCCATATGACTTTGGGCAGGTTACTTCTCCTCTCAAACCCTTAGTTTTAGAGAGGATCATCTCTAAAAAGGGAATGAAACTATTGCTTCATGGCCGGGCACAGTGGCTCACGCCTGTAATTCTAGCACTTTGAGACCCCAAGAAGGGCGGATCACCTGAGGTCAGGAGTTTGAGACCAGCCCGACCAACATGGTGGAACCCTGTCTCTACTAGCAATACAAAATTAGCCAGGTATGGTGGCGCATGGCTGTAATCCCAGCTATTTGGAAGGCTGAGGCAGGCGAATCACTGAAACCCCGGAAACGGAGGTTGCAGTAAGCCGAGATCTCACCATTGCACTCCAGCCTGGGCAACAAGAGCAAATGTCCAACTCAAAAAGACAAGAAAGAGATAAAGTATTTGCTTCACATGGTAGCTGTCAAGATGAAATGAAATAGTATATATAAAATGTTTTGCACAGTACCTGACACATAGTAAACAATAAATGTTAGCTATTTTAACCGTCATTGTCATGATCATCATCATTGTAAGGGAAATGTGTAAAAAAGGAAACAAACCCATATCTCCAGCCTAGACTTCGCCCCTAACTGCAGACTTGCATATCCAATAGCTTCCTTGACATTTCCTTGCTTGTCAACTAGGCTCCCAAACTTGGCGATTCCAAAAACAAACCTTTGAGTCACCCAAAACCAGCTCCTTCTGCAATCTTCCCACCTTTGTTAATAGCAATTTCATTCTTCCATTATTAGTTCAGGTCAAAAACTTTGGAGACATCCTTGACTCCTCCCTTTCTCTCATAACCTATATTTAATTTCATGGCAAATTGAGACAGGTCCATTTTCAAACACATCCATTTCCAAAATATATCACTTCTCATCATTTCCAAAACGACTTCTCTGAGCTAGGCATGGTGACTCATGCCTGTTACCCTAGCACTTAGGGAGGTAGTGGCAGGAGGATCACTTGATGCCAGGAGTTTGAGAACAAACCTCCCTCTCTTGTCCAGCCACCATCGTGTCTCGTCTACAGTACTGCAGTGGCCTCCAAGCTGGTCTCCTTGCCTCAGCACGGCCTCTGTCTGTCTATTCCCAACCAGCAGGCAAAGCTATCCTTTTAGTGCTGCATTTAGGGCATTATCTTCTGAGGACAAGCTCTAGTTTCTGCTTTCCTAGAAATGTTTTTATCTTCATTATTGAAGTTTTTTTTTTTTTTTCTTTGAGACAGAGTCTCCCTCTGTCCACAGGCTGGAGTGCAGTAGTGTGATCTTGGCTTACTGCAACCTCCACCCCCTCAGGTTCAAGAGACTTTCCTGCCTCAGCCTCTCGAGTAGCTGGGTTTATAGGCACCTGCCACCATGTCCAACTAATTTTTGTATTTTTAGTAGAGACATGTTGGCTGGGCTGGTCTCGAACTCCTGACCTCAGGTGATCCACCTGCCTTGGCCTCCCAAAGTGCTGGGATTATAGGCGTGAGCCACCGTGCCCAGCCTCATTATTGAAGAATTTTTACTGGGTAAAGAATTCAAGTTTTGGCCTTATTTAATCACTTCAAAGATACAGTCCATTGTTTTCTGACTTTTGTTACATCTGCTGAGATTTCAGCTAACTGCCTCGTCGCTCTGAGGTTGACCTGTCTTTCTCTGGCTGCTTTAGAAATTTCTCTTTGTTTTTGATTTTTAGCAGTTTCATTTATAATATGCCTGTAGTTTTTTTTCTTTTTCTGTTTATATTGCTTGTGATTCATGGTGTTTTCGAATCTGTGGTTTGATACCTTTCATTTGCCTTAGATAATTCTCAATTATTATTTCTCCGTTTATATACTTTAGCATATTAAACACAATTATTTTAATGTCTGTAACCAATAACTATATGGATCCTTGTACTTATTTCTATTGTCTATTTTTTCTCTTGATTTTTGATTTTGTTTCATTTTCTCACATTTTTGGTTGATTGTCAGGCACTGTATATGAAAAGTTTTAGAGATCATTTGAAGCTTAAGATAATGTTCTTTTCCATTAGAGATGGTTTCCTTTGTGGAAGGTGTTTAGGGGTTTTTAGGAATCCCACATCACCTTAATCCAATTGGAGACTAAGATGGATTGAGATGACCTGAAGTTGGGCTTTAGATCCTGTTATGACTGGCTCATTCTTAGTCCAAGGGTGTATCCCTTTGGAGTTTAACTAAAAACTTGGTGGATTTACTGGACTCTCCAGCCTGGATTCATTTTTTTGGGTAATACTCCCCAAAGCATAGGGGGTACCAGGTCACCCCTTGGTATGCCTTGAGCTTTAATATTTGTCCCATTAGACCCACGAGTCTTTTAAAAGCTCTGCTCAACTTCTTAGCCTTTGATCCTTTTATTTCATAACTGGCAGATACCCTTTGGGGAAAAGAGGCTCCAACTGCTGTGTTCATCCCTCTTTTTTTTTTTTTTTTTTAATTTTGAGAGGGAGCCTCACTCTATTGCCAGGCTGGAGTGCAGTGGTGTAATCTCGACTCACTGCCACATTTGCCTCCCGGGTTCAAGTGATTCTCCTGCCTCAGCCTCCCAAGTAGCTGGGATTACAGGCACCTGCCACCACACCCAGCTAAGTTTTGTGTTTTTAGCAGAGACGGAGTTTCACCATACTGGCCAGGCTGGTCTCAAATTCCTGACCCTGTGATCTACCTGCCTCGACCTCCCAAAGTGCTGGGATTACAGGCGTGAGCCACCGCGCCCGGCCCCTTTTATTTATTTATTTATTTATTTATTTATTTATTTATTTATTGAGGCAGAGTTTTGCTCTTGTCCAGGCTGGTGTGCATTGGCGAGATCTCAGCTCACTGCAACCTCTGCCTCTTGGGTTCAAGTGATTCTCCTGCCTCAGCCTCTCAAGTAGCTGGGACTGCAGAGGCTACAGGACCTGATATTTGTCTTGCTGCATAACTCTGACCACATCTTTGCCACTCTTCTCCCACCCTCATCCCTTTCAGCCAACTCGGCCTCCTTGCTTTATGTTGCATGGGCAAAGTTCACTCCTGCCTTGGGCCCCATGCTCTTCGTTCTGCCTGGACCTGGGCCATCCTGCCCTTAGAACAGTGCCCGGCACGCAGGGAGTGCTCAGTGAACGTGATGGGTAAGTGAAAGATCTTTGCAGGCTATGGACAATTCCCTTCTCCTCTGGGTGCGTCCTGGGCCCAAGCTAGGGGGAAGTGATTCTTTTCTGCTCAACCAGCCTCTTTCCCTTCCTCATGAAGCCGTTTCCCTTGGAGACCTTCCCATAACACACAGTGGTGTGCGGATGAAATAAAGTGTGTGAAAACACTTTGTAAGCAGGAAGCCGCACGAGGGCCCTGGCTATTCGAGACCCGGCCATCCTGAGGCTCAGCTTCTGGGATCAGGGCTGTGGGTCTAGAAAGACAATGGGGGGGATGGGCCTCAGGGACTCCACTCGGAGCCCTGTCCTCCCACCAATTCCCCATGGCGTGTGCCTCCAATGAGAAGAGGGCAGTGGGTGATTCACGGGGAAGTCTGCAGGGCTGCCTGGGGCTTCTGACTCACAGCGTCTCCTCTACTAGGAAGAGTCGATATCTATGCTGAGTCTCCTGGAAATCTCCTCTGTCAAGGCCTCTGGTGACCACTGGGGATTCTTCTCGGGACTCCCGCAGAGCTCCCAACAGCCACCTTCCTGGCACTTGTCACTCTGTGTAGTTGTGTGTCTCTTGCCCAATAAATACATATGGAAAGGAAGAAGGAAGCCAGGCAAGGAGGGAAGGAGGCAAGGGAGAGGGCACTGGCCTCCCTCATCTCACTGTGAGCCACCTGAGGGTAAGATCGTGCCTTTTTCATTTCTGTGTCCTCAGGCCCCACTGCAGCGCTAAGCATATTGTTGAGGAAGTGAATGGCTGAATACGCAAAGAAACACTTTAGGGGTGAGGGGTCTCCTTCTAGGATACGGCCAGCCAGGAGAGCCTCCAGGCAGCGGCAGAGTTTGGGGTCTTGCAGTGAATTTTGCGAGGGAGGTTTCGGGAGCCGGCTCTGATGGGGACACATGCTCTAGCCGGGCCCACAGCTCAGTCAGGAAACTAACCCTACTGAGCTCTTAGTAGTGCCGGGCCCTGCAGCGGACGCTGGGTGCGCGGGGATGGAGGAGACACGGTTTCTGACCTCAAGCTCTCCTGGCATGTGGTGGAGACTGACACATTGGCCCATGATTTTAGCACAGTGGTCTGGGAGCTGTAGGTGAGGTGCGCGCAGAGCAAGGGGGTGGAGAAATGCAGGAAGGCGTGGACAGAGGAGAGAACAATACAGGAAGGTTTTCTGGAAGAGGTGACCCTTGAGCCCTGGAAGGCTGAGCACATGGCACACAAAGGACTCCCATCTCAAGTGCTGAGAGATGACCTGAAGCCAGTGTATTGTTGTTCTATAGATTTTATAATAGGAATAAAGGCTCTGGGACTTGTTCCAGGCCCAACCTACTTCCCTAGAACTGAATTCCCAGGAGCCCTTGTCCTGCTTTTTTATGCAAAAAGGATCAGAACCCTGTGCCCCCTGTGGGGGGCATTTCAGCGTGTGGGCACCGTGCTGCTCTGAAGCCAAGGAAATGACCAGCAGGGAAGAAGGACCGGAAAGCCTGGCCGCTGGCCCCAGCTCCCCTCAATGTCATCATCGGATGAGCAGTTTAGGCAGAGGAAGGGTCTGTTGCGGATTTCCCTGGCCACTCTCATTCCTCATGTCCTCATCATCACCAGTGACTAAACTTTCTGAGCCACGGCCAAAGACGTCAGGCAGCAGCTTCGTGTTCTAGCCCCAAGTGTAGCATTCCCTTGCTCTGTGACTCTCGGCAAGTTATATCACCTCTCTGGGCTTCAGATTCTATGTATCTTTTTTGTTTTTTATTTGAGACAGTCTCACCCTGGAGTGCGGTGATGCCATCTTGGCTCATTGCAACCTCCACTTCCCAGGGCTCAAGCAGTTCTCCTGCCTCAGCCTCTCAAGTGGCTGAGGTTACAGGCACGCACCACCACACCCAGCTAATTTTTGTATTTTTAGTAGACATGAGGTTTCACCATGTTGGCCAGGCTGGTCTTGAACTCCTGATGTCAGCTGATCCACCCACCTTTGACGTCCCAAAGTGCTGGGATTACAGGCGTGAGTCACCGTGCCCAGCTAGATTCCTACTTATAAAATGTGAAGTAAATGCACTGAGAGACTTACCATGAACCTAAAACCTGCGGAGAATACCAAGTGTCCTGTGAAGGTGAGGGCCCTGTGAAGGTGGGAGACTGCCTCGTTCCCCAGCCCCGAGTGAGCCATTTGGGCTGTCATTCACCCCGACTTTGGACACGGTGTGCCAGAGCCAGGCCGCTCCGACACTCAATACGGTGTGCTGTACTCTGAGCTGCTTCCCCGGCTCGAAGGGCCCTGTAGCCTTAGCAAGGCAAGACCTGGGGTCCCAGTAGGGCCATTGCTCATATATATATATAATATATACACTACAGGAGACTGAGGTGGGGGGACTTTTTTCTCAATGTCTCTGGCCAGAGCTGGTGCCCAATATAGTCCTTATAGCTCAGGGTGAGAGAGGGAAGATACGGGAAGCCTGGGTTATTGGGCACCTACTATGCCTATTTGCTTTTTATATGTGACTTATTTGGTGCATCCATCTAGCCTGCTTGGTGGGCTTACTATTATTGCCACGTTTAGCAAACCACTGATAGAGTTTGGATGTGTTGCCCCTTCCAAATCTCACTTTGAAACGCGACCTCCAACGTTGGAGGTGGGGACTAGTGGGAGGGACCATGGGAGTGGGTTCCTCTCTCATGAATGGCTTGGTGCTGTCCTCAGGTAAGGAGTGAGTTCTCTCTCTCTTTCTCTCTCGCTCTCTTTTTTTTTTTTTTTTGAGACAGAGTCTTGCTTTGTCACCCAGGCTGGAGAGTGCAATGGTGTGATCTCAGCTCACTGCAATCTCCGCCTCCCGGGTTCATGTGATTCTCCTGCCTCAGCCTCCTGAGTAGCTGGGATTACAGGCACCTGCCACCATGCCCAGCTAATTTTTGTATTTTCAGTAGAGATGAGGTTTCACTATGTTGGCCAGGCTGGTCTTGCACTCCTGACCACAGGTGATCCACCTGGTTTGGCCACCCAAGATCCTGGGATTACAAGCATGAGCCACTGTACCTGCCAAGATCTGGCTGTTTAAAAAAGCCTGGCCCTTCCTCCCTCTTTCTCTTGTGCCCTCTCACCATCTGATACACAGGTTCCCTCCTTTACCTTCCGCCATGACTGGAAGCTTCCAGAGGTCTCACCAGAACCTGAGCAGATGCTGGCACCATGCTGCCTGTACAGCTTGCAGAACCATGAGCCAAGTAAACCCCTTTTCTTCATAAGTTACCCAGTGTCAGGTATCCCTTTATAGCAAGGCAAAACAAACTAATACATTATGTCACCTGGAGTAAGTAGCTGAGGCCTGGAGAAGCAGAGGACTTGCCCACACCTCAGGCGGAACACAGTGTGTGATCCAAGACACAGGTCTGACAGGGTCTTCCACTGCACCAGGCGAGACAAGGGTGCATCCCACCCTCACTCAGGGGCCTAACAACCTCTTTAAGGCTGGGGAGGGTAGGAAGGGCCAAGACGGCCACTAAATGAGATGCTCTCCCGAGGCCTCCTGGAATGAAGGTTTATGTGTCCTGTGTCCTCAGCACTTGATAGAGCATTCACAGACCATTGTGACAGACCATCGTGACACTGACTATATAGAGCAGAAAGGCTGGTTGTTTCCAGGCTCTCGTCTTCTTTAGTGACAGGCCTTTAGCCAGGTATATGTCTTACATTTCCCAGCCTCTCTTTTGGCCAGGCATAGCTATTTGAATAAGTCAAACCTAATGTGTGTGTAACTCCCAGGGATTGTCCTTAAAGAGAAGGCTGATACATTTCTTTCTCCTTTGTCCTCCCTGTGGTTTGGAATCCAGATCGATGGCTGGAGCTGAGGCAGCCATTTTTAGCCATGAAGTGATGTTGAGAATGATGGCAGAGCAGCAAGACCAAAGGAGTCTCCTTCCCTTAGGACTGCTGGGGACAATTCTCCACGGCATTCTTTTTATATTTATTTATTTATTTATTTGAGATGGACTCTCTCTCTGTCACCAGGCTGGAGTACAGTGGCATGATCTTGGCTTACTGCAACCTCTGACTCCCTGTTTCTTTTTCTTTTTTTTTTTTTTTCATTTACTAACTTGGAATCTATGTGAGATTGTGATCTCCTTGAAAATGTGTATCCTTTCTCATTCTTTTCTGTTTTATCAGCATCTTGCATAGTGCCAAGAACATATTAGTGATCAACAATTATTTTTAAATGATGAATGTATAGCTAGGCTTTGTCAGAAATTGACAGAGGAGTATCTTTTTTTTTTTTTTTTGGAAGAAAGAGAAAGAGGAAGAGGGAGAGAGGATGGGGGTATAGCTTTATTGCCCAGGCCAGAATGCAGTCTATGCAATCTAAATATGGGTATGCCTATAATTGTCCTTAATAATGGAGATATAAAAGCAAATGAGGGAAGAGAATAACAAACAAGCAGCCAACCAACATTTTGTTTAAACTTCTAAGTTGATATGATGTGGTACTGATAAGAGTGTATATTTTGTATATTTAAAGTGGAGAATTCTATAAATGCTAATTACGTTTACTTGTTCCAGATCTGAGTTCAAGTCCTGGATATTGTTGCTAATTTTCTGTCTCATTGATCTGTCTAATATTAATGTTGAAGTCTCCCACTATTATTATGTGGGAGTCTAAGTCTCTTTATAAATCTTGTATGTCTGCGTATTCCTGTATTGGGTGTGTATATATTTAGGATCTTTAGCTCTTCTTGTTGTTGCATTGATCCTTTTATCATTATATAATGTCCTTCTTTGCTTCTTTTGATCTTTGTTGCTTAATTGTAACTTCTGCTTTTTATTTATTTATTTTAGCTCTCTATTTGGTTGGTAAATCCTTCTCCATCTCTTGTTTTGAGTCTTTGTGTATCCTTGAATGTGAGATGGGTCTGGATGCAGCATACTGATGGGTTTTAGTTTTTTATTCAAATTGCCTGTCTGTCTTTGGATTGGGGGATTTAGTCAATTTAAGTTTAGAATTAATAATAATATATGTGAGTTTAATACTGCCATTTAATATTAGCTGGCTATTTTGCCCATTAGTTGATGTAAATTCTTCATTATATTGATGCTCTTTTTGGTATTTTTTTTAGAAAGGCTGATACTGTTTGTTCCTTTCTATGTGTAGTGGTTCTTTCAGAAGCTCTTGTAAAGCAGGCCTGGTGGTGATGAAATCTCTGAGTGCTTGCTTATTCACAAAAAACTTTATTTTTCCTTCACTTGTGAAGCTTAGTTTGGCTGGATGTGAAATTCTGGGTTGAAAGTTCTTTTCTTTAAGGATGTTGAATATTGGTCCCCACTCTCTTCTGGCTTGTAGGGTTTCTGCCGAGAGATCTGCTGTAAGTCTGATAGGCTTCCCTTTGTGGGTAACCTGACCTTTCTCTCTGGCTGCCCTTAGTATTTTCTCCTTCATTTCAACCCTGGTGAATCTGACGATTATGTGCCTTGGAGTTGCTCTTCCTGAGGAATATCTCTGTGGTGTTCTCTGTATTACCTGGAGTTGAATATTATCCTGCCTTACTAGGTTGGGAAAATTTTCCTGAATAATATCCTGAAGCGTATTTTCCAGCTTGGATTCATTCTCTTCCTCACTTTCAGGTACACCTATCAAGCGTAGATTAGGTCTTTTCACATAGTCCCATATTTCTTGGAGACTTTGCTCGTTCCTTTTTATCCTTTTTTCTCTAATCTTGTCTTCTTGTTTTATTTCATTGAGTTGGTCTTCGACCTCTGATATCCTTTTTTCTGCTTGATCAATTCGGCTGTTAAAACTTGTGCATACTTCACGAAGTTCTCGTATTGTGTTTTTCAGCTCCATCAATTCACTTATTTTCCTCTCTAAATTGTGTATTCTTGTTAACATTTCGTCAAATCTTTTTTCAAAGTTCTTAGTTTCTTTGGATTGAGTTAAAACAAGTTCTTTTAATTCACAGAAGTTTCTCATTATCCACATTTTGAAGCCTGCTTCTGTAATTGGAACACACTCATTCTCCATCAAGCCTTGTTTCGTTGCTGATGAGGAACTGTGATCCCCTGCTGAGGGAGAGGCGTTCTGATCTTGGGTATTCTCAGCCTTTTTTGGCTGTTTTCTTCCCTTCGTTGTAGATTTATCCATCTGTGGTCTTTGTGTTTATCCATCTGTGGTCTTTGTAGTTGGGTTTCCGAGTGGACGTCCAACTTATTGATTCTCAGCGCCAAAAATCTGAGCAACCCACTGTGCCGACTAAATCAGCGGCGTTAAGATTGATGGTGCTTTTCTGACTCTGTACCAAGAACCGACGCTCCGAGGCCGCCAAAACTGCCTCGCCGGTCACAAGAGTCGCACTGGTGACCTGTGGGGCTCCTCCGCCGGGAATCTCCTGGTGCGTGAGCAACAAGAATTCATGTGAAGGTGTGGCGTCCTCTCGTTCTTTGCGCTTTCACTGGGAGCTACAATCTCGAGCTGCTAGTGATCAGTCATCATGGATCTCTCTCCCTGTTTCAAGTGATTCTCTTGCCTCAGCCTCCCGAGTAGCTTGGATTACAGGCATATGCCACCAAACCCAGCAAACTTTTGTATTTTTAGTAGAGACAGGGTCTCACCATGTTGGCCAGGATGATCTTGAACTCCTGACCTCAGGTGATCCACCAGCCTCGGCCTCCCAAAGTGCTGGAATTACAGGCCCGAGCCACTGCTCCCGGCCCTCCATGGCATTCTTATGCCTCTTGTGACACCTTTGGTGTGAAACCATCTTTTCGAGGATGTTCGCATGGCAAATAGCCTGGGGGAGCAGGAATAGTGTCTCACTCTGGAGCAGACAACAGATTTATTTCCTGACCGGGATTATACAGATAATACCTTTCTCCTGGTCCAATGTTGACCAGGTTTGTTAGCAGCCTCTTATGCTAATAAGATTAGGAGTTTCCTGGGCTCAGTATATCTCAGCTCTGACACAAGCCCACTGTGTGCACAGCGTCCACCCGCTCCAGCCCCCTGGAACTTAGCGGGCAAGTAAACCACAGCAAAGATGAAGCTTACGCCGCCTACTGTGTTGTGAGTAATGCAGTTTTTGTCTCTGACCTGAGAGTCCTGTGTCTTCTGCTAGCATCTGTGCAATTGTGGAAAGCTCAGTTGTTAGTTTGCAAGTAGGAAAAAATAGATCTCAGACCCTTCATGTGTCTGCCAAGGATTTTATGAAGCAGAGTGCTATCATCAGCTCTGGTGCACTTTTTAAAGTTTTCCATTTTCTAACTTCATTGAGATAATATTTATTTTAATAAATAGATCTTATTTAAGTTTACAGTTTAATCGATTCTGACAGTTTATACAGTTTTATATATTTTTAAATTTCAACAGATGTTAGCAGAGCATATTATACCTACCAATACATTCAAGATATGGAACCTATCCATCATCAACAATTCCTCTGTGCTCCTTTTCAATCAATCCCTAACCTCTCCACCTTCACCACCTAGCCAGCTTGTGCTTTCTGTCACTCTAGATTAATGTTGCCATTTCTAGAGCTTTCTATAAATGGAGTCATATAGTATTCTTTTATTGTGTCCTGCTAGTTCACTTAGCACACTTTTTGTGATTAATCCGTGTTCTTGTATGCATCATTGGTTCTTTTTTTTTTGAGACGGAGTTTCACTTTGTCGGCCAGGCTGGAGTGCAGTGGTGCCATCTCGGCTCACTATAGCCTCCACCTCCCGGGTTCAAGTAATTCTCCTGCCTCAGCCTCCTGAGTAGCTGGGATTACAGGTGCCACTACCATGCCCGGCTAATTTTTGTATTTTTAGTAGAGACAGGGTTTCACCATGTTGGCCAGTCTGGTCTTGAACTCCTGACCTCATGATCTGCCTGTCTCAGCCTCCCAAAGTGCTGGGATACAGGCCTGAGCCCACTGCACCCAGCGGTTCTTTTTTTCTTTTCTTTTCTTTTCTTTTTAAACACAATTTAATGGACTCTATTTCTTAGAGCAGTTTTAGGCTCACAGCAAAATTGAGCAGAAGGTGCAGAGATTTCACACATACTCCCGATCCCTACATATGCATAGACTCCGTCACTATCAACACTCCCCTGCCAGAGTGAGTGGTGCATTTGTTACAGTCCGTTCACCGACACTGACACATCAGTATCACCCGAAGTCCACGGTTTACATTAGGCTTCGCCCTTGGGATTGGACATTCTGTGGGTTTGGACAAATGCGTAATGATAGGTATCCAGCATTGCGGTGTCATACAGAGGAGTTTCACTGCCTTCAAAATGCTCTATGCTCTGCCTATTCACCCCTCCCTCACCAAAACTCCTGGCAACCACCGATATTTTCACTGTCTTTATAATTTTGCCTTTTTCAGAATGTCATATGGTATGTAGCCTTTTCAGAGTGACATCTTTTCCTTAGTAATATGGATTTGAGATCCATCCATGGTTCCTCTATGGCTTTGATAGCTCATTTCTTTTTAACACAGAATAATATTTCGTTCTCCGGATGTATTACAGTTTATTCACTTACCTACTGAAGGACAGCATGGTTGCATCCAAGTTTTGGCAACTGTGAATTTGGGTGCTATAAACATCCATGTGAGGTTTTTGTGTGGAAATGTTTTCAGTTCCTTTGGGTAAGTGCCAAGGCGTGCGATTGCTGAGTTGCATGGCAAGAGTAGGTTTAGTTGTGTTAGGAGCTGTCAAATCGTCTTCCAAAGTGGTTGTACCATTTTTCATTTTTACCAGCCATGGGTGAGACTTCCTATTGTCCCACATCCTCTCCAGCACTCGGTGTCATCAGAGTGTTGGATTTTGGCCATTTAACTAGGTGTGTAGTGGTGTCTCATTGCTGCTTTAATTTGAATTTCCCTGATGACAGATGATGCTGAGGATTTTTTCACAGGCTCACTTGCCATCTGTATACTTTCTTTGTGAGGGGTATCTTTTGTTCATTTTTGAGGGCTGTTTGTTTTCTTACTGTTGAGTTTTAAGAGCTCTAGGTGAGTTTTGGACGGCAACTTTTTTTTTTTTAATTTTATTTTTTTATTTTTTATGGAGTCTTGCTGTTGCCAGGCTGGAGTGCAGTGGCGCGATCTTGGCTCACTGTAACCTCCACCTCCCAGGTTCTGCCTTCTGAGTAGCTGGGATTACAGGGGCATGCCACCACACCCAGTTAATTTTTGGTAGAGACAGAGTTTCACCATGTTGGTCAAGCTGGTTTCCAACTCCTGACCCTGTGATCCACTCGCCTGGGCCTCCCAAAGTGCTAGGATTACAGGCCTGAGCCACCGCACCCGGCCGACGGCTCTTTATCAGATATGTCTTTGTAAATATTTTCTTCCTGCCTGTGGCTTTTCTTCTCATTCTCTTAAATCTGGTAGGCTTTTTGTGTGTGTGAGCAACCTATATTTCTATCTTCCTATGTTGTTTACGCCGTTGTGATGCTGGGCTTTTCTTGGAAATGAACCTAATTCTAATACATGAAGTCATACTTCTGGTTTAGAACCTTCCAGTGGCTTGCCATCATAATTGGGATAAAGCCCAACTCTTTCTGTGTCCTCCATAGGCCCAGCTAGTCTGAGTCTCTGGCAGAATGATTAAGAGCAAGGCCTTGAAATTCTATCGGTGTTGCTTCCGATGTCTGTGACCTTGGGCAAGTTATTTCACTTCTCAGTGTCTCGGGCTCCTCATCTGTAAAATGGACTAGTAATAGAAGAGAGCTCATCAGTTGTTGAGAGAGCCAAATGAGTTAGCGTAGTAAGCATGGAGTCAGGCACATGGCGAGTCCTCACTATGTGTCACTATGGCACAGTGTCCTTTCTGCTGACCACTGCAAATGACACATGGGTTTCCTCTCATTTCTTCAAGAAACTGAGCTTATTTTTACTGCAGTGAGTTTACGCCTTTCCCTCTGCCTGGAACTCTAATGCCCCCACCCAGCAAACACACACCACGGGTGCTTACATACACGCTCAAATGCATGCACTTACACCTGCTCATGCTCACACATGCTCACACCTACCTGCACATTCCTGAACATTAACACACACACACACGCTCACAAGCTGTCACTCACAATCACATCCACACCCACACACATTTAATATTCATACTCAAATACATTTTCTCACACAATACTCATTCCCATGCACACTCACTTACACTCAGAAACATGCACGCACACACCCCACACACTCCCAGCCCTCTCCACACCTTTTGTGAGGCTGCCTTCCCCCACTGCTCAGAGGGTCTGACCGACCGCATTACTTCCTGTGCCTCCTTCCTACATTGCTCTGTCTGGGCACCCATTCCTTGGTTCCATAGCACCCTCTGCCATGGCTGTCCCATGCAGCCTGCATTCCCTGAGCGCACATTCCTCAGGCACTGCTCCAGCTTCTGTTAAAGGGTGACCGTGGCTTTGTGTTGTCTCTTTGACTGCCCTGTAGGCACTTGTGGGGCAGGGACCTTGGTGGTCTTGTTCACAGCAGTTTCTTTTTTTCTTTTTGAGATGGAGTCTCGCTTTGTCGCCCAGACTGGAGTGCAGGGGCGCTATCTTGGCTCAGTGGAACCTCCGTTTCCCGGGTTCAAGTGATTCTCCTGTCTAAGCCTCCTGAGTAGCTCGGATTACAGGCCTCCATCACTATGCCCAGCTAATTTTTGGATTTTTTTTATTACTTTTTTTAAAAATAGAGATGGGGTTTCACCATGTTGGCCAGGCTGGTCTCAAACTCCTGACCTCAGGTGATCTGCCCACCTCAGCCTCCCAAAGTGCTGGGGTTACAGGCATGAGCCACCATGCCTGGCCATTTTTTGTATTTTTAATAGAGACAGGGTTTTACCGTGTTAACCAGGGTGGTCTTGATCTCTTGACCTTGTATTGCCCATGCCTTGGCCTACCAAAGTGCTGGGATTATAGGTGTGAGCCACCATGCCCAGCCATTGACAGCTGTTTCTCCCAGCACCAGCCCAGACCTAGAACAAAGCAGGTGCTCAAGAAATGTTTTTTGGAATAATTGGATGAGTGAATGAACAGGACCGTGGACTGTCTGCACAGGAAGGTCCCCTGTGGATGCCACCTGCCAGTGGAGGCTGAAGTTTAGTGAAGGGAACGTTCCTGGCACAGATCAGAATGTGGGTGGGAGTGTGCTGACTGGAACCCCACTTCTTGCCTGGCTGCTGGGGCCTTGTCAGACCCTGCCAGGCTATTCTCCTTTCTCTGCTTTTCCACAGGGACAAGGATGTGGCCTCCACATTTTTGGTGGGCTGGTTCCAGTACATACCTCTTATTCTTCCCCTTCTTTTTCCCCTTCAGAGAGCAATCAGGGAGCCTGGGACGGAATCAGTGCAGAAGCACCAGCAAATGCTTCTGCTCCTGCATGTCGCAATGACCCCCAGGTATTCTGGCGTCCTAGCCCTGGCCCCTCACCCTGGGGAGGGCACCTTCCCACCTGCTCCCACCCAGACCAGGCTGTGAGGGTAAGCCGCAAGGCTGGGCTGAGGATCGAGTCCCATGGGTGCTCCCCAGGGATCCTCCTTCTTTATCGGCCTTGGATTCTCAGTGACTTGATAGAAGGCAGGTAGAGGACAGATGTCAAATCTGGGCAGCAGCAGACAGCTTGAAAATATCTTGAGAGTGAACATTCAACCCTCTTGGTTTTTTCTCTTCTTAAGCTCCAAGTCCCCACAGAAAAATGCAAATTTAACAAAAATCTTCTTGGGATGGAGTGGGAGTTACAGAGGAATAGAGGCAAAGATGGAAAAGTTTGGAAACACTGTGTTAGGAATGCAGAGAACAGCTTGACATTTAGGTAGCAAAAAGGATATGCTGACCATGAGTGCGTGTGTGTGGCTGTTTCGTGTGTGTTGAAGTTTACAGAGGACAGGGAGGGTATGGCTGTGAGTTCCCATTTGTATGGATGCCCTTGGGGCTGTGGGTGATTGCCCAGGTGTGGACGCATGTGACGGTGCTGCACTTGCCTGAGTCAGGGACGTAGGCATGCCAGGGGGTGGAGGAGGGGATGTCTCTGGGTGGGCGGCCCGGTGGTCCTGGCCTGGTAGCCGGCCCAAGGAAGCTGAGTGGGAGCTGACCTCCTCTGCACCCTCGGTCAGCCAGACTAGCAGAGCTCTTGGTCATTTAAGGCGCTGGTCCGGGCGGGCAGCTCATTAGGCCATCTGGGGTTGAGATGGCGCAGGCCTTCCGGGGGGCAATGAAAGCTATTTTTAGTAGCTTGGGCTGACTCCCAAATCCTGCTGACTATTTCTGGCACCAAAAGATTGCCCTGAAGGATGTGGAAAATTTTCATGTCAAGAATGTCTGGTTTCCCTTTGGCTAAGCAAGGGTGGAGCAGGGAGAGCGGGACAAAGGGAGTGAGGCCCGAAGAATTCTGGGAAAATCTCAACAGTGAGAGCATGAAATGGCCACCATCCTGCCCTTTAGAGAGGCGTGTGGACTTTTAAAAACAGCTTCGTTAACCGGGAGGCTGAGGCGGGAGAATCGCTTGAACCCGGGAGGTGGAGGTTGCAGTGAGCTGAGATCACACCGCTGCACTCCAGCCTGGGCAATGTAGTGAGACTCCATCTCAAAAAAAAAAAAAAAAAAAAAAAAAACAAGAAACCCACCAGCTTCGTTATGGGGGACCATGTATCTTGGTTTGCCAGGGACTGTCTTGGTTTTAGCATGGAAATTCCTGCATCCAGGGCTTTCAGCTCCAGCAAACTGGGAGAGTTGGTCACTCTGGCTCCATTTCACACATTTTTTTAGATCTAGAGGCTAAATTATAACAGTACCTTAAACTACATGTATCATCTTCTAGAATGTTCACAATAACCCTATCAGTACGGACTGTTATCATCTCCATTTTACATATGAGGAAACTGAGGCACAGAGAAGTGCTGCAGCCTGCCTGTTGCCTGGCCGCTAGCTGAGTGATGAAGCCAGGATTTAAGTTCTGCTGTGCTGGTGTCAGAGTCCGTTGTGCTATACGGAAAAATCATGTCTTTGGACCCAGGACAACCTGGATTCAGTTACTTCCTAGCAAGACACTGCATCTGGCCAGGTTGTCAGGAGGATGAAAGGAGAAAAGCCGGTGCTGCCCTTCACTGCTTCTTTCTCTGCCTTTCTTTTTTGAGATGCGGTCTTGCTCTGTCACCCAGGCTGGAGTGCAGCTGTGCAATCATGATTCACTGCAGCCTTAGGGTCCCCAGCTCAAGTGAACCTCTCACCTCAGCTTGCAAAGTAGCTGGGACTACAGGCCTGCACCACCATGACAGGCTAATTTTGGTATTTTTTGTAGAGACAAGGTTTCGCTATGTTGGCCAAGCTGGTCTCGAACTCCTGGGCTCAAGGCTCGCCTCGGCCTCCCAAAGAGCTGGGATTACAGGCGTGAGCTCCCCAACCCGGCCTCTGGTCTCCACTTTTCTTAGCCGTAGAATGGGCTGAGAAGTCCATCCTCTCAAGGCTCCGGGAACGAGGGTTCGAGAGCTCAAACGGGATCTGCTCCCCTGACTTCTCCGACCAAGTCTCCCACCCCTAAGCAGGACGGGCCAGGATCGCCAGTGAGCCTGTGCTGGGAGCGGAGGTGCGGACGTGCACGCTGCCGGCCGGGGCATGAATGGAATGCGTTTGGCCCCGAGAGACGCGCTGTTCCTTCCGCAGGCCCGCGTCAGCGTCGGAGCAGGAAGGACCGGGAAGGGCCGGGGCCTCCTCGGGTTCCCAGCGGCCTCCTTCGGGCTGGGAAAGTGTTCGAACAATAGGGCTGCCCGGCCGGCTGACGGGGCTACTGGGAGGGACTGGTGCCCGGGGTGTGTGTGTGTGTGTGTGTGTGTGTGTGTGTGTGCGCGCGCGCGCGTGCGAACTTTGAAGTCCGAGGGCCCTAGAACTCTTGCTTCCTGAGGGGTAAAAGGGAGGACCCCTTACTGGGTTTCCCCAAGTGTCAGGCCCTTCTGCATGATCTCAGCTGGTACCCCCAGCCACCCTGGGAGGGAGGCATGGCATTCTCATCTGCAGAGAGGACCACAGAGGCGAACTGGGTTTGTTTCTCGCTTAGAATTTGTGCACATTTCTTAGGGAAGATCCTACTGGCATTGGCTATCTTTCAACAGTGGGTTTGAGACTGAGGCTGGGGCCACGGGAGACGCTGGAAAACCTTGCCAGGTACCCTGGAAAGCATGCATATGCACACAGCATTTGCTAAGAGAAGAAGCTCTCCCCAGACACCAGGACACGTCCCGTGTACACCTGTGGAGACAGGCTCAGAGGAATCTGCCCACTCACTCTGCAAGTCAACTTTTCGGCATAGTCACTGTGCCAAAAAGGATTTAAATAATCAATTCTGTCTTTTTCTATATAAACGGCACCTCCAGGTAATCAAATGGCTGATGATGGGAAGTGTCTATTTCTGCTTAAAAATGTAGAAGGGATGATTGACTAGAAAGTCATTTTCCACGCCTCATGGAGTAATGGAACCAGGCATTGGGTAACTATGGCTGCTCACATCACAAAGAGACACACAAGCAGGCAGTAGGAGCCTCTGGGTGGAAGAACATGGCACCACCCATGGAACAGTCTTGCCCAAAACTCTAGCCTGAATCTGAACAAGTCCCTAGGTTCAACCAGGTTACGGAGGCTGCAGGGAACAGAGGAACATGTTAAGTGGCACCACCGGCTTGTAGTCAGCAACTTTCAGACATGGGACATTCCATAGATAAACTGCTGGTCTCTTCTACAAATAAAATGCAAGAAAAAAGGGAGACAGACAATAAATAAACAAGTAAATAAATGCAGGGAGAGGGAATCTCTAGAGTAAAGCCGATTAGGAGACATGTCAACCAGTCACCATGTCTGGATCTCATTAGAACTCTGATCTAAACAAACTGTAAAGCAAACTCACCAGTCAAACAAATGAAAAACATTATGACACAATCAGAAAATTCAAATAGATCCCTGAGAATCACCTGACTGGGGCCTAGTGATCTGTTTTGAACTGATGCTCCCAGATGGGATTCTTAGGCTCAGGCAGCTTTGCGACTCTGGGTAAAAGGGGAACTGTCCTCAGGGCGGTGATATCGGCCTTACTCCTGCTCCTTGAGCTCCTGGAGGACAGACACGTGCTGGAGAAGTCAGTTTGTGGGAGGAGAAAGGGAGGAGGGAGACTCTGTTTTCTCTTTTCTGTTCTCTGCCCTCCAGGTCACTTTTTTTTTTTTTTTTTAAGTACATGTGTCTTGTAGGTAGCCAGGTTCTGGCCTTTTTGTTCTGTCTGCCCAGAACTTTAAAATTAGGCCCCTTGAGCCAGGGGCTGCTGTGATCCTGCTCCCTGGGAAACCGTGTAAACAGCAAGCTTCTGTTACTGGGACACAAAGCATGTGCTTGAATCTGGAGTGGCGCAGGGCGGCTGAGGTCCCATTGTCTCTGAGGACAAACCTGCCTCAGTGGTTCGGCCCCACCAAAATGCAGTGTTCTGCCCATGCCCACAGTGCTGGGTGCTGGACTCAGGAAGGGCTCTCTGATGTGGAGCCTGCATCTCTTCTTGAGACAGTCTTTTCATTTCGAAGATGGGGATATGGAGTCCCCTGAGCCCCAACCAAGGTCAAACAGCAAGTTGTTATTATTTCATACATACGAGCCTTACAAAATCCTTATTTAAAATAGTTTGCTTTCATTTTAACAGGTTAAATCACAGCCATAGCGAAATACTTAAAACTACTCAAGGATCTGATCTGTGACAAGTGACTTCTTTCCACGCCTATCCCGTCACCTCATTCTCTATTCCAAGAACTGATGTTATCAGTTTCTCACATGTCCCTCCAGAGGTGGTCTGGCCAGGCTTTCTCAGTGGGCTTTCACAATAGAACCAGGTCTCAATGCCCCATGGCATCTATGGTGCATAAGGAATTAGCTTCTCTCCTCCGCATCCCAGTGCTACCAGGTCTGTGTCATCCTTGGGCAAACTAAATATTAGTCCCTCATGTCATTTTCTCTGTTCTGTGGTTAGACCCTGACCCCCAGCTGCTCCGTTCAACAAATTGTTCCATACCTGTCTTTTTCTCTTCCATTATCTGGGAGATGACTTACTGTGAGTACTTGCCTCTTTGTTACAACTACGCGGTATACACTGCATGCATGGATGTAATTCATTGATCTGCTTCTTCTAATGGGCATGGAGATTGTTTTCTGCCTTTGGCTTCTATTCACAATACTTCAGTGGACATTCTCATGCACGTATGCGAGGGCACCAGTGAGACAAATTCCTGGAGCAATAGGGCCTTACTAATTTGTGTCAGAGCTGGACGCCGTGCCAAAGCTTATAGGAGCAAGGACAAAAAAGGTATTGCAGCCAGTCTAGGAAGAGCCTGGTTTAAGACATCTCATTTGCATCCTAGACACGCAAACAATCTGGAAGTTAGGGGAGGGAACAGGAATTCCAGATGTTCAGGAGGGGAATGAACAGTTATTGTGGGCCTGCTACATGTTAGACACTTTTTTTTTTTTTTTTTTTTTTTAAAGACTCAGTCTCTCTCTCGTCTGCCAGACTGGTAGCAGTAGTGCGATCTTGGCTCACTGCAACCTCTGCCTCCTGGGTTCAAGTGATTCTCCTGCCTCAGCCTCCCAAATAGCTGGGATTACAGGTGCCTGCCACCCCACCTGGCTAATTTTTGCATTTTTAGTAGAGACTGGGTTTCACCATGTTGGCCAGGCTGGCCTCGAACTCCTGACCTCAGGTGATCCACTTTGCCTCGGCCTCCCTGAGTGCTGGGATTATAGGTGTGAGCCACCGTGCCTGGCCACATTTTCTATTGATTTAAATAACGCTTTCAGAAGCTCTGTGAGGGGGTTACCTGTTCCCATTTTACTACAGAAGCTCAGAGAGGTTAAGTCATTTGTCTTGGAGCACACAGTAAGGAAGTTTGCAAAACTGGGATTTGAACCCAAGTGAGTCCGAATTCAATGCCTGTGCCCCTTTTGCTTTACCACCTGATGGCTTGCAAATATTTCCAGAATGGCCAAGGGTCAGGACCGGCACGTTGCCCATCTCCAGAGAGTATAACTCACATTGCCATCTGTGGGCTCAGCACCCCAAGGCATTTGGCAGTGCACAGTCTATGAGGTTGCACATGGCAACCCCAAGAGCGTGCTACACTCTGCTCCCAACAACAAAAATCAATAAACACAGTTGTGGCCCTTTAAAGCATGGAATAGCAGAGTAGTTGATTTGTGAATTCTCTCATTTGGTCATTAAGAAGTTATTAGTAGACACTAAGAGGATCAAAGTTGAAAGTCTGTTCTCTCTTCAGTCATTGCGATTTAAAGGTACCCTGTGATCAAGGAGGAAGATAAGATTGATTCTGTTGGGCAAGGCTTCTTGGAGGAGGCAACTGGGCTGGGCTCTGAAGGATAAGTAGGAGTTTGCCAGATGGGAGAGGAGTGAAGTGGCGAGTGAGGGTTAAGGAAGAGCATTTCAGGTGTGGAGGATGGCCCACAGAAGGCACAGGGTGTGAAGCAAGCAGAGTCATCAGGGACTGCAAATGGTTCCCTGTGATGTGGATGCCGGGAGTGAGGGAGGAAATTGGGGGTGGGGCTGGGGCTGGAAAGGCAGGTTGGGGGCCCTTGGAGGGACTCAGACCACATGGACACATGTGCCTGTGTGTAGGAGACAAAGAAGGAATCCTCGAGCCCCTACCTGAGTTTCAATCCTGATCCCGACTGTGCGACCTTGGGCAAGGCCTCCTCGTCTGTGCACTGGGGGATAAAAGGGGCTGTGATGAGATCCAGCAAAAGGGTCCTTGGTTGGGTTCGTGTTTAAAGAGACTCAAGCACACAGGTCACTCAGTTGTCCTTTGCAATGTGTATGCATCTCATTTGCCATGACCCGCCTGCCTGGGAACTCCCGGGCGTGGAAAGTAGCATGGTGGGGCCAGGGGAAGGACAGGCTGGGGCTGGCTTAGCTGGTCTAGCTTCTGCTGAGCTGGGCATGCACGCTGCTGGGAGTCTCCTTCCCACCCTCCCTTGGTAGCTCAGTCCAGTACCCACTGCAGTGGGGGTGGGGACAAGAATGAGGAAGCCTGGCATTGAGCATCTAACGTGAGCCAGGCCTGTGCCCAGCCCTTTATTCACATTGTCTTGTTTAACTCTCAACAAATTTTGGGAATAATCCCATGTCACAGATGAGGAAAATATGGACCCAGTTGGCACAGGGTGAGAGGTCTCACGCCATGGCCGTCTTCTCTGGAGTCTGAATTCTTTCTCTTCTTCATTGAACCCTCAGTTTCTTTCTTGTTTTTTCTTTTGTTTCTTAAGTTTTCTTTCTTTTTTTTTTTTTTTTTTTTTTTTTTTTTTTTTGTTCCTTTCACTAGGAACTCAGAACCATCAGTTTCTTTATCTCTACTCAGGCTCAGGAGAAAATGGAGGCGGGGCGAGGGTTTACAGCCCCCACTGATTTAGGTGCTTGAGGTAAAGGTAGGACCTGGGGTTATCTCCATCAGCCTCTTGGATTTAGGCTCTAGCAGTTTCCCACGTCAGGCCTCCGTACCTTTGCATAGGCTGCTCCCTATATCTGGAATGTTCTGATTCCTCTCTGTCTACCTGGCAAACTCCTGTTCATCCCATCAATACCCAGATTAACCAGCACCTTCTCCGGAAGCTGTCCCTGACTTGGCCCTAGGCAGCAACAGTCCCTCCTTCCTCTGGACCACCTGTGCCCTTGCAGCTTCTTTCCACTGTGCCCCCTTTACCGTGGGTTGTGATTACATAGAGCCTTGCCTGTCTTCCCAGTTAGATGATTAATGGTATCAGGACAGAGACTGTTCTTGTTTATCTCTGGACCCTTAGTCTTTATTACAGGGTCCAGAACATAGTAGGTGCTCAGGAAAGCCTGGTGGATTTTTTTTTTTTTTTTTTTTTTTTTCTTGAGACAGAGCCTTACTCTGTCGCCCAGGCTGGAGTGCAGTGACGTGCCTGGCTGCCTAGTGGAATTTAATTGCAGCCTGATTGATTTGCGTAACTAGGTACTGTGTGTCGAGCCCGTGCTCTGTGCAGCACCATTCTAAACATTTCTCACACATTCAGTTCTCACAACATCCTGATGAGGTTGGGTCATTATCTCCACTTCACTGAAGAGGAAGTTCAGGCTCAGAGAGGTTAAGTAGCCAGGTCAAAGCCTCACAGCCAGGAAGCAGCATGGCCAGACCCCATCTAGTGTGAAGTCTTAACTTACATATCGCTAGTCCCCAAACTTGCATGAGATGATTCAAACTGGTACTTGGCTAACTTTAAAAAAAATACTATTTTATTTTACTGTATATTAGAAAAAAAAATTGTATGAAACCCATATGTTCCTGTAAACTTTTATTCTTATAATTTCACTATTCATCTTTAGTATTAAGACTATATTTACTCATTCACTTAAACTTTCAAAATAGTTATATATTTTGGAGGCTGGGCACTGTAGCTCATGCCGGTGAACCCTGCACTTTGGGAGGCCAAAGCGGGTGGATCATCAGAGGTCAGGAGTTTGAGACCAGCCTGGTCAACATGATACAACCCTGTGTCTACTAAAAATACAAAAATTAGCCGGGTATGCTTGTGTGCACCTGTAACCCCAGCTACTCGGGAGGCTGAGTCAGGAGGACTGCTTGAATCTGGGAGGCGGAGGTTGCAGTGAGCCAAGATCATGCTCCTGCACTCCAGCCTGGGCAACAGAGTGAGACTCGGTCTCAAAAAAAAAAAAGTTATATATTTATGTTCATGTGGATTAGAAAACATATGTAACCTGTGCATCAAATCATGACCTTTGGCTATAATATAATTTCCTTTTAAAAAATAAAGTTAGGCCAGGTGCAGTGGCTCACACCTATAATCCCAGCATTTTGGGAGGGTGAGGCTTGAGCCCAGGAGTTTGAGACCAGCCTGGTCAACACAGCAAAATCCTATTCTCCACAAAAAGTAAGTAAAATAATAAATAAAGGGCTGGGCGCAGTGACTCACGCTTGTAATCCCAGCCCTTTGGGAGGCCGAGGTGGGCAGATCACCTGGGGTCAGGAGTTCGAGACCAACCTGGCCAACATCGTGAAACCCCCGTCTTTAAAAAATATATATAAATAAATAAAATAATGGGTGCCATGGGTCGTGCTTGTGACCCCAGATACTTGGAAGGCTGAGGCGGGAGGATCGCTTGAGCCCACTGCGCTTCAGCCTGAGCCACAGAGCAAGAACCAGAGCCTGAAAACAGAATAACAAACACCAGGCCCGTGTTACCAGAGTCGGCGGGGTGGGCTCTTGCCCAGGCCCCATTGGAAGAAGTAGGATTAGACCGAGTGGGGCCTGCCCCGGGACTGCAGGCTGACCTGGCCCCAGCTTACCTGCTACCCAACACCCGTCCGCTCTACACCCAGCAGCTAGAGTGACCTTCTAAAATGTAAGTCAAATTCTGTTCCTCTCCAGTGAAACCCCCCAATGGCTTCCTGTTGCATTTAAAAAGGAAAACCTGGCGTGCCCAGTGCCCCAACTTCATTTTTTCTCCTTCCTCCTTGGCCATGAGGCAGGAAACATGTTGGCTTGTTCTCTTTCCAGATCTTCACAAAGATGGTTCATCCTCAGCCACCTCCGCGGAGAGGCTGCCTCCCCACACCATCCACCCAATCAGAAGTTCTTCTAAGTATTCACAATCACTTTACCTTGTTTAATTTACATGAGCAGCGCCTCTAACATCATGTAGATCTTCCTTTCCTTCTCTTTCTTTCTTCTTTCTTTTCTTTTTCTTTTTTTCTTTTTCCTCTTTCTCTTTCTTTCTTCTTTCTTTTTCTCTTTCTCTCTCTTTCCCTCCCTCCCTCCCTTCCTCTCTTCCTTCTCTTCCTATGTATTTTTGTTATTCTATTAGAGCAAGTACTTTTTCTTGTCACTGCTGTGGCCTCAGAACAGGGCCTGGCACATAGTAGGCGTTCAATAGAGTTCTGTGGGACACATTCAAGTGTAAGTGATGCTGAGGGGCTGGGGAATGGGCTTGCACTCCGGCATCCACAACTGTGAGGCGAGCTTCTCCGAAAACAGCTGAGAGATGTGGGGTTCTCCAGCTGAGCAGGCCCGGCAGCTGAAACCAAAAATGCAGATGGGATTAGTCACCCTTCGTGCCTGGTAACGCTGGCACTGAACGAACACCCCATCCAAACACATCACAACACTGTGGGCCCCAGCGTCGCCAGGGCCCCAGGTGGCAGCTCTGGCATTTGGGAGCTGGCAGCGGCCTGGCGGGTGGGCACTGGGGGTGGGGGCAGAGGTGGGCAAGGAATGAGGTGCGCCGAGGGCCACAGATGGTGCTCCCTGGACTGGGGACAGGCGGTGCTTCTGAGGACAAAGTGAACCTTAAAACAACTAGTCTTGAAAAATGAACTCAAAGCTGTTGAAAAATAAAAATTCCACTCATAAACCAAAGCAGACCACTCGGTTGTGAAATCAATTTCCGTGACACTTGGCCCGCTTGAAAGGGGAAATTCTCTATTTTCTTTCTTGTTTTATAACAGCTTTATTGAAATATAATCACATGCCGTATACTTCACCCATGCAAAATGGACAATTCCATGGTTTTTAGTATATTCACGGTTGTGCAACCATCACCGCAATCAGTTTGAGAAGATTTTCTTCACCCCAGAAAGAAACCCCCTACCCCATCAGCGGCCACTCCCCTTCCCCCTCACCACCAGTGTAAGCAACCAATAATCCAACGTCTGTCTCCATCATTTTGTCTACTCTGGACATTTTATATACATGGAATCATACAAGATGCGACCTTTTGTGTCTATTTCCTTACACATAGCTTAATGTTCTCAAGGTCAGTGATGTCATAGCACGTATCAGTACTATAGTCCTTTTTAGGGCCAAATAATATTCCCTCATTGTATGAATAAACTACATTTTATTTATTCATTCTTTGGTTAATGGACATTTGGGTTGTTGCTTTTCTTTTTTTTCTTTTTTCTTTTTTTTTTGAGACGGAGTTTCACTCTTGTTACCCAGGCTGGAGTGCAATGGCGTGATCTTGGCTCACCACAACCTCCGCCTCCTGGGTTCAGGCAATTCTCCTGCCTCAGCCTCCTGAGTAGCTGGGATTACAGGCACGCACCACAATGCCCAGCTAATTTTTTGTATTTTTAGTAGAGACGGGTTTTCACCATGTTGACCAAGATGGTCTCGATCTCTTGACCTCGTGATCCACCCGCCTCGGCCTCCCAAAGTGCTGGGATTACAGGCTTGAGCCACCATGCCCGGCCTCATTTTTTTTTTTTTTTTTTTTTTTTTTTTTGCTATTATGAGAATGCTGCTGTGAACGTTTGTGAGTGTACATGTTTTTGTGTAGCTGTATATTTTCTTTTCTCTTGAATATATACCTAGTATATTTCTAGGAGTGGAAATCTATTTGCTTTTCTTTGTTTCGTTTTTTTCTTTCTTTGTTTTTTTTTTTTTTGAGATGGAGTCTCGTTTTGTTGCCCAGGCTAGAGTGCAATGGCATGATCTTGGCTCACTGCAATCTCTGTCTCCTGGGTTCAAGTGATTCCCCTGCCTCAGCCTCCCGAGTAGCTGGGATCACAGGCATGCGCCACCACGCCTGGCTAATTTTTGTATTTTTGCTAGAGATGGCGTTTCACTGTGTTGCCCAGGCTGGTCTTGAACTCCTGACTTCAAGTGATTTGCCCATCTCAGTATCCCAAAGTGCTGGATTACTACAGGCATAAGCCATCGTGCCCAGCCATTCATTTTTAAAGAACGCATTCGCTTGTTCATCCACAAGTTTTTTTTGAGTGTCAAGTCCTCAGAGGGACACAGAGAGAAGTTAAAGTTTCCCTTGACCCTCGACTGCCTCATATCCTAGCAAGACAGTCAGACACAGATAAACGAGCGCCCTCTCTCTGTGTTGTGATGGGGGAGCCGACTGGGCGTAGTACCTTTATTGTCTCTGACATATAATTTTCTCATTCAGAATTTACAAATACACAACTACATTACCTTAGTCACAGATATATTCTATTCTCATGTGGGTTATACATCATCTTATAATTTTCACTTTTTAATGTTACACTTGTATTTTGTGTCCAAAAATGAGATATTTTATATCTTTTTACTTTTATTATTGAGCTTCCTTTTAACAAAATACGATATCCTTTTTAAAACTACGTTTTCCTTGTGATTTTAATAGTAGTATGATTCCAATGGAGAAAATTAAGCAAATATAGAACAAAATATGTAAATAAAGACCACTTGTAACCTCACACCACCCAGAGACATCGACCTGCTGCCCGTTTTCCTTCTACTCTTTCTTCTAGGCTGTCTGTTATGTTATGTGTATTCTTACGAAGACACGGTGTTGTCTAACGTGGAGGTCAAGTCTAATGATCTTGGTAGGGTCCAGGTGTCCTAGCAGAGGGAAGCATTTTTATAACACACCTCCCTTCCAGAGGGAGCCTCAATTTACTCCTCCCCGGATCACTAACTCACTTCGCAGCAGCCACTAAATGCAGGAGCCCAGGTCACTGATCAGCCAGTGGTGGGGAGGGTTTCTGGAAGGGCCCAGGAAAGGTTCGGAACCTGAGCCCAAGGCTAGGGAGTCTAAGTTCTTGAGCCCCACCCCTAGGAGGGTGAGGAGGTGGGGAGAGCAAGGGAATTACTGTTGGGACAGCCAGTGTCGTTCCCCCCCACCCCCCACCCTGTCCCCCGAGGTTCTAAATAAGGGCCCTGGATCTGCTGTGTCAAGCGACAGCTGAGAATCCCTGTGGCTCGGTGTCCCTGCGTCCACTGTCAGAGTCACTGGCGGGTGTGGATGGGAATTGGGGTGCTAAGGAGCCAAGACCCAGCACACAATCATTACCAGTGCCCCTGACAGCCTTGCTGAGCAAAGGAACTTCTCAGAGAATAATAATAATAATAATAAAGGCCTTTGGAATGTTAAACCCAGCCTGTGAAACAGGAGTCCTGCTTCTGTCCACGGAGTGGCGGTGTAACAGTCATCATTTTTTCGCCAAGGTAAGAAAGAAAGAACAACCATGAGAGGTTTGGTGCTGACTATTCCTGCAGAACCTCTGTGACAGCTCTACATAGAGAGGAGCCCTGCACCTAAAACCAGGCTGCGGCAGCATCCTTCAGCACGGGCTCTCCACACCCCACGTGCAGATGCACACGTATGCCTGTGTGTGTGTGTGTGTGTGTGTGTGTGTGTGTGTGTGTGTATGCATATATATGTGTGGGGAGCCAGAGGGTGGAGTGCAGCAGCTGGACGCGCAGACTCGAGATCCACACACTTCTGGGCTGTGTGCCCTCAGGCAAGTGGCTGCCCCTCTCTGTGTCTCTTTGCTTCTGTGAAATAGTGAAGGGGTAAATAGTCTCTCCTTCATCATTCATGCAGCAGTGCTGGTATATGTGTTACTCAAGTGCCCGGCACAGAACAAAAGCTTTTAGAATGGAACAAACTATTGGGGAAACTGAGTCAAGATTACCAGATGAAGTGACTATAACTTCAGGCAGGGGAGAGGCCATGTGGACTAAGAGGCTCTTCGGAGGAGGTCACATCAGAATTGTTCTGGAACTCTCCTGCCTACCAAGCCTTCAGTGGCTCCTCTGCTGTCCTCCCAGAAGCCTGGAGGGGGTTTGCTGGTTGCCTCCAGGGCTCGCCAGGCTCCCTGTGAACCGGAACCCACCCACCTCTGGGGTTTGCCTCTGTGACCCTCCTCTGTTCCCACCTTCCCTACTGCAACCTCCATCCCTTCCTGCAAGTGGATCAGCCCCAAACCCTGGAGCTGTGTTGACGACTTTATCTCCCTCCCACCTAGGCCTGCCTCACACAGCTCTTCCTCCAAAATATATGCTGGCCTGGCTGCTGCCCACGCCTCCACACCCACCCAGGACCGCCCAGTTCTCTCACCTGCCCTTGAGTCCTTGCTCGGCTTCCACTCTTTGTCACACGGCAGCCAGAGGGGTCCTTTGAAAGTATGGCTCTGAGGGTGCTGCCTCCCATCCCGCCTGGGGGACAACCCGGATGCCTTGCCAGTGCGCCAGCCCCCAGCGGCTCGGGCCCTGCCGGCCCCTCCCCTGCCTTCTCACTCCTGGCTTTACCCATGCAGGCCTCCTGTCCTGGTCCTGCAGAGCTTGGGCACCTGCCCCACAGGGCAAGCACCTCTCCCAGGTCTTTGCCCAAATTCACCTCCTCAGAGAGGCCTTCCCTGGATTCCCCAGCTGGCCCCCATACACACACACGCACACACACACACACACACTCAACACACACATTCACAAATACACATAGATATACACACACATGCACACACACGCAAATACACACAGTTATACACACAAACACACTTACACATACCTGCACACACACACAAATCCGCATACACACAATATTGATGCTGTCATAGAGCTTACACTTTAGAGAGATGAATAATACTGTAAAGTTTATAAGTGATTTGTGCATTTCATACATAAAATTAAAAGAGAATATGATTTCAGGTGGAAATAAGCACTTTAAAAAGCTAAGGAGGCTGGGCGCGGTGGCTCAAGCCTGTAATCCCAGCACTTTGGGAGGCCGAGGCGGGTGGATCACAAGGTCAAGAGATCGAGACCATCCCGGTCAACATGGTGAAACCCCGTCTCTACTAAAAACACAAAAAATTAGCTGGGCATGGTGGCGCGTGCCTGTAGTCCCAGCTACTCAGGAGGCTGAGGCAGGAGAATTGCTTGAACCCAGGAGGCGGAGGTTGCGGTGAGCCGAGATCACACCATTGTACTCCAGCCTGGGTAACAAGAGCGAAACTCCGTCTCGAAAAAAAAGAAAAAAAAAAAAAAAGCTAAGGAGGTGGTCGGGAGTGGTTGGTCAGGTGTGGTGACTCACACCTGTAATCCCAGAACTTTGGGAGGCCGAGATGGGCAGATCACCTAGAGCAGGAGTTTAAGACCAGCCTGGCCAACAAGGTGAAATCTCATCTCTATCAAAAATACAAAAATTGGCTGGATGTGGTGGTAGGCACCTGTAATTCCAGCTACTCAGGAGACTGAGGCAGAAGAATCACTCGAACCTGGGAGGTGGAGGTCACAGTGACCCAGGATCACACCACTGCACTCCAGCCTGGGCAACAGAGCAAGACTCTGTCTCAAAAAAAAAAAAAAAAAAAATGCTAAGGAGAGAAGCAATAAAGAAGAGACTAGAGTGTATATGTTGTACACACACACACACACACACACACACACACACACACGGCCTAGTTTCCTCTTCATCTGTTTCCTTAGTTTTTTTCAAAGTGCTTATTTCCACCTGAAATTATATTTTCTGATAATTTTATTTATGAAATGTAGAAATCAATTATTTCTAAGCTTCACAACATTGTCTGTCTCACCGAATGACAGCACAAGGATCGTCTGCAGGAGAAACAGAAGGAAAAAGGAAGGAAAAAGGAAGGGAGGGAGAAAGGAAGGAAGGGAGGGAGGGAGGGAGGAAGGAAGGAAGGAAAGAAGGGGGGGTCAGAGGGTCAGATCCGGCTGGGTGGAGACAGCAAGGAGGGGAGAGGTGAGCCCGTGCGGGGGTATCTCGGGGACAGCATGGTCTGGCTGGCTCAGAGAAGGCGCAGGGCATTCTGGGACATGAGGCTGGGGGGTGAGTTTTGGAACCAAAGGTGTGGAGCCTTAAATGCCAGAAAAGAGAGCTGTGGAACCAGGGAGCAGATCTGCGTTTTGACCCTAAACCTCTTTCCTCTCCCTGGAAGGCAAGTTAGCATCTAGAAAGGACAGCGGATTCCTCAGGGTCCAGTCCTGTAGATCTGCTCGTATTCCACCCTCCAGCCCACAGCCAGCCAGGGAGGGTGTGGACTCGGGGAGCTGGGGCCAGGGAGGGACTTGCAGCGTAACACCCTCTGGAATGCTGTGGCTGCAATTAACTCGCTCCAGATTCACTCCGTTCCCGTCAGAACATGAAACCAGAGGGAAAAAAACCCATGAGGCCCGGATTGATCAGCACAGAACTTAGCAACAGCACAACAAGCTACAGCAAACCCATCCCTGGAGCGGAGGTGCTTCCCAGCCAGGCCCAGGGGTTAGGAGCTGGGAGCGGATCTGCCGCTTCTGGCGGGCTTGTGGAGCCAGAGGCCCACCCCAAGACCTCAGGAAGTCCACCTGGCTGGCGCCAGTGGGATGCAGCTGTGGCTCATGCTGGACCCAGAACCTCAAGGGCTCCCAGGAATGGCTTCACTTCCCCATTCCACCATGTGGAGAGACTGAGAAGGGTACTGTCGGCTGGCCCTGCTCCCAGACTCAGTCACCTTGGACATCCTGGTTTGCTCTGCTGGTTGATGTGCTCACTGGCTCCGCTCCCTTGCCAGAAGCCCACAAGGAAATCTGGGACTTCAGAGTTTTAGCAACATCCCAATCATCTGGGCATTTCTCAGTGACTCACAGCCTCGCATCTTCTCCATCATCACATCTGGATGGCCAGGAGCTTGGCCGGCTCCTGACCCAGTTCTTCAATCCTGCCTCCTCTATCCCAGGCCAGCTTCACACCCACTGGGCTGCCATGATTGTACCATAAAATATCTCGAACATATGCAAAAGTTCAGAAAATCGCATTTCAGCCAAACAGCTGTCACTCCTATTTAACCCTTAATGATCTGCCTGATTTGTTTCAGGGGGTGATGGTGGGGTGTCCCCAGGCCTGTCTGTGGAGCAAGCTGACCAGCAGAGCTAAAGAGGGGTTCCGGCAGGGGCAGCGCCTTTGTGTGCATTCCTGATGCCAATGCCCATCACATCCATCAAGGTTGTCTTGTGGGTCCCTGCCAATAGGCCTGGCACCGTAGAAGGTCCTCAGGGAGCAGTGGTTTTCCTGATACTGTTGCGTCCCACCTCAAAGCCAATAAGGCAGGCAGGTAGTATGCAAAGGAGAAAAGAGAAGCCGAGATTGGGGCTCAAGGTCACTCAGCCAGAAAGGGGACCAGGACAATGAGCCAAGGCCTTTTTGGGAGTGGAGAGATGACAGACCCCCCTTCCCCTAGTGCCATCCCATCTCCAGGATGAGCCCTTCGGAAGGGAGGCTGAGGGCACGATCCCACTGGAGAGCAGGGCTTATGGGAGACAGGCCTGGACTTCTCTGATGAATCCATTTGGGGGACTGGAGGCAGAGGCTTCTCCAGGGATGGGGGGCTCCAGGCTCGCTCTCATGACACCTCCCTCTCTCTGCAGCATCTGTAATTGGGTCTGCTTGAAACTGCTTCTTACCCTGCGTGAGTGACAGGGAGTCAGGGCAGACTCTTCACAGCTGGAGCCCACAGGAGGAGTGGGTCTGGGAGTCCCGAGCTCTGGAATGCCAACTCTCACATCTGTTTGCTTGACTCCAGAGTGGCTGACCTAGTCCATGACGGTTCAGCGCAGCTTACTAAGGACAGACCACCCGCGCCATCCTCCAAGGGCCTTCACAGGCACCATGTAAGAGGTAGGGCAGTGGGGGGATCCCTCTGGAACCCCAGTCCCCGGGATGGAGTCCCTGGCTACTAATTCTGAGCTGTGTGGCCCCGGGGAAGGCAGTTTCTCCTCACTGAGGCTCAGTTATTCATCATGTGTGAGCTGCGAGGGTTAAGTGACCGATGTGGCACATCCCTGGCACCCCAAAATGATGGCTCTTACTACAATGGAAAGTCCAGCACGCCTGCTGCCCTCCCCTCACTGTGTTGTTAAAGAACATTGGTTCTCAAAGTGCGGTCACCGCATCACCTGACACAGTGCCACCCAGGAACCTGTTAGAAATGAAAATTCCCCAGCCCCGCCTCAGAACGACTGAATCAGAAACTCTGGGGTGGGGACCAGTGCTCTGCGTTGAATGAGACTCCTGGGGATTCAGACGTGCACTCAGGTGTGGGGACCACTCCTTTAGAACATCCACTAACCACAACACTTTCCTGCTCTAAACCCTTCCATGGCTCCCTATTACTTTCTGGATAAAATCAAAAGGCTCTAACCAGCATTCGAAGCCCTCCCCTGCTGGCCCTGGCTAATAGCAGGTGGCCGGCCTGTTTTCCCAGCCCCATGATAGGCTGCTGGAGGTGACTCATGCTTCGGACCTGTTTACCTGGTGCCTAGCCCCGGCTGGCTGGCAGACAGGAATGAGGGCAGGAGAAAATGATGGCACATGCTGACGGTGTGTGTGGCTCCTGGTGGCAGTCCGAGGCTCATTCTATCATTGATGCGTGAACTGGCCAAGTTGCCTTCCTGTCTGGAGCCTGGAAGGGGGAGTGTCTTTGTGTGCGTTCCTGATATCAACGCCCATCACATCCGTCGTGGATGTCTCTCGGGTCCCTGACAATAGGCCTGGCATCAAGGTAGGTCCTAGGGAGCAGTGGTTTTCCTGATACCGCTGTGGCCTACCTCAAAGCCAGTGAGTCAGGCAGTGTTCTCATCTATCCAGTGGGGATGACAACACACGTCTGCCTAGGTCGGCTAGGACAAAATACAGTCACCTGTGCAAAGCGTTCAGCCTGGTGCCCGGCAAACGACAGCTGCCTTAGAATACTGAGGGCCCACAATCCCTTATCCTGAGGCTGGAAGTTTCAGGATTCTGAGTTGTTCAGGTTTTAAAAAGGGAAATACAGTTAACCCTTGAACAATATTAGGGTTAGGGGTGCCAACCCCCCTACACAGTCAAAATCCACCTATAACTTTGGACTTCCCCCAAACTTAATGACTGGTGGTCTGCTGCCGACTGGAAGCCATGACACAAATGGTCAATTAACACATATTTTGTGTGTTATATGTCGTATATACCATATCCTTACAATAAGTCAGCCAGAGAAAAGGAAATGTTATTAGGAAAATCATAAGGAAGAGAAAATATATTTACGGTTCATTAAGCAGAAGTAGGTCATGATAAAAATCTTCATCCTCACCCTCTTCACAATGAGTAGCCAGAGGAGGGAGCGGCAGAGGAGGGGTTGGTCCTGCTGTCTCAGGGGTGGCAGAGGCGGAATAACATCCATGTATGAGCGGACTCAGTTCAAACCCGTGTTGTTGAAGCGTCAACTGTGTGCCCTTTATCACCTAACACACCCGATGGGGGTCTTCTCCCATAAACACACACACTGCTGTTTCCGCATCAAAACATGAATATGCAAAGTGACAAAAATAAAGACTATCAATATGTAGCTTCCCATTTATCCAGAAGGCAATAGGGAGCTATGGGAGGCTTTAGAGCATGGCGGCGGCATCAGGTGGTTGCCTTAAAAGAGTGGTGCCCAAACAGAGTGTGCAGCAGGGGTTGTTAAATGCAGAATTCCCTCGAGGGCTTGTTAAATGCAGAATCCTGGGCCCCCACAGTCATTCAGATCTCCAGGCTGCTGCTGAGGACAGCATGGTGACTCTCCCATGTTACATATTTTACAGCACTGGTGAGGCTCAGAGAGGTGACAGTACTTGTTCAAGGCCCCACAGCTTGGGAATGGTGGAGCGGGAGCTTGCCAATGAGCTTTCGGGCCAAACTTAGGAAGTATCTTTGGCTTTCAGGGTTTTGGGATTATGGGTAAGGGCTCATGAGCCAGAAGAGACGACCCTCCTGCTGGGCTCCATGAGAGGCTGTGACAGGGAGAGAACATGGGCTTTGGGGTGCAGATCCTGGTTCTACCATTTCTGGGTTGCTTCACTCCAGCCAGGTGACCTTGCCTCTTTGTGCCTCAGTTTCCTTATGGGAAAATGGGCTTAGCAGTTGTTCTTTGGTGGGTTGACGGAGGAGGCGCTGAGACAACCCCACTGGCATTGGTTGCGGGTTCTGCTCTCCTCTGGGGTTGTCAGGCTGTGCCGCAGAATTCCCCAGGCCCTTCCCCCAGTCCACACCCCGACTTGCCTAGGCCTGGGCCCCAGAACAAGGAGGAGCCCTTCCAGCTCGTGTTGCCCAAATATTGCAGAGACCTGTTGGTGCCTCTCCATAGTGACGGCGCCCCAAGCTGCATGGGGGCGAGGGAGTGTCCTCTGGGTCAGGCACCTGCAGGTGCTGTCCCCATCCCTGGGACACTGCAGGAAACAGCTGGCTCGCACAGGCCAGGGCCAGCCAAGTGAACTCGTGGGGGCAGCTAAGTCTCAGATACTGGCACACATGCACGTTCTTGAGAATCTGCAGATGGGCGTTGAAGCCTCCCACGCTGGGTCATGGGTAGGGGAATGTGGGGAGGGAGACAGGGAACGTACATGGGTTGAGGCAAGCATCCCCAAACTACGGCCCATGGGCCACATGTGGCCCCCTGAGGCCATTTATCCGGCCCCCTGCCGCACTTCAGGAAGGGGCACCTCTTTCATTGATGGTCAGTGAAAGGAGCACAGTATGTGGCGGCCCTCCAATGGTCTGAGGGACAGTGAACTGGCCCCCTGTGTAAAAAGTTTGGGGATGCCTGGTGTTGAGGGCTGACTGTGTGCAGTACTCAGTTCTCTCCTCTGACAGCTCTAGGCAAGAGTTAAGTACCCAGGCCCCAGTGTCCATTTGGATCTGGTTCAAATCCCAGCACTGCTGGTTCTTAGCTGTGGACCTGCCTGACTCAGGTTCCTCATCGGTGAAAAAGAGCTATTAACACCCACTTCATACGGTTGTTAGGAGGATTAGGTGGGAGAATGTGAAGCAGGTCCTGGGGCCGGTTTTTAAGTGGCGGCAGTAATCATGATTCCTCTTTTGTTTTTTTGTTTTGTTTTGTTTTGTTGTTGTTGTTTTGAGATGGAGTCTTGTTCTGACCCCCAGGCTGGAGTGCAGTGGTGCCATCTTGGTTCACTGCAGCCTCCACCTTCCAGGTTCCAGCGATTCTCCTGCCTCAGCTTCCCGAGTAGCTGGGATTACAAGCACACGCCACCACACCCAGCTACATTTTGTATTTTCAGTAGAGATAGGGTTTTACCGTGTTCGAGGCCAGGCTGGTCTTGAACTCCTGACCTCAGGTGATCTGCCCGCCTCGGCCTCCCAAAGTGCTGGGATTATAGGCCTGGACCACTGCTCCTGGCTGAGTCCTCTGTTTTATGCGTAGGAAAGTGAGAGGCAGGCAGGCCCAGGGCATGCCGACCAGCCAGTCGTGGGGAAGCTCTATAAGCCCAAATCCATGAGCCCCCAAGCTACACCTTCCATCTCAACCCTGGAAGCGGTCATGTTTCAAGGTCGGGGACTGACTCTGTCACTCTGTGTCTCTTTCTCTTGAAAACCCTACTTCCAAAGTTCAATGACATTTGTCAAGCACCACAGTGAATTGGGACTGATTGGAGAGACCAAAGTTTCCAAGGTTAGAGGTCTGGGTTCAAATCCCAGCTCGGCCAATGAGCAGCCATGCGATCTTGGGCAGGTTACTTGACTCCTGGGCCTCAGCGTCCTTTTCTATAACAGAGTTGACAATTGTATCCCTCTAGTGGCTCAGATCAGAACCTGGAGGACGTCCTGGACTCTTCTCTTCTTCTCACACCCAAATCTGATCCATCAGGAAGTCCATGTGGCCCTACCTTCAAATATTCCCAGAGTCCAGTTGCGTCTTTCTCCTGATTCATTCCCTGCTCAGAGCCATTGCCTCTCGCCTGGCATATTGCAGGAGTCATCGGCCTGTTCTTTTTGCACCTGATAGCTCGAGCCTGGAGGTCCAGCCCTACGGGGTCCTTTGAGCCCCTCTCTGCTGGTGTAGAGACAAGAAACTGTAGAAATAAAAGACACGAGACACAGAGATAGACAAAGGAGAGTTTGGGCCCAGGGGTCCTCTGCCCACCAAAGCACGGAGTCCAGCAGTGGCCCCGAGTGTCCGCACACTCCGACTTTTATTGAGTACAAAGCTGGGGGCAGGGCAGGTAGGGCGTGGCATTGGTGGTCAGTGATAGGGTCAAGTACATCACGTGTCATATAGGTGAGGGCCCAAGACTTTCCAGTAGCTGAGATGAGGTAAGGAACATAATGCGTCAGCACTTTTCCATACTTGTTAAGAAAGAACAAAGACATTATTATTTATATTACTTTTACTGATTATCTCTTCTAAGAAAAAACGAACCAGGTGCGGAGGCGGAACATGAGAGTGGACATGGAACGTGACCGCTGAAGCGCAGCGTCACATAGAGACAATCAAGCCCCTGGATGTCTGTGGGGTCCCTGACAATGTCAGGCCCACCGCAAGAGCTTGAAGGAGCAGAGTTTTCTCCTGTCTCCCCGGAGGAAGGAAATGTCTCGCCGTCTTGGACGTCTCCTTCCCTACCTGGCTAAACAGCGGGCGCTTTCCCAGCCCTGGCGCTGCCATTGCCACACAGCTGCAGCGTCCTCCAGCAGCCTTTACACGGGCATGACAGAGGGCTTAAAGCGTGTTCCCTTAGGGTCATTCCTTTCACAATGTAACCCCAGGTTCACACTTCCGACCTGAGAGGCATTAGTAAAAGAACGAAATCATCTATGAATAACTAAAATCACCTGTCAATAACTAAAATCACATATGAATAGCTAAGATCACCTGTGAATAACTACTATGGTTTATGTCTGGTTATTTTCTTCATTATTTATACGGGACTAGGTTGAGGCTTCTGACTCCTGCCTCGGCACACATGGGGTCTCCCCCACCCCACACCCCCAGTGCTTTACAGTGGTCATCAATCAAAGTACAAACTGCATTCTTCTCATGGCCCGTGGCCACTCCACGGGGCCTCCCCTCACCTCCCTGCCTCGCCACCACCCCTCTCTTGCTCTCTCTGCCTGGGTCACACCGGCCTCCCTTCCACTTGCAGGGTCAAGTCCTGCCCTGAGTCTTTGCACTGGCTGTTCCTTCTGCCTGGAATGCTCTTTCCCAGACATGGACCTTTACTTTTTCACCTTTGCCAAGTCTTTGCTTCAAGCATCTCATTTGACCCCCATATTTAAAGGGCAGCTCCCATACCCCCAGCACCTCTCTGTCACCCTCCTTGTTTTATTTTTCCACGGAACTCCAATCACTGAATACCTCCTAGATTTTACTTAGTGACTGCCTCGCCTTGATAAAATGGAAGCTGCAGAGGGCAGGGTTTCTGTGTGCTTTGTCGTCTGCTGTATCCCTAGCACCTGTGTGCTTTGTCATCTGCTGTACCCCCAGTTAGTGACTGTGAGTCACTAACAAACACGTGCTAAATGAATGAATAGCACCTACCCATGGGTTTGCTGTGAGGATTGAATGAGCTCATGAGTGGCACCTTGACCATGTCTGGCACGTGGCCAGTGCTCAGCCTGGGTTTGCCTTTGCTGCAGAGGCTCCGGGGTGCAGCTATATGAAGGATGCACGGCGGTAGGAAAAGCCAGCTCTGCCCTGCCAGGAGGGTGTCCTGGAAGTGGCTCCACACACGCAGGCTTGTGAGGCTGTGAAAGGGCTCAGGTGCCCTGGGATGCTAGGCAGCCAGGTGTGGCAGAACAGGTATAGGGGAGGGAGGAGTGGTGGCGAATGAGGCCAGAGCTGTCGTCAGCTGGGATCCTGGAATGTCAGGCTAAGGGATTTCTCTGAGGGCCAGAGGAAGTACTCAGGAGAGCGCTGGAAATCTGGGGAGGATGAGAACCAGGACTTGTGCCCTTAGAGAAGGTCATAACCGTGAACTGGAACCTTTATTGCATCATGGGGGGAGGAGGGTGGGGACAGAGGGTCTGAATCCTCCCTAAAGGGTCAGTCTTCATGCCCGCCCCTTTGGCCAGGAGGGACCCTTCTACTGCTCAAGACAGTTCCCCAGTGGTGCCCTCTTTCCATCCCATGCCTAGGGTAGGGCTGGGGAGGAGGTAGTGAGCTGCCTGTCTCTGGCGTGTTCCAGCAGAATTCTTGGGACACAGGGAGCACAACTGGGCGCTGGGGCTCCTCTTGGGGCAGGTGGGACACAGATGAGCTCTGACGGAGGAGGACCAGTGAGGACCCCAATCAATATTTACTTCACATCCCCTCTGTCCAGCTCCATCAAAAGCCCCCACATCCCACACTGGACCCACTGGGAGCTCCAGTCCTGGCCGCGGCTCTGAGCCGCCCTCTGCCCCTGTCTGCCTAACCCTTGCCCTTTGGGTCTGGCTTCCATTGCCAGCCTCACTTCTGCTGACTTGACCCTTGCTCTATCGACTGGTGACGAGGCCCATGTGCTGGCTGATTAATTGACCCCAGTTGTAAATGACAGTGTTGTGAATTTGCTCAGCATTGATACACGTAACTGTGGCCAAACCCCTTTGTGGGGTGATGGACATGAAAAGTCACCTACCTCTAAGGAGCTTGGTGGTGGCGGGGGCGGCAGAGCCGTAAAAGCTCAGCCGGGGGAGTAAATGGCCCTCCATTTTTCCTGCTCCCACTACTTGTGGCCGCTTCCTTTGGTGTCTAGCCTAATGTTAAAAAAACTTTATTGGGAAAATTTTCAGAAATTGCAAAAATGGCTCAATAAACACCTCTACGTCCTCCACCAGCAGCTCTCGACCATTGGGTATACCTGCTGCCCCAGGGCACATGTCTGGCGGCAATGTCTGGAGATATTTTTGGTTGATACGACTTGGGAGCACTGCTGGTGTCTTGTGGGTACAGGCCAGGGATGCGGCTGAACATACAAGACACAGGGCCTGCTGTCTCCACAGCACAGAATTTTCTAGTCCAAAATGTCAGTCGTGACAAGGTTGAGAAACTCTGCCCGAAACTGACCAATGGCTAATGCAGGCATCCCCAAAGTTTTTACACAGGGGGCCAGTTCACTGTCCCTCAGACCGTTGGAGGGCCGCCACATACTGTGCTCCTCTCACTGACCACCAATGAAAGAGGTGCCCCTTCCTGAAGAGCGTCGTGGGGCCGGATAAATGGCCTCAGGGGGCCACATGCTGCCCGCGGGCCATAGTTTGGGGACGCCCGGGCCAAAGTTTGACTCACATGCTTTCTCTCCCTCTCTCTCTGTACACACACACACGCACACACACAGATATTATTTTGCTTAACCCTTTGAGAGTAAGTTGTAGACATCGTGATCATGGTTCTTCATCTCTAAATACTAATACTTCAGTATCCCCCGCTGCATAATCACGGTAGAATGGTGATAAGGCAACATTGCTCCGATGTGGTGATCGTATATACAGTTTCTATTCAGATGTCGCCCACTGTCTGGATGACGCCCTTGCGAGTGCTTCTCTCTCCCACCCAAACTCCAGCCCCGGAGGCAGCCAACGCCCGGCTGCTGCACCGCTTCTCCCTCCTTGAATCTGGAGCGGTTGCATCCTCCGCCCTCTTCCTCATTCGCAACGGCGATGTTTCATGCAGAACACAAGCTCATTGTTTTGGGCATGTCCTCCAGCTCAGTTTGGGTCTGTCAGATTGTTTCCTCGTGGTTAGATCCAGGTTTTACGTTTTTGGCAAGGACTACACAGCAGCGCGGCTGTGTCCTTAGCACATCACATCAAGAGACGCACAACGTTGGATGGTCCTCACGGATCCCTTAGTTAAGCTGGCATCTGCCACATTTCTCCACTGCTAAGGGCCACTTTTCCCTTTCGGGAGCCATAAATGATACGGAGGATGATGCTTTGAGACTGTGCATAGGTCCTGCTCATTCCCCAACAAACCTCCCTCCCGTACCCAAATCAGTTTCTACTTTTGTGGAGCCAAATGATTTTCTAGCTTCACCATTCTTTCGTGATTCTGACCTGATGATCTCCCGGCATCCACCGATGATAAGTGAATTAGCATTTACTACAATAATTAACAAATGAGGATTGTATAAACCTGTTTTCCTTCTTCATTCATTAGGTGACATTCTTCCGTTAGGAGAAGCTTTTCCTTCCCCCTTCCTCCCTCTTTCTCTCCTCCCTTTTTTCCCTCTTTATTTTATATTTACCAGGGTGAATTCATGGGTTCTCTTTCATTCACTATGTTATAATCCACTGCCATCATTATTCAATGCTCAATTGTCCACGATGAGTCAATGCCCAAATTGTTCCACGGTTGGAACAGTGGCCTCTTTAAATTGGCTCCTGCGTCCTTTTGATGTATCCCCATCATTCTTTGGTCACTTCCTTATTTCTTGGCAAAACTTGATGTTCCAGGCTCATCTTGTAACTTTCCTGTTTCAGTCTTGGACTTATCCATTTCCCCAAATTGCCCTGGTTCCTTTTGTTGGGGAAGGAGGTTTAGAAACCAAGACTGGGGGCTGAGCTCAGTGGCTCACACCTGTAATCCCAGCACTTTGGGAGGCCAAGGTAGGCAGATCACTTGAGGTCAGAAGTTCGAGACCAGCCTGGCCAACATGGTGAAACCGTGTCTCTACTAAAAATACAAAAATTAACCAGGTGGGTGCCTGTAATCCCAGCTACTTGGGAGGCTGAGGCACGAGAAACGTTTGACCTGGGAGGTGAAGGTTGCAGAGAGCCAAGACTGCACCATTGCACTCCAGCCTGGGTGACAGAGTGAGACTCTGTCTCAAAAAAAAAAAAAGAAAAGAAAAGAAAAAAAGAGAAAAAGAAAAAGAAAAAGTAACCAAGATTGGGGTGGTAGTGGGGCTCATCGACACTGGGCTGTCACTGGGCTCAGGCTCTTTCGGCAGACAGGGTCTGTTTGGATAGATTTAAGTCATGAGCTCATGCTTTTTCTTCAAATTCCAGTCCAACACCACAGGCTTCTTTCTCATCTTCTCTCTTCCATATCTGTAGCTTCCTTGGTGACAACTTTGACTTGCCAACATTAAGATATTTGCTTGTTTGCTCAAAGCTGCTATAGCCACGAAATCATTTCAGGTTTGATGAACAATAAACCTATTAAATAAAGTTCAAGCTAGTACTATTGCCTTTAGACCAAGGGTAACAGTCTTCAGGTAGTTAAGAGGTTACATGTGTTTGTTCTCTCCCCCCTCTCTGTGTGTCACAGTGCTATGATATTACTCTGCTCTACAGGTAGTTAATTTCCTTTTACTGGTGATTAATTTTCGTTTTTTTCCTATTCTTATTAATTGAATTTAATGTCTTTCTTTCTTCCTCCTTCCTTTCTCTCTCTCTCTCTTTCTTTCTCTCTCTCTCTCTCTTTTTTTTTTTTTCAGATGGAATTTCACTCTTGTTGCCCAGGATGAAGTACAGTGGCACAATCTTGGCTCACCGCAACCTCCGCCTCCCGTGTTCAAGGGATTCTCCTGCCTCAGCCTCCTGAGTAGCTGAGACTACAGGCATGTGCCATCATACTCGGCTAATTTTTTGTATTTTTAGTACACGGGGTTTCTCCATGTTGGTCAGGCTGGTCTCAAACACCCAACCTCAGGTGATCCGCCCACCTCAGCCTCCCAAAGTGCTGGGATCACAGGCGAGAGCCACCGCGCCCGGTCTTAATGTCTTTCTTAATCCCTGTCTTTGGCTCTGCCCATCTTGATGTTGAACAATGTCCTGACCTAAACAATGTCAGGGGCTGGGGTGTGGATGGGGGAATGAAAATGCTGGTGGTGCTGCTGGGTGCTTCCTCTGCTTTAGGCTTTCACAAACTGTGGGCTGCCCACTGCTGGCTCCAGGAGAGATGATTTTATACACACTCGGCATTAAGTACGTCAGTAAATCCCACAGTGAGACATTGTTTTTTTTTTTTCTGGCCGTCCTTCATTCTCTGATTGCTTGGAGGAGAAAGTCTCAGGTTGGAACTACTGTGGCTTTAATTCTTCTTTACCACTTGCGGATCTACCTTCATGACAACGAGATAGGGGCTCTAGCACAGAGCCTGCAGGAGGCGACCACCTTGAGATGGAGGAGATGACCTTATTTTATTTATCTATCTGTTTGTTTCTTGGAGCCAGGCTGCCTGGTTTCAAATCATAATGCTGCTGCATTCCAGCTGTGACCTTGTGCAAGCTACTTAAGGGCCCCGTGCCTCAGTTTCCCCTTCTATATAACTGAGATACAATGGTACCCATCTCATGAGGTTTTTATGGGGATGAATGTGTTAATGTTAGTAATGTGCTTAGCAGAGTGCCTGGCACATGGTAAGCACTTGTTATATTCATTTTTGTGTTGATGGGAAATGATTCCAGTTTTCCATTCAGGGTGGTGATGCAACGTTTCCTTTTAAGATACATTTAGTTCAGGGAGCCAATTAAAAACAAAGAATAAGTTTGCAAACAAGTGCTCTGCAGATTTAGCAAAAGTCATCAAAGTGTTCTGGAACGGACTGAGTTTGGGAAACAACGCTCGGACGTTCATTGAACAGGCTCCAGTAGCTTCAGCTTTGCTCTAGCCTCTCACAAAGTGCTTCAAAGGGCTTTATAAGTATTTGACTTATCTGAAGTTTTGTAACAACTCTGGGAGGCAGGAATGATGATTGTCCCTGTTCTACAGGTGAGGGGACTGAGGCACAGAGAGGTCAATTAACTGGTCCCAAATTGCACAGCTGGGAGGTGAACTTGGGCTGCCTGGCTCCAGAGTTGTGCCCTTGGCTACATGGCCAGGCAGGCCCCTTTTGCAGAGGAGAGCAGTTGATGTGTCAAGGGACACCCATGAGTCTGGGACGGATCAGGGGCTGAGCACAAGGGTGTGCCTGGTGCTGCTGAGATGGACTCCAGGGCCAGGTGAGACGCAGGGCTCAGCTGGCCCTGTCGGGACAAACGTGCTCTTCCGTCTCACAAACAATAATAAATATTTATCATGTGACACTTCTCATAGGTGGGACCACTGCTTCTTTGAGGAGAAATGTGGACTAGCCTGAGAACTTCAGGAACCAGGAACGTGGGACCCTGGGACCCACCCCCCGATCCCTCCCATTGGGCTAGGCTCTTAGACGCTGCCTCCCTGAGTCTTCGCAACCACTCTGTGATGGAAACACAACTTTTCCATTTTACAGAGGCCTAGAGAGGTGGAGGGACTCGCCCATGGTGACAGAAGAAGCAGGGTCACAGTGGATGAACGCAGGTGCTGGGACACCTGTTGGCTGCCTACCCACTCCTTCTAACATCCCCAGATCTCCTAAGTACCTAGTCCCTCGCCCCCACCACAGCCAGCATGCCCCAGGGGGAGACCCCTCAACTCCAAGAAGGGCTCCGCTGGGCTGGAACCAGTGAATGCCTCCCGTTCTCTTGGCCACAGGCTTTGGGTCAGGGTTAGTCATGTGACCCGAAACTGTGCAATCAGAACAACCGCCCAGCGGACTCCTGGATGAATATTGGAGTCCGTTTCCTCCTATATGGGAATCAGGAGCGTGTGCCACCATGAGCAGCTCAGGGTCATGCTGACTTGGGAACCTATGAAGACGACAGAGGTCCTTGAAAGCCTCACCCAGCTCCTTAACAGCCAGCACCACTCTAAGGACTCGGCTTTGCTCACGCTAGCCCACAAACCCGCTTGTGTAAGTCGGGTGGAGGCTTGGAGCTGGGTTTCCTTTCCTGCAGCTGGAAACATCCTGAAATGCAGGACTTCTGGATTCCAAAGCTTGAGCCCTTTCCCTAGCATGAGCTGCTTCTCTGCATAGCCACATTCCAAAAGTCGAACACTTCAGCACCATTTTCCTCTATGCTTTGGGCTCCGGACACCAGGTTTACAAAGGATTTTGCTGCGTGACAACTTTGCATGAGGTGCGGCCCTTCCCAGCGTGTTTCCCTGCTGCCCCCCAAGTTTAAAAATAAGAAGATGCATGAAAGAACACTTCAAAGATTATAAGGTGCTCTCTGCCCGCCGCCCCTCCGCTCCACAAATAATAACTAGCTGCTGTGTCAGGCATTGCAGACACAGAGGTGAACAAGTCCCAGAGCTCATTCTCTTGGAGTTTACAGTCCAGCTGGGGAGGCAGGCTAGTAACCGGCTGATTATCGCCTATGGTAACTGTCCTGATGGCAGAGTTCAGCACAGCATGTAATTGGGGCAGAAAGGAGTGGGACTACCTTGCCCCGCCTAGGTGCAGGTGGGTGGGTCAGAGGCGGTTGAAGCCAGAGCTACATCTTGAGATGAAGGAGATTGGTGAGGTGTTCCTGACAGAGGGCTCAGCCCGTCAGAAGGTGTGTGGGCTTTAGAGAGCACACATGGTGTGTGTGTTAAGGAAAGCGTAAGCATGCCAGGGTGGTGGAGGGCAGGGGCAGGGAGTGGAAGGTGGAGGCACCAAGTTGGAGAAGTCTGTGGGGCAGGGGATGAAGGTGCCAAAAGGCCAAGCCAGCGTCTGGGACAGGGTCTGGCACCACTGGGGAGCCACCGAAGAATTTCAAAAAAAGAGTACGGCACGGTCAGAATGGATTTGGGAAAGGGCACTCAGGGCACAGGGGAAATAGCTTGGGTGGCAGGTCTGTGTCTGTACCTGAGGACTCTTGAGTCTGGCCTCACAGTCCCTGTACCCCAGGCCTCTGCCCCCTCCAGTGCCATTTGACCCCACCAACTCCCACCTGAGCCAACTGTGAGCCATTTTCTGGCTGGGTGGTCTCGGACAAGTCACTTCCTCTCTGGAAGCATCTGTTTCTCCATCTCCGTCTCACCATGAGTAGAGTCTCACCGGCTTCAAGGACCATGACTGGAATCTCAGTCATGGCACCACAAGTGAGAGTCCCTCGTGCCTGTACAGGGCCATGCTCATGCACGGGGTGGGTGTTTGCACCCAGTTTCTCAAACTCCTGTGGCTCCTGGCTGAGTCAGAGCTTTGACGTGCTTTGCTGCCCTGGTCCCAGCTTCGGGGACTATACCCTCTCCCTGTCCTTTGCAAGAGATGCTCTAGGTCACGTCCTGGTGTTCACCCATCATTGTTCTGTGCACATTAGATGTTGTCAGAATTTGCTGATCCCCAGCACTGACACCTAACCCCTTTTTCCCACCGTGGTTTCACACTGGAGGACTCATTGACCTCGGTCACTGCTGCCATCTTTTATTCTTACCTCCTTCCTGTGTGTCAAGAAGCAAACATAGGCTTAGATCAAGTAGTCTTTGAAGCATCCATCCATCCACTCCATCCATCCGTCCACCCATCCATCCATCCCATCTATCTGTCCATCCATCCATTCATCCATCTATTCATCCATCCATCCAGCCTGTACATCCATCCATCCACTATTCATCCTTCTATGCATCCATCATTCATCCATTTGTTCACCATCAGCATCCATCCATTTGACCTCTATCCATCCACCTGTCTATTCCTTTATCTGTCTTTCCATCCATCCATCCATCTTCACTGAGCCCCTTCTCTGTGCACACACTGTGCTCAGCTGTGGGGAGAGGTGGATGAAGATGGGTCTGTGCCTGCTCTCATGGGTGATGTGCTTGTTCAGGTCAGTGTAAGCATGTCTGTGGGGTGAAGGGCAGGGTGCAAGGTTGTGGAGTTTGAGGCAGGAGGCTGGAGAGACCCACTGGGGTCAGGGTATAGCCTGGTGGGGGACATGAATGTACACAAGTAGGTATGGTAACTTTAGATGGTCCGAGTGTCATGGAAGGAGGAAACAGGATCCAGCCATCCAGGGAGAGATGGGGGGGTTCATGGGAGCACTGGAGGTGGCATAGAGCAGGACCCCCAAGAGATATGGAGTGGATTGGCCGACAGGTGGGCTCAGGGGCAAACTGCAGCCAGACAATTTGTGGAGCCCAAGGCAAGATGACCTTCCCCAGGGCTCTGAGGCTTCTGTCCAAATGGGAAAGACCTGGGTTCAAGTCTCAGCGCTGCCATTTCCCGACTGTGACCTTGGGCAGGTCACCTCCCCATTTGGACGCCAGTTTCATGACATCTAGAATCCACCTGATGGTGACAATGTACCTAAAACGGCATAAAGCAGCCCAGCCCACCGAGTACGTGCCAAATACATGCCCACTCTCACTGAGCATGTTCTCTTCCTTCATGACTTCCAGGGCCCCTGAAAACCCTTTCTACAGTTTCTCCACCTGCAAAATGGGACAGTGCCAGTGCCTGGCACCTAGTAAGTGCTCAGTTAGCGTTAGTGGTGGCCGCGGTTGCCACAGCAGTTGACCCACCCTTTAGTCTGCACCTCGAAGACCCCCTTCTGCTTCTGGCCACATCTGCCCCAACCCAACTGCTTCCTCTTGCCTCCTCTCCATGTTATGTTGGGCTGCATGTCCCAGGGCCCTTGACCCGGTGGTCCCCTTTGCGATGGCCCTTCCCTCTGACCGCCTCCCACCTTCTCCTTACCCTGTCTCCTCCGTCCCTCTATCCCCCTCCCCTGCTGTCTTTTCTCCTGATGTTTGCCAGGATCTGAAAGCGTTTCTTTGTTTGTTTGTTTGTTTGTTTGTTTTCGTTTCTCGTGTTTATTTCTGTGTCCTCGTGTAGTTTGGAGGTTCCAGAGGGCACCGCCTTTCAGAGGTCTTGTTCCCTGTGCATCCCCAGTTCATCGTGCAGAGCCCAGCACACAGTAGGGGCACAGTGCCTATCGGTAAGAAGGAAGGAAGAAAGGGAGGGAGGGAGGAAGCAGGAGGGATGAAGGGAGGGAGAGAAGGGCAGTGGAGGCCCGTGGGGGCCGGGCGGGGTGGCTGATGGGGAGAAGCCCCAGGCCTGCAGCCCCAGTGGTGGACCTGGGAACGTTGTTGGAGCGTTCAGGAAGCGCCTGCCGAGGGGAATAACAGAGCTGGCAACCATCCGGGCGCCTGAGTCTCGGTTTCTTCCTGATGGTGTGAAGACTTCATTCTTGACGCTCTCTTGGGAGCCAACAAGGGGTCTCCAGCGCCACCTGCCGGGAATCTGGGAAATGGCCATACAGTCCTACCAAGGCTCGCCCGCGGCCTGGACATTCCTCAATAAACGCCACCAATGCCAGCAACAGCAACAGCTCCTCTTTATTAAAGAGTTACTCTGCGTCAGACAACGTACCAGGTACTTGAAAGATAGGATGTCCTAATCTCCAGACCCCTTGAAATGCGGCTGACATTATCCTCATTTATTTATGCAGACCGATGAGGAAACAGACTCGAAAGGAAGAACCGCTCAGCCCGGGCCGCATGACCCGTGAGTGGCGAGTCTGGATTCGAACTCAGGTCTCTCTGCTCCCAAAGTGCAGAGCCCCAAAGGGCTCAGCTGTGCTCTGGAGAAAGGCAGAGAGGGAACAGGAGAGTGGGTATGGAGGGCGGGAGGCTGGGGCTGAGGGCACAGCAGCTCCCAGGAAGGCCCCCCAGCGGTCACTCCCTTGCAAGGACTATGCGGTCCCAAGGCCTTGCTCTGAGCCCTCCTCAGGACCCCTTCCAGCCTCCCTGGGCATGAGCTCCCTCATCCAATGTCACAGTTGGGGAAACTGAGGCACGGAGCCTAGAGGCCCTGGAGAGGTCACTTCCCCTCTTGGATACCAGTTTCATTACCTCTGGAATCTTCTTGATGACGATAATGCACCTAAACATCTCATCGAGCAGCCCAGCCCAGCCCAGCTAGGATGTGCCAAATAAATGCTCTCTCTTGTCATGCATTCGCTCCTCCTTCTCACCTTCTGCCTTCCTGGGAGTGTTGGGCAGAGGACAGCGTGACCCCAGGCCATGGCCTGGTGCTCTAGGGGTTGCAGGGGGTCAGCTGGAGAAGGTAAGGCAGACATTCATGCCAGTCTCCACAGCCTATGCCAACCCTGTCAAGTTTGGGGGCCTTCAGGTGAGGCTGGCAGAGCGGGCTGGGAGGGCCTCTGCGGGACACGTCCCGTGGTGCATACTTACCAAGGGCCCCGTTCGCCACTGTTCGGAAGTCCGGTTACTGGAGAACGTGTTGCCGAAATCAGAAAGCCCAGCGTTCTTTTTCTGACCCTGCCACTTCTAGCTCAGCGATCTGGAGCTTCTGTCAAGGCTCTCGAGCCACCTTCGTCTCTCTGAGTCTCAGGTTGTCCCTCTGTAAAATGGGAGTCACAGTCCTGATCTTTTCATGCTCACTTGAGAGTCAAGTGAAAACACGTATACAAAGCCCTGAGCACACTCTAACTGCTTGATAAATAAAATTTTGAAGGACCCCACAGACACATAGTGGCCAAGCCTCGACGCCTCTTCGATGCTGAGAAGCAGGTGGTGTGCCATGCCTCTGCAGAATTGGGGAAACTGAGTCACCAGCCAGGAAGTGCCTGGGCTCAGACTTCAGCCTGAGTCACAGCCCTAGTGCTGGGAAACCTGCTCGCAGCCACCTCCAGACACGCTTTGTGCCTCTGTCTGCGGGTGTCCTCTCCTCCCTACCCGTCTCACTCCCTGCCCCAGCAGCCAGGGGGGCGCTGGCCAGAGCACACCACAGCCAGGGCAGCTTCATCCTAGGGATGAAGCACACAGTAGGAGCTCACTACACATCTGATGAGCAGCTGATGCTCTGAGATACACAATTTTAATCCCGCTTTACAGGTGAGGGATTTTGAAAGGCGTGCTGATTTGCCCGAGGCCACACAGCTACGCTGGGGAAGGACCCTGAACTCGCCCCCCGTCGTGACCATCGGAGAAAGCTCTGGGTGTCTGAACTCCCTCTGGGCTATCCAGGTTCACTCTCCCAGTTCAGGCCTGGGATCAAAGGCAGCTCAGCAGGAAGCCCTTCCCATCCCACTTCCCCAGAACTAGGACACGCTTTGACGTCAACACATCCACATTCCTGCCCTCCAGCCCCGGGGCGGGGGCACTGAATTTCCTCCCTCCAGCGTTGGCATCACAAACAGGAATCTAGGTCATGTGTGCAGGGCCAGGCCCAAGGCTTTGGAGGAGGAGGGGGCTGATGTCCAATCCCGGCATCAGTTCCCTCCCTGGGGCACCCAGGAGTGGAGGGAGTCCTGTTACACTGTGCCCCGGGCCGTGCTGTTCCTAAAGCTGCCTACAAAGGGCCTTCATGGACTGCTCTTTTCAGCTGGCTCCACCATTCGGGGCCAGTCTCACGGATTGACAGTACCGGCTACCACGGATGGGGCCCTTCAGGCGTGGACTTTACATGAGTCCTCTCATGTGATGCTCCTGAACAATCCCTTATCTTCCTTTGACAGATGAGGCCGCTGAGGCACTGGCAGGTTATGTCAGTCGTACAAAGTCCTGCAGCCATGGGGATGGGGAAGGGTGGGAATCTGGACCCAGGCGGTCTGGCCCAGAGCTGTTGCCAGGAGCCCAACAGGGATGGCCTCCTCATCAGCTCAGCCCCTCAGGTGCAATGTTGGAACTTGCAAATCTGATGATCTTGCCAGCCTGGAGTAATACTTTTGCCCCAGGGACAAAATCCGTGCTCTGAGGATGGCATTCATCGCTCGTGATCTGCTGCTGGTCCCAGCCCCCCAGCCCCATTTCCTGCTTTAAAAGTCCCAAGCCACCCCCGATTCTCTAAACCACCTTCATTTTTTTCATAATGACCATCTTTGATTGGGGAGCAGTCCAAGGATCAAAGGAACAGGGTCTGTACTGGGTCACAAATGTGTTGGAATCCACACCTGGGTCTGGCTGAACTTCCAGAGTCCGCAGTTCTCCAGGGTGAGTCTGCAGACGAATGGTTCAGATGGCAGTGGTCCAGGCCCGCTTCCGGGGAGGCAGGGGAGGGTGCTGGGAACCCGCATGGCCAGTGCTCGACAACCTTCTGCGGCCCTCGGGCTGTCTGTTGGGCTTTGAGTGGGCACAGAAGCTGCAAGATACCTCCTGGGGCTTTTCCACCTGGTGGACCTTACCCACTCAGGAAGCTCTTGTAGGCCTGGGACACTGGCCTCACCTTCCATGGAGCAGCCTGACCTGTCACTCCCCTCCCTCAGGGTCCTCCAGGTGAGTCGCCCAGGCCTGAGAAAGGGCTGGTGTAGACCAGAGGCTCTCACACTTGACTGCACATCAGAATGTTCTGGAACGCTTTCAGCCACAGGTTGCTGGGTGGACAGGTGCGGCTGCTGCTCAGGGACCGCACTGAGAACCACTGAGGAGGTAGCCAGATGCAGGGGCAGCTCATAGGCAGGCAAGGGGTGGGAAGGCATCACCAAGCTCCACTGGGTACAGCTGTGCCTTAGTTTCCCCGTCTGCAGGCCTGGAGAACCTGCCTCTCGGAGTTGCCGGGATTGAAGGCATGTGAGAGTAAGGGGCCAGTATCTGTTTTTCTTTCCCACTTAGAAGTCCCCTTTCAGGCTGGCTCCATCTACGAATGTTTGCTGTGCAAACACATATGTTCCTGCCCCAGGCTCTGGGGCTCAGTTCCTAGGGGGGCAGCAAGGATTTCTGCCATCACCCTGAGGGCAGAGTGTCTGCTGGTCACAACTGAGAAGCTGCTGGGGAAGGCGTCAAACCAGGACTTAGTCTCTGTTTGCCCAAAGTGCTTTACAGGGAGGCCACGGCGTCCACCCGCTGGGTGCCCGGCCCCTTTCCCTCGCTGGGGGACCCCTCCCTGGAGTCCACGTGGCTGTCCCCAGCAAGGGGCTGGCGATTTCCCGGGTTTTGGCGCCCTCTGGTGGTCGTCAAACAAAGGAACAAAGGCTTGGAAGGCAGAGAGTCTGACCCCAGGACTTTGCAGCCTCCCATCTACGGGGATGCATTCATTTCTTTCTTCATCCATCCAGTCCACAAACATTTTTTGAGTGCCCACTGAGTCCTTGCCGCTGGAATAGGCATTGGGGGCACATTGGACGAAGCTAGACAAGATGGGTGCTCTGCCCACATTCACAGTCCATCAGGGAATGTATTCACGCGCCTACACAGACGTATTAACACATTCTGTGTTAGAAATGCGTGGAGGAAAAATTCAGGGTGCACGAGAGCGTATGTCTGAGGGACTGCCCGTGACCCAGGCAGCCAAGGCCCCTGGGAGAGAGGCTTGATTGAAAGTTACGAGCAGGGAGTGGGGGTGAAGTCAGGCTGTGAGTTTTCCTAGAGCACGCAGCATGTGCAAAGGCCCTGGGCAGGGAGGAAGTCTGGTGAGTGTGGAAGCCAGAGATGTCGAATGGGAGGGGCAGCCGTGGGAGAAGGGCCAGGAGGCAGACTGGCCTGATTTCACAGCCAGATACATAATAGCTATCTCCATTATTTTTTCAAGTTTTCTTTGATTCCTTGTAAATGTTTATTGTTTTCTGTATTAGCTACTTTCCATGTTGCAGGAAGTTTACTACAGGAAGATTTCTGCTTCATGGTGGGTGGTGTAGTAACTCATTTCAGATCAGCCCTCCCACTTAGAACATCTAGAGAACCTGGACAAATATTTGTTTAAAAAATTTTTTGAGACAGAGTCTCATTCTGTTGCCAGGCTGGAGTGCAGTGGTGCTATCTCGGCTCACGGCAACCTCTGCCTCCCGGGTTCAAGCGATTCTGCCTCAGCCTCCCGAGTAGCTGGGATTACAGGCACCTGCCGCCACATCTGGCTGGATTTTGTATTTTTAGTAGAGACAGGGTTTCACCATGGTAGTCAGGCTGGTCTCAAACGCCTGACCTCAAGTGATCTGTCTGCCTTAGCCTCCCAAAGTGCTGGGATTAGAGGTGTGAGCCATTGTTCCCTTGGATGAAATATTTTTAAATCTCTATGCAAACACCAGTGAAGCACCCAGGAAGACAGGCCTTGCGGAGCCAGTGTGTGGGGCTGCCTTTCCCTGAGAGCAGCTGCCTGTTCAGAGACAGCAGCCCAGTAGCAAGTCACAGTGGCAAGGCTAAGATAAGCAGAGCTTCCATGGGTCTCATAAGGACAGAGGGACAAAAAGCGATTTCAGGGCTGGCCACAGGCTGAGGGGAACGTGTGAACACCCTGGGTTTTCAACTGAGATCCCTCCCTAAGGGAAATTCCCTAGAAATAAGAGGAAATCAGAAATAGGTCAGATTGGCCAGGCACGGTGGCTCACGCCTGTAATCCCTACACTTTGGGAGGCCAAGACGGGTGGATCACTTGAGGTCAGGAGTTTGAGACCAGCCTGGCCAAAAGGGTAAAACCCAGTCTTTACTAAAAATACAAAAAAAATTAACCAGGCATGGTGGCGCACGCCTGTAATCCCAGCTACTCAGGAAGCTGAGGCAGGAGAATTGCTTGAAGCTGGGAAGTGGAGGTTGCAGTGAGCCAAGATAGCACCACTGCACTCCAGCCTGGCGACAGAGCAAGACTCTGTCTCAAACAAAAAAGAAAGAAAGTAAGAAAGAAAGAAAGAGGTCAGTCTTTAAAAGGATGAAAGCCCACCCTGGTGTCATCTCAATCCCTCTTTAGATTAAGGAGATTAAGGTGGTCTGCCCTCTGGGGAGAAAAATAAGATCTTAAAGATATTCAATCATTTTGTTTCAATCTGCCTTCCTTTTTGACCTGTGATCTAATCCGTAATCTAATACATCTATCGCATACGTTTTCATATGTTGTATTTCCATTTTAATTTAGTTTTTATTTCCATTTTTATTTCATTCCAAATATTAATATTTCCTCTTTTCCGTTGAATTCTTCTTTGACCCAGATTATTAAAATTGCATTGCCTAATTTCTAAGTAGTTGGGATTTTCTAATTATCTTTGGCTGTTGGCTTCTTCTTTTTTTTTTTGAGGAGGAGTTTCGCTCTTGTTACCCAGGCTGGAGTGCAATGGCGCAATCTTGGCTCACCGCAACCTCCGCCTCCTGGGTTCAGGCAATTCTCCTGCCTCAGCTTCCTGAGTAGCTGGGATTACAGGCACATGCCACCCATGCCCAGCTAATTTTTTGTATTTTTAGTAGAGACGGGGTTTCACCATGTTGACCAGGATGGTCTCAATCTCTTGACCTGGTGATCCACCCGCCTTGGCCTCCCAAAGTGCTGGGATTACAGGCTTGAGCCACGGCACCCGGCCTGGCTTCTAGCATAATGCTACTATGCTTGGATAACATACTCTGGATTAGTTCGATCTTTTTAAGTTTGTTTTTGCCAGGGTGCATGGTAAATTTTCACAAAGACTCTGCGTGCACTTGAGAACAATGGGCAATTCACGTTCCAGAGGTATAGTGCCACGGCGCTGATGGGGAGTCAAAGCAGAACATTATTGTGCCTGCTGTGAGAGCATCGGTTATGCAGCAAGTTCAGAGTCCTTCCGTTTGCTTTCTGCCCTGAGGCATCTTTCCTGCGAGTAGGGAGGGAGAGAAAGATTCCAGGTAAGTGGGGGAAATGCCAAGGGTCAAGAGGACTCAGTTAATATTTAGAACGAGGAGCCACCCACACCTGCAGAGGCGGCTTGCTCTGGCTAGGGCACTGCACAGCGCAGGGTGGCCGTGGGGGCTGTGGAGGAGCAGGGCGGGAGCAGGAGGAGACAAAAGACCAGAGGTGACAGAGCTTGCGTGTCCTGCCGCGGAGCCTGACCCTGGTTCTGACTCCCAAAGCGACTGTGAACACCGAGCTACACATCCCAAAGCAGGCCCGGCATTCTGCTTTGCAGAGAAGGGGTGGGCCTGTCACACCCTCATTTATCCATGACGGAGGGTGGGCTGAGCCTGGCAGCTGTCACTGCTCTCTTCCTGTCGGGTCTTTTCTTTTGTCCTTATCCAGATTGTTTAATGCTTCTTGCATTAAACAATGATAACGGTTTTTTTCTTATTGTAACAACAAATGTTCCTTATAGAATTTTAATTTTTTTCGTACATATAGAGAAGCAAAAGAAGAAAGTTAAACTATCATTTCACCACCATACTTCTATCAAGATGACTTTTGTTAATATTTTGCTGCATTTCTTAAGCCTTTTTTCCATTGCTAATTATTCACGTATATTTTAATGGTATCATATGGTATATATGATTTTGTAGCTTTTACATTTTTTTTACTTAACAACGTATCATTAATATTTCTCTCATACTGAAATCAGTCCAGGGAGATACAATCCCAGATCTTGTTGTCAGGTTGGACCTGGAGCTGGGAGAATATGACCCATGGGCACATCAGGGCCACCATGTGAAGAGGGAGTCAGAGATGTTGGTGCTATCATTCCAAACCCATCGGTCCAGCCCCTGTCAGTGCCACATAGCCAGTTGTGCTGGGTTTCTGCTACTCCTGCTTGAAAGGCGGAACCTACAGAGGTTTCCCATCTACAGAGCTTGTCACAAACCCAGAGCAAAGTTCTTTTTTTTTTTTTTTTTTTTTGAGACAGAGAGTCTGGCTGTGTTGTCAAGTCTGGAGTGCAGAGGCAGGATCTCAGCTCACTGCAACCTCTGCCTCCTGGAATCAAGCGATTCTCCTGCATTAGCCTCCTAAGTAGCTGGAATTATAGGCGCCCACCACCACATTCGGCTAGTTTTTGTATTTTTAGTAGAGACAGGGCTTCACCATGTTGGCCAGGCTGGTCTCAAACCCCTGACCTCAAGTGATCCTCCTGCTTTGGCCTCCCAAAGTGCAGACATGAGCCACCACACCCACACCCAGAGCAAACTTCTTGAACCAGCTGGGGCATAAATATCTCAAGCACTGGGGAGGCACTTTTTTTTTTTTTTTTGGATGGCCAAAGGTGCAGATTTAGCTGCATGCTCATTTCTGTCTATATTTGAGGGTTTTAAAAATACTGCATTTTCGTCCCCTACTTGTTTTATTCGAATGTGCCTGGCACAGGGTCAGACGTGGTGGTTAAACCGAGTGGGTCAGATCAGTAGGACCGGAGTAAAGAAGCGTTGAGTCCATGCGCCATCCTCCCAGCATTGCGGGGGCAGGGAGATCCTTTCCCAGCCTCAGCTGCAGTCCACCCCCAAACGCAGACTTGACCGCAGACCCAGACCCAATGTCGCCCTGACTTGCCTCCTCAAGGATCCCCAGATCCACAAGGCCATTTGCAGGAGTCTGGCTTCCCGGGCTTCGTGGCTTCTGCAGGATACGCGGCGGGGCCCAGCACCTGGACCGCGACCAGCGCGCCGCAATGTCTTTCTGCCCAGGTCTTTGCCACTTCTCACCACGGCCACTAGAGAGCGACAATGCCCCATGGTCTAGAAGGAAACTGTCCAATCCCTGCGCAATCCACAGAGGAGCCTGGAGAGCCACCTCCCTGAAGTTAGGACCTCCAGGTTCACCGCCTTATGGTGAGGGTGTGGAAGGGACGCCAGAGGGGACGGGCCCTCACCCGGGGTCATTCCCGGCCCAGGCTGTTCCGTTGCCCTCTGCCCGTCTCTCCTTTCCTGGGGGGCTGAGGGGAATCTGGCTGTGGGAGGAAGCCTGCTCAGGGGCACCAGCCAGCAGGGGCGTGGGAACCTCTTGGAGAAAGCCTGGTTTGTTGCAGAAGGCAAATGTCTCTTGGGACCTTTGTCCCCATCCTGGAGGGCTCCTCCAGCACGGGGCCCATCAGCTATGGGTTTGGGCAGCTCCTTTCTGCAGGGACTCCTCAGGTGGAGCTTCTGCCGGCAACAGCCGTCCAGCCTCCAAGGCCCAGCTCTGGGGCTACCTGTGGGAGGCTTCCCCGAGCCCGTGTTCATAACCACTCCAGCTGCAATAACTCCAGCGTGGAAAGATAGCAGGTTCAGCCAGGAAGGATGACCCTTGAGTGGGTTCTAGCTAGACAGCCCTGGGACCATCTGTCAGAGAGGACAGAGGCAGAAGGGAGTCTGCCAGTGCTTAGAGTCATGTAGGGGCCTCCTTTTGTCAACTCAGGGGTGGGGTGGCACCAGAAAAAGGGGACGGAGTCAGCATGGGAAACTGCGGGCAGATGGGGAAGCTACAGAGGGCTCCCTGCGGACGTCCTGGCGTTTCTCTCCTGGGGTGGCATTAGCAATCTCTCGGAGCCCCATCTGCATCCCTCTGAGGCAGGGTGGTTATCCCTGGGGAGCCCAACGTGGGCTTGGGCCAGTGCTGAGGCTGCCGGGGCCCGTGTGGCTGCAGGCATCTCCCCATTCGGCTCAGTTGGGGAAGGCCTGGCGCTTCCCACGCCCCTCCTGGAATGCGGGGCTGCTCCTGGGAGTTGAGCAAAAGTGTGGCTTTCCCCCTGGAGCCTGAGGTCGGTCAGCCTCCCAGGCCTGGGGCCAGCACTCTTGACTGAGAGCCAAGACAAGCAAGGGGCAGGGGCCTGGGCCAGCCCTGAGGCCTGGCACGACCCCACCAGCAGATCACTGCTCCGGTTCATTCTTTGTGGGAGGGAGGTATGCTAATGCCAGGAATTCCACACTGGGTGTGGGTGAGGGGGGTAAACACTAGGGCTCTACTGTTTGCTGCCTCCCGTGCTGGGATGTGCATAGCATCACCTGCAGATGCTGCTGCCAGTGTCACGGGGCAGGCTCACTGGGGTGGCACGGGAAGCTCTGAGGTTGCAGGTGGATGGAGGCAGCCCCCGGCCCAGATGGGACAGGGGAGGGTGGGGGTGGGGGCGAGCTGCTGTAGCAGGGTCTAGAATTCTCCTGAAAAACATTTGGCACCTGCTAAATGCCAGCCACTTCCCTTCCTGACACAATTTGACTGATACCCCTCTTACTGGCCCCGTCACACTGGAACCCCAGCTCCGTGCTGAGATGCCAGGATACAGCCTCCTAAGGGCTGAGGGAGGGTGTGGTCTTACAGGCCCTGCGTAGGGGCCTGGATGGGGAGGATCAGAAGGGGGCATCCCCGTCGCTCCAGGGGGCACTTCCAGTAAAGTCTGGTATGTGAGGCACCCTCAGGAGGTGGGGTGGGAGGAAGGTCCCCCGCCGGCTGCGGTGGAGCATGGATATGAACTCAGTCAGACCTGCCCAGCCCGCCTAAGCAGGCCTTTGTACTCCTGAAAGGATGGCCAGGGCCTTCCCTGGGCAGCCAGAGAGGCAGGAGGGTCAGGCTGTCTGTCTGGGGAGAAGGGTTTAGATCCGGACAGGCCTGAGCTGGGATGGAAGGAGGCTGAGAAAAGGGGAACCGGCTGCCTGAGGCACTTCGTTTTCATGGATCTCCCCCTCCACACACCCCAGTCCTGGGTTTCTGGAAGCTTCTCCCTGGGTGTAGTTAACAGTCAAGATCGGGGTTCCGTTCCCATAGCTGGATGCCTGGCATATTCGTTTTTTCCACATCCCCCTGTGTGGGAGCTTCCAAGAGCCAGGAGGTCTGAGCCTGAAGGGAAAGGCAAAGATTCCCTGTCCCTGGAATTGAGCAGACAGGCATTGCGTTGAGTCAGGAAACAGCTGATGTCCTTCTAGAAAAAGCCATTCTAGGTGCTGAATCTGGCTGCTTTTTCCTTCTCTTTTTCTTCCTGTTCCCCTTCTTCCTCTGTCTCCCCCTCCTCTTGACAATGCACCCACAGACACGATGTCACAGGGTGGGAAGAGCCAGGCCTGGGTCAACTCCTGGCCGCACAGCCCATAAGCAGTGTGAGTTGAGGCATCCCCTTCTCTTCCCTGTGAAATGGGATGTCATCCAATGGTGGCTGGTGGAGTCCGTGAAACCACAGGTGCAAATGTTCTAGGCCCATTTGCCCTTGAGACCCAGGGGGTCTATATCCGAGGACAAAAATTACAAACAGAAAGAGAAGAAACCTTCTGTCTTTGAGAAGCCAAAGTAGGAGAAAGTTACTGATTGCTTCTGAGTCTTGGCTTCTCACTGGTAAAATAAAAGTAGTGATGGGGCCTGCTTCAGAGAACTGTTGTGAGGATTTACTGATGTCAGGGATCATGGGTCCTTTGCACACAGTAAGTGCTCATTAAATGATCCAGTATTATTATCATCTTTCTGGAGGATTGTTTGTCCCTCAGGGACCCAGGGAGTGAGGGAAAGTGATTTGTATGCACAATGGTGAATACCCTCCTCCACCCACACTCAAGCTAGCTGTGCTGCCGGCAGCAGCAGCTGGGGAGGGTCAGGGCACCGGTTGTGTGAGGTGTGGCATTGGAGGAGGAATCCAATGTGCTGGGGAGTGTGGCCCACGTGTTGGTGAGAATGCACAAGGCCAGAAGAAAGAAGGATGCGTAAATTACATCACTAAATGATTTGGAGTCTTCATGGCCTGAATTGGATCGGTCCCACAGCCTCAGAAGGGCACCGGTCTGAACACGTCTGGTTTAGGGGTCTGCCTTCTCCTCCAGATTGGTTGGTTCTTAAGGGTAAGGGCCAGGCCATACCTCGTTTTGTATCAGGCGTAGGCATGTGACAGGTTCAGGGACTGAACTTTTGATCCAAGGAGTCAAAGGAGAGACAGCACTGGGACTTTTCCTGAAGCTTCTTTAAAGGGTCACTAAACGTGTGATATGAGTCTGGAGGTTGTTCTGGTTGCTGCAAAGGACGAGCCTGCCTGAGAGTGCCTTCGGCTCAGAGGAAGGCGAACTGAGACAGAGGCAGGTGCCTGAGGACATCATGTGAATACCCAGATCTAGCTATTCCTGAAGCTAGACTGATGTATTCTGGGTGTGGTCAGTACATTCTGCCTCCTCTCCTGTTTTTTTGTTTTTTTGTTTTTTTTTTTTTTTTTTAAGTTGGGTTTCAGTCTCTTACAATGCAATGGGCCTAGATTAATATGACCTTTTTTTCTTTTGCTTTCTTTCTTTTTCTTCTTATTTTTTGAGATGGAGTTTGACTCTTGTTGCCCAAGCTGGAGTGCAGTGGCATGATCTCGGCTCACTGCAACCTCTGCCTCCCAGGTTCAAGCGATTCTCCTGCCTCACGCTCCCTAGTAACTGGGATTACACACTACCACGCCTGGCTAATTTGTTGTATTTTTAGTAGAGATGGGGTTTCTCCGTGTTGGTTAGGCTGATCTCGAACTCCTGACCTCAGGTGATCTAACTGCCTCGGTCTCCCAAAGTGCTGGGATTACAGGCCTGAGCCACTGTCCCCGGCCCTACTTTTTTTCCTTTATTCAAAACAAATCTTGCCTATCAGATAGCATCTGTGAAAAGGTTGCCTGGTCCAGTGGAACGACATGGCATCGTGGGAAGGAAATCTGGAAGGATAGAAAGGACCGTGGGTTCTGGGCCGACTTGGCCTCTCGCTAAGACTTTGGTAAGGGGTGTGAAATGTGTCTCTGAAAGATTTCGCCTTGACTCCAGAGTTGGCCCACGTGGGGGCCCATCCTACTTTCACGTTGGCCTCCTTGCCTGTAAAATGAGACCACTGTTGCGAAGATTCATCGTGAGAATGTGTGAGAACAATGGTTTCTCCTGCTGATAAATGCTGGTTTCTCTTATTTCACTGCTTCCTAAAACTCCGTGTCACCAAGCCAGGCTGTTCTAAGCAGCAGCAGGCCTGGGCAGCTGGTCCCCCTTGTCCACCCCACTCCCCTGCTCCCCTCTCCTGCTACCACCGCAATGGGCCACCCCAGAAATTTGGGCCCCGAAGCCTGGCCTGGAGGAAGCCCAGCCAAACTGGTCAGCCTGGCCTGGCCTCCGCTAGAAACGTACAGGCCCTTATCTCCACCATGACTAAATTTGGACCTTAAACTCACAGACAATCAGCCTGGGAGTTCCTGACAAATTCCAGCAAGGGCCAGCTGTTCTCTCTGGCTTTTGCAGAGTAGGGAGATCATTTTTTCCAAGTAACAAGTTTAAATGAAAAGTCATGCTTGCTGAATATAGAAAATTTGGGAAATTTGGGAAATTTTCTATAATGAGCGAGTATGAGGAAAAGAACCAAGAAGGCCGACACTCAGACACAGCGCGCACAGCACGGCACTTCTTCTTCTTTTTTTTTTTTTTTTTTTTTTGCTGATCTTTCCAATGCATGGGTAGGTTTTTGGGCTGCTGGGGTTTTTTGTTGTTGTTGTTATTGTTTTTACATCTATGAGATCAGGATGTATGTGCAATTTTATATCGTGTGTGTGTGTTTTTTTTAAACCACATTTTAACATAATTATGTTCCTGTGTTATAAACTAACAGTTTGTTGCTTGGTGCTGGGTGTCAGATGCTGTGCCTAACACATCATTGGTATGATCTAACACTTACACTCATCCTAAAATCAGGAACTATTATTGTTCTTGCTTTGAGGATGAGGAAACGGAAGCAGAAGGAGGTTGTGTCTTCCCCAATGTCTTGGTGAGGCCCTGGCAGTCTGGCTTCATGTCCATACCAGTGGTCCCATATGGATCGGTATCATGGTTTACTCAACCTTTCCCTACACAGAGGTCTGCTGCTTTGGCCCACCCTGCATGCATTCTTTAGGACTCATTTCCTCTTCGGATTACGAGTCCCCACTTTCAGCCGCAGAGTTCACACAGGACAGCTATTGGGTGCAGATGAGTGCACATCCTGGGGCTGACCAATCAGAGCCCTGAATCTCCATCCTGTGACTAGTTCAGGAGCAGACATGTGATCCGAGCTGGTCCACGCAGGGACTGCTCAAAGGCAGGATGCTGGCAGCCCGGCAGGAGGCATCTTGAGAACCTGCCTGGGAATGGGGCCAGATCACAGGGCTGAGCGAGGGGAGAGGTTAGTCCTGATGCAGCATTTCAGACACTGGTTCCAGTTGCGCGTAGAGGGGGTTCTGCTGCTGGGCTTTTCAGTTTCCTAGTTCCCCCAAAACCTATCGGAGTTGGGTTTCCGTCACTTGTGACCAACAGTATTGGTGAATACACCTTGGTTGTTGGACAACTAGGGTTGCGCACAGCTTTTTACCACTATAGAAAATGCTGCAATGAATATCTTTACACATAGATTTCATCCTTGATTAGAATTATTTCCTTGTGATTTCCACAGAAGCGAGTTATTTGGCAAAGGCATCAAACATTGTCAGGGCTTTACAGACATTTTGCAATTTATTTCCCCAAGGCTGGCAATGATTTGGATCCTCACCTTCACTCCCCATCAGTGTATGTAAGTGGGATTTAAAAAATGGAGTTCTGAAGACTTTTTTTTAACAAGCCAAAGTTGTATTTTAAACAGGAAAATTATGTCAATATAAAACAGATAAAAACAGACAAAAATCAAAACACACAACACAGAAAAGCACAACACACAAGACCAGTGCAAACCCTTCCCAACCCACTCCCGCAGGTTTTAAAACCTTGATTACAGATCCCCCAGGATGAGACTGCATTGGAGAGGTCACAGTATTGAATCAGAAAAAGAAGACATATTTGAAAAGGTCTGTACACAGGTAGTGGTGTTTGGGGTAGGGGATGGACACTTCATCACTCCAACATCAAAAACATGATGCAGAAAGGATTTCAGTGATTATCACAGATTTCTAGAACCCTGTCACGTGTGCTAACCCCCCTCCCCATCCACTTTTAAAAGTTGCTTTTAAAAAGGATAAAAAGTGCACAGACACTTTCGTAAGGCACAGACAGATTGTCGAACAAGTCATTTCATTAGGGACTCAGATAAGACAGCGAGACAGTTAAATACCAAGAAATGCCAGGGGGCTGCATGTTCCCGAGCCGATGCCCCTGCCAGGACAGGGGCAGGGGCAAGGCCCAGCAGTGGGAGGTTATTGCCTCTCTGCCTCAACTGGACGGACTCACGGGGGCTCTCCTGGGCCTTGGTGACTGATTTCCAGGGCCTGAAAGCAGCAGGTAGCCAACTGCCCCACTGTGCCTCCCTGGCAGGACCTGACGGGGATCACCAACCCGCGGGGCCTCTGGGGGGTTCTGCCTAAGGCTGTTATGGCAGCAGTTCACTGGCTGCAATGTGCCTAGCATTTCTAATGCAGAGGGGGTTCTGTGAAGCACGCAGGGGGTTCTGGTCCAGAAGGTAGCCTTTGGGCACCAACCTCAATGGACCCAAGGCAGCAGATGGCCAAGAGAACCCAGTGGATCCTGCCCCAAATATCTCATTCCTCTCTTAGTGTCACCCCTGCTGGGGTACAGTCCTCTCTGCTCTATCCTCATAGCACCTCACCACTGTTAGGTACTCCACAAATGCTCGCTGAGTGTCTTTGTGTGAGTTTGTGGTGCTGTTTTACCAAACTCCTGAACACTCATAATCTGATGATCTCTGGTTTACTTGGCAAGCCTTAACTGAGTACCTACTATGTGTTAGCACAGGACCAGCACCAGGGGATCAGAGAAAAGTTCACCCTGTGTCCAGAACACAGTCCATGCTGATTAGTGGGCATCAAGGGACTGGAAACCGTGCTGCTGTGAGGGGAGCAGCTCAATCCCAGGGGACTCCCCATTCTGAGAATCTGCTAGGACAAGGAGCTGGATTTGCCTTTGAAACAGCCCAGTTTTTCAGGAGGCTCCAAATGAACAGGCACAAGACAACTGTGGGGCGTTTTTTGGTCTCCCCCGTCCTAGCCCCGGAGCCCTAGCTGCTGTGGCCCAGAAGAGCACACAAGGGGCAGTGAGCCTGGGACATCTGAGGGCTGGGTCACATGAGGGGGTGCTCAGGGAGCTGGGGCCCTGCTTGAGGGGGTGGTGATCGTGGGGCCCAGGAAGGGACCCAGAGGGACAAGGCCCTGGGCCCTTCTCCAAAGTTGCCACCTGTGGACACCCCTGCATAACAAGAGAGGGCCCTTGGGTTGGCGCTCAGATCTCACAGAGCTCGGCTCTGCTGGGCAAAGGTGGGCAGTGAGCAGATGAGCCTGGAAGGGAAGCTACTTCTCCTCCCAGGGTGTGGGCAGCAGAGGGTCCCTGGCTGGGGCTGGAACCCTCCACACAGGCACCAATGCCCGGACTCGATCCAGATGAGTTTCAAGAGAGAAAACTCACTGTCTCGAGCTTCCTGGGACTCAGGGCCAGGCAGTGGGAGTGTGGGATGTGGCACCAGACACTCCTGGATTTGAATCCCTGCCCTGTCACCTCCCATTGTGTGATCATGAGGTCACTTCACTCACAGGACCTCAGTTTCCTTACCTGCCAAGTGGGACGATCCCAGCTTCCACAGATAGTAAGTAGCAAAGTGTTTTTTTTACTCACACTCGAACATCTCTGATCGGAGGAACTGTATAGTTGTAGCATCTTACAGTTAAGATTGGCAATGTTTTTTTCTTACGGTTCATAAACCAGCGTGTTTTATGAGGACAGTGTCTTAGATGTGACTTGTTATGGCAATAAGACCTGCCTCACAGGATTCACACATGAAGGCGCCAGTCTGCCCAGTGCCAAGGCACACTGTAGGTGCAAAATAAAAAATAGTGGCTCTTCTTCCTCTTTCTCTTGTCTCCTTCTCAAGACAGAACATAGTGGGAATGTGTGCACCTCCTCTGTAGCACTGAATAATGCTTAGAGCATCAGGAAACCAGGAAACGTCTGGTTTTTAGAAGATAAACAACCCCTTACCTCCTCTTGGAAACAGGGAGGCTATTTATAGTGGCTGCAGAGCAGGTTCAACGGGCCACTGACTCCCTTCTTCCCAGGTCACAGGTCGCCAGGAGATGCCTGGTCCACCCCTGGGTCCAGGCCTCAGTTACTGATTTCCCAGTGGAGGCTGGACATGACCCGGCTGGAACCCAAGCGGTCAGCCAGGAAGGGCAGGAGAGTGGAGCTGCTTTCTCCCAGGCCACTGAGACCCCACAGCTTGTGGCTGGGTCTCAGTGTAGTCACGGGAGGGACGGTTGCCTGGAGCATCACAGGCCTGGGGTCAGGAGTCCTCCTATGCAGGGCCTGTGCGTGGCCCCGCCCACACCCTGCACCTGCGGGAAACCAAATTCGGCCGGGCACCCAAGGCTGCCTGGATTGTCAAACTCTTATCTCAGCCAAGACTGTGGTTCCAAAAGCTGCTCAAAAGATTCTGCTGCAAAATTAAAATGTGGGCATTTCCCTCAAGTTTTCTAGGGAAAAGTAAATAATCAAGTGTTCTTGATGGGGCAAGAGAGTGGGGGCCTTAAGTTGGAATCAGGTCAGACAACCGTGACTCCTCCCAGCTAGAGGAGGAACAGGAGGCCCCAAACTGCCAGCATCGCATGGGCACCAGCTGGTCTAGGGGACTTGATCTAATGAGGGCCTGGCCAAGCTTTGCTCTGGGCACCCAGACATTCAGCAAGTGTTTGTTATATGAATACATAAACTCCCTTGTCTCCTCTCCCTCCCTCCCTCCCTCCCTCCCTCCCTCCTTCAGCAGGATATGAACAGATTAGGAATTGTAATACAAATGATACTTGCTTTTTGCAAGGCGTCTCAGGCTTTTTAGAACATTGTGCTGGTCCTCCCAAGAATTCTTGGAGTTGTCAGGTTCTAGACTTCTAATTGGAAAATGAAAAATAGGCCAACGGACTTCCCTAATGGTACAGCACAGAAGAGGGCAGAAGTGGAGCCCAGAACTGGGAGCAGGAACGGAGGGACAGGCCTGGGACAGCCCATCAGCCCAGGTGTGATCCCGGAGTCTGCGGAGATGGGAAGGGGTGAGGGGGTAGAGCAGGGCCAGGGTCCTAGAAATACCAGCAGGTAGGTCTGGGAAGGGGAAGAATCCTAATGCCAGCATTTTTTGGTGACTGTCTCAATCATTAGTTAACACACTTATCAGTGAACACTTTAGTAAACAGCGGAGGAAGATAAACCAAGAATCAGAACAAAGACCAGTTATAAAGCCCTGGTTCCTCCTACTGCCAGCAGGTCCCCTGGGAATGCCACTGCAGGAAGGTGGAGAGCTGTCTGCATTCCAGCTCCAGGTGGGTCACCTACCTCTAGGATTCTTTCTCTCCCACAGAACAGAACCTGCTGCTGGTCTTCTCCTTGGAGATGGGGAGGGGCATGACAGAGACGGAAACAAGGTGTGATGGTGTATTGTTAGACCATCTGGGGGTGAAGCAGTGAAAAGATGACCCAGCCCAGAGGGCTCCGCCTTGGCACCCATCACACCCAGCTCTAAGACCCAGTGAGAAATGAAGAAATGAATGTTCTGCTCTCTGCCCACCTTCCCCTCAAGGAGTTGCTGCTTTGGAGCTGTAAACAATGAGTTATTTCTGCCTCCCCTTAGAGAATCTGAGCATCTCTTTTCCATACCACCCCAGGGAGTTCTGTTAGGGTCAGGCTTCATACATTCAAAACCAGCTTATGTCCCATCCCCAGAAAGTGAACAACTTCTAGTCAGGCTAACCTCAGGGCTCTAGATTGCACATTTCATGGTATTCAGTAACTTCCTGGAGCCACGATCCCTGGTAAAATTGCTATGCATTCATTCTCTCTCTCTCACACACATTCTCTCTGTTCTCCCTCCCTCCCCTCCCCCTCTCTCACACTCAACCCAACCCCAGCAAGAAGCATTGCACAGACAGAGAACGCTGTTTCCCAGTTGAAAGGTCACCAAGGGACAGGGTGATCTGCCAGGCAGTTCCTGAGCTTGCTCTTGGGACGGCCTTTTGGGGGCAAAGCACTTTGGAGCCGGAAGCAACCCCTGCCTGGGCTTAGGCCCCGGGGGCCTCATTCCACGACTGTCACACCTTGCCCACCACTGGAGAGACGGCCGCTGCCCTTGGACTCCCTGGCAGCCATGTGGTTGCCCAGCCCAGGGGGGCTTCAGAAAGGTGACCTTGCTCTGGCCAAGGCCTGTGGGCGGGTTAGGCTATGGCCGGTAGATCTTAATGACGTCCTTGATGGGCCGCCGGCAGATGGGACAGCAGGCCCGGGCCTGCCGCTTGAGCCTCAGGCCGCAGCTGTGGCACAGGCACATGTGTCCACAGGTGTAGATGACTGTGTCCACCTCGCCATCGAAGCACACGGTGCACTCGCCATTCTTGATGCCTGCCGGCTCCGGTGGGGAGAATGCGGGGGACACTGGGGGGCTCAGTGGGGAGCTGGGGGCCGTCACTGCCGAAAGGGAGAATAAGACATACGTTAATGATGTCTCTCTGCGGTGGGCTCTGTTGGGGCAACCGCGAGAATGCAGGGCTTCTTGGTGGCACTGGTGGGAGAACACTTTTGGGAGACACTAAGTTTAGTTTACCTTCTGCGTTTGCATCTTTCTTTACTCTTCTACTCCCAAGCACCAAGATAAAACGCCACCGTGGTCACCCTTTGGAATGCCCTATCCACACACTTCTCCTCCCTCTAGCTGAGCATACAGCTGAGGGAAGGAGAGGGTACAGGGGAAAAGTGGCCACCCTGCTCAGCCCCTGGAAGGCCACTGGCACAGCTGCAGGAGCCAGGCCAGCCGCCAGCCCCTGCTCCTGCCAGGGTTTGCATTTCCTTACCCAGGGATGACTCCGATGCCGAGGAGGACTGGTTGACACTGAAGGTCATATCTGAATCGCTATCGTCCTGGGAGCCGCTGAGGGACCCTGATGGAGTCGTGGTCGCAGGACTGGACTGCAGGGTACCTGAGGCCCAAAGAGATTCCATCAGGGGCAGTGGGAGGTCGGACCTGCCCTCCTAGGCTGTGATGCTTCACTGCTTGCACCTCAGCTTCCCCATCTGTCTAATGAGCGGATCACAGCAATCTGCCAGGGTTCTGCTGACGACTGAAGAGCTCATCTAAGTGTGGTGCCTCCGTTCTTCGTCTACCCAGACCGTATTCTCATTTATTTCAGAAACAGCCCTGGGATGGTCTTTTGGGATACTCATGTGCCCGCCCTCACTGGATAAGGGCAAGGTCAATGGGAACTTCCACTCCCTGGTCTCAATGGTGGTAGTTTAGGAAAGGGCATATAACCCACGCAAGGCCCCTGAGACCCAATTCTGCAACTTTTACTGGAACTACTAGGAAAGAAGGAACTCATTCTATTCATTGGGAGGGAAGCCTGGAGCTGGAAGAGCCAACCTGTCGCAAAGGCCTGCCTGAGAGGCAAGCAGAGCTTTGAGATGAAAGAGAGGTGGGATCCTGATGACATCCTTCCAGTACTTAGATCCAGCTGTTCCTGAACTCACCCAGTATACTCCCAGACATTTCCTTTTTGGCTTAGGGCACTTTGAGTGGGGTTTTGCCACTTGCAAGAAGATCCCTGACTACTAGTGCTCAATATTGATGGGTGTTCTTCCTCAAGCTTGCTGTTGGTTCAGATAATAACAGCTTATTTCTTAGGTTGAAGAGATGCCTCTTCCCTTGCCCTACCTGAGGATGAATGAACAGATAATGAGCACTTCATCTCGGGCTGACGTGATGACTATGTCTGATGGTTCCTCAAAAACACAAAACAACTTCCCCCTCCCCAAAAAACACCCTGCCCAAATAACTGTCACTGCCACCCACCTCTCCCTCTGCCCTCATTAAGACAACGGCAGCTGCTGTTAACTATTGCCACTGATTAAACCCAGGGCTGGGTCAGGCCCCGCTCAAGATATCATATGTACATGATTTCATCCTCATGACAACCTCATGAAGCCGGTATCACTCTTTCTACACAAAGGCTCAGAGGAATCTGTGATTTGTCCAGCATCCTCAAAGCTGACCAACGATGTGACCCTGAGACAGTCATTCAATCTCTCTGCGCTTCATTTTCTTAACTAGGTGGAGGATAATGACAGTGATTTCATAGGTTCATCAGGAGGATAAAATTCAATGAGGTAACGTATGAGATGTTGACTGGTTCTTACTGCTTAGACTCTTACTTTTTGAGCCATGAAATTGAAGCCAGGCCCTCTGGGAAGCCTTCTGTGAACATCTCCTTCACTCCACCAAGGTGGGAGAGGAGCCCCAGGCTGTAGCAAATGTTACACTGTGCAGCGCGCCATTAGGGTGTCTGTGAACTCCTGACCGGGATGGTGTATGTCCTGTCCTCTGCTTGCCCTATCCTGGTACCCAGGGCCCGGCTCACAGCTGGTGGCCGCTCTCTGCCTATTTGGCATGAATGAAAGCAAAAATTATCTCAAAATAGGATGGTTCAAGCCTCCATTCCACTTTCTGTGGACGATACCATTCTTATTTCCTCTTTCACGTGTAGTCCATTTTTTCCCTACACTTACTGGGCATCACGTGTTAAAAACGCCTTAATGTAACAATCATAACAATGGAGCTACAAATCGCACCGACCATTTACCGAGGGTATACAGCCTGCCAAACCCCGAGACCAGCCAGTTACCTATCTAGGTTCGTGGTTTAAAAAACGTGGTCTAGAGAGCCACAACGTCAACGTCCCCCGGCACTTGTCGGAAATGCACGTTTCTCGAGGCGCACCCTGGACCCACTGAATCGGGAACTCTGGGTGGAGCCCGGCAATTTTGGACGGGGTGGATCGTGCAGGGCGCTCAAAGTCGAGAACCGCAGGGCTGGCCATGAGGGGTGCAGTGCCTAGGGGGCGGGGTGGGACGGGGCGGGGGCGGGGCCTCGCGGACGGGGGGCGGGGCCTCGCGCACGTGGGGCCCGGGACTTACCGAGGAGACGCAGCTGGCCCGCGGCGCCGCCGCGCACGGCGAAGAAGGCCCAGAGCGCCTGCGTGGTGTCGACGCACAGCAGCCGGCCGCGCGGACGCCCGTTGACGCCCAGGAGCACGTCGCCGCCGGGCCGCAGCGTGAAGCTGAGCGCGTCGCCGCCGCTCGGCACGGGCCCGGCGCGCGCCACCACCCAGTACTCCTTGCGGTCGAGCAGCGCGTCGGGATCGGCGGGCAGCTCGTTGGGCCGCAGCCCGCCCGGGTCGCACGACGTGATACCGAAGGCCAGCGCTCCGGGCGCCGCCAGCCCCGGGCGGCCCACCTCCACGAAGAGGCTCTCGCCGGGCCGCAGCGGGCGCTCGGAGAAGACGAGCGTGCGGCCGCCGTCGGGCCGCGGCGCGCAGGCGATTTTGCGGTCGGCCGACAGGCTCACGTCGGGCCCGCGCGTCGCGTGGAAGCGCAGGTCGGCCTCCAGCAGCGCCGGCGACGACGCGGGCCGCGGGCGCTCACGGGGCCCGCACGGGATGGCGGCGGCCGCGGCGTCGGCGGGTGGCGGGCCGGGGGCGCGGCCCAGGGCCAGGTGGCCCAGCTTGGCCACCACCTGGTTGTTCTCGAGCTCGTTGTTGTCGAAGTTGGCCGCGTCGTGGCTGCTGGGTGGCAGGCAGGCGCTGAAGCGGGCCTGGCTGAGGCGCGCGGGCGTCAGCGTGTCGGCGAAGGCGCTCTCTGCGTGGACACGGGGCGGGGGGCAGCGTGAGGCTGGGCGCGGCGCCCCCCGACCCGCCGCCCCCTGCAGCCGCATCCCACCCTGGCCCCAAACGCTCCTTTTGCCCATCTGTGTTCGTTAGTGAGCCGCAGGTGCACAGAATCGCCTTAAGCACAATCTGGTTTTCTTGCCCGGCTCTTACCTTTGGGACGGACAGATAAGGCCCTTTTTCTCCTGCCTCCTTCCCTCTCTTCTTCCATCCCTCCTTTTCTCCCCACCCTTTCTCCTCTTCTTCCCTTTGTTCTTCTCCCTCTTTCCGAGGTTTCCATATTTTGATCATTAAAAGGGCATCTAAATTTTTTTTTTTTTTTTTTTTTTTGAGACGGAGTTTCGCTCTTGTTACCCAGGCTGGAGTGCAATGGCGCGATCTCGGCTCACCGCAACCTCCGCCTCCTGGGTTCAGACAATTCTCCTGCCTCAGCCTCCTGAGTAGCTGGGATTACAGGCACGTGCCACCATGCCCAGCTACTTTTTTGTATTTTTAGTAGAGACGGGGTTTCACCATGTTGACCAGGATGGTCTCGATCTCTTGACCTCGTGATCCACCCGCCTTGGCCTCCCAAAGTGCTGGGATTACAGGCGTGAGCCACCGCGCCCGGCCTCTAAAAATTTATTGTCCGTCTCCCCAACTAGAACATGAGCTCCAATAAAAAGAGCAGACCTGTGCTCGTGGCCTTACCATGCGACAGGCACTTTTCAGCTTTCACGCACTCTCTCATTTAACTGACACAAGTACCCTGTGAGGCATGTGCTGGCACTGCCTTGCCATTGAGCTTACATGGAAACTGAGGCACAGAGGGGTTGTGGAACATGACCAAGGGCGCACGGCTACTAAGTGACCAAGCCACGAGTTGAACCCAGGCTGTCTGGCTCTAGAGTTTGGCCTCTTCAACACATGCTGCCTTTGAAAGAAGGGTGGAGCTGGACCTGTCCTCACTGCTGTGTTCACAGCAGAAGAGCACAGTACCAGGCCCTGGACAAGTGTTGAAGCATTGAAAGAAAAAAAGGCTACAGGAGATTGACTCAGCTGATAAAACAAAATGAAGGGAAAGTTTTATTTTTTGAGACGGAGTTTCGCTCTTGTCACTCACGCTGGAGTGCAACGGTGCAATCTCGGCTCACTGCAACCTCCACCTCCTGGGGTCAAGCGATTCTCCTGCCTCAGCCTCCCAGGTAGTGGGATTACAGGCATCCACCACCACGCCCGGCTAATTTTTGTATTTTTAGTAGAGACAGTATCTCGAACTCCTGACCTCAGGTGATCTGCCCACCTTGGCCTCCCAAAGTGCTGGGGTTACAGGTGTGAGCCACCTTGCCTGGCTGAAGGGAAAGTTTTTTAAAACTTACAGTTATGAAAATATTTTAAGTAATATTTAGTAATTTGAAAAAATGTTCATATGCTATATAGTTAGACAAAAAAGCAAAAATAGTGTTTATCATTTGCATAAGACAGTTCTTTGTATTTTAATATTAAGATTACCTGTTTATTTTCTGCCTCCCTACCTGGAATATGAGTCTGGAGGGCAGGGTCTGTGTCTGTCTGGTCACCACCATGTTCTCAGGGCTTGGCAAGTGGCCTTCACTATTATTAGTTTATTGGATGAATGAATGAATGACTAAGGTCTCTAGAAGAGACTGCTATGCTGAATAACAACAGGAAAGAGACATTAAAATATTTTGAAGTTTTTTTTTTTTTTTTTAGTGATACGTTCTTGTTTACCATAATAAAAAAATGTTTCTTAGACTTTTTAAACAGACCACCTTGAGCCAAGATTTTGTTAAATGTCATCATTCTATAGTATCTTAAAAAATATTTCCTCTTTAGTTTTCCAAATATGAAACGATGTCATAAGAATGCACGTTTTTTCAAACTGAGGCCCCCAAATGTACTTCCTCAGATACCTTTCACTTAAACTGAATTTATAGCACTTGGGAAACCAGTAGATCGGCTGCAGGACCTGAATTCTGGCCTGGCCACAATGGGCTAAAGCTTGCTCTTGTATTGAAGTGGTTTGGTCTGTCTTGATGCCTCTGGCCTTCTTCAAGGTCTTAACAAAGGTGTCAGTTACTTGTTTGGTCTCTGTGGGCTTCTGAGTGTGTGTGCTTTGCCTTAGCGAGGATGCTTCCCATAGCCTATGGGAAGAAGTGGGGTTTCAATTTGTTTCTTTTAAAAAGCATGTTTGTGTGCATTTGTCTGTGTCTGCTAGTATCAGTTTATGTGCATAGGAAATCAAGTGCTGATGAAAAGTATGAAAATGTTAATAGTAATTATCTGGGGTGAGATTATGAAGGACTTTAGATTTTTCTGTATTATCTAGTTTTCCTACAGTAAACTTGTACTCTACTGATATGGTTTGGATTTGTGTCCCCCACCCAAATCTCATGTCAAATTGTAATCCCCAGTGTTGGAGGAGGGGCCTGGTGGGAGGTGATTGGATCGTAGGGGTCGACCTCCCCCTTGCTATTCTCTTGATAGTAAGTTCTCCCGAGATCTGGTGAAAAGTGTGTAGCACCTCCCCGTTTGCAGTCTTCCTTCTTCTCTGGCCAGGTAAGCTGTGCTTGCTTCCCCTTCCCCTTCTGCCATATTGTAAGTTTCCTAAGGCTTCCCCAGCCGTAGCTTCCTATACAGCCTGAGGAACCATAAGCCAATGAAACCTCTTTATAGATTACCCAGTCTAAAGTAGTTCTTTATAGCAGTGCGAGAATAGACTAATAGAGCTATAAATTTTTATCAGAAAAAAAGTTTAAAAATCGAGTTTTCAATTAATATTTAATAATGAGAAAATACCTATAACATTAAATGAACAAAAGGATTCAAGACTGAACACATGGTTTGATTCTACTTTTGTGGAAAATGTGTGCGTAGGATGCATAGGAAGAATATAGAAATACATTAAAATGTGAGAATGGTTATCTCTGGGTAGAAATTTGCTTCTTATAGTTTTCTAGTTTTCTCTTTTTCTCTAATGAACATAAGTTGATATTTATAATCAGAAAAAAAGGCATGTAAATAAAGGTAGACTAAAACAAGCACTTTTTGAAAAGGCATTTTAGACAAGTACTGTTTCTGGAAGTCTCAGTGCAATGTACTTTTCCTAGGTCCCTGCCCCACCCACAGTTGCCCATCCCTAAAGGCACTGGCCTCACTCCCCCTGCTTCTGCCAACACACTCTGCCTCTGTGGCCACCCCTAACGCTCCTCCTCCTGCCCCCAAGTGGCTCCACACAGGAGACCATGGCCTGTGGAAACAGGCATACTGATGTTCAAGTCCTGGCTTTGGCTCTTCCTGGCTGTGTGACCTTAGGTATGCCATTTTACCTCCCAGAGCCTCGACTCCCTCAGCATAACATAGAGTGATAGTGGTAAACTCCCCCATATTATGGAAATTACTTTTATGAAGAGTAATACAGCGCATGGCACTAAGTGCTGAAAACATTAATTACGGTCACAAAAATGTATAGAGCACTTGTTGGTCCAGCGTTGTTGTGTGCCGGGTGAACGGAGGTGAACACACAGGCATGGTTCCTGTGCTTACGGAGCTCCTGTTCCAGTGGGAGAGAAAGGCTCTCTGAAGCCATCTTACAGAAAACTGCCGAGTGCCACCAAGAGCCGCCGTCCTACGTGGGGATATGTCAGTGGGGGAATTCTGAGGCTCTAAGAGGTGACGCAGCCGGGGAGTGACGAAGCTGGGATTCTGTGAGAGTGTATAAAGGGGGACTAAGAGGGCCAGAAAAGGCCTCCCTGACGGATGAACTGGCTGTGGCCTGGAGACAAGGGAGTGGTGGCTGGGCAGGTTCTCCAGGCACGGAGAACAGGACATGTGAGGGCCCCGAGGTGCTGGAGGCTTGGTGTGTCTGCAGGCTGGGCTACAATGAATGTGACACTGTGCTGGGTGCCTGGCACATGGCAGCCCCTCAGAAAAGGTTGCATGGCCTCACTTATTCTCTGTTCAAGGAGTTTTGCCCCTCTTGGGCATGGGCCCTGACTGAGACAGGCCCAAGACAGCACAGTGCTGGGCCTAGGCCAGACACTTCATAATCCATTGCTTAAAGGGGCATTTCTTCTAAGGAAAACCAGTTGGCTACAGGCAGAAATCCAGCAACATCTAGAGGCACCAAGGGAGCGTGTTGATACTGCCCAGCTTTTCCCCGTGGCTGGAACAAGTACATACATAACCATGTTCTCGAGAACCTACTAAATGCAGCTCCATACGCTGCTGGTCCCCCTTCGGTCCCCACCACTATACTGTTTGGCTCTGTAAAAGTGGGCACATGCACAGTGGGAGAACAATGAGGCTCTGAGAGGTGGAGTGAGTTACTGAGGGACACATAACCCGGGGGTGACAGATGGGATTCCAGCCCAGACCGTGACTCCAGAGCCAGGCCCCTGGCTAGCAATATTGCCTCCCAGTGCTGCTGTTCTCGTTTGACTCAGAGCTGTCCAGCACTGGGACTCACCCTTGGGCCAAAGTTGGAGTTTCAGTCTCCATGGGCCTAATGTCCCTGCCTCCCCGCCATGAATACCCACTGAGCACCAGCACACAGCAGCAGTCCCCAGGCAGGTACAAGGAGACTGGGATAGGCCCCTGGCCTCCCACCCTCCCTGAGTCGCTTCTAGAGCCTAGCTCTTCCCTTTATCCATGCCCCGCCACCCCGTTTTCTCTCTTAGGTCCAATATATCTGGGCTGGACTGGAAGTAAAGCAGAATGTATGCCTCAAGAGAAACCATCTTTGTGTAGACATGAAAATGAAGTCAGGGACAACGGGAGACAAAGGAACCCATCCATCAGTCCCCACCACTGCGGGACTGACTTGGGTCATGTACTAGAGGCAGAAATGACAGGACTTGCTGACAGAATGGATCCAAGGCAAGGAAAAGAGGAATCGAAGATGACCCCCGGGTTAGTGGCCAACCAAGTGGGTGGGGCCACCTACTGCCAATGGGGCTGGCTGGGGAGCAGGGGTGAGGGATTCGAGAGTTGAGTCAGCATTTTCAGTGTGGGATGCCCCTCAGATGCAGGAGAGGCTGGATAGGTGGTGGGAGGCCTGGGGGTCAGGGGAGGCGTCAGGGCTGGGGAGATGTGCTTGGGAGCAAACAGCCTAGATGTCAAGCCCAATGGTGGGCTCAGGTCACGCGGAGAAAGAGGGCAGACAGAAACAGCCTTGCTTTATGACTGTTGAATACTCCAGTTGTTTTTAGATGTCTTCCTATACACATGTTGCATCACACAATTGAAGAAAGTAAAAATGAATGAGTGAATCCAGGATAGAACCCTGGGGCTCTCAACATATGGAGGACAGGCAGGGCAAGGGGCAGCCAGGAAAGCAGGAGCAGCAGTGGAGCTCGGGAAGGCCCAGGAGCCACAAGCAGCAACATTCAAGCAGGGCCGAGAGCGAGAGGCCCAGTAGTGGGCTCAGTAGTAGGCTCAGGGTCTGACGGGCTGAAGGTCAGTGACGGGTGGGGACCCATGCCTCAGGGCACAGCTGAAGAGGATAAGGTGAGGGTGGCATAGCCAGCACTTGAGAAAAACCTACTCTGTGGGAGAGAGAGCAGGGAGATGGGACTGTGGCTGGTGAGGGGCTGATCGAGGATGTTTTAAAAAGATGGACGCCACTGGGGCTCTTCTGTGTGCTCAGGGGGATGACTCAGTGGAGGCGGAGGAAGTGGGCAAATGACAAGAATCATGTCCATGAGCAGGCAGGAGGGGACAGGAGCAGAGCTCCTTATCCATGGCCACAGGGGGCAGGCCAAGGAGGTTGGCACCAAGGGAGAGGGCTTGGGGTTCTAGGAGAGAAGATGGCAAACATTGGCCTGGGTGTGCGGGGGCAGGACCCGGGTCTGTGGGCCATTGACCCTGTGCTTTTCCAGATGCCACTCTGCCAACCGGAGAAAGCTGAACTGCAGACACAGGCCTTGGTGGGACCCTGGCCAGACCTGGCTGTGACCTCAGTTTCCCCACTGTGCAAGTGGGAAACTGGGCTGCCTCAAAACAGCACAGGTCTTCTTTGCGAGTGGAGACCCTCACCCCATCTCAGTGGCCTGTGGGAAGATTAAAGAGGGCAGAGGGGTGGGATCACGATGTGCCCAGCTCCGTGCCTGTGCAGAACAGGCCTTCAGAAGCCCTTGGTAGGACAGGCTGGTGGCCACACAGTGGTGGTCTCCCTCCAGACTGGGAAAAAAAAGCCTTCAGGACACCCTGCCATGCAAATGATTTGTGTTGGGGTGAGGTGGTGGGTGCTGGCCTGGTCTGTTTGGAAAAAGAATATTAACCGCAAAGCTAATGACTCCGCGTAGCTCCCACGGGGGCTCTGCCTGAAGTCGGGAGCAGCGGCACTCCCCCCACCGCACGCGTGCTCGTAGGCCCCTCACTGAGGCAGCCCCTGGGTCCACACCTCCCTCCCCCACCAGGGCCACTGACTAGCTGGGAGACCTTGGGCAAGCCTCTGCTCTTCTCTGAGCCTCAGTTTCCTCTCCTGCAGCCTGGAATGGTGTGCTAAGACTTCTGAACCCTGCATTTAGCTCCATAAATTCAGGTCTTTATCAAACACTTTGTTCAGAACAATAATGAACAAACTTTGACTTTAGGACCACCATAGGACCACCAACAGTATGTCACCTTGGCCAAGTTCTCCATCCACCTGTAGTCTGCAAATGAGTTTCCTGCCTCACAGGATTCTTGTAAGGAACAGAAGACATGACCCACGTCAAGCTCTCAGCATTGTGCCTGGCACAGAGTAGGTGCCTAGTAACTATCGTTAACAAGGGGTCTCAGTGCTTTCAAGTTGGGCAAAGGACTCCTTTCCAAGGTCATGCAGGGCTGTTGTTTCTGGCTGCCTGGCATCCACTCCCCTTCTCTGGTAACAGCACCCAGCTTTTCTCTGGAGAGAATTGCCCCACGCCCACCTCCCATTGCCTCAGGAGTGGGGAGGGGGCCTTAATGTGACCAATCACTTCATTCCCTCCCCGCCCCCGGCCATGGAGATGGGTTCAGAGATGGGCATGTGACCCAGGCCAGATCCATTAGGCTACATCTAGAGAGGCTGGGTGACCTTCTGGGAAAGCCGCTCTTCTGTTGGACTTGTGAAGGGGACACAAGACTGGAAATGTTGGTGGCCTTTCCTCCACCCCAAAGGGACAGTCCAGCAGAGGATGAGGCCACCAAAGAAGATGGCAAAATGAGAAATGAAAACAGCCAGGTATTCCAGGTGCTATTCTTTGGGACCTTCCATCGAGCCAGGCTTAAAGGCAACCATTCCTAAGAATTTTTGGCCACACGAGACATTAATGCCTCTTTTTTTTTTTCCCCCCCCCTTAAGTGAGATTGAACTGACTTTCTGTCCCTTGCAACCAAATATTTCTGACAATATGGTCTGCTATGCCATGGCCCTTGACTGGTTCGATCTGACCAGCTTTCCATCACAGGGCAGAGGAAGGACGGCAGGGCTGACACCACCCTGGGCTGCCTGGGAAGAGGGGCAGGACTTCCTCAAAACAGCACGGGCCCTGAGCTCCAGAACCTCCAGAAAGAGCTTCCACAGAAAAGAGACATAATCAGTTGAGTATCACCGAACTGAAAATCTGAAATGTGAAATGCTACAAGCTCTGAAGCTTTTTGAGCACAAAACATGAAAAAACACTAACTCTAGAATCACCAACAGTGATTTTTGGATCTCATATTAGGGAAGCCAAAATGGCAAGTGTAATACAAATATTCCAAAATCTAAAAACGTCTAAAATCTGAAGTGCTTCTGGTCATAAGCATTTCTGATAGGGAATACTCCACCTGTAATAAATGCTTCCTGGAGCCAGGGAGAGGAGAGGGGAAAAGTGCATTGCCTGGCAGAAGCTTCCTCTCCTGGCTCTAGGAACTGCCAAATTCAGTGGAAAGTAATTTTCCTGGACTCAGTCCCTTCTCTTCAGCCCTGAAGGGCGTCTCAAGAAATCTAAGCCTCTCAGAATAGACCCACTCCAGGATCCAGCAAGCCCATCCTGATCTGTACCCCAGAGACCATTCAACAAGCAGTCACAGAGCAGCTGAGACAGTGCACTCTACAATACTGTCTGCATGTGTGGCTTGGGGAGCTGGTAGTAACCCAGGCGTCCATCAGTGGGCAGGGGCCATAAGGGAGCAAAGAGCCAGACAGCGGCATCCAACAGTGCAGACAGATCCAAAAACGGGGAGCGGAAAAAGAAAAGCAGGCTAAGATCCTTAGCACAATACCGTCCACACATACATGTAAAACAAATCTACCTATTTTTAAAAGATGCATTCATGGGATTACTTGTCAGAGTAGTGTCTGTCTGGGCAGGGGAAGGCATAAAAAGGAGTGAGCATTGGGGCTGAAGCGAAAAAGAGCGAGAGTCAGGGTGGGCATGGTCCAATGATTCCATCCCCTCGACGGTAGAATCTCAGGAACTCAACTTGACACCCAGGTTCCCAAGCGGGGAGGGAGGAAGGGAGGGCGAGTATAGTACACACCTATGCAAAGGGGATCATGAGCACAACCCTGGCAGTACCTGGGGGCCCTTAAGAAAGCCTAACCTGGGTGCCACCCCCCAAGGCTCTGATTTAATTGGTCTGGGTGCAGCCTGGGAAGTGGGATTGTCGAAGCTCCCCAGGTGTGCACAGTGTGAACTAAATACTGCCAAAGCGGTCCTCCAGTCCTGGCTCTGCCACTGGCAGTCCCGGTGGTTCTAGGCTAGTCACACTCCTTCTCGGAACCCTGAATTTTGTATCTAGAAAGGGCACCCAGCGTCTGGCCCCATAGATGCAGCACTCTCTGCTGCAGCTGGACTCTGCAGGAGGATCCTGGGCTGGGCCCACAGTTCCAACAGGCAAAAATATGTGAGAACTATGAACCTTTTTTATTTCTGAGACTTTGGCTCAAGATCTAGGGCAAATAAAACACACCCCAGCCCCACAAGAGAGGGTGGATGCTACCTAGACAAGGATTGCCAGATGAAATGCAGGATGCTCAGTTACCTGTCTTTATTTTATTTAATTTATTTATTTTGAGATGAAGTTTTGCTCTGTTGCCCAGACTGAAGTATAATGGTGTGATCTCGGCTCACTGCAACCTCAGCCTCCCAGGTTCCATTGGTTCTCCTGCCTCAGCCTCCCGAGTAACGGAGATTACAGGTGCCCACCACCACGCCTGGCTAATTTTTGTATTTTTATTAGATACAGGGTTTCATCATGTTAGCCAGGCTGGTCTTGAACTCCTGATCTCAGGTGATCTGTCTGCCAAAGTGCTGGGATTACAGGTGTGAGCCACTGTGCTGGCCACATTTGAACTTCTGATAAACACATTTTTTTTTTTGCATAAGTATGTCCCAAATATTGCATGGGACACGCTCGTACTAACATTTTTTTCTAATTAGCTAGGCATGAGCTTGTGGTCCTGGCTACTCAGGAGGCTGAGGCAGGAGGATTTCTTAGGCCCAGGAGGTCGAGGCTTCAGTGAGCTGTGTTCACACCACTGCACTCCAACCTGAGCAACAAGAGTGAAACCCTGTGTCAAAAAAAAATGTTTTTCCTGGTTTATCTGAAATTCAAAAGTAACTGGGTGTCCTATATTTGTATTTGCTTGATTGGACAACCCTATCCCAGGTGCCTCTTTTGTTCATGGTTTTCAGGCTTTATCCAGTGGGACCTGACTGTGGTGAGAGAGGAATGAAGGAGTCTCAGGGGGTTTCAATTCCAGAATTTACAACTGAGAAGCTTTAAAGCAGGTGTCCCCAAACTACGGCCCGCGGGGCCGCATGCGGCCCCTTGAGGCCATTTATCCGGCCCCCCGCCGCACTTCAGGAAGGGGCACCTCTTTCATTGGTCAGTGAGAGGAGCACAGTATGTGGCGGCCCTCCAACGGTCTGAGGGACAGTGAACTGGCCCCCTGTGTAAAAAGTTTGGGGACGCCTGCTCTAAAGGAACCATGTCAGCCCCTTGTTCCTCGTGAAGGAAAGTAGTTCAGAGTGTTCAGGATAGCACAGAAACTGGCTGTCTCTTTATATATTCATTGGGTACCTTGGACACCACCTCCAGGAAGCTTAAACCATACAAAATCACGACTGCTTAGCTTCTTATTTTTAGTTTAACATGTTTCTGATTATAAATCATTGTTATCTTGGAAAGAAAAAAAAAGTCACTCCTAATCCCTTCACCCAGATGTAACCAATGACAACTTGCTTTTCTGCTGGGAAGAAAAATAAACATTTATTGAGCCTCAATGACGTGTCAGAAACTTCCCCTCCATTATCTCATATAACCTTCAGAGGACAATAACCTTATTGCTCTGACTCTAAAAGCAATACAAGCTCTTTACATATATGCATTTTTAAAAGGTGACTCAGAGATAAAAGGAAATAAAATTCACCCAAGATTTCATCACTCAAGGATGAAATTCCTTCTAATGCCATTTCCCCTTTTATATATGTTTGTGTTTCCTGCAGATCATGTGAGGCAGAGAAGAAAAAAAAAAAAAGGACAGAAAAAAGGACAGAATAATTTTGTGATCACTGTCCTGTGGCACCTGTGCCAGGTACTTTCCATCAATGAGCATACCTCAGGGGCGACCTGCAGATAAGGGAAGCTGAGGCTTATGTTTGCCATGCCACACTGACGTTCCAGCAGGCTCTACCTCTCCCTAGAATGTCGTCACAGTTCAGTAAGGGTTTGCTGAATAAGTAAATGGAGTTGGGGGAGAGTTCATGTGTCCTCACAGATTTATGCAGTCTCATTAAGTCATCAAAGGCTGCCTCCAATTTGTATTTTTTTAAAAATCTGAATCCACTTGAGCTGATTATGGAGTGGCTGTGATTTCTGGGCTGTTACTCAGAGACATGGGGTGCAAATGAGCAGGTGAATGAGGTGAGATTGCTTCCCTGGAGAGGAACAAAGAGCTCCAAAAGATGATGGGAAATCCAGGGGGTTTTAGAAACCTGCATCCCCTGGAGGTGAAATACCAAAGCCTTTCATGGAAAAGAGCCTGAGGCAACACAATTAAAATGCCCAAGTAAGGTTTCCAGCTTGGAGGGTGGGTAGCTCTTCACGGTCTGGTCTCAGCCTGGGATTTGGACATGTGCTCCGGCTCACCTACAAATGGGCAGAGCTTCTTATTTCTTAGCTGTGGTTTCTTGAGTGCCTTCTCTGTGCCAGGAACTGTAGTGCATCCCTTTCACACATCATCTCATGTAACCTTGCCAACAATCCCATGAAGTGGCTGCTATCATGAGCCCATTTTGCAGATGAAAAAAAAAAAAAAAATGAGGCACAGAAAGGTTCAGTCACCTGGCCAAGGCCACACAGCTGCCATGTGGAGAGTCAGTTCTAGAACAGAGGTCTCTGTGATCCAGCCCCCTGCTCTTGACCACTGAGAAGTTCCACTGCCTCCCTACTTCTGTGGGTTGGGGCATAGCTCAGATACATGAATCTTTCCTCCTTGCCCAATGGTGGGGTGATGAAGGGGATGGGGCAGAGGAGAAAGAAGCCCAGGATACAGTTTCCCACAAGATGCAGGGCTGAAAAACCAGAAACAGCTCAAACCTTCGTATATACAAACTCTGGTACTCCAGCTCATGGGATACTACTTAGCAATAAAAAGGAACAAACTACTGATACAGCAACAATGCGGATGAATCTGAAAAACATGATGCTGAGATAAAGAAGCCAGATGCCAATGCATAAATACTGTGCGATTCCACTCACACGAAGCTCAAAAACAGGCAAAACTCACCTATGGTGAAAAATCAGAACAGTGGCTACCTCTGGAGAAGAGAAGGCTTGACTCAGAAGGGTCAACTCTGGGGTTATGGACAGGCGTATCAATCTGTCAACGCCTGCGAACCTTAGGTCCATGCATTTCAGTGCCTGTAAGCTACACCAAGAGCTGTGTCCAGACTCCCTGACAAACCTGTTGTCCTTTTACTCCCCTAGAGATCGAGGCTGGGCTGCTTGCAGTGCAATCTGTAGGTTCAAGAGCTGAAGGTCTCAGAAAGCAGATGAGTGGCTGCTGGGGCTGGAGGGAGGGGAGAATAGGGAGTGGCTGCTTAATGGGCAGGGCTTCCCTCTGGGGTGATGGCATGTTTTAGAGCTGGAGAGAGGTGATGGTTGCCAACTATACGCCACTCAGTTGTACACTTTAAAGTGGTTGCTCTTCTATTATGTGAATTTTACCCCATTTTTTGTTTTTAAAAGGTCTTGAGATACAGGCAGCAAACTTCTCCTCCCATGAATTCTCACCATCAGGAGTTCAACATTAGCGGCTGCCTCCTCTGTGAGAATCAGGCTCACACCTGTCAGCCTCCCCAGCACCCTGAGCCCCTTAATGTGAGCCGGGGTTTGCCACACCTAATTCCTCTCTGCATGTCCCATGGAGGTACTCCAGGGGTGCTATGATCAGAGACTAAGTCTGACTGCGGAGTGGGTGAATGAACGACTAAATGAGCAAATGGAAGCATGTGAATGAGTGAAGTAGTGAGCAAATGAATACATTTGAGAATGAGTAAATGAATGAGTGAATGAATGAATGAGCAAATAAACCAGCAAGTGAAGAAATGAGTGAGTGAATGAACCTGGGCCAGAGGATGGGTTCAAGCCATGTGAGTTCCAATCCTGGCTTTGTAGCACACGTGATTTAACCTCTCCATGCCTCAGTTTTCGCATATGTCAAATGGGAGGGCAGGCGGTCGTGAGAAATAAATGAGTTAAAATGCGTAAAGCGCTCAGCGCCACACCTGGCAAAAGGAGCCCTCCATAAGTGACTGTGGCTACTAAAGAAACACACATCCGCTGCTGCCGGGTCCCCAGAGGGCGCCACGCCCGAGACCTACCCAGGAGCTGCACCTCGTCGGTGATGCCGTAGACGTCAATGAGCGCCCAGAGCGGGCCGCCCACCGCCACGCCGCAGTGGAAGAGCACCGGCTCGCCGTCGTTGACGCTGTAGAACACGCGGCCGTGGCGGTCCGCCCAGTAGGCCAGCACCGTGTCGCGCAGCGCCAGGTTTTCGGGCAGCGCCTTAGCCCAGTAGCCGGGCCGCGTGACCAGGTCGGGGCAGGCGTACTTGGGGATGTCCTGGGCGCTCATGAGCGACGGATCGTGCGCAGTGAAGCCGAAGCGCAGCGCGCCGCTCCAGCCCGGGCGCACGGCCACCAGGCGCAGCCGCACCTGCTCGTACAGCCGAATGGGCCGCTGCGTGAACGTGACGCCGTTGCAGAAGCTGTTGCGCCGCGTGGCCCGGCGCGAGTGGCCGTCCAGCCTCACGTTCTTGCCTTTGGCCTGCGCGTGGAAGCGCGGCGCCTCGCCCAGGACAGGGCGCCGCTCGGGGCCGGGGCCGCAGCACGGCCGGGTGGCCAGGAGGCGCGCCGGTGGGCTCGGGTCTGCGGAAAGAGAAAGGCAGCACGTTAGGGACCTTCCGAAGTCCCGCGGGCCCCCATTGATCTTTGTTTAACAATCATTTTCATTAGAAATGCCATCTTAATTGGACTGGTTATTGATAAACTTAAGAAGGTTCCAGGCTAGACCAAAGGCCCTAATCTCTTTGCCACAGCAGTCGTCATACCCATTCCACAGATAAGCAAACCAAGGTTTAGTTTAGTGTGTGTGTGGTGAAGCGCTAGAGCTGTTTCACTGTCAGAGGGGCCAACACCAGGAGCTTGTCACGACAGCCAGCCAGGGGTCAAATGATTTCTCCATCCCCATCAAATCCCTCTAAATCTACAAGGACCTCCGAGGGCCACCTTTGGGCTACAGAGTCCCTCCAAAGGCAACAGAGCCCTGTATTCTTGGGGTTAGTGGTGGACGTGTTGGGCTGCTTTTCTCTGTGCAAAGCATCCAAATACCTCCCCTACTTTTATTCAAAAGCTAAGACAGGTCAGGCAATAGAAACGGCCAAGGCAGCCTGAATCCCAGCTCTGGCATTTTCTGTCACTTCTCTAGCTTGTCTCTTTGCCTGGAAAACGGGGACACGACTCCACTCACACAGCTGCTGAAACAGTGTGTGGATGAAGTCCCCAGAGTACTACCTGGCACAGTGTGTGTGTGTTACGAGTCATTAATAATATGATATTATTACTACTGATGATATATATTACCGAGGTTCCAAAGCACATCCCAGCCAGGATTCAGGAACTTCCCCCGACCTCAGCACAGAAAATGAAAGCATTCCTTATGATGCAATGTTGGCTTTCCTGGAACGCACACCTTTGGGCTTCATTTCTAAAGACGTTCTGCTCTGAAGGACATGGGGAATCCTTGGGTGGTCTTTGAAAGGATCTGGTCACAAAGCCAGGTGGCTCAATATCAAGTGGGAGTCTTCCTCTCCCCTTACCTTTCCTCCTCCCATCCTAGGGGTGGTTCCTGGGAGGCTCTGGGAGACTGAGGGGGGTGGCAGGGCGGGAGATTACTACACGAGTCTCTGCTGCTCTTCACAATGCAGTTGAGCACAATTTTCATGGCAAATTCTCACAAATCACAGGCCGCCCGAGGCACACAATGAGAAGAAAAGCGACCCCAGGAATGAAAGACCACTCCTCCCACGGCCAGCCACGGAGTACACTGTGCTCTGGGCACACCACAGGGTGGAGGTGGGGGGCGTTTCAATGAATGCTGAGCTTGATGGGAGCTAGGGCTGGAGAAAATGAAGATGGAGAGGCAATGGTGGGACAAACAGGCCGTGGCTCCCCTTCCCAGGCCCTGGGAGAAGGAAGGCTCAGTCACTGGGGAGAGAAAATCGTGGCCGGAAGCTGGGAGGCCCCTCTCCACACAGAAGCCACTGGCCCACAGAAGCCAAAATATATGGAATAAAAAAGCCAAGGTCCCTCATTAGAAAGGAACTTCAAGGGTTTTAGTAGTTCATTCACTTAACAAATATGAAGTGAGTGTCCAGTATGTGCCAGGCACCATGCCAGGGCATGGGTATACAGCAATCACCAAGACAGACGAGATTGCTGCTGTGATGGAGCTGACATTCCGGTGGGCAAAGTCAGACAATAAGAAACATACTTTTCCTGGTGGGATGCATTCCAGAGTAACATTCAGCCAATGAGGCGGGGCAGAGAGAGGTGTTTTCTCAGGACTTTTAGGAAGGGCCTCCCTGATGAGTGACTTTGGAGCAGAGGCCTGAAGGAGGCAAGGGAGTGAGCTGGGAGGGTGGTTGGAGGGAAGATCATTCCAGGTAGGAGGTACAGCAAGTGCAAAGGCCCTGAGGTGTGGCTGAGAAAGGACAAGGAAGCCAGTGTAGCTAGAATGGTGTGAGCAAGGAGGGAAGTGGGTAGAAATGAGATCAGAGCTGGGGTGGGGAGTGGGGAGAGCCTATTCGATTTTTCTTTAACCATTTTACTCTGAATGCGATGAGAGCTTATTGAAGGTTTAGAGCAGGGACCGGGTAGGAGTGCTCAGGACACTGTGTGCAAAGTGGACTGCTGGGAGGGGGTGGGCAAGGATGCTGGGGCCAGCAGAGCTACTGGATTATTCCAGGGCAGAGATCGTGATGGCTCCTGTTGGGGGTGGGGACCAGTAAAGGTGGTGGGAAGGGGTCAGATTCTGGATCTGTCTCGAAGGTAGTAGAAATTTGAAGGTTTTCATTCATTTTTATAGAGGAAAATAGAAACATTCAGTCTACTTGCTCTGGACATTTCAACGATATTCAATATATAAAACAAATTGAAAAGGCCTTTTGGTTCGTTTATTTTTTTTGAAATAGAGTCTTGCTCTGTTGCCCAGGCTGGAGTGCAATGCCATGATCTCAGCTCACTGCAACTTCCACCTCCCAGGTTTAAGCACTTCTTCTGCCTCAGCCTCCCGAGTAGCTGGGATTACAGGTGTGCACCACCGCACCCGGCTAATTTGTTGTATTTTTAGTAGAGACAAGATTTTGCTATGTTGGCCAGACTGGTCTTGATCCTGACCTCAAGTGATCTGCCCACCTCGGCTTCCCAAAGTGCTGGGATCACAGGCGTGAGCCACTGTGCCCGGCTGGTCTTTCGGTTCTATAACAGACACTTGAATGGGAAGCAGAGTGTTGGTAAGGAGGGGGTAGGGAGATGCCGGTAGTCGATCCTGGAGGGCAGGGGCTTGTCCATGCCATCTCTGGTTTCCCTGGACCCAGCAAAGTCAAAGCACACACCAGGCACTTGATAAACACCAGTTGCTGCCTGTGTCATGGTTGGAGCTGGAGCAGAACTCAGGGATTATCTCCTCCAACAAGCCCATTTTACAGATGGGAAAACAGGCAACAGAGGGAGAGGGGTCTGCCCAAGCTCAAGGTCAGTCAGAGTCAGGGCACAAACCCCTTTCTTGGGCTCTTCTGGCCAGGCCACCCCTGATGCGTGGAGGCAGAAGATGCAGGCCACTTTCTTTTTTCTTGTTATCATTTTTTAAATTTTAATGTTATCTTTTATTATACTTTTAAGTTCTGGGGTACACGTGCAGAACATGCAGTCTGTTATACAGGTGTACATGTTCCCTGTTGGTTTGCTGCATCCATCATCAACCCGTCATCTACATTAGGTCTTTCTCCTAACGCTATTCCTCCCCCCACCCCCGACCCCCCCGGAGATCACTTTCATGCAAGCAGGGGAAGGCCCGGGGCGGGGGGGGGGGGGGTGGCTGAGCACCACCTCCCTCGGCGTTGGGCCGTGATGAAGGCCTCCGCCTTTCGACACCTCCCACCACTGTTAGTCATGGGGCATCTGCCGCTCTGCCTGCCCGGTACCCGTCCTTCTTTTTCTGGCTACTATGCTCCAGTTTCCCTTGGGAGATCCCGCTTTCCACCAGCAAGTGGGTCGACCTCACTCCAACTCTAGAGCCTGGGGTGACCAATCAGATGGCGGCAGACTGTTCGGCTGGGGCGCCCTCTTTTGCTTCTAAGCCAGGTGGAGCTGGGTTTCTGATACTAGCAGCCAAAACTGTCCTGACTGAGAGAATCACCACACATTCACACACTCACTCTGGGCTGGTCACGTGCTATGCATTTCATCATTTAATCCTCATAGTGTCTCTATGAGGTAAGGATTACTGTTTCATTTTTATTTTTTGAAATGGAGTCTTACTCTCTCACCCAGGCTAGAATGCAGTGGCATGATCTCTGCTCACCACAACCTCTGCCTCTTGGATTCAAGTGATTCTCCTGCCTCAGCCTCCTGAGTAGCTGGGATTACTGGCACGTGCCACCATGACTGGCTAATTTTTTGTATTTTTAGTAGAGATGGGGTTTCACCATGTTGGCCAGGCTGGTCTTGAACTCCTAACCTCATGATCCACCTGCCTCGGACTCCCAAAGTGCCGGGATTGCGCCCGGCCAGGATTACTGTTATCCATCCTCAGCATGGATGAAGAAATGGAGTTTCAGAGAGGTCGAGTCACTTGCCCAAAGTCACACAGCTGGTTTAGTTAAGGGTAGGGATGAAGCCAGGGATTGAAGCCAAGTATGTGTGATCCCAGCTCTGCTTTTTTTTTTTTTTTTTTTTTTTTTAAACCATTTTACCACAGTTTCTCTGCCTTTTAGAAACCAACACAAGATGGATAGAAGGGCTGGGCCATAGACCCCTAAGGTCAGAGAGGGAGGCAAGAGGCTGCCTGTTGACTTCCTTCACCCCTGGGCAGACTTGCCAGGCACCGGACTGGCACAGACAGCAGACAAAAATGTTCATTCCACTGCTCATTCATTTCTTCCTCCAGTCATCCTTTCTGCAGATCACACACTTCCTGCCCTCACGGAGATCTGAGTCTCTCCAGGTCAAGCAGACACACAGCTGAATGACCAATGACCATGGGCATGATAAAGACCGTCTCGGGTGATGGAACTGGGTGGATGAGGGGCCCGGAGGAGGCTGAAATAGTGGAAAGCCCCCGGAGCCAGGTCTGGAGGGAGGAGAGGGAGCAGAGGGGAATGGTAGGGGCAGAAGCAGGGGGAGGCTGGAATTTGGGGGGAGGGTAAAGCGATATGGTAGGTGTGGCAGAGGGTGTGCCAGGTTGGTGTGGGAGAGGTTGTGCCACCTCTGCAGTCACTGCCTTGCAGAGGTCAGGGCGACGGTGCCGCAGACATCACAGGAACCCGATGGGAAAGCCCTGAATGCCAGCCCAAGAGGCTCAGACCGCACTGCACAGGCAAGAGGGGCTTTCGGCAAAGCAGGACCATGGCCAAGCCTGCACTGCCTGTCGGGGAGGGGTCTCCAGGGCAGCAAGGAGGGTGGACACAGAGTCAGGCTGTGGGCCGTCTCGGAACCACGAGGGTAAGAGGAAGGGACAAATCCCAAATGAGCAAAGAAACAGCATGCGGTGTAGACCAGCAGCAGAGGCCTGTGCTGTCCATGCACAAGGCACTCAGCTCCTGGTGCAGCTTCCCCCAGTGCCCAGCAGGCCAGGGCGCCCTCTAGATGGCAGATCCTCCAGGAAACATTAAATATGACCACAGATCAAAAGCTGTTCTGAGCACTAGCGTCCATGGGCCACTCTTACTTGATTATTTTTCTCTCTCCTCCCTATCACTGTTGTTTTCCAACCTCATCTCTCAGTCAGTGAGTTTCTTTACAAAAGGGCTTGGGAATCCCAAGCAGATGTTCTTTAGGAGTGGCCTGGCGATTTAAATGAACACTGGGGTGGAGAGAAGAACTGCCTTGTTACCATAGGGGAAGTTGCCTGCAAAACCAACTATATGTTAGGATAAAACGCGGCCAAGTCCCCAGCGAGGTTTACAGATTTGTTTAATCTTGATTATACGATCTGACTTCCTTCAGGGAATGAGAGATAAACACTCTTATTTTTTTCCCCCGAGACCAGAGCGCTGACGTGAGATAAAGAAAATGAGAGTTAAAAAGTTCCTAAGAGGATGTGTTATTTACACAAATTGAAGATGCTTAAGACAAAAGAAAAACAACAAGCAATCTCAAATCGTACACCAGCATCTGCTTTTAGCTGGGTTCAGGAAAAGTGGTTTCTATAAAAAATAGAAAAATGTGGAGGTCGGACTCCAGGGGCCCTACAGATCATCCTAGTTTGGAGATGTCTATAGCAAACCTGAACTTTGTGATTGAAATTGCTGCAACAAAGACAACAGCCAGATGATAGGAAGTGTGGAAAGGAGGAGCAAAATCTACTCCCTGCTGCATCTGCCGACTTTTCCCTGTCTCTACATTTTCACTGTCCTAGTTCTGATCTCATATGAGAGCCGCGTGCTGTGCCCTCACGACATACCATGCCTATGCTGGATTTTTTTGACACATAATTGTAGCTAATGCTTAAAACAAATCTTCAGCTACAGGATTGCTGTCTCCATTTTTCCAGGAGAAAACAAGGCGCCAGGCAGCAAAGACGCTTCCCTGCAGCTGCCAGGGGCCAGCGCTGAACTGTGACCCCAGCCTGCCTGACCTCAGGCTAGCGCTCTCCCCGCCGCCCCCCACCTTGTCCTAATGTTCTTCATAAGTACCACTGAAGTACTCAGTAATATCAGTAGTTTTCTAACTTTCTTACCATCGGAGTGCACAGCCAATTTTGTGTCCTGCTTTTTCTAACTCAGTATTACATCAAAAGCACTTCCCTGCATCGCTCCCAAGCCTTCTCTGTGCTTCCTTAAAAGCTGCGGAATATCCCATCAAGGGCCAAATGTCCCCCACCATTTTCCTCCTGGCAGTCACTATAGCCATTCCCCCAAACAACCAACTCTGCAGGCGCAGAGATCCTTAGCTTCTGGCACCAGGACCAGACTGAAACCGACGCCCTGTCAGCGGTAAAACTAATAATAATAATAAACAAATAAAACCTCTTCTGTCAGGAGGGGGTCCCCAAACCACTCCAGGGACTAAACTCCACGGCCCATCCTTCCATGAAAGACCAAGGCCCTGATGGCTTTGGGTGGATGCTGGCCAGTGAGCCGCACCCCCGACTTCTCAGGGACTCTAAGAACTGGAGGAGGTGTGGTGGTTTCTGTGAGGTGGGAACTCAGTGGAGACCTCTGCAATTGTCCTTCTGGTTCACAGAAGGGAGAAGGGACAGCTCTGGCCAAATCCCATGGCTTTTTTTTTTTTTTTTTTTTTTTTGAGTCGGAGTCTTATTGTCATCCAGTCTGGAGTGCAGTGGCACAATCTCCGCTCACTTCAACCTTCGACTCCTGGGTTCAAGCGATTCTCCTGCCTCAGCCTCCGGAGTAGCTGGGACTACAGGCGCATACCACCACACCCAGCTAATTTTTGTATTTTTAGTAGAGACGGGATTTCACCACATTGGCCAGGCTGGTCTCGAACTCCTGACCTTGTGATCCACCTGCCTCAGCCTCCCAAAGTGCTAGGATTGCAGGTGTGAGCCACTGTGCCCAGCTGATCCCATGGCTTCTTTTATTTTTTCTTGAGACAGAGTCTCACTTTGTCTCCCAGGCTGAGTACAGTTCCATGATCACAGCTCACAGCACCCTCAAATTCTTGAACTCAAGTGATTCTCCCACCTCAGCCTCCCAAGTAGCTAGGACTACAGGTGTGTGTCTCCACACCTGGCTAATTTCTTTTATTTTTTTGTAGAGACAGGGTTGCTGGTGCTGGTCTCGAACTCCTGGGCTCAAGCAATCCACCCACCTCAGCTTCCCAAAGTGCTGGGATTACAGGCATGAGCCACCACGCCTGGCCTAATCTCCATGGTTAATCACAGGCTGCCCCAGCCCCACCAACACCAGAGGGGAGGGTCTTTCCAGCAGTTAGCCAAAGAAACAGTGCCCGGACTCCAAATGCATGGGCAGAGATTTGGAGGGTGGGCGATGAGTGGCTATGGGTGGTTAGGGAGGAGGGCACTCTGCTTTGGCCGTCAGGGTCACCACTGCCCAGTCTTGGGCAAGTCTTTCTGGAAGGCGGGTAAACATAAGAACTGCTCCCTGGGTAGCTCTGAGGTTTACATCATGGACTCTGGATGAAAGCCTGTGCTTTGCTACTGATTTGTCTCAGAGCCTTTAAGCAAGTCACTGTACCTCTCAGAGCTGCGATTTTGTCATCTGTAAATGGCATGTGACCTTAGACCCCTGTCTGAGGCTACTGCCAGGGCCAATGAGAACATAGAAAAATCCCAGCAGAAGTCCTGGCACATAGTAGATGTTCAATAAATAGCTATTCCCTTTTCTTCCCCATGGGAAATAACAAGTCCAACCACTGGGGAAGCCCCTCACCTCCATCTCTTTCATGTTTCCTATGTCTACATCACAGTTTGAGAGGTGGTTAAAAAGAGCACAGGCTTGGAGTCAGACCTGACTTTAAATTCTGGTTTTGCTTATTCATTAGCTGTGTCATCTTGAGGTCGGTACTTAACTTCTCTGTCCCCTCCCCCCAACTCCCAACAACCTAGAAAAGTAGGAAAAGTCATCTCTACCTTGCAAGGTTGTTGTGAGGACGACACAGAGCAAACTCATCAGACACAGTGTGTGGCATGTAGTAGGTGCTCATTAAACAATCTATCTCCTCCTTTAACCACCTTATTTAGTTCCTTTGACTGGGAAAGGTTTATTCCTGGGTCAGAGATGCCTACCTGTGGCAGCTGGGAAAACACATTCTGAAACATTTCTCCTGTGGAGGGCTCATAACCTTGGCCAGCAGAGGCCTCTTGAAAACCCTGGGGTTGCTTCCCCTTGGTGTCCAAGGACAGAGGCCTATTTTTAAGCCATCCCAGCAGGCGTCCCAAATGCGTTTTGTGCCACCCCCTGAATGATCCTCACTCATCTCCCCAGCCCGGCCCTTCCTTTGATCTAAAAAGAGCCCAAGGAAATGGCAGTCACTGTCAGGAGGATGGCAGGAAGCAACAGCTCCCAATGCTCTGGCCCCGAGACGCCAGCTTCCAGCCTGCTGGCGTTCCGCAGATGGCATGCTGGCTGAGGTTTTCAGCAGATTCCTCTCTACCAGGAAAGGGAATTGCCAAATGGGAGAATGGTCTATTCTGCCTCTTCCTTTGAACATGAGGATTACACTGGCGTTTCATTGAGCCTCTGCTATGTACTGGGTACATGTCTTGGTTTATTGGGTTTAATCTTCAGGAAAACCCTGCAGAGTGGGTTTTACCACCTTGAGTTCCCAGATGAGGAAACTGAGGGTCTGAGAGGACCAGGCTCATGCCCTTTCTTCCACCCCACCCCTTCTTCAGGGCAGCTGCCATAACCTTTGGGATGATGAGGCGTGGGCAGTGGTTCATGACCTTGGTAGAAGCAATAAAAGCTGTAGAGGCTTTCTCCCCAGAAACATACCCAAACTCCACGCACAATCTCAGTTCAACTTCAGGGGCTGCTGGACCCGGACCTTTATAACACGCATCCTTGGACTGTAGACCTTGAGGGAGAAATGTCTGGTTCCAACGACATTTACCCAAGTCCAAATCGCAAACCATCGCTGTTGGCAGTGAGAGGCTACACGGTGCCCGTGTGTGGGGTGAGGGCAGCAGGCTGCGCTTTAGAGAGAGGAAAGGCAAGGCTGGTATTTAGCAAGGCTTCCCGCCATATCCAGAGGGTCCAAGATATCGGTCGCCTTTGCCAACAGAGTTCCATTTTCCACTGGTTATTTATTTCTTAGCTGTGCGACCTTGAGGCTAATGCTTGCCTTCTCTTTCCCATGGGAATAACAAGTCCAACCACTGGGAAAGCCCCTCACCTCCATCTCTTTCTTGAGACAGGGTCTCAAGAAAAAAAGGGGGCTAAAAAAAAAGATAACCAGGCCGGGCACGGTGGCTCGGCACGGTGGCCCATGCCTGTAATCCCAGCACTTTGTGAGGCAGACGCTGACAGATCACCTGAGGTCAGGAGTTCGAGACCAGCCTGGCCAATATGGTGAAACTGTGTCTCTGCTAAAAATATAAACATTAGCCTGGCACAGTGGGAGGCACTTGTAGTCCCAGCTACTTGCGAGGCTGAGGTAGGAAAATCACTTGAACCCAGGAGGCAGAGGTTCCAGTGAGCTGAGATGGTGCCACTGCACTCCAGCCTGGGCGACAGAGTGAGACTTCCATCTCAAAAAGGGGGAAAAAGAAAAGAATAAAACATAACCAATCTTTCCTCACCTCTGCCAAATGGGGCAGTGACAGGCACTCAGGAGACACACAGTAGCTTTACTGGGACTTTGTTCCCTGTTTCAGAGGCCTTGGTCAGCCAGCACCCCCAAGGGAAAGGCGCCAGCCCGCGCTGGAAACTGCCACCCTGCCCTCTTTGCTTTGCAAACACAATCCCGACGACAGCTGCAAGGACATCCCAGAGAGAGGCCAGAGGTCATGATGCTGCGTGTGGGAAGGAAAGCCCACTCCATCCAGGCCTAAGTGGCAGACCTCTCAGCTTGAGTGGGCTCTGATGAGAGAGTTCCCAGAGAGTGAGGTCATCCTGACGCCCCCTCAAAGCACGCTCAGCTGGGGCTGGGATTCCCAAGCTGACTCCGACTCTCTGCCGGGCCCCTTGACTGAGGTCTCTTCTTGATAAGGGGATCCAGGAAACCTCCAACTTCAGAGGCGCCGGCCAGCGAGAGGGCTAGGGCCCTGCTGCAGTGAGGGGGGGGATGTGCCCTCATTCCTTCTCGAATACCTCACTTCCTCCTTCATCTGACATTTACAGAGCATCTGCTCCCGGCCAGGGCCCGCACTGACTGCCGAGTACATGCACTGACGAGTCACACACTGTCCCTGCCCCCTCGAGCTGAGAGACCAGCCTCAAGGATGGACACATAAGCAGACCCCATGACTGCACAGGGTGGTGGCCAGGGAGGGCCAGGGCAGGGGCAACCGCTTCTCAGGGGAGCTGCTCTGCAGACTGAGGAAGTAGGGCTGGGAGGATGGTAAGGATGGGGACGTGTGTTTCAGGCAGAGGGAACAGCACCAGCAAACACCTGGAGATGAGAATGAGCTGAGAGCACTGGGGAACTGCAAGGACGGGACAGAAGGGATAGGGGAGGGTGGAGTGGGAGTCAGGGACAGTATCACAAAGGGTCTTAAAGGCAATGCAGGGGAGGTTAAAGTCATCCAGAAGGTTCTGGGGGCCACTGAAGGGTTTGGAGCAGGGAAGAAATTCCTGTGGCTCCACCTCTCTGAAGAATGAGATTTAAACCCTGGGCCTTCCTTTCTTCCCTGCCAGTCAAAGTGACCCAGCGTGGCAGGAGTGAGGAAAAGAGGCCAGGTTTTGAAAGTCTCTTCCAACGGCTGACACAGTCCTGCCCCTCGGCGCCTGCTTCTCCTCCTGGCAGCCTCTGGCAGCTGCCCAGTGATAAGCTGGCTGTGGCTGCTAGGCCTGCCGTTTCTCCTTCTCTTTGCTTTGAGGACAGCCACACCCCCAGCCTGGGTGGTGCCCAGAAGCCTGGCTGCGCCCAACCTCAGCCCCAGGAGAGCACCTGCAGGGCCTGAAAGTCGGGATTTTTGGAGCAGTAGACCTATGGGCTGTAGCTCCCTGGAGCAATGGTGTTCTTGCTCCTGGACTGAGGACTTGTTTTTCACAACCTCAACAGTTGGGCAAAATGTTTGCTGGCCCCAGGGTCTCTCACACCGTAACCCGTAAGAAAAAAGCTAGACTATGTAAAAGTAGCTTAATCCACCTTCTGGCACAGAGGGTGAGCAATACCCTGGCATGGTCTGAGGAAGGAAGCTTTCACTGGGGGTGGGGCGGGCTGGGGGTGGATGTCATCAATCAGCTTGTTTTGAGCTACTCAAAGGCCACAGTTTGGCGGAACTTGGGATGAACAATAAGCAAAAAGATCTAAAAAAGGAAGCAAGTGACTGATTACAGCAGGGGGATGGAGCCCCAGGGCTGAGTGTCCCTGAGGCCTGCAAAAGAATTGGGGGTAGGGCCTGATGGAGGAGGCAGGCCTCCCAGGGACAATCCTGATGGTGCTGGAGGAGGTGACCGCTACCAGACCCCCTGCCAGGGAGCAGGGCGGCTCAGAGAGGTTGGGAGAGCTGCCCACAACCAGGAATTGTGGCGTGGGTGTTCGGAGCCATACCTACCTGGCTCCCAAGGCTGGGACGAAGATGCTATGACTCCTGCTGGCAAAGTGCAGAAGTCATCCCTGCAGGGAAGTGGGAGAGCGCAGTGCCTGACACAACTAATGCCATCTCCTTCCCAGCCGCACTCGGCTCTAAGGACCCCCAGGAAGTGACTCTGATGCGTGTCTCATCCTTCTCCAAAGATACAGCCTTCTCTTCTCTCTCCCCCTCACCCACCACGCAGAGCTTCCCCCAGATGCCTGAAGGGCCCATGAGAGCAGATGAGTGTGGACTGAGGATGCCTACAGGAAGCCCACACAGACTTCTGCTCCCCTCCCAAGAGGTAAAGGGCTACGGTCTTGGAAAGGCACACTCTGGAGCCCTGATTAGAATCTCCATCTCCTGTGTCCTAAGTTCTGATGATAGACAGCCCTTGGTTCACTGGGCCTCTCTATAGCCCTATGAGCCCATTTCACCAATGGGGACATTAGGCCCAGAGAGGGTAAGGGGCTGGCACAAGTTCCTGAGGCAGATAAGCAGCAGGGTGGGGACTGGACGCAGGTCTGAATGCAAAGCCCACGCGTGCTGCTGGTCATCACGTGGAACTGCTTCACTAGACAACCAGTCACCGACCACGGGGATGTGAGGGTGGACTCCAATAGTCTAGAGCAGGACTGTTGGGTCCTACCACACAGAACAATTTCGGGGGCACAGATTCCTTGCCCCCAAGGAAAAACAGGTAACGGCCACTTAGAGTTCCCACTTTGTGCTGGGTTTGGACTTCTAGCATCTCCTGTTTATTCCTCATGGCAGCCCCATGAGTGAGGGAGGGGCTGTCATTATCCCCATCCTAAAGATGAGGACAGGGCAGCTCAGGGAGGAACAGAATTGCCCAGGATCATACAGCTTAGAGACAGTGGAACTGAGATTCATACTTGGGACTGCCTCCAAACCAATCCTCTTTCCACCACCTCTCTTGAGATTCCAGCAAAAGACCTCATTTGTTATCACCTTGTGACCTTGTGCCAGGCTGTGATCCTCAGCAACCCCATCTGCCAAATGGGAGCTGGGACAGGGGATTCTGAGCACCCACTGGCCCTGGGAACAGACCCCCGAGTGACCTAACTGCAGGGCTGAAGTTCCCGCAGAGACGTGGAAATTCCACTCTGCCACATCCTGCCCTTGAATGGCCCCAAGCCTTAAGGGAAGGGAAGCTTTTCTGAGGTGTGGAGATCTGCTTGTTCGGACTGGAAAGTTACCCAGCCTGGCCGTGGAGACACTGAATACACTGCTGACCTGTCTCATAAATCCATCATCCTTGTGGCAAAAGGAAAGAAAACACGTGCCCGAGGGACGCAATTGTGATATAAACAATGTGTAATGTTGAGGATGTAAACGAAATGCACTCTTTAATAGTTGTGGGCATTCTGCCAAGTGCCAATACTGCCCAGGACACCTCCACCCACCCACTTCCCCGAATAGCTTACTCATTAAAGAACTTACTCCCTGCCCAGAGGTGAGGCTAGAGGCCAGTTCTTGGCTGCCCTGAGTTCTCGTAATAAGATGAAGGGAGAAGAAGGGATGAGTGGGCTGGGCCTGCTGTCCAGGGATGGCTGTCCCAAACTCTGGTCAGAAACACCTGCCACTGTCTGAAAGTTCTGAGGCTGGGCAGACACAGGGAGGTAAGAGACCGGGGCTGAGGCAGATGGCGTCATTGTTCTGTGCCTTATATGTCCTGATAGATAGAGTGGGGCTAAACCCTCCACCATACAGAACTGGAAGGGGGACTGTCTAAGTGAAAGACGTGAAGGGCGCCGGGCACGGTGGCTCATGCCTGTAATCTCAGCATTTGGGGAGGCCGAGGCAGGTGGATCACCTGAGGTCAGGAGTTCGAGGCCAGGCTGGCCAACATGGTGAAACCCTGCCTCTACTAAAAATACAAAAAGTTAGCCGGGCCTGGTAGCAGGTGCCTGTAGTCCCAGCTACTTGAGAGGCTGAAGCAGAAGAATCACTTGAACCCAGGAGGTGAAGGTTGCAGTGAGCCGAGATCATGCCGCTGCACTCCAGCCTGGGTAACAGAGCAAGACTCTGTCTCAAAAACATGAAAAAAAGATGTGAAGGGTTCTGCAGGCGTTCGGCAGATGCACTGGAAAGCATTCCCTGGAAGACCCCAGGGTCAAAAGGTGTCTTCGTGGATAATTCATCTGGGATGCACCGGACGCTCCAGGGCCTCTGCAAGAACCATGTCAAGTCCCAGCTGGACCAAACACCTGTGCACTCCAGTGACAGGCACGCTCTCCCCGCTTTCCAGTTCCACACAGTTCCCACGGTTAGAAAGTTCCTCCTTCGGCTGAACTGGAATCGCTCTCCTATGATGTCTATACACTGGGCATGACTGCACTGGGTCCATGGTGCCCCCCTTCCCCTTCAGGTCTGCAGGCAGCTTTCAGGCCAGTGCGGTCCCCCAAGCTATGTTGCTGGAGACTCTGCTTCCCTGGGGATGGCATGGCCTTGGTTTTGCTGCCCAGAAAGACCTCAGGGCATCAGCTTTCCCCTGACCTGCCTTGGCAGGGGGTTGAGATCCGCATGCCAGTCCTTGGGGACTCTCTGCTGGGAATCCTCATGGTGAATCCACAGCTACCTGGAGAGTGCCCCCACCCTGCCATGCCTAGCGATGCAATGAGACAGACAAAACTAAAACTAGGTGAGCAATTAGAAATGAATCTGCCGAGATTTCTAAATGCTTACAGATTTCTGCTAAATACGATGAAGGCTTCCAGTACAAAAGGGAAATGTCCCCCACGTGGAGGGTCCCCATGACCCTCCATTCCCTTCCACACTGACGTTCCTTCCCTCTAGCTGGAATCAAGTGGGACTGCTTGCGCTGTGTACTTTGGGGAAGTTACCTTCCCTCTCTGTGCCTATGTTCTCCCAAGAGTTGGGGCACTAATAACAGGAGCCCTCTCACAGGGCCTGTCCTGATAGGCAGGCACACACCCGCTGAGAACGCTGTCTGGCACAGACGGGCTACGTGATACAAGTTAGTGGTTATCACTATGCTCTTGTGTCTGTCTCCCTTGAGAGCACCCAATCCTAAGCTCAGCGTGGAGCAGGGGCTCGTCTCCCCGTGAGTACAGAACCCTAGCAGGTGCTGGGCATGAGCACCTACTATCTGCTGGGCACTCGGCATTCCCGAGAGGTAACATCACTCTCCCCTTTCCACAGAAGAGGAAAGCAAGGCTTAGGGAGGTCAGGTCACTTGTCTGGCTAACAAGGAGCGAGGCCCAGACTCAGGCCTGAGAAGGAACGACCCCAGCCTGTGTAGTCACTCTGCTGCTGGGGGCATGGCATGGGGACAGGACGCTCCTTGCCTGCAGGCCTGGATGATGGCCCTCGCCTGGGCCCTTACTCACTGACTGGTGGGGGCTGCCTGGAGCTCCAGGAGGGGGAAAGGGTCTGCGAGCACCCTGGGCCCAGGGAAGATGCTGGGGGTGCTCTGATGCTTGTCAAGGGGCCTTGGGGTGGCAGCATGGGCCAGTTTTTACCAGGCAGCCCAGTCAGGGGCCCGAGTCTTAGTTGGGCAGGAAGAAGGAGCACAGAACCCAAGCTCACCCCTTCTCTCGGGCAAGTTTCCCAGAGGCCACATCCAGCTTTCGAGTTCCAGAGTCTACAGGCCCGGGGTCAGGTGGGCAGGGGTAGGGGGCTTCTCCAGGTGCGGCTTTATTTTGGATGCTGTGGACAGAAGTAATTCATCTTCAGAGGGCGAAGGGGGTGCACCTGCAAGAAGGGTGGGGCTCAGGTGCTCGGGATGAGGACAAGAGGCGGCAGCAAGTCGGCATGAGGAGCCCCAGGAGTCCCCGGGGTGCAGTGCCCCTGGGACAGAGGGGAAGCCCGGCGTGCCTGGGATCCAATTCGCTCTGCTTCCTCCTGGCCACGTGAGCCAGGCAGGTCTCGCTACCCCTCTGAGCCTCAGTTTCCCCTTCTGTGACATGAGAAGACTGCCTTGCAAGGCTCTCACGATGGCTTTAGTGGGATGGAACAGATAAAGGGCCAGGTGCAGGGCAGGCGCGCAGAAGCTCAGACCCACCCCGCAACGCTGCCCAGGTGAGCGCATGCTACCTGCTAGGCTGCGACCTGGTGCCCTCCCTCTTCCCTCTCTGCTTTAAGCTCTAACCACACACCTGGCTTCTGGGCTTCTATTTTAAGCCCTCAGAGAGCACCACAAGTACAGAAAGCCCTTTGGTCCAAAAAAGGGGCAGAGCTGACTCTTCTCCGTGGGGGAGATTAAACAGCCTGTTCTGAGTGGCCCTTGAGGTCCAGCCCAGGGAAAATGCAACGCCCCTGCTGGCAGACACAGCACATTATCCCAGTTGGGAGTGCGGCAGCTGAGAAATCGAAGTCTCCTGACTGTAGCCCGCTCTGCAAGAAGCCTTCTCCTACCCCAGGTGCCCCGCTCCAGCCTTTCCCACTGCTGTGACCTCACATCCCATCCCCATTTGCACTGGGGTCCTCAGAACTCCACAGCTCCCCACACCTGGCTGTTCTCCCTCCCTCAGGCCTTTGCACATGGTGCCGGGACAGCCTGTCTCATTCCCTTCTCCTAGCTGATGTCTCTTCTTTCTGGTCTCAGCTAGACAGAGAGCACCTCCTCCAGGAAGCCTCCCCTGCATCTTCTTCTGGGCTCTCACAACTCCCTGAGCTCCCCCACCACCTTGTGCTGTTCCCTGCTGCATCCCTGTGGGTCTCTCCCGCTAGAACTTGAGTCCCTAAACCCAGGCTGTGTTCCCCTGCCCAGCATGGACCCTGGCTGGAGGTTTGGTGAACACAGGAGAACTGTAAATGCAACCCACCAGGCATATCCTTCTCAGCAGAAATCAGTGTTCAGGAAAGAGCCCAAGGAACCCTTGCGGATTGCTGTCAGCACACAGGAAAGGAGCATCTCCTCATCTTCGGCCCCTTGGTTGGAGGATTGCGGTCACCTGGGGCAGGGCTTTCAAGGCAAGCAGTGAAGGGCATCTGTCAGCCAGCCCCGTGCAGGGACCCCAGGAGCAGGCCTGAGGCCTCTCTTCCCAGACCACGATGGCTACCGTCCTGGGCATGCGTTGAACACTCACTTTCTCTATTCCACGTAATTCGCATCCCCACCAACCACGAAGGAGCTACCCCTGGTCTCCCTGTTTCATGGTGGGGAAGCAGGCACAGAGAGGCCATGCCATTAGGAATTGGCTGAGCCGAAATTTGAACCCAGGCAGCTTGACTGTAAGATCTGAGTCTAACACCACAACGCCAGCCTTGCACTGTGGTAGGCCAGGCCCCTTCCAACTCTCAGTGACTCCCGCTGCCACCCAGGGAGAGAAATGGATTTTACATGGCGACACACACAACACACACGCATCTCACACACACCCGCATGCGCAACTGAAGCAAAAGTTTATGAAGCAAAAACACGCTTACTACATAAACACACCAGACTTTAAAATTCTCTGTGATTAAAGATTTTTTCACAGCTGGCCGCCACCCACGGTGGTGAGACCACGTGGTCTGGTGGCCAGGCCTTGCTGGGAGTGTTGGGTGCTGACCTTCTGTCTGAGTCACAGGGTGGCAGTACTTTGCGCTCTCTAGTGATGTGACCGACTGAGCGTCCTGTTCTTGGCCCCTTCCACTAGGGCCAGCTTAGGAGGGCAGCAAGCCACTCTGGTTTTCCGGAATCGCTGGTACAGGTTGTTCTTAATGACCTGGTGGGATGGGGGGAAGATGGAGCAAGACAGGCAAGGAAAGCCCAACTGAACATGAAGCTGTGACTGAGGAAGGAGGAGGAGAGGGAGAAAGAGAAAGAGAGAAGGGAGTATCACTCCATGGGCCATCATGCAGTATGGCCATGGCTGGAAGGAGTGTGACAAGGGTCACTGTCCTCCCAAGAGCTGAGAAAGTCCAGATCCAGGGACAGCAGTGGCTGCCAGGTCCTGGGAGCTTCACTACCCATGGCTCAGATAGGAAGCCAGGGAGCAGCAGATGGGTCTGGATAGGCCCAGCATCCACAGGGCCCCTTATCTGGGCCAAACAGAAGCGGGCTGTGCAAGGCAGGGTGTCAGAGCGTCTGGGGTAGGTAAGCGCGTCTTTGTCTGGGTGCAGCATTTGCAGGGCGTCCACGTAAGGTGAAGGGAGACTGCTTCTCTCCTGACTCTGTATGCTCGACCTCCCTGAGCCACCACTTGCTGCCCTGTAAAATGGGGATAAATAGAGTCCCTCCAAAGGGTTGTCATGAGGATTTCAAATAGATACTGTGGGTAAAGCCCTTGACCGAGGGCCTGGTATAAAGCGGGATGAACACACCTTCCTCGCTCCAAAGCTCCAGGATGCCCGGTTATTGGGCTAAGATGAAAAAGCTGTTGGTTTGGTCAAGCGTGGGCCAACTTAATGATTAAACCCAACCTGTAGTTTGAATTTAGTCTATTCTCCAACCAGAGCTGCGGGTGAGCCCCAGAGGCGAGAGGGAAGGGACTGGAATGTGCCGTTAGGAGAAGGGGCTGAGTCCCTCCCTCCACCTCCCCTACCCTCATCCTGGAATGCTGCCCTCCCCCATCCCCACCTGCTTACACTTTTTTCCCTTGTTCAAAAACCTAGATTAAGGCTAAGGGAGTCGAGAGAGAAGGAAGGAATACATGGCATTAGGAGTCAGGCAGGTCTCAGTCTTCTAAGCCCAGCTTTGCCACCGCCTGACTGTAGGCAAAGGGTCTGCATCTCTTTAAAATGGAGAAAAGTGGCACCTCACTTTGCAAGGGTGAGTTGCAGCTGGAGCGAGAACATAGAGCACACAGTAGGAGCTTAGTAGATGTGAGGGCCTGTGTGGCACAGTTCTGTTTAAAGGGCATTCCTCTGAATATGCTGATGCGCTTTGCAAGGGCTGCTGCAAGGCTTCCACAATCCATCATAAAGAACCTTCCCTTTCTCTGGCATTTCCTTATTGTACAGTGTAGCCTGCCACGTGCATGGTGGGGAATCCAATAAATGTTATCTAAATCAGGGGCTGGGAGGCCACAGCATGTCAGAATAAGAATGCAGGACTTTGGAGCTAAATTAACCTAGATGGCAATCCCAGTTCTGCCAGCTGAGTCAACTGTGTGGGCTGGGACAAGCCACTCTACCTCTCTGAGTCTTGGTTTCTCAACTGTAATATGGGGATGAGAATGCCTACATTGCAGGGATGTTCTTCCATTCACTCAACATGTACTTACTGAACATTTACTATGTACTGGCCACTGCTCCAGGTGCTGAACTATGTATAGCCGTGAATCAAACAGACAAAATCTCCCTGGGGGAGACAGACAAGAAACTGCTGACTCCACATACAGCGTGTCACATGGTGATACATGCTAAAGAGAAACTTAAAGCAGGGTAGAAGGAGTGAGCCAGGGCTGGGGGCAACAGCAGGGCCTTCATTCAAGCAGAGACCCCAAGGAAGCCTGGTGGGAGCCACCGGGAGGTGGGGAGAAGAGAGTGCCGGGGAGAGGGATCAGGAAGTGCAGAAGCCTTGAGGAGAAGCATGCTTGGCGTGTAAATGAAGCCACATATGCAGGAAGCCTGGCATGGAATCCAGGTGCTCAGCAAATGCCAGCTCTCTATTTCAAGTCCCGCAGAAAGAACCCCACGCATGCGTCCTTTTCCTGAGAACGAAAGCACAAGGATTCTACAGGGCAAGACAGTGCCAAGTGTTCCTTCAGCCTAAGATTCAGGCAACATTTGAGCTCCACCACCAGTGTTTGAACCCTTGCCAGGCACCAGTGTCTGGAATGGGCAACCAGGGATACAAGATGATCAAGACAAGGGCTCTGTCCTCAGGGAACCCCAAAGAGTCACAGAGACAGGCAATGACAGTGCAGTCATTTCAACGATGAACAGGCAGGGACTTAAGATATCCAGGTAGCAGAGCAAAGGATGAGAGATTGTGGGTGGTCAGGGAAGGCTTCCTGGAGGAAGTGACGACAACTGAATTTTGAAAGACAGGCTAGACAAGAAAGGACAGTCCAGGCGTGGGGACCATCACATGCCAAGTACAGAGGTATAAAAAATAGCACAGGGTGTGCAAGAAACTCTACTGGTAGGTTGGAAAACAATAAACGGTCCTTCATATTCTTGGCACCTGCCACCCGATGTGACTCAGGAAATTCAGTTCTGACCCCTTCCTCAAACTCAGTGCGAGCTTCAAGCGTCAGAGGAGAGTCTGAACTCCCCATACTTAGACACCGCCCTGGATAACCAACCTTAGCTGCAGGCTCCCAGCCTAGGGTGGCCCAGCCCACAGAGAGAGGGTTGAGAGGGATGGAGAATACATACATCTCCAGCTATATTTAGCCTGCCCGGCGTGTGTCTGTCCCTTTATGCACCCCAAGGCTGACCCACAGGTGGCAGAATGGCTTTTTACTAGAATAGTATAAATGTTTTTTTAATTAAGAAACTGAGCAAAGGGGCCTGTGCTGAGGTGCCTCATCCCAGAGTCTTTCTGGCAAGAATATCTGCTGCCCTCGTTGCCAACATCCTCAAATATCTCCTGACCCACGGGCAAGTTCTGCCCAAACCTAGCAATAGCCCTGTCCACAGGAGGTAGAGGCCACCCTCTAGTAAGCAGACCTGGGTTCTAATGCCACCTCTGCCACTGACTGGCTGGTGACTCTGCTGGTGACTTCACCTGTCTGAGAATTTGAACGTTTGAGTGCAGCTGCTCAGAGGCTTGTAAAGTCGGCGTTGGCTCCTCTTCCATAAGCTGACCCTGGGAATCCTGGGCTCAGCACTGTCCATTTCAACCCACTCCAGGGGAAGTTATTCTTTAACTGCATGCCATGCCTAGAAGGGAGAGCTATATGGGAGTGTTACAGCAGAGATGCGGTGAGATGTCTCTCTGCTAGAACCTTACACTAAACTAACCTCACAGCTGACTTGCTTCCCGACTGAGCCGAGCCTTTGTGCTTTAAACACACACACACACACACCCCTCTCACCTTTTGCTCAAGGGTTGCTACAAAGGCCCAGCCTTAAGACAAAATACCTCCAAAGACCTGGGCGAGTGAGCGGAGGGAAGGCAGACAGACACAGGTCCCACTCCAGATTCTCCCACCACGGGCTGTGTGACCTTGGGTGAGTCATTTCACCTCTTCTGACACTCAATTTCTTTATTTGTAAAACTGGGATACACATCTTTATCGCGAAGCTTCTTTGCATACCGAGCTGGGGTATGCAAAGTGCTGGGCACTGAGCCTCCACGGGCGCGCGCGGGCGCGGGACCGCTAATCTGTTCCCACAATTACCAGGTATTTTCCATAAGGCCTCCTCCTATCCCGTTACCCTGCTCCGGATCGCCTTACTCTGGTCGCAGAAATTCTGGGGTGATTTTAACGCAATCTGCAGCAGCGACTCCGAGGGGGCGAAAGAGTCCCCCAGTGGGGCGGACACCAGAGGGGGGCGCAACCGGGGTGCGCGTGGGAACGTGGCCAAAGCAAGGCAGCATGTGCCGCGGGGGCGCTGGGAGGCTGGAAACTGAGGTGCCCCTGCGAGCACCCCTCACTCTCAGCAGCTGCAATCTCGGCACCACGGGCGGCTTCTGGCCGTCGGAAGCCCGGGCGAGCCCGGCTCCAGTAACCCCCACCCAGGTCGCCGTGAGCTCGCTCATCAACGCCCTCGGGCTGGAACAAAGGCGAGGGGGCGCGCGGCATCGCCCCATCGGCCCTTTTGGCGCATCTGGCCAAAGCCGGGAGAATGAGGACTGGGGTCCCCAAGGTAACCAGGACGCGGTACCCGCCCTCCCGGAGCGCAAAGCCCAGCCGCTGGGCGCGCGCCGAGCTGGGGTCCGGGAGGTAGCGGAGACTCCAGCCCGCTGCACGCCGAGGGCTCCAAGGGGCGTGGGGTGGCTCTCCAGGAGTCACCCAGCGGGTTCCCGGAGGAGAGAAACCCGGCGCCCGCCTCTCGGGCAGGGCTCCCCGGCTTACCTGGCAGGGTCCGGTGCACCGTGTTGCCCATCGCTGCGTCTGGCGCGGCGTTGGCGGCGGCGCGCTCTGGGCGCGCGGAGGCTAATTACGCGGCGGGTCAGGGACCGGGACCCGGGTCGACGCTCCGGGGCATCGCCGCTGCACGGGCGAGCCGGCGGGCGGCAGCTAGGGCGGGAGCCGGGAGGGAGGCGGCGGCGGCGCCTGCGGGAGGAGGAGGAGGAGCCACCGGCCCGGGCCCGCCGGCTCCGCCCCCGCCTCCCACCGCCTCCAACAGTGCAGGGGCGGGGCCGCGGCCGCCGCATCTTTTGAAAGTTTGCACCAGGCGGCGGGAGCAGCACAGCCAAGAATCCCGCCCTCGCTGCTCCCGCGCCCGGGCCGGGAAGGCGCGCAGGGCAGCTGGGTGCCCACGGGTGCCAGGATCGGCAGTCTGCTGGCCTGTCACCCATTTGTTCCAACACTCTGAGAAGGCCTACTGTGTGCCAGGCCCTCTTCCAGGCGTGGGGCCCCTGCCGGCCAAGTCCTAGCTCCGGCAGATCTCTTTGGAGAGTGCTTCGGCCTCGCGGGGGACTTACACGCAGGCGGAAGGGCGCCTGTGACCGTGTAAAGGGCTCGGAGACAGTACACCCAGGGTTTCCGTGTTTGGGTGGAGTCTTTTCTACCCCCTCGGCCACGTGCTGAGGAATAGAAGACACCTAGTGTCCAAAGATTGGGAAGAGGAAACCATATTCATTAATTTATTCGCTTGTTCATTAAAATATTTACTGAGCACATCCAGGCACTGTGCTGGGCCGGGCAGATACAGACAAGGTCCCCACTGCCCTGGAGATGGCATGCTGAAGCTAGAAATAACAAGCAATTAAGGTCACATTATATAGCAATCAAAGCCAGCAAGAAAAGAAAACAGATCCCAGCAGAGTGATGGACGACATTGTTTGGGGGCTTAGGGAGAATCTGGAGTGGGGGCGTGTAAGCTCCATCTGATGGACCAGGAGGCATCGGACATGAAAGAGATGAGAAGACTGGTAAGAGGCATTCCTCATTCAGGCACCCGGACCACACTCAGTGAGGCGTGCAGTCGCGGTGCCCTTCTTGGCCTCCATTTCACCGACTGGAACACTGAGGCCAGGAAGTGCAATTACTTGCCCGAGAAGATCCAGTTCCAAATGAGTTGTTTTTTCAGTTTCATTTTCCATGCTCTTGTATCCCTTATGAAATATGTATTATTACTTCCATTTCACAGATAGGGAAATGGAGGCTCTGAGAGTGGAAGAGAGGTGCCCAAGATCTTCCAACGGTGCAGGGCAAAGCTAGCCTGAAGCTATGTGAATAAAAGTGGGGTATTCAGGAGACAGCCTCCTGGATCTCCGCCGTCTTTTCTTATAGTACATGACCCATCCCAGAAGGTTCTCAGGCCTTTAAGGCTCCCACTTCCCGGAAAGCTGATTCCCCACCCCACCCTGACGTCATACGTCTGAACATAAGGTTGCCTTGTATTTGAGTTACTAATTTCTCATATTACAGGTGCTCTCTCAGTGACTTAATTTTAACTCCAAAGTTCTATTTGAGAAAGGTCTGTTAGTGTGATCTTCTTCTTTTTTGTCAGAGATAGAGTCTCTGTCACCCGGGCTGGAGTGCAATGGTGCAATCTTGGCTGACTGCAACCATGGCCTCCTGAGTTCAAGCAGTTCTCCTGCCTCAGCCTGCCGAGTAGCTGGGATTACAGGTGGCTGCCACCATGCCCAGCTAATTTTTGTACTCTTAGTAGAGATGGGGTTTTACCATGTTGGCCAGGCTGGTCTCAAACTCCTAACCTCAAGTGATCCACCCACCTCAGCCTCCCAAAGTGCTGGGATTACAGGTGTGAGCCACCACCACTGGCTAATCCTCCTTCTAATCGAGATTGGGTTGCCTATGGGGGTCAGCAATATCATAAAGGGAAGAGAGGGAATTTTCCTCAGATAAGGCAATGCAAACAAACATGACTTTATGACGGCAAGAGTGAGAGGTTGTTGTGAATAGGCCTTTTAAAGGCCACTTTCAGAGTACCTCAGTAAGTGGCCATGTTGTGCTGATCACAAATGCTCGCCTGCAGCAGGTGAATCCCCGCTGTCAAAATGTGCTGCCGATCGGACCTGCAGTGGAGACACAGTGCCCAGCAGTTCCCTGACACATGATTCGAGAGGGCCGGGGGTTAGCATCTGAAGCTCTGAGAGTCACATGTGCCCTAGGAAAAAGCTGCCCCCCAACACGATGGTGACACTAATGTCAAGGCCACATGGAAAAGAATTAGAATCAAATCATTTCCTGAAATTTGAAACTGACAAAAGCAACCTTCCCAAATTAGTATTTTATATGAAAAAAAAATATGTATGTCTAACTAAAGTAATAAATGAAATATTACAAGTAGATGTCTATTTCATCTTCACCCCATTAATTTACATTATTCAACGATAAAGTGCCCTTAGCCTTTATTTGGATCGCCTCATACTTGGGCACACACAGTGGTTGCTCACCCTTTGAGGTCCCTCTGCACTTTGTTCTGTCCCTCAATTACACCCTTAAGACAGGTGTTGTGGCTGCTACCTTTCTGACCTCTCCACTGCCAGACAGGAGGCTCCTGTAGGCAGGAAGCAGGAAGCAGGCTATAGTCATCTATGAAACCCCAGTGCCCAGGACAGGGCTGGCAGGTACAGGTGCTCAATATGTATTTGCATAAATTGACTCCAGAGATGCATTGCCCTGAGCTGAGAGAAAAACAGGAAAGAAAGAGAGAGGGAAGAAAGAAGGAATGGAGAAAGAGAATAAGAGAGGGAGAGAGGAAGGAAGAGGAGACAAAGAGTTGTGAGGGAATGAGTTTTAGCTGTTAGTAGCCCTAGACCCTCAGGTGATGAATAGTGATATGTGCAGGGAAAAATAAGCAAATGAGCAAAATAGGGGTGCATTAATAGAAATATAGTCTTTAGGACAAAAAAGGGGCTTGCTGCTCCAGCGCAAGTTGGTTAGACTATTCCAGAAGTCGCTTTGGCTCTGGGCACCACACTTGAGAAGGAAGACAAAGCTAGTCCGCAAAGGTGGAAGAGATGGCTTTGGGAGAGAGAGATTCCTGTCCCAGGAGGTGTGCAAGTAGAAACCATGTATTCCCTGTCAGGCAGTTGAGGAGGGGCTTTCTGAGTCATGTCTTCTAAAGTCTATCTTCCGGTGCAATCATCCGCCGAGTCCTACAGCCCACATGAGGCCATGGGAGTGATTTATGGTTGGAGGTTTAAGAGGCTGATCGGTCCTGCCTCTACTGAGCCTGCAGTCTTTGCAGCTTGTGTACCAAGCTGATCTCCTGGAGTGTGGCCTCCCAGTTTCGTTGCCTCTTCCAGTCTCACGCCTTCCCACTAGTTTCCCAGCAGGGCCGACTGGGACAGTGTGAAACTGCTGTCTGCATGTGTTAGGGGCCTGGGACCCAGGCACCATGTCTAACAGCAACAAGGGAAGGGAAGGGACTGTGGGACTCTGAGCACCTGCTGCACGGGAGCCTTTATTACCACAGGGGCGGAATCTGAATCTCTTCCTTCTCCAAATCTTGCAGTCAGACCACATCAAAGAAGACAGGTTCCAGCATCCCCATTTTCCAAACGAGGACACCAAGCCTCAGAGAGGTGAAGTCACATGCCTAAGGCTCTGGCAGCTGTAAGAGGAATTGAAATGTGAGCCCAGGTGTGTCCATATCCAAGCCTCATCGTCTAAGCAGTGTCCCCTAACGTTAGAGAGGACAGCTCTGCCCCGGCGCCAGGGCAGCAGGACACCAGGGTTGGAGAGGAATGGGTGGGATCTCAGAACCAGAACCCGCAGACACTAATGGCTTCCATAGAGCCTGTGGGACAAAGCATGGGTGGGGACATCCTCGGGCCCGGGCGGCAGCCTCCAGTCACAGTGGCTCCTGGATTTGACTTTCACACACATACACATCTCCACCAATCACATCCAGAACTGCACAGACTGTGCCACCCTCCTTTGGCATCAGTACCCACACATGGGTTGTAGGGGCCTCTGGGTGGGGCTGTCTCTCTTGATTATGCAGCATCAGCAGAGCCTCCCAGGGCAGTGGGTATTGGGAGTGCCTTGGCCGGGCTCCCTGGCATTGCTCCCTGGGGGCATGCCCCGGCAGGCCCTGCCCCATGCAATAGCAGGCAATCAGGTGCATGCTGTGGGGCCAGACTGGGGCGTATGCCCACTGCGGACACCTGTGCCAAATGACCCCTTCCTTCAGCGTGTTTACCCAGCCTCCTCCTCACAACTCAAGAGCCGAGTGTCTGCAGTCACATTGCAAAGCTCCATTTTAACATGGCTGCGGGAAGGCTCTGCTTTTCTGCAAACTCTGAGGATGAAACCTTTGATTTCCAAACTCAGGTCTTAACCTGAAAAAGTATCATTTTTCAGTTGCTGGTTACAAAGTGCTAACCGCATAGCGGGCTCCATGCTGCACCCTCTGAGTGACCCTTGTCATAGCCTGGTGGCACGGTCATGAACACAAGTCAATTCCCATTTCGCAGGAGAGGAAGCTGAAGCTCAGAGATGGAAAGGAGCCGCCCTGCTTACACAGACAGAAGGAGGCAGGACTCAGAGGGTTCTCAGTCCTCTCTACAGAGGAAACACGTTCAGGTGATGAGTCCTCTTGCTTGATGTGGTACAGCAGTGAGCAGAGGAGCCAGGAGCCCACGTCCCTCGGGCTTCAAAACCAGCACTCCAATAGCAAAATCATTGAAGCAAACTAAGTGTCCGTCAGCAGTTGATTTGACAGAGTGTGGTACATATATACTATGGAATACCATGCAGCCATCAAAAAGAATGAAATCATGTCTTTTGCAGCAACATGGATAGGGCTGGAGTCCATTGTTCTAAGTTAAATAACTCAGAAACAGAAAATCAAATACTGGCCAGGTACAGTGGCTCATGCTTGTAATCCCAGCACCTTGGGAGGCCAAGGTGGGCGGATCATTTGAGGTCAGGAATTCAAAACCAGCCTGGCCAACATGGTGAAACTCTGTCTCTACTAAAAATACAAAAATTAGATGGCTGTATAATTTTTGTATTTTATAAAATACAAAAATTAGATGGCTATATAATGTAAAATTAGATGGCCCAAAATACAAAAACCCTCAGATGGCTGAGAGTTTGCAGAGGGCCTGGCTTATCCTATCTGCAGTAACTTGAGGGCACGGCTGTGCTGATTCATCTGAGTCCAGTGCCTAGTTCTGGCCAGGCCCTGGGATAAACCACTGTCCCCTGCTGACTTCCTGGAGCAGCAGAGAACCCACCCAGGGGGAGGTGGACTTAAGAAGCTAAACTGGAGAAGATTACAGGACATGGTAGCATGTGCCTGCCATCCCAGCACTTTGGGAGGCCAAGGTGGGTGGATCATTTGAGGTCAGAAGTTTGAGATCAACCTGGCTAACATGGTGAATCCCTGTCTCTGATAAAAATACAAAAATTACCATGCATGGTGGCGGGCACCTGTAATCCCAGCTACTCAGGAGGCTGAGGAAGGAGAATTGCTTGAGCCCAGCGGGTGGAGGTTGCAGTGGGCAGAGATTGCGCCACTGCACTCTAGCCTGGGAGACAGAATAAGACTCCACCTCAAAACAAACAAACAAACGAACAAAAAAACACTAACACAAACAGAAGATCAAACACTGCATGTTCTCACTTTATAAGTGAGTGCTAAACAGTGGATACACATGACATAAAGATGAAAACAACAGACAGTAGGGACTCCCAAAGCGGGGAGAGGTGAGACGGGAGTGAGGGCTGAAAATCACCAATTGGGCACTATGTTCATAATTTGGGTGATAGGTACCCTAGAACCCCAAACCTCACCGTTACACAATATAGCCATGCAACAAACCTGCCCATGTACCCCCTGAATCTTAAATTTAAAAACTGTGAAAGCAAACCGAAAACTCTGGTGGTCCCACTGCACTATCCCCAATGAGCAAGTTACTTTTATGTGGTAGAGTCTGGCAGCACATACCTGACGGCCAAGGCAAAAACAGAAAGAAGTTCATCCCCTGGTTTTCCTTGTCCTGTGCATGCAGACACAGGCTTGGTCCCTGGGCCAGCTCCAAAGGGAGCTCGTCTGTGGTACACAGGAAGGAAGTGAGCAGACAGAACTTCTTCCTGAGTTTGGCCAGAGACACATCCACAACATTTAGATGGATGGTTCCATGCCAGACATCTGAAAAGGCCAAGGGCTGACATTTTCGTGAATTCCAAGGGAGGCAGCCCTGCTGGGGGCTGGGGTCATGGGTGCTCCACACTCAACTTCCTCACAACACAGGGACAGATGATTTGAAATTCACGTCACGGGCATGAGACAGAAGCCTGAAGCAGGGGCTGAATTGAATTGAAATCAATCTATCAACCCAATAACTAGCATTCACTGTTCGATTACAATGATAATTACTACACGTAATAGCTAACATTTATTGAGTACCAGGCATGTTCTAAGCCTCACAATAGATGTATTAACCTCATAATTACCCTAGGAGGTAGGACTGTCGACATGCCCATTTTACAGATGGGGAGACTGAAGCCCAGAGAGTGTAGGTAGCTTGGCCATAGTCACACTGGCAGAGAACAGTCTGGCTGAACATCTTAGGCTCTGATTTCTCTCATCCTCGTAACAACCCTGTTAGCAGGAAAGGAAGTTAAGGCTTAAGGAGCTGCTTCTCAGACCCTTGTGGTTGCCTCTCATTTAATCCTCACCTCCTCCTGCAAGGTAGGGGCTCTTATCATCTCCATTCTACAGTGCATGCTGGGAGGCTCAGAGAGGTGAAGTAACTTGTCCAAGGCCACACAGCCAAGAATGGCAGGATCAGGATTAGAACCCAGCCCACTCTGACCCCAGAGTCTGTGCTTTCCTCCTCTTGCCCCCTCAGATGGCTGAGAGTTTGCAGAGGGCCTGGCTTATCCTATCTGCAGTAACTTGAGGGCACGGCTGTGCTGATTCATCTGAGTCCGGTGCCTAGTTCTGGCCAGGCCCTGGGATAAACCACTGTCCCCTGCTGACTTCCTGGAGCAGCAGAGAACCCACCCAGGGGGAGGTGGACTTAAGAAGCTAAACTGGAGTCATGGATCGTGTGGGGCTTAAGAACCCAGGCTCACATCCCGGTGAGGCTACTTACTAACTGAGTGACCTTAAGGGTTATATGTGCCTCAGCTTCTATACTTGTCAGATGGAGCTGCTGAGAGTCTATCTGTGTATCTCTAGGGCATTTGGAGAAATAGATGCACTGATCCAAAGGGGCTGGCGCATAGTGAGCAGTCAGTAGATAAGAGCTTGGCAAGGCCTTATCCTCAGGATCTCCCCGCCCTGGACCCACCCCTGCATGCCCATAAGCTCATTGCCACCCTTCTCTGCTAAAAATCCCCTCCCCTGCAGAGAGGGTTTAGGTGGGGCGCAGCAGCCTGGGTTCGAGTCCTGGTTCTGCCACTATCTGATGGGGTGACTCTGGGCAAGTCATTTCAGCCCTCTGCAGCCACTCCACCTCCTTTGACAAATAGAGAGATCATCTGTGAGGAGGGCAGAGCCCAAGCCTCCTGGCTGGGCACGCCAGATCTACCATACTTTGGCTCATGCCGCCTTCTGAAGGCTGAGGACTTGCATCCTCCTGCTGTGCTGAACGATTTGCTGGCTGTGTGTCTTTGTGCATGTACTTAACCTCTCTGAACGTCAGTTGTCTCATCTGTAAAGTGCTAATGATAATAGTATCTGCCTCATGGGTGATACAAACTTGCAATAAGATAATGAATGGAAAGTGCTTGGCACAGAGTAGGTAGGTGCTCAATAAATGTTTTCTGAATGGATGAGTGGATGGATGAACCCAGTGGCAGGGACTGGGTTCACTCACAGGTTGTGGGGTATTCATTAAGGAGTCAGATTCTTGAACCAGACCATATGGGCTCATAATCTGGCTTCCTGCCTATCTAGCTGTGAGGCCTTGAGCTTGTTATTCAACTTCTCTGTGCTTACTTCCCTCATGTGTAAAATGAGCTAATATAGTACTAGTCCTATAGGATTGTTTTTAGTATTCAATGAGATAATAAGTATCAAATACTTAGAATAGTGCTTGGCGCACGGCAAGTGCTTAATAAAGGGAAGTCACCTTATTATTAATTATTATTATTTCTGGGGTCAGTTGCTTGAGTAGAGGCACATTTCTCCTAGAGGAAAAGAACAGAGTGGGGACACAGCATGGGCCCAGTAGGCGAAGTTGCCCCTCTTGGCCCTGAGGACCGGGGTGCCTTCCTGCCTCAGTGCCAGACTGGGTCAGGGGCAGCGAGGTGGCTGGGAGCCCGCACAGGGAACTGAGGGGTTTGTGCCAGATGAACTGTGCAAGTGGATCGTGGCTGCCGGGCCTCGGAGCCTTGGCTGACTCTGCTGCTTTGCGGTCCTTCAGGCCTTCTCAGCTACCTTGAGCTGGGCCACATGGGCTCAGAGCACAGAAGCACCAGGGTGACAAAGGCTGCAGCAAGGACCTGAGTGGCGGGAATCCCAAGTTGGGAAGAATTTAGGGCAGAACTGGGATCCTGGACAGCAGGGACATGTGTGTCCTTCTGAACCAAACCGAATGTGCTGGGCCCTGATTGGCTAGGAGGCCAGCTCTCGTGTGCTACCTTGGGCTCAGGTGGGCTCCCTGGGGAGTAGACACAGGCTCTGGCAGGAGATGCCACAGAAGCCAGAAGCCAGCTCTGGGCCCTGGCTTGGGTATGCAACCAGCCCCTCCTACCCAGCTGGGAGGATCTTGACCATGCCATGTTCCTGCTCTGAGCCTCAGGCTCCTCATCTGTAGAATGGGGACAGAAACGCCTAGAGAGGGAATGAAATGAGAAGAAGCCTGGGAAGGAGCTGGGGCAGAGCGAAGGCTGAGTCAAGACTGAGGTTAGAATTCTCTCATGTTTACAACAGGATCTAGTGTAGCGTACAGTTTTTCTCTAAAGCACATCTGTAGTATAAAGCGAGATTGGCTGCATTTCTTGAGGTATTGTTAGGAGGCTGGTGGGGTTGGAAAAGACAGGCGATCAAAGGTAGACATTGGCGGGACAAGTGGAGGGCCAGGAAGATGTCACCCAGCAGGCCTCAGAAAGTGCACCGGGGGCTGGGCACGGAGGTTCACAACTGTAATCCCAGCACTTTGGGAGACTGAGGCAGGTGGATCACCTGAGGTCAGGCGTTCGAGGCCAGTCTGGCCAACATGGTGAAATCTTGTCTCTACTAAAAATACAAAAAAATTTAGCTGGGCATGGTGGCAGGTGCCTGTAATCCCAGCTACTTGGGAGGCTGAGGCAGGAGAATCGCTTGAACCTGGGAGGAGGCAGAGGTTGCAGTGAGCCGAGATCGCACCATTGCACTCCAGCCTGGGTGACAGAGTGAGACTCCATCTCAAAACAGAAAAGAAAGTGCAGCAGGACACAGCTTGGATTCTTGGGCCAGACTGGCTTGGGCTCAAACCCACCGCTCTGTCTTTCTTGGCCATGTGGCCTCTGCCAGCAGCGTCCTTCACTGAGCCTCAGTTTCTTCCCCTGAAGAATGAGGAGGGTGGCAGGTTTTGTCTCGAAGGTTACTAGGAGAATAAAATAAGCCGGGTGTGTGTCCCTTCTGTTGCCCCATGGCCTGGCGTACAGATTGGGCTCTTCATTCTCTGGGAACCACCATCACTATCCCAGGAGAAACAGTGGGACCCTGTCTGCTCTCCGTGACAAGGAACCATGCTCCTTTGTTTAGGGACCCACAGAATCACCCTAGCCCGTACTGAGCCTTCCCACCACACTCTGGCAATCTGGCTCATCCTTACAGCTATTTGTTCTTCCTAATTTTTTTTTTCTTTTCTTTCTTTCTTTCTTTTTTTTTTTTTTTTTTTTTTTTTTTTTTGAGATGGAGTCTCGCTCTGTCACCCAGGCTGGTGTGCAGTGGTGCAATTTCAGCTCATTGCAACCTCTGCCCCCTGGGTTCAAGCTAATTCTCCTGCCTCAGTCTCCTGAGTAGCTGGGATTACAGGTGCCCACCACCATGCTTGGCTAATTTTTGTATTATTAATAGAGACGGCAGAGATTTTGCCATGTTACCCAGGCTGGTCTCGAACTCCTGACCTCAGGTGATCCACCCTCCTTGGCCTCCCAGAGGGAGGGGTTACAGGTGTGACTCACTGCGCTGGGTCGCAAGAGCTCTTTCTTAACAGGGGTGTGAGTAGACTCTGACAAGTGAAGACAGGCAGGAAGGGCACTCACGGGGGAGGAACAGCACACGCAAAGGCCTGGGAGCCAAGCTGTGCTAAGAAGGATTTGGGGAGGAAGAAGGGCAGGTGTCTGGTCTGCAGGGAGCCCTGAGGGCCTCAGCGGAGGAGCAGGAAGAGGCTCAAGGAGAGGGAGGCGGAGGCTAGTGGAGTTAGCAAGAGGAGAAGGAGAGAGGCGGGGGCTTTGGAGGAACAGGTGGCTGAGCAGGTGTGGAAGAAGAAAGCCAAGAAAGGGACTTCTCTGGTCCCCTGTTGAGTGTGGCCACAGCTCTTGAAAGGACCCCACAAAGCAGGCCCCTATCCTAGCAGCTGTCTTGAAAGGGCCTTGTGCCCACCCATCTGCCACCATCCTCCACCCCATCCCCTATGATCGCCAGGGTCTCTCAGCAGCACAGGCCCTGTCCTTACCAGATGGGGGTTGGGGAGGGGAAAGCCACCCTGCCACCCAGCGTGGGGACAGAGACAGAGCAGGAGACTTCACACAGCAGGCCCTGGGCCACTCTGTCCTTTATATCTCTTTTCAGCAAACTGCCAATACAAAAGACAGTAGTTATATTTTTTAAAAATTCGTAGTGACCGGGTGGCCAAGATTGAAGTGACGTTGCGTGCTCAGTCAGCCTCTACTGCAGCCAGTCTGCTGTGTGTTCTAGTCATCCTGCCACCTCTTCTCAAACCCTCCCCAGGAGAAAACTGCCAAGGCTTCAGTCAACCAACCTGGCTGTGTGCCCTCCTCTGCTCCTGCTGTGTGACCTCAGACAAGTGCTTTACCTCTCTGAACCTCATTTCCTCACCTGCTAAATGGGGCTAGGAAGAGCACCGATCTCAAAACATTCCACACTGTGAATCCCCTCTTCCCACCCCTCCCTCACTGAAGTTGAAGCCGGTCAACTTGTCCCACGGGGAGGGAAGTTGGCCACTGACCACTGTCCCCCCCACTCAGAGGAGCGTGCTATGTGGAGTGAGATAAACAAATCAGAACGATGTGTGGGTGGGGGCAGCCCCTCCGGCCAAGGTGGTCAGAGAAGACCTCTCTGCGAAGGGGACCCGTGAGTGAATCTGTGAGGGGGACAGGAAGGAAGCCAGGTGGGTGTGTGAGGAAGCGTGAACCAGGCAGAGGGGATTGCGTGAGCTGGGAGGTGTCTTTGTAAATGATCTGGGTGTTACCTGACGGAATGGTGGTGGCCAAGCTGAGAGCTTTCACCCAGATCTTTCTGTGCCCAAATTCCTTGAACTTTAAATGTCCCCAGCTGAAGCAGACTGTCATCCTCACCATAACTAGAGGTTGGAGTGTTCCTCCCTCCCCGAAAGACTGTGGAAAGGAGGGAGAAGTTAGCTCAGAAGGAGTCTTGCTCAGCCCCACCCTGCAGGAGTCTTCCCTAGCTCCTTCCATTTCCCCATCTGTCCCATCTCCTGGCTTCCCCTGAGCTGGCTCTTGGGGAAGGGCTCTAGATCTAATGCTCTTCTGACCCACCCTGACCACTCTGACCCACTGTCAGAGAGTGGAGCTCCTGCCCAGCCCGGCTCGGGGACAAAGCCCTCTGCAGTCTAAATTTTCAGGCCCCCAATGCTTCAGTTAAGGCCTTGAACCAGGTCCAAGAACAGCTGCTGAATATTAATGACTGAATGAATGAATTAAATAAGGAGTAACTGAATGAATGAATGAAAGTTGGAGTAACTGAATGAATGCAAGGGATGCCCAAGCAGGCAGCTAGTGTGGAGAGCGGCAGCTGGCAGGAGGCTCAGGAGAGAAGGTCAGAAGGAAATGGAGGCCACTTTCAGGCTCGCTTCCCAGGTCTCTGTGCTATCTGTAAAATGGACCCATCTGGGACTCTCTGAGCAGCAAGTGTCTGTCCCTCCTTCTGGCTTTGTTCTGGCCACTAGCCAAAGACAGTCAGACCCTCAAGGCCCTGCCCCCACTAGAACCCGGGAAGGCCCTGGGATGAGCGGATCTGCTAATAGCACAGATCTCATTTCTGAGCATCAGCACTTCCAGGTTCTTAACAGCCTGCTGCAAGGTGGGCCTTACTGTCCCTATCTTCTAGGGGTAGAAGCAGCTACCTGGACCCTGAGTTACACAGGGGAAACAGAGTCAGACTCCAGCAGGGGACTGGGACGCCAAAGACCTGCCTTGCAGAGGGACCTGATTATAGGTGTGCACTGAGCGTGTCAATTTATTCAGCAGCTGCTGACTCTGAATCAAGGCCCCGTGGCCTCAAATCCTTTCCCAGGCAAAGCTCTTCCATGCCCAGGTCTCCATGAATCTGCTCTGCTGCTCAGCCTGAGGTGGGGGTGAGAAAGGTGGGGGGATGATATTTCAGGACCCATCACATGAAAACAGACTGAGGATCCCCCTATTTTTAGCAACCAAGCTGTGCATACCTGTTTCTCCCCCACTGGGAGCAAAAGCTCAGATAAACATCCGTTCGCACCAGCCCAATAATTCCTTAAATAAAGCAGATACATTTTGGCATCCCCTGTGCTCAAAATATACGCTCCCTGGATTTTTAATATCATGCGAGGTCTGCATAAATTTAACCCGAGTGCATCAGCTATTGACTGTTGCATTATGTGAATCACCATTTGGGGCGTCAGGATAAAGGGAACAGATCTGTGAGCTTAGTGGGTGTGGGAGGACTGTGCTCAGTCCTAGGGGTCTGTGTGAGGGATCCCAGCTCTCCTGATGTCCCAGGGAAGAGACAATAGTCATAGTGAGATCTGTGCCACTGAGCCGGGCTTTCTGGATCCTTTCTGCTCACAGGGCCAGAGTCCTCACTCCATGGCATGGCCCTGGTGGGTCTCCCCAGTGGTTTTCCCTTGCTCTGTGGATAGAAGTCCACTTTCTGACCTGCCCACCTGGCCCTCCATGATCTGGCCCCTGTGGACCTCTCGCTTGTCTCCCACCACTCTGGCCTGTGTTCACCTCGGTACTGCCACACCAGACTTTCTCTGCTCTTTAAGCTATGCTGAACTTCACCCAAAATGGCTTTTCACCTGCCATTGCCCTGCCTAAAGTGTTTTCCCCAGAGCAGCTTCATCTTATCTCTAGGGGCTCAGCTCAAGTGTGACCTTCTCCGAGGGACCTCTCGAACTAGATAGACTTAAGCTTCCTGCTCTTCCTCCCTCCAGTGCAGGGCTATCTCAGCCCCCTGTTTATTTCTTCAAAGACTCTGAAACTATATTGATAGAGTTGCCCATGTACTGTCTTCCTTTCCAGTGGAAGGCCAGCATCAACACAACAGGCATCTCATCTGCCTTGTTTGCGGATGTATCTTTGGAGCCCGTGTGCACACAGTAGGTGCTCCATAAATATCTGTTAAATGTACAAATGAACGGTTCCTCACAGCCATTCTCGCCAAAGCTTTGCTATTTCTCCTATTTTAGACTTGAAGAAATTGAGGCTCAGAGAGGTTCAATGACTTGCCCTAGGTCACACAGCACAGTCATAGGCATCCTGCCTGGCCCCATGATGCCCCAGCGTGGGCCTGGGGCTGGGAACCCAGAGCTGAGCCCACACCTCCTTTGCTCCTCAGTAATAAACCTTGATGGGAAGGGAAGGCAAGGCTGAATGTTCTAATTAACTAGTGTGGGGGCAGCCAGGCAGCAAGGACAGGGTTTTGATCCCCACCCACAGGTGATAGGACAAGAAATCCACCCACAAAGATGATTGTGCCATTCCGGCCAGCAGCTGTGACTAACAGCTCACCTGAGCTTATTGTCATAAAGTCAGGTTATTACAGGCTGGGGTCATAAAGGGCATTAGAATGAAAATGGGAGGAGAGGAGCCCTTTAAGAAATTTCCAAGCCAACTCCCAAAGGCTCTCACCAGCTCAGAGAGAGTGTAGCTCACGCTGATGGAGCTCCTGCTGCACCAAACGCCACTGAAGCCACTGAAGTGCCTGCCTTCCCTTCTCCCCTCAAACCCTCCCGGTGGCCGTGGAAGGCAGGTCCAGTCATGGCACTGCACCAAACCCAAGATGCTGTTTGTTGTAAAGGGCATCCTGATCTCAGACAGGTCGAAATGCGAACCCGTGTGTCTTGTAGAATTGACAAAACAGAAATGTATTCTCATCTCACAAAGACGATGCCGCTCAGAGAGGACCAGTGATGACCCCCGACGGTGGTCCTCCAAACCGCTTGGTACAGCTCCCTCTCCTCTCCATGGTGTTCCAGCCTCCAGCCTAAGCGCAGGCTGTTCCTTCTACCTGGAGTGCCCTTCCTGGTCATCCATTCCGCTTCATCCTGGTGAGTTACAGTCCACCTTCCATGACCCAGCCCAGACACAAGCCCCTGTGTGGCTCTCCCAGCCTCCGCTCTCAGTAGGAGGAACTCTTGTTTGCAGCGTGGCCCAGAAAGGGATTCTTAAGTTCTCCAAGGAAGGCAGCTGAGTCTGTCTGCAGCAGCACAGACAGAATGCCCCTGTCTGTCTGCAGCGATACAGATAGAATCACCCTGAGGGCTCCTTCCTGTGTCTGGACCTCTCAGGCCAGGCCTCAATGGGCATAAGAGTCACAAGGGGTTGTGTATTTGAAATGCAGGCATCTTCCCTGGCCCTGCCTTAGAGACCGTGATTCTGTAGGTCTGGGTGAGGCCCTGGAATCTGCATTTTTATAACCGCCCCCCGCCCCCCCACCTCCCCTGCCACCTGTGATTCCACTGTCGGGAATGCTGCAAAGCGCTCTTCGAAACCGTAGAGTCAAAGTTCGCGGCCGGGCACAGTGACTCATACCTGTAATCCCAGCACTTTGGGAGGCCAAAGCGGGTGGATCACCTGAGGTCAGGAGTTCGAGACCAGCCTGGCCAACTTGGTGATACCCCATCTCTACTAAAAATACAAAAAATTAGCCTGGCGAGTTGGGGGGCACCTGTAATCCCAGCTACTCGTGAGGCTGAGGCAGGGAAAATCGCTTGCACCTGGGAGGTGGAGGTTGCAGTGAGCCAAGATCACGCCATTGCACTCCAGCCTGGGCAACAAGAGCAAAACTCCATCTTAGAAAAAAAAAAAAGTTGTCTTGACCAGCAGGATGTGCCCGAGGGAGTCTCTATAAAATGCCGAATCAGTGCCCTTCTGGTTACAAAGTGCGAAAGCGGTACAATAACAAACACACCTGCCCAAACACTTCTTAGCGGATGGCGCGGTTGCACCCAGGCTGGCTACCTTTCCACTTCCACTCGAGTCCAAACTTGTTTTCCTGTTCCCACAGCCCTCCGAGTTGTGCTTGCTGCAGGCTGCGAGCCAGCTCCCCGAGAACCCAGGTCTCTCTGGGCGCTACTGTACAGGTCTACAGTGCAGGTGTGGGTTCATCACTCTGCACGTTCCTGAGGTCTGTGGGGAGATCCTACCTTCCCGAAAAGGAGCTGCTCTAATGGTCGGCTGCCAGGCCCTGCCGCAAACGGCTGCTTGTAGGTGCAGGGGTGGGCAGTGCCTCTGTGTACATTCCCGGCACTTAGCGGGTGGTCAGGCAACGGTTTATAGAAAACCCAAAGGGCCTGGGCCTCACTCCTGAGCTCTGCTTTTTACAACTTTGCTCGATGTTCTTATGGCTCCTCAAACATTCTTTATCCCAAACATGAGGCTGGAGAGGAGCGTGAGGCCCGGACTACTGAGAGGACCTGGTACTGAGAGGTCTGGAGAGGATGATGGGGAGCTGGAGAGGGATTTTGAGCAAGTGACAAGTGAATTGAAGGACAGAGAGGAAGGAGACATGTTTCCCAATGAGCAGGCTGCTGCGATGTCTCTTCCATCTGTCTGGCACTTACAGAGTGCCCACTGATGAATGAAGAAGGCAGGCCCCCGGCCCTCAGGGGGCCCACAGCCCTTCTGGGTCAGCAGCCAGAGGGGTGGTAGGCTGTGGGCAGGGGGCATGCACTTCCTTCTGCTCTTTCAGGAAGCACAAGTTAATTTTCCAACCAACTGATGGGGAGGTGGAAGAATCTACCCACTAAAGCCTGCCTCCATTCTTGCTCCACTTCTTACAGACCAATGACCTTGAGCAATTTGCTTCTCAGCTTCCAGCTTCAACTCCCACCTCTATAAAATGGGTATCAGATACTCCCTGGCTCTCAGGCATGTTGGGGGTGTGGGCCTGTCTGGACCGCGGGGAAGTGATCTGTAGGTGCTACTGGTGGAGACTGTGGCAGGGGCCCTGGTAGGAATAATGGGAAGGGCCAACATTTCTTACAAGTCTCTCAAAGAGCAGGGCTGCAGATGAAGCAGAGGGATACTGGAGAAGGAGACCGGTTTTCCTTGTGGCTGCACGGTGTGTCAGTTGTTCCAGTGTCTCCTGCCTTCCCAGCACCTGATCCAGCAGCTCCTCCAAACTTAAGAGCTGACCCATTGCACACAACAGCCCCTCCCCTCCACAGCACCTAGAGTGCCGTCCGCACGAATCCATCATCTCACACTTCTGCTTAAAACGCTTCGATGACTCCCTATCATCCTGGGATCAAACCCCAGTTCCCACCTGTGGCCCACTGAGGTTGGCTTGGCCTGAACTCTGTTCGTCTTCTGACTTTCTCTACTCTCGGTTCTGTCTCTCCAGGCACCTAGGTCTTTCCCACCCCTCAAGGAACCAGTGCCTTTACCTCCCTTCCCTTCCCACTTGCTCCAACCTCAGGGACCCTTCTCCACTAGTTCTTTTTTTTTTTTTTTTTTTTTTGAGACAGAGTCTTGCTTGGTCACCCAGGCTGGAGTGAAGTGGCATGATCTCGGCTCACTGCAACCTCCGCCTCCTGGGGTTCAAGCAATTCTCCAGCCTCAGCCTCCCAAGTAGCTGGGATTACATGTGCCTGCCACGATACCCAGCTAATTTTTGTATTTTTAGTAGAGGCATGGTTTCACCATGTTGGCCAGGCTGGTCTCAAATTCCTGACCTTGTGATCTGCCCACCTCAGCTTCCCAAACTGCTGGGATTACAGGCGTGAGCCACGGCGCCCAGCCTCTGTTTATTCTTCATGACACCCCCCCTGGGTCCCAGTGTGCACTTGGACGAGCTTATTTGGTTATTGCCTTTTCCCTAGCCTGTGAGCTCATGCAGACAGTGGCCATAACCATCTACTACTAAGGTCTGCATGTTGCTGGCCCCCAATCATTCCTCTGTTGAAATCCTAGTTCTCAAGGTGACAGTATTAGGAGGCGGGGCCTTTGGAAGGTGATTAGGCCCTGAGAGATTTGCGCCCTTGTAAAAGGGACCCCAGAGAGCTGCCTTGCCCCTTCCACCATGTGAGAATGCAGCAAGAAGGTGCCATCTCTGAAACAGAAAACAGACCCTCCCCAGACACGGAATCTACTGGCGCCTTGATCTGGGACCTCCCGGCCTCCAGAACTGAGAGCAATAAACGTCTGTTGTAAGCCACCCAGTCTCTGATATTTTGTTATGGCAGCTCAAACCTACTAAGACACCATCTGTTGACTGCTATAGCCTTGGCTTCTAGCACAGAGCCAGCACACAGTAGGTGCCCTGCAAATGAACAAAGGAATGGATGAACGAGGCACACAAGTCATTAAGTAAGAAGAACCTGCTGTGTGCACAGAGCTGAGTTAAGCAGGAGTGAGGTGAAGTTGAGGAAAGACTATCTTTGGCTCTCTGGCTAGCTGTTTCCAGAAAGGACTTATCCCGCATCCTTCAGAGGAGGGGACCCCTATTCCATTTCTGAGTCCGGGCACCTGGCCCCCATTCCTTGGCCCCTACACAACTTGCTGTGTAACCTGGGCAAAGTCCCTTGGCCTCTCCGGGCCTCATCCCTCACCTGGGAAATCATACCTACCTCTGCATTGTTGGGGATGAAGGTAGTGATTGGAAGTGTAGTGGCAGGCCCTGGGCCTGATGCAGAGCAAGTATTCAATAAGCGTTCCTTCCTTTCTAAGCAAATAAATACGTAATTCAGTCTGTCAGAAGAACATGTTTCTCATAGGACTTTCATCTCTAGCCACGCTAGCTAGCAGGCTTTAAAAACCACATTAATACCATATTTTTAAAAGCTGTTCTTGGAGGAGAAAATGAAGGGAAGGGAGGAAGGCATTTCTTTGTGAATTCGATTTAGTGGGAAATGATGGTTGGAGTTAGAAAATTAGGAAATTTTCTTTTTGAGATGGGATTTCGCTCTTGTTGCCTGCCCAGGCTGGAGTGCAATGGCGCAATCTCCACTCACTGCAACCTCCGCCTCCCGGGTTCAAGCAATTCTCCTGCCTCAACCTCCTGAGTTGCTGGGATTACAAGCTCCCACCACCATGCCCAGCTTATTTTTGTATTTTTAATAGAGATGGGTTTCACCATATTGGCCAGGCTGGTCTCGAACTCCTGACCTCAGGTGATCCTCCCGTCTTGGCCTCCCAAAGTGCTGGGATTATAGGCGTGAGCCACTGCGCCCAGTTGAGTTAGGAAATTCTTGTTTGGGGTCCAATCGCAGGAACTGTGAGGAAGGCACAATGGGAATGGCCAGGGGCCCAGGGCCAGCTCGTGCAGCTTGAGATATGGGGAGGCAGCCAAGCCCCTCTGGGCCTGCAGTCCCTCGGCCAGGGGCACTCCTTGCATTCACTGTGGCAGTAGGAGGTCTCTGCGGAAAAATAGCCAGTGTGGGTCCCTAGGGAAATAAAATAGGGGTGGAGAGACACACGGGCATGTGTGGGTGTGTGCAGTGGGGGATTTTGTGTTATATCTATGAAGTGTAAACCCCCCTACCTGAAAGAAGCTGATAGAATGGGGAAAGGGGCACAGAAAGAAAACAGCAGGGGCTTGTTTTTCCAGGGCTTGGGTGAGACTGTGAGTCAGCCCGTGGATCAGGAGGGGGAGAGCTCCAGCTGGAGCCGCTCAAAGCAGCCCTGGGTCTCTCAGGGAGACTCACGGGGGTGGCCTCAGGCTGGAATGCACCCCTCTGCGATCCTCCCACGCCCCCAGCAACTCAGCTCCCCAGGAAGCTCCGCTGACCGCCTCCTGCTTCAGCTCTGATGTCACACAAAGGGAGTACCCACTGCGTACCACACAGCATGCTGCGACAGTCACTGGGCCTCGGCGTCGCACCAAATCCTCCTAACAGCCCAAGAGGTAGGGAATAGTATTCTCCTTTTATAGATGAAGACACTGGGGCTCAGAGAAGTTAAGTCACTTGTCCAAAGCAGCACAGAAAGTCAGGCTTCTGGGGACTATAGAAACTTTCCACGAACAATTTGACAATACACAGTAAAAGCCCCTTTGACCCTAGTTCCTCCACTATTAGAAACTGAGGCAAGGAATCTGCATGGGCATCAACAGCTCAGCTCTAAGGCTATCCTGGGCAGCATTCTTCAAAATAGTGAAACATTAGAAGCCACATTTGAACCATAGGGGATGTGTTAAATAAACTCCAGCGATGGAATACTACACAGCCACTAAACATGGCAGACGGATGTGGTTGCTAATGGGGAAAGGATTCACAAATGGCAGAGACAAGGTTTGTAGTTCTGAGATTCCATTCTTGGCTTTCCCACTCACTAGCTGTCAGCCGTTGGGCAGTTGGTTAGCACTGTTTCTTCATTTGAAAATGGGGATAGATCAAGTGTTGCAGAGCTTTGTAAGAATTGTAAGTGGGTGAGTTAATATGTGCAAGCACTTAGATTAGCACCTGGCATGTAGTAAACATCTACGAACATTCACGGTTTTATCTGGAGGTTTGAACAATGCCAGCTAGAAAGAACAATTCTTTCTTCAGACGTTCCTTCTGTTCTTTACTCCTCTAACTACATGAATATTAAGTTGCTTGAAGTTGTTCCCTAGCTCACTGATACATCATTCATTTTAAAAAAAAATCTTTTCTTTTTTTTTTGAGACAGAATCTCTCTCTGTTGCCCAGGCTGGAGAGCAGTGGCATGCCACCTTCCGGGTTCAAGTGATTCTCCTGCCTCAGCCTCCTGAGTAGCTGGGACTACAGACACCCACCACCCCTGGCTAATTTTTTGTATTTTTAGTAGAAACCGGGTTTCACCATGTTGGCTAGGCTGGTCTCGAACTCCTGACTTCAAGTGATCCACCCACCTCTGCCTCCCAAAGTGCTGGGATTACAGGCGTGAGCTGTCATGCCTGGCCTATTTTCGATCATTTCTGTTGCCATGTCTTCACTAATGTTTTCTTGTGCCATTAATCTCATCCAGTGTAGTTTCTCACACAGCAAGCTTTCATTTCTAGAAGTTTGGGAATTTTTTTGTTATGAAATTTAGTTTTTAATTTTTAATTGACAAATACAATTGTATGATTTATGATGTAAAACATGATATTTCCATATATGTATACATTGTAGAATGGCTAAATCAGACTAATGAACATATGCACTACCACACGTACTTATTTTTGGGTGGGGGGCTGAAAACACTTCAGATAGACTCTTAGCTATTTTCCAGCATACAATATATTGCTATTAACTTTAATCGCCATGAAGTACAATAGATCTCTTGAACTTATTCCTTCTGTTTAACTGAAATGTTCAGTCCTTTGACCCGTATCTCCCCACTTCATCCCTCAGCCTCTGGTAACCACCCTTCTACTTTCTGCTTCTATGAGTTTGGCCTTTTTAGGTTTCACATATAAATGAGAGCGTGTGGTATTTGTCCTCCTGTGCCTGGCGTATTTCACTTATCTTGTCTTCCAGGTCCATTTATGTTGTTGAAAATGATAGGATTTCCTTTTCTTTTTAATGCTGAATAGTACTCCACTGTGTATATACACACCACATTTTCTTTATCCATTCCTCAGTGGAGAGACCCTTAGGTTGATTCCACAGCCCGAGTGTTTTGAATCACACTGCAATGAATATGGCAGTGCAGATACCTCTTAACATACTGACTTCATTCTCTCCTGTAAGTTGTCTCTTCAGTCTGTTGATTGTTTTCTTTGCTGTGCAGAAGCTTTTTGGTTTGATGTAATCCACTCCTACTTTTGTTTCTGTTGTCTATGTTTTTGAGGTTACATTGAAAATATCACTGGCCAGACCAATGTTGTGGAGCTTTCCCCCTATGTTTTTTTCAATTAGTTTAATAGTTTTAGGTGTTACATTTAATTAATTTTTGTGCATGGTGTGAGATTGAGGGTCTAATTTTATTCTTCTGCATGTAGATATCAAGTTTTCCTAATATTATTTATTAAAGAAACTGTCTTCCTTCATTGTGTGTTCTTGGCGTCTTTGCTGAAAACCAATGGTCTGTGAAAGTGGAGGTTTAGGAGCCAGGCATGGTGGCTTACCCCTGTAATCCCAGCACTTTGGGAAGCTGAGGCAGGTGGATCACTTGATGTCAGGAGTTCAAGATCAGCCCAGCCAACATGACGAAACCCCATCTCTACTAAAAATACAAAAAAGTAGCCGGATGTGGTGGCACACATTTGTAATCCCAGCTACTTGGGAGGCTGAAGCACGAGAATCACTTGAACCTGGAGGTGGAGGTGGCAGTGAGCTGGGATTGCTCTACTGCACTCTAGCCTGGGTGACAGAGCGAGACTCAGTCTCAAAGAAAAACAAAAGTGTAGGTTTATTTATGGACTCTCTAATCTGTTCCATTGATCTATGTTTCTGATTTTATGCCAGTACCATGCTGTTTTGATTGATATAGCTCTGTAGTATATTTTGAAGTAAAGTAATGTGATGCCTCCAGCTTTGTTCTTGATCAAGATTGCTTTGGCTCTTTGGGGTCTTTTTGGTCCCATATGAATTTTAGAACTGTTTTTCTATTTCTGTGAAAAATGTAATTGGAATTTTGATGAGATTGCATTGAATCTGTCAATCGCACTGGGTAATGTGGACATTTTAACAATATTAATTCTTCCCATGTATGAACATGAGATATCTTTCCATTTATTCATGTCACCTTCCGTTTCTTTCATCGAGGTTTTAGTTTTCAGTGTACAGCTCTTTCACCTCCTTGGTTAGATTTACTGCTAAATATTTTATTTCATTTTTTAGCTATTGTCAAAGGGATTGTTTTCTCGATTTCTTTTTTAGATAGCTTATTGTTAGCATATGGAAACACTACTTATTTTTTATGTTGCTTTTGTATCCTGTAACTTTACTGAATTCATTTATTCTAATAGATTTTTAGTGGAGTCTTTAGGATTTTCCATATGAAGCCTCCATGCCCTCATCAAGATTTGTCATCTGCAACCAGGGATAATTTTACTTCTTTCTCTTTGATTTGGATGCCTTTTCCATCTTTCCCTTGCCTAATTGCTCTAGCTAGAGCTTCCAGTGCTATGTTGAATAGAAGAAATGAGAGTGAGCATCCTTGTCTTGTTCCAGATCTCAGAGGAAAAGCTTTCAACTTTTCACCATTGAGTATGGGGTCTAGAAGTTTATTTTATATCGTTCATGTCTCCAATTACTTTTAAACACATGAAACACAGTTACAATAAATGTTTTAACGTCCGTGTCTGCTAATTCTAATATCTGTGTCAGTTCTGGGTCAGTTTTTATTGATTGATTTTTCTCCTCATTATAGTCATATTTTCCTGCCTCTTCGCATGCCTGATCTTTTCTTTTCTTTTTGTTAGATGCCAGACATTGTGAATCTTACCTTGTTGGGAACTGGATATTTTTGTATTCCTGCGTTCCAGGACAAAGTTAAGTTACTTAGAAACAGTTTAATCCTTTCAAGTCTTGCTTTTAAGATTTAATAGGCTGGATCTGAGCAGAGTTTAGTGCAGAGCCAACTATTCTCAGCGGCTGAGGTAAGACTTTCATTAGTATCCTATCTAGTGTTCTGTCAATCATGAGGCTTTCCAGTCTGGCTGGGGAGAGCAGGCGCGGGTCCCGGCCCTGTGCGGGCACCAGGCGCTGTTCCATCTCAGCCACTTGGGTGGCTCCTTCCCTGGCTCAGATAGTTTCTTTACATGCATGCACTGTTCAATGCTCAACTGAATACTCAGAGGAGACCCTTCAAGTTTCCCTGGAGGTCTCTCTCTCTTTCTCTCTCTCTCTCTCTCTCTCTCTCTCTGTGACCTGCCTCCTGTCCAAAACTCTGTTGTGTGAACTCTAGCCGCTTTGACCTCCTTGGACTCTCAGCTCCGTCTCTTCAATCAGAGAGACTGCTGGGGTATCCTTTATCCCCTCTGCTGTGGCCTGGAAACTCTCTCCAGGGTCAAGTCAGTCTGGCCTCATTTGTTTCCTGTTGTCCCAGGATTGCTGTTCTTTGTTGCCTCGTGACCAGTATCTCGAAAACCATTCTTTTGTATACTTTGTCTGGCTTTTGGTTGTTTCAGACGGGAGGGTAAATGTAGAGTGTGTTACCCCGTTGTGCCCAGAAGCATTAAGTCCTGCACTTTGTGGCCCAGGCTGGAGTGCAGCGGTGCAATCACGGCTCGCTGCAGTCTCAAGTGATCCTCCTACTTCAGCCCCCCGCCGAATAGCTGGAACGACAGACACATGCCACCACGCCTGACTCATTTTTTAAATTTTGTTTTTGGTAGAGATGGGGTTTTGCCATGTTTCTCAGGCTGGTCTCTAACTCCTGGGCTCAATATGCTCCTCCTGCCTTTACCTCCGAAGTGATGAGATCACAGACATGAACCACCACACTCGGTCCTTAGCTTTTAAATGGGAATCAGCGTTCTCGGTATGATTACAAGGATTAGTGACAATAACTTATGTCAGGTCTAACCCAGGTCTGCCTCAGAGGAGGTACCGAGGAACTCTCTGTGGAAGGAGGGAATGAATGAATCAATTACTGAATGAATGCATGCACTGATCTGATCACAAAACCATCCTACCTGCTCACCCTCAAGGTATGCAAATCTCGAGTCCTCCGCAAGGGACGCCCGGACCTTCTCAAGCTTGCCCTTCACACCTGGTATCTATCCTCCCACCCTCACCCTAAAACCCATCCTTTCTCCCCAAATACAGGAGGCTGGTCACTGCATTCCCTCACCTCAAATCTGTCCCAGGAAACCCGCAAGCATGGGCCCAAGCAGCACTAACCTGTATTTGAACTCAACCATCGACAGGCTTCCCCTTGGAACTCCGGGGGCTGGGAAGCTGTTGTCATGGTCCAGTGTTGTTTAGTTCCCAGTGGATGCCACTGACCCATTAGACCTGTGATCCTCATTCTTCCACCACACCCTGTCCCTCTCAAAGAAAGGACTGGGCATGTTAATCGGATTGTTGTCTTTATTAAACATAGTGTTTTCTTTACATGCAGAAAACCCAGAAAAGCATGAAGAAAATGAAACCCGAAGGCAATAAATAAATAAATAAAACTTTAAAGGTCCCCAGTAGTCTCAGAGATAAGCCCCTGTTGACATTTAATGTTTATGCTTCCAGTCCTGTTTTCTGCACCAGAGTTAGTAAGGAGCAGGCATATGTTTTAATAAAGGGAATTTTTAAAAGGTTTACAGATAGCATGCTTGTGAGAAAGCCTTTACAGTACAAAGAGTTTCTAGTGAAAAGTAAGCTTGTATAATATTTTGTTCCTGCCCGAATCCTCCTCTTTGCCTTCCCTAGCAATAACTGATGCTAACGCATGCTTGTAGAGACTTCTAGAGAGTCTATGCATGTACAAGTGTGTGTGTGCACCTGCGTGTGAGGGCGTTTATGTGTGCTTGGTACCGAAACATGTCCACAGTTCTGCAAACACTTTCTTCACTTAGTGGCCCTCCGGAATGTTTCCTGTGTCAACCAAGAAACACTCCTCCCCAGTCTACTTTTTAATGGCCACACAATATTCTGTGGGATTGCTACGCCTTCATCTACTGAGTCAATTTCCAATTGTTGGATGTTTTCGTTGTTACCAATTGTTCATTCTCATGACCACCCAGGTTTGTTAGACTGGGACGCGCTAGGCTCTCTGGGGGAAAGAACTCTGGTTGGCAGTGTTTGCTAATTTTCTTAGTGTACATATCCCCACCATGACCGATTTCAAGCCACCAACATCACTGAAGCCGCCAACATGACACAGAGAACACAGTCCTTGAGAGCCTCTGTGGGCTGGCTCCAGCACACCAAAACCCCAGTGAAGACAGTCTTCATAACGGCGTCCCTAATTCTTTCCTTAATAAATTCCTTAGCGTGAACGGGCTGTGTCAAAGCATATGCACCACCCCAAGGCTTTTGATGAGCAGTACCTGCTTGCTCTCCAGAAAGATGTTACCAATACGTGCTCCACCAGCCCCGTGCAATGCGAGAGATGCCTGTTTATCCTGCCCCAGCCCTCCAACAATGGCTGTTTTCAGGCCTTTACATCTTGCCCATCTGATAGATGGAATAACAGTAGCTCCTTGCTGTTTTTTTTCCTTTGTGTGTTTTATTTTGTTTTGTTTTTGTCCGGCTGGAGTGCAGTGGTACGATCTCGGCTCACTACAACCTCCGCCTCTCGGGTTCAAGAGATTCTCCTGCCTCAGGCTCCTGAGTAGCTGGGACTACAAGTATACCCCACCATGTCAGGCTAATTTTTATATTTTTAGTAGAGATGGGGGTCTCACTATGTTAGCCAGGCTGGTCTCGAACTCCTGACTTCATGATCTGCCCTCCTCGGCCTTCCAAAGTGCTGGGATTACAGGCGTGAGCTGTCTGCCCCGCCTCAGTTGCACTGTTGTTAGTGAATAACTGTTTATAAACTTACGGTCAAGTGAAATGTTATTTGGGCAACTTTAGAGACATTTCTTGAAGCCCTTGGGGATTATAGCTGTCCAGAAAGCAACTTTGAAATCCTGGCTTTGAGCATTGCTTTACTCATTAACAAGGTGAAATAGGAGATACATTCCTCCACCAAACAGCATCAAAACTTTTTCCAGAAAGCTCCTTGAGGCATTTCTCAACCCATACTGTCGTAATCACCTCACCCCTATACCACCACCACCCTCCTACCTTTATCTCCAGCAAGGACACCTAGAAATGCCACAGCATTCACTTAGCATGCGATGGGAAATGGCACCAACTCAGACCTGCGCTTGGGCAAGGCCGAGCTGGCAGCACAAAATGGCCAAAGTACTTTGCAAATAAAGGAGACCGGGTGAGGTAGAAGGTCTGACTGGCCTCAGTGCTGTGTGGTCTTGGACGAGTTATTTCACCTCTCTGAGCCTCTGTGCCCTCATCTGCAAAATGGGGATGAGGTGGGGTTGGAATATGGCCCACACAAGACTGTGGTAAGAATTAAATGAGCCAAAGCATTTCGAGTGCTTAGCATAGGGCCTGGCACATAGTAGGTGTGCAGTAGGTGACAATCATCATCATCATCGTCACACTGTCAGAGTGCTTCATAAAATGTAGGAATGGGAAGTAGTGACATCACATACAATGCTTCATGCTTCCTCTAGCCCCTCTGCTCTGGACCAGGGAGGTCACCATGGACCTGGCACATCCAGCTCCAAAGCCAGTCTTCTCTGGGATTAACTGGACCCCTTTTGGATTCTTTGGCCCCACCGCCTTCATTTGACCAAAAACAACAACTTTTCTGAGAGCAGAGATAACGCCTTCTTCCAGGAGCCTCCCCCATCGGATCCTTTTTGACTTTGCAGGGATGGGGACAAAAGTGTTCTGTTGGGGCTCCTGCCTCCTGTCCCTCCCCAGTCGATCTTCCCTGCCCAGGATGGTTTCTCTTTTTTTTTTTTTTTTTTTTCTTTTAAATTGCTCCTCCAAAGCAGAAGCCCAGGATGGTTTCTCCCAGCACACAGGCTGCCTGCCATCCATCCATCCACTCATCCTTCTAACAAATTGATTACTCAGTGTATCCTTAGCTCTACAACACGGAAGTCTAATTTCAAGCAAATCAAAAAACAAAACAAAACCCTCCATCCCCCGTCACGCTCAGGCTCCCGCTCACCTCTCTGATTTTACCTGTTAACCACCCATCTACCATATTCCAGCAACTCAGCTGACTTGCAGCTCCTTGAACCCTCCAAGCTACTTCTCCACTCAGCCTTTCTCCATGCTCTTCCCTTGGCCTGGAAGGCTTTTGTCTCATCTCTTTGCCCTTATTTGGTTTCCAGATTAAATGGTATTTCCTCCAATGAGACTTGCATCGCCCCAACGCAACCGAAATTATGCCCCCTTTATTGTGTTTCCTTTATAGACTTATTGTAACACATAAAGATGTATCTTCTTTGCATTTTTACTGACAATGTCTCGCTCTTCTGTAAGACTGTAAGCTTCATGAGGCTGGGGATGCTGTCTGCTGTGTTTATGGCAGAGGGGCCAGAGCTTTGAGCCGTGCCTGGCCGTGTGTATCCTCAAGATGAATTTGTTGAATGAACGAATGAAGAAATATTTGGTCAAAACTCAGCTGAGAGAAACAGTATTGAGCAAGGATTGTGTGTATCAAAGACAGGTTGTCCACCTTCCTTTCCGGATATTCTCCAGTCCACCCCTGCGGGCAGCCAGATGAGAGCCCGCTGGGAGAAAGGACTCATAATATAGACTATGGCTGAAAACCTGAAAGCACAAGTATCTGGTGAGACGGGATAAGGACATGAAACCTCTCCTGCAGCCACTGCAAGAATGTTGGTTATTACACAGTGTCCACACTGTGAGAACATTGGTGAGATTCTTGTCTTTGAACTAGGAGATGAGTTGGAACCCAGCTCTGAATTTAAACAACTTGTATTCCAATCCTTGTCCCACCAGTTGTATGACTGTGGGCAAGTTGTGAACTTTTCTTTCCCCATGAAGTGGGGACAATAACAGTCCCTGCCTTGTGTAGGTATATAAGGAGTAGTAAACACCAACTAGATGCTAGTTATTATTACAATTTTCTTGGGTAACTAGTTTGTTCGAATGGCTTGATTGTTTGTTTTATATAACCGACCAAGTTTCCATTTTCATGCTGGCTGCTAGGAAGCTCAACATCGGTTCCATGGCCCAATCACAGCAGATGTTGAGGAAATCAGGTGGGTTTTTTTTGTGAATGAGTTTATTCATGGCTTAATGTATGCCCCAGCTCTGTCATTTGTTCCTTCTCTTACTCTACTATTTATATGTGTAGCTTGCTCTAACTTATGTGCCCCTGAAAACTGCCTTTAATCTTTTCGGTAAGAGATCTAATATTTTGTATGAGAATGTCTTGCTTATGTGGCTACCTTTGCCTCCTTAGTGAAAGTGTGAGTCCCTAGACAGTAGGAACCACCTCTGAGGCACTTTTCAACCCCCTCCGCCTTAGCCCCACTGTTGAGCAGCACATTCCATGCTAAGCAGACAAGTAGATGAAAAGGCCAAAAGGCCAATGAGCTCAAAGAAGCTTCCTGCCTCAGCAACAGGAAATCGCTGACCCAGGGGGTCTCTGCTGTCTCGTGTCCATAAAGCTAAAAACAATTGCATGTGAGAAAGGCCAATGACCATTGTTCAAATTTCCAGTGCTTCAAGACCACAGAAAGCAGTGAGGACGTCTGGAAGAAGAAGTGGACAGCTAGGGGGACATTCATGGTCCCAGAGCTGCCTCACTGCTGGCCAAGATGAGGAATCAAGCTTCATTTTGATTCCTGGTAGTGGCAGAGATTCCACTGACTAACAGGCTCCCTCACCAAAAGCCACATCATTTGCCTCTTCCCAGACATGCAGCGCACAGACCACATTTGCCAGCCTGCTTTTCCATTAGTTGTGACAAGGAACTTATTTCTGGCCAGTGTATTATGGATGAAAGTTGCAGGTTATGGGTGAAAGTGTGTCACTTCTATTCTTGGCCCATAGAAACTTCTCATACTCAATTTTAACTTCTTTCTCCATCGCCTGCTGAATGGAGAAGACTTTGACATTCTGGGTGAGGGCAGAACCACACACAGAAGAAGCCTGGATCCCTGAATGACTGCATGGATTCAAGATTGCATCTACACACACACCTGCCCTCTGTGCCCCAACAATTTACACTGGAGGACAATGTGAGCAATGCATAAGGGTTATTATGTTAGGGGATGTAGGGGTTGTTTGTCATAGCAATCTCACTGATGAATATTGTGAGATCTACTATGTGCCAGAAATTATCATGGGCATTTTATTTGCCTTATTCCACTTGAGCTCTTCAGCAATCCTAAGATATAGGCATTATATTTGGTCTATTTTATAATGAAAAAAATACAATTTAGAGGCATGAAGTAACTTGTCCACTAAAGCAATGGCTTCTGGAGAGACCACGGGGATCAGGCCTTCTTTCTCCTAAATGCTGGGCTTAGGTGGAGCCTGCTGTGGCCTGGTACTTCAGAATGGACCAAAGCTTAACATACCGCAGGTAGGCACCCCGCATGCCCTGCCAATGGATTTAGCTTGGCCCGTGAATTTTTTTTTAAACAGCGACTAAGTCACCATCATTTGGAAATAATATTTCACCTTTTTTTAAAAAAAAGTCTGCATATCCAACCTTCTCAAGAAAACTTGGTCACTCAGTCATGTGTGGCAATCTTTGGTACCCTCATTGAGGGGCATAGATCCTCGAGTTCTGTGCCGGTCTCTGGCTGGTGAGCCTCACTTACCCATGGATTCTGTCTTCCCCTGTTGGTGCCTGAGGCTGAGCTCTGGTTGATGGCAACATGGATGGTACTGGGGTCTGGACAGCCCTCTGTACCTTCTTCAAGGGCCTCTGCCACCCTGTGCAAACTCGTTAGCTTCTTGGGCACCCTTGGTTTTCTCATTTGTAAATTGCAGTGCTCTCTGTGGGAGTTCAGTTCCCCTTGGAGACCCCTCCCCATCTCATCCCGTTCACTTAAGCCTTTTTCACCCTTCAGACTTGAGCCATCACCCCTGGGAGGGCCACTAGGCCCACCAGGTGAGGCTGGTTCACACTTGCCCTTGTGTTGTGCTGTAATTATTTACCCTGTGGTCCTGCCACACATCCGTAGACTTCGCACATGTTCAACATGCTTGTTGAATGAATGAATGAATGAATGAATGAATGAGGGAGGGAGTGAACGGGTTGAAGTTGCCCAGGTTCCCACAGGCCCAAGTGGCCTGGCTTTGAACGTGGGGCTCAGAATCTTATGCTCTCTCCCAATATCACATTGGCAAAGAAAGCCCCCCCCCCGACTGCCTCTCCAATGCCAGGCTTTGCCGACTGAGCCACCGTCCCTAAGCTGACGTTCCAGGACAAAGATGTCACAGTGCTAGATGGTCGTCACACAAGCAGCCCCATGCACTGCCGACTCCCTTTGTCGAGACACAGCCCCAACAAGGAGGTTTTCTTTTCTCCTCTCCCCCCCCATCCTCTCCTCAGGCCTCCCCCCTCACCCAGTTCTCTCTTTAATTGCTGTTCCAGCGAACAGGAAGAATGTCGTAGATGTTGCATCTGTTTTTCTGGAAGACTGTGAAGGTGCATTAAAATATGTGCTCCGTGGGCGTCTGGTAGGCTGAGGCCTCTCTCATGGCTTAATAATGGGGGAAAGAGCTGAGGAAAGGGAAAAAACGAAGGGGATAGTGAGACAGACAGACAGAGAAGGCGACACTTAGAGAACGAGAGAGAAAGAACGCAGAAAGATAGAGATGGAGAGAGAAGAGGGAAGAAAGATGGAGTTAAAGATGGGAGGCAGAAATTGTGAGTCTGTGGCCATTGCCACGTTCCTCTGATTTTCAGCATTTTTCTAATGGGCTATGGACAGAGATTTACAAAGGTTTATCCTAAACATCTGTGTCGTGAGGCCGACAAGATACACACTGTGGTTATTTTTGGGAGCAACGGAGAACTGCTCATGGAAACCCTGCCTGGTCAGGGGCCCCGAGGTTGCTGGGCCAGGTCTTGCCTGCCCCCTCCATGTCCCCTCCATGTCCCCTCCATGTCCCCTCCCTGCCCCCTCCCTGAACCCTGTTTCTTTGTCTTCTCCAAGGTGCTGGCAAAAGGCAGGCTGGGCTCTTTCCAAAATCCATTTGTCCTGGAGTTGCCTGGGCTGGGAAAGTGCCTGAAGGGACATTGGGCATACACAGGGGGTGGCTAGTATGAAGGGCATCTAGGGAAGCCTGGAGGGAGAAGGGAGGAGGGGAGGGCCATAAAGGAGGGTGAAGCAACTGTTGCCATGTCAGCCCCGCAGCTCTGGCAAGACAAGGAGGGAGGCCGTCTGCTGAACATGACTCCCTGCTGCTACGCCACAGGGTGACTGGTATCAGTGATCTCATTTCACAGACGGAGAAATAGAGGCCGAGAGAGTGAAGGGACATGCCCAAGGGAACACAGCCAGAGGGCCTTGGGAGAGGGTAGAGTGATACTTGGCCCTAAGTGACCATGTCCTGGGTCCCTCTCCCAGCAGTTCTTGTTTCTGTTGAGAAATCTCCGTGGTTTGGGGGATGTTGCCTCCACTGGGGCCCTGAGAGGAACCCAACGTCCAGGCGAGACTCATTCTTCCCTTTCAGCAACAGTAGCTGGGGCAGCAGGCAGGATCGGGTCCCCACAGATCATGATGCCAAATGGCTTGGATTGGGTCTTATGGGGGCAAAGGCGTAACAGAAGGAGCTCAAGCAGGGACTGGAGGGGGTCAGAGGGGAGTCAGGTCAGGGTCTGGGGAACAAAGGCAAGCATTCAGATATCAACCAGTCCAGCTACTCTCATGGTGTCCCGAGCCAGAGTGTGACTGATTAAAAATGAATAATCATCCTAGGTACAAAGGCCTGGTCCAACCGCATGTCCATTTTACACACGAGAAACTGAGAAATAATCTTATTCAGTGCAGTATACCCAGAATGATGTCTTAATGTAGGTCACCAGGAAGAGTAGGACGGGAGTCTGAACGATTGCCTGCACACCATACCTGCACTTTCCCCCTAGTTTTCATTTCAGCAGTCCATCTGATCCCCCAAATTCCCTATATTCCGTGGAAGGCCAAGCTTTACCCCAGCTCTGGTCTGGATCCTCTTGCCTTCAGGCCTGTGCCCTGGCCACAGGAATTTGTTCAAGGGGAGGAGTGGCCTAAACCCATTCAATCACAGTGCATCCCAGCATCCTGGTGAGAATGCTGGGGCAGAACACTCTTGCTGTCTCTCTGGATATGCTGAGGATGCATGAGGATGCTCCTGATGATGTTAGAAGCCATCTGGCTACTTTAAGAGAAATCAGCTTAAGGATGAAGCCCGGCAGGGCACGGGGGATCACACCTGTAATCCCAGCGCTTTGGAAGACCGAGGCGGGTGAATCACCTGAGGTCAGGAGTTTGAGACCAGCCTGGCCAACATGGTGAAACCCCATCTCTACTAAAAATACAAAAATTAGCCAGTTGTGATGGTGGGTTCCTGTAATCCCAGCTACTCAGGAGGTTGAGGCAGGAGAATTGCTTGAACCTGGGAGGCAGAGGTTGCAGTGAGCCAAGACTGTGCCACTGCACTCCAGCCTGGATGACAGAGTGAGACTCCATCTCAAAAAAAAAGGATGAAGCTCACAGACTCACAGACACAAAGGAGGGTAGAGCTGAAAGAACAACTGAAAAATGGAGCTGGAACCCTGATAAATCCTCACCTGAAGCACACCCATTCTTGACTTCTCAGCTATGTGAATCAATACATCTCCTCTAGTATCTGTATCAGCTTTAGCTAGGGTTTTTGTCACTTGGTTCTTGAATGATACAAGTGGCATAGCAGGGTCAAGTAGCAGACCTGAATTTGAGATCCATCTCCAGGGGTGGGATCTCTGTTTCCCCACCTGTAAAATGCTGATGACAGCCCCTCCTTGACTGGGCTATTGGGAGAGACACAACATAATTGGCCTCTCTAGCACAGTGCTCAACACCCAGTATATCCTGGCTCCAGAATTGTTCCCTTGGGGCAGAGACCAGTCCTGCTATTGGGCGTACAAAAGGAGCACCCTGAAATCCCATCCTCTGTGCCCAGGGTACAATGCCTGCTTGGAGCCTGGGCAGGGAGGTGCACTGATTATGGTCCCTAGGGCAACCATCCTGGGCGCCTGGGCATGGTGCCCCAGCAGGCTCTCGGACCCACCTCTGGTAGGCCAGGCAGCCAAAAACAGTTGCTTTGCTAGGTTTTGAACAGGAAATCTATTTCAGGCCCGGGGAGGAAGACTCCTTGACCTGCCCTCTTGGACAAAACCCCTCCCATGAGCTCAGGCAGACACATCAGCCCCCATGGAGCAAGGCCTGCCTCTCAAGGAGGACCGGGCCAGCCCAAGGCAAGGGCCAGATGCAGGCCGTGTCTTCTCCTTGTTTCCATTATAAAAGCAAGATCCATGGTGAAAATTGGACGTGCTGTACTTCACAGTGAAAAATCACTTTCCAATGGCAATTAGCCCTGGTCTGCTAGACTCACCATACCCGAACAGCAATGACAAAACCTACATTTTCAGACACCTGGTAATAGCTGATTCCCAAGACCTCAGCACAGCCACCTCGCAGCAGTTCGTTTCCCAGGGCAATGCTAGAGTCCGAGGACTCTGCGTCTGAGTGGCGCATGAATGGCTTCCTGTGCCCCAGGCTCGTCTCACAATTTGCCATGGCTTGGACGGCTGTGTGCCCTGAGCCTGCCCGCAATGCCCAGCCCGGGGCTTATCTGACTAATGTCCGTCCCTTCCACAGACCATGAGTCCATGAGCATGTACCAGGCCTGTTCTGCTCACCTTGTGTCTGCACACAGTAGGTGCTTAACGAACACCTGGGCTGTCTTCAAGTCCATTCCTTCATCTGAACCTTCCAGCAGCCCTATGGGGTAGGCAGGTCTGAACTCTCCACCCATATTATAAAGAGGAAAGAAGGGGCCTAGCAAAGTGAGGAGGCTGCCCCGTGGCCACATGGAGAGTCAGAGGCGGAACGGGAGCTGGACCTGAGGCCTGAGCCCCCGAAGCTGGCCAGTATTTTCTTGGCAAATGCGCCTCACGGTTTGTGTCTCAGCCTGCACACTGCAGGAGAGCGGTCTGCACGCGGCCGTTCTGAAGATGGTGAAAGTGAGAGGTCAGCCTGGCCCTGGGGAGGGAGCAGGACAGCAGGCTAGCGCTGGGGACCTTTGTCATGATGCACCACAGACCTTTGAAATATGTTAAAAAGACTTGATTTATAAAAGAAAACAATCTAGCTAGGTGCAGTGGCTGTAATCCCAGTACCTTGGAATGCCAAGGTAGGTGGATCACTTGAGCTTGGGAGTTGAGACCAGCCTGGGCAACATGGTGAAACCCTGTTTCTACTAAAAAAAAAAAAAATACAAAAAATTAGCCAGGCGTGATGGTCCTCACCTGTAGTCCTAGTACTCAGGAGGTCGAAGCAGGAGAACTGCTTGAGCCTGGGAGGCGGAGGTTACAGTGAGCTGAGATTGTGCCACTGCACTCCAGCCTGGGTGACAGGAGTGAAACCCTGTCTAAATAAATAAATAAATAAATAAATAATTAAAAGTTAACAGTGATTCTGCAGTTTTTTCCTTCTGTAGTTGTTGATGATCCCCAAAAGCAAGCTGGGCAGGCGTTGTCAGGCTTGGGGTTCCCTACCCTAGCGCAGCCTGGTCCCTGCTTCTCCTCTGACTCACCCCCAGAGGACAGACACCCACATTAAGTTCTGCAGCGACATCTTTCATGTCCTCCTACTGGTGCCTTCCCTGGTGCTGTTGGGCCCACAGCTGAATGGATGGGTTGACGGAGGAACAGATGCAGTTTCTTCACAAGCCTCCTTCTTCGTGGGACCTTCCCTGTCCCCCCATGTAGAGGTGCCTCCCCTCCCGAGCTCTGGCAGCCCCACCCCCAACCTCTACTGTCTTTTCCCAGTAGCGTGCTCCATATCCTGGTAGTCATTGGAGAACACATCCTTTCATTATTGCCTTTCTCCCACCTTAAGTGCAGAGGCTCCATGAGGGCAGTGATCTTTCATTCACTGGCTGGGCCCAGACTGTGCCTGGCCCAAAGTGGGCCACAAACGACGAATGAGTGAATGAATCTGTCAGCTACTAAGTCTACCCTCTTGGCCTTCAGACAGTCGTCTGTACCAAATGTCCACAGCTGCCCCACCTCGCTGGCCATCTGCCTCCTGCTAACACTGCTCTCCCACATCCTTGCCAGGCCTCGCTGGCGGCCACCGTTCCAGCCTTCTTCCTCCTCACCCCACACCTATGCCGGTGTCTGGCTCTGGAAACCCTCAGCCCCACCCCTTCTCTCTACCCCACACTTCTCCTCATGGTCTCCCTCCCATCAGTCCATCCTCGGGCTTCCTCTTAGCAGCCAGGGTGCTCTTTCTAAGATACAAAGCTGACTTGTCAGTCCTGTAATCAAAACTCTTCTCTATGCCTGGAAAGAGGCCCAGATTCCCTAACATCTTTGCAAAGCTCTCCGTGATCTGGCCCTGCAGACCTCTGTGGTCCTTCCCAACCCTGAACGCGCCCCCTCCGTGTTAGTTCACTCCCAGCCCTGAGCCATGCCTCATCTTCCTTTCCAGCTCCAAGAAGCCTCCCAGACCCAAGGCTCAGTTAAATGCCTTCTGGGCTCCCAGAAATTAACAGCCTGTCAGTTTCCCTTGGTCTAGACCTGAATGCCATGGGGGCAAGGACCATATCTGTTCTGCTTTTTTCGAAAGTCCCTGACCCAGTTTGTGCCTGGCACATTGAAGAGGCTTGGGACATGGCTATTGATTTCTATCAAGCTGAAATCTACTGAACTGAGCTGTGTGAATCAAATCTAAGTGATTGGCCCAACCAGGAATTCAAGGTAAGACAGTAGAAGGTGGTTGTTAACCCTAAAATGCCAGAGACGCCTGTGTCCTCGGGGCTCGTGGCACCCAAGCCCCTAATTTACAGATGGGAAAACTAAGAACCAGAAATTGTAAGCATTGGAGTTGAGATCCGAGAACCAGACTAGATCCCAGAACGTCTTTCTCCCAGTTCAAGACTCTTTTACGTCTTTCTCCCAGTTCAAGACTTTTATTATTTTTTTTTTTGGCTTTCTCTTTTTGAGACCATGGTTGCAAGAAAATTCTGGCTTTAGGAAGACTGTGAGGCAGCAGGAAGGAGGACAAAAAAGGCTTAGAGAGGTGAAGCGATTCACCCACATCTCACAGCTAGGAGGTAGCAGAGCTGGGATTGAACCCCAGGTCTGGTTGACTCCCAGTCCATTGCTCTTTGCCTACAGAGCGTTCCATGGGATGTCAAGTTGTGTGCATATCAAGGGTTAGGCTGACCTAAGATAATGTTATTCCAAGGTCTTGCTTTCATTCTGTATTTCGTTTCTAGCCCAAGCTGCATCAGGTATAGCGACTAGAGTGCTAGTCTTGCCTACCTGTCAGCTCCTGCCCTTCCAACCTGGATTCAGGCAACTTCAGAAGCCTCCTAGGTGTGCATGAGACAGCTGTATCTTGTCTGCTGTCCAACCCAGGCTAATTTAAGGTAGAGATGCTTTTTTTTCTTCTTTTAACTTTAAAAGGACGAAGAGCTCTTACAGATAACCCAATAGAAATTTGGAGCAAAGACCGTGAACAGGCAAGTCACAAAATAAGACACATCAATGAGGCTAACAAAAGCCAGAAGACGTTCCTCAACTGCACAGGCTCAATTGCAAAACTTCAGTCAGATGTCATTTTGAACCCATCACATCGACAAATGCCAGGGTTTGCATACTCAGAATCTATAAAAGCCAGGCAGGTCTTGCAAATGGGAGAAAGAGCCAAGTGAGGCTCCCAAGAAACCAGCTTCTAGAGGGAGCAGACGCCGCTTCCTGGTCTTTATCTCGCAGGGATGGGCCTGGGCTGCCAGATTGCCCCACCTGTCAACCACAGTCAGAAATCAGATTTCCATGAGAATACGATTTTTAATTGTTGGCAACTGCTTCAAATTTAGACCCAGTCAGTTCTACTTTTGGAAGTAATTGGATGAATACACAGAGATTCATGCATAAGAATATCCGTAGCAGCACTAACTATGATAGTGAAAGACTAGAAGCTACTAGATGTCAAGCAACGCAGCACTGATGAAACCAAATATGATGCATCCCCATAGCACAGTGCTAAGAAGCTCCTCGAAAGGCTGGCGTGTCCCATTGGGTTACTGTCAATACTGGAGGTCTTCGTGGTAGATCAGAAAGATCCGTTATAATTAGAGTAGCCAAAAGCTTTAGATGTATCCAAATCAGGCCAAACCCCATTCACAGGAAAAAAAAAAAAAAAAAAAAAAAAAAGCACTTATAAAATAAAACCACTCAGGTTATATAATATAATGAAAAAAGAACCTTCAGGAGAAACCTTTATGAAATGGTGCCATAACCAGGTATCCTCTGCAGGTGAAGTATTCGGGGCAAACAATGACAGAGAATGCTCAAGTCAAGTCATTCAGTAGCAATAAGGGATGTGAAGGAACATGTGTCCTTTTGAGGAAAAGATCAAGGCTGTGAACAAATCTAAATAAATCAGTTTGGTTAGGGGCAATAACAGGGGCCTTATTTATTTATTTAGAGAAGGTCTTGCTCTGTTACCCAGGCTGTCATGTAGTGACACAATCATGGCTCACTGCAGCTTCAAGCTCCTGGGCTCAAGGGATCCTTCCACCTCAGCCTCCCAAGTAGCTGAGACCACAGGCACACACGTCACAACTGGCTATTTTTTAAAGTTTTTTTTTGTAGAGATGAGGTGTCGCCATGTTTCTCAAGCTGGCCTCAAACTCCTGGGCTCAAGTGATCCTCCCATCTCAGCCCCCAAAAGTGTTTGAATTATAGGTGTGAGCTACTGCACTGAGCCTATTGCAATGGACAGAATTCATAGAAAGTCCTAAAAGGGGATGTGCTCAGCAACATCATGGGTGAAAGATGCACCTGTATGCCTCTGGTCACAACACGTTTGTTAAGTGGTCAATACACCACCTCGTTATATGTATGTTTCTGTTTAAAGACACCTTATTTATTGTACATTGCTCATTCATTCACATTGAACTCATGGCCGTCGCTCAAACCTGAATGAAGCTTCCACTTCATCTACAGTCATCTACCATTGGCTGGTATCTGCAGGCTCAGGCAGCCTGGTAGGTAAACAATTCTTTGGTTGGGCAAATAAAATCGTAGCTCCAGGAAGAAACAAGAAATAGCAAGAGACAGTAAATGAAAATAAGAATAGAAGTAATAAAAAGGCAAATTTAAATCCATGGTGTTGGTCCTATCACCAGTTATGGTGAAAACGTTCTCTGTCAGCTTTATTGTTATATAATTGTCTACTTTTCAAGATATTTAAAGCGCTTATGAGAATTTGAAATAATAGATGTGTGAAGAGTTTATTTGGTTAAGTTTGTAATCAAAGCTTAAATGCTGGGAACATCTAATTTATTAAATTCACAGGTTTCAAGAACTCAGCAGCTTAATTATTAGACTGTTAAATATTTTGAGGAATATTAATTAGGGGAAATGAAAAATTAGATGGTGAGCAATGTACAAAATTGTAGGACTATTTCTTTCCATGCACATTCCCTTGGAGTTCAAGAAATTATCAATAGTTGGAAACAATCAAAAAATTTTAATAGCCGGAAAAGATGCCAAAAATTGCACCATATTTCATATATTTCATGCTGAGAAGCATGCGGGAAACTGACACTCTCATACCCCACTGGTGAGAGTGTAACTGACAGCAAGGTTGCTGCATGTTAGTTTCATCCTAAGTATCAAAACTCAAAAGGATGTCACCCTGTGAACCAGCCACCACACTTCCAGGATATACAACATGTAAAACAATCATGGTGCACCATCGGTTCTCATTATTTGTGACTGTCATGCTCTTTAAAGTTGCTGGGAACACTGAATTGGCAAACATCGAAGCATTGCTCCCAGGGGAAATACCAGGTTAGGGTCCTTTAAGCCTCTGGTCACAACACATTTTTCAAGTGATCAATACATCACCTCATTGTATGTGTGTTTCTGTTTTTAAAGATGCCTTATTTAATGTATATTGCTGATTCGTTCACATTAAACTCATGGTCATCACTCCAATCTGAATGAAGCTACTCTTACACGTATCTCCTCCATAAGGCTCATCGCAGCCTTCTTGTGCTAGGGTCACTAGACAGCATGTCAGCACTGTGCTTGGGGCCATTTTAACAGTGACATCACCGACAAAAAGCATATAAATGGTGGCACTAAATATACTGCAAAAGGATGCTGGTTTCCAGTGTGAGAGCTGACACAGGAAGGCAGAGCCTGGCCTCGCCCCACCTTGTCCCGGAAGTGCCCACTGGGTGAGGCAAATGTTTGGCTCCTCTGTGCCAAAATGACTGGATGACTGTCAAAGTGGAGCAAATACTGCTTTTGGGGTTACAGATAAATTTTAGTAAGGAGGCATATTTGCCAACAGGAATCTACGAAAAATGAGGATCGACTGTGCATCAAAAAGATGTTAATGGCAACATTGTAATAACCAAACACCTGGGCCACCGTAGCAGGCCAAGTTGTTTGTTTGTAATAACCAAATTGTTTGTAATAACCAAACAATTTGGCCTAAAGGCCAAGTAGTGGGACATTGGTTAGACCAGGGCTTCCCAAACTCAGCACCATTGACATTTGGGACCAGATAATTCTTCATTATAGAGGGCTGTCCTGTCAACTGTAAGACGCTTAGCAAATCTCTGACCTCTACCCACTAGATGCCTGGAGCACCCACCCCTCGAGTTGTGACAATCAAAAATGTCTCCAGATGCTGCCAAGTAAGAATCTTGCGTTAGATAAACTAGGAGTCAGCCGTGCGATGGACTGCCGCGTCGTCTTTAAACAGCATGATGTCTAAACAGCTTGGGAAGATTCCCGTGACATTTTTAAGTAGAGGAAAAAAAAGACAGGTGGCAAAACTGGATGTATAATAAGATTCCATTTTTACATCTGAGTGTATTTGCATGCACACACGTAGAAGAAAGAGAAGAGAAAAGGTGAAAGCTTTTCTGACTTCCTGCTGCATGGGCGTATCTGAGGCCTTCACACCAACGAAGTCTTGAGCTTTTCGGAGTCCACGGGAGACACAGATTTGAGGGCCATGAGCACTTCCTGCCTGGACTCAGACCCCTGCTGGGAAAAGATGGGGATCTGGAGTGGACACCTCCAGCTGGTGCCCCTGGCAGCCCCTTGCCTGGCATGGGGGACCTCTCTGACGCTGGTTCTCCACTGCACAGCTGGGGTCAGTGCTCTTCCCTAAGGATAGGACCCTGGTCCCTACTGCTAACTCCTAACTGGGGTTGCCCTCAACAGGTCATAAGCCCTGGCACTGTGCCCCACTCCCTCACTCCTCTAGCTAAGCCCCGTCTCCAGCCTGCTTCCCTGGTTCATCTAGACAGTTCCTCCACATAGCAGGGCACCTTGCTAGGTCCACTACCATTTTCTGGGGTCTGCGTAGTGATCAACCCCGCTGCACCCCAGTGGACAGCAGCAGCAGCTGGATTGGTTACCCCCCAGCCACAGCATCCTCCAACTGCCCCCTTCAGACAGAATGGGCTCTGGAGTTGGACAAACCTGGGCACAGATCCTGTCCTGGGCATTTACCACCTGTGTGGCTTTTAGCAAACTCTTGTTCTTTCCTGAGCTTCGTTGTCCTCATCTGCAAAAGAGCCTCTCTGGAAGCTGGGAGGAGGGTTAGCTCAGCAAGCGAGAGCAAAGCACGCAGCACAGTGCCCAGCACAGTTTCCCCTGAATCGATGGTAGCTCATGGGGTTTCCATTTGGGGTGATGAACAGTTCTGGAACTCGATAGTGGGCATCGTACGATATTGTGCCTGTCTTTAATGCCACTGAACTGTATACTTTAAAATGGTTGACAGGGCAGTTTTTATGTCATGTGCATTTTACTACAATCAATCAATCAAGCAATCAATCAATGAGTCCTTCTGTCCATCAATGGCCACTTCCTTCCTGTCTCTGTTCCAGAGTTCTTTATTCTCTGGCCCAACCAGGTTTCATATTTTCATGTCTTTGCCTACTCTTCTGCCTCTAGATACTCCTTTGAAAACTGCCCTGACCTTAGAGTGGAGACATCTTGTTTCTTCCTCTTCTGGGAAGGCTCAGCCCCCCAGAGACCTTCCATAGGGCAGGCCAGGAAGGGGAGGGACCAGAGGAGACAGGGCCGGCCATCCTCCATGCTTCAAGCCCTGTAACTATAGTTGGCACCTGGGAGGGGAGGGACAACTGACCCCGGAGCTTGGAAGGGATCCTTCGTCTCTCTGGGGTGGGGGTCAGCAACTGGGGTCCTTCTGGGTCTGTAGCTAAGCCTGGGCTGGGCTGGTGAGCTCCCTCATTCAGTCTCCTCTGACCACAAGCCCCTCAGGGCAACCTGCTTACCCTGAATCCATTATCACCCTCATCCCAGCTGCCTCTTCTTTTTTCTGGGATTTCAAAACCTGGGAGCAGCACCTATGTCTGTTCAGCTGCCCAAGCCAGAGCCCAGAGCCCAGAACCCTCCTTCTCCCCACTTCTGACCTCACTCCAGACACCCAGGAGCCCAGCATTCTCTGCCCAAACTGCTCAGGCCTACACGGAGGACCCGAGCGCAGCCTCCTGGGGCTGGACTGCACCGCTGATGTGTGCACAAAGCTGCCCTCCGGAGTGGGGGAAGCGGGGCCCAGGCCCTGCCTCTTGCTCAGGAAGACTGGGTGGCGGGAGCCAGAGGGAACAAGCACATCTTTGTGCCCGAAGGATGGGACGAGGGAAGTGTGGGCTAGGTCCTCACGTGGGGGGCAGACCCCAGGCACCAGCCCTCACCAACAAGAGGGGTGAGACTGCTTCCACTTCCCAGAGGGGGCTTGTTTCCTCCAGCCCCTGCCACCCAGCCTGCCTGCGCAGGAGGCAGGGCCCGGGCCCCACCTCCCACCCTCTCGAGGGCAGCTTTATGTCAATCCCTAAGTGTTTAATCCCGTGTTTCCAGTATGTCTGCCACATCACTTATCTCTGTGCCTTCTGTGGCATGGAGACAGGCTTCCAACCAGTGAGGCCTGAGACAGCTTGATGCCACCTAGGAGGTCTCCTGCCAAGACAGAGAATGAGGGCCAGTTGATCTGGCCTGCAGGGGCTGAAGTAGAGCCCCCAGGGCAAGGCTGGCAGCTCAGCCTCCTCAGAAGACCAGAGAGCAGCTGCTAGACCTCAGGTCCCACTCTACTTTCCCCAGCCTCACTTTTCCTTGTACAACTGGTCAACCCGCACCCCACCCCACTCCCCACACTGACACCTACCCTTACCCGCCCCTTGGCTCCCCAATCTCTCTGCCCTGGCCAACCTCTCCCAGCCATCTGCCACCCTGCAGCTGGAATGAACTGTCCAAAACACAATCTCTTTCTCTGCTGGCGGTGCCAGGGGCTCCAATGGCTGTCTGGATAATGCCCAGATTCCTTGCAGGACCCAGCTGACCGCTCCCACCTCACCCTGCCTCACTGTTTGCTATAGCAAACAGCTCTGTGTTTTCCTTCCCAGCATGACACCTCCTCCACCTGCCTTTTCACCTGCAAATTCTCCTTCATTCACATCCATCAAGACCTACAAGGTGAATCTTAATAGTACCCCTGATAGAGTAACGCCCAGGCTGCAGCTCCAAGAAAGGAGGCAGTTTCAAGTGACAGTAGAAATAAACAACTCTGCCCTTAGCTGGCCCTGGGTGCAGAGCTCTAGTGTGCTGCTTATTGGCTTCGTGACCTGGGACAAGGTACTTAACCTCTCTGAATCATCTTCACTTGTAAAGCGGGGCCAATAATATTGACCTCATAGGAAAGTGATGAGATTGACATTAACAAGATATATACTGGGTGACCAGTAAGTGAGGCTAAGACGATATCAGTCTTATTTTTTGCGTCAAGAAGGGCATACAGACAGTGCAGCTCAAGTGTAGTAGGGAAGATCTAACCCAGGCTTGGAAAACCAATTAGAACATACACTGTATTTTACCGGGTGAAATAAGCAGGTCCCAATGGTGTGCACAGGATAACTGAATTTTTGCATAAATAACGACACAGTTTGTAGAGAGGGAAGAACTAGGAGACATCCTAAAAGGTTGGAGTTATTATCTCCGGGTAATACAAGTTTTTAACAATTTTATTTTTATCTCTTTTTTTCTTTGGCTTATCTGTATGTTTTCCTACAAATTCCCTACAGTTGCCTACCCAGGTCTTTGTGGGTAGAATTGTGCGCTCAAAGGGTAAGTGGAAGTCCTAACCTCTGGTACCTGTGAGCGTGATCTCACTTGGAAATTGTCATATTTTCCAATGTAATCAAGTTAAGATAGAAATCATAATTGATGAGGGCCTGATCCAATGTGACTTGTGTCCTTTTAAGAAGAGGGGAGACACAGGGACACACAGGGAGCGTGCCGTGTGAGGATGGAGGCAGAGATTGGAGCAAGGTGTCACTAAGCCGAGGATGCCAAGTTTTGCCACCAACACCAACAGCTAAGAGGGCAGCGAGGAAGGATCCTCTCCTGGGGCCTTCAGAGGGAGCATGGCCCTGACGACACCTTGATTTTACACGTCCAGGTTCTCTAGAATGGAGAAAGAATTAATTCCTGAGGTAAGCCACCCAGCTTGTATAATTTGTTACGGCAGCCACAGGAAATTTATATAAAGAGTGAGTCTTACTTATGTACTAGAAAGAGCTAAGGGTTTAAAAAAGAGAAAGAGGAGGAGGAAGAGGAGAGTGCCCCGATCAAGAGTGCTCCCTGGAGGGCTGCAAGTGTCTGCTCAGAGCTTGGCCCAGATGTGCAGCAGTGTTTGTTGAGTGAGTAAGTATGACTGCAGCATGTGACGTCTTGTCTCTGTCCTGTCTCCCATGGATCTCTCACTCTAGCCCAAGGCTGCCTGTCATGAAGGAGCTCCTTAGCGAGGCTGCAAGCTCAGCTGGGCTCCACACACAGGCCCAGCCCTCAGCGCTGTGGCTGGCACGGGGGGAGCAGGCAGAGACATGAAGGACTCTGGGTCAACCCCTCTATCCCCATCAACTTTGTCAGGGTCCCCGTGTGATGCCATGCCCTCAGCTGCATACCCAACTTCTCATTCTTTATGACCAGGCCACACGTTGTCATTGGTCAGATCTTTGTGCTGCTTCCAAAGCAACCTACCTGAAACTCAGGTTAGACCCTGCCACGCCCTCCTAAAGACCTTTGGAGGTTGCCCTGTTCCTTGATACAGCATTCAAGGCTACTATCTATTCCATGCCATTTTGGGGTTTACCTGTCAACTCCCCACCTCCAGCCCCTCTTGCTGCCTTCTCCCCCAGCAACCCCACATGCTCAACCTCTGCTCAGGGGCCTCCCTGCCCTCCCGCCTTCTCTAATCTCAGCACTGGTCCAGGCCTCTCAGCGCAGTGGAAGTGCCATTCAGAGGGGCTGTGGAGAGCACTGTGTCCCAGGCTCTTCTTCCAGGAAGAGGGAACAGAGGGAAGGCTTTTCTGGAATGGTTCCAGGCCTATCCTCCTTAGCTCGAGAGGGACTCTATCTCCAGCAGGGGAAGAAACAGCAGATGTCCTCTGCTCCTCTGTGTGACCCAGTCAGCCTTGAAGAATCACAGGAAACGGCTCTTGGGACTTGCTAATGAGCTTTGGACGTCTTCCCTCCGGCCTGGCAGAGCGGGGTGGGAGAGCCTCTGGGTCCCACTCGCTGGCCTTTCTCCTACTTTCCAGATGCTTCCTTCCTTTTCCTCCTCCAGGAGCTGGGAGGTGCGATGCCGAGCCCCACTTTGTGAGGGGAAGCCCAGGCAGAGGAAGCTGGTTTGTTCTCCAGTTTGGGTTCGCTGTAAACAACTTGTCTTTTTCCTGATTAAGTCACCCTCTCGGAGCTGGGTTTTCGGGATGCCTTGGCTTGGTCAGGGGCTACTTGCTTCTAAGGAACAGAAAACCCCATCAAAATAACTGAATTTAGTAGGAGACTGGGAAAGGTCATGGAACCCAAGGGGATCCACCAAGCCTCAAGAGGAAAAACCATCAGACACAAAGGAAGACTCAAAGTGTCAGGTGCAAAGTGTCAGGTGAAAAGTGTCAGGTGCAAAGTGTCAGGTGAAAAGGGTCAGGCGCAAAGGGTCAGGCGCAAAGGGAACGCTCACTCTGTCCCTCCTTGGCCCACCTCTCTCCCGCCATCACCATTTTTTCTGATTTGTTTTGGAGATTACCTCCCTCCGTTTGCTCATGAGGGTCCCCAAATGGCTGTCCTCAAGTGGCAGCCTTCGTTCCCAAAGCTTACAGGTCCCCCAGGCCCAGCCAACTAAGGTAACAAGAATGACCATCACGACCAAACCGCAGACTTGTTGTGACGCCCCAGTGACATGCCAGCCACTGGTCCAGGGTCTTTATGTGGGTTTTCTCATTTAATTCTCCAAATAACCTCACAAGGCAAGTTTTATTGTCATCTTCACTCATGAGGATAATAAACTCGAGGAAATTGAAGCTAGGGGGAGTTAACTTGCCCAGGATCACCTGGTTCATGGGCAAGGAAGTTGGGATTTGAACCCGGGTTGCTGGGCTCCAAGGCTTGAGCTCTGAAATGAATTGGCCTGGCCCGGTGTCTCGATTGAGTCTTCCTGGATCAGGTGTCCCTCGCTGACCCAATCAGCAATGGCGGCAGGATGGGTTTAGGGGTGTCATATAACACTCCAGTGCTGTGGGAGAAGGAGGGGACATGGTACCTTCCCAGAATGTAAGCTCCTCCGCTGCTGGGGTTTTGTCTGTTTTTTGCCCTGATGCATTCAGTGCCTAGAACAGTTCCTGGCACACAGTAGATGCTCAGCAAATGTTTGCTGAATGAATGAATGAATGAACTTTAAATATCTTGGACTTGTCCCTGTCAGATGAAGTGGAAGAGTTGGGCATAGCCTTATTTGGGCCACCTATGACCATCTCACCTTTCCAAGAAAAAAAAAAAGATACATTTGATTGGTGTTCGGTCATGGGGAAAAACAATGGCAGCCCTGGGTCTCTCTCCGCAAGGAGCCTCCTCCTCACTGGCTTCATCCAAGAGCACCGCCCAGGAGCTCTGCGCAGGGCTATGCCCAGGATGTTAGTAGCCATCCATGCCACGGGCCCTGGCCCTATAAGTGGATACTGTGGTGTCTGGTTCAGTGTATTTTCATTCAGCCTCTTCAATGACTTAATGAGCTCCATGACTTACATTCGCTTCTTCCCCAAGATATTTGACCATGAAATCCTCTTTTCCAAAGGCACCTCATGGAACTAGCAGTTTGAACAATACATTTTGAGAAATAAAATTTTGATCTGTTTTTGCCTAATTTCATTTGCTCTTTGGAACTGTGTTTAAGTTCCTACTGTGTGCCAGGTAATAAAGTTTCTGCTTCTCCCCAGCAGCTCTGGGTTCCTTTGGAAGGGCTTACAAGGGTTTCTGGGGTGAGACCCCCCCTCAGGCTCTCTCTCCCACCTACCCTCCTTAGCCTCACTTGTTGACAATCTCTCCCAAAGTCCTTCCACCCAGAGGTCTCCTTCTTGGCCTCTGATTGGTCTCCAGGACGGAGCTTCTCCCACACTCTGGCTGTCTGGCCCCAGACCCTTTCTTTCACGTCATGGTTTAAAATGCAATTACAGTACATTTCCCTGAACAATTCCAGGCAGAATATGAAGCTTGAAAACAATTGCAGCAGATTGCATTAATCATTTTCATTTCGTTTTGCAAATCTGGAGGTTGAGACCTTAGATTAGGATATGTCAGTGAAAGAAAATTAGACAGCATCTCATCAGTTAATGGGTTTCTTTGGTGCCAGGTAGGTGGCTTGTACTTGCTCCAAGAACCCCTCTTTGGGTTCCTATCAGCTGCCTGACGTGTGGTATAATCGTCCAGAACTTTCTGAGGCATGTCCTTGGACTTAGTCACTCTTCCTTTTTTAAGAAGGTAATAAGTTATAAAAAATTTAAATTTCTTATTATCAAAAAACTGTTCCATCGTGTTTCTTTATTCTTCATCACATACTCCAAACAAAAATGATGGTCTGAGTGTCCCGGCCTTTCCCTTCCCCTGGTCACTAAAGAGCATCCTGGCTTGGATGTCCTGTCTTTGTGTCTCCAGAGCCCCTGTCCCTCCCCACCCTGCTCAACGCCACACTGTTCTCCCCTTTAGCTTCCAGTTGGGTTGCCCAGTGGGCAGTGCTGGCGGCCAGAGGGAAGCAGGGAGGAGAGAGAGGTCAAGCTTTTACTTCCTTGGTTTCCAACAACCTCTAGATTTGGGTCAGTCACTGCCTCCGCTCTTCCCTTCAGGCCCAAGGTGGTCTCTGTGATTTTCAGCCATTGCAAACAGTCGCTGCGCTGACCCCTCCTTCGGAGACTGGAGTTTTTTGTCCCATCTGTTGTCTGGGCCCTGAACTGAAAGGGGCACTTGGGTTCTTCCCCTTCTCTTCTAGGAAGGATCTACTATCCCCAGTTCTTTTGGGGTGTCGATGATACGAATTTGGGAGAACAGGGGAGGCGGAGGGACCTGCAGGGTATGGAGGCAACAGACAGAGGAGGAAAGAAGGCCTTTGAGAAAAGTCGTTGGGAACCAGGAATTCCCATCATGGTGTTTGAGAAATAGAAACTGGGACCAGGCAAGGTGGTTCACGCCTGTAATCCCAGCACTTTGGGAGGCCAAGATGGGCAGATGGCTTGAACTCAGGAATTCGAGACCAGCCTGGGCAACCCCATCTCTACAAAAATATACAGAAGTTAGCTGGGCAGGGTGGCATGCATCTATAATCCCAGCTACTAGGTAGGCTGAGGTAGAAGGATGGATGGCTTGAGCCCAGGAAGCACAGAGGCTGCAGTAAGCCGAGATCACACCACTACACTTCAGCCTGGGCAGCAGAGCCAGACCCTGCCTCCAACAACAAACAAATAAACAAAACCCAAGAAATGGAAATCGAGAGGTTCAGCTACACTGAGGACCCTTTCTGAGGGCTTCTCTGACCTCATCAGCAGGCCCGGACCTTGTGGGCATGGCCTCAGCATGCAAATCTCCAGCTTTAGATATCTTGTGGCCTCTTTGGAATGGCTGAATCTCTAACCTTTGCATCGATTTATCCTATCACTACCAAAATAGAAATCCCCAAAACTATACAGACCTTCCAAGAGGACCTGAGACAAATTCTCAGGCTTCAAGGGAAGCCAGTGAGAGCTAGGCAAAGGAAATGTCTCACCGCTTCTGTGCCTAAAAGAGAAACCGCCAAACCCTGCGTCCAGAGAGAGGATGTGTTTACTGTCCCCTTGCAGAAGATTAGGGTTAAAATATCTTAGGACGCAACTGTGCTCTGCATCCTGCCCTGGCCACCAGGGAATCAGATAATGCAGACAAAGCCCTGCTCTCCAGGAGCAGCTGGGGAGACAGGCGTCCCTCAAAGCCAGTGACATGGCAGATGGCCCAGCGGGGGGTGACAGGGAAGCACCGTGAAAGGTCTTGGAGGCTTCCTGGAGGATGACAGGACCCCCCTTCCATAGGGGGTGCCAATGCCAAGTCTTAGAAGCAAGGGTTGGTGGAAGCAGGGACAGGGAAGCGGAGAGGCTCTTCTAGGTGTGTGAGAAGCAGGCAGAGGCGCAACAAAAACAAAGGCTTGAGGCCAGAACCGCGTGGGGCGTGCGAGAGGCTAAGCAGGTCAGTGTTGCTGCTGTGTCACGTGGGAGCCGGGCAGGTACAGGTGGAGAGCTAGGCAGGCCAGGTCACAGAGGCCTTTGGCTGTCATGCCCCTATGACATGGCTGTGAGTCTGTGGACTCGCAGGCAGCTGCTAGAAGGGTCAGGTTGGGGAATAAAGAGGTGTGGATTGGGAGGATCACTGGGGGCTCTAGGGAGGGGGTACCTGCCCTGAAAGCCGGGGTCCAGCTGGCAGGCTGCTGCCCCACACTAGGGGAGAGGAGGGGCCAGCCTCCCATTCCCCAGGCGGGCATCTGGAAGCTAGTCAGGCTGTGCCAAGAGCACTGGTGTCACTGCGCTGCTCAGAGCCGGCACTTTATCCCAGCCCCACTTCGCAGCAAGTGGGGATGGAGGTGAGTGGGGCAGATGGCATAGGGCAGCCAGACAGAGCTCCCCCTTGTCATCTGCCTGTGGGTGACCAATTCCCATGGTATCTGACATCCTCCAGGTTGGGTGGTCCTTGGCTGGGAGAACAGCAGGGTTGCAAAAGTCTCCGTCTGCCTTCACATGTTCTGTCTGCCAGAAGTTTCTGACAACTCCCAGGTAGGGCTTTTGGCCCACGAAGGCAGGGCAGAGCTCTAGGTGCCACCATCGGCTCCGTGTTGTTTCATTCGGAAGGCTGTACTGGGGATGTCGGACACCGAAGCTGCGTGTCAGCATCACTTCCTCGCCATCCCTTCCTTGCAGGTCATGGTGGGGACTGGCTCCAGCAAGAAAGGGCTGGCTGCTGCAAATCCTGCTCTCCAGACCTGGAATTGGAGAGGCGGAGTCTTGCAGCTGGAGGAATTGGAGGTGCCGAGGCCTCGAGCTGGAGGAACTGGGGTTGGGGAGGCCTCGAGGTGGAGGAATTGGAGGTGCAGAGGCTTTGAGCTGGAAGAAGCAGGAGCAGAGCCATGAAGTTCCAGAGTAGAGGCTGGGGACCATGACAGGCCACGAGTGAGCCACGAGAAAAAAGGGCAGAGAGTAAGGAGAGGAAGAAAATGAGGGGGAGCCAGAGTCCAGTAGGGAGAACTCAACCTGCCCATCCCCCAGGTGGGGCAGAAGAGGGGACATTGACCACCCCCCGGAGGCCCCTCAAAGCTAAGCCCATCCCCATAGGCAGGACTCCGCCAGATGTGAGCGTCCCCATTATCTTCTGTGTATTTCTCAGCAAATCCCCATCTCCCTGGGACCGACAGAGCTGAAGCGGATGTGTTGGGGGTAACCTCCTGCCTTCGGATCCCAGGTCCTGCCTGTGTCTGCACAGGCTGGAGCACCCCACCCTCCAGCTCCATTTATGCCTCAGTCCCAGACTTCAGGGATCGAAGGACACTTGGTGGCCTCTAGGACAGCACTCCCCAGGTGTGGGCCGTGACAGGATTTTAGGGGGCAAAGGGAAGCCTTTTCTTTAAACATTTAAATGTATGCATTAATTTTAAGACGCATTAGAAGAATCACATGACTAGCCTGTCGTATACACGCTTTCAAGATACAGTTTAGAATGAGGATGGATTTAATTAAGTTTTAAAAAGGAGATAATAAAAGGTAAGTGTTAGGTGCCAGTGCAAGTGGTGGGCTGACGGGTGATGGTTGAACTTAAAAACCGACACGGAAAACTGCTCCTGGATGGTCCTTTTTCTTTCTACCATGCTTCATGCAAGAGCCTTGAACTCTTCTCAAAATGAGCCTCTCACTACCAACAAGGTAGCTGTGACCCTCTGTAGATTCAAGAATCGGACCCACCCTGGCCCCCAAGTGTGGGCCCACAAACACACACATCCCCTTTTGTGTACCTGGCGTTGGACTCTGTGCTGGGGCTGTGCAGTTGAAAAAGACACAGCTCTGGCCCTTTGTCCCATGCCTTTGTCTCTCCGAGACTTCTGTTTCCCATCTGTAAAGTGAGGACACGCCCCTGAAATCAGGAAAGCTCCTGGCTTTCCTGGTAGGTGATCAGTAAATGCTCCTTCCCTTCTCCTGGGCCCCCATGCCAAATTCTTTCTTATGCAATACAAAGACTGGATGTCATAAAAAAAAAAAAAAAAAGAGTACAGTGTTAGAGACTTTTTGGATAGCTGCGTGACCTCAGGCAGTCACTCAACCTCTCAGAGCCTCAGATTCCCCATCTATAAAGCGGGGTAACAATATCACTCATTTTACATTAATGTGGTTAAAATGAGGTATTATTTGCAAAGCACCAAGCACAATATTTGTTCAAACTCCCCCCTTAAAAACCTCTTCTTGTCTGAATAGAACCCGCCTTTCTGTAGCTCTCTCTCAGGGCCAAGCTGTGGATGAGGGCAGGGCAGCCAGCAACGAGGAAGGCTGACCCTTCTGGGAGCTGGTCAGCGTTTGTGTTCTTTTGTTTTGAGCAGAGTTTCACTTGTTGCCCAGGCTGGCGTGCCATGGCGCAATCTCAGCTCACTGCAACCTCCGCCTCCCGGATTCAAGGGGTTCTCCTGCCTCAGCCTCCTGAGTAGCTGGGATTACAGGTGTGCACCACCACATGCGGCTAATTTTGTGTTTTTAGTAGAGACGGGGTTGATCAGGCTGGTCTCAAAGTTCTGACCTCAAGTGATCCTCCTGCCTCGGTCCCTCAGAGTGCTGGGATGACAGGCGTGAGCCGCCACACCTGGCCCCTGTGTGTTCTTTTCCTCTCGTAGCTGTGAGTCCTCTCCCACTCCTCCCGCGCCCCTGGAGTCCCACTTGGTCTCTGACCTCACCCCATCCTCTCACTGGCATCTGGATCATGGAGAAGGCTGACTCCGCATGGACAAGCCTAAGGCTGCCACCTCCGCCCAAGCCGGCCTCGGCTCCCTCCCCACTGCGCCTCCTTCCCCCCCCCTCTTTTAGGCCTTCCTGTTCTTCAGAAGCCACCTCCAGAAAGCAGTCATTTCTTAAATACGACCCTCCCTGCTGGTAGGAGATCCCACTGCGACCCGATGACAGAACCATCCAGGTCCTCTGAAGTCAGTGGGACTGTGAACCCATGAGCTCAAGCCTACGACAGACAAAATGCAAGGCCTGCCCCCACAGCTGAGGGCTCCTGCTTTCCTCTGCCCTTCGGGTGTCACTAGAGATGAGTCTCTGAGCTTGCTGGCGTCTGGAATCCCCTTCTAATGGGGTCTTTGTTCTGTTTATTCCACATGTCATGGACAACTAAGCAGAGTGGTCCTCTCACTTGCTGGAGGCCTGGCACCGTGTCCAGCACGGAGGCTCCAACCAGGAAGCATCTGTGGGAGGGAGGGAGGAAGGAGTCTGTAACAATGGCCTTTGCGTGATGGCCAGCTCCTTTCATCCCTGGGTGCCATTTGGTTTCTTTGCCAGCGGCTCCCTCGGACAGCACTGTCTGGCCAGTTCTAGAAATGCACACGGGGGCCATGGCCTGGGGCCTGTGCCAGGATCCCCCACCTCTTCGCCATTCCTTGCACAACACCCAACTGTCCTAATGTGTTCCTGGGTCACATGGCTGGGGGACACACCCCCTGTGGGGCAGGAGCTGGTGCCATGTGCTATGGCTGCAGACATGGGGAAATCTTTGCGAGATCATCCAGATAACAACGGCAGCCAGCTCCTCAAATGTGCCAGGCCCAGGCCCAGGGCCCACAGGCATCTTCTCACCACAGCAACCCCTTGAGGCAGGTATCCATGCTGACGAGAAACTGAAGTTCAGAGAGGCAGGGAGACTGCTCAAAGTCACACAGCAGCAAGTGCTGGGGCTGGATTTGAACTCCTGTCTGCCTGATTCTTAAGTCAGTAGATTCTCAAGTCTCATTTGTCTTGATCCCAAGCCGTGCTGCAAACGAGGCTGACTGAGAAGGGACACATTTACTTCCCGCAGCACATGGGAGGCAGCCAGGGGTCGGCATACCATGTCCTCGGGGTGCCCTGATTAGGAGACAGAGGTGGAGAAGTCCACTCGGGGGACAGGGAGGGACAGAGCCAGAGGGGTACAAGGCCCACTGGATGAGCAGAGGTCCAGCTGCAGAGAGAATTGAGGGGGACAAAATGGGCAGAGGAGGCCCTGTGGCCCACGCTGGGTCGGAAAGCCTGTGGTCCGGGGCTCAGCTGCACCTCTTTCTAGCTGTGTGCCACTGGGCACGTTGCCTCCCCTCTCGGTGCCTCTGCTTCCACATCTGCACAGCGAGAAGGTTGCGGAGGACCAGCGCATCTGTCCAAAAGTACCTGGAGGGGGTCTGGCGGGAAGACAGGCCCCGACAAGCCTGCGCCCCTCCCTCCCTTCCCCTCCATGTTCGTCCTCCCTCCCTCTCTTTCTTCTCTCCCTTTACCTCCCTTACTTTATTTTCTCCCTCTCCAACCCCCTTCTTGGAAACTCCTTTTCGGAGACTTTGCAGAGACCCAGTCCTCTTCCAGTGCGATCTCAGTGTCCCCAGTGGAGCACTGATTCCGAGGCCACCTTTTGAGGGGCCTGGGGGGTGGGGTGGTGCCCTGGGGGCCCCTCCCAGGTGCTCTGGCAGCCACAGAGGCCGCCTTCCAGCAGGGCCAGAAAAAGCAGGGCTCCCAATCCCCCACAGACTAAACCTAGCAACAGCCAGGGTTCCTATGGCAACCCACAATTTATTTTTAGTCGTACTTTAACATTAACATGATGTGAGGGGATCTGAGACTTATATTACTCGCTTTTAAACAGTGCCCAAAAAGGGGGCGGGGGGAAGAAAAAGGAAAGAGAAAAAGAAAAAACGTCTCTTTGGAAGGAGGCATGGACCACTGGGGGCGGGGAGCGGGGACGACAAATCCCCAGTGGTATCTGCAGGGAACTGATCTTGGGGGAAAGCAGGAGCTCTTTTCTCTAGTGTAGCCAACTTGGCTTCAGGGTGCTCAGCCACAGAGAGGAAGAGGGGCTGTGAGCGGGATCAGCCTAACCCACGCAGACACAGCGGCAGCCCTCCCTTCCTCAGCTTCATGGCTGGAGTCGGAGCAGAGGAACATGAAATAGAGTGGTCATTTTGTGAAGGACCACTGAACTTCCTAGTGAATGAGGAAAGGGAGGGATGGAGAAGAAAAGAAAAAAAGAAAGGGAGGGAGGGAAGAAAAGGAAGGAAGGAAGGAAGGAAGGGAGTGAGGGAGGGACGGAGGGAGAGAAGGAAGGATCAACCATGAAGCCAAGTAACCATGTGACCTGGGATGCCAGCCTCTGGGATTCCAGCCAGACCTCGGGGACTCAGAAGGAAGGAAGAGCTGGCACCTGCCTACCAGCCAGAGGACACAGTGGTCCTAGGAGCGGTGCCTAGAAGAAGGCAGGGCATAGGCAGCCAGGGAGCAGGGGGTGGGTTCAGATGGAGGCGGTGGAGAGGACACTGGACGCTGGCTGTAAAAGACGTGTCAGCCCCTGCTCTGTGCCCAGCCCCATAGCAGGCATCGGGGCTGTGGAGAGGTGGGATCCAGTTCCATCTGGAGAAACTCGCTTTTGGAGGAAGATGATGTGGAGACAAATGATCAAGAGGCAGCGGAAGATGCCGTGCGAGGCAGGTTATGCACAGAAAGGAAGAAGCATCTGAGCTGGCTCTGGGTTTTCAGCTGTTTGGCTTGGGCTTTTTTTTCTGGCCAGCGAGGGCTGCTTATTCCCCTGGTCCTAGATGGCATTTCCCTGGCCAGAGGCCTGGCCGCTTAATACTGCATCTCTGGCCAGTGTGACTGGCCGAAGGAATGGGCACATGATCCAAGCACAACCAATCAGAGCCTTCCCTGGGACTGAGCTACAGGTACCAGGAGACAGTGGCACTCCCTTCCCTGGGTAGCTGAGCAGCGGATTCTGAGAGCCTCAGTCTTGGCCTCCTGGGAGGCGGCACAGCAGCTGGAGGAGAAACAAGGGCCACTGGCAAAGAGAAGCAGAGGCAGACAGAATGCTGGCTGGCCGGCACGCACGTGCTTCCTTTGCTGCTGGGCCCTTTGACGGGAGCCTCTTCAGTTTTCTTTCTTTCTTTTTTTTTTTTTTTTTTTTTTGAGACGGAGTTTCGCTCTTGTTACCCAGGCTGGAGTGCAATGGCGCGATCCCGGCTCACCGCAACCTCCGCCTCCTGGGTTCAGGCAATTCTCCTGCCTCAGCCTCCTGAGTAGCTGGGATTACAGGCACGTGCCACCATGCCCAGCTAATTTTTTGTATTTTTAGTAGAGACGGGGTTTCACCGTGTTGACCAGGATGGTCTCGATCTCTCGACCTCGTGATCCACCCGCCTCGGCCTCCCAAAGTGCTGGGATTACAGGCTTGAGCCACCGCGCCCGGCCCAGTTTTCTTTCAAGATGATTTGAGTCGGCTTCTGTCCCTGACAATAGAACCAACCTGGCTAATTCAAATGGTCACTGTGATTTTGCTCACATGAGGGGACAGTAGTGCCTTCTGAAGGAGAAAGAAAGGAAGGTTCCTTCCTGCACCTGCTGTGAATCAGCACCATGCAAGTGCCTTGCAGATCTTTTTTAGAGCTAATCTTCACGGTCTTCTTAGAAATTCAGTATTAGTGCAATATTACCCACAAGAAGCGGGTATTAGTGCAGTATTACCCACAAGAAGCCTGGGGCACAGAGAGACAAATGACTCACTAAGGGTACAGCCCCAGCAATGCCAGACAGCGGCTGGTCCCCAGGTCTTCCTGACACCTGGCAGAGCTACGCCACCTTTTCTTCCCAACTCTGGAGTAGCGGCCCCAGGACAGGTTGTCTGGGTGTCGACTGTTATTCCCAAAGCATCCATCTTGGACAACGCACATGGGAAGCACCTGGTGCTGATTAAAGACAGATCCCTGGGCTCAAGATCTCTCTCCAGCCTCCATTCTGACCCCCTGTCACCACCACCCCCGCCCCAGCAGCCTGGTGTCCCAGCCAAGCTGTTCCCTAAACACTCCATCAGCTCTCTGGTTACCGAGCCTTTGCTGGTGCCTACCCTCTTTGTCCACCAACGGGGCTGACCTGTCACCGTACTCATCTCAGGTTTCTGCGACCCTCAACATCCCCCGCAACAAAAACGTGCACAAGGCTGGCCCCTAACCCTGGCAGAATCCACACCTCCCTGCCCTGGTTTCATACAACACCCCTCCCCAGCCCCCTGTCCTGGCCTCATTCGCACGCTTCTGGGTCTCAGCATGTTGCCTGTCCTCAGCCCCACTCCTCTCACACGGCTGCAAATTCCAGGATAGCAGATCCTAGCACAGAACCTGGCGGACAACAAGCAACTCTGCACGACTGGGCTGCCTCTGACTCTTGTTTCTCAGAAAGGGCTGAAATCCTCTACTTTTACTGCTGCGTCTTTTAAAGGGTTAACTTCATTCACTTTTTTTTTTTTTTTTTTTTTTTTTTTTTATGTAGGAAGCAGCTTTGCTTGGAGCTAAGCGCACAGAACAGGCCTCTGGCTGGTGTGGCTTCTGTGAACCCTGGGCAAATGACCCTCCCTCTCTGTCCCTCAGTTCTCTCATGATCGGGTTGTGGTGAGGATAAAGTGACGTGGTGCCTGTCAAATGTCAGCTTTCATCACCATCGCTTCATGGAAACTGAGACAAACGCGGTAACACCCAGAATTCCCACAGGAACACAACTTTAGACATTATTTTATTTAATCCTCTAGGTAAGCATAAACAGCAGAAGCTGTACTATCATTTCACAGTTGGCAGAACTAAGGAACAGAGAGGTCAAATGACTTGTCCAAGGCCACACAGCATACAAGGGGAAGAGCTGCGATTTGAACATATTTGTGGTTGAGCACCAACTTTGACGTTACGCAGATGTAACCTCAGATTCTGGCTCTGTTCCTCGCTAGCTTTGTGATTAAAACAACTTGTTTCGCTTAATTGAGATTAACTGAGATTCGCCACAGGGGGATTATTAGCTCCAACCTGAGTGTAAATCCTGGTTCGGTAATAGTTGTTTTCCACCACAACGTGCCACCTCTCAGCTGCCAGGCACGCAGGAACAGATGGCTCTCCTCACGGAAACCCCTGAGTCCTAGGGTTTTCCAAGCTTCCTTCCCAGGACCCTGACCCCATGGGCAAGAAGGTAGATCAGGAAGGACTGACTTTGCCTTTCTGAGCTCCTGTGTCCTCATCTGTAGGGTGGGGATGGCAGCAGCGCCCTCCTGGCAGGGATATGATGTGGCTCACGAGATGACCTCACAGTGCACTGAGTGAGACTCTGAAGGTGCAGGTAACACGCACGGCGCCTGGAGACACAGCCCGGAGGTGCTGGGCTCTGCAAGGGGAGAAGGAAAGAGATGGGCAGGGGACAGAGAGAAAGGAAATGCAGGGAGAGGGCCCGAGAGAACGAGGGCCAGGGCGGAGGGGCTGCAGTGCTGGCTCAAAGTCCCTTTCAGGAGGGCACTCCAGCATTGCACAGCGTATGTATCTGTGTGAGTGAACCTCTCCTGATCTCTCACTCCTAATGTTTAGGAGATGCCCCTCACTCACAAATGTTCAAGCAGCTTGGAGCTGAGGGGGCTTCTTTCTCTGCTTCCTGTTAAATTGGGTCATTCTCATAAATCCTCCTTCCTCCCTAGGAGCAAGGGACAAACTCCATATTTGGGGATCTTTTTCTCCCCACCTTCCCTTCCCTTTCCCTCCCTCCCTCCTTTCTTCCGTCTTTCCCTCCTTCCCTCCTTCCCTCCTTCCCTCCTTCTTTCTCTCCCTCCCTCCCTCTTTCCTTCCTTCTCTCGCCTCCTCCCAGCCCCCCTCCCTCCTTCCTTTTCTTCATCCTCCCTCCCTCTTTCCTTCCATCCTTCCCCCCTTCCCTCCCTCTCTTCTCCTTCCTTCCTTCTCCTTTCCGTCCTTCCTTCCATCTCTCCCTCCTTCTTCTTCCCTTAACAGGGAAGAGAGAAGGAAATGTACTGGCTGAATATTTTCAAAATATTTCTAGAAAATTTTTATCTCCATTTGACAGATGGGAGGGACTCACAGACACAGTGAGGACTGTGACCAGGTCGACCTGTATTCTTAACTACAAAGCTCTCCTGCCTCCCTGGACAGGACGGGTCAAGATTGTTGACCCTAAAGGGACATATAGGGCCAAAGCAGTGATGACATCCCCTCCCTCTCTCCAAACTCCCTGCCAGAACCCCAGAGTCCCCACACTGCCCAGGCACGTGGCTACAGGGAAAGATGATCTTGACAGAGTCATTCACTTCTTTTCCTTTAAAGGAAATGCCCAGTAAACAACCTTTCTGCTTTGAATCGAGCCCAGATGGTGGGATTTTAGGCCCTCAAGAGGGGGATGTCTTCAGGCCAGGGTGCCGCTGAGAAGTCTCCCCAGTCACTGTCCAGGATGACAGCCTGCCCTTAAATGAACACATTTAACCCACCATCTTCCTTCAGAAAAACAGGACCGATGAGGCTTGGCCTCTGGGCTGGCTCCTGCTGTTCTGACGGAGACAGGTGGGACAGGGCGGGGCGGGGGCAGGAGAGAAAGCAGATCTCTGACCCCGGGTGAATGTTTCCAGCAAGGCTTGGGCTGTAATACACCTGCCTTGAATAGTTCCCTCGGCAAGGAGTTTTCAGCCAAAATCAGGAGGACTTTTCCATCTGGACAATATCAGATTCTTGTCTAGCTCAGACTCAGTGTAAACGAGGTGGTGGGGAGTGGAAGGGACCAGTGGGTGATGGGTAGTCTCAATCCCACCCCACCCCAGCACCACGAGCGCAGCTCCCCCTGTGGAGCCTCAGAGTTCCGGCTGTGTGGTGAGCTGAGTAGATCAGATGCTCCAGAAAGACTCTTCCCAGCTCTCCCCACTAGGATGCCTGTGGTGTGAGGGGGGCAGTCTCCTGTGTGCATGGGTGGGTGGCGGGGAAGGGACATCTACCGCCTCCTGATCACCGGAGTCCGAAAATCTGAGGCCTCCAAGAATACTGGAACATGTCGGTTTGATAGGCCATCTGAAGAAAACCCACCATCAAGGATTTTAGGGAGTTCAAATCTCAGCTCCAACACTAAGATGCTGTGTGACCTTGGGTCATCAGGTCTGAGCCTCAGTTCCCACATCCCGCCGTGGTTTGCCCATGCCCTCCAATGGGCAGGGCTCTGACATGACATGTGTGGGTCCTAGGCCCACTTGTTCCAGGGTCTCCAAGGCCCCTTATTCCAGAAAAAAATTATTGAAAATTATGAATGCATTGGTATAGAGATACGTGCATCCAGAGTACATTATATTAAGCTTTTCTTATGATTTTACAGTAAATCAAAACATTTTTGTGTTCCTACAATCTGGTGAGCTCTAGGTACTGTACAGTGCTGGGTGAGTAAGCCACCCCCAGCGTCCTGCGATGTTTCCCAGCTCAGCTTGAGAGTTCACATCCACTATCGAATCCAGTCTAGCAGACCTGGGAGGACCTCTCTCCTGCTATGTATTTTTGGGGAAACCTTGTTGAGATCAGCATGTCCCACAGCAGGATGGGCTTGGAGGCTGGGAATTTCTAAGAGTGTGGATGGGGGCTGGATTAGGGAAGGAGGGTCAGGAGCCCACTGGTTTTGAGTTGCAGTCAGATCCAGGAAGCTGGGCAGTTTGAATTCCTGAGAAGAAAGAGTCTGACTCAGGCACATGCAGAGATGGGCTCAGGACCTGAGGTCCTGCACTTGCTGGGGTGACACCAGCTCACTCCGTGTTATTTGCTGATAACCCCCCATGGGCCAGGTCTGTAACACACCAAGTGCCACATGTATACAATCTCATTTAATGTAGGCGAGATTATTATCCCAATTTCCACATGGGGAGACTGAGGCTTAGAAGGGGCTTACCTTCTCCTTCTAACTTATCTCCCTAGCTTCTTCTGGCCCCTGATCCATCCTCTGGGCCTTTGCACATGCCATTCCCACTACTGGGAACTCCCTCACTGGTCCCTACCATACCCCTCCTTGAAGGCCCAGGTCAAGCTCTACCTTCTCCAGGAAGGCTTCCCTGACTGCTTCTGCTCCTTGTGACCATCCTGTCCTTTGAACTCCCTGGACATTTTCCATCAGTATATTTATTTAACCCAATAAATGTTGACTGTGCATCCATCCTGGGCCAGGCCCAGGGCATCTGGTTGAACTCAAGACACAAAGGCAACTCGGTATAAGCTGGACTGGAAGGAGCTCCCACACTGTCCCATTGTGGGAGATGGGCATCCATGGCATGTGATGTGACAGTGCAGACAGTGCAGTCCAGCACTTAGTGGCAGAGGACCCTGAGGCTGTTGACGAGAGGACAGAGAGCCCCCCACTTGTGAAGGAGTGGACGTTGGAGCTGGGGATGGAGGATTTATCAGCATTCACCCGGCCTGGAGCAAGGAAGCCCACCCAGCAGAGGAAGGGGCATGGCTCTTTGCAAAGAACACACTGACCTTTATTCTATTCTGACTCACTGAGCTCAAGCCGGCCTCAGCCCCTTTGCTCTTGCTGTTCCCAAGCCTAAAATGCCCTTCCTCCAGAGCCTCCCATGGCTGGAATCTGGTCCTGTTCCAGCTGGCATGTCCTCAAAGGGGCCTTCCCCAGCCACCCCCTCCAGTACCTCTTCTGCCCTGCCTTCCTCTCTGGCCACCCCTCTGCTTGAATTCTCAGCACACGTCACTCTCTGATATTGTTTCTTTATTTGCAGGTTTCACCTGTCTCCCCAGAGAATGCCAGCTCCAACGGAGGCAGCAGGGACTTGTCCGTTCACTGTTGTGCCACCTGGAACAGACACTGGCACAGGGTTGATGCTCCATCAATAGTTACGGCAGAAGGAAAGAAGAAAGGAGCGGGAAGGGAGGGAAGATGGCAGCGAGGGAGGGAAGGGAGGAAGTGGCGGATGAAGGCAATGCATCAGACAGGACATGAAAGGTAACCTAAGGTGTACTCGAGCTGGGTCATCTGAGGAGCTATTTTCAAAGAGGTGGGCAGCGTGTAGGGAAATCAGCATGGCATAGTGCAAGCCCAGAGCTGGGCACTGGGGAAGCCGGTCATACCCTGGGCTGTGGGCAGTGTTGCCTGGGTGGAAGCCAGCCTGCAGAGGCCCTATAGGGACACAGCTGCAGCAACAGTGCCCTGGCCCCTGCCACACTCTTGTCGTCTGGACCCAGCTAGAAGCCTCTGTGCAATGGAGCTGCTGTAGACGCCGTGTAGGTGGCTTCCAGGGGCTCAGGTCAGGGAGCTGAGTGGAAAGTGAGCCCAGAGCCACACAGGGAGAGGAGAGGTCAAGGAGGTCATCTGCAGACACCACAGGCCCTGTTGTTCAGCTAGGACCCAGTTCGGCTGCACCAGGACCGGGGACACCTCCCTCCCTGGCCATCAAGGCTCTGATGTTGGTGGGAAAAGGTTGTTTCAGTGGGTCCTATCTAGCTCCAGCGTTGTTAAGATGTCACTGAGTGTCATCCGAAAATAGAATGCGCCTGGGCCTGCCATGGAAACACTGGTGCAGGAGGAGGCATGGCTTCCCGTGGCTGTGCGGGCAGCCCGCCTGGGCATGAAAGCGGCTTTCGTCTGAATGCCTGTTCGGCCACCAAGATAGTGTGGGTGTTTTCCAAGAGCACCCACGTGCCAGGCACTGGGTTAAGCTCATTCCAGACATCATCGCATGATTTTATTCTCACATCAACTCTCTGTGGGTGGCTTCTTCTCCCCATTTTACAGGTGGAAAATGAGGGTCAGGTGGTAGTAACTGCTCAAAACCACATATAGGCCAGGCACAGTGGCTCACGCCTGTAATCCAGCACTATGGGAGGCCAAGGCAGGTGGATCACTTGAGGTCAGGAGTTTAAGACCAATCTGGCCAACGGGGTGAAGCCCCATCTCTACTAAAAATACAAAAATTAGCCAGGCATGGTGGCACATGCCTGTAATTCCAGCTACTGGGGAGGCTGAGGCAGGAGAATTGCTTGAACCCAGGGGATAGAGGTTGCAGCGAGCCAAGATGGCACCATTGCACTCCAGCCTGGGCGAAGAAGGGAAACTCCATCTTTAAAAACACACACACACACACACACACACACACACATCTAGTAGGTGATGGGGCTGGTATTGGGATCTGATGCCAGAAACAGGTTTCATGAGTTCTCAAAGGAGAGAATGTCCAGGAAACCAATCAACTTAAGAACCATTCCCTCCATCCATCCCTTCATTTCGTGCAATAATCAGTAATAAGGAGAGCCAGTGTTTTCTGAGTGGTTACTGTATGCCTAGCCCTGAATTGCTTTCTCACACACTCTCTCAGCTCATCCTTATAGGAATGTTGGAAAGTAGGAACAATTCCTACCTCCACTTTATCAGTTGTGAAACTGAAGCTCAGAGAGCCCAAGCAGCTTGCCCAAAGCCACACAGCAAGGAGGAGGTAGGACAGGCACTTGAAGGCCAGAGTTCCTCACACTCCCCAACCAGGCCCAGTACCAGCCGGTGTCGATACACACATGGAGGATGTCTAGGCCCTTCCCTGGAGGTGTTCCAGGTGGTGGACAGTGGCCTTGAGAATTTGGTGGCCTTTTTCTTAGAAAGGTATTTCGGAAAACCCAGGCCCACCTGCCCCTTTTGACAAACTTCCAAAGATGCAAAGCCGAGTGGCAGTGTCTGCAGAGAGGTGGCGTGTCTGAGCCCCACTTCCCTGCACTGGTGCGATGGGGCAGCTCGTCCGACCTCTCGGAGTGCCTCACCTTCCCCTTAATGGGGAGAAGGTACCTCTGGGGGGCGGTGCTGCAGACGGGAGCCTGGCCTCGCTACAGCTTCCCAAGGACAGCAGGTGGAAGAGGCCATTTCCTTCCCTGCTCAGCTGTCGGGGACTGAACTGTGTTGTCACCACATTCACACATTCGAGTCCTAACCCCCAGGATTCCCAAATGGACCCCCATATTTGGAGATGGGCTCTTCACAGAGGCCACTGAGTTAAAATGAGGTCTTTAGGGTGGACTAGGTCCCAATATGACTGGTGTCCTGATAAAAAGAGGAAATGCGGACACAGAGAGACAGACACAGGGAGACGTGAAGATGAACGCCAAGACCAGGTGACGTGTCCACAGGCCAAGGAACGCCAAGCCAGAAGCTCAGGGAGAGGCATGGGACAGGTCTCACCTCCTGAGAAGGAAGCAGTCCTGGCTGCACCCTGATCCCGGGCGTCGGGCCTCCAGAGCAGAGAGACGAGGTGCGTGTGTAGTTTAGGGCCCTCGCTGTGTCACGCGCTGCTACAGCAGCCCTCAGACACTCAGACTTCTCCGCAAGCACTCAGCAGGAGTGAGCTACCTTCTCTGCAAGGGGGAGGCCTTCTTTGCCAGCAATCTGGGTTCTCCCACCCCATGTTTGAATGTTCCCTGGCAGACCACAGGAGGCACGGAGGTCCCAGGGATGGCAAGTCCTCCAGGCCAGACGGAGCCTGTGGCAGTCCCCAGCATCCTTATTCAGTCCTCATTCCGTCTTCCTGCCAATATTAGAGGGATTGGTGATCACCCCATTTTACAGATGGGAAAGCAGGAAGACAGTTGTTTGTCTAGGGTGTGGCAGAGCTGGGATTCAGGTCCAATTCCCTCCTCTTCCAGGCCAAAGATACAACCACCATGCTCTCCTGCTTTCCAGGGGGCAGGACAGTAGCAATCCCGGCAGAGCTGTCCTTGCTCCCTGGGAAGTCACCCACAGCTGGCGCACTGAGTCCTCCTAAAACACTCTCGGAGCAAGGTACTGACTGAGAAAAGCCACCAGCTGCCGTCAGCGTAGCAGGGCCCACGAGGCCCAGGCTGGCTGCCTGCCTCATCCCTGGATTTCACTTCCTGCAAAGCCCCTGGGCCACAAGCGACATGTCCCTATCCCTCTGCAGAGAGAGGTCTTAAGAGAAGTGCTGTGTCTTCAGCAGGCTCTGCAGCCTTTATTTCTCCCATTCTGTCCTTGCCGGCTCCTTCCCCAAACCCAGCCCCAGTTGGGTAGTCAGACACCAAGTCCGATGTCCATAGAGCTGGGTTCAAATCCTGTTTTTGCCTCTGCTAGCTGGGTGGCCTTGGCTAAGTCATTGCTGCTCCGAGTCCTCATTACCTCATTGGTACCACAGGGGTAATAAGAGCACCCACTTTATAGGGCCGTTGAGGGGAGCAGATGAAATAATGCTCATATTGAGCTTAGCCCGGCGCATCTTATGCTCATCTGTCCAGCAGGGGATGAAAACCCTCACCTCCAAGAGCTGTTGGAAGACTTGAATGAGGAAACACGTACGTCGCCGCCTGGTCACTGGTTGAAATTTACAAACAAACCAAGAGTATCTCCCGCTGCCAAGCTGCTCCTCAGCTCTCATGGAGCGGATCAAATGAAACAATGTAGGTGAAAGCCCCAGCACATGGCAGGTGCTCAGCCAGCGTCTGTACCTGAACAAACAAGCCGAGTGTTTGCCTAAGACCGTGTGTACCTGTGTGAGCGCAGCTCATGTCGGTTCACCCGCCCATGCTGCTTAGTGTGCATTTACTCAGGCAATCGATTAGGAAAGGGATCTCATCTCTCGGGGATGGTGTGGGGCTTCCCAGGCCCTGTCTTGCAGGGGCAAGACCTACCTGCCAGCAGCAGTCCCAATACAAACCTCAAAGGAGCCCTTTGGCGTGCTTCAGGGCTGGGTATACAAAGCTTGTGGTGTTTTCTTTGCTAGTTTATTTGGCTTATAACCTCCTGGGATATTCATCTGCTGGCTCTGTTCTCCCCACTCCACCCTGCACGTGATGGGAGGGGACAGGGGAGGAGGTTGTCATCACCTTATCTCTGTCCCCGCTCTTCTGGAATCCCCTTGGGAAGATAGCCGGTCTCCTGTCTGATGGGATCTGGGAGTGGGAAGCTTCTTTATTTAATAGATGTAGATGGGGATACTGAGGCCCATGAAAGGGAGTCACAGCTCATGAGAAACCGAGGGAGCATGCAAGCTCAGGGCTTCTGATCCCACAAGAGAGAACGTGGCTGGACAGAAAGAAGAACTTACTGACTGCCTAAGGCAAAATGTGAACAGAGACCTCTAGGGTAGTCACAGTAGGATACCTTTGTGGTTGGAGGTGGTTTTCTCACTGAGGCTGAGAATACTAAGAAAACACATCTGGGAGGTGAGGCAACTTGCCAGGGTCCCAGAGCTGCTGGACTGTGGTAGCAGAGTCTTTGAAGGCAGGTTTTTCCTGGACAGCAGCTAAGGGTGTGGGCTTCCCTGGGGTGTGACGCTGCTGGGGGGAGCCTACGCTGGCCAGGGGCTCTCCTTTCTGTTCCCTAAGTGGTTAAGTGTGGGCATGTGTGCTTAGCTGGTGGAACCTGGGTGGGCTGGCCTCGCGTCCTGGTTCCCCTGGCACTGGGTCTCCATAGCCAGCCCCTTCCCAGTAGCCTTTAAATGCTGTTCCTGGAGCCCCCTTGCTTGCTTTTGAGCCCATCCCTTTTCTTTCAAATTCCATGGACCAAACCATGACCTGAAGTCCACTCTCTCCCCTGTCAGTGCTGGCTGGAGGTCACCACCGTCATGTCAGTGTGAGTGATGCCCACCTTCCCCTCACTCTTGCTGCCTGTGATGTAAATCCATTTTAACCAGCTCATGGCAGACCAGCAGAGGGTGCAATGACTTCTCTATCCCAAGGGCAGAAGAGGGTGAAGGTAGCTAACACAGCGCTTGGCACAAGTGAGCGCTCAATAGCCATCTGGCCTCTGCCACCCTCTATGCCTTTCTCTCCTGGGCTCCCTGGGCTCCTGCCTCACCGCCTTCCCCTTTGTTGCTAGGCAACACCAAACTCGTTCCTACCCCAGGGCCTTTGCGCTGTGGTCCCTCCGCCTGGTACACACTTCCAAGCTCCTCAGATCTTCAACTTTGCGGTCTCCTTCTCGTCACTTAGGACTCAGCTCAAATGTCACCTACTCAAATTACCTTCCCTGACCTCCTCAGCATCCTCACTTACACCTGGGTCTAGGTCACAGCGGGCAGCCCTAGTGGCTGTCTATCATATCACCCTGTTTTATTTTCTTCATGCCATTTATTGCTTTCTGAAGTTATTAATGTTTATCATCTCTTTCCTCCCCCTAAATGTTTAGCTCCAAGATGACAGAGGCCTTGACTCTCATACCTACTGCTATGACCCCCTATGAGGAGCCACCTGGTATGCTGGAGGCAATCTCTAAGTATTAGCTGGGCACGCAAATGAGCAGGTGCAGACGTTCTGAACAGACTATGTCAAGTCTGAAGTAGCTGGCCTTGCTAGTAAAACATTTCTTTGAAATCTTATGGTTTATCTTTAAATGTCATATGAATTTTGCGTGGTCATGCATTATATCCATGTTTGTTTTAACTTTTAGACATGAGTTTTTGCCTCCACAAAGATGAGGAAAGCGAATGCTGTTGGAGGATGCATTTCACTTCTCCTGTATTCCTGTGAACTCTTGCACTATGTTGGAGAATCACAGATCCGGCCCACATGCTGGCAAAGTGAACAGACACTATGCATGACACATCAGAGGGAAACGATCCTTCCTGCCCATGCCCATGGGGTGTAGACTGGACCAACCATTTAGGAGAGCAATTTGACAGCATCCAATCAAACGGAAAATGTACGTATTCAAAAACTGTGGTAGATTGCAAAAAGTGGCCCCAATGCCTCCCCTCCCCGTGTTCATACCCTTTGCAATGTGACTTACCACTCTTCCTATCAAGAAGTAAGTTTTCCAGCCTGAGCAATATAGTGAGACCTCCTCTCTTAAAAAACAAAAAAAATTAAAAATTAGCCAAGCATGGTGGCAGTCACCTGTAGTCCCATCCACTCGGGAGGCTAAGGTGGGAGGATTACTTGAGCCCAGGAGGCAGAGACTATAGTGGATTTTATTTTCCCACCTGTTAAATCTGAGTGGCCTCTTGACCTGCTGATAGAATGGAACATGAGTGATAGTGAGCCAGTTCTAAGTCTGGACTGCAAGAAGCCCTGAGTAAGTTCACTCTCTCTCAGGCCCCTGCCCCCACACGAGAATGAACCCAAGCCAGTCTGGTTGAGGAAGAGGGGCCATATAAAACAGAGACGAGTTTCCCAGCTAAGGCTATCCAAGACCAGCCAGCCCCCAGCTGACCTGCCAGCCAGCCCTGAACACATAAGTAACACTCAGCTATGATCAGTTAAGCTGAGGTCAGATCAGCAGAACTACCCAACCAACCGGTTGACTGATGAGAATAAATCATTGTTGTTTTAAGCCATTAACTCCTTTTTTTGGGGGGGTGGGGGGACGGAGTTTCACTCTTGTTGCCCAGGCTGGAGTGCAATGGCACGATTTTGGCTCACCTCAACCTCTGGCTCCTCGGTTCAGGCAATTCTCCTGCCTCAGCCTCCTGAGTAGCTGGGATTACAGGCACGCGCCACCATGCCCAGCTAATTTTTTGTATTTTTAGTAGAGACGGGGTTTCACCATGTTGACCAGGATGGTCTCAATCTCTTGACCTCGCGATCCACCCGCCTCGGCCTCCCAAAGTGCTGGGATTACAGGCATGAGCCACCGCGCCCGGCCGCCATTAACTCTTAAGTTGTTTGTGACACAGCATTGTTGTGGCAATAGATAACTGATGCAAAAAACTTGATGGTTCTTTTCCTTGGAATCAGCCTTGAGAAACACACACGTATCAGCAAAAAAAGCAAGGACAAGGCTGTTTTCTGCACCATTGCAACGACGAAACACCACAAGCAAACTTAAGTATCCAACAGTAGGAAAATTGATTCATTAACTATGATTCATCCTTACAATGGAATTCTAAGCAACAAAAAGAACAAGGCAGATCAACATGTACTGACATGGCGAGACCTCTAAGAGAGTTTGATGATCGGGAAAAGCATGCTGAAGAATGATTTGTACAGCATTTTATCATGCATGTAAGAACACACCCATGAAAACACATACTGGATATTTGTGATGGGGAGGCATGTCTGTAAATATAAAGAAGGGCCAGGCATGGTGGCTTACGTCTGTAATCCCAGCACTTTGGGAGGCTGAGGCAGGCGGATCGCTTGAGCTCAGGAGTACAAGACTAGCCTGGGCAACATGGCAAAACCCCATCTCAAAAAAAAAAAAAAAAAAAACCCACAAAAATTAGTTGGACATGGTGGCACGCATTTGTGGTCCCAGCTACTTGGGAGGCTGAGGTGGGAGGATCACTTGAGTCTGGGAGCTGGAGGTTGCAGCGAGCTGTGATCACACCACTGACTCCAGCCTGGGCCAGAGAGCAAGACCCTGTCTCAAAAAAAAATAAAAATAAAGAAGAATCTCTGAGAAGAAACAAGCGGTCATAAAGGGATCCCTCAGTGCAGTCATGGGAGTCTCAAGTCTTACATAAGACATTTTTCCTATTCTTCCAAGATGAATGCATTTATATGTATTACGCATGTAATAAACTATTCCAGTTGTAAAAGTTAGGAGAGGTAGGGATAGTGGCACATGATCCTGTAAGCCCCTCTCCGGTTTCCAAGGTCTTTTCATGGGAATGTCAAGGCCTTGGTTCAAGACTCCCCACATTTCATTTTCAAAATCCCATAAGAGATGCAAGCCTGTGAAAAGATACTTAACATTATCAATCACCAGAGAAATGCAAATGGAAATCACAGTAAGATACCACCCCTACTAACCACAAGACTAAAATTTAAAAGAGTTCCAATATCAAGTGATGGCAAGGATATGGAGTAGCTAGAACGCTTAGACACTGCTGATGGGAATGTAAAATGGTACAACCTCTTTGGGAAAAGGTCTAGGAGTTCCTTATAAAACTAAACATATATTTATGATATGCACCAGTAACTCCACTGATATTTACTCTCCTGGCACATACTAGGAGAAATGAGAGCATACGTTCATCCGAAGACTGGGAACAACCTAAAATGGTTATTAGAAAATGAATGGATAAATTAATTGTGTAGTGTCCACATAAATTCAATACAACTTGGCACTAAAAAGGAATGTAGCCGCCCAGGCATGGTGGCTCACGCCTGTAATCTCAGCACTTTAGGAGTCCCAGGCAGGTGGATCACCTGAGGTCAGGAGTTCGAGATCAGCCTGGCCAACCCAGTGAAATCCTGTCTCTACTAAGAATACAAAAATTAGCTGGGTGTGGTGGTGCACACCTGTGATCCCAGCTACTCGGGAGGCTGAGGCAGGAGAATTGCTTGAACCTGAGAGGCAGCGTTTGCAGTGAGCTGAGATTGCACCGTGCACTCCAGACTGTGCAATAGAGCAAGACTCTGTTTCAAAAAAAAAAAAAAAAAAAAGAATGGACCCGTGATACACTTAACAACGTAGGTGAATCTCAGAAACATTTCATCACATGAAAGTAGTCTGATGCAAAAGAGTCCATCCCGGGTGATTTCATTTATATAAAATTTTAGAAAAGGTGAAATCAACACATAGCAACAGAAGGCAGGTTAGTGATCAGTTAGGGCAGCGTAGATAGTGACAGACGGGGCAAGAAGAAACGTTACTGGAGATATTCTAAACCTTGAAGGGGGTGGTGATTTTTTGGTTTTATGGGGTTTGTAGGTTTTTAGTAGGTTTATCCGACCTATGAATTTTATTGTACATAGATTCTATCTCAGGAAAGCTGAGAGCATGCAAAAGACCTTATTCCTCCCAGCCAGCTCCATGGGTCCCAGCACTGCTGCCTCCTTAACTGGTTGCAAAACAGAAACCGGCACTCTCTCTCCTCTCTCCTTTCTCAGGCTCCTGGGCCAGTCTCCCAAGACAGTGAGTAATTAGCCGCGAAAGAGTCTTGGATGCGAAGCCAAGAACAACAGCAGTGTCACATCAGATGCTGAGACATCTCCAGCTAAGAGCTGAGCTCAGCCCCCACCCGCCCCCTCCGCCCCCAGCCGCAGCCACCAGCAGAAGGAAAACAGCCCCGTGCGGCGGAGCACAACCAGGGCTGCCTTTCTCCACCCCGTGTCCGCCATTCTGGTCTCGTGCCACAGAAGGCATTGCTTGATGATTGCTATCGTGGCTCATACTAACAATACATAGGTCCTCCCAGGGGACCCACCACCCAACCCCCTTGTGCCGGGAACAATGGGAGGCCCTTTCCGTATTCTACTTCATTCTCCCCTCCTGGCGTGCCTCAAGGAACGGCCACTGTCCCCAAGTTACAGGTGAGGAAGCCGAGGCTCTGAAACATGACTGCGCCAAGGAGCCTGCCTGCCTCCCGCCCCAGCCCGTGGAGGTCTCGGGTTCTCCTGTACAGGAATGCCCTCCACCCACAGCCCAGTTCATTCCAACAGGCTCCAAGCTGCCCCTTCTCCATCCCGCCCAGTCGTCTGAGCCCTGCTTCCCCTGTGTGGAAGTGGGACTGGGTGGGGTACAGCAGCTCTGTTCTCTCGCGAAAAAGTCCCTCTTGAGGGCAGAGGTCCTAGAGGAAGAAGGAAAGGCTATGTGGATTAACGGCCCCCTGGAGGACTGTCTTGGGAGGTGGGTGTCTGGGAGTCCAGAGGCACATCCTGCCCTCTCTCAGGGGCCCCTGGTGTGGGGTCTGGATGTGAGTGGCTGGTGCAGGCTGTGGTTTTCCTGCTAAGTCACGAGGGCTACTGGGGCCGTAGCCTCCAGAGCCTGCTTACAACTGGTCTACTCAGCCTCCAGTCCAAGCCGCTGAGCACAGATCTCAGGGCCCTGCACATTCTGGGCCATGCCTCCTGACATCTGGGATGAGAACGAGCCCTCCAAGAGGCCTCATATGATGTGCGGCTGTGACCAGCATTGTCTGGAGGCAGTTGACCTAGTGGTAAGTGAGCAGCAGTGGAAATCTGAACAGGTGTCCTGTGTGTTCCTGAGCAACTTGCTCAGCCTCACTGATCTCTGAAAATGGGCCCGATAACAGGACCTGGGGTTGGTTGAGAGTACTCCACAGGACCACGCGTGCCTTTCGTGGCTCACGCTGGTCCTTCTGCCTGAAATTATTTCCCACTTGTCAGGTGCCTCTTTACCCCAGCAAGGCTCAATCAAGTGTGTTCTTCTCTGGGAAGCTGCAGACATCTGACCCCAGGCCGCTGAGTCGTACCCAGTCTGGCTCCCATGGCCCTCCCAGGCTGTCTGGTGTGAGCGCAGTGTTGTGGTTGAGAACACACCTCTACCATGTTGAACTGCTCTGAGGTTGAAACGCGTTACTACTAACTGGGATCTTAGAACAACTCCTGGTGCAGAGTGAGTATTCAGGAAAATGTGACGTCTCCTTATTTCCTTAGCAACTTCTGTCCTAGGTGAAAGGTGTCTGCCCTCCCCACCGGCCTGCAAGCTGTTCTAGGGCAGGATGGGGCTTGCTTGCTGTCTGCATCCTGGAGAGTCCCCTGACACACATTAGGTATCCTCACTCGAGGAAGAGGGGCTTGCCTTTGGGACGGGGATCATGAAACTTGTGATTTAGCCTGTGTCATTTTTGTGTGTCAGTGTAACTCTGGCTTGGCTTAGCTCTGTCAAACTCTGGGGGATAAGAAGAGCAGAGCATGAACCTGAAAACACACCCCAACCCCAAATCATTTCTGTTTCCAGGACACGCACGGGACAGGCTGGAATAAATACTGATGGTTTATCACAGGAAGGCTGGGCTGAGCTTGGGAGAGCGAGCGTGCACACATACACAGCCAGCTGATTTATTGTGACCCGAGCGAAGCACTGAACAGAGCGAGGCCATTTATCTACTTGGTTGGAGGAGAGGTCAAGAGAGAGAAGTCAGAGATTAAGCTAAATAGTTCAGTGCCTTTGTTAACTCCTGGGTGTCTTTGCGCCTGTGTTCCCAGGGAATACTGTCATAAGCTCCACAGGGAAGACTGGACTCCTTCTTGGGGAGACAGCCCGGCCCCAGGGAGCAGCAGTGGCTAAGGACATTCTCAGCCTCTTGGGGTTGCCAAAAGGGAGCACAAGCAGGAGGAGGGAGGCTGGGAGCTGGGAAGAACACCCCACCATGGAAGACCTGCTGCCAATGCGGGGCTGCAGCCCCCGTCTCTCCCGCCACCCAGCCCCGGGCGGGCGACACCACGGGTGGGCTTGCCGTCTCCCTGCCTTCATTAGGGCTCTGCTCAAGCAGCACATTTGCAATGAGGCCTTCCTGCAGCATCCTAGTTAAACACCCCCATCACCTGGGTCCTGGTTAAATACCCCACACCTCCGTCACATTCTATCCCTTTCCCGGCTTTAGTTTTCGTCCCGGTACTCAGCACCCTGACGTATCTACGTATGTATTTGTTTACTTTTGGTTGGGCCTGTTTTTGAATGAACTGCTGTCTCTGGTGTAAAGTCCAACGTGTGGCAGGTTGTGGGTGCTCCGTAAATAGCCACTCAGGGAATGACAAGTTGTTGCTAATAGTTCACGACTGCTGAAAATGTGCCCAGATAAGCTTTGCCGATCTAACTATATATGACATCTCAACAGTCCTATGGTGTCCATACTGTCTTTAGGCTCAGAGAGGTGAAGAGTGGTTTACCCGTGGCCACACAGCTAGAACCAGATTCAAACCCACCCGGCACAGGGCCTGAGTTCTCAGCCACACACCCAAGAGAGGACATGGCCATGGACCTGTTTAGAGAAGGATTAGTCATGCCCCAGCCCACAGCATCCGGGGGAAATGTACCCTTGATCTGCAAAGAAGTACAAAAAGCAAAGTATGGAAATATCTTTTCCTTGCAGTGATATGACTTGGATGATTAAGAGGATATTCTAAATATCAAAAGCAAATTCAACCTAAAACGAATTTACTACTGTTTGTTGGAAACTGCTGTGTACCAGGCATCGACTAACAGCTTCCCGTCCATGACCCAGTTTAATCTTCCTGATAACCGCTAGCAGCACACTCTGTTATTATTACCATTGTAATAATAGCACGGCAGAGCAAGCCTTAGCTTTTTTCCTAGGGTAACTGTATCAGTCAGGGTTCTCTAGAGGGACAGAACTCATGGAATGGATATACATATAAAGGGGAGTTTATTAAGTATTAACTCACATGATCACAAGGTCCCACAATAGGCCGTCTGCAGGCTGAGAGCCAGTCCGAGTTCCAGAACTGAAGAACTTGGAGTCCAGTGTTCGAGGGCAGGAAGCATCCAGCAAGGGAGAAAGACGTAGGCTGGGAGGCTAGGCCAGCCTCTTTTCACATTTTTCTGCCTGCTTATATTCTAGCTGCACTCACAGCTGAATAGATTGTGCCCACCCAGATTAAGGGTGGGTCTGCCTTTCCCAGCCCACTGGTTCCAATGTTAATCTCCTTTGGCAACACCCTCACAGACATACCCATGATCAATGCTTCTTATCCTTGAATCCAATCCAGTTGACACTCAGTATTAAGCATCACAGCCTCCAAGTTAGTGAGCAGCCCATCTCATTCCAAAGTCTCGGTCATCTCCTCTTTAACCTGCTGCTTTCATGCCTCGTTCTATTACACATAAAGTTGTACGCTCCCAAATCCTACCATGCATTTGGCAAGGGGAGAATCGGAGTCTGGCTCATCTTTTTATTGTCAGTGCACAGCATGCTGGCTGTAGTTGGGTGCTCAGTGAGAGATTGGCTGGATGAATGAATGAAGGAGAGCTGTGAGTGAAAGAGGCAGTGGTTCTCAACTTGATCTAAAGGCATTGTCTCTAGAACACTGAGGCCTAGACCCCTAGAACACTCTCAAGAGACCTGCCTCAGAAGCCTACGTGCGACTCATTAAATGTTCAGATTCCTGGACTCCGTGGCAGCCCCTGGTCAGAAGACCCGAAGCCTAGAAAAACCATATTTCCAGTAGATTCTGATCACTAAAGTCTGAGACCCGCAGCCCTAAGTTCAGCTCAAATATCCCCACTGAACTGAGGCTCCTTTCACATGGAGCCCCTGGATGCTGCCGAGGGGCATCTGCCTGCTGCATAAATCAAGGCCGGCTGGAGGCAGTCCAGGGAAAAGTGAGAGAGATTACCAAGGGTGAGGAAGATGACTTATTAGGAAAGATGGAAGGAACGAAGGGGGCAGCGTTTGCATGAGGAAAAACAGGAGCCACCCATAAATCTTGAGGGCCAGATGGCAGCTGAGGGGGTGAGAGGCATTATACACCCTGGTGCACAGGCATTACGGGGCCTAATGGGGGCAGGGATTATACGTGAGAAACTTGAACTCCGTGCCAGGGAGACATTTATAATGGATGGCTTAAGCTGCTAGCCCATTATGATTTTGCAACAAGATTCATCAGCTCAGGGCCTAGAAGACCTTTACAGAACATCTAATCCACTTGTATTCAAACTTTTTTTTTTTTTTTTGAGATGGAGTTTCGCTCTTGTTCCCCAGGCTGGAGTGCAATGGCGCCATCTCGGCTCACCGCAACCTCCGCCTCCTGGGTTCAAGCAATTCTCCTGCCTCAGCCTCCCGAGTAGCTGGGATGACAGGCACGTGCCACCACGCCCAGCTAATTTTTGTATTTTTAATAGAGACGGGGTTTCACCATGTTGACCAGGATGGTCTCGATCTCTCGACCTCGTGATCCACCCACCTCGGCCTCCCAAAGTGCTGGGATGACAGGCGTGAGCCACCGCGCCTGGCTATTCAAACTTTTAAAAGGTTTTTAGAAGCAACAGATTTTTTTTTTTCAAATGGAATTTTATGCATGATCCAAACATGTAAGACAAATGAAAATGAAAACGTTCAGCCCACCAATCCCCCAGGGCATCTCCAGAGAATCCCAGGGTCCCAAGGAACCCAGTATGAGAGCCATTGATCCTCATTGGTGGATCCTCATTTGGATTCCTTTATTAAATGTTTATCAAAGCTTTTTTAAAAACTTAATGATTTCTTCCTGCACCCCAAGGAATTACCTTGCACATTCCCTGGGGTGCCCGTGGTCTCATTCAAGGCTCCTGGTCTATGCTATCCCAGGCTGGGGCACCTGTTTGAAGCCACTGCTTCTGATCTTGGTAACCATCATTCTTCCTTCAGATCTAGGCAGTCACCTCGCTTCTTCCAAGAAGACTCCTCTGCTTCAGGGCACCCTGAGTATCTTCCGGCCCTGGTCTCTCTCGTAATCATTTAACAGAATGTTTTAAATCAATTGTTGCATCTGTCCCCTTGTCTAGACTGTGTGCCTTCCAGGAGGATGAGGCTAGGGACGGTTTTATGTGTGACCCAGCACCCACTGATAAGGAGCTAACACCATTTGTTGACCATTAGGTGACTAGCACAGGGCTTGGTACCTCATGGGTGACCTAAATGCTAGTCCAGTGGTTTTCACACTTGAGCAGGCAGCAGAATCGCCAGGGGTTCCTTAAAACACAGATTGCCAGGTTTCACCCCAGGGTTTCTGACACACTAGGTGTTATGGGCTGAATTGCACCCCTCCCAAAACTTGCATGTTGAAGCCCTAACCTCCAGTACCTCAGAATGTGATTGTATTTGGAGATAAGTTTTTTAAAGAAGTAAATAAGGTAAAATGAAGTCACTGGGGTGGGCCCTAACCCAATATGAATTGTGTCCTTATAAGAAGAGGAGATCAGAACACAGTGAGCCAACAGACACAGAGGGATGACCGTGTGAAACACAGCAGGAAGGCGGCCGTCTGCAAGCCACGCAGAGAGACCTCAGAAGAAACCAACCCGGGCCAGGTGCAGTGGCTCACACCTGTCATCCCAGCACTTTGGAAGCCCAAGGCGGGCAGATCACAAGATCAGGAGATCGAGACCATCCTTGCCAATATGGTGAAACCCCATCTCTACTAAAACACACACACACACACACACACACACACACACACACACACACACAATTAGCTGGGTGTGGTGGCACCTGCCTATAATCCCAGCTACTTGGGAGGCTGAGGCAGGGGAATTACTTGAACCTGGGAGGTGGAGGTTGCAGTGAGTTGAGATCGCGCCAGTACACTTCAGCCTGGTGACAAAGCCAGACTCTGTCAAAAGAAAGACAGAAAAAAAGAAAGAAAGAAAGAAAGAGAAAGGAGGAAAGAAGAAGGAAGGAAGGAACAAATGAAGGAAAGAAAGAAAGAAGCGAAGCCAACCTGGGCGGCCCCTTGATCTCATACTTTCAGCCTCCAGAACGAAGAGAAAAGAAGTCTCTGTTGTTTAAGCCACCCAAACTGTGGGACTCTGTTATGGCAGCCTTAGCAAATTATTACAGTGGGTCTGGCATGGGGCTGGAATGTTGCATTTCTGACAAGCATGTGGATGATACTGATGCTGCTGGTGTAGGGCGCACACTCTGAGAACCGCTACTCTGGCCTCCGAGTGATGGGGAAGAAGGAGCTGAAGAATGAAGGAGGCCTGGAGGGGTAGAGGGGAAGGTTGCTGGCCAAGAATGCTGCCCTGGCATTTCCTGGGCTCCAGGGAGTGAGCTCTCCCCGGCGGGAGTGAGCCCTGGTACAGGCTGTGGTGTTCCGAGCTGTTACTCTCCCTGCTCTTGGCTGGGGACACTGGGAAGGAAGGGTTGGGAGTGGGGGTCTCCCCAGATATCAGATCTCCCTGCTGGGGACTCTGGGACTCAGTTACAGGGAAGTCAGCTTGTGCAGTCCCTTCTGAGAAAGCAAAGCAGTGCTGGGCAGGCAGAGGTAGGAGGAAGCCGGTAGGTGGATGGAGTCAGCTCATGCTGAGAAGAAAGATATAATTTTTTCTCCCAAAGCTCATAGGATGTTGCCTTGGTCAGTCAAGGAAAAGACTGTCACCCAACTGTCCATGACCCTCAGATTCTGCCTCAATGAGAGACAAAAAGAACCAAAGCCAGCACCACGTGTGTTGGTTGGATTCCCCTGTATCTTGGATGCACGGTTCAAATCCTCTCCCACCGAGGAAGCCCCTCTCCAGTTCAGCATGTGAGGCCATGCCCTCCGCGTTTTTCAGTTCACAGAGCTTATCTGGTCTCACACACCGGATGACACAAGCCAGGACTGTCTTGGCTATAAGTGGCAGAAGCCCCGCTCCAGCTAACTTTAGCCCAAATGGGCCTCTATTTGTTCCCAAGACTGAAAAGCCCAAGGGCAGAGCTGGCCTCAGGGGCTCTACCATGTTGTCGGGAAGGACATCTCTGTGTGTGGCTCTGCTCTCTGTGGGACTCCAGTCTCAGGAGGCCCTCCCCACAGGGGCAAGATGGCCAGCAGCCCGAGACTCCATTGTGCCAGCTCAGCCACGCCAGCAGACAGAGCCCTCTTCCCCAGCCTCCAGGGTGTGGCCCTCCGAGTGGCCAAGCCTGGGTCATGGAGCAGAGGAGGGTGTTTCTCCAAAGGGATGAGAAGCTGGTAGGCAGAAACATAAAGACACACTCTCCAGGGACTTTATCGGGCTTCCTGGCTCCCGTCCTCTTTGCTGTGTGACCTTGGACCAGTCACTTCCCGTCCTGAACCTCAATTTCTTCACTAGCAAAATGGGAATGACCTCTTGCCTGTGAGGACTGCTTGAAAGCATTCAATGAGTTAAGATGCACGAATTGGGCCGGGCGCGGTGGCTCACGCCTGTAATCCCGGCACTTTGGGAGGCCGAGGTGGGTGGATCATGAGGTCAAGAGATCGAGACCAGCCTGGTTAACATGGTGAAACCCCGTTTCAACTAAAAATACAAAAAATTAGCGAGGCATGGTGGCGCGTGCCTGTAATCCCAGCTACTCAGGAGGCTGAGGCAGGAGAATTGCCTGAACCCAGGAGGCGGAGGTTGTGGTGAGCCGAGATGGCGCCATTGCACTCCAGCCTGGGGAACAAGAGCGAAACTCCGCCTCAAAAAAAAAAAAAAAAAAAAAAAAAAAAAAAAAAAAAAGATGCACGAATTGCCTAGTGTGGCACCCGGCACTCAGGAGGCGTCAGGCCTCTGCCCCGCTCCCCGCCGTGGGCACCCGTACCGAGGCAGGGAGGCTCCCAGCATGCAGAAGAGCTGCTTCTTAAGCAGTGATTTAACACCCTTCCTTCCTCGCAGGCATCTCCACCTGTGGACTGTTCCAGCTGCCTTCTCTCTCAGAGCTCTCCTGAGACTATGAAGCTCTAAGTGGACGACCCTAGAGATGGGTGATGGCAATGACTGTTCAACACACGTTCCCCGAGCCCCATTAGGAGCTCCGACGTGTTCCGGGCACTGTGGATGCAGCCGAGAACCAGGCTGACCTGGGCCCCCTCGTGGGGTTTGCGCTCATCCACAGATGTGCCCAGCACCGTGCCGCCTGTGTACAGGGCGTCTCCTTCATCCTCCTAGCAGACGTGAAGTGAACGGCATCTCATTGGCTCCTTCAGGTTTCCTTGTGCTCATTTCACAGAGGAGGAAATTGAGGCTCGGGGGAGTGAAATCCGCTCATGTAAGTTGATCATTCAGCAAATGAGAGGCAGATATGAGACATTGCTTCACTCTCCCTTCCCGGACGAAGCCTAAGTCAGGCTCCACTCAGAACTCCGTGAAGGTTAATTACAGTGACAGCTCCTATAAAAATCAAACAGGCCATCTTCCAGGAAGCTAGAAGAGAGGAAAAATAAAAAGACATCCATGCGCAAAGTCAGCCCGGGGTCTGGGAAGAGCCACGCTGAGTCCATACATGGAAATCCACATCCATCAGGAGGGGCCGCCCCAGAAGCAGGTGAGAAGTCCCCAGCAGGCCCCCAGTGTCAGGAGGAACAGAGCAATTCAAACTGCAACCAAGAAGCCGAGAGCAGACAGGCCATACTGAAACAATTGGCTGAGCTGCTATCCGGCCCAAAGCTGCCATTTGCGAAAGTCCTGAGGTCCAGGGGAAGGACGCACACTCCCTCACCCAGCCCACCAGCAGCCTGGTCCATAAGGCGGCCTTGGCAAGGTCATCCCACAGCTCCAGTCCCTGCGTAGGTTTGCAAGGACTGAAGAGCTAACTGGCTAGTCCAAGGCAGAGACTAGCAGTCAGCAGTGACTTTGTAACCCAACGGAGCATTCCTGGCGGTAGGACTTGGGGCAGTTGACTTTGTCTCTGAGACTCAGTGTTCTCATCTGCAAAGTGGGGATGCCTAATACCTGCCTTAGAGAATAAGGAATCAATGAGGCAGTGGTGCAGCCACTCTGCACGTTACACCACACAATCCATGCATTTAGGGGTTCCTGTTCTCAGCTGCACACAAAGAAACTGAGGCTCAGACAGGCCAGTCCCTGGCACAGTCACACAGCTGGTCAACGGCAGATACAGGTTTGGAAGCCCAGTCTGTCTGAGTCCATAGCCCAGCTCTGCCCACCTCACCCAACACACAGCAGATCCTCGCAATGTGCCAGGTACCTTCTCTGCACAATTCCATTCTGGCAGTTTCCAGTTTAATCCTGCACATGTCCTGCTGGGGTATTAGTTCTGAAAGTGTTGGCTGTGTTTGCTTCCTGGTATGCTGTGGAAGACTTGGGAATTCAAATATACTTGTGAAATCCAAACAGATGCATTTATTAATGGCCCACAATCAGGCAGAGCCTATTTGCTGAACAAACAGACAATACAAGGCCTTCCTCCGGGCACCGAAGAAACAAAAGGCTCTTTCTAGTTGTCAGAGGCTGGGCAGCAGCTCCGCTCTTGGAGGAGATGACAGGCATCCTTGGTGGATAGCCGTGGCTCATGCATCTGTGCAAGACACAGGATCTGGATAGAAAAGTTTTCATCCTTCTTCCCACCCACCACACTCTCTGAAGCCACTCGCACACTCTGTTGGCTTATGCTGCCCAGGTGTGAGGGCATCAGAGGGCCGGTGTGTGCAGCAGCGTCACAGCTGGCAAGGCCCGGAAAGTAAGGGTACCAGGGATCAGAGACAGGCTGGAGCACCAACTCCCCTTCCCAAACGTAGTACACGCAGCTCCGCAGAACCTGTCTCCTCACCTCCTGTGAGTAAGGGACTGCACGTTAAGTGTCAGGAGGGAAGCAGAGACGGAGCTGACCTGAGCCCAGCTTTTGAGGAGCACAAGGCTAATGTGCTGCCTCAGTTTCCCCTGAGTGTCCGATTTTGGGGATGCCTAAGGCACAAGTGACAGAAGGATCAGGACTTCAGCAAGTTCAAGGTTTTTTGGCTATGCAACTTCTCTTTCTCCCCTGGTCGTTTCTGGCAAACACTCCAAGCCTGTTTCCCTTTGCAAGGGGCAGCTGCTGCCAGCACAGTTTGGAAATTATGGCATTCACCTTCCCAGTCTGCAGTGGGAGGAATTTAAGCAGCCAGACTCCAGCTTAACTCTTGAGGGTTCCCTGGTGTCCCTGCAGACCTGGGTTCAAATCCCAGCTCTGCCCCTTCCTTCCTGATGAAGTGTGGGCGGTTCACGCACCATTGCTGAGCCTCCACTTCCAAATCTGTGGCATGGAGATTGTGATAACAGTGCCTCAGTGGGGGACACGTAACAAAATGTGCAAAGGGCCTGGAGCAGGGCAGTCATCAGATAAACACGGCTCTTTCGGACCACTGCCCAAAGCCTGCCTTCAGAGAAAATTTTCCCCGTGTCTCAAGCAGACAGCAAGAACTTTGATTGAAGACCCCCACGTTTCTGTCACTATCCTGGACCTCACCCCAGAAATGGACTCATGTATTTGATGAGCTCCTGGATGTTCCAACTTGGTGGTTTAATAAGCAGCTCGCACTTGATACCCACAAGGTTGATTTCTTGATTTCGCCCTCTCCTCTTCCAAACCTGCCCCTCTTTTACCCCCTCCCCATCTCAGAAAAGAGTGCCTGCTCCGGCAGTTACTCCAGCCAAAAATCTTGAAATCATCTTAGATTTTCCTTAGCCACCCTGTATCTAATTCTCCCTGGCTCTACCTTCAACATGGAGTCAGAACTCAGTACTTTCCACCACCTTTCCTCCCCCCTGCCATGCTGCCCAAGCCCCCTTGCCTTTCTGGGGGATGGTTGAAAAGCCTCCCAACTGGTCTTTCTGCTTCCTCCTGAGACTACGTTTATCGTATTCTCTGCGGAGGAGCTGGAGGGATGTATTACTTTCTTGTGGCTGCTGTAACAAATGAACACAAACTTGATGGTCTAAAACAACACGCATTTATTCTCTTACAGTTCTGGAGGCTCAAAGCCCAAATTCAGATTCGCTGAAAAAGGCAAGTCCTCAGCAGGGCTGGTTCCTTCCAGTGGCCTCATAGAGAGTCCGGTCCTTGCCCTGTCTAGCTTCTGGAGATCATCCGCCTTGGCTCGCGTCTCTCCAAGTCTTGCTTCTGCCCTCGCTTCCCCTCCTCCTCTGGACCAGCATCTCCTTTGCTTCCCTCTTATAAGGACAGCCATGGTTACGTCAGTGGGTAATCTTCCCATCTCAAGGACTTTGACCTTCCTCACATCTGCAAACCTCTTTTAGCCGTATTCACGGTTTGGAGATGAGCTGTGGACGTGTTAGGGGTATGTTTTTCCTCCTACCCCAAGACCCCTTTAAAATGTACATGGGATCCTGTCTGTCCTCTGTTCACTCCCTACCCCAGAAGCCCCCATCTCAGAGCAAAACCTAGGACCGGACAAGAGCCCTCAAGGCCCTCTGTGATCTGGATCCCACACCTCTCTGACTTTAAATCTTGCCCCCCTGCCCTCACTCACTCTGCTTGAGCCAAGCCGGCCTCCTTGCTGTGCCTCATGCATGCCAGATACACTCCCACCACAGGGCCTTTGCACTGGCTCTTCCCTCTGCCCAAAATGCACTTCCCCCAGATGCCCTCATGGCTCAGTGCCCCTGTCACTCCAGCCTCTACTCAAGTGACGTCAAGAGGACTTCCTAGGCCTTTCTGTATAAAATAAAGCCCCCTGGGCTGGGCGCAGTGGCTCACCCCTATGATCCCAGCACTTTTGGAGGCCGAGGCAAGCAGATCACCTGAGGTCGGGGGTTCGAGACCACCCTGACCAACGTGGAGAAACCCTGTCTCTACTAAAAATACAAAATTAGCAAGGCATGGTGGCTCATGCCTGTAATCCCAGCTGCTCAGGAGGCTGAGGCAGGAGAATCATTGTGGTGAGCCGAGATCATGCCATTGCACTCCAGCTTGGGCAATAAGAGTGAAATTTCATCTCAAAAAAAAAAACCAAAAGCCCCTTGTAGCCCCCATTCTTCTTTGTCCCGACATTCGGCTTTACTTTTGTTTTTCATCTTCGTCACCATCTGAGATAGGTTTATTGGCTATTTGCCTCCCTACTAGGATGTAAGTTTTTCAAGAGCGGGAATTTTTTTTTCATTGCTGTGTTCCCAGTGGTGAAATCAGTGTCTGGCATGCAGTAGGTATGCCAGTAAATACCTGTAGATGGATGCATCTGTGTGACCCAGACTCAAGCTCTGAAAGGACTGAACTCTAGCCATTGTAGACCATGTTGATCCCAGATGTCCCACAGCACTTCGGCTGGAAGACTTCACTCCAAAGGTGAAAATGAAGTTGTCAATAGGATTTGGAATGTTACCGCCCCCATCTTGCTCTGCTGCTGGTTCCTGGATGGGCTCAACCCCAGACCAAGCATAGAGCTAACAGCTGCGGAGGGCCCATGTGCCAGGACTAGTCTATGCCCTGCACGTGAATTAACTCATTTAATCCTCAGCACAGCTCTGGAAGGCAGGCACAATTGCGGTCATCCTCATGTTACCGATGATGAAAATTGAAGCAGGGGCAGTCCCGCTGTGGGCTAAGGGCACACGATGCTGTGCTTTCCCCAGGGGCAGGCTCAAGCTGGTCCCTCCCTAAATTCCCACCAAGAAGCCAGGAAAGTGCAGAGGGTGGATGTTTAGAACTTCAGAACAGCCAAGAGGAAAGGAACTTGCATGTCCATTCAGTCCAACCACCCCTCCCAGGCACCAGGCTGCCCTGCAAAGGCTCAGGGGCCCCATGTCAGGTAGGAAAGGTTGAGAGGCCGGGCTCTGAGGCACTGGTCTCCAGAAGGTGCTTGGGCAGCCGTGGGGATGTGATGAGATGGGGACAGGGGAGCACAGACCTCTTCTTGGGCAGGGTCTGGAAGGATTGAAAGGGATCTTTCTATAGACTCCTCTGGTTGGAGGTTAGACCCCACCCAGCCTAGATCTTCAAGACGAGAGCCTCTATAACCCAGAGGGGCTTTCTGAGGGGACTGGGGACAGCAGGTGAACAATGGGGCTTTGTTTTGTGGCTGGGTGTCTAAGTGGTGGCTGCAGCCCAAATGCCAACCGCAGTACAGGAGAGGCTGTGGCAGCCACCAGAAGGGCACTGCCTTCTACGACACAGGGAACACAGTCTGCTTAATACGTTGAATGGATATTTAAAGAGTTTGCGTTGGAAGGCATGGCATGTCGTCTCCTGTCCAGACATCTGTGTGCTAACCCTGAATTCACAGTGGGCTCAACCACCCCATCAGGCAGTCAGCATCCTCTTCAGAGCCTCTTGGCGTTGCCAAGGACAATGCCATGGGTGCCAGGTAGTTCCATCTGTCTTCATCTGGTGAACAGCCAGCCACACTCATAAAACTTCTCAGCCCCTGCCTGACCCTTCAGAATCGGAGCCAGATCAGAGTGACAAAGTAGACGTTGCAAGGTGGACAAGGTCTCAGCTGATTTTGGTGGCTTTGGGAGGGTAGTGGGTTAATGGCTTTGTGAGGGTAGTGGGGACCTGCTCGCTGCATGGTGGTCCCATCATATTTGATGAAAATATGATGAATGAGTGAATGAATAAATGATACACACCCAAGAAGAGCCTTCCGTATCAGACTCAAATAGTGCCTATTCTCCCCAGTAGACTCCTCTCTGTGGCTAAGACCTTCCAACATATGACCTCAAAGGTTGGTTTGCCTCTAGCTCAAAGCCTCCACTTCAATTAGAGGTAATCTCCTTGTTTATGATGATAACAACCACCTATTATTCATAACCAACCTTCCAAACCCTGTACTGAGCATTTACTAACCAGCATACTCAGTCACGTCAACAGCCTTCTGTGGTAGATATTGCTAATCTTACTTCACAGATAAGGAAGCTGACATAATGAGAGGGAAAGCCCGAGGACATGTAGCTTTCCCAAGGGAAGTGACAGACCCAGGAGATGAGTGAGCCTGGTCCTTCCAGCTCCAGACATTGCACTGTTCACCACTCTGCTCGGGCACTGCAAACCAGAGGCCTGGCCGCAGCTGGCCCATGAACTCATGTGCTCTTTTATCTGGCTGGTAATGGTCCACACATGCATGCTGTGTGCACGTGTGCACACACCCACACACACACATCCCTCAGGAGCATAAGCTCTGTAGTAATGAGAACTTCGCATATCCTGTTGCACCTATATGACTCAAGTAGGTGCTTGTTACTGACTCCCCAAACTCATGCTGAAGCCCTAACCCCTGTCATGAGTGTATTTGGAGACAAGGCCCTTACTAAGTAGGTAAGGTTGAATGAGGTCATAAGGGTGGGGTCCTGGTCCATTAGGATTAGTGTCTTTATCAGCAAAGACACCAGAGAGCTCACTGCTCTCCCTCCATGCATGCACGGATAAGAGGCCAAGTGAGGACACAGCCAGAAGGTGGCCATCTGCAGGCCAGGAAGGGAGCCCTCACCAGAGCCCAGCCCAGATCTTGACCTGAGATTTCCAGCCTTCAGAACCCTGAAAAAAATACATTTCTGTTGTTTAAGCCACCCAGTCCTTGGTAATTGGTGGTGACAGCCGGAGCTGACTAATAGAGTGCTCAATACATTTTCGTTGTGCTGAACAGATCTAGTTTGGTGCATACTATTTTTAAAAAGAGAATTTTTGTAGCTAGAAAAGAAGAGATGTAATGTTCCAACGCAAAGAAAAGATCAATGTTGGAGATGGTGGCTCTCCTTAATACCTTGATGTGACCATTACACATTGTATAAGTGTATCAAAATATCACACGTACCCCCAAAATATGCGCAACTATTATATGCCAATAAAAAAAATTTAAGAGGGTTTTGAAGGTTCCCACAGCCCTTCCTCCTCAGCATCCCTCGTTCTCCTGCCCTGAGCTTGCAGAGACCCTGGGTTTGTGGGGGCCCTGGCTTTGTAGCTATGCTCTGAGCTAGGCTGAAGCTTCAGTATCAGGCCAAGTCCAAGTCAGGGTTCAATCCATGTACATTTCTGGGTAGGTTGAGAGAAACAAGTGGCCCCCCTTATGCCCTCAAAGGCTCCCCCCAAGGTGGGAGTTCCCAGGCATGTATGTTGGGGGACAGCTCTCTGCTGGGCCTGGGAGGCTTTCCCTACCTTGCAGCCGCTGGCAGCTCCCGGCCTTCAGCTCACTCCGCAGGGACAGGGTCTCACAACCCCCACATGGTCTGTGGGGACAGGTTCTCTGGGAACCTGCTCGCTGCATGGTGGCCCTGGTAAAGGGCCCAGCTCCGGCAGCATCCCTGGGCCTCAGAAACAGCAAGATGAGGGGGAAATGCTGAGCATTTCACCAGCCCCAAAGGCCCACCCAGTGTGCAGCCTGGAGAATGAGGAAATCCAAGAGGGTAACTAGAGTGGCTGCAATGCCCAGGGGAGAGACCCGCTCCTCTGCCACCTGGCCCTCGGAGTCCAGCTGCCACTCACCATCCCACTGCAAAGCACAGGTGGGCAGCAGTGGGTCTGCCATGGCGCCAGCAGGACGGTGGCCTTTCCAGCTCGGGTGGGGAATGTGAGAGTGCAGAGAATGGGGTCCTGCCCCAGTATGGTCACCAGCACACCTGAGTCAGGAAACGGTTGCTTTGCCTGGGTGAGCCTTGTTTTTCCTTTGGAGAGACGGTCCAAGATGAGGGACAGCGGAAGCACAAATATTGACCAGGTGCCTACTAGGTGCCCGTGTTCATTCCTGGGCTAATCATCACAGCTGGTATCGCCTGAGCTCTTGTAGGGTGAGGCACTGCATACATTACCAGTGCCATACATTAATTAACTCACTTAATCCTCACAAAATGGCTACGGGCAGGAATTACTACCCGTGTTCAATGAATGAGGAAAGTGAGACTCAGAGAAGTCATATGACGCCCCAAGATCACAAGGCTGATGAGACACAGGTTTGGGGTGCAGCCAGGGCTCCCAAACATGGTTCCATATTGCCCGTGGACAGTAATAAAGATCTCAAATTTCTGGAGGGCTTACACGTGTCAGGAAATCTTTTAAGCAGTTTGCATTCGTCAACCTTTTTCATTCTCCTCATAGCCCTTTAAAGTAGGTACTTCTATTATCACCATTTTATAGATGAGGAAACCGAGGTACAAAGAGATCAAGTGACTTGCCCAAGGTTTGGTCGCAGCAGGATTTGAAGCCAGGCAGTGTGGCTCCAGGGCCCTAAAACCACTGGCTCTCAGCTCAGCTCCTGTGACCCCCACAGCAAGCCCCAAATTGTATAGCATTAAGTTCCCGGTCCAAGGTCACCCAGAGGGCCAAGAGCAAAGCTGGGATTCGAATCCAACTGTTTCTTGCTGTATTCTTACCACAATAATTGCTGTTCCCATTCAATGAGCGCTTACTACCTGTCGGGTTCTTAACGAAGAGTGTTACACGTATCCTCACGTTGAAGTGTCACAGCCACCTCGGAAAGGAGAGTGTCTCAGCCAGGATAGGCCCAGCTATGCCGTGACAACCAATAACCCTTCAGGATTTTAATAGCTTCACTTTTTAAAGCTTGCATTTATTTGCTTATTTACTTCTTTGCCGATGATACATATTTTACCTAAGGGGCTTCACTCAGAGGCCCAGATTGAGGCCCCATTTATGTGCAGATTTACCGGGACACACAAAGAGAGCAGTCAATTCAAGCAGTTAAATGTTCCCTGGGAAGTGTCACATGTCACTTTAGCTCACAGCTCATTGGCCACAGCTAGTCACGTGGCCCCACTGAATCACAGGGAGACCAGCACGTGCAATGCTACCACGTACACGGGAGGCAGAGTGCCCCACAAGCAGACTACCCCAATAGTACCCCCGTTCTGTGGAAGAGGAAAGCAAAGCTCCCCACTGATAAGTTACAGAGCCCAGAGCCAAACCAGCCGAGAGCCCATTGTCTTCTGACCACACAGAGCCCCTGAGACACAAAGCAGACCCATGATAAAAACACATTTAGCCTGTAGTTTACAATAGTGTTCCCACTCATTATCTCACGCAGCTCGCTCAGTCCTGGTGTGGGGTTTGCTGCAGGGGAAACGGAAGTTCAGAGAAAGGCAGTGACTTGATGAAAGCCAGGCAGATTTGGAAGGGTGGGGCAGGGCTGAGAAGCTGGTTCTCCTGACTCTGCCGCCTCTTGCTTGAGGTAGCCCTCCTGCTGTCCCAGTTCAGGACAAGGAAGAGAAATTCGCACTACTCTTCTTTTCTCCCCTCCCTTTCCAAGGTGAGAATTGAAAAGAACAGAGTTGGCATTTTTATACTAAGAGAAGTTGGAGAGAGAAGCCAGGCACAGACCAGGGTCAAAGAGACTGGCCACGTCTCAAAGGTCCCCACTCATGGCCAGGAACTGCTGAGAATCCAACCTTCATAAGCTCATCAACCAGCCTTCGTGGCCCCAGGATCTTATCCAGCCTTCACAACAGGCAGGTGCCATGGATATAATCATTTGACCTACTTTACAGATGAAGAAACTGAGGCTTAGAGCCTAACAGAGAACCTGACACAGAAGACTCATCAAAATTTTGTGAGCAGGGGGCCGGCTGGATCAGAGGGTCTGAGAGCTTAGTTCACAGGTCCCTAGTTCATAAGGACAGGAATTGCTCTCAGCCCTGGCCACTTTGCTCAGACTCTAGGTTTACTGAATGAGGTGGGGGTGGGGAGGGGGCAAAAATCCCAGCTCTGCTACTCTCTTGCTGTGCCATTGAGCAAATGACTTCTCACCTCAAGTTTCTCACCTGCAAAACAGAGGTAAGAAGAGATTCCATAGGGTTGTCATGGGGATTAGTTAATATCTGAGAAGCACAGCCCGGCAAGGAGGAAGTGCTCCCTGAAGGCCAATTCTTCCTGCTCTTGTGGTTATCAAGTTTCCAGTTTGAAAAGGAAAACACTTCAAGCATCAAAGAATAAGATATATAAACCAACAGTGATGGCAATCTATGGGCCAGAAACAACAGACAGGAAATAGAAGAAGATCAATTGGCTGACAATTACAAACAAACAGGGTAAGAATCTCTCTCCAAGTCTCTCTTTTGAAAATTAATTAGCTATTGAATCTTTAAGTTGACAGATAAAAAATGCATATACTTATGGTGTACAACATGATGTTTTGATGTATGTACACCTTATTCTCCGAATCATTTAAAGCACACATAATTATAAATGTATGTCTTAGTCCATTTGGGCTGCTGTCACAAAATATCATAGACTGGGTGCTTTATAAACAACAGAAATTGATTTCTCTCAGTTGTGGAGGCTGGGAAGTCCAAAATCAAGGTGGATTGGATTCTGGTCCTTCCGTCTCCCAGCTGTGTGACTGTGACCTAGTTATTTAGCCTCTGAGCCTCCATCGCATCACTTGTAAGATGGGGAAAAAATCACCCCTCTCTAAGATTATCATTAGAGAATCGTTAGTTTTCAGAAGTGGAATTGTAGGTGAGCAGGCGGTCACAATTTTAAGGCTCTTGGTATCTACTGCCAAAATATCTGAATTGGAGTGCAGCTCTTCACTAATCCCAGCAGCATTGCCACTGCGACAGTCTGAAGGTTCGTGTTTTATAAGATTCAGTGTTTTATGAGGGTTCCTGGTTCGTAGATGGCTGTCTTTTCCCTGTGTCATCACATGGCAGAAGCGGCAAGGGAGCTCTCTAGGGCCTCTTTTATAGGGACACTAATTCTATTCATTAGGGCTCCACCCTCATCATCTAATCACTTCCCAAAGGCCCCACCTCCAAATGCCATCATCTTAGGGCATTATGATTTCAACATATGAGTTTTGGGGGACACAAAACTTCAGACCATAGCAGCGGCAATGTTGCTGGGATTGGCGGAGAGTTGCACTCCAAACATTTTGGCAATAGATACCAAGAGCCTTAAAATTGTGACTGCCTGCTCACCTACAATCACACTTCCGGAAACTAATGATACTCTAATGATAATCTTAGAGAGGGGTGACTTTTTTCGCATTTTACAAGTGATGAAATGGAGGCTCAGAGAGGCCAAATAACGAGGCCACCGTCACACAGCTGGGAAACGGAAGGACCAGAATCCAACCCGCATCTGACTGCAAAGCCGTGCTCTGCACAGCTACATTTTATGATGAGTTTACAGAAATATAAGGGTTCAACGTCCTGATTTGCAGAGACACAATTGCTCTGTGGAAAATTTCAAAGTATCTGCGAAAAAGCAACTTGAGCAAGGTCACAGCATACAAAGTCAATACATAAAAATCAATTTAACTTCTATACTCCAAAAATGAACTATTGGAATTTGAAAATTTTTTTAAAGTTCAATTTACAAAGCATCAAAAACACATGAAATACTTAGAGATAAATCTAATACAATATGTGCAAGGTCTTCATACTGACCACTATCAAACTATAAATCACTCTGAGACATCAAAGAAGACCTAGACAGAGAAATATGCTGTGTTCATGGATTGGAAGACTCAATAGAGTTGAGATGTCAATTCTCCTTGAATTAATCCAAAAATTCAGTACAACAGCATTTAAAATCCAAATAGGCCTTTTTTGGTAGAAATTCAGAAGTTAAGATTCATATAAAAAGGCAAAGGAACTAGAATAGCCAAAACAATTTTGAAAAAGAACAACAAAATTGGAGGACTGTGTTACTTGATTTTAGGACCTCTTCTAAAGCTGCAGTAATCAAGATAACATGGAGCTAGCAAAGGGATGGACCCGTAGATCAATGGAACATACTAGAATCCAGAAGCAGACCTGCAGATATATGGCCATTTTTTTTTTTTTTGAAATGGAGTCTAGCTGTGTCACCCAGGCTGAAGTGCAGTGGCTCACTGCAACCTCTCCGTCCTGGGTTCAAGCAATTCTACTGCCTCAGCCCCCCAAGTAGCAGGGACTACAAGTGTGTACCACCATGCCCGGCTAATTTTTGTATTTTTAGTCGAGACCGGGTTTCATCATATTGGCCAGGCTGGTCTCGAACTGCTGACCTCAGGTGATCCACCTGCCTTGGCCTCCCAAAGTGCTGGTATTACAGATGTGAGTCACTGCAACTGACTGGCCAATTGATTTTTGACAAAGGTCCAAAGTCAATTCAGTGAAGGAAGAATAGCCTTTTCAGCAAATCATGCTGAAACAGCTACACATACAAATAAAAAAAAAAAAAAAAGTACCTCAACCCCTGTCTCACACTATATATTTAAAAAACACTTGAAATTGAGCATAGATCTAAATATATAAAACCTAAAACTATAAAACTTCTTGAAGAAAATACAGGAGAGCAATCTTTGTGACTTGAGATTAAGCAAAGATTTCTTAGGGCATAAAAAGCACAAAGTAGAAAAAAAAACTGATAAATAGGACTTTATCAAATTGTAAACTTTTGCTCTTCAAAGGACATTATTAAGATGCCTGTAATCCCAGCACTCTGGGAGTCCAAGGTTGATAGACCACTTGAAGCCAGGGGTTCGAGACCTACCTGGGCAACACGGTGAAACCTTGTTTCTACAAAAAATTAGCCGGCTGTGGTGGTGAGTGCTTTAGTTCCAACTATTCGGGAGGCTGAGGTAGGAGGATTGCTGGAGCCCTGGAAGTTAAGCCTGTAGTGAGCCAAGATTGCTTCACTGCACTCCAGCCTGGGCAACAGAGTGAGACCTGTCTCAAAAAAAAAAAAAAAAAAAAAAGGAATGAAAAGACAAGTCGCAGGTTGGAGAAAATAGTTGCAAAACACAGATCTGATAAAAGACTCGTAGCCCAAATATATAAATTACTCCTACAATTCAGTAATGAGAAAATAATCCAATCTTTAAAATGAGCAAAAGAGTTGAATATAACCTTCACCAAAAAAGAGATGTGGATAAGGACATGAAAAATACTTGACATCATTAATCATTAGGTAAATGCATATTAACACCACAGTGAGATAACACTACATACTATTAGAATGGCTAAAAAATTCTTTAGATGCTGACAATGCTAAGTGTTGGTGAAAACGGGGAGCCATTGGAACTCTCATTACATTGCTGGTACGGCTGCTTTGAAAGCAGTTTGGCAGTGTCTTACCAAATTAAGTGTCCACTTACCCATATGACCCAGCAATGCCACTCCTAGAAATGAAAATCTGTCCACACAAAGACCCACATGCAAATATAGCAGCTTAATCCAAATGATTCAGGACATAGGCATAGGCAAGGACTTCATGACTAAAACACCAAAAGCACTGGCAACAAAAGCCAAAAGAGACAAACGGGACCTAATTAAACTCCAGAGCTTCTGCACAGCCAAAGAAACACCAGTAGAGTGAACTGGCAACCAACAGAATGGGAAAAAAATTTTGCAATCTACCCATCTGACAAAGGGCTAATATCCAGAATCTACAAAGAACTAAAACAGATTTACAAGAAAACAAACAAATCCATTCAAAAGTGGGCAAAGGATATAAATAGACACTTTTCAAAAGAAGACATACATGAGGCCAACAAACATATGAAAAAAAATGCTCATCATCGCTGGTCATTAGAGAAATGCGAATCAAAACCACATTGCGATACCATCTCACACCAGTTAGAATGGCGATCATTAAAAAATCTGGAGACAACAGATGCTGGAGAGGATGTGGAGAAATAGGAACACTTTTACACTGTTGGTGGGAGTGTAAATTGTTCAACCATTGTGGAAGACAGTGTGGCGATTCCTCAAGGACCTAGAAATAGAAATTCCATTTGACCCAGCAATCCCATTACTGGGTATATACGCAAAGGATTACAAATCATTCTATTATAAAGACATGCACACACATATGTTCATTGTGGAACTGTTTACAATAGCAAAGACTTGGAACCAACCCAAATGCCCATCGATGATAGCCTGGACGAGGAAAACGTGGCACATACACCCCATGGAATACTATGCAGCATCGCACACTGGGGTCTGTTCTTGGGGGCTAGGGGAGGGACAGCAGGGGGTGGGGAGGTTGGGGAGGGATAACATGGGGAGAAATGCCAGATATAGGTGACGAGGGGATGAAGGTAGCAAACCACATTGCCATGTGTGTACCTATGCAACAATCCTGCATGATCTGCACATGTACCACAGAACCTAGAGTACAATTTAAAAAAAAAAAGAAATAAAATATAGTACATATACACCATGGAATATTATGCAGCTATAAAAAAGAGTGAAATCATGTCTTTTGCAACAACATGGATACAGCTGGAGGTCATTAAAAAAAAAAAAAACTAGAAACGACCCAAACATCCACAATTTGAGATGTGTCCACACAATGGAATACTGCTCACCCATAATAGAAATAAATTATTAATACACACCACATGGATGAATCTCAAAGCTATTACATAAGTGAAAGAAAGAAGCCAGGCGTAGGCCGGGCACAGTGGCTCATGCCTGAAATCCCTGCACTTTAGGAGGCCAAGGCAGGTGAATCACTTGAGGCCAAGAGTTTGAGACCAGCCTGGGCAACACGGATAAACCCCGTCTCTACTAAAAACACAAAGATTAGCCAGGTGTGGTGACGTGCACCTGCAATCCCAGCTACTGAGGTGGTTGAGGCATGAGGACTCATGAGGCAGAGGTCGCAGGGAGCCGAGATCGCACCACTGCACTCCAGCCTGGGTGACAGGGCGAGACTCCATCTCAAAAACAATAATTTTTTAAAAAGAAAAGAAAGAAAGAAGCCAGACACAAAAGGCTACATTTAGTGTGAGTCCACTTATTCAACTTCCTGGAAAAGGCAAAGCTACAGAAATCAGGTCAGCAGTTGCCAAGGGCTGGGGCTGGGAGGAGATGAACTGCAAAGGGACATAATGGAACTTTCTATGGTGACGGAAATACCCTGCATCTTGATCGTAGTGGCAGTTACACATCTGTTTACATTTGTGAAACTCATAAAATGGTACAATTAAAAAGTGTAAATTTTATTTTACTTAAGCCATGCCTCAGTAAAACTGAAAAAACAACAAATGAGGTTGGCCAAACAAAACATTCATTTGACAACAAAAATTTATTGAGCATCTACTATGTGCCATCAACAAAATGGACAAGGGTCCTCCTCCCATAGAGTTTCTATCCTGCAATGTGTGCGAACGTGAGCCTCAGTCAGTACGTTTACTGATTTCATGGGTTGAAGTCCCTCTAATTTGTCTGTTTTTGTTTGCTTTCTGGCATCTTTAAACAGTTGTTTTCAAATTTCGTCCGCAGTTTATAATTGCTGTCTGTCAGAGGGTTAGTCTGATACAATCTATTCCACTAAGACTAGCACTAGTACTCAGGTGAGATGAGGACACTGGTGCTGAGAAAACTGTGATGACTTTGGCAATGCGACAAATAATCCCCACAATAAAGCACATGTGATTCCAGAGTAATTTTAATATTCAGCTATTCCAGTATTTCATAACACACCTGCAATCCTGATTACATACAGGGTTGTCAGGAAATGGAAGATAATCAGGGTGTTCCACGTTTTAATAAACATGTACATATGCATTTATTTATTTATTCTTTCACTCAACAAACATGAGCTTGGAAAGGGCCAGGGTAAAATGACAATTTACAGCTCCTTGTTCAAAAATCATGAAAAAAGCACTGCTAAATGTTCCTTCTTCATGGTCTCTCTCTTGATTTCTTATGATGCTACTCATTTCTTATTTGATGTTCTAAGTAAAAAAATAAAATAAAATTTTTTATTATTGGCATGAATTTACAGTTCAGCTTTCTGTTGTGAAATTCCAGTTTCAAATGCAAAAGAGTGAGCATTGCATGCATAATTGAAATCACTGGATGAGTTTGTATTATGTGGCTCATCCCCGGGGGCGGGGGTGCCTCAAGTGGCCACAAGAGACAAACAGGCCAGACACAATAAGGCTGAAAGGAGGAGGAGAGGTGTGCACACACACGCACACGCACACACACACACACACATACACACATGCACATGCGCACATGCACACACATACACATAAACACGTGAATATGCACACACATACACATGCACATGCACACACATGCACACACATATGCACACGCACACACACAAGCAGGTGCACGCACATGCACACGCACACACACGCACAGACATGTAGACACACAAACACATACATGTGCGCACACGTGCATACACACATACATACATGTGCACATGCACAGACACACATGCACACAAACATACACGCATATGCACACACAGACACATGCACACACACATATGCACACACATATACATATATACACACATACAAATACACACACATACACAGACATGCCTGACACACGCACACACACACGCACCCCTGACACAGAGCCAGCTGCTGGAGCATTCCTTGGTGGAGGGATACTGTCTGTGGTATGGGGGATACTAGCAGACAGAGGACAGAAGTTCCCAAGCGCCTGGGGACTTACCCTGCAACATGGGACATGCATGTTTGTTTGGGTCTGAGGGCAGCTGGGTTCACCCTCAGTGACTGGACTGACAAGACCTGCCCTGGCTAGGGCGGGGTCTGGGGAAGCTGAGCCAAGCATGCTTCTTCCCACAGCCTGTTCTCCAACCCACAGCAGACAGGTATCCTCGGGAATCTTTAAAGCTCCAGGCCAACACGCCCTGGGCACCTGGATCGGGGGTGGGCGAAAGGCTGGACCTTGTTGAGACACAGCCTGCACTGGCCACCCACCAGATGCACTGTGGTGCTTAACCCTGGGCCACGCCCCACTGAAAGATGCCACCAAGCTTGCAGGCCTACCCCTAACCCTCTGCATGCCTGCTGGGTGGAGGGTAGCAGCAGTCATAGGGCAAGGGCAGGAGGGTGGAGGTGGAGGGATGGGTATCTGACCCATCCCGTGAGGTGATGCAAGTCAGGACTGGGAGAGAGCTGAGGCTCCAAGTCCCTAAAGCATGCTCAGTGGTCCCATCATACTTCACTTACGAAACACAAATTCAAAGAAAATAATCATTAAAAGTTTCAAGACAGTGATGGTGACAGCACACGTGATGGCCAACGCCCCATCTTCCTAGGGCCATATGTGATGGCACTGGTCAAAAGGCCAGTTGAAGCCAACCCTGGGTGATGCCCACCCAGAGATGAATCAGGCACAATTCCTGCCCTCTCTATGTAATCAGGCAACAAGCATGTGTCAGGCACTTAGGCTAGGCATCAGAGACAGAGGAGACACGACGAGAAAAGGTGTCCCTACTCTTGAAGGCTCACAGCCTGGCTACAAGGCAGGCTGACTTCTGCTTGGTAGCCAGAAACAATGGGAGTCCAGGGGCAGGGGCTGCCAGCTCAGGGGTCCAGGGAGGGTCCAGAGAAAAGCAGAATTCATGTGGGGATCTGGATGATGGGATCTGGGTGAAGACACGGTGCAAGAACAAACAGTCCGGGCAAAAACTGGGTGTGCCAAAGCCCCGGGCTGGAGGGGACTCGGCCTTTCGGGATCCTGAAAGGAATGCCTCATTATTCAGAGTGATAGGCACTGTGCCATCCCACAGAAACGTCCACTCTGATTTTTTTAAACTGTAATCTCAGCCTCCTGTTTATTACCATGACATGAAGTGCAGTTGCCTGATGACCCACCTAGGATACATTGTGTCTGTGAGTCTGCTGGGCGGTTATTAGAGAAAGTGCAAGCAGTCCCCGACTCTCCCTAGTTTCATTTATAGCATGGTCTGTCCGCTTAAAGAGAACATGTGGTCCCCCCACAGTGGCTCTGCCTGCCACTGTGGGTTTGGTCAGGGGCCCTGCTGCCCACCAGATGCCCACGTTAGGGCCCAGGATTCTGCCTTCCCTCCTGGGATCCCCCCACCACTCTTCACACCGGTCGGGCTGAAGCCTAGTCCTCCTCCCACCTCTACCTCTGTGTGGCTGCTGCGAAGACCAGAGATTCTACTGTGGCGATAGTGACACCTTTAAATACTTCACGTGACAGTGAGGCTTGTGGCTTGTACGGGACACCTGAGCTCTTCTCCTAACTGTCTGTGCCGTTTTCCGTTTTTGCAACTTGGCTCGGACCTGGCACTGAAACATGGATTCGGCTTTTGTACTTTTTCAGGTTGTATAACAACAGTACAGTGTGAATAGAATGAAATAAATGCTTGCAAACTAAAAAGAAGAAGAAGAAAGAACCCCATGGCCAGCCCTCCCAGTTCAGGGCAGGTGGAAAGACAGCCCCTGCCCGGAAGCACCTTTTCAAGCCCCAGAGCTCCCTGTCCTTGGACCAGTGGAGGTCATGTGCCCATCTCTGAACCGATCGATCGCGTGGCCAGCGGTAGTCAATATACTGACTGGCAGGGAGTAGGATGGGTTCCACTCAGAGCAAGGGGATGGACGATTCGGGAGCTATGGTTTCCTAAAAGGAAATTAGAAGGCTAGTTCCAAAAAAGGGGATGGATGGAGCAGCTAGATCACCCCTCAAAAGTCTGCTATCGGCCAGGTGCAGTGGCTCATGCCTATAATACCAGCACTTTGGTGGACCAGCCTAGCCAACGTGCTGAAATCCCATCTCTATTTAAAAAAAAAAAAAAAAAATGCAAACATTAGCTGGACACGGTGGCAGGCACCTATGATCCCAGCTAATTGGGAGGCTGAAGCAGGAGAATTGCTTGAACCTGGGAGGCTGAGGTTGCACTGAGCTGAGATTGTGCCATTGCACTCTAGCCTGGGAGACAAGAGAGAAACTCCGTCTCAAAAAAACAAAAGAAAAAAAAAAGGCTGCTACCCCTGCCCTTTCCTAGATGCTCATTTTCAGCCACACGGCTGCTGTAGTGGAGGGAACAGGGCTAGTCTGAAACAGACCTGAGTTTCTCTCCTCTACTGTCTGTGGGTCTCTGGGCCACACCTCCCTGAGCATCAGATCCCGCCTTTAGAAAATATGTCGGTGAGAATACACAGCAAGCTGTGAAGATTAAATGCATAGAAAGTGCCTGAAATGTGGTAAGTGCTCAATCAATGCTAATTAGCAGCTACACAAACAGTGTCTTGCACCCACACAAATACACAGCCTTTGAAAATGCTGATTCACTTTTCTGGAATGCACTTCTCTCTCTTATCAGCACATCCTCCCAACCCCCCATTCTTCCACACCCCACCCACCCTCAGTGCCTCCTCTGTGGAGTTGTAGCAGGGTGGTTAAAAACACGCATCTGGGCCGGGTGCAGTGGCTCACGCCTGTAATCCCAGTGGTTTGGGAGGCCTAGGCGGGTGGATCACCTGAGGTCAGGAGTTCAAGACCAGCCCGGCCAACATGGAAAAACCCCATGTCTACTACAAATACAAAAGAATAGCTGGGTGTGGTGGTGGCGCCTGTAATCCCAGCTACTTGGGAGGCTGAGGAAGCAGAATTGCTTGAACCTGGAAGGCGGAGGTTGCAGTGAGCCAAGATCGAGCCATTGCACTCCAGCCTGGGTAAAAGAGCGAGACTCTGTCTCAGAAAAAAACAAAACAAACAAACAAACAAATAAAACCATGCATCTGGAGTCAGACAGCACTGAGTTCAAATCCACATAACCTTTTTGAGCGCCAAGTTTTTCTTTTGTAAAATGGGCACCACGGTACTCACCTCATGAGGTTGTTAGGAGGATTAAGTAAGCACTCAGGCAAAGTGCCTAGCACATAGGGTAGGTACTCAATGAAGATGAGCCTTTGTTACTGCGCGTCCCACCATTCTGTAAGTACCTTTCCTATGCCAGCCTCTTAGGCTAGAATGGGAGCTTCTAGATGGCAGGGGCTCTGCTGGAGTCACAGCTTCATTTCATTTTCAACCATGACCCTACTACCTTCACGCCCAAGCAGGGGCTGGTGGCAACCAGGCACCCTGGAAATGCTTACAGGATGCTTGGCCGAAAGCTGCATATTGCTGCAGGAAGACTGCCTGCCTTCCGGGAAGAGGGTAAGGTAGGCCAGTTTCTTCCTTCCAACTCACCCCTTTCTCCCTGGCCAGCTGCTGTCACTGTTCTGCACTTGGATGGGGATGGCAGGGAGGACGGAGGGGAGGCAAAAGGGGGCAGGGGAGGTTCCACTTGATGGGGACTGTCTGACGCTGTCCTCTGCTTGCAAGCATAAAGCTGAGTCTTGTGGGCGCTTTTGTGAGTTCTTCAGAGACACCCCACTGCTAGGACCTCAATGTAGGTGATGTCATCTGTTGTCATCAGTGCTTCCTCTATCCACAGCTTTTCAGAATCAGCTGCCCCATCCAGCTTCCAGCTGCTAAGAGCTCACCTCCTTCTGGAGAGGGGGTCTTTTAGACAGACCTCTTGCCCTGGGGCCCCCATTGAATCCATGGGAAATGTCCATGTTTGCCTTCCCCAGAACACTCAAGAAGGTGGCCAATCCCAGTGCAGCTGCGACCTCTCTGACGTCTGCTGTTGGGGCGGGCAGTCAGCGAACTCACCAAGCCAGTATTATCTTGTAGATTTTCCAAGCGAGAGCCAGACACTGCCCACTACAGAATCCCTTGACTGCAAGGGACAGGGATGAAGCCCTCCAAGTGGTCTGCTGAAATTCCTCTCTCTCTTGACCTAAAGTAAAAGAAAAACCACTCTTGGGGTAGGATGGGGCTCCTGGCCCCAGCTCCTCTTCCAGGCTTCATTCCCTCCCTTTTTACAGCCTCAACGTGAGAGAGGGGCTGAAGAGTCAGGTCACCAGAGGCTGGCTAGATCATTTCACAAGTGCCCAGGGGAATTCATCTCACCACGTCATTTAGATTCTGATACTTGCTGTGTCATGGACCTTCATCTAAAATTTTCAGTTTCACTTCTTATTACTTGAATGAATAAAGGACTTGAATGCATTTTTAAGGATCAGTAGGCTGAATTTCCACATCCCACCCCCACCAAGATGTCCGTGTTTCTCCACCCATAGGTTAGAAAACATTAAAGGAGTTCCCAGCCCTTAAAATCGGTAAACAGACGCTGGAATCAAACACATTCCAGGTGAATCTGGCTTCTGGCTTCTCTTAACAGTTGTGTGATTTTTAGATCACTTATCTTACGTCTCTGTGCCTCAGTTTCCACTTCTGTAAAATGAGATGCTAATCGTGTGTGCTTGACATGTTCCACGACAATTACCTGAGGAATACATGGCAAGCACTGGCCTGGTGCCCACCGACGGCTCGCTGTTGGCTCCTGCTGCTGTGCCAGTGAGTCCACCCTGAGCCTGCCTGCTGAGCTGGCATCAGCAGACCCAGCTCCTCTGGACCCTCCTCCAGCATTCTGCACATGCAGTGAAGCCAGATGCAGGTCTGAAGGACGTACACACTGGCAGTTCTAACCCTCACCACTTTCCAGGGTGGTGGGGGGTCACTAGCCAGCTCCCTCCTCTTGACATTCACTCAATGTCTTGTCACTACTTTGTCCTTCTAGTAAAAATGGCAGCACCATCCCTAGTGCTTTCATTAAGTCTCTGTTGATTGTGGGGCTTCATCAAGTTGAATATTTGTCACTTTTGAGGCTTCTCAGCACCTTGCCCACCACCTCAGTTTGGAAACCTCCTGACGCTGTGTGTGCTTGCAGAAGATTCAGGTCCACCATGCCTCCCCCAAATCTAAATGGGGAACTACTCTCCCTCTCACCACTCCCTGTTGACCAGGGGGTATGAAGTGCTTCTGCACAGAGCTTGGCATTCAAAATGCCAAGTGCCAGAGGGACACCCATGGTCAGGACAAAAGTGCCTAGGCCACCCTATTCCTGATAAGGACAAGAACTAAGCGGTGTCCACACCTCTCACCTCCACACTCCCCCATGCTACCCCCTCTGTATCATCAGGGTTGGGAATCTGAAAACTTTCTCTCCCAGTTTCCCTTGTAATGACCTTTTATTAGGGCCTGCCAATGGGACACATTCATAGGAAATTAGAAGGTAGAAGAAGGGAGAAGTCATTTCTTTCAGGTTTCTGGCAATTGGTTTCAGCAACAGCAGCAAACAACTGAGCATAACCACAGGGGGCTTCCAGCAGCATCGATGTGGTGTCAGCTGCATCTGCAGGAGTATGGCCCTGGGATTCCTACCCAGCTACAGTAATGAAATTTTAACAGCAGGAGCAATGGCACCTCCAGCAGCTCAGTGGGGTACGTGGGCTCTCAGGCTCCAACCCAGGGAGTGGCGGCAGCTTCCCGTCCTGTAGAAAACAGCCTTGCTCTTCCTTGTGAGTCTTTTCTGTTGCCTGTCAGCCCTTCCAACATCTTTGGAACTAATTCCTTTGTATTAAATACCTACTGTTTGATATATCTAGAAACACGTAGAGTGGTTTCTGATTCTGACTGTTACTGGGTTTCTTGATTCTTGATTCCCACCTAGATCTATTTTGTTCTTCCCATTTATCAAGCCTGAGTCTACAGCCTCGCATATTCTATGAGCCCTGATATGCCTTCCAAAAGTCCCCTTTCTCTTTAAAAGTCAGTTTCTGTGACTTCCAATCAAGAACCCTCACTCTAAGCCATTAATTTGATTTTAGCTTATGGGCTTACAATTTTAGCTTCCAGGTTTACAAACATTTGCCAAATAAAATAATAGTTAATATTTACTGAGTGTCTGGCACTATGCTCAATCGTATCTGTTTTTTTAATTTATTCCTCACAATAATTAGGTGAGGTAGATATTATTACCAGCACCATTTAGCATACATAAAATGGAGGTTGCTGCAAAGTTAAGTCATTTGATTTAACTTTTCTGCAGCTTGGAACTGGTAAGCCAAGATTTGAACTAAATTCAGCCAATGAAAGATCTCTCACTTTTAACTAATACAGTCTATTGCCTGGTAACACATTAAATATGCACTTCAATTATAAGATGCATTCTAATTTCAGAAACATAAACTCCCACACCATTCTAAAATACAGTATATACATACTAGTCTTCACTCTGGGAATTTGCTGGTGGGGCACTGCTGGCAAAAAAGACGGAGTAATTTTCAAGCTTAGAAGCCAAGTTTCTCCCAAGCCAAAAATACTTCCATTAAATTCCTGTCATAGTGCCTGAAATTCCCACCATTCCATCTCCTTGCATTAGGGCATTCTATCCTCAGAAGTCCCTTGTGAAAGTGTGAATACGTTACTTGATAAGACAGTCAAAAGCATATTGTCTTCAATTGTCCAAAATATCCCCCAGGGACTCCTTCTCCAGGTAATAAACCTTGGCCCTGTTCCCCATAAAGATAGCACGATTCAGTCTGGACCAATCATAGCATTCCATTCCCTGGCCACTGATTGGTCCCGAGAAGGACATGTGACCCAAGTGGGCCAATCAAAGATCTTCTCTGTGATTTTTATCTGACGAGATTCGCTGGAGAAACTCTTCTTGTCCCTTGGGCCGTGGACCTGGATGGGTGTGAAGCGGCAGAGCCCAGAGCTAGAGCCGGAGCCAGAGAGAATGGCCAAGTGGAGAGCAGAGAGTGGCACACACAGGCTTTTGATTGTGAGAACCTCAAAGCCAAACAGCAAGAATGTCCATCGGCTAAAAGCAGCTCCTCGGCCAGCAGGTGTGATAAACGTGCAGGGTAGCGTTCTGAAATATCTTCCCCTCTTCCCAGTCCGTGTGAAGCAGGCATTTGCTGCAAGCTCCTTTCCTTCGTGAACAAGCCCTGGAGTGAGGGCACCTGGTCCCGCTCGGTTGCATGACCTGGATCCAACCACTTCCCGTCTGCAGGACTCACCGGAAAAACAGGCATAATGGCTGCTTCCTTGCAGGGTCATTCCAGGATGAAGCAAAATAGCACACTGGGACCGTTACACCCCAGGAGACTCTCAATATGCGGAGGCCATTTGGAGAGAAGGTTTTTCTCTAGGAAAACTATCCCAGACACACAGAATCAGGGTGGGGAGCAGGAAAGTGCACAGGCTGAGCTGAGATAGGTTCAGCCCAGCACCACAGAGCTGGGAGGTGTGTATTTTCTTATTTTCTGTACGCCTGATGCTCTGGCATCCGCAGCCCCACTGAGTAAAGAGAGACTGCCCTTCCCAGAGCTAGCCAGTTTTTAGATATAACAAACAAGTGTGCCTTCCTTGCAAGAATGCCTTCCATATGCATATCAATCAATTTAGCCCAACCAGGCTTTTTTTTTTTTTTCCCAACTACCTCCTTTATCAGATTCTTCCCATATCAAGCCCCCTCTTTCCATATCCCCCTGCCTTAATCAATCCAGGGCCAGGTATCAGACTGTGAGGGGCAGTCCCTGCACCTGGGAGCCTGCTTAAATTATTCAAACCGGCCAGTCCTAAACCAGCTTAACCTGCCTCACCCATCTTTTTCCCATGGAAACCGCAATCAAGACTTCTGGCCAACCCCTCCCCTCACTCCTTCTTCCTCCTGCCGGACCCTGACGCTTCCCCATCGACCCTGCGTGGCGTGCGATGTCTCTTGTTTCTAGCGACCTGTGAGTATAAACACTTTGCTCTTCGTGACAGTTGGTTCTGTTGTTTGTGGGTCTTACCATACCTAACTGAAACAAATCCTGGGTACATTTTTAAACAGAAGGTCCGAGTTCAAATCCCACCTGCCCGGCTGCTCACCTGCGGTGGAACTCAGCCAAGCATTTTCTCTCTCTGAGCCTCAGTTACTGCACTGAGAAAAAAGAAGAGCAAGAATGAAAACCACTCCATGTGGCTCTTGGGAGGAATCATGGAAACCACAAACAAAAGAAACCCCTGCACTCTAAGCTTGAAACTGCTGTGTCCATATGAGCTGGTATTATGTAAGGCTTCACCAGGAATAGGGATCAGCCCTCGAAGAGCACAAGGAGCAGGGGGAGGCTTCAGGTTAAGGTGATAGACAGAGATGGCCCCATAGATAGAGATGGTCAAGGTCATAGATAGAGATGGCCCCATAGATAGAGATGGTCAAGGTCATAGATAGAGATGGCCCCAAAGATAGAGATGGTTAAGGCCATAGACAGAGATGTCCCCATAGACAGACATGGTTAAAGTCATTGATAGAGATGGCCCCATAGATAGAGACAGTTAAGGCCATAGACAGAGGTGGCCCCAGTGGGAACACACCCCTGGTTCCTTCACTACCAGGGAGCAGAGCAGCCACCAAGGAAGGGAAGAGAGTTCTCAGCCACTCAGAGAGGACCACAAGACAGGGAAGCAACAGCCCCAGAGTGGGCCCCTCTGTTCACCAAATTCTTCTTATCTGCCCTGGCCTGGCTGAAGAGCCTACAAAGGGAAGAGGCTCAGGGAGAGAAAATAAAATCAGGCTCCAGAAGGGGTACCTCAAATCCCAGGATTCAACAGCCAAAGAGAAATGTAGACACTTAGCTTTGAGCATTCCTGGCTCCTCTCTGCTAATGCTGTGAAAAATCGCTGTTGTAGATTAAGACAATTTATAATATCCAGGGGCAGAGAGATGGGTACTCCTGGGTCCTGCTGGAAATAGTGTTGAGTTAATATCCCTTAAAGTGGCAGTTCTGCATTGAGTATCAAAAGTCCCCAAAGGACATGTTATTCTTTGGCCAGCAATTCCACTCTTAGAATTTATCTTAAGGATTTACTCAGACAAGTGCAGTAAAATGTATATACAAGGATATTCATCACGGTGTTGTTTATAGCAGCAAAATACTGGAAATGATCTAAATATCCATCAATAAGGGATTGTCTAAATAAAGTGTTACGTCCCTACTATGGAATGCCATGCAGACTTCTAAAACAGATGTTGCAGATTTACATTTGTTGACAGTGAAAAGATACCGGTCATATGTTGTTGAGTGAAAGAAAAAAAATGGGTTGCAAAACATATAGCATGGGCATGTTCCTGTCAAATTATACATGTCTATAAATCTACATGTAAATATGCAGATTGGAGGGATGGCACCACAATGAAGACTGGTTGTCTCTGGGTGGTGATTGGGGGGGGGGCATTTTTGCTTTACTCTTTATACTTTTGTATTGTAACGCATTTTTGCTTTACTCTTTATACTTTTGTATTGTAACAAAATACAGACCATTCCATTCAGCACAGTTCCTAGAATGGAGTTTCTCAGCCTTGAGACTGGAAAACTCTTCCTCATAGGAGACTGCCCTGTGCATATTGTAGGATGTTTAGCAGCATCCCTGATTTCTACTTGCAAAGACCAGCGACACTTCCCTAACTCCAGCCCCCACTGTGACAAAAAAAAAAAAAAAAGTCTCTGGACACTGCCAAATGTCCCCTAGAATACAAGATCATCCCTGATTGCAAACCGCTGTTCTAGAGTAAGGGCAAGGCAGACTAGATGACAGGGCTGCTCCCAAGAAAAGACTTGGAAAGAAAGATTGGACCACACTGCCCTGTAACTAACGAAGAAAGAGCCTGGGACAATCTGGGGAATGGGACTGAGCAAGATGGCAGAGGGCCAGATGGCACTCGAATCTATTACTCCTCAAGTCTTTGGTGGAGTTTGTGATCCTGAGCAAGACGAGTGTACTGTGAAAATTGTGATGAGGCTAAACCAAGATGGCAGACTTGAGTGAGGAACAGCCCAGTGGGGGTCAGTAGGAACTGGTGGGAGCTGGCAGCATCCAGGGGGCGCTTCAGACGCACACGGGCTGTGCCCCGGAGGTGTGAGGCTGCTGACGCAGAGCCAGAACAGCACGCTCGGCCTTTGCTGACCCCACGCCTCGCTCCCCATTAGCCGTCATGTTGTGATTGTTGTCTCCATCCAAAACAGGGCCGTCTGGAGTTTGTCAGGGCTTTGTGCCCACAATGGGCCTCTGAAAAATAAAAATTACTAACATTTATTTAAGATTGTAACCACATGCCAGGCACTGTTCACTATTTGGAGCCTTGTTTTTTTTTTTTTTTTTTTTTTTTTTTTAGACACAGTCTTGCTCTGTTGCCCAGGAGGGAGTGCAATGGCGCGATCTCGGCTCACTGCAACCTCCACCTCCCAGGTTCAAGTGATTCTCCTGCCTCAGCCTCCCGAGTAGGTCGGACTAATTTTTGTATTTTTAATAAAGATGGGGTTTCACCATATTGGTCAGGCTGGTCTCAAACTCCTGACCTCGTGATCCACCCACCTCAGCCTCCCAAAGTGCTAGGTTTACAGGTGTGAGCCACCACACCTGGCCTCAGAGACCTTTTAAGGCTGTTACTTGTATAATTCTCACAGCAACTGTGTGAGATATCATGACAATTCCCAGGTTACAGATGGGGAAACTGAGGCATGGACAGTTAATTTAGCCACAGCCCCCTAACTTGTATGAGTGAGAACTGAGTTTCAATCTGGCTCCAGAGCCTGTGGTCTTTACCACTCCACTCTTCTGTGTCTGAAGAAGGGCCAATGGGCACCAGAGCGAGTTGACAACATTCCCAACTATTGTGCTGGACTGCCTCTTTAATGCCAACACCTGCCATTAGTCCAGGGCCCCACACATGCCCATGCAATAGAAGGTGCTTTACATACACTATTTTCATTCCTCACAGCAGCCATATGAGACAAGCACTATGACTACTACGCTCATTTCACAGATGGGGAAACTGAGGCTGGGTTCCTTGTCCTTCATGCTAAGTTGGTGGCCCTTTGATTCCCATGTTGCAATTGCTCACACATCTGTATCCCACCTGGTGGCAGAAGCTGTGCCTGACTCTCCTCTCACCCTTGGTGCCCAGCCCAGGAAGTACCACCCTGCAGTCTGTGCTCATCACTTTTTTGTATGCTCAACGTGCGAGCCCCTTCCTGGGATCGAAGAAACAGTCACTGTGTAAGCCCTATTGAGCCCCACCTCTCTCTACAGAAGCCAAATAGGCCAGACATATGTTTTCCTGGCCCCTGCAATACAGCTAGCCTGTCCAATGACTCCATCTGGGACACAAACATGTATCGGGACAGACAGAAGCAGACATCCTTCCTGTTTCATCATAAAGTTGGTGGCATCTGGGACCTTGAGTACTGGGCTGCAACCGGATGGAGTTGCAAGTTCAGTGGACCAGTGGCCAGTGGCAGCCAGGATAGCAGTAGCAGTGTTCCAATCAGACCTGAGGATGGCCTCTCTATGGGTCCTTGGCCTACCAGCCTCTTCTTCAGTCCTTCAAGCTGCCAAGCCAGGATCCTTGCAATAAAGCTTTTATTTTTATTTTTATTTTTTTGCACAAGTCCAGATTGATTTCTGTGATTTGCAACTAAGATCCCAATGCTAATCAAGAGTTAAAAAAAAGAAAAGGGGCTGGGCGCGGTGGCTGACGCCTGGTAATTCCAGCACTTTGGGAGGCCGAGGCAGATGGATCACGAGGTCAGCAATTCGAGATCAGCCTGGCCAAGATGGTGAAACCCTGTCTCAACTAAAAATAAAAGAAAATTAGCCAGGCCTGGTGGCACATGCCTGTAGTCCCAGCTACTCAAGAGGCTGAGGCAGAAGAATCACCTGAACCCAGGAGGTAGAGGTTGCAGTGAGCTGAGATCGGGCCACTGCACTCCAGCCGGGGTGACAGTGAGACTCTGTCTCAAAAAAAAAAAAAAAAAAAAAAAAAAAAAAGAGAGAGAGAGAGGGCAGGAAGAAAAGAGATAATGCAGGAGAGCAGGAGGAGGGAAGCCATGCATCACTTTCACCCTGTAAGAATCACTAGGTCAAGTAAACTGTCACCAGCAGTTTCTACTCTTGCCACTTGAAGCATCAGATGGTCTGAGTGGAAGTACTCACTTGTATAAACTCCCCAACCAGCTGCAGATGTGGCTAAATCAGACACAGGAGATAAGGGAAAAGATCAGCTTTAGGGGACTGAGCTGAAACCACTATCGGGAAACCCTATTCCTAATTAAACCCCACTCTGAGCCAATCTAATTACAGAAATAGCCTGAGATTATTTTATCCTAATTGCTCCTGCAATTCAGGTATTGAGACCTCCCTTGTTCAATGCACTAAAGGGGAAATTGGCCTAAGCACCTTTAATTCCACACCCTGTAGAGTCCAGGATCCCAAGTTTGCAGTGGATGAGTCAGCTGGGAATGAGAGTCATGTGATACTAAATATGGCCACACCAGCCCAAAAGATGGCCCAAAAAGGCAGCCAGTACTGGCACCTTGGGGCCAGACAGTACAGGCCAGGAAGATAAGAAGGGTTCTGTTCTCTCCTCTCTGGCTCCACCCTTATCATCCCTTTCCCTTGGGACCTTCTCTGCCCTTAGCAAGGAGTGGTCAAGGAAGCCTCAATTTTTGTGATTGTTAGGCTCATCCTGGCCTCTAAAGTTCCCCTCTTTGCCTTGGTCCTTCATTACTATGGGCAGAGCCCATCCAGATATAGAGCCTGTCAAAAATCTTGTATTTCTGCAGGAAGAATGCTTAATGTGGACAGGATGAGTAGGGCCCTCATAGACACCTAGGTTTGCCTCCCTAAATAAAATTGTTAGTTTTGCCTCTTTTTAAAATAGTTTTAAAAATGGATTCATACTGTATGTATTCTTTTATGCCTTACTCCATTTTACTCAACATTATATTTTTAAGAACCAAGGTTGTGAGTAGTTGTAGTTTATTCATTTGCATTGTATGAATACGCTACAATTTATCCATTTTACTCTCAGTGAATACTTGGGTGGTTTCATATTAGGGTATTACAAATGATGCTATAAACACTTATGTATTCTTAAAGCCTATTTTATAGGAATTTAACACAGCTACATCAATTTTGCCTTGCTCAGCACTTCTATAGTATTTCATTTTCTATCTTTTTATTTTTAACCATTCTATAGTCTTATGTTTTAGATGTGACCCTTATAAATAGCATATAGTTAGGTTTTGTATTTACCCCCCAAGTCTGAGTGTTAATCTTTTAAGAGAATAATTTAGTCCATTTACATTTAATATAATTATTAATAGTTCTTTTTTCTGCCTATAACTGTTTCATTTTCTCTTATGTACTGACTTTTGGATTTTTTTTCCTTCTAATTTGGAAGTCATATATGTTTTTAGTACCTACACAGGCATCCTTGACTTATCAGTGTCTAATTGATTTGTATTTTTACCCTCCTCACAAATAGCAGAAAGACTTTAGAACATGTTAACACTGTTTTCCCCCTCCTAACTTTGTATTATAATTGCTGTGTATTTTAATTCTACATGTATTTTTAAGGCTCCATTGGTGTTCATTTAGACTTACCACTTTCTTCGTTGTTCATTTCTTCTTTCATTTCCTTTTCCTTCTGCTAATGTTAAGGTTAGTTTACCTTTTTAAAACAGCTTAATTGAACTGTCATTTACATACCATAAAATTCACCCACTTAAAGTGTATAATTCAGTAGATTTTAGTGTGCAACCATCACTACAGCCAATTTTAGTAAATTTAATTACCTCCCAAAAAATTTGTATCCATTAGCTATTACCCTCTATTCCCTACCACTCCCCATCCCAGGCCTAAGCAACCACTAATATGCTTTCTGTTTCTATAGATTTCCCTAGTCTGGACTATCATATGAATGGAATCATACAATCTGTGAACTTTGATGATGGACTTCTTTTACTTAGCAAAACCATTGCAAGGTACATTCATCTTGTAGCATGGATCAGGACTTCATTTCTTTAAAAAAAAAAAAAAAAAAGAACTTTTTTTTAGAGCAGTTTTGGGTTCACAGAAAGAGGGAGCAGAAAGTATAGAGATTCTCATTTGTTCCTGTTCCCAGATTTCTATACACTGCCTGTTCTCACCCATGCAAAATTTTCCCTACTAGTGACATCCCACACCACCATGGTGTATTTGTTACAATTTATGAACCTACACGTCATTATCACCCAAAGTTCATAGTTTATATTAGGATTCACTCTTGAAGTTGTACATTCTATAGGTTTTGACAAATGTAAAATGACATGTATCTACCATTGTATTATACATACAAGTTTCAACTGCCCCAAAACAAACAAACAAAAAAAAAAAACTTCTGTCCTTGCTATTCCTCCATCCCTCCCCATGGGCCCCTGGCAGTCACTAATCTTTTTATGGCCTCCATAAACTTGTCATTTCCAGAATGTCATGTAGTTGGAGCCATATGATATATAGCCTTTTCAGATTGGTTTCTTTTACTTGGTAATATGCATGTAAGTTTTTTTCATGTCTTTTCATGACTTGATAGCTCAAATCTTTCTAGTGTTTAGTAAGTATCCCACTGTCTAGATATATAGCAGTTTATATATCCATTTACCTCCCAAAGGACATCTAGGTTTCTTCCTAGTTTTAGCAATTATGAATAAAATTACCATAAACTTCCTTGTGCAGGTTTTGGGTAGGCATAACTTTTCAGTTCATTTGAGGTTGTACCAAAAAGTATGATTGCTGAATTGTATGGTAAGAGTATATTTATTTCTGTGAGAAACTGCCAAATTTTATCTTCCAAAAATGGCTGTACCATTTTGTTTTCCCACCGGTAATGAACTCTAATTCATCCTCATCAGATTTTGGTATTGTCAGTGTTTTGCATTTTGGCCATTCTACTAGGTATGTAGTGGTAGTATTGTTGTCTTAATCTGCATTTTTGTAATGACATGATGTGGAGCACCTTTTCATATGCTTACTTGCTATCTATGTATCTTCTTTGTTGAGATGTCTATTCAGGTCTTTTGCCCATTTTTAAATTGGGTTGCTTATTTTTTATTGTTAAGTTTTAAGAGTTCTTTGTATATTTTGAATAAGTCATTTATCAGATGTGTATTGCAAATATTTTCTTCTAGTCTATGGCTTGTCTTCTCATTCTCTTGGCATTGTCTTTTGGAGAGTAGGTGTTTTTAATCTTAATACAGTTCAACTTATTTCTCTCATGAATTATATTTTTGGCGTTGTATCTAAAAGTCATTGCCATGCTGAAAGTCACCTAAATTTTTCTCCTGTGTTATCCTCTAGGAGTTTTATAGTTTTGTGTTTTATATTTACATCTATGGTCCTTTTAAAGTAGTTTTTGGGGGAGATGTAAGACTTATGTCTACATTCATTTTGTAGCATGTGGATGTTCAGTTGTTCCAGCACAGTTTGTGGAAATGACTATCTTTGCTCCATTGACTTACCTTTGCTCCTTTGTCAAATATCAGTTGACACTATTTATGTTGGTCTATTTCTGGGCATTCTAACCTGTTTCATTGACCTATTTGCCTAATCTTTCACCAATATCACACTGTATTAATTGCTGTTGCTTTATCACAAGTCTTAAGGTCAAATAGTGTCAGTCCTCTTACTGAGCTCTTCTCTTTCAATATTGAGTTGGCTCTTCTGGGTCTTTTGCCTCTCCATATAAACTTGAGAATCAGTTTGTCAATATCCACAAAATAATTTTCTGGGATTTTGGCTGGGATTGCATTGAATATATAGATTAAATTAGGGAGAACTGACATCTTGAGAATATTATGTCTTTTTATCCATGAACTTGGGTTATCTTTTCTTTTATTTACTTCTTTGATATTTTTCATCAGAGTTTTGTAATTTTTCTCATATAGATTTTGTACATATTTTGTTAGATTTATATCTAAGCATTTTATTTTTCTTGGTGCTAATGCATATAGTAATTTTTTAAATTTCAAATTCCACCTTGTTTTTTGCTCAGTATAAGAAAACAATGGACTTTTGTATATTGACTTGGTATCTTGCAACCTTGGTACAATTACTTATTAGTTTTGAGAGTTTTTTGTCAATTTTGGGGGGGGGGATTTTCTGTATAAATGATCACATCATCCATAAACTAAGATAATTTTATTTCTTCCTGCCCAATGTATATGCCTTTTATTTCCTTTTATTGAATTAGGTATGACTTCCAGTATGAAATTGAAAAGGAGAGGGGATACTCTTGCCTTGCTCCTCATCTTAGAAGAAAAGTATCTAGTTTCTCATCATTAAGTATGATATTTATGATATTAGGTGTAGGTTTTTTGTAAATGCTCTTTTATCAGTTCAGTAAGTTTCTCCCTATTCCTAGTTTTCTGAGAGTTTTTTTTTTTTTTTATCATGAATGGGTGTTAAATTTTGTCAAATGCTTTTTCTACACTTACTGATGTGATCATATGATATTCCTCTTTGCCTGTTGATGATTTTTTGAAAGTTGAACCAGCCTTGAATACCTAGAGTAAATTTCACTTGGTGGTAGTTTATAAATTTATTTTTATGCATTTTAATTCAATTTGCTAATATATTTTTGAGGATTTTTGCATGTATGTTCATGAGATATGCTAGTCTGTAGTTTTCTTTTAATGTCTGTCTGGTTTCAGTATTAAGGTCATGCTGATCACATAGGATGAGTAAGGGAGTTAGGGAGTATTCTATCTAGCTTTATCTTCTGAAAGAGATCGTAGAGAATTTGTATAATTTATTCCTTAAATGTTTGTAAGGAATTTCTGTAAGTTGTGGCAGATTGTATCTTTCAAGGAATTGGTCATTTCATTTAGGTTATCAAATTTGTTGGCATAGTTTTTCATAATACTCTTTTATTATCTTTCAAATGTCTATGGAATCTGGATTAATGTCCTCTCCTGTATTTCTGATATTAATAATATGTATCTTCGATCTTTTTTTCTTAGTTGGCCTGGCTAGAGGTCTATAAACCTCATTGATCTTTTCAAAGAACCAGCTTTTGGTTTTGATTTTCTTTACTGATTTTCTGTTTTTAATTTCATTGGTTTCTACTAAAATTTTTGTTATTTCTTTTGCTTACTTTGGATTTAATATGCTCTTCTTTTTCAAGTTTTTTAAGGTGGAAGCTTTAATTATTGATTTTAGATTTTCTTTCTAGTGTATGTATTCAATGTAATAAATTTTCTTCTAAGCCTTGCTTTTACTGTATTCCACAAGATTTGATAAGTTGTATATTCATTTTCATTTAGTTCAAAATATTTTTTAAATTTCTCATGAGAACCAGGCATGGTGGCTCATGCCTATAATCCCAGCATTTTGGGAGGCCAAAGCGGACATATCACCTGAACCCAGCAGCTTGAGACCATCCTGGTGTTCTGTGAGCTTTATGTATCTGTTGTTTAGTGCCTGGCATTAATTTGGGGGAAATTCTTAGTCATTATTGCTTCAAATATTGCTTCTGTTCCTGTCTCTTTCTTCTCCTAATATTCCCATTACATGTATCTTACACCCTTTTGTAAGTGCTTTGTAGTCTATTCTTGGTTAGTGTGTTCTGGGTGGGTGGCGGGGGGTGGGGGTTGGTCTTTGTTTTCTCTTTGCCTTTCAGTTTTGGAAGTCTCTACTGTCATACCCTCAGTGCAGAAATTCTTTCCTCAGCCACGTCCAGTCTACTAATGAGCCCACTGAAACCATTCTTCATTTCTGTTACACTGTTTTTGATGCCAATAATTTCTTTTTTAATCTTTCTTGGAATTTCCATCATTCTGCTTACATTATACAATTGTTCTTATATGCCTTTTATCTTTTTCATTAGAACACTTAGTATAATAATCATTTTTTTTAAAGTTCTTTGTCTTATAATTCTAACATTCCAGGCTTATTTAACTTTTGTCCTGATGTTAGTCCAGTCTCTTCAAAATTTGTTTTTGCTTTTTAGTATGTCTTGTAATTTCTTGTTGAAAGGTGGATGTGATGTACTGGGTAAAAGAACCTGCAGTAAATCGGCCTTTAATAACGTAGTGGTAAGGTGTTGGGGAGGGGAGGCATTCTATAGTTCTATAATTAGGTCTCAATCTTTTTTCTTTTTTTCACTCTCCTTTTCCAGGCTGGAGTACAGTGGCATGATCTTGGCTCATTGCCACCTCTACCTCCCAGCTTCAAGCAATTCTTCTGCCTCGGCTTCCCAGGTATCTGGGATTATAGGCATGTGCCATCACACCTGGCTAATTTTGTATTTTTAGTAGAGACAGAGTTTCACCATGCTGGCCAGGCTGGTTTCAAGCTCCTGACCTCGGGTGATCCACCCACCTCAGCCTCCCAAAATGCTGGGATTACAGGCGTGAGCCACCGCACCTAGCCTAGGTCTCAATCTTTCAATGAACCTGTACCTCTGGATTGTGAGCTTCATCAATGCCTCTCAGTTTTGTTTTGTTTTTTCCCTCTGTGTGTGACAGGATGGCTAAGGCTGGCTGGAATTGGGTATTTCTCTTTCCCCAGGTCAATAAGGCTCTGATATATCCCAGCAGATTAGAGTCTGGTAAAATACTTTCTTCCGCAGCCAGCCCTTGTTGAGAACAGAACTCTGGGGCAGTGGTTTCCCAACCTTTTTGGCACCTAGCACAGGTTTTGCAGAAGATAATTTTTCCACAGACAGGGTTGGGCAGGGATAATTTTGGGATGAAACTGTTCCACCTCAGATCATCGGGCATTCAATTCTCATAAGAAGCACGCAACCTGCATCTCTTGCATAAGCAATTCACAATAGGGTTCACACCCCTATGAAAATCTAATGTCACCACCCATCTGACAAGCGACAGAGCTCAGGCCATAATGCTCGCTCACCTGCCACTCACCTCCTGCTGTACGGCCCAGTTCCTAACAGCCCGTGGACCTGTACCAGTCCACAGCCCAGAGGTTGGGGACCCCTGCTCTGGGGTATTTCAGAATGGTTCATTTTGCCCTCCCCTGCTGGAAGCATAAGGGGATTTTTCTCTGATTTTTCACTGTGAGGATCTAGTAGAGCTCCTGGAGACAAAACTCACAAAAGTGTGGTGGTCCCTCTATGACTGGGTCCCCCTGGACTTTTAACTGTCAAACTAAGCCTCCACATTAAGCCTCCAGCAATTCACCAGTTACAGTTCAGGTTTTCCTGTGCTGGCACTGGCTCTTGTGGAGGTTTCTACTCATGGGTTTCTGCTCTGGTTAAGTCGCTGTTCTCTATGTTCACCTATCTGTCTCTTCAGTCTAGGGGCAGCAGTTTGCCCAGTGACCTCACTTCTCTTACAGATCCAAGAAGAGTTATTTTTCAGTTTGTTCAGCTTTTTACTTGTTAAGACAGAGTGGCAACTTCTAAGTTCCTTATGTGATGGACTGGAAACCAGAAGTCCCCTTCCTTCTTTTTATGGCCAAACAATATTCCATTGTCGGGATATACTACATTTTTAGCCATTCCTCTACTGCTGGACATATGGGTTTGTTTCTACCTTTCGGCTATTATGAATAATGCTGCTATATATGTGTGTACACGTTTTTGGGAGAACATATATTTTCATTACATGGGCATATGCCTAGGAGTGGAATTGCTGGATCATGTGGTAATTCTATGTTTAATTATGAAGGAATTGCCAAGCTTTTTCTGAAGTGGCTGTGTCATTTTACTTTCCTACTAACAGTGTATGAGAGTTCCAGTTTCTCTACATCTTCACCAACATGTTATTCTTTTACTTTATTTTGGCCATTCTTGTAGGTATGAAGAGGTGTTGAATGGTTTTGATTCACTGATGAAATTGTACGTATTTTCATGTGTTTATTGATCACTTACATATCTTCCTTGAAGAAATGCCTATTCAGATCCTTTGTTCATTTTTAGTAGAGTTACTTTTATTATTGAGTTGCAAGAGTTTTTTTTTTTTTTTTTTGAGACGGAGTTTCACTCTTGTTACCCAGGCTGGAGTGCAATGGCGCGATCTCGGCTCACTGCAACCTCCGCCTCCTGGGTTCAGGCAATTCTCCTGCCTCAGCCTCCTGAGTAGCTGGGATTACAGGCACACGCCACCATGCCCAGCTAATTTTTTGTATTTTTAGTAGAGACAGGGTTTCACCATGTTGACCAGGATGGTCTCGATCTCTTGACCTCATTATCCGCCTGCCTCAGCCTCCCAAAGTGCTGGGATTACAGGCTTGAGCCACCGCGCCCGGCAAGAGTTTTTAATGTATCTTAGATGAACATTTTTATAAGATATATATGATATGTGAATATATTCTCCTATCCTGTGGGTTGTCTTTTTTCTTTTTTGATAGTATTCTCTGAAGCACAAAATATTTTCATTTTTATGAAATCCAGTTTACCTGTTTTTTCTTTTGTTGCTCATCTTTCATTTCTGATCTTCCATCTGGGATTACTTCCTTCTGAAGAATACCTTTAGTGAGTGTCTACTGGTGACCAATTATCTGAGGGGTGTTTGGTCAAAAATTCCACGTATTTTACTTCCATTTCTAAAGGATATTACCCTGGGTGTAGAATACTAAGTTAGGGTTTGGGGATATTTTTCCCAGTATATCAATGATGTTATTTTTCTGTTTTCTGACTTCCATTGTTGCTATTGAGAAGTCAGCTGTTCTGTCACTCCTTTGAAAATACTATCCCTTTTCTCTAGCTTCTTTTAAGATCGTTTTCTTTGTGGTTTTCTTCAGATTCACTATGATGTGCCTAGATATGGATTTTTTTTTTTTGTATCCTACTTGGGGTTCTTGAATTCATCAATATTGAAACTGGTATATTTCAACAGACCTGAAAATTCTCAACCATCATCTCTTTATATTTCTCTTTCTTTTTAGAACTCCACTCCAATTACAACAGTAAGATGTTCTCACTGTATTTTCTCATTCATTCTTAAATATATTTAATCTTTTTGTGTCTCAGAATGCATTCTGGATACTTTCTTCTGATCTTCTTTCCAATTTACTAATTTTCTCTTCAGATGTATCTAATGTACCATTAAACAGACTGCGAGTTCTTAATTTTTTATTTTTCAAAGTTTATTTTGTTTGTTAAATTTACAATATTGTTTCTCATAGCATTTTGTCACCCAGTATTCTTTAATCATACTATACATTTTCCTTGTAGTCTGTGTCTAACAATTCTAATAACTAAAGTTTTTGTGTATGCTTCTGTTGTTCTCACTCGGGTTTCTTATTTCCTTAAGTACCTGACTATTTTTCACTGTGTGCAAGACATTTGATTTAAAAAGTTATTTGTAAGAATGATTTGTTACCTAAAATGATGCTATTTTTCTGCAGAAAGGATTTTTGTTTGCTTTTACCAAGAGTCTGGGAACTCTACCAGCATGGAACCACCTTAATTCAAGTTCAAAGTTTATGGTTTTCTGGATGACCCAGTTGACTAGAACCTGTAAGTCTATGGGAGTTTATTTACTTATGCTTCATCATAATTTTCCAAGTGGCCATTTGAGATCCCAGCTGAAAGAGAAGAGAGAGGAACAGTTATCACAGGCCCCACTTCTGGTAGGCTCTGGGCCTTACATTTTTTCCGGAGGTGACCAAGACCATAGCTGTTTCTTCTGGATTAGTAAATGTCCTTAGAGAAAATGCAGCTTCGCATAGTAGGCTTACTTCTCTGGGGTTCTCATTTTTTACTAGATTTTAGTCAGCTAATTCTTTATTCTCTTAGGAGCTCCTTGATACATTTAAGATGTTATTTTCCACATAGCTTTTTCCATCATCCTCTTTGGGTGGTTTGGTCCTAATTAACTGCCCTCCTATATAGTGTTTCATGCAAGTTCCCAGCAATTCTATTGGGTGAGAAAGCAAAAAGTCTTTTTTATATGAGGAATGTGAGCCCCCTTTAAATTATCAGGCCCAGGGAGGCATTGGAATAAGACAGCAGTCACATCTCACCCCACTCCCTTGAGCTAAGTAATCATCTCCTGAAGCCACCTGCTATTTGGACTCTAGACTCACTAACATCCCAAGAAACTAAAAATTAACCTAATGATGTTGCACACAGACATTATAACTCATAACCTATACTAATATGTAGCCAATTATTAATCAATGTTATTTCTGCTAACCTACGAGAATTCCCAAGAAACATCTTTTGTAATCCCTGCCTCTCCTGATTCATCTTTTCTTCTTTTAAAGCTGGGGCCTCTCCTTTATTCACTGGAGTACTTCCCAAGGTAACTTGGAAGTGTTTTCTGGGTTGCAGTCCTCAAAGTTAGCCCAAATAAAATCTCTACTTATATTAATTTTGCCTAAATTTCTTCCTTTAGGCCGACATGGATACACAGAATTACTTACATCTTGTTGATGAAGAAACTGAGGCTCAGAATGGGGAAATGACTTGCCCCAGATTGCACAGAGGGTGTGCTAGAGCATGAACTGGACATCAATTAGCCAAAGTTCCACTAAGTGCCTCCTTCATGAAACAGGTGCCAATGATATCTGCAAAACAGGAACAATGGATGCCCTTCTGTACCACATATCTGGGTGGATCGACTGACATTACAGTTTTGAAAGAATTTTCCAATGTGAAAAATTCTCTGCACACTTCAGAGATGAGTACAATGAAATTTTACTCAGCAATGACAGTGTCCTTTTATAGAAGTGGCTTTGACACTCGCTGGGATCTACATGTTTAGTTTAGGAGTTGAAATTGGGTTTAAAGCCACCTCCTCATTCATTGTATTCATACCTTTAGCATGTAATTAGCATCTACTCTGGGCAGACCTGTGCTCAGAGATCTCCTGTCTCAGGGAGAATTGGACAAGACTGTACAACATGGTATGATCAGTGCCTGAAGAGGTACTGTGAGCAGTAGTTGGACAGCAGTGGTAGTAAACAAAACAACTAACATTTATTGGGCAGTTACCATGTACCAAGCACTGACTGCTCTGAATTAGATACACACACACACACACATGCACACACACGGCCCTCAAACAAGGTATGAGGAGGTATACTGGTCACTTACCAGCTTGTGAGACCTTGGATAAGTTATTTTACATTTTTGAGCAATGAGACTAACCATAGCCCCTACCTCCTAAGTGTGTCAAGATAAAGGTCTTGATCAAGGCAGCTGTTGTATACTAGCCCTGTGGTCTGATGAAAACCCCATGGCTCAGCAAGTTTAATCCACCTGCCCACCTTCTACAGCTGATCAGCAACACTACTGAGTACTTGCTGTGTGTGGACCACGGTGCTACGGGCTGGCCGTAATCAGAGCAAACATGGCCCCTTTCTCAGATGACTGAAAGAGCCCGGTGTCCAACGCAAAAGGCTGTGACTTTACCCTCAACAAGGGCAGCAGAGCATGAACAGGTCATGGCTTCCCTAGGGAAGTTCCTCCAGCTGGTTTGCAAAGCACAAAGAGGGGTTTTGCAGATGGAAAAGCTGAGCAGGACTGTTTCAGGCAGGGAGAACAATGCATGCTGAAAAGGAGGGCACAGACCTTTTTCTTTCTTGCTCTGTCTGGGAGGAGCACATCCTTCACCTGCATTTTCCATCCAAGTGCTGACGCAGCATCCTTGTTACAAGGAAGTAGGTCACATTTCCAGTCCCTCAAAAGGAAACTGCTACCTCCATCATGGCAGAGTGTGAAACCGCCGCCTCCGCTGCCTCCCCCACGTGCCTGTGGTCCTGGCTCCCTGGAGTCTGCTATTCCCAGAGCAGCTTTCCTCTTCCTGATCGTTGAGTGAGCCTGGCAGGGAATTCATCAGCAGCCCTTGAGATGGCCCTGATAGAGGTGGGGGTGCGGTGGGGAGAGTCTGAGGCTGGTGTGGGTGCCACAGCCCGCCCTCTGACGCAGCTGACTTGTACCAACAGGGGAGTGGCTTTTTCCAAGGGAAAAAAAGCTCAGGTAGTGAACATTGCAAGGAGGTGGGGTCTCAAGCCCTACCTTGCCCATGATCTACTCACACGGAGCTTTGGGGCCTTCCGTTAGAGGACTGCAGAGACTCTGGGGACATCTCTGTATGAGAGAAAGCCTAAGCCTGGGCAACAGATCACACCTGTGGCCATGGGCTTCATGCTGCCTGCACCTGCTTTCTGGAGCTGTCAATGAAATTATTGAGCCCAGGTGCAAGCCACGCAGCCAAGTGCTGGATTCAAGGTAAGAATGCCGAGTTCTCTGGGAAAGCATGTCATGTGGTGGAAACAGTGACAATTTGGAGACAGACGGGTATCATGAGCAGAGCTGTCTGAAAAGGGCCCCAGAATTTCATTCCATGTTGTCTAAGCAATGAGCTACAGGAGGACCAGCCCATTCCCACAGATTAATGGCCCCCTCTTCCCACCACCATGTCAGGGGAACTACAATATCCCACTGGCCCCTGGGTGCTGGCATTCAGCATCCCCAAATGACCTCTGCAAACAGCCATCTCCCCAATGCCACTCTGCCTGGATCCAAGCAGTCTGTGATTCTCCAGGGACTGAGCCACTGTCTCATGTTTGCCGTTTCAAAGGGAGACTCCAAGGAGAGAAGGAGGGGGGCGTTGGGAGACCGCTGGCTCAGAAGGCTTCAGGCTGGGCCACTTCCCTCCCTCAGTCCTCAGGGCCCCTCCGCTCCTGCCTCTGTTGAGGGGAAATGAAGCCCTGGGTGTGGACAGCGCCCTCCAGGAAGGGCTCCACTGGACAAGGCTCTTCCAGCTGTTGTTTCATCCAAGTTCGCGCCTGTATTCGTTTCCTACATCTGCCGCAACCAATTACCAGAAACTCGGTGGCTTCAAACAACAGAAATCTATTCGGTCACAGTTTGGAGGTCAGAACTCCAGAACGGAGGCGTGGGCAGGGCCAGGGTCCCTCCAGAGGTTCCGAGGCGGCCTCAACTCGGGCCTCTCTCCCAGCCTCTGGTGGCTGCCAGCAGGTCTTGGTTTTCTTGGCTTGCCGCTGAGTTCCTCTGCTCTCTGCCCCCATCTTCACATCGCCTCTCCTCTGCGTGTTTGTCTTCTCCTCTGTGCGTCTCTTTTAAAGACACTTGTCCCTGGATTCGGGGTTCGCTGGACAACCCAGGATGATCTCATCTCGAGATCCTTAACTTAAATACATTGACAAAGAGGACTTTTTCTCTCTCTCTATTTTTTTTTTTTTTTTGAGATGGAATCTCACTCTGTCACTCAGGCCGGAGTGCAGTGGAGCAATCTTGGCTCACTGCAACCTCCATCTCCCAGGTTCAAGTGATTCTCCTGCCTCAGCCTCCCGAGTATCTGGGATTACAGGTGCCGACCACCACGCCCAGCTAATTTTTGTATTTTTAGTAGAGATGAGGTTTCGCCATGTTGGCCAAGCTGGTCTTGAACTCCTGACGTCAGGTGATCCACTGGCCTCGGCTTCCCAGAGTTCTGGGATTACAAGTGTGAGCCGCCCAGCGCCCAGCCCAAAGATGCCTTTTTCAAGTAAGCTTTCACTTGCAGGTTCCAGGGACTAGGAAATGGACTTGGAGGCCACCATTCGACCCACTACAAGCCCCTTCCATTTTCTCCAGAAGATGTCATGGGTCCCATTTCACTATCCAGAGAGAAGATGAACCTCTTATGTGTCAGGTGCTTCTATACTGACTATCTCAATGTTTCTTCCAGCAGCTCACCAGGCTGAGTGTTCCTATTCCATCTTTCCAGATGAGGAAATAGAGGATTGGGGATGTTAAGTAACTTGTCCAAGGCCACACAGCTAAAAATTATCACCAGGGCATGACACACCAGGTCTACCTGTGTCATACAAAGGAGTCCCTTCTGGGTCTTTCCTGCCACATGCCAGGGCTCAAGACAAATTCTACAACATCACAGGGGATGGTTAAGATACTTTCTTGGAGAGAGGGGGCACTCGTGAGCCAATAGTCAGTGAAAGGTGAGAATACAGGGAGCCCCCAAAACCTCCCACCAGTCCCCAGAGAGGAGTGCCAGGGCCAGGGCACTGAGGACAGAGGTCAGAGAGTGCTGGTGTTCAGAGAGCAGAGGGAGAGAGGAGGGCAAAGCTCTCCTGGTGAAGGGCCTGGTGGGGAGTTGGCATTTTCTCAAGGTGTGGTGGCCAGCCATTGCAGGGTTGAGAGCCGGTGAATAGGAAGATCTATACCTTTTATTTATTTTTATTTTATTTTATTTTATTTTTGAGATGGAGTCTTGCTCTGTTGCCCAGGCTGGAGTGCAATGGCACAGTCTTGGCTCACTGCGACCTCCACCTCCAGAGTTCAAGTGATTCTCCTATCTCAGCCTCCCGAGAAGTTGGGATTACAGGCACGTGCCACCATGCCCAGCTAATTTTTGTATTTTTAGTAGAGATGGGGTTTCACCATTTTGGCCAAGCTGGTCTCAAACTCCTGACCTCAAGCGATCCACCTGCCTCGGCCTCCCAAAGTGCTGGGATTACAGGCATGAGCCAGCACACCTGGCCTCCCATACCTTTTAAAAGCTCACTGAGTGAGTAAATATTAGACAAGCCCAAATCGAGGGATGTGCTGTAAAATTATTAGACTGTACTCAAAATGCCAAGGTCATGACAGGTGAAGACAGCTGAAGGTACTGCTCCCAGGTAGAGGGGACTGAAGAGGCAGGAGGACAGAAGGTGATGCGTGAGCCAGATGCTCCTTCTGGGAGACAGGCAGCAGTGAACAGGGCTGCAGACCCGCTGCCAGGACCGTGTCCCGAGTGCTGCTTTTGATCGCTGTGCTGCGGTCATGTGAGTATTTAGGGGCAATGGGGCATCATGTTTGCAACTGACTCTAATGTTCTAAAAAAAAAAATATGTCTGTAGATAGAAAGAGACAAGCACACGTGAAGAGTAGAGGGAAGGCTATGTGGGAAGCCTTTGTACTATTGCCATTTTTCTGTAAATCTAAGATTTGTGTTAAAGGTCAAAAGATAAAGGTGAGGCTGCTGTGTAGAGACATGACTGTAGAAGGGGCGAGAGTGAGAGCAGGGAGTGTGGGGAGGGGTCTGTGCAGCAGAGAGCCGGGACCGCCACAGTGGCAGTGGAGGTGGGGAGGGGTGAAATCAGAGACACGTGCTGAGGTTGGAGCCATCAGGACCTCCTGGTGAGTTACATTTGGGGGCTGGGAGGAGAGACAATAATCCAGATCTTTTACTGGGTACAAAAAAAATAGCAGGGATGAGTGGGACCCTACTATTCGATAGCACAACAGGGTGACTACAGCCAATAGTGACTTAATTGTACATTTTAGAACAAGTTAGAGTGTAATTGAATCGTAACTCAAAGGATAAATGCTTGAGGGGATGGATACCCCATTCCCGAAGATGTGATCATTTCACAGTGCATGTCTGTATCAAAACACCTCAGGCACCCCATCAATATATATACCTACTGTGTACTCAAACACAAGAAAAGATCTTACAGGAGGCCCTTTCTGAAGATGGGAGGGGCTGGGGGTTGGGGTGCCATTTAGGGTAATATCAAAAATCTGTGACCAGCAATGGCAAGGGCGCCTGCTTTCAAATGCCATCTCCAGAGCCGATGTCATGGAACAGTGTTTAACGCTGGGGAAGAGGACACGCCCATCCAGGGAGTCGATGCAGGGAAAACAAGAGGCGATGGAGTCTCTCATACTTAGAAGTCTCTTGAGAGAAGAAAGAGGGGTTCATTTGAAGCCCTAGGGGTGAGTGATTTACAATGACAATTTGTTAAGTGCTCCCTGAGTACCAGGCAATGAGCAGGGCATTTTCAACTTAATACTTTTCCCTTTTTCCCAATAGCCTTGTGAGATGAGCCTCATTATCCCCATTTAAAGATGATACTACTAAGATTCAGAGAGGTGAGGTGACTTGCCCAAGGCCGCACAGCCAGCAAGCAGCAGAGCTGGGCTTTGAACCCCATCCATCCCCTGCTGGAGAACCTGCCTGGTAGTTCCTGTTTTCCATCACGTCTTGCTCTGCTTCCCCATAGGACTGAGGTCTCACCTCTTTGAAAGGAAGCCACACAGCTGTTTTTTCCTGACAGCTGTAAGGCTACTTTCCAAGGGAGGGAGTCTTTTGTTGCCAATCCAGCCCCTTCCAGGAAAGAGTCCCTGAACTGCAGGATGCCACCCACCCTTGCTCCTCTGACACACAAAACTAGACCTGGCCGCTCCCAGGGCAAGCCCTTTGGCTCCCTGCGTTCTCTGTTCCTCCTCCTCTGAAAACAGCTCCCAAGAGGGTGAGGCCCAGCCTCCTGGGGTCCTGGTCCATTCCCGGAATGGATGCAGATTTTCACTCCTAAACTTGTGTCATTTTGTTCACGGAGATTAATAGCAATGGCTATGAGTCATTGAGAACCTACCGTGTGCCGGGCTTTCTCTATACATGGAGTCTGATTTCCCCAGGACCAGGTAAAATCGATATTCCCATCCTCACTTTCAATACAGAGAGCCTGTGGCTCAGAGGGTTGAAGGGGCCTTTCTGAGGTCACAAGGCCGGGAAGTAGGTAAGGCCAGGATTCAGCCCACAGCACAGAGCTGCCCCACTGGTGCTCAGTAATGACTCTTCAATGGACTCAAGTTCTCCGGAGGTTCTGACCACAAAGTTCCGTCCAGCTTGTGAGCTTCAGGGTCATGAACACAGGCCAAGCCAAAAGGCCAAAAAAGGTTTTGCTCCCCTGGCTCCAGCCCCTGCTATCGGCCCTGGCTTTCCAACATCCATGACTTCTGCCTGCTCTCTCTGTTCTCACACAGCCTTACCCTGCCACACCCAGCCCAGCCCAAGCCAGACCCGGCCTGCAAAACACTCTGTTTCTCATCCCACCTCGAGTCTGCTTCTCTTCTGGGCAGCCCCAGTCTGGAAGGAGGAAAAAGTGGGAGATAGGGGCCAGGTGCGGCTGGGGCAGAAAAACAAAGAGAACTCCTTCTCGGAGGGCTGGAAGGCTTGGCAGCCTCACTGCTTTGGGCCCAGATGCATTCCTCTGCACACGGCCCAGCCTAGGAGAACAGGCCCGTATGTCCAATTCCACAGCTGGGTACGAAGAGTCCACCACATCAGCCAGGGCTGTCTAACTGCTGTGACCAGCGGCCTCTCGTCTCAGTGGCTTAGCACAATAAAGGGTGTTTACATTTTGGTTTTGTTTGCCCTTGTCCATGATGTCTGGCAATTACTTTAAAATACTCCAGCAAACTATTTAAAATGGGGTCACAGTGGTAAATTAAAGAAGACTTGGAAAAACCTTGGTAATTTTTGGACACTGAATGATAGCTAAGATGAGTTATATTAGTGCGCTCTCTGCTTCTTTTGTGTATTTGAAGCCTTTACATATGTTTATTTCTCCCTCATGCAAAGTCCAATGATCGTGTGCCTGGCTCGTGACTCTCATGGGTGGTTTTCCTCCAGTGCTTGCCCGGAGACACAGACCCCTTCTGTCTTTCTATCTAGGCTCTCCTACCATCTTGTGGTTCCAAGGTTGTCCTGGTGTCATCCTAACAGCCGACTGGGAGAAGAAAGAGAAGATGGCACAGCCACTACTTAACCCCTCATCCTGACAGCGCCTAAATCGCTCTGCTCACACTGCGTTTGTGAAAACTACTCATGTGGGAAGCAAGGGGTGCTGGGAAATGTAGTTCCTGGCTAGGCAGGCGCCTACCAGCCTCACAACCAGACAGACGTGTAAGGGGAACTTGACCCTATATTGGTCAGTTGATCTTCTCAGCTTCATCTCCTGTGTGTTGGATGTGGTCATGTCAAGGATGGTGCGCTAGGGAAGTGGCCTGGGCTCCTGTGAGATGGAAAAGGGGTTGAACTTGTGAGTTCCCTATACAAGGCTTCCCAAACTTGTTCCATTATATACTTATGAACAGTCTTGGCTCGCAGAGAGAGAGAGGGTGATGGGGAAGGAGGAAGCCCTCACCAGAGCTCTCTGGGCATCTGTCCTTCAACATACTGGTACCCCCCAGCCTGGCCCCGCCACCTCCTTCTCAAAAGCAGAAAAGAAATTATTTTACAAAATATGACCACTAGGGAGAAATGGGCACAGGGCACAGGTGGTCTCCCTGAGTCATTTCTTATGACTGTGAATCTGCGATTATCTCAACATTTTTCAATAAAAAAGGTGGAGAGCAGCACAAACAAGACCCTGGAGGACCCCAAGGCACTGGAGAGTGCCCTAGGATGAACCAAGGACCTCTTTCTCCCGTCCCTGCCCTGCCTCCCAGGTCCCGTTTGGAGCATGGTCGCTCCAAAGTCCAGATCGGCCTGGCCACTCCACGGCCCTGCTTAACTCTGTGGCTTAGAGGATGGTGTCCAGTCTCTGTCAGAACGCCTCGTGGCCTGACTCTTCCCAAGCCCTCTCTCCATACGCAGCCTCTTTCCTCCTCACTTGGGCCCCATCAATCACTCCAAGCCCTAGCTGTTATCCAAACCCACTGTGCTTCCTTCCCCTTGGTCCCTACCATGTGCTGTCCCTTTGAGCCCCACTCCACACATGGAAAATTCCCATACGTGTTCCAAGACCCCCCTGCCCTGCAAGTTACCTCCTGTAGGCTCTATGTTCGCCTTCAATCCCAGCATCCAATTGTCTACCTCCGTTTGTGGGTCTTTCTCTCTTGCTGGACTGTAAGCTCCTTGGGTGTAGACACTGTGACCCACTCATTATGATGTCGGTAGTTCTCAGCATAAGACCCAGGAAGTACTAGTTCTCACTAAAATGTTAATGATTGGCTAAATAGAGAAATGAACGAATGAATCAGTGAGGGAATGGAGAAGACAGCACTATGTCTTCTGCTTGTCTAGTAGGGTTGTTGGCAAGTTTAAAATGTCCTCAGAGGGTATCCTGGGATCACTCTCAGCTGCCGCTACCACCACGCTCCCGTCCCACCAGCTACCCACACTTCACTTAACACGACGGGTCCTTCTAGACCCCGGCCAGGCATTGCAGTGTGGTGGGAAAACAAGGGGACTCGCCACTGGAGAGACACGGGCTCAGAGCCTAACTCTGCCGGTTCCTCGGAAGAGTTATAAAGTGTCGTGGCTTTTTGAAAAGTTTCCTTCTCTGCGAAATGGACAGAGTCACTGCTCCTCTCAGGGCTGATATGAAGATTACAGGAGGAGTGTATGTAGGAACACCCGGGTCGGCCTTACAAATGTTTACTCCCATCTGATGAAGCCTCTCCCCTTGCCCATTAGTGACCCTTCTTTCCCGTCAAATCTTTGGTGGATGAATGGTGAGCACTGCACAGCCCATGGCTGTTAGTCTGGGATCCCCAGATGGATTATTAAAGCCTCGAAAGCAAGGGCCGATGGGGACCATTTCCTCTGTCCCCCAGAGGACCCAGCTCAGCAGGAAGCATGTATTGTAAAAGCAGGAAATCAAGGAATCATTATGATCATCTTTTCCTTTCCGGGAGAAATACCTTGGAGGGTCGCTGTGACAAGATGACCAGCTGCCATTTTTAAGCACCTACTATGTGCTTTGCATTTTACATTTATTTTTTATATTTAACCCTAACTATGCAACAATTTAAAAGAGATACTCTCATTATCCTCATTTTAAAATTATTAATATTTATTTTCTACTAGATAACTTAATCACATGCTTCAAAAATTAAAGGAACACAGTGAGAAGTCTCATCCTGTTCCTATTACCCTCCTTTAAAGAATCATTTTGCCGGGTGCGGTGGCTCAAGCCTGTAATCCCAGCACTTTGGGAGGCTGACGCGGGTGGATCACGAGGTCAGGAGATCGAGACCATCCTAGTCAACAAGGTGAAACCCCGTCTCTACTAAAAATACAAAAAATTAGCTGGGCATGGTGGCACGTGCCTGTAATCCCAGCTACTCAGGAGGCTGAGGCAGGAGAATCGCCTGAACCCAGGAGGCGGAGGTTGCGGTGAGCCGAGATCGCGCCATTGCACTCCAGCCTGGGTAACAAGAGCGAAACTCCGTCTCAAAAAAAAAAAAAAAAGAATCATTTTTATTAGTTTCTAGTGTATTTCCCCCCGAGTCCATTTATGTAAATACCAGAAAAATATGTTCTTAAATCCCCCTTGTCTGGCTGGCCATGGTTGCTGACACCTGTAATCCCAGCACTTTGAGAGGCAGAGGCAGGAGGATGGCTTGAGCCCAGGAGTTTGAGACTAACCTGGGTGACACAGAAAGACCTTGTCTCTAGAAAAAATTCAAAAATCAGCCAGGCATGGTGGTGCACACCTGTAATCCCAACTACCTGGGGGCCTGAGGTCAGAGGATCACTTGAGTCCAGGAGGTCAAGGCTGCAGTGCGCTGTGATCATGCCACTGCACTCCAGCCTGGGCAACAGAGCAAGACCCTGTCTCAAAAAAAAGTCCCCCTTTTTCTTACATAAAGGGGATACACTGTCCTACGCTTGGCTCTTTTCCTTCTACATTTTATCTTAAAAGTCTTTCTATGTCAATACACAGAGACTCTCCTGACTTTGTCCCCCTGCCTGGGGGTAAGAATCAAAGCTCACAGAGGCAAAGGTACTTGCTCACAGTACCACAGACAGGAAGTGAAAAGGAGTTAGTCGCAGGTCCCCGGGTGCTCCCCTTCTCTCTCTCTCTTTCTCTCTCTCAGTAGATACAGGGTCTCATTCTGTCACCCAGGTTGGAGTGCAGTGGCACGATCATAGCTCACTGACAACCTGGAACTCCTGGCTTTGAGTGATCCTCCCACCTCAGCTTTTCCAGTAGCCAGAACTATAAATGCCACTAGACCCAGCTAATTTTTTAAGAACTTCTTTTGTGGAGACAAGGTGTGGCTGTCTCCCAGGCCGGTCTTGAACTCCTGGGCTCAGGGGATCCTCCTTGGCCTCCTGAAGTGCTGGAATTACAAGTGTGAGCCACTGCGCCCAGTGTTTTTCTTCTTTTTTCTTTCTACACCTAGAGAAGCTTCCCTGGGTCTCTCTGGAAAACAGTGCAGAAGAGTTATAAAGTGCTGTGGCTCTTTGAAAAGGGACTGCTTCACAGATCAGCTTCCCTGGCTAAGGAAGCTGGCTCTAGGCACCTGGAAATACCTGAGGAGGTGAAATACCTGGATCCCAGCATCAGCTGGGTGGTCCAGAATGCTGGTCCTAGAGAGGCGACCTGGCCCTGCCACTGAGTGGTGTATGACACCGGCCATGAGACCAAATTTCTCTGAGCCTCAGCTTCCCCATCTGTAAAATAGGGATGACAGTTGTATTAGGGTTTTCCAGAGAAACAGAGTCAATAAGAGGTAATGGAGAGAGATGTAGCTTTATTGTAAGGAATTGGCTCATATGATTGTGGGGGCTGGTAAGTCCAAAATCTGTAGGGCAGCCCAGCAGGCTGGAAATTCAGGGAAGATTTCCTTATTGCAGTTGAGGGAACATGGTTTCTTCTTCAGGAAACCTCGGTGTTTGCTCTTAAGGCCTTCAATGGACTAGGTGAGGCCTACCCACATTATCAAGGGTAATATTTTTACTTAAAGTCAACGGATTATGTAGACGTGAATCAGGTCTCACTCTGGAGCCCAATGGCACGATCATAGCCCACTGCAGACTTGAACTCCTGGCTTCACAGCAATGTCTAGACTAACAGTGGACCAAACCACTGGGCACAGTAGCTTAGCCAAGGTGACAAAAGTGTCACGGCAGTCATACCCCACTGGAAAGTTGTGAGAAGAGGGCTGGGCACAGCATGGAAATGAATGCAGTCAGTGCAATTGGGTGGTAGCTGCCATATTGTTCACTGCACTACTGGGGGGTGTTTCTTTGTTTGAGGGGGCGTGAGAGCAGTTACGCAGGACCCCTGAGCCAGGCCCTGGAGGGACAGACATGATGAGGTTGGGTATGAGCCCTTGTAAAGCTCAGAGCAGGGGCTGAGAAGGAGAAACGCAGACACGCAGACCACAGACTGTGTCAACACGGAGATAATGCCTCTGACTGGACAGTGCCCAGAAGCCTGTGGAAACCCAGCTGGTGAGGGGTGAGCCAGGGACGGCTTCTCAGAGAAGGGGACAAAAATGATTTGTTTTAGATTATTTATAAAATAAATAAAGCAGAATTAGCCAGGTGAAGAAAGGAAAGGCAAAAGAATAGAGGAACATTCCAGGCTGACCAGCAAGCACTCAGCCCTGGAGGCCTGAGAGAGGCAGGGAACTGGCGTGAGGAGGGGGCAGGTGTTGCGGCTAGAGAGGGCAGAGGGTCCCGGTCACTCTGGCGTGGTGGGCCAGGCCAAGGCGTCAGCTTTCCTCTCCACAGTCACACAGCTTGCACAAGCACTCACTGTGTGCTAGGCACGGCACGGAACAGGCCTCGCAGGACTTGCTGGTTTTTACCCTCGCTCTATAGGAGGTAGGTGCTGTTAGCATCCGTCAGGTAATTGCAAAGCCATGCAAAGCTGGAAGTTTGGGCTGAGATTCAAGTCCACACCACTGGCTCCAAAGATGAAGCGGGTGACAGAGGGCTAGGGTGAACACAGGGGTGCGGGGATGGATGTGCAGGGTCTAGATTGGTGTGTTGAATTCCAGGCAAGGGCAACAGGCAAGGTAGAGGGCTCAGGAGCACTTGGAGATGTGAATGCTGGAGACGGACATTCACACACACCATCAGCAGTAGAAGTTGGCCATGGTCTCAGCAATGTTCACCCAGAACGTGGCCAGCCTAAATCCTCCCCAAATCCCTGCAGAAGGGGTATCATCATTTTCATTCCAAGATGAAGAGACTGAGGCTCTCAGCCAAACCCCTGGCTATAAAGGAGGCTGGGAATGCAGAAGGCCTCAGGCTGTCTGTATGACCATCCTGAGTAGAATCAGGGCTCTGTAGGCAAGGATCACTTGAGAAATGGATATCCGGTTGGAAATTGACAGCATCTGCTCCATGGAGGCGCAGAGAGGTCAGATATTAGCCCAAATGACACAGCTGATAAATTTCTACTGGGATTTAAACTCTGTCCAGTATTGTGTGCACAACTCTTCCCCGGACTTAGTTGCCTTCCAGGAACGGATCTCCACTCCTTGGCATTGCACTAAAGCCGACCATTCACTCAGGCATCCCAGCTCTTTCATTCCTTCACCCCCAGCACTGCCTGCCAGCACTGGGCTCCAGCTGTCCGCCCTTGATTCTGTGAGCACTTCCTGCCATGGGCTGTCCCGCCACAACGGCTCTAAAGCTCCCCTGGCCACAGTCCATGCATGCCCAAAACTCTGATGCCTGTTTTTATCTGTCATTCTTTCCAAGTTCTCTGTTCTCCAGCCCTTCCTCCCCCGCCCCTCTTTCCCCAGAGGCTTCCTCAGCCCCAAAGGCCACAGAGAATGAATGACATCATCTGAGCTCAGACCTCACTGGGCCCAATTATCAGGCTATAAGTGGAAGCGCCCTACATTTTCCCACAGGAAAGTGACCTTCCACACTCCGACTCCCTGCTTCTGGGGATCTTGGCAGAGTCCACAGCTCCAGCCTAAAGAAAATCGAGCCCCTTCCCCATGGAGACGCTGTTCATGTCTCTTTTTTATCCACTGGGCTTTCTCAGCTCCCAACCTGGGCATGAGGCAGCCTTCTATAGAGGGGAGGCAGCACTATGGGATCATTAAAAACAGCAGTGTGGGAGCCTTTTGGACCTTCCTACACTGACATCCAACTCCTCCTCTTGCCACATCTGTGACCTTGGCCAAGTGACTTCAGGGCTCTGGGATTCTATTGTCTCATTTTAAACTGGGAAAAATAACAGATATCATCTCATTAAATCCTTGTAACACTCTTCTGAGATACATATATCGGTCCCATTTTAAGATGAGTAACTGTATTAATCTGTTCTTATGCTGCTAATAAAGACATACTAGAGACTGGGTGATTTATAAAGGAAAAAGCTTTAATTGACTCATGTTCCACATGGCTGGGGAGGCCTCACAATCACGGTGGAAGGCGAATGAGGAGCAGTCACGTCTTACATGGAGGCAGGCGAGAAAGAGAGAGCCTATGCAGGGGAACTCCCGTTTATAAAACCATCTGATCTTGTGAGACTTATTCACTATCACTAGAACAACACAGGAAAGACCCACCCCCATGATACAGTTACCCCTCCCACTGTGCCCCACCCCCACCCCACAACACATGGGAATCATGGGAACTACAATTCAAAATGAGATTTGGGTGGGGACATAGCCAAACCTTATCAGTTACCAAGGACAAAGAGTTAAACAATTGCACAAAGCCACAGTTTGTCCATGGTGGCACCAGGGCCTGGATTAGAACCCTGGCATCAGGAGAGTTCTGAAACGCCAAGGAGTGTGTGGAAGCTCATTCACTGGTGAAAGTGGAAGATACTGAGGTTTCAGACTTGGCTTGGGGCACAAAGTGAGTTACTTTCCTGGAGACTCAGCTTTTCCAGCTGTAAAATGGGGATGACAGTCCTTGCTTCAGATGCAGGAGGTAAAATTTCCTGGATCTCCAGCATTCCTGCATTGCAGGCCACAGTTTTCAGCTCCCCTGTATTATTTACTAATGATTTTGTTTCTTCTTTAAACAGACTAAGATTTATTATTCAAATACATGTATTGAAAATGTATTGAAATGAAACTTTCTATCACTACCATAAAAAGAAGACCAGGCACATTCACCATAAATAGAAGGTAACCATGAAAATAAATGCAGTGAAGCCAAAAGCAGGGCTCTGAGCTGCAAAAGAGTGTTGAAGACCTGACTTCACTGACTTGCTGCCCTGCCCTGTCCTGGGTGCACTTCCCACCCCTTCCTGACTCCCAGTTGGTGCTGGGAAATGGAAATGTTAGTTCTTAGTTCTCCTCTCCCAGCCCTGTCCCTCCCAGAACAAGCAACTCACCGGGGAAAGCTGGCCTTCTTCCTCCAAAGGGTGGAGCAGCCATGGCAGCAACCGCCAGCCACACTCAGATGCCATCCCTGTCATCACTTACGCCTTGAAAGAGGGCTGAGGTTTGCTGTTGACCATAACTAAATGTGGCATGTGGCATGGCAGTCTGTGGCATGTTGTCCCCAGCAACTGTCCCGAGCCTTCTCACACTGGAGCTACATGGCTGCCATGGGTGCCAGGAACCTGCAGTGCTCTAAGACATCTTTGGCTCCCCATGGCCTGGAGGAACAAATCCACCTCAGCTCCCCAACCACATCCTCATTGTCCTGGCGGTATATTCTCAAGCCACATTTCCCCCCTAAATGTGAACCTGAGTCCCCATCCAAATCTCATCTTGAATTGTAGCTCCTATAATCCCCAGATGTCGTGGGACCCAGTGGGAGGTAACTGAATCATGGGGACACGTTTCTCCCATGCTATTCTCATGATCGTGAATAAGTCTCATGAGATCTGATGGTTTTATAAAGGGCGGTTCCCCTGCACACGCTCTCTTGCCTGCCACCCCATGTAAGATGTGACTTTGCTCCCCCTTCACCTTACACCATGATTGTGAGGCCCATTAAACCTCTTTTTCTTTATAAATTATCCAGTCTCGGATATTTCTTCATAGCAGTGTGAAAATGGACCCATACAATAGGTAAGATTCTGCTGTGGCAATAAACGAGCCCCAACTCTCAGTGGCCTAACACAGCAACCAGGTTGCATTTCTTCCTTATATTCCATGTCCACCAGGGATCAGTTGAGAACTCTGTACCCTACATCCTCCCTCAGGGACCAAAGCTGAAGGAGTAACCACTCTCTTGAACATTCCCGGTCTGGACAAACTGCACAGGCATTGACATGCTCTGAAATACTCAGTCAGGAAACCTGCCTGCTAAAGTCTTCGCTTCCTTCGGCATCTCACTTCTACCTGGCTACCGCCGCACGTCAGAACCACATCTCTGCTGTGCCCATGGGGGATTTCCTTTACTTACTTTCAATTCGGCTACATGTTTTTAATACTTTTGTTTGATCCAGCTCTTCTAGGTGTTTCCGTCAGTTAATGGTGAGGAAGGAGAAGTGTCAACTCAGTGTGTCGTGTTGCCAGGATCAGAAAACTTTACATTATTTCTTCAAATTGGGAACATGCTGTTTTGTAACCCTTTTTCATTTACCAGTATGTATATTCTTCAGAAGCCTCTTTTGTTTTGTTTTGGTTTGGCTTGGTTTGGTTTGGTTTTTTGAGATGGGGTCTCCCTCCACCACCTAGGCTGGAGCACAGTGGCGCTATCTCAGCTCACTGCAACCTCTGCCTCCCAGGCTCAAGTGACCCTCCCACCTCAGCCTCCCAAGTAGCTGGGACTACAGGCATGCGCCACCGACTCTGGCTAATTTTTGCATTTTTTTGTAGCGACAAGGTTTCGCCATGCTGCCCAGGCTGGTCTCAAACTCCTGAGCTCAAGCAATCTGCCTGCCTCAGGAATTGCTACTCTGAATCTATCAATGAAATGCACCATAATTTATTAATCCAGTCCCCTCATTGTGCATTTAGGTTGTTTCCAGTTCCCCTCTATTGACATTAGGGACACAATGAATATCCTTATATGCAGGGATGACTTTCAAAATATGTAGCAACTGGTATGCTCTGGGCTCAGAGTGGGCAGGGGTCACAAATGACTTGTTCAGCGACACCGTGTTCCCACTGCATGAACATTTATCTTTGCATACATCTTGTGATTTCCCCGGGTAGATTTTAAGAGGTAGAATTGCTGAGTGGCCCAAGAAATAACGGAATATTTTAAGACTTTTAATATCTACTTTTTTTTCTTTTTTTTCTAGAGAGAGGGTGTCACTCTACTGCCCAGGCTGGAGTGCAATGGCACAATGATAGTGCACTGCAGCTTTGAGCTCCTGGGCTCAAGTGATCCTCCCGCCTCAGCCTCCAAGTCCCTGGGATTACAGACTTGAGCCACAACAGCTGGCTAACATCTCGCTCTAAATGGCTCCAACTTAATCCTCACTTTAAAGAATCGCCTTTTCTATTCTCGTGGGTGCTCATCTAGTAAGGAGTCAAGAAGGCACTAGAATGCAATTTCTCACCAGAGACTCCCTTCCCTGGTTAGCAGAGTTCATAATTCCTACTGGAGGCTGATAATGCTAATGGCTTCACAGGGTGTCCAAGGATCCTGGAAGACCCGGAAGCCAGAAGAAGAGAAGTTGTGGGGGTATAGCTCAGGGGTAGAGCATCAGACAGCCGAAGAAGGGAAGTTGGAGACACAAGCGTCCATGGATAAAGCACACCCCTGCCTCTTCAGGGAGGGGTTGGGAGGCTCATGGTCTGGAGGGGATTCAAGCTGCAGACATATCAGTGTCCTCAAAGACCTGCCCTAAAGCATTGTCCCAACGTCTGGGCTCAGATCTGCTCTGCTTCCAGCTGCATGGCCTTGAGTAAGTCTGTCCTGGTTGAGCCTCAGTTTTCTCATCTGTCATGTAGGATGACCGCATGTGTGCCTCCTCCCAGGGTTGTGGAGAAGCATACAGTAAACAAGATCATGTGCATATTTCTCAGGCCAGGTGCAGGGCATCACACTAAAGGAATGACAGAAGGGGAGGTGTGGTGGCTCATGTCTGTATACCCAGTAGTTTGGGAGGCTGAGGTGGGTGGATCACCTGAGGTCAGGCGTTCGAGACCAGCCTGGCCAACATGTTGAAGCCCCGTGTCTACTAAAAATACAAAAATTAACCAGGCATGGTGGCAGGTGCCTGTAATCTTTGTTACTCAGGAGGCTGAGGCAGGAGAATCTCTTGAACCCGGGAGGTGGAGGTTGCAGTGAACCGAGATTGCACCACTGCACTCTAGCCTGGGCAATAGAGCAAAACGCAGTTTCAAAAAAAAAGAGGAAAAGAAAGAAATGATAGGGATGAGGCAGAGAACCGTGGCAGCAGCTCTTCAGGTGTGTGAAGACAGACTTGTGAGCCCCTCACCCTTTCCCTCCGCAGGCTGGGAGTCCCGGTTCCTCCAGTGGTTCTGCAGGAGGGAGGGAGGCCGGAAAACCGGGAATGATGTTACCCGGCAGGGGAGGAGCCATCTCATGCACTCCGGGGCCTCAGCACCTCATATTCCTCCCAAAGGCGCTTCCCTTACTGTGGCCTCCAAGGCCCCCCACCTCTGGCCCCAAGACCCTTCTAACCCCATCTCCTACCACTCTGTATGCCCTGCACCACACCAACCTCCTTGCCGCAGTTTGAACACACCGAGCAGTCCCCAGCCTCCGGTGATCCGGCCTAGAATGTTCTTCCTGAGCCTTTAAAAGTTCAGTTCCTCACTTCATTCAGGCCTCGGCTCAAATATCACGTCTTCAGAGAGGCCTTTCCTGGCCACCCCATCTAAACTAGCAGCCTGTCTCTGCTACAGGGGTTTTTCTGCCCACTGTCCCCAACCCTCAGACCGCACAGCAATCAGGTAAGTTGACCGACCCCACTCCGGGGTTGGCCTGTGACAAGCCTAGCCACTTGCAATGCCCATGGCCCTGCATACCGTCTCAGATGGCCCTCAGCCCATCTGTTAGCACGTGTCCTTCCCTAAAATTATTTCATGCATTTGTTCATGTGCTTGTTAATTGTCTGTTGCCTCACACATAAAATATAAGCCCTGCAAAGGCAAAAGCTTTGCTTTGTTCACCGCGGTACCCACAGCCCGTAGAGCAGCAGGGGATGCTCAACAAATGCTGACTCCCCTTCAGAGGAGCACATTCCTTTCACTCATCCCTAGTTTGGCCATTTGACCTTGGAAAAGTCACTTCTCCCTGACTCTCAGTGCAGGGGTTCAGCTCAGGGGTAGAGCCTCAGAAGGGATGCAGAATGTGGCTCACACCCCTTCTCTGCAAGAGTGTCACCACTGCAGCATGCCTGGTGCTGGGTACAGCGAGTCCTGCTTCCCCCGCCTTCAGTGCAGATCTTCTAGGAACAGGTGACATGTGTCACCTCAATGCTGTTGCTTAGCTCGAGGAGGAAACCTGTTGAAAGGAGCTTCTCATCATCACCCCACCCTGCTCCCCAGCTGGGCTTTTTGCACGGGTTCCTGCAGACCTCATGAATAATTGATGATGCGTGGGTCCCTTTCCAATCTTCTCATAGTCCCTAGGGAAGAAAAGAAGTCTTTCTGTCTTGTTTTGATCCTTTGACTTGGCCTCCCTGCCTGCCGGTGAGTCACCCTGTCTTTATTCTGCAGCTGATCTCAGCGGGTGCCCTGAGGCCTCCCCTTGGAACCCCAGAAGCAGGGCCAGGAAAAGAGCCTCCCCAGAGTGTGGGTGGCCAGGACTCAGGAGCAGCATGCCCAAGCTGGCCTGGCATTCTGGAAGCCATTCCTGCTCACCTGCAGACACCAGGCAGAACCCCTGTTCCTTCCCAGGCATACTTAGGCCCATCCCTGAGACTATGCCAGGAGGGTACACATGTGCCCAAGGATGGACCGTCTGTGCCCCCATAGGGAGCCACACACACTCATGTGTACCGATCATGGATAGTCATTGTGCTGGGTGCTTCACACGTCTTGTCTCATTCCTTCCTCCAACTCCCTCGAGAAGCAGAACGGTTGGTCTCATTACACAGCTGAGGAGGCAACAGAGAGGTGAAGTAACTTGCTTAAAGTCACAGTTATCAAGTGGCAGACCTGTCTGGCTCCGCGTCAGCAGGGAGACACATCGTACATTCGAGAGAGCTTCTGGGATTGCCTACTCTGTTGGGCCAGGACCTAGAGTCACGCTCGACTAGCGAGGGCCCAGCCAGCTCACCAGCAGCCCCCACCGCCCCCCCAGGACATAGAAGAGACATTGCAGGAATGACCCCTCCGCCTCATGCCATGGCCCACACTTCACCCACCTCCACTTAGGAGCATTTATTCACCCCTACCTTTGGGGCGATGATCACATGCTTGGCTGATCACTCCCCTAAGCCGAGCACTCCCCTGGGAGTCAAAACACCTGAATTCTGCCATCAGCTCTGGCCCTGAACTGCTGTGTGACTTGGGCAAGTCATAACTTTCCTGTTTCCTTGCTCATACAGTGATAGATTTTTATGTTCTCTCCTGGGAAATCCAGGTTCTAAAAGCAACGATCCCCATGGGGTGATTTTTATTTTTGTTGTTGTTTTTTAGATGGAGTCACTCTCTTTGCCCAGGCTGGAATGCAGTGGCATGATCATGGCTCATACAACGTCCGCCTCCTGGGTTCCAGTGATTCTCCTGCCTCAGCCTCCCAAGTAGCTGGGATTACAGGTGCACACCACCACGCCTGACTACTTTCTGTATTTTTAGTAGAGATGGGGTTCACCATGTTGGCCAGGCTGGTCTTGAACTCTTGACCTCAGGTGATCTGCCCGCCTCAGCCTCCCAAAGTGCTTGGACTACAGGTGTGAACCACCATGCCCAGCCACCACAGGATGATATTTAAAGCACTGGGGTAGTTGCACCTCTCCTCCCTGGTCAGGTTAGCCTGGCTCTAGGGTGTGTGTGGACTCAGGAGCCTCCCTTCTCACCTCTGATACCCGCTTCATCTTCCAACCTCGTGGGCACAGGGAGAAGGCTCCATATTCCTGTGGCCTTGGGGGCACAAGGCTTTTGCGGCCCCTGTCCTTGGGGCAGTCAGGGAAATTGACTTACCCACTCCACGGTGGACTTGTGACTGGCCTGGCCACCTCCAGTGCCTATGCCCAGCTGAGCTGACCCGCTCCAGAGGGGGCCTGTGACCCTGGATGACCCATCGAGGGAAACTCAAGGCTCTGCTGGGAATGCTGCAGAGAGGTGCCTGTTCTTCCCACTCTATTTGAATGAAGGAAGATGTAGTTCTGGATTCTGCTGGCAGCTGTCTCGGAACCACAGAGGGAAGGTCAGCCCAACAAGCAAGCCCTTGCTGAAGAAGTCAACCCCTGAAATAGATGGAGAGAAACAGAATTCCCGGAGGATGCTGCCTTGGACTGCAGAGCACGTGAGCTTTTACTCTGTCACTTGCAACCAAAGAACCCTGATACTGACTGATATGGTTTGGATTTGTGTCCCTGCCTAAATCTCACCTTAAATTGTAATCCCCAATGTTGGAGGAGGGGCCTGGTGTGTGATGATTGGATCGTGAGGGTGGATTCTCCCTTGCTGTTCTCCTGATAGTGAGTTCTCATGAGATCTGGTTGTTTAAAGGTGTGCGGCACCTCCCACTTCCCTCTCTTCCTCCTGCTCCGGCCCTGTGATGATGCGCCTCCTTCCTCGTCGCTTTCTGCCATGATTGTCAGTTTCCTGAGGCCTCCCCAGCCATGCTTCCTCCCCAGCCTGCAGAACCGCGAGCCAATTAACCCTCTTTTCTTTATGAATAACCCAGTTTCAGGTATTTCTTTATAGCAGTGTGAGAACAGACTCAGACACTGACATGCAGATGAATCAATGAAGTTTATTCCAGAGCTCAACACCACCATCTTACACATGGTAGGACTCTTGATTTGAAGAGCAGGTGAGCTGAGGCTGGTTAAGATCCCACAATATGCCCAGGACACGGCTTGGTACTGCCAGGTAGGAACGGGAAGTGCCCAGAGTCAGGAAGTGCTGAGCTGACTTTCCGCAGAAGTAGCGGAAGTGAGTTTTCCTATTTTATTTGGTCAAGAGGCCTATTCATATCTAAAGATGGTCTCTTTTTCCCTTCCGGACTGGTCACCAAGTCTACTTTCTCCACATGGTTAGGATGCCTGATAGGCTTCTGTTGGGGAGGGCACCAGCAGCCTCCCAGGGGCTGTGACCCAAGCCCCCAGCATGGGCCTCCCCGCTGAGAACCCTCAAGGGCCCACTCCCACATCAAAGCTTGCCATTTCTTCCCAAGTGTTGCTCTGAGGAGTCCCAGCCCTGCCCTCTCCCCTCCCGATTTCCACAAGACCTTCTCCTCCCAATTCTTTTCTCTCTGGGGCCACATGGCCACCCAACAAGGCTCTGATCTCCAGGGCTGTTTCTCCCAGGAGTGCTCTGATTGGCCACTCCTCTCTCAGTCACACCCCCAAGCCTCCCTTCTGAGGCACATTCTGTCTGACATGGCAACAGAGTGCCAGTCACAAGGCGATGCCTGGAGGTGGGAGCCAGGCAGAGAGGGGACCACCCAGACACCTGCCATGCACCAGGCAGGTAAAACGAGGAACAGGGCAACGATGGAATTGCCACGCAGGGCCATTCAAAGCGACTTTAGCCTCATCTATGGTGTCTGCCTCTCTTCCGGAACTCCCTTTCCCAACATGGAGAATTTATTCTTATTTTATTCATGCTCTTAAAAGTTAATTTGGAAAAAATAGCAAATATGAAAACATCATTAAATAATGAAAAGAAAATTGTGCGTTTTTCTGGAGGAGCATGCCCAGGGTGCTGACTGCTTGTCTCAAGGCAAAGAGTGGGAAGAGATGAAGGGGAAGCATGCCAAGCTCTGAAGGGACACAGGGTCCTATCCCCACCTCTGATCGCCTCTCTGGGAGGTGGTGCACCCACACAGGCCTTGCCCCCAGGGCTCGGGAATTTCCTGGAAGCCTGAAGCATCATGAGAAAAGGCATCTTCTCACGGCCTTCCTTCAGGCAGAAAGAGTTGAGTGGATGCATTTTAATTAGCATTTTTATCATTTTTCTGTATTTTACAAAATCCAATGTGTAGTGGGGGAGCGGGAGCGGGGTGAGGCTTCAGAGAGGAGAGGCCAGGGTTTCATGGGGTTTGATACCCAGGAGAGAAATGTTTTCTGGACAAACCCAGCCTCAAGGCCAAACAAGCTTTTGGAAAACAGTTTTTAAAAATATTATGTATACTCCTGTGTTTTAATGACACAAGTAACACATGGAAAGTTTCTCTTAACAATCTGAACAACCCTGATGGAGTGGGGGTCCCCTGCCCCACACTCCGCACCCAGTCCCCTCTGAAGATCGACCATCACACTCCATGCTAACGATCTCCCAGAACTTCCTCAAAGCCTTGATAGACATACCTGAACCTGCTGAAACAGGAAATCGTGATTTGCCTCTGTTTCTTAATAAGCACATGCTGCAAACATTCTCTTACGACTTCTTTTTCTCTCTTTTTTTTTTTTTTTTTTTTTTTTGAGACGGAGTTTCGCCCTTGTTACCCAGGCTGGAGTGCAATGGCGCGATCTCGGCTCACCGCAACCTCCGCCTCCTGGGCTCAGGCAATTCTCCTGCCTCAGCCTCCTGAGTAGCTGGGATTACAGGCACGTGCCACCATGCCCAGCGAATTTTTTGCGCTTTTAGTAGAGACGGGGTTTCACCATGTTGACCAGGATGGTCTCGATCTCTCGACCTTGTGATCCACCCGCCTCGGCCTCCCAAAGTGCTGGGATGACAGGCTTGAGCCACTGCGCCCGGCTTTCTTTTTCTCTTAACAAGTCTTAGAAATCTAAGTTGGTTCACACAGATTTTTTGTTTTTTTAAATACCACAATGTGCCATACATTATTTAACTATTTAATACGTTGATTATGTGAAACAAAACGCTTTCACCAATTTACAAATAAAAGAAGCTTCTGCGCCTCCACCACACATGCGTCCCTCACCTCTGTTTTCTCACCTGTAAGATGGAGGCATTTCCCTGAATGATCTCTCTTTATGGCCATTTGCCCAGCCTGTGATTGTAAACATTTTCTCTGCCGCATACAGATACCCTCATTGAGGGTCCCCCTGCTGCATCTGGCTTCCTCTGGGGCCCTGGCTTTCCCCGGTCTGTCTGTGGGTCAGCTGAGGGCCCTTTCTCTCCTTGTCCTGCCCCCTCTGCCCTGACTTCCAGGCTCACTCCAGCGACAGTGACAAGCCTGTGACAGGAGAACACAGGCGTGCCCTCGGAGCTCCCGCAGCGGCCTTAAAATAGCAGCTTTGTCTCACTCCATGCTCCTCTGACGCAGCCACGCTTGGTCCTGTCTGGAACTGTCTGGAAATAGAAACAATGGGCCCAGCGCACCATCCCCATCACCAGCTCTCATAACACGGGGGCCTGGTGCAAAGGACAAATCTGCCCCGATACCCTTCCTGATCAATGCCAACGGGTGGGGGACTCGGGCAGAAGAGTGAGGCTGGAACAGGCCTGACTACACGCTCCCCCACCTCCAGCAGCGGATGGCTAATGCTCTTCTTGTCCTTCTGCCCACCCCGCCAAGAGGGCTGTCTAAGCAAGGCACTGAGTTTGGGTTTGACTCAGCGCAGCTCTGTTTCCCACGAGATAATAATATATTCTATGAGCCCATTTAGTGACACAAAAACCCTATGAGGTAGATTCTGCTGTCGTCCCTACTTGGCAGATAAAGACAGTGAAACAAGTGTCCCAGGTAAACACAGCTATTTAGGGGCAGAGCCAGGCTCCGACCCAGGCAGCCTGCACTCCAATTCACTATTCCAGATGTTCTCCATGACACTTTGGAGGGGATGGAAAGGATTTTTCAAATTGAAAGTGGTGGTAATAAAAGGACTTACCCAGGAGGATTACGCGGTAGGATCAAAGAGCCATTGATGGAGCCTGGGTTCCAACTGCAGCTTTTTCTCACCCCAGAGCCTTTACACATGCACTTCCCATGCCTGGAACATTCTTCCCAGCCTGCTCACGCTTCTGCCTATCCTCCCTTTGCCTAACTTTCCCAAGGCTAACCTCCTTTTATCCTTTAGGTGAGGCATCAGCCAGAGTCACTCGCTCACTCGTTTCATTCATTCATACACTCACTCACAGGGGATGTATTATGCCCCTTCTATGTGCCTGGCATTGTGTTATTGACCAGACAGACACAGCTCTTGCCTTAGAGAGGCTTATGGACCACAGCAGAGCAGGAAGTGCTCAGCCAAGAGACTGGCACATAGTATGTCTTCAGTAAACAAAAGGCAGACTTGGAAGAGTTATGGTGATGCACAGCTGAGGACACGGAAGTGGGAGGTCTCTGTTCCTGGGGTAGCACTCCTGTCACCTCCTCGAATCCTGCCCCATGCTTCTGGGCACTGCCTTTCCAAGATGGTGAGAATGGATACTGCCTTCCCCTCCCCAAGCCATTTCACAGAAAAATCGCTGCAAAACCTCCCAGCCCATCAGAAGGACCCAGGCTGCTCTGAGGCCTCCATGCTGCAGCTGTCATGGCAGCCACGTGGGTTCTCACCCACTCCAGCATCCTATTCATTTTGCTGATTCCCTCCAAATTCCCTGATGCTACTCTGGGCTAAGCCCCATGCCAGCTCTCAGAGATACAGAAGAAATTAGAAGCCGTCCTGAATCCAGACAGAGCTCAGTAGGAAGGAGTCTCAAAGAAGACCGGTGGACTTGGTCCCCCACGAGCATGCACACACACACGAGCATGCACTCACACACACAAGTATGCACATACAAAGCATGCACACATACACCCACATGAGCATGCACACACACATGAGCATGCACATATACACACAAGCATGCACACACACATGAGCATGCATATACACACACAAGCATGCACACATACACCAGCATTCAGACATACACCCACATGGGCATGTGCGCACACACACAAGCATGCACATATACACACACACAAGCATGCACTCACACACACAAGCATGCATACATACACAAGCATGCATACACCCACATGGGCATGCACACACACACAAGCATGCACACACACACACGAGCATGCACACACACCCAAGCATGCACTCACACACACAAGCATGCACACATACACCCATATGAGCATACACACACACACGAGCATGTACACACACAAGCATGCACACACACATACTTGAGCATGCATACATACACACACATGAGCGTACACTACAAATCTGCACACCCCCTGGCATGCACACATGCACACTCCAGACCCCCGTGCACAAGCAAATGGAAAATCAAGGCATTCACAAGCTTGTAGAGGGAACAGACAGATAATGAAACAACGCTCTGATGGAGATTTCAGGGGGCAGTGGGGTGTGCCTCGGCAGTAACTGTTGTTTGCCAGCTGTATTAGTTATCTACTGCCACATAACAAGTTACCCCAAACTTAGCAGTCCAAAACAACACACATCTGACATCTCACGTGGTTCTATGGGTCAGAAGTCCAGAAACACTCATCTGGGTGGGTTTGGCTCACAGTCTCAAGCTCTCAGCCAGGGCCACAGCCACTGAAGCGCTGAGGATCTGCTCCCAGGCACGCTAGTGTAGCTGTTGGCTGGAGGCTTCAGCTCCTGGTCACACAGGCCTCTCTGCAGGGCAGCTCAAGACACGGCCTCCCCCAGAGTAAGGAACCCAAGGGAAAGAGAGAGCACGTGAGTTAGCAAGAGAGCAGCCAATATGGAAACCACAGTGCTTACAACCTCATCTCAGAAGCAAACACCATCCCTTCTGTCCCATGCTATTGGTCACACAAACCAACCCAGTGCAGTGTGAGAGGTGGCAAAGCAAGGCCTGGCATTGCAGCAGGTGGGATCATTGGGAGCCATCCTGAAAGCCAACAGCCACACTAACTAATAACCTTTTCCCCTTCTCTCTTGCCAATAAAATCCCAATTTTGATCAGATGATTCCTCTCTAGCTCCAAAGACAGAATCTGATTGATTTGAGTGAATCATGTGATTCCATATTCCTTACCTGGAATTAGTTTAGAATGTGCAGAAGACCCAATCCTGGCCATGGGAACCTGAGGGGAAGTCTGCAGAGGGGCTCCTGAGAAAGTTTTTCCTCCTCACTAAAGGAAACAAAGTACCACCCCTCTCTGGATGTCATTTTCAGATTTGTCTGAAGCCATGGCAGCCATTTTATCATCATGAGGGCAGTCATCACCAACAACCTAGATGGCAAAGAAGGAAGACCTGGTTGTGCCCCAATTGACAAAACCTGAAATTGTCCTACCTCCAGGTTGCTTATTAAATGAAATGATCAACTTCTCATTGCTTAAGCTTCTTGTAGTTGAGGGGTCTGTTCCACACTGCCAAAAGCACACCAATAGAAACAGGCACCTCCCTGGTCGGGATTGGGAAGTCAGAGAAGGCTGAGAAGAGTCACCTTCAAGTTGGGCCTTGGTGAATAATTAGGAGCTCACCAGGTCAACTAGGGTGGAAACACTGCAGACAGTAGGAAGAGCATGACAAAGGCCCAGCGGTCTGGAAGAACAGGGGCCACTAGTTCTGGAGCATAAGACATATGAGCGTGAGCAGCAGAGGGAAGAGGTGATGTGGGAGGGTGAGTAGGGTCTGGGTCGTAGGGGACCATCAGGCAGGCAGGCTGCAGTGGTCAGACTTTTTTCAGAAGGTGATGCAAGCCACAAAGAGGGATGTGGTCAAGTGCTCTGGAAAGGCCCCTCTGGAGGCAGCGCGGAGATGCCGGAGAAGCCAGAGGCAGAAGGAAAGCAGGGCCCGGGTCTGCCACGTGTGTGGACCTGTCCCAGACCAGCAGCATGGCTAGCTCCAAGAGGAGAACACCAGGCAGCACCCAGGACCTGGCTGGATGCACCTGCCCCACCAACCAAGAGACTCAAAGGAGGGATTTCGCATCACACTTTAAAATCATCATCTGCTGGCTTCCCATCGCCCTGAGAGTAAAAGCCAAATTCTTCCCCTGGCCTCAAAGGCCCTGCGTCGTGTTTCCTCTGCCATCCCCTGATCCTAGCACTACTCATGGCACAACAGTGGGCACAGAGGAATGTCTGTTCAGCTTATGCCCACCCCTTTGTCTTCATGTGGAATCTGAGGCCACTCAGAGAAGAAATGAGCCTCATCGGCAGGAAGATACCCATCAGTTTTCCCATCTCGCTGTTGTGTCTAAACTGACTCCTGATAAGCAACTTAGAGTGCAGAGGCTGTGACTTTTACACACACAGGGTCTGAGTGCAGTCCTACAGATAGGCATTTAACAAGCACTTCCTGGTTGTCCAAATCGATGATGATGATGATGATGATGATGATGATGATGATGATGATGACTGGTCTGACAATCATCAAACAGCTAGTGACTGTGGAAATACAGAAATCTAAGGTGGGGAACTAACGTCGCACAATTTATAGTTGCAACAGACAAGCCACACAAAACGCTGATGATAACAGCACAGGACAGAGGAAAGGGCACAGGCTCTGGAGTCAGACAGGCTTTCATTTCAAACTCCAGCTCCACTGCTTGCTGCTATGTGACCTGGAAAAACCCTCAACCTCTCTGTGCCTCTTTGTTCTCACCTACAGATGAAGATAGTCAAAGGGCTATCTTTGAGCAGTGGGTGCTCAAAGGGCACCAAAGTGTGGCTCAGCACACAGTAGGTCCTCCACAAATGATCATCAGGATTACAATTATAATCCTAATGACAACAGTTATGTTGTAAAAGAGAAAGCGTATCGTTTGGAGTGGCAGTTCCCAAACTTTTTGGCATGAGGGACTGGTTTTGTGGAAGACAATTTGTACATGGCCAGGAAAGGAGGGCAGGAAATGGTTTTGGGATGATTCAAGTACATTACATGTCTTGTGCACTTTCTATTATTACATTGTAACGTATAATGAAATAATTACACAACTCACCTTCACATAGATTAGTGGGAGCCCTGAGCTTGTTTTCCTGCAACTAGACCGTCCCATCTGGGGGTGATGGGAGACAGTGACAGATCATCAGGCATTAGATTTTCATAAGGAGAGCGCAACCCAGATCCCTCACATGCACAGTTCACGATAGGGTTTGTGCTCCTATTAGAATCTGATGTCACCACTGACCTGACAGGAGGCGGAGTTTAAGTGGTAATGCAAGCAATGGGAAGCAACTGTAAATACAGATGAAGCCTCCCTCACTCACTCACCCACTGCTGACCTCCTGCTATGCAGCCTGGTTTCTAGCAGGCCACTGACCCATACCAGTCCATGGTCCCAGGATTGGGGCCCCCTGTTTTAGAGATACATATTACAATAGTTACAAGTAAAACTGATGAAACAAAAGTGGCCAGAAGTTGAAGACTTAGCTGCAAGATTAGTACCTTGGACTTCAAATCGTATTATTCTCTAGTTTTTTATTTGTTTTTGAAATTTTTCATCATAAAAAGTATGTTAGGCCAGGTGTGGTGGCTTATGCCTGGAGTCTCAGCACTCTGGGAGGCTGAGGTGGGAGGACTGCTTGAGTTCAGGAGTTTGAGACCAGCCTGGGCAACATAGCGAGATCTCCTCTCTATTAAAAATTTGTTTTAAAAATCAGCCAAATATGGTGTGTGCACCTGCAGCCCCAGCTACTCAGGAGGCTGAGATGGGAGGATTGCTTCAGCCTGGGAGGCAGAAACTGCAGTGAGCTTGATCATGCCACTGCCCTCCAGCCTGGATGACAGAGTGAGAACCTGTCTCACCAAAAACAATAAAGAATAAATTAGCCAGGTGCAGTTGCACGCACCTGTAGTCCCAGCTAGGTTGGGAGGCTGAGGCAGGAGAATTACTTGAAGCCAGGAGTTCAAGGCTACAGTGTGTAAGGATCGTGTCTGTGATTAGCCACTGTACTCCAGCCTGGGCAACATAGCCAGACCTAATATTAAAAAAAAAAAAAAAAAAAAAAAAAAAAGCTCAAGTGGCAACAGAGTTCAAATTCATACCCAGGTCAACAGGAGTCTGGAACCCAGACTCTCTCCACAATACCGGTCATCAGGAAAAAAATTACAAGACAACCAAAAATCTGTGCAAATCGTCACCAAAAGATTATGCAAACAACTGAAAAAAAGAACTGTTTTTAAAGGCCCAAACTGAAATGTAAATTGAAGGAAAACTTACTTCTTTCAATCATCCATTTGGGAGGGAAAAGGAAACCCGGCTCCTCTCTACCCATCTTCTTCGGTGCCTCTTTATCTCTAAGGATGAGAGTTTGAGAGGGTGGCAACAAACAGCAATAGCAGTAAATGTGTCTCCCATCACGCCACCAGGCCGGCCACTCTCCCTGCATTTCCCAGAGGTTCCCGACACAGGCCTGGGCACAGCCTGGACACTCCACAACAGGCTGCCACTTTAAGACTGGTGGGGGTGGGAGGGGTGCACCCCCCCGTGGTTCCCTGGAGCCCCACACTCCGGGTTCAAATCCAGCTTGCCCCTTCCAGCTGTGTGACCTTAAACAAGTCACTCTCCCGCTGGGACTCTTGCAGGGTCCTGAGCCCTGTGCTGGACAAGTAAGGTTCACCGAGGAAGGGTTCCCCCGACGCCGCCACTGCTTCTCCCTCTCGCAGAAGCAAGCCTCGCTGAGTAACATTAAGCATCAATCCAGCACTCTGTGTGAAACCATCGTAAGTTGTGAATGAGTGGAAATTGACTGACTAAAGCTGCGGCTGAATCATTCCCTGCATCTTCCCGCATCTGCGGGGGCTCCAGCGCGGAAGGCAGATGAATGGGCAGGGCGTGCGTCCCTGACAGCGGCGGCTCCAGCGTCTTCAGGTGCCACACGCCCCCAGATGGCTTCCCTTCCGTGTGGAGTGCATGGCGGGAACTCACCTGTGTGCCTGGGGCACGTTCTCTGGAAGGTGGAGTGCCCAGCAGGATGTTGGGAATGGGGGCAGAGGTCCTAGCCATGGGCGTCTCAAATAGATCAGCGGTCTGACCCCTCATTTCACAGGAGGAAGCAACTGATTGAGAAACAAATTAGAACCTAAAGGGTTTGCCATTCATCCAAGACGCCCTCTGTCTGTCTGTCTGTCTGTCTGTCTGCCTGCCTGAGGATGGTTTGAAGGGCGGTGACAAAGCCCTCTAGTGGCGAGTCAGCCCGCTTCACAGGGACGTCCCGCTGCGCACACGAGGAATAAGAAGGCAGTGAGTGCCCCCGTCTGGCGGGAGTCAGCAATGTAGGACTCTTGATAAAAGATCCCCCGAAGAGTGACAACAGCCCCACCGTGACATCATAGCAGGTTTAATGAGCACCTACTGTGAGCCAGGCTCTTTTCTTTCTTTCTTTCTTTCTTTCTTTTTTTGAAAGAAAGAGAGAAAGGGGGAGAGAGAACAGGAGTCTTGCTCTGTTGCCTAGGCTGGAATGCAATCTAAAAATAGGTATTAAAAACCTCTTTTATGCTGATAATTGTGCTTAACAGCAGAGACAGGAAGGAATAAGGAAAGAAAATAACAAACAGCCTACCAATATTTCATTTAAGTCTGTGAAATGCTATGCAAATGCTGAAGAGTGATTTACTTCCAATTATGTGGTCACTTTGAAAATAGGTGTAATACCCATGGAATATTACACAGCCATCAAAAACGATGCATTTGTGTCCTTTGTAGGGACATGGATGAAGCTGGAAGCCATCATTCTCAGCAAACTGACACGAGCAGAAAATCAGACACCGCGCGTTCTCACTCATAGGCGGGTGTTGAACAATGAGAACACATGGACACAGGGAGGGGAGCACTACACGCTGGGGTCTGTTAGGAGGAAATAGGGGAGGGACTGCGGGGGGTGGGGAGTTGGGGGGGATGGCATGGGGAGAAATGCCAGATATAGGTTGGGGAGGAAGGCAGCAAACCACAATGCCACGTGTGTACCTATGCAACAATCTTGCATGTTCTTCACATGTACCCCCAAACCTAAAATGCAATAAAAATAATAGTAATAATAAATAAAAAATAAAACAAAAAAGAAAAGAAAATAGGTGTAATATGATGATACTGAGAAAAATGTATGTTCTGTGGACCTGGGGTGAAGAATTCTATAAATATTCACTGAGTTTACTTGTTCCAGGTCCGAGTTCAAATCATAGATGTCCCTGTTAACTTTCTATCTCGTTGATCCGTCGAATATTAACAATGTGTTCTCAAAGTCTCCCGCTATTATTGTGCGGGAGTCCAAGTCTCTTTATAAGTCATTAAGAACTTGTCTTATGTATCCGGTTGTTCCTATATTGGGTGCATATATATTTATGATCATCGACTCCTGTTGTTGCATTGATCCTTTTACCATTATGTAATGTCCTTCTTTGTTTCTTTTAGTCTTTGTTACTATTAAAGTCTATTTTGTCAGAGACAAAAGTTACAACTCCTGTTTTCTTTCTTTTTTTTTTTTTTTTTTCCTCTCCATTTGATTGGTAAGTCTTCCACCAACCCTTTGTTTTGAGTCTTTGTGTGTCCTTGCTTATGAGATGGATCTGAATACAGCGAACCGATGGGTGTTGACTTTTTATTTAATTTGCCTATGTCTTTGATTGGGGCATTTAATCCATTTAAATTTAGGATTCATATGGATATTTGTGAGTTTAATATTGCCATTTAATGCTAGCTGGCTATTTTGCCCATTAGTTGATATAGATTCTTCATTAGGGAGATACTCTTTACCTTTTGGTAAGTTTTTGGGATAACTAATACTGGTTGTTCCTTTCTCTGAGTGCTTGCTTGTTCATGCAAAATTTTAATTTTCCTTCATTTATGAAGCTTAATTTGGTTGGATATGAGATTCTGGGTTGAAAATTCTTTTCTTTGAGGATATTGAATATTGGCCCCCACTCTCTTCTAGTTTGTAGGGTTTCAGCTGAGAGATCTGCTGTGAGTCTGAAAGGCTTCCCTTTATGGGTAACCTGACCTTTCTCTCTAGCTGCCCTTAGAATTTTCTCCTTTATTTCAACCCTGGTGAATCTAATGATTATGTGTCTTGGGGTTGCTCTACTTGAAGAATATCTTTGTGGTGTTCTCTGTATTACTTGAAGTTGAGTATTTTCCTGCCTTACTAGGTTAGGAAAGTTTTTCTGAATAATATCCTGAAGAATATTTTCCAGCTTGGATTCATTCTCTTCATGACATTCAGGTACACCTATCAAATGTAAATTAGGTCTTTTCACATAGTCCCATATTTCTTGGAGACTTTGCTCATTCCTTTTTACTCTTTCTTCTCTAATCTTGTCTTCTCATTTCATTTCATTAAGTTGGTCTTTGACCTCTGATATCCTTTCTTCTGCTTGATCAATTCGACCATTAAAACCTGTGCATACTTCGCGGCGTTCTCGTATTGTGTTCTTCAGTTCCATTAATTCACTTCTATTCCTCTCTACATTGTCTATTCTCGATAGGATTTCGTCAAATCTTTTTTCAAGGTCCTTAGTTTCTTTACATTGGGCTAGAACCTGTTCTTTTAACTCACAGAAGTTTCTTGTTTCCACCTTCTGAAGCCTAACTCTGTTAATGGAACACACTGGTTCTCCATCAGGCCTTGTTCCCTTGTTGATGAGGAACTGTGATCCCCTGGAGAGGGAGAGGCATTCTGATTTTGAGTATTCTCAGACTTTTTATGCTGGTTTCTTCCCATCATTGTAAATTTATCCACCTGTCATTTTTGTAATTACTGACTTTCAAATTAGGTCTCTGAACGTCCAACTTGCTGATTCTCAGTGCCGGAATCTGAGCAACCCACTGCACCAGCAAAAACAGCAGCGTTAAGGTTCGTGGTGCTTTTCTGCCCAGGAACCTCGGGTCTGGCTTCCTTCTTGAGTCCCTTTTTCAACCAGCTGAATAGGTGACTCTGCCTTCCCAGAGCTTCAAACGTCGACCAAAAGGGGACCCAGTCCCGTTTACTCTGCACCAAGAACCACCTCACCGGCCACAAGAGTCGCGCTGGTGACCCGTGGGGCTCCTCCGCTGGGAATCTCCTGGTCCGTAAGCAACAAAAATTCGTCTGAAAGTGTGGCGTCCTCTCGTTCTCTGCGCTTTCACTGGGAGCTACAATCCTGAGCTGTAATAGTAATCAGCCATCTTGGATCTCTCGAGCCAGGCTCTTTTCATATGCTATCTCATATAATCCTCATGATCACTCCCACAAGGCTCCATTTTACACAAGAGAAAACTGAGGCTCCAAGGGGTTTACTGCTCTGGCCAATGTCACTCAGTTATTCCGTAAGACAATCACAAACTCAGGGTCCAGGCTTTATTTGCCAGATGGAGAAAGAGGGAAGAAAAGAATGAAAATAACATTTGTTGAGCATCACCTGTGTCCCCTTCTATGGACTCAAATGGTGGCCCCCCCAAAATTCATGTTGAATCCCTAACGCTCCATGTGATTGCATTGGGAGAGGGGCCTTTGGAACGTAAGGAGGGTTAGATGACATCATGGGGGGTGGGGCCCTTGAGATGGAATTAACACCCTTATAAGAAGAGATACCAGAGAGCTCCCTCTCTCATTCTCCATCTTGTGAGGACACAGCAAAAAGGTGGCTGTCTGCAGGTAAGGAAGAAGGTCCTCACCAGGATCTGAATTAGCCAGCACCTCCAACGTGAACATCTAGCCTCCAGAACTTTGAGAAATATACACCTGTTGTTCCAACCATGCAGTCTATGGTATTTTGTTATGGCAGCCTGAGCTGATAAGACAGCAGATAACATGAACCTCACGAAGACAGCGGCCCTCATTTACCAAGTGCTTACTGCGTGCCATGCATGCAGTGTCTAAGGGCGTTACCCAGACCACTGGTTTTCATTAATCCTCACAATAAGCCTGCAAAGAAAGTGCAATACATTTCCTGATTTTGAAACGAGACCCAAGGAGGATGAGTAGCCCATCCAGGAGCCAGAGCCTGTGTATCTGGGGGCCGATCCGGCAGACAGAGATTATGAGCACTGCTAAGTGTGATCGTGTGGTGTGCCAGTTCAGGTCCGCCAGGGAGTGGATGTCAACATAAGATTCAATGCGCAAGAGACGTATTGGTGGAAATGCCTGTGTAGGACGGACAGAGAGCAGGAGGAGGCAGGGAGAGCTTGGGTGCTCCGTACCTCTAACACCTAGGAAAGGAGAGCACGAGGGAAGGACCAAGGAGGAAGAGCGCCCAGAGTTCTGGGAAAGTCATGGCCAGGTTGATGGGAAGTTCCCAAGTCATGGCGCCCATGGAAGAATCCCACGTAGGGCAGGAATGGCCTGGCTCCAGTATTCCCACTGTGTTCAGTTCCGGCTGCATTCAGTGTGACAGCAGAGTAGACCACTGCGGGGAAGGTATGGCCACTGAACTGTCTCTCAGATGTGCTTCCCACAGTGGGTCCTCTTGAAGGGAGAGCTGAACAGAGCACCTCAGTGGCTGTCATGCTTGGTGTAGGTGGCATCCACCAGACCACCCAGACACTCCATTGTACCCTATACCTATTGTGATTGAGGTCATGTGTGGGACAATTCTTTGAGACCATGTGAATATTCTATACCCCCAACAACTTCTCCGGCTATTGGTTTTAGCATTCACTGATATGATCTTTGTTTGAGCCAGTTATGGGTTGCAAAATGATGATTTTCTGATTCTTTCGTGGCTTTTAAATGCATTAGTTGGCGTTGTTCTGCAGAACAGAACTCCCTTCCACTTTCTTTAGCGTCACTATAAGCTCACGGGGCTTTTCATTTAATATGTGATAACCCTTTCCCATCACTCTTCTTTTGCTATTTCAGTTGTTCCTGAGTTGGCCATTGGAGCCCCTTCCAACAGACCCTGTGTCCTGTTCGTCTGTTTATGAATGGTTTGTCCACGTCAGCCTTTGAGCCGTTCCTTTTGCTCCAGACTCACCTTGTAGGTTTCCTGTCCATTTATTTGAGGAGTTAGTGAGGAATGCTCTTTAGAAACCAAGACCTGGGGAGAGGTGTCCTCACTGCCATTTTAATTTAATTTTAGTTATTAGTTTACAATGATTGTTCCAAATCAAATTCAACACCACAGGTTTCTCCCATGCTTTCCCTATGCCATAGTTGCACCTGTCTTCTTCCACCATGAGAACTCTGGCTGACAGTAACATCTGTATATTCACTCCACTCCACAGTGCAAACAAGTAACTACACCAATGTCACTACCACCACCAAGTGCTCTACCAAGTTCATGACGGAGCAGAACTTATTCCATCCATAAAATACAGCCCACTAGGAGTGTGCAGTCACAGTCCTGGAATTACTCCACTGTCTGCCATCAATTTGACAGGCAGGTTCATTTATTTCTATTTGTATTGAAGTTTAGGGTTGCTTTTCCTGTCATTTTGTTTCTCTTTCTTTTCTTTCTTTCTTTTTTTTTTTTTTTTTTTTGAGATGGAGTCTCACTCTATTGCCCAGGCTGGAGTGCAGTGGCTCAATCTCAGCTCACTGAATCCTCTGCCTCCTGGGTTCAAGCGATTCTCCTGTCTCAGCCTCCCGAGTAGCTGGGATTACAGGCGTGTGCCATCACGCCAGGCTAATATTTGTATTTTTAGTAGATACAGGGTTTCACCATGTTGGCCAGGCTAGTCTCAAACTCCTGACCTCAGGTGACCTGTCTGCATTGCCCTCCCCAAGTGCTGGTATTACATGCATGGGCCACCGCATGCGGCCTCCCATCATTTTTATTTAATTTTTGTTATTCGGTAGATCATTTATATGGCTCAAAACTCAAAAATTATAAAAAGAAAGTGACTCTTCCATCTCTATCCTTTTCTCCCCATTTATTACTTTCATAGGTAATCACTTCCATTATTGCTGGACTTATTCTCCCCACATTCTATTTTTACAAATTGTAATGATTTTATTGAAAAAACAACATTGGAACTTCTTTGCACTTAACAATATGTTTTGGAAACAACTCCATTCGGCTCATAAAAACCTTCCTCCACTGTAATCCCAGCATTTTGGGAGGCCGAGGCGGGTGGATCACGAGGTCAAGAGATCGAGACCATCCTGGTCAACATGGTGAAACCCCGTCTCTACTAAAAATACAAAAAATTAGCTGGGCATGGTGGCGCGTGCCTGTAATCCCAGCTACTCAGGAGGCTGAGGCAGGAGAATTGCCTGAACCCAGGAGGCGGAGGTTGCGGTGAGCCGAGATCGCGCCATTGGACTCCAGCCTGGGTAACAAGAGCGAAACTCCATCTCAAAAAAAAAAAAAAAAAAAAAAAAAAAAAACCTTCTTCAATCTATTTTTTTACATTAAATTTGAATTACTCAAGTGAACACAACTCTTGCCTTTGCTTTACAGTTGAACATTGCACGCAAGGCTAAAGGCCTCTCTCAGTGCCCTCCAGCCTCCTAACCCTTCTGCAGCCTCCCAGAGCTTGCTCTTCCTCTGCCAGACCTTTCCCCATGCAAGTATAAACTTCTGTTTATTCTTGGAGGTTTTCTGGCATAGATGGTATCACATTATAAAATCATTCTGGGCCAGGTATGGTGGCTCACACCTGTAATCCCAGCACTTTGGGAGGCCGAGGCGGGTGGATCACCTGAGGTCAGGAGTTCAAGACCGGCCTGACCAATGTGGTAAAACCCCGTCTCTACTAAAAATACAAAAATTAGCCTGGCATAGTAGTGGGTGCCTGTAATCCCAGCTACTCTAGAGGCTGAGGCAGGAGAATTGCTTGAACCCAGGAGGCGGAGGTTGCAGTGAGCTGAGATAGTGCCACTGCACTACAGCCTGGGTGACAGAGCAAGACTTCATCTCAAAAAAAGATGTATGTACTTATATATACACATATATACACACATATATGTATACATGTATATAAGGCTATATGTATATGTACATTGTATACATGTACATATAGCCTTAATGTATTATTTATCTCGGTAAGAGTCTTAGGTGGCACCCCCTTTACATTTTGCATCTGAGACAAATACCTCACTCAGCTCACCGTAGTCCTGGCCCACTGTGTGCAGTTATTTAACTCTTCTATGCCTCAGTTTCCCCATCTGTGAAATGGAACAAATAACAGCACCTCCCTGACAACATAAATAAACTAAGATATGTGTAAAGCTTCAATCAGAGCTCAGCAGATGCTGGTTAAGGATTGTGTATCATTATGAGGACCGTCATGCCAGGCACATGGATCACACAGTTCACACAGGACAACATACGAAAGCCACAATAGCTACTGCATGCCTAAGCGTTAGTTCAGACCTCTTACAATAATCACATCAAACAAGATTTTGCCATAATTCTCCAAGAAATACAATGTAAATTTGTACTTGTTCTTGTCCCACAATTGTGTGTTTCTAATGTAATCTCACAGCTGTTTTATGAAGGATAAAAAGTTCTTCATTCCAATCATCCAGCATTCTTGAAAATCCCCATTCATTGCTGGCCATGATTACATCTCACCTCTTCCTGCAAGCTCTCTGCCGCTCGGGGCTCCCTGTCCGGACCTGAGTTACAAATGTGACTCAGTCATCTGTCAACACGCCCTTCACTGCCTGCTTTCCTCCCACATTCAGTCTCATTCACAAAAGACATTTACACAGATGTTCTTCCCGCTACTTAGGTCTCCTGCCAGTGCGAAAATCTAAAAGTAATGCTCAGGCAGTCCTGCCTCCCTCCATACTTACCACCTTTTCACTCAGTCATCCATCCTGCAATTCTTCATTTGATTTGTTACATTGTCTGCCTGTGCTAGCTTGCTTTAAAATACAGCTTAATCACTTTGGGAGGCCGAGGAGGGTGGATCACCTGAGGTGAGGAGTTCAAGACCAGCCTGGCCAACACGGTAAAACCCCATCTCTGCTAAAAATACAAAAATCAGCCGGGCGTGGCCATGGGCACCTGTAATCCCAGCTACTCTGGAGGCTGAGGCAGAAGAATTGCTTGAACCCAGGAGGCAGAGGTTGCAGTGAGCCGAAATCACGCCACTGCACTCCAGCCTGGGTGGCAGAGTGAGACGCCATCTCAAAAAAATAAAAGTAAATAAATAAAATACAGCTTAATCTTTCTCTTATTAAATTGTTCCTTTTCCCTTCTTACTGTAACGTATTCTTTTTCTTCCATTTTCCACGCCTTTTCTACTTGCTTTCCATTCTGTATCTTGATGTTCTATGCCTGATTCTATTCTCTGGTCTCCTGGCCTGTTCAAATCAAAGCAACACATATCGATCTCCATTTCCGTTTAGGACTTCCCAATTATCCCCCATTCCATTTAATGCATCCATTTGTAAAGCCTGTATCTTCCTGGATCCACTTTCCTTTTGATTAACTTCACGATGAGGGCCATTGCCACAGCGACAGTCACTGCCGCCCCTGGCTGGCTCCAGGCCCAGGCAGCTCCTCTACTTCGGCCTTCGTCCCCAGCTCCTCCTGCACACCTCAGTGCCTGCAGGAACCTTCACATCTGTCCTTAACCCTGCTGGGAAAAGAAGACGGCCCTGGGGCAGCCAGACACCAGTGAACAGAGGGACCTCTAGACCCTGGCATCCGAAGCAGACATGCCAACAGCTTCCTAATCACCATAAGAGAACATTTATCGATTTCCTCTTGGGTCCAAGATCCATTTAGAAGTATGCTTTTGATGTTGTTGTTTTCCATTTCTCAGTAGTTGTCTTTTTTTTTTTTTCCGCTCTTTAACTTAAACCGTGGCATTCATGTCTTGATTTCATTGCTTTGTGGTCAGTGGACATGGACAATATACTTTCTGTCTTTTTGTATTTAATTTGACTTTGCTTAGTGGCTTCAGATATAGTTCATCTTTGCACTTGGTCCACAGGTGCCATAAAGATTTATTCTTTATTTGCAAAGTACAAAATTGAATGTGTGTCCCTCAATTCCACCTTATAGCTCCAGTGGTAACAGCCACCATCCACTGAGGGCTTGCTGTGTACGTGGATCTGTGCTGAGCCCTTTCCATGAAATTCTCTCATTCAGCCCCCAAGACCCTGCAAGAAATGTCTTTTGTGATCCTCTTTTTACTGATAAGGAAACTAAGGCTCAGAGAGGTTCAATAACTTGTCGACAGTCACATAACCAGAGACGTGGGGCTGGGATTTCAATTTAGCTCCGATACCTAAGCTTGAGCTAGTTAATAATTAAAGTCTTCCATATCAGGGGCTCTTCACTTGAGATTCATGGAGCTCATGGGGGTGTCATAAACATCCCAGTTGTGTGCAAAAGACTAACAGACCTGCAGATGTACATTGGGCAGAGGAGGCTCCACTGAGCTAATTCACTGCTAAAATGTCCAGGAACATTGCTCCACGTTTGGATTCATTTCTTGTTTATTCGATCTAGCAAAGAATGGGATGGAAGTTTAGCATACCCCTCCCCGCTTGGCTTTATTTCCATGTCTTTCTTCTGCTTTGTCTATTTTGTCGCGCTGTTTTTCAGCACATAGAGGCCTGTGACTATCTCCCAGGATCAGTGTAAATTACACCTCCTTCTCAGCATAAAATGACTCTTCCGAACTAAATAACTATGTTTCGGAATCCGGGTGTAGCCCTTGCTGGCTATGTTACCTTGGGCCACACATTTCCCTTTCTCTGAACCTTGGCTCTCTAGTAAGTTCTCCCATTCCTGATATTAAGGCCCTGGTCAGACTTGGCAGAAACCATCTAAGCCCATGAGGCCAGCAACAAGTGTCTACACCTAAGTTCCTGCTTCCTCCCAGCAGAAATATTTTCTTTCCCCAAATTCAACCAGGGAGCTGGCTCTGGGCTTCTTTGCACCTGGGAGATTTGAAGCAAGACTCTTCCTTCTTAAACCCGAGCCCCCTGAGGAGAGCAGGATTTGAAGAAGAAAGTAAAGGAAAGAAGCGGGCCAGGCTGAGTGCCTGTCATCCCAGCACTTTGGGAGGCCGAGGCGGGCGAATTGCCTGAGGTCAGAGTTTATGACCGGCCTGGCCAACATGGTAAAACCCCATCTCTACTAAAAATACAAAAATTAGCCAGGCGTGGTGGCAGGAGCCTGTAATCCCAGCTACTTGGGAGGCTGAGGCAGGAGAATCACTTGAACCTGGGAGGCAGAGGTTGCAATAAGCCAAGATCATGCCATTGCACTCCAGCCTGGACGACAAGAGCGAAACTCCGTCGAGAGAGAGACAGAGAGAGAGAGAGAGAGAGAAGGCAGTCCTAGCACCACGAGCTGGTAGCTGGCCTTCTGCTTCCAGCCAGGCTGTGCCACTCCATCTTGAACACACACAGCTTCACAGAATAGCAACGTCAGATGAGGACACTGTGAAGGAGAGAAAACAGAGCCAAAAAAAGACCACTCCTTAATCATGCCCTGCAGAGACAAAAACAAAGACCCTGGGCAATGCCCTAAACAGCATGTATTCCCCTCCCGCCCAAGCTGAGCAATAGGGCTCTTCCCCCCTCGCCCCCCCACCCGCCTCCCAGATAAAAAGTATTGCTAGACTCTGAATTACCCCTGCTTCCTGACAGCAGCCCATCCAGAGCAAAAGTCCGCCTCTTTGACTCCTCTCCCAAATCCCCTAACACAGCCCAAGATCTAACAAGCCCCTCCTAACGGTTCAGGGTTTCTGTGTGTTTGAAAGATGGTATCAAGGCTGGAGTACACATTTGGCACACAGAAGGTGCTCAATCAAAACGGTTGCCATTTACATGAGGGGGCGGGACAGGAAGAGAAATCAGACAGAAAGCTCAAACAAGTTTATTTCAGGGAAGATAAAATAGTACTTATCAATAATTCAAAACCTCAGACCTACTGTTATCTAGCAGTAGCTTGAATGAAGAGGAAATTAACTATGAGTGCTTCCAAAATAACAAAACAATAAGAATAAGAATTGCTGGGCGGGTGGCTCAGAGATGTAATGCCAGCATTTTCGGAGGTCGAGGTGGGCGAATCACTTGAGGCCAGGAGTTCGAGACCAGCCTGGCCAACAAGGTGAAACCCTGTCTCTACTAAAAATACAAAAATATTTAACCAGGCATGGTGGCATATGCCTGTGATCCCAGCTACTCAAGAGGCTGAAGCAGGAGAATCACTTGAACCCCCCAGGTGGAGGCTGCAGTGAGCCAAGATTGCACCACTGCACCATTGCCTGAGCAACAGAGCAAGACTCTGGTTCAAAAAAAAAAAAAAAAAAAATCACAGCATCTCTTTCTCCTCTTGACCCTTATTTGGGCGCTGACTGTGTGCTCTGCACTTTCTATGCCTCATCTCTAATCCTCCCCAGAACCCAGCAGGTGAAGTAATCATTTGAGGGGTTTAATAGGTACAAAATTAAAAGAACTTCGTTCTAGAATTTTCAGAAAGATGAAGTAAGCATGTTTTTCCCTCTTCTTCCCACTAAATACAAAAACAAACGTAGACATTTGATATAAAACAAACGTAGGAAGACTCTGGAAGGTGAAGAGAAGAAGGCAGACCAGCTGGCATGCGAGGGCCCACATTAACCCCACGGTGGTGAGTTCCCTGAGTTGTGTTGTTTTGCTTCACATATCCCATACTGAATACCAGGCAAGCCAGCAACCCAGAAATGTCAACGGGTAGACTGAAGAAGCCCCAAGAAGAGCCTGCGCTCTCTAACTAGAAGATCAGGCAAGGAGCAGCTTGGCAAGACAGGAAATGTTTAGATAATAACCACTCTGCTCCAGCCCAGCACCACAGAAAACACTGCCCATGCCAGCAAAGGCCAAGGGGGGTGGGGCCTGGATTTCCGCCCTGGCCAAGCCGTAGCAAGCCTCCTCTACGTCACCTCCAGGGTAGTGTTGGAGAGACCCAGAAGGAAGCTGGTGGTCCTGAGGCCTCCTCCACTGTGTCAGTGGCGACTACAGGGGGAGCCTGGACTCCAGCCCACCGTTGTTTCTGCTCCCTGCTGGGGCGGTGTCAGAGGAGACCTGTTCGGAGAGTCAGGACTTTTACCACCACTCCGCAATGATAAGACCACCCCACATACACAGTGGCAGTGGAGGCCACATGGGAAACTGGAACTCCCACCCCTGCCCAGCAGTAACAAGAAGCCCCCTGCATCAGGCAGAAACATAAGCCAAGTAGGAAACCTGGGCTTCCACCCTCGCTGGGCAGTAACGAGGAAGTCACCCCGTTTCCTCTACAACACTGTCAGAAAATCCTGCTAAGACCTAAGATTTAAGTAAGATCCAGTCTTACGATACCCAAAATGTCCACATTTCAATCAAAAATCACTTAACAGGCTGGGCACAGCGGCTCACACCTATAATCCCAGCACTTTGGGAGGCCAAAGCAGGTGGATCATTTGAGGTCAGAAGTTCGAGATCAGCTTGGCCAACATGGTGAAACCCCATCTCTACTAAAAATAAAATAAACTAGTTAGTCATGGTGGCACACGCCTGTAATCCCAGCTACTTGGGAGGCTGAGGCAGGTTGATAATTCAATCTCTGAACCTGGGAGTCAGAGGTTGCCATGAGCTGAGATTATGTCACTGCACTCCAGCCTGGGCAATAGAGTGAGACTCTGTCTCAAAAAAAAAAAAAAAAGAAAAAGAAAAAATCACTTATCACATCAAGAATCAGAAAGATCTTAAATAAAATGAGAAAAGACAATCATCAAGATGACACAGATTTTTGAATTATCTAACAGGGATCTTAAAGCAGAAATCATAAAAATGTTTCAACAAACAATTAAGAAAACATTTAAAATGAAGGATAAAATAGAAAGTCTCAGCAAAAAAAAAATGAAGAACCAAGTAAAAATTTGGGAACTAAAAAAGTACAATAACCAAAATTAAGAACTCAATGGATATCTCAACAGCAGAATGGATATAATAAAGGAAAGGATTAGTAAACTTGATAATGGAACAACAGGGAAAAAATAAATTGGGAAAAACATGAACAGAGTGTCAGGTACATGTGCGATTGTATCAGAAGATCAAACACTCATATTATTGGAGTTCTGGAGGGAAAGGAGAAAGAAAAGGAAAGGAAAGAAAAGGGTAAAGAGGGCGGTGCTGAAAAAGGATTTGAAAATGTTCCAACTTTGGCTAAAAAAAAAAAGTCTACAGATTTAGGAAATTGAGAAAACCCCAAATAGGATCAATTCAAAGAAATCCACAAAAAGACACAACGTGGTCAAATTTCTGAAAGCTAAAGACAAAGTCTTAAACTCAGCCAAAGAGAAGCAACGCACTACCAATGCGGGGTGGGGAGGAATTCAAATGACACGGAGACCGGAAAGAAGCGGCAAAACATTTTTCAGATGCCAAAACTGCCGACCTAGAATTGTAAATCCAGCAACAACAACAACAACAAAAAAACAATCCTTCAGGAATGAAGGAGAAATCAAGACATTATCAGATGAAGGAATACCAGGAGAATTTGTAGTCAGTAGACCTACCCTAAAAGAATGACTGAAAGAAGTTTTCTAAACATAGGAAATGACAAAACACAGAATCTTGGAACATCAGGAAGAAAAATGAAAGCATGGCAACAGCTAATAGATGGGTAAATACAATATGCTTTCCTTCCTGTCTTGAATAGGAAATGACAGAAGATAGAATCTTGGAACATCAGGAAGAAAAAAAAAAAAAGCATGGAAACAGCAAATAGATGGGTAAATACAATAGACTTTCCTTCCTCTCTTGAGTTTTCGGAATTAGGCTCGACTATGAAATAAACTTTATAACACTGTCTAATATGATTCTCAATGTATGAAGAGGAAATATTTAAATCTTATAAACGGAAGGAGAGAGGACATAAAGGGAGATAATGTTTCTATACTTCATTTGAACTTATAAAATGTTGACACCAGTAGACATTAATAAGCTCTGAATATATAATACCTAGAGCAGCCACTAAAATAAGCTAATCAAAATTATACACTCAGACACATTATAGACATTCTTTTCAACACATGGGGCTGAGACAACTGGGTAACCACATGTAAAAGAATGAAATTGCACTCTTACCTCATACCGCATACAACAATTAATTCAAGATGAATCAAATGCCTAAATATAAGGGGTAAAACGATAAAACTCAGGAAAAAAACACAGAAATAAGTTTTTATGACCTTGAATTTGGCAATGGATTGTTAGCTAAAACACCAAAAGCAGCAATGAAAGAAGTACATAAATTGAACTTCATCAAAATTTAAGACTTTTATAGCAAGAAGACAAACAATCCAATTCAAAAATGGGCAAAGGGCCGAATAAACCCTTCTCCAAAGAAGGTCTATAAATGGCCAGCGAGCACATGAAAAGATGCTCAACATAATTAGTCATTAGGGAAATGCAAATTAAAATCACACTGAGATGCCACTTCATACCCATTAGGATGGCCATATCAAAAAAAAAAAGGAAACAGTGTTTGCAAGGAAATGGAGAAATTGGAACCCTCATACATTGCTGGTGGAAATGTCACATGATACATCCACTGTGGAAAACCATTTGATGGTTCCTCAATACATTAATTAATGAATGATGACCACATGACTCAACAGGTCCACTCATAAAGCACTGAAAATACGTATCCAAACTAAACTTAGACACAAATATTCATAGCGGCGCTATTCACAATTGCCAAATGGAAACAACCCAAATGGCCATCAACTTATGGGTGACTAAACATTCACAGTGTTATATCCACTCAAGGGAATATCACCACACACCTATTACGACAGCTGAAATTTAAAATAGTGGCAATGTCAAATACTGGCGAGGATGCAGAGAAATTTGATTTCTCATACATTGCTAGTGAGAATGGAAAATGGTGTAGCCATTCTGGAAAACAGTTGGCAGTTTCTTAAATTGGTACGAAACTTACCAGACTCTAAAGATATTTCAGTACTCTTGAACTGAAAGATTCTAATGGAAATTGAGACTGAAGAAGTAGTTAAAAATCTAGGGATACTGAGCAGAAATTTCACAAAGACCTTCCCTCTCCTAGGGAGGTGAAGTAGAAGACAGCAAGCTATGGAAATTTACTCCAAGGAAAAAGAAAGTGACATCTGGCCGCGCCCACCTCACTTTCTGCTCTCACCTGAGCTGGCCGCCTGTACCTGAAGACTGAAGGAGCAGGGGCGCATTAGGGAGCAAGCAGGAAGCCACCAGATTTGACTCCCGCCACTGTCAGCTCTCTGGAAGATCTGTTGCTCTTTCTCCCGGAAGCTTGGTCAGGCCTTCCAGACTCCATCCCCCTTACTAAGGCCCTTTCCTGCCCACTCCCTGGCATCTGTCTCTTCATGCTTCCCCTTACACCCTGCTCTGAAGGTCTACTCCTTGGCCTCTTTCCAACAGGCGTGGCCGGGCACAGAGCCCTCGAGGGCCCTTGTCTTCGGTCCACGTGCTTCCAGGTGGCTCCCGCCCCGCCGCGTTCCCAGCACACACTGGACCCAAAGGAACTGCTGGCACCTTTGCCTGGCCTGATTCTGGAAGTGAGGCCACTGCCTCAGTTCTCTCATTTGGCTGGAGCCCCCATGGCTTCCCGTGTTTTCCAGAGCACAGACAGGATCCAGCGGCTTTGGCTCCACCCACTCCCCCCGCCCCCACCTTGCGCTGGCACCCGCCAGGGTCTGTGGCTCAACAAACGTCGGGTGGACTGGAGGACAAAGAAGAAAGGGTCAGTCTCCCTGCTGGCCGCCGCCTCCTTTCTACAAGCAGTTGTCTTGAAGGCCAACTCCTTTTTGGTCTCCAAGAGGGAAGGAGAGAACCAAGAGAAGAGGAAGAGAAATGTATCACCCCAAAAACTCTCTTCAAAGAAATCCTCGCCTCAGTGATCTTAAGTTTTCTCTGGTGCGACCTGGGGTGAGGGTGAACTAAGAGTTACAAGCCTCTTTTACCCCAGGGATTTAATTCTGCTTTAAGCCCTAGGCATACACAGCGTGGGCATATTTATCTGACCAAGTCACTCCTCTCCTTAAAAATCCTGTAAAATCAGCCAGGCATGATGGCTCATGCCTGTAATCCTAGCACTTCAGGAGGCCAAGGCGGGCGGATTGCCTGAGCTCAGGAGTTTGAGACTAGCCTGGCCAACATGGCAAAACCCCATTGCTATTAAAAATACAAAAAATTCACTGGGCATGGTGGTGCGTGCCTGTAATGCCAGCTACTCAGGAGGCTAAGACAGGAGAATTGCTTGAACCTGGGAGGCGGAGGTTGCAGTGAGCCAAAATTGTGCCCCTGCACTCCAGGACAAACTGAGACTGTCTCCAGTTTAAAAAAAAAAAAAAAAAAAAATCCTCTAAAGGCTTTTCAGGGACCTTAGGATAAAATCCAAAACACTGAATCCAGCCTACTGCCACTACATCCCTGCCTTATCTTTTTTTTTTTTTTTTTTTTTTTTTTTTTTTTTGAGACGGAGTTTCGCTCTTGTTACCCAGGCTGGAGTGCAATGGCGCGATCTCGGCTCACCGCAACCTCCGCCTCCTGGGCTCAGGCAATTCTCCTGCCTCAGCCTCCTGAGTATCTGGGATTACAGGCACGTGCCACCATGCCCAGCTAATTTTTTGCACTTTTAGTAGAGACGGGGTTTCACCATGTGGACCAGGATGGTCTCGATCTCTCGACCTCGTGATCCACCCGCCTCGGCCTCCCAAAGTGCTGGGATTACAGGCTTGAGCCACCGCGCCCGGCCCCCTGCCTTATCTTATACCACGCTCCTCCTCTGTGGCCTTCTCACCATTCCTTGAATGGCCACCTCAGGACCTTTGCACATGCTGCTCCCTTGATCTGTCACCCAGTCCCACAATTAGGTCAGTCACACCCATCAGTTCTCAACTTAAGCATGACTTTCTCAGGGCAACCAGCAGGCTGGACTGGCCTCCTACCACTTCACAGCACCCGTCACAGGCTGTGAACATAAGTTTATAAACAGCCAGGGACATACGTGCGTGAACTCTGCGGGCAGACTGCTTCAGTTCAAATCCTGGTTCTGCCACTTAACAGCTTTCATGAATCATTGAATCTCTCTGTATTTCATTTCCTTGTCTGCAAAGTGGGAACAAAAATAGTACCTACCTGATAGCCTTGTTGTGAGGATTGTAGAGGTTTAGAAATATGTGAAAGGGCAAGTGTAACATACTATCTGTTTAAATAAGCAAACGAGTCTGGGAGCAGTGGCTTATATCTGTAATCCCAATATTTTGGATCACTCGAGGCCAAGAGTTTGAGACCGGCCTGGGTGACAGAGAACCTGTTTCTAAAAACTAAAATAAATAAGCAAATAAATAAAAATGCATATATGACACTAATGGTAGGTTATATAGTAAAAAAAATTAAAAGGCTGGAAGATATTTTTTAATGTCCCCAAATCATCAAAAAAAAAAAAAAAAAAAGCTAACATTTGTATCCCCAGGCAAGGAATCCTAATTGGTGACCAAAGAACTCAGGACCAGTGTTACACAGGAAGCATTTGTCAATCTGGGCAGCTGAGAGGCTGAATTGCCCTTTTGTCAGCCTCAAAGTGCTAGGTGAGCACAATTTAGAATTAGGGACCATTAAGGGATGAGATCTTAGTAAACCACCTCCTCCTTTTGGGCTGGGACTCTGGCAGGCCACCTTCTGGAAATAAGGGTAAATCAGAAAGAAGCCAGCCATGGAATAGACTGCAGTTTGATTTTATAGCATCAACCCTGAAACTTAGGCCATAGGGTCCCAAAACCCTTTCTGCTGGAAGATAATGTCATTAGGCCTCAAACTATTTCAATAAATGCTTTTTCAATAAAGCATGCAGAAAAATAAAAGATAGAAAAAGATAAGACAAAATGAATTAGAAATAGCAGTAACAACAGACATTAGAAACAGACCTACAGAATTCCAGAAGTTGGAATTCTCAGAAATGTGAAACAGTGTATTTTATCAACTTCAATATGCCACTAATTATAAGAGACAGCATCATTTCATGTTCCATCCAAAAAGAAAAACAGGCTGCCCATCAGCCACATAAATCTCTCATTGCTTTGAAATTTATTTTATTCATGGCAAGAAATTTGACAAATTCTCCTACCTCCAGTTGCACAGCTTGGTGAATGATGGGCAATCTTTTACATGGCTCCAGTATCAAAACATAATACAAGGTTTCCAGCCAAAATGGAATAACAGAGTCTAGATTTACCCTCCCTTCTGAAATAACTAAAAACTGAGACAAAGTATAAACAATAATTGTCAAGCCATTAGACTTCAGAAAATAAAGGTCAATGACTTAGAAGGACAAGAAGCAAATGAGAGGAGCCCTGTGGTTATCCAACCACAGCACAGGCTGGGGAAACCCTGGCAGCCTCCCTGAGTTATAAAGAAGAGGCTGGGAGTCCAGGGAAAGTCAAGGCAACAAGAGTTTTCAGGGCACAGAGTTGAGGAGGAGAAAGATTCACATGTGCACAAGGAAAGGACTCAATGCCAGGGAAAGAACTGCCTTTGAAGATTACAGCCAAAATCTCAAAAAGCTCACACATGGCTAGGAATAGTGCTGCTTTCCAATGGTAAGAATGGTAAGATCATAACTCATAACTCACAGGGCATCAGCCAGATTTCTAAGAAGGATCTTGCCTCAGTAGTGGGGAAAAGTTAACCCTAGATGAAATGCGATTCTCATGGCCTAAATATATAGAGGAGATCTGAAAGGATCAAGCCATTGTCAAATAGCTTTACTGCATTCCAGAACAAAGCTCGAGAATATTTATATGATTATAAAAATATCCAGCACCCAACAAGGTAAAATTCACCATATCTAGAATCCAGCCCCGTCTCAGCATCTCCACGGCTCATACCTGGTCTGGGCCACCATCACCTCTCAGCTGGACCATGGCAGTCAGCTCCTAGCAGGCTGCCCCCTTCTATGCTTGCCTCTAGCAATCAGGATAGGATGCAATAGGCAGAAGTAAAAAATCATATCAAAAGCCCGGTCACTCAGCCAACAAAGGGTTTGCTCTCACTTTTTGGTGCAGGTCTGCAGAGGCGCTCTGTTCCTCATTGTCTCTCCAAGACCGAGACTGACACCATCTGGAGCACTGCCAAGTGCAAAATAGAGGCAAAGTTGCCCATCGGGTCCTCCTGCCTGGAGGGGAAGCACTTCGCTTCTCTTCACATTTCAATGGCCAGGCAAGTCACAGGACCCACTCAGAGTGGTAGGGGGTAGAAGACTACCATCCAAGCCCACGCCCATCCTTCTAGACAGAGCCAGCTCCCCAAAACAGAAGTCAGTCATCCTGCTCCTCTCGCTCCAATTCCCTGAGTCAAAGCCAGTGTTCCCATGATCCCTGCAAAGCTCCACGTGCCCTGGTGTCCTGGTGCCTCTCCGTCCCCATATGTCCTCCTTCTCTTTCCTTTTCTCACTCCACTCCAGCCACGCTGACCTCCTTTTCCTTCCTCAGACCTACCAGCCACACTCCCACCTATGAGCCTTTGCACTGACAGCTGCTGCCTTCTGGAAGGCTCTTCCCCCAGGCACCTGCACGGGCTCCCTCCCTTACCTCCTCCTGGTCTTTACTCAAATGTCACTTTCCCTGAAGACCTCCCACCCTGTTTTAAGCTGCCTCCTATTGTCGCCACCCCAGCCGCCCCGTCCCCCTTAACCCTGCCTCGCGCTTGTCGCGTTCATAGCGGTATTTTGTTCATCACCTTCTAACAGGCTGTTCAATTTCCTTAGGTATATTTATTGCTTATTGCCTGACTTCCCTGCTTGAATGTGAGTGCCACAAGAAAATGAATCTTCACCTGTTTAGTTCACTGATGTATCCCAAGCAGCTCACAGCACAGTGCCTGGCACGTGGCAGGCGCTCGGTAAAGACTTGTTGACCTGGTGAGCATATTAACTAGGCTCCCTGCGCTTTTGGATCATGTTCTGAAGCACTTTCTAGATTAGGAAAGGCTGAACCATAATCTTTATAGTCAACAGAACGAACGCGGGGTAACAAAGCAGTTAGATTCCCCAGGGAATGTGAGGCATGGGACGCACAGGGGAGCAATTATTAAACATTAACTGTTGCTCCTTACGGGAGGCGGTGCCTTGGCGGCCATGGCACGCTGCCACCTTGTGGCTAAAAAGGGAAATGCACCCAAGCAGCTCAAAGGTAGGTAACTTCCATCTTTCAAGCACCCTTAGTCTCTGCAGGTATCTCCAGGCTTCTGTGAACAAGATGAGAGTCACCAGGCTTGGATGCCTCCGACACCACTGGAGTATGTGCCCATTGACATAAAACATAACCCAGAACTCTTTTGTGATCAACATGATCTTTCCTATGTGCACACGTCCATCTATCCATTCATTCACCCATCCACACATTCAACAAAGATTTGCTGAGCACACCAGGGGCCAGATACTGTGGGACAGAAGGCTCCCTGCCCTTTCTGTGGAAAAGACAGCCATACACGTATTCAACAACTATTCACTAAGAGCCTGCTGGCATGTGCTGGCATTGGGTGATAAAAATTAATGAGACAGACTGGACTGCCTTCAAGGGAAGTTCTAGTTGGGAGAGAAACAAGAAAAGGAGGCTGGGCATAGTAGCTCACGCCTGTAATCCCAGCACTTTGGGAGATCGAGGCGGGCAGATCGTGAGGTCAGGAGATCGAGACCATCCTGGCCAACATGGTGAACCCCCGTCTCTACTAAAAATACAAAAATTCACTGGGCATGATGGCACATGCCTGTAATACCAGCTACTTGGGAGGCTGAGGCAGGAGAATTGTTTGAACCCAGGAGGCGGAGGTTGCAGTGAGCTGAGGTCGCACCCCTGCACTCCAGCCTGATGACAGAGTGAGACTCCATCAAAAAAAAAAAAAAGAAAAGAAAAGAATGACAACAGCAGTAAGTACTGTGAAGGAAATACACTGGGAGGTGAGGAAGCTACTTTAGGGAAGACCTCAGAAGAGGTGACATTTGACAACAGCAGTAAGTACTGTGAAGGAAATACACTGGGAGGTGAGGAAGCTACTTTAGGGAAGGCCTCAGAAGAGGTGACATTTAAAGAGAAGTTTGAAAGATTGAGAGTTAGGGGAAAAGCATTCCAGGAGGAGAGAACAGCATGTGCAAAGAGATGTGTGTTTTAAGAATGGAGAGAATGGCTGGGCGTGGTGGCTCACACCTGTAATCCCAGCACTTTGGGAGGCTGAGGCAAGTGGATCACCTGAGGTCAGGAGTTCGAGACCAGCCTGTCAACATGGCAAAACCCCTTCTCCACTAAAAATTAGCCAAGCATGGTGGTGGGCACCTGTAGTCCCAGCTCAGGAGGCTAAGGCAGGAGAATTGCTTGAACCTGGAAGGCAGAGGTTGCAGTGAACCGAGATTGTGCCACTGCACTCCAGCCTGGGCAACAGATACTCAGTCTCCAAAAAAAAAAAAAAAAAAAAAAAAAAAAAAAAAAAAAAGCAGAATGGAGAGGTCAGAGTGGCTACAGGGGAGTGTGCTGGGGAGCAGGATGTTATGAGGTCAACAGGCCACCAGAGGCCAGATTCTCTAGGGCATTGGGGGTTGGGTGTGAGGACCTTCTCTTTATTCTAAGTGCAATGGGAAGTCACTGGAGCATTCTAAACAAAGTTGGGGTGGGGGTGGGAAATAGGATCTGACTTGCCTTTTCAAAAGACCCATCTGGCTAGTGATAAAGGGCAGCTTAGAGGACAGGGACTGGTGTCTTCCTAGTTTTGTATCCACTCCCACCTACGTCATGGAGGAGAGTGGACAACAGCCCCTGTCCTCAAGGGAAATTTTGCTTCAATGAAAAGAACATAAGTCAATCAGCCAGACAGATCTGAGCTCAAATCCCAGCTCCACAGTTTTCCTGTGCTACAACCATCGGCAACTTCTCTAAGCTTCTATTTTCTCATTGAAGTGGGAAAAATACTATGTGCTCTGCAGACTTCTTGGGCATATTAGATACAGAAACTGACATAAACTATGTGGTGCCGTATTCAGTGATTGGTAGTGCTCAAGGAAAGTTACATTACAACACACGCATCCATTTGCAAAGTGGGGAAAAGAGAGAGAGATGCACAATTTATAAATGCAAAGTAAGTACACGTGACAGGAGTACTGAACGGACCAGCCGTGGAAACCTTAATGCCAGCCTAAAGCTCATGAGCATGTGTGAGTGGTAGGAGCCAGTGAGGGTTTCTGAGCAGGGGAGGATCCACAGAGCTTCCCTTTAGGAAGATGCAATTGGCAGCCAGGAAAGAGGGAGAAGATGGGCCGGAGGCAGCTGAGTTCTCTTTCTCTCTGTCCTGAGCTATAACATCATTCAACCTCCTCCCCACCCCCAAGGCTCTTCTGCCCTGCAACCCAGGCACCTGGAATTTTGCCACAAGGTCTGCTTTCTTATAGCCTGTGGTCTATTTCACAGAACCACGTGTGCCAGGCCACTGAGCATTAGAAAGCACAGCCACATTAGTTATGACCACCCTGCAATGCCAGCCAATCAGACAGCAGTCACAGAGGGAATCTCTTTCCAAGCCCAACTTCTTCCCAGCGGCTGTGGATGGACAGAGTAAAAGGGGCAGGCCTCAGCTCCCTGGGCCTGGCTATCTGTCCTGGGGACAGATTTGGATTTGGGAGAAGTGCAGCCTGCCAGCCAGGCAGACAGCGAAATCACGAAAAGAGCAGAAGCTGATTCAGGTCGATGGACTCAATGCCCCTTGAACAAGTCACAAAGAAACCTGCCGTGTGGAACTCTGTGGACGGTCGGCTCCAGCATTGATTTTCTATGGTCTGCAGCTCTCGAGCCTGAAAAATGTACTTCTAGAACAGGAATTTAGAGGAATGAAGTCAGCTAAGGTGGAAGACGTACCTTCTTTTCTATCCTCTACACTCCACACCGCAATCAGGGGAAGTGCCAGGGCTCCCGGAGCAGCGTGAAACAGGGAAGCAGCGTGCAGAGCTCTGGGGAATGGGCAGGGGGACGGCAAGCCCAGCCCCGGAGGTTTAGTTGATGTCTCTGAGGACTTAGGTCAGAGTTCATGAGATGGAGACGAGTTCGTTCGGCCCACAGCATGTCTTTGGGGTCCCTCTTTGCTAATTCTATGCCAAGGGTGGGGGATTTGAGACAAAGAAGGCCAATCCGGCTCCTTGGGAGCTTGGAGTCTGGCAAAGGAGTTGGATATTCAGAAAACAATCACAGCCCAGAATGACAGCTGCAACAAGGCACAGTGGCAGCCAGCGGGGAAGACAATTCCATTCCTGGGAGACAGGGCTTCCTAGAGGAAGCGATGCCAGCAACGTTCAGTGTGGGCTTTGAAGGCCGAATGAGAGTTCACCAGCAGACAAGGTGGGAAAACGAGCTGCACAGGGCAAGGCAAGTTGGTAACGTTACTAGAAAGGGTCCTGATTGAGACCTCAAGGGAGGGCTCTGGACCTCATGCAGGAAATAATTAGGGGCAAGTCCACAGAGTAAAGTGAAAGTCATTTATTAAGAAAGTGAAGGAATAATGAATGGCTACTCTATAGGCAGAGCAGCCTCGGGGCTGCTAGACTGTTAGTATACGTAGAGTTATTTCTTGATCGTGTGCTAAACAAGGGGTGAATTATTCATGAGTTTTCCAGGAAATAGGGCAGGGATTTCTGGAACTGAGGGTCCCTCCCCTCTTCAGACCATATAGGGAAACTTCCAGACATTGCCATGGCATTTGTAGACTGCCATGGCGCTGGTGGGGATGTCTCTTAGCATGCTAATGGATTATAACTAATGTATAATGAGCAGGGAGGACAACCAGAGATCTCCTTCACTGCCATCTTGGTTTGGGTGGGTTTTGGCCAGCTTCATTACTGCATTCTATTTCATCAGCAAGGTCTTCGTGACCTGTGTCTTGTGCCCACTTCCTATCTCACCCTGTGACTTAGAATGCCTCAAACTCCTGTGAATGCAGCCCGGTAGGTCTCAGCCTCATTTTACCCAGCCCCTATACAAGTTGGACTCACTCTGGTTCAAACACCTCTGACAGTGGGAAAAAATGGAATCTATTTTCTTCTAGAGATGACAAGTGATATCTACTTTTGGGACACGGAGAAAGGGAGGTGACTGGTGGGAGGTGAACCTGGACACCCAGTCAGGGGCTAGAAAGACGGTCCGGATGAGAAAAGAGCGAATGCAGTTGCGAGCAGCACTCACATGAAAATCCGCTTTGAGATTTGGATGGGTAAAGATATCCATCCAAAATAAATACGGATGCAGGTTAAAGGGAGATGTTTCGTTGTCAGTTTGGCCAGTAGCAAAATAATAAAAAATGCATGGGGCTTTAAACATGTGATCTAATTTAGATGCTCTCAGAACAAGCCTACAGGTCTTATCCCCACCTTACAGATAAAGAGACTGGGGCACAGAGAGGTGAAGTGGCTCGTCCAAGATCACACAGCTGGTAAGTGCCCGAGCAAGCACTGGACACCGATTCCCAGCTGAACACAGTCTGGAGTCAGGCTGGCCCCAGATGCCTGCTCCAGTCCCGCTTCGTGGCCTTAGACTGTTTCGCTTCACTCAGATTCCGTTTCCCACCAGCAAATGAAAAATGGCATCCAACTTGCAGGGCTATTATCATAATTAAGATCGTGTATATAAAGCACCAGAACCCAGGACCAGCCCCATCAGCAAACCTCAAGAAACAGAACTGTGGTGACAACCCATTCTTAGGATTCGAATTCCAAGTGGGATTTCTCTTCCATTCGCATTCTCCCTTAGGATTGGGCTCCCTGATGAACTTGAATCTGCAGAAGTGTTCTGTGTCTGTAACAAGGAACTAGTCCAGCTCCAGTGAACTGTAGTGACCATCTGGGTTGAGCTTTTTCTCAGCAGATAATCTTCAGTTCTCCCAAGCAGAGCCTAAATGGAGCTTTCCAGTCCAAACAGCCAGCCTAAACTGCATCACTAGATCACAAACCAGTTCTCCAAAAACGATGGTGGCCACTCAGAAAAGCCCAAGGTGTCTAGGAGGTAAATGGGAGCTATAGGGAGGCAAGAAGAAAAAAACCAAGAACCAAATTTTAAAATGGGAAGAGGACTTGATAGTCACTTCTCCAAAGAAGACATACAAATGGCCAACAAGCAGATGAAAAGATGCTCACTATCACTAATCATTAGAGAAATGTAAATCGAAACCACAATGAGATTCCATTTCATATCCATTAGAATGGTTATTATCAAAAACAAATGAATGAATAAACAAATAAAAACAGGCTGGGCCCAGTGGCTCAAGCCTGTAAGCCCACCACGTTGGGAGGCCAATGAAGGAAAATCACTTGAGGCCAGGAGTCCAAAATCAGCCCAGTCGACATAGTGAGATGCTGTCTCTCCAAAAGAAAAATTTAAAAATTAGCCAGATGTGATGGGTACCTATAGTCCCAGGTACCAGGGAGGCGGAAGCAAACAATTCCTTGAGACCAGGAGATAGAGGCCACAGTGAGCCATGATCAAATCACTGCACTCCAGCCTGCATGACAGAATGAGACCCTGTCTCTTAAAAAACAAATCAAGGCTGGGCACAGTGGCTCATGCCTGTAATTCCAGCACTTTGGGAAGCTGAGGTGGGTGGATCACCTGAGGTCAGGAGTTCAAGACCAGCCTGACCAATATGGTGAAACCCCATCTCTACTAAAAATACAAAAATTAGCCCGGCATCGTGGGTGCCTATAGTCCCAGCTACTCAGGAGGCTGAGACAGGAGAATTGCTTGAACCTGGGAGGCGGGGGTTACAGTGAGCTGAGATTATGCCACTGCACTCCAGCCTGGGAGACAGAGTGAGACTGTTAAACAAAACAAACAAAAACACATAATAACAAGCGTTGACAAGGATATGGAGAAATTGGAATCTTTGTGCATTGCTGAGGAAATGGAAAATGTCACAGCCCCTGTGGAAGACAGTTTAGGGGCTCCTCAAAAAAAAAAAATTAAATGTAGAATTACCATATGATCCAGCAATTCCATTTCTTGGTATATCCACAAAAGAATTGAAAGCAGGGACTTGAACAGATATTTTTATACCAATGTTCACAGCAGCATTATTCAGAATAGCCAAAAGATGAAAACAACCTGAGTGACTATTGACAGATGGATAAAGAAAAAGTTCTATATATATATGTATGTATAATGGAATATTATTCAGCCATAAAAAGGAAGAAAATTCTGACACATGCTATGTGGGAAGTAGAAAAGTTCCTTTTTAAAGTTTCCTTTCTTACTAATTTTGTTAAGCCCTACCCTATGTAGCTGTTAGACATGCCATGCTTACAGGTACATAGTACATTCTATGTCCTTGTACTTTTACCAAGATATCTGTGCTGGATGTGCTCACAGGCATGTCCCAGCTCTCCACTGCTTTTACCTGTTTAGAAAAGTTTTAAGAGTTGTTAGCCTGCTGGGTTTTAGTTTAAGTTGTGAGGTCTGGCTCCAGCCAGCAGAGATCAGACACAGCAGTAACGACAACCCCAAATGCGTAAGGGATCGATTTGTGTGTTTTCCTTTGTTCATTGTACTCTCATGGCATGATGGCTAGCGAGGGTACCCTTCCTGCAGTCCAGGAAGTGAAAATTGCCTTGCTGAAAGATCCTTTGTCTCAGTGCTAATTTTTCTTTGCAGCACTGAGCATCTACTTCCAACATCTATTTCCAAGATGCTACAACATGGATGAGACTTGAGGACATTATGCTAAGTCAAATGAGCCCGACCAAAAAAAAAAAAAAAAAGCACTGTGTGATTCCACTCACATGACGTACCTAGAGTAGTCAGATTCATAGAGATGGAAAGAAGAATGATGGTTGCCAAGGCCTGGAGAGGGTGGTGGAGAGTCAGTGCTTATTAGGGACAGAACTCAAGTTTACAAAGATGAAAAGGCTCTGGAGAGGGATAGTACAACGTGAGTGTACTTAATACCACTGAACTGTATGCTTTAAAAATGGCTGAATTGTTAAATTTTATGTTACGTATTTTTTACTACAATCAAAAAGACAAAGGAAAGATATGGAAAGATGCAGGGACAGCAACTTCTGCTGCAGGTGGTTGTGGGGGGAACTCTGTCTTCCCCAGGCCAGGTCTGCCAGGGCAGAAGAGATGGGCACACTCAGGAGGACCCGCCTCTGCCACTCAGGGTGTGGCTGGAGGCAGGTCTCTTTGCTTCTCTGGGAAAACCCAGGAAGTTGGCTGATTCACAGATGGTCTCTAGCTTCTGCTTTATTAGGAAGGCTTGTCTCCTAATAAGGCAATGAACAAGGTAGCAGGGACAGAAAAGCAGACTTTCACTTCTTTGGACATTTCCAATGAGACCTTAGGACCCTTAGACTTTGGAACTGTACTTCAGAAAAATGTGCCTTACAGGAATTTTATCAGTGACGGTCCTGGCACCGAACAGATGCCACCCTCAAGCTGGGTCCATGAAGACAGTTTAGTAAAGGGTCAATGTACACAGGTGTGGGTGGGGCTAAGGGAGAGCCCAGATGGCGCAGTACTCAGGGCTTGCAGCAGCAAGATTGTCACCGTCCTGAGCAGAAAAGTGGCTTCAGGAACCCTGAGAGAGACCACGTAAGGAGGAAGGGCACCTTTGGTAAAAACCACCAGGGAGGAGGCGCTTGGGGATTAAACACCCAGACCTCCCTCTCCCCTGCCCTCAACCTCCTCCCAGGGCCTCCCACCCGCCAAGCCCAACAGGAAGACCAGGACAGTGATCTCCGCACAGGCCAGCCTCTGGGGCGCGAGCAGGATGGTAAAGTCTGGCAAGGAAGTCAGAGGAGCAAATGCAGGGGCGGATCCAAAGTGAATCAGCACCAAATCATCCATGTGGCCTGGCCAGGGTAGCTGAGAGCAGTCCTCCCCTGGATAAGCCCACCCTCTTCCAAATGCTGATCCGGGACCGGAGTGGCAGCGAGGAGAGTCATCCGGTTTGTTGAAAAGAGCCCCCTTACTGGCTGTAAGAACACTGGCTAGGGGCCTAAACCTCCCGTCCATGTATTATATATTCATTTATCCATTCATTCAGCCAACATCTCCTGAAAGTGACTCAGTGCCTAGCCAGTGCTAGGAGGCACTAGATGAAGAAACAAGGAGCTGCCCCAGCCACCGTAGCTTCAACGAGTGAGATCCGCCTGCAGCCAGGCAGTGATGAGCTCCATCCACCTACTCCCCGATTCTAGCGGCCGCCTTCTGCCGCGACCTCTGTAAAATGGGTCAACCACCTCTTCCTCCTAGAGTCGGCCTGAGGATGCAAAGACAATATTTGTGAAAAGCAGGGCCCGCGGCACCCGCTGAGCAGTAAATGCTCCGCAACTGGGAACCTATGGCCTTGCTATCGAGCACCCAGGTGCCCCTCACACATCGTCACCACCCTTTTACCCTGTTTTGTTGCTTTCATCGCAATTACATTTTACCTACGTGCAATTGTTGCAGTTTTTCTCTCCCTCACTCCCCATGTCCCAGACTGTGAGCCTGGGCGAACCTGGTCGCTGGCCTCTTGCTCTTCCTGAATCATCAGGGCTTGGGGTGGGTGTAGGATTGCCAGCACTCCTAACATGGACTGCACTGCGGAATGGCTTACTGGCAGGCAGTACTACTAGGCCCATATTATAGATGAAGAGACCCAGCCCAGAGAGGTTAAGCAACTCACCTATGGGCGCAGAGTGGAAAAGCGGCAGAGCTGGGATTCGAACCCGGGAGTCTGGCTCTCCAATCTGGCCGTGGAGGCGGCTGCCTGAGCAAGCGTGCGGGATTGAATCGACACTTCAGTCAATGAACGGGCGGCGGGTGCAGGCCCGTCCCCTCCCCCGGCCCGGCGGCTCAGCACCCGGACAAAGGCCGGGCGGGGGCCGGGCGGGGGCCGGACGTGGCCGGCGGGGTCCGCGCGCGGGGGGCTGGGGCCGGGGCCGGGCCCTTTAAGGGGGGCGGGCCGGCGGCGCGGGGGGCGGTGCGGGGGGCGGGCCGGGGGCGGGCGGCGGCGGCGGGGCCGGGCTGGAGTGCTCGCCGAGCGAAGGGCGGCGGCAGCGGCGGCGGCGGCTCGTGCTCTGTCCTGGTGGCGGTCGCGCTCGGCTCCAGGTTCCCGGCCCGCGGCGGCGCGCCCCCCGTGCTCCCCGCACCCCGCGACCCCCGCACCCGCGCTCGGCCCGCGGCGGGCGGAGGAGCGGCCATGCCGCCGCGGCGCAGCATCGTGGAGGTGAAGGTGCTGGACGTGCAGAAGCGGCGGGTGCCCAACAAGCATTATGTGAGTGCGGCGCGGCCCCCACGCCCCCTGGAGCCCGCGCCCCGCCGGGGCCGACCGAGGGCCCCCGGCTCGGAAAACTTCTGCCTCCAGCGCTTCCCGTCCCCTCCTCCCCTGCTCTCCCCTCGGCCCTGCCGCGGCGCTGCCCGGGTCCCTCCCGACTCCTCCCCCCTGCCTCCCCTTCCCGCTTTTGCCCCGTTCTCCTCCTGCATCCCTTCCTCCCGCCTCGCCCGCATACTCGCCTCTCTGCGGCTCCTCTACCCCTTTCTGTCTCCTCCGTGCCCCCCACCCCACTCCCGTCCTGCTCATGAGTGGAAAAGTCTGGCCCCAGCCGGTGAGGGGGCAGAGACAGAAAGCGGGAGAGAGAGAAGCGCCTGTTCCCAGGCCGCCCGCCCTGCCACTCCTTGTCCAGAGGCGCGCAGACCCGCAGTGCCCAGCCACAGGTAGCCCCTGTAGGGATCGCCGAGTTTGACTCCGTTCTTTTGCAAGAGCCAGCCTGGGCGATGGAGGAGATCTCTCGGCATGGATCATTTGAGTGGCTGCACCTTTAAAGGGTTAAAAACATCCCCTGCCCCCTCTCTCCAGGAACTTCTGTTAAAAAATGGATGAAAGTTTTCTCCTGGCATCTCCCTCTGGAACATGGAAATCTTGTTTGGAGCTGGCAGGAACTTGAGAAAATGGGACAGTAGCGTTGTTGTGCAGATGAGAAGGCTGAGGCTCAGGGGTTGCAGGTCCTAGAACGCAGAGCTGCATTCGAGCTTCCCTCCCTCTAAAAGGGGGGCCTGGGGCTGACGGTGACCTGCAGGTGGAAAGTGGCCCTGCAGCAACCTAGGGGACGCGTCTGCAGATTCAGGAGGCCCTGGGACCACCTCTTCAGGTTCTGGGTGGAGATAAAGGGGATGTGGGGTGATGGGCCCACAGGAGGCCTTGGGGAGGGCCTCATTACAGCAGGAAGGGGGCTCGAGTGTCTCTGGCGGTGAGAAGTGGGCAGTGGCTGAGCCTGGCTGCAGAGAAGTTAACCAGGAAGGGAAAAAGAGTAAGAGGGAGGGAAAAAATCCTAACAAAGAAGTATAGAACAATGAATAGAAAAGGGCGTTGGCTGGCTAAATTCAGCTCCTTGACCTCCCTGGAAGACGTCTTCAAATCTTTTTCTATAAAGAACTAATTCTTACACAGTAGATCTACATGCCTTCCATGAATAGCCTGTGAAATTCTGAAAGGAGATAGCCGGGAACCCATTCCACCCTCTCCACAAGAAAGGGTGTGCTGTGTGATTCTGTATTGTTACTGGCTGGGCAGCCAGTTGTTCAGCCTTTAGCCAGGCACTGGGAAGCTATTTCCTGGACCTGTGGCATCTTTAAATAGAGTGAAGTTTCCCTTGATTCCAGAGCTGAGCTAAATTGTCTTTTTTTTTTTTCTTCCTTTTTTGATTTTTTGTTAACTGTTTTCAAATGCTGCCAAATCTTAGTTTCTTGTTTGAGCCTGTTAGTGCGTAACTGAGTTTGCCTCTTGGGCATGAAGACAGATTTCACCAGCATGGCAACAGGAGGAAGTCTGGAATTCTCCATGCCACCTCCCACCAGGTCTGTGAGCTGGCAAAATGAGAATAGATACCGCCACTGAGGCCCGGCCATCGTGGTCCACGCACCCTCTCTGGCCACTCCATATCACGCTTGAGGGTCTTAAACCCATTTGACAGATGAGAAAACCAGGGCTCAGCAGAGTGAGGTCCCACGCTGAAGGTCACGGTCAGGAGCCAAGCAGGGATGTAGATCCAGGTCTGTTGGATGCCAAAAAGACCACACCACTTCCCAGATCCAGTACCCCCATAATCTGAGTAAAGTCCTCTGAAAAACTGGGAAATCTCATATCATTAGTGAAAACCTGGAAGCTTTTCATTCTCTGCTCTGTCAGCTCCATCACTGCCAGTTTTCTGAAGATTTTGCAGCTTTGAGAAGCATCTTTTGAAGCTTTCAGCCACTTTTTAGGAGCCCCCTGAGACAAGTTTCTATGTTAAAACATAGGTTGGGGTTCGGATCTTGGCTTCCCAGCTGGCAGCTGTGTCGCCTCTCAGCCTCAGTTTTTCATCTGTGTAATGGGGATGGTATTGTCCATTTCCTGGGGGAGCAGCCACGTGGCAGGCAGGGGTGGAGTTCCCTAACCATTAGCTCCCTGCCTGCCTGTCCCGAGATATCTTGTCACTGATTGGGAACATGCCAAAGTCACATGCTGGGGGGACTCACCAAGACCTTGTTTTTCTGCATGTGGGTTTAGTCACTCATGTGATTCAAGGGGCCTTCTCCCTTCTGGCCCAGCCTTCTGGGTTCATCAGATGAGGAGGGGCGATGAGCTGAACTGAAGCCCAAGTCATCCACAGGAACTTTACTGCCATGATGGCAGGGGGGCCGAACCCAATGGAAATGGATGCCTGTGGTGGGTGAACACGACTGCTGGTCCCAAGCTCCGCCCCAGCCCCACACACACTCTGGAAAGAATGGGCATGAAGGCAGCTATTGGCGGGCCTGGACTTTGACTCCCATTTGGTATCCCTCTTTCTGAAGCCACCCTGGAGAGACAGCATCAGCTGGGGAGTTGAACGGTCCTACTGTGTGACCTTGGACTGGTTGGTTTGCCTCTCTGAGCTCTAGCTTCTGTGTAAATATCGCTACGTCCCTCAACGGCAGAGTTTCTCGGCCTCAACACTTTTGCCATTGTGGGCTGGTCATTCTTTGTTATAGGGCTGTCCTGTGGATTGTAGGGTGATTAGCAGATCCCTGGCTTCTACCCACTAGTCATCCCCCTTCCCAGCTGTGACACCCAAAAGGTCTCCAGGCATTGATTGCTGCATGTGTGTGGTAGCATCACACACATCCTACCCCAGCCACTGCACCATAGAATACACAAGTCAGTTTTTTAGATTCCCCTTCACTGCACCCCCTAATTTTCCACTACCCCTTCCCCATTTGCAGCCATCTCAGCCACCACATGCTCACCACCCACTTGCCTGTGATGCACAACATCATGGGTGCTTTAGATGGCATTGGAGAACTGCACCCGGAGTTCAGGATTGCCCATCAGGACTGGGCCACCTGCTCCATCTGAAATGGTGCCTTCTCCAAGATCGGAATGGTATCCTCTCCAGCCCAGGCTCAGTCACCCACAGGCAGAGCCATCATCCATGGGCCCAGGGGCAGAGCCACAGGTCAGGCCTGGAGAATGCGGGGCCAGAGGCTCCAGGGGCCTCTGAGATCCTGGCAGGTTGATGACAGTTATCCATAATGTTGTTTGGAGAGGGCCTCCCTGGAGCCACTGCCCTCTGTTGGGAGCAGGGAGATGAAGGTTTGGGGGGCTGCTTCCTTTCTCTGCTGGCATCTTTCCTGCACTACAGCCCGAGGGCTTGGGGATGAATGGAGAGGGGGCTTCTGAGGATGATATCCTGGGAGACCCTCCCCAGCTAGGTTATCTTCGGCTTGAGGGGAGGAAGAAGAGCTCCAGGTAGAATTTGTGGGTTTTGTTTGGATCACCCCATTTCCCACACTGGAGAGGGATGTGCAGAAGCATTAGTCTCAGCAGCAGGGGCCTGGAGATGCTGGCCGGCTCTGTCTCAACATCTGTAAATGTTAAGAGGAGCAAGATGGTTATAGTATTTATGGCAGCAAGAATAACAGTGGCTCAGTAACCTGAGCAGGGCACTGGGTCAGGCTCTCTAGGTGTGTTTAGGCATCACAGCAGCCCTTTCAAATAGGTACATATATAATTGTTTTTTCAGATGGGTTCTCGTTCTGTAACACAGGCTGGAGTGGTGCGATACTGGCTCCCTGCAGCCTCCGCCTCCCAGGTCCCAGTGATTTTCCTGCCTCAGCCTTCCGGATTGCTGGGATTACAGGCGTTCACCACCACACCCAGCTAATTTTTGTATTTTTAGTAGAGATGGGGTTTCACTATGTTGGCCAGGCTGGTCTCGAACTCCTGACCTCAGGTGATCTGCCCACCTTGGCCTCCCAAAGTGCTGGGATTACAGGCGTGAGCCACCTCGCCCGGCTCAAATAGGTATATTGTCGATATAGCAATAAAATATTTGGCACATAGAAAAGATACATAGAATAAAATAAATATCTATGTCTAGATACCTTCCAAGTCTTCAGATCTCTATATTTTGCCATATTGGTTTCAAAACTTTTTAATTTTTAAGAAATAAAGCGTCGCAGATGCATAGCCCACTGTGACGCTCCCCAGTGCTGTCCCCCCCCCCCGTAAACCACTATCCTGCGTTTGATGTTGATCATTCCCATGCACTTGTGAAAAATAGGCTAATAGATAGGATATTTCTTTAACAGCTTTCTAGAGGTATAATTTACATACTATAAAATTCATCCATCGTAAGTGTGCAATTCGCTGATTTTTAAAGTAAATTTATAGAGCTGTGCAACCATCACCACAATCCAGTTTTATAACATTTCCATCATACCCAAAAAGACCCCCTACACCCATTTGCGATCAGTCCCCTTCCCACCCCAGCCCGTGGACCTTTTAATGTCTTTTCATTTTTACCATTCCCTAAAATCTTGTATTGTCGTGAATGTATTAAAACCATAAAAAAGCATTACACGGCCAGGCGTGGTGGCTCATGCCTGTAATCCCAGCACTTTGGGAGGCCGAGGCAGGCAGATCCTGAGGTCAGGAGTTTGAGACCAGCCTGACCAACATGGTGAAAAGTCACCTCTACTTAAAATACAAAAATGAGTCAGGTGTGGTGGCGCACCCCTGTGATCGCAGCTACTCAGGAGGCTGAGGCAGGAGAATCGCTTGAACCCGGGAGGTGGAGATTGCAGTGAGTCAAGATTGTGTCACTGCACTCTAGCCTGGGCAACAGAGTGAGACTCCGTCTCAAAAAAAGTAAAAGCGTTAACAATTTTGAGATCTGTGTCGATCAGGTAGCTCCAGTTCATTTTAACTGTTGGTTACGATGGCGTTGATGAATATGCCCCTATTTTTTTCAAGCTCCTGCTGGGAACTGTTAGGGTGTTTCCAGCAGTTGACTGTCTTACAGCTGCCTGCTTGCACAGGGATCCACAGTAGAATTACTGGGCCTTGTGGTTTGTGTGTTTTCAACTTTTCATTTACATCCCCTTTGCTCTCTCTTCTTGCTAACACTCCGATTTATCGGACTTTTCAGTTTTTGCCAATTCGATAGAGCCAGTGAGGTTGAGCAGCTCTTCATACCTTTATCAGCCATTTCAGTTTCCTCTTCTGTGAATTACCAGTTTTTATCCTTTGCCTCTTTTTAAATATATTGGGTTATTTGTCTTTTATGGATTGATGGGATTTATTTATACCTTTGGGATACTAATCCTTCGGGTAATTACATTAGTTTTCTGTTTTCCCCTTGAGGAGACTGCAGGTTCAGAGAGGTGGAAGCATGTGCCTGAGGTCACACAGCAAGGAGTGGCTACGTGGGAATTGGGCTAGATGCCCTTCTGTTTGGGAGAGACATGGGGTGACCCTGTGATCCCACCATGGAACTGAGTGATCTTGGGTGGGTCACTTAGGCTTCTGGGCCCTGGTTTCCTCTTGTATGAAATACTGGAGCCATCCAGTCCCTTCTGTGATCTCACCGTTTATTCAGCCCTGACTGAAGAAGTGCAGGCCGCCGCCAGCCCTCAGTCATTCTCACTCCGGGAAGCTCTGGGTGGATTGCACCCCTGGTGTGATGGCTCTGCAGGCTCTGTGCTGCCAGCTCTGAAACCTCCCTCCTCGATTTGCCAGGCTCCGGAAGCCCGGGGGTCACTGTACTGAGCAGCTGAGTTTGGAAGAGTAGATTGTGCCCTTAGTAGGCATTGCCGGCATTCTCAGTCCCATCGGGGCCTCCGGCAGGAGAACCCAATGGTCTAGGACAAACCACGGATCTGCTGCCCAAACTAGCTGCATTCTCTTCTCCAGCCACCATTCCCCGCGCCCCTCCTATCCCTGGCATCTGTTTTGCAGGAACACACAGGGCACGGCAGCAAAGTGGAGTGGCAAGAACTTGGGTGTTAGAGCCAAACATCTGGGTTCAGGTCTGCATGGCCCTGGGCAGCTCGCTGAATGTCCCCCTGTTTTTACATTTGTAAGATAGGTGCAGTGACTTCCTTCTAAGATGATGGCGCAGGCGTTGGGTGATGCATGCACAGAATCTGTACTCCAGCCCTGCTGCTGGAGAGAATCCCAACTGCTAGCATGTGTCTTACCAACCCACCGTTACCTTCATGATGAAAAGACCTGGCTTTGAATTCTCTTCAAGAGCCCCTGAGCGGGGTGACCTTGAACTGAGTGAGGATCTGTAAAATGGGAATAGTCATAGTACCTGGCGCACAATACTGAGCCTCATGGGTATAGAAAGCACTCAGTGAATCTCTTGAACCTGGGAGGTGGAGGCTGCAGTGAGCTGAGATTGCACCACTTCACTCCAGCCTGGGTGACAAAGGGAGAATCTCTTGGCTAAAATCAAATGAAATAAAGATACTCAGTAAGTGGTAGTCATGAAAAGTACAACTGATGATAATAATAGTCAGATCTAAATTTCTGCACCACCTTCCGGCCTGCTGCCCCAAGGGTACACTATACAGTTTTCATGGTTTTTCGTTTAAGAGGCATTTTGGGGGATGCCTGCCCCAGGCTGGTCCTGTGCTGCTGCTGGGATAGGCCCAGGAGCAAGTCAGAGCCATTCCTACCTATTGTGCAGGGGGTTCTTGTCCTCTACTGTGTCTGTATCGCAAGAGGTAGGGCCCTCTTAAGACCCTTTGGGTAGGTTTTTCTTTCATGACTATTGCTTTCTTTTGATTGGGAAAAAGTAGGTGCTTGTCACATAGGCAAGCTATATATGCCAAGTGAGTGGCAAGCAAAGGGCATTTCTGTGTTGATGCTTTGCTCTGCTAGAGACTTACCATTTTCCCCCATCCCGTCCCCCACCCTATAGGTGCAATGTACAAGCCCCTCAGCCCACCTGGCCGGTCATTCTCAGTGGGAGAAGCTGCAGCCTGCTCTGCTACACTCTGTGTATGGCAGGTGTCTCAAGGCCAAAGGAGGTGGAGCAGTTATATCTACAAACTATTTAAATGTCACTTTAGGCCGGGCATGATGGCTCATGCCTATAATCCCAGCACTTTGGGAGGCTGAGGCGGGCAGATCACCTGGGGTCGGGAGTTCGAGACCATCCTGACCAACATGGAGAAACCAGTCTCTACGAAAAATGCAAACATTAGCCGGGCATGGTGGCGCATGCCTGTAGTTCTAGCTACTTGGGAGGCTGAGGCAGGAGAATTGCTTGAACCTGGGAGGCGGAGGTTGCGGTGGGCCGAGATCGTGCCATTGCACTCCAGCCTGGGCAACAAGCACAAAACTCCGTCTCAAAAAAAAGAATTTTTACACTGTAGTTCAGACTTTGAATCAGTGCCATTCTGTGCCTCTGGTGGGGTGAGAAAAAGCATCAGACAACTTGGGTTCAAATCTCTGCTCTGCCACCTACCAACTGTGTGTGACCTCAGACAAGCCTTTGCGCCTCGGTTTCCTCATCTATAGAATAGGGATAAAAATAGTTGCAATTTCATAGTGCTAATAATGTGAGAATTAAAGGGGCCTAGCATCTAACTGAGGTTTGATAATGGTAAACTGTATTCGGAGTGTACAAACCTAGTATCATTTATGATCATAAAAGGTGGGTAACCACTTAAAATTGCATCGGTAGAGAACAAGATAAATGTGCTATGTCCGTGTGCTAGAATGCCATCAAGATGGTAAAACTATTCCATCTTCTATCACAAGAATATTAAATAGCTAAAGCTGGTTTGCAGAATAACATACTCAGGCTGATTTTCACCTGATTACAAATGAAGGATGAAAATATGAGTCTGTGTAAGCTCAGAAATACAGCTGATAAAATCTCATTCCTTTTTTTTTGCTTCTCTGTGCTTTTCTGTTTTCCGAATGTTCTGCAAGGAACACATATTCTTGTTTTTAGTAAAAATAAAAAAACAGCAAATGCTCATTTTTTAAAAGAAGCTGGGGCAGCTCCAGCCAGATCCCCACATCCTGCTGTCCACCCTGTCCCAAAGGATTCTCCTGTCCTCCACCTCAGAGGCTCTTTCCCAACTCCTGCCGCAGAGGGAGGTCTCTGGATGTGGCTTCCCAGTCTGTGAGCTAGAGAAATAGAAAGTGATGAGTTTAAAATACCACGAGGGAAGGCTTGGGCAGATGCTTACCTGGTTAAAATGCTCCTTGCTCAGCAAGTCCAGGCCCTGCCCCATCGCGCTTACAGCTGAATAGGGTTGGGAAGAATTGCAGGTTTAAGTTCTGCAGATCCGGCATGGTCTGTAGTCTGAGGTCACAGGGCACCAGAAACGTCATCCAGGTTAGAGATGTGCCCTACAGCCCACTTCCCTGGGCGTTCCGTGTGTCCTCTTGCTTCCCCCCGGAGGTACTGGCAGGTTGGCAAGCAGCCCAGTTACCATACTGCCAAACAAGGAAGGCTGGAGGGACCGTGCCATTCCCTCCATGACACTCATGTCCTGCTTGCAAAGTGTGCGTCCTTTTTCCCTCGGAGAGAGAGCTGTGGTAGAGGGAACGTCAGGGGAGCAGTCTTGCTTTGCATGACTCAGTTTTCCCCTTCCCCTTAGCGATGAAGCCAGCTGTGGGTCCCTGCAGCTGCAGGAAAAGAAACTGCTGTCCCCTGAGCAGCCTGTTAGTCTGGTGGGTTCAACCAGTGAGTTGTGAGCACCCACACGTGGCCAAAAGAGAAGATGAGGTTTATTGAGAAGGCCATGTGGCTTCTGCAGTCTGGGCCTGGGTTCTAATTTGATTCTGTCATTCAATCGCTGTTGGCCCTGAGCCTTCTCTGGGCAATAGGGGGCTTTGTTGGGGAGATCCAATGAACTTTTATGCAGAATGCCTGAGGAGGGGTGCTGCTGGCCTGGGTAATGCCCAGAACCTGAGGCTCTGTGGTCCCTATCCTAGAGCCCTTGTCTGAGGTTGGCGGGCGGGGTCAGCTGGCTCCTGGGTGAAGTTGGCATCCTTTGCCAACTTCCCATGATGTGACATGGGAACCGGCTGAAATGATAGACTCAGGAGGCTCTGCGCCTCCAGCAGTGGGCCGGGGCCCAGGCTTGTGTGGCTGCCTCCTCAGGACTCTGCCTCTGCAGAAGCCTGCAAACCTGAGCTCTACCACAAGCCATCGGACTCTGCTCCACTCTGCAAACTGCAATACTTCCTCCTCCCTTATTTGCTGGCCTAGATGCACGCCTGCAGGTGGGCGTGACTCTCAGCCCAGGGCCGCCTTCAAATGGTAAAGGGAGGAGGGGCTGTGGGCAGAGCTCACCTGCCTGCTTCTGCAGCCCTGTCTCAGGCTGTCCCAGGGCTGAAGGTGGCCAGAGTTACCAAATGAAAATGCATGATGCTGGCCAGGTGCAGTGGCTCACATCTGTAATCCCAGCACTTTGGGAGGCCAAGGTGGGTGGATCATGAAGTCAGGAGTTCAAGACCAGCCTGACCAGTATGGTGAAACCCCATCTCTACTAATAATACAAAAATTAGCCGGACGTGGTGGCAGGCACCTATAGTCCCAGCTACTCAGGAGGCTGAGGCAGGAGAATTGCTTGAACCCGGGAGATTGAGGTTGCAGTGAGCTGAGATTGTGCCACTGCACTCCAGCCTAGGCAACAGAGTGAGACTCTGTCTCAAAAAAAGAAAAAAAAAAGAAAAAGAAAATGCAGGATGCTCAGTTCTATTTCAATTTCAAATAAACATGCAATATTTGGGACATATTTATGAGAAACAATTATTCATTGTTTATCTGAAATTCAGATTTTACTGGGCATTCTATTCTTTATCTGGCAAGGCTGCCAGAACTACCACTTCGAAAAACCAATAGCAACCACCAAGAAAGCTTCATTTTACGGGCTGGGCGTGGTAGTTCATGCCTGTAATCCCAGCACCTTGGGAGGCTAAGGCGGGAGGATCATTTGAGCCCAAGAGTTCGACACCAGCCTGGGGAGCATAGTGAGACCTTGTCGCTACTAAAAATCAACAAAATTAACCGGGTGTGATGGTTGTTGCCTGTAATCCCAGCTACTTGGGAGGCTGAGGCAGGAAGATTGCTTGAGCCCAGGAGATAGAGGCTGCAGCGAGTCGTATTTGTGCCACTACACTCCAGCCTGGGCGACAGAGATAAACGTGGATAGGCAAAATGGGGACTGAGACCTCAAGAAGATTAGTGTCCTGACAGGCAGGCAGACAGGTGCCCTGGGCTTCTGGGGACCTGGTCCTGGGGAAGGCAGCACCGCAGAGGTGACCTGAGGACAGTCACAAAGCATGAGAGGGGTGCCGCCAAGGGGGCCAGGGCAAAGGTAGTACAGGCAGAGAAAACAGGAGGGTAAAGAAATGGAAACCCTGGCACATGGAGTGCCTGAAAAAGCAGGAGAGGTCTGAGTGATGGAGATGAAGCTCTGTGGGCAGGTGGGGGCAGGAAGGATCTGGGGGCTCCTGGCTGGCCCGATAACCAGGAAAGAAGGCATGGGCCCCCCTGAGGAAGACCATAGCCCCACTACAGCACGCGAAGGCTGAGACCAGGCTGGGGACCAGAGGCAGTTCAGGATACAAGTCGCTGGAGTGGCAGGAGGAGCTGGTTGGTGCTCAGAAGCAGTTCCCCAGCTTGAGGGATGGGGTAGGAGAGCCCTTCACAGGAGAAGGCAGGAGGCAGAGCACAGAGACCCAGGAGCCCCTGTCCAAATGGGGAGCCATGTGCAGACAGTGGAGATGGAGGGGGAGAAAGAGGAGGGAGGGAGGAGAGTTATTAGAGGGGACTGTGCAAGCCAGTACTAATTCAGAATTTCCAGGGTGATTAAGTAACTCCAAATTTGTTTCGTTCTCAAGATTCAACAGTAACTTTTATTATTAACAGTATGGAAGAGCTATCATTTATCTGAGTGCTTACTATGTGCTCGAGGCTTTTCATGCTTTATGTCCTTGAATCCACACAGCAGCTCTGAGAGATAAGGAGTATTAGGATTCTGGGATTGCACGTGACAGAAACACACGTGGCTAACTTAAGCCAAGCAGGCTGTATTGAGTTAGTCTCTTAAGTTAGACGTGGCTAACTTAAGCCAAACTCCAGTTGGTGGGGCTGGCAGAATCAAGGGAAAAGCTCAGCACCCAGTCTCGAAAAGAACGTGGGCAGCTGGAGCCATCCAGGGCATGGGAACTCCAGTAGGTATTAGGACATCACCAGGCAGGCAGCTGATCCACCCAGTTTCAGACCTTTTAGCCACTCAAGAGTCCAATTCCAGAAGGAGAGACTGACTGGCCCAATGAGATTACCTGACCCTATAGGCCAGGCGTGAGTGGGATAGTGAGATCGACGGCCTCACTGGAACTGCAGGTAGTGAGAGGGATCGCTGTGGAAGGAGATTCAGGGCACCGTTGCTGGGAGAAGGGAGCATGGAGCTTGGGCAGGCAAAAACAGTACATGTCTGCTACATGGATGCTGTTATTGGCCCATTTCACAAATGTGGAAACTGAGGCTTCGAAAGGTGAAGCAGTTTGTCAGGATCCCCCGCCTATCATTGACTCTTTGTAAGGGGACAGTCACCTTTCCACCTCCCATCTCAGTCCTGAAGGAAAAAGTTGCCTTTAAGCACACAAGCATGGTATTTTCTGTTTTGCTTCGTTAAGCAGAATCGCATGGCCCCCCGCCTGCTGTGCTGGCAAAGAAAGCTAGGACCCACGCGGTGGCGTCACCATTTCCTCCTCCTCAGCCAAGGTGTGAATCAGCAGCCTGTGGCTTCAGGCCACTCTTGGCTTCCAGTCAGTTCCACAGATGTGGGTTTATTGTCTGCCCTGGGCCAGTTTTGACCCAGAGCCGGAGAGAGGCTAAGATGATCAGGCACAGTCTTGTCCTTACAGAGGTCACCGTCTGTTCAGAATGCATCTCTATAGGATAAGGGCTGCGATGGGGCCTGGAGTACCCGTCCCTGCTGGGACAGAGAGGTGCACTCTCAGGTGGGCTCAAAAGCAAAGGGGTGTTCAGGGGCTGGGAAAGCCGAGTAGCAGCGGGGTTCTTTACATGGGAACTCAGAGGGTCCTTGAGCGTGGAAGGAAAAGAATTACATCTTAATTTTCACTAACCTCCAACTGAAATTTAGCATTGCCTTCTATTATGAATGAAGGTGGCAATCCGCAGTGGTATTAGTAATACCTGTGACTTTGTCACCCATAGCGATTCCCTGATATTTTCGTCTTACTTGACAGTCATTGCATGGATCCCCACAGAGTATCTATACGCCTCACGACTTCCAAGCTGTGGTGTCATTAGACCCACCACTAGGTTCTGTTATTTCTGGTCTTAATAAAGATGTACATGCAGTCACAATTTTGTTTTTTGAAACATTTTGATAACTATAATTCAGTATCATTGGTTTTATTTGGGATCTCTGTGTTTCACTCATCATCCATCATTCTGAGAAGGGGTCTATGGGTTTCCTCAGATGCCAGAGAGATATGGCTCTGAAGAAAGATGAAAGACCCCTGGGTAGAGAGGTGGGACTTGGGAGCCAGATGGCATGGGTTGGACCTGGCTCTGCTCTGTGTGATCTTGAGCCAGTGACTGAACCTCTCTGTCCTTCAGTTTCCTCTTCTACAGAATGAGAATAACAAGAGGATCCACTGTGGATTGTTCATGTAAAGGGTTTAGAGTTCTTCCTGGCATGTAAAAGTGCTGAGTAAATTACCCGTTATCATCTATAACATCATCATCATCGTCATCATCATGTATCTAACTAGTGATGTGCATGTTTAATAAGCAACCCCAAATGACGTGACACAGGCCATCTGGAATGACCACATATTAAGAAACAGACGCTAATTAAGGATGTACTCCTTAAAATTTGCAGCTGCTTTCCCCCAAAGATTTATATATTCGGATATTCAGCAGTATGGTAATTTAAACAATGTTCAAGTAGCCTAAATGTTTATCATTAGAGCCATGATTAAATAAATGATATACAGAGCCTTACAATGGACTATAAGGGCATCTTTAAAAGTGGTTTGTCCAAAGGGTGTTTGATGAAATGGGGAAATCCCTGCTATCCCATCCAAATGAAAAAAGCCAAATCATATGTATAGTGTGACCTTAATTTTGAAAAATCTTTCTATGCATAGAAAAAGGGTCTGAGAAGAGGTATGCTCAGAGCTTCATCTCTGATGGTGGAAATGGATCGTTTTTAAGACCTCGGACTCTGCAGTCAGCCCGTTTTATTCCCAGATTGAACAAGTCACCCAACTTCCTTGGGCCTTACTTTCCTCCATGGCAGAATGGAGACGATAGAATAGCACGACCTCACAGAATTGCTAAGATAGAGCACATTAAGCGCATTCTAGACTCTTGAATGTTGTTAGTGATTACGGCAAACTGTCTACATTTTATGTATTATCCAAGCGTTCTCTAGAGGGGAGAGGACAGTGTAGGATGGCTTGTAAGTCCACACAGGGCTCAAATTGGGACAGGGGCAGGGATTAGTCTCTGCGAGATTAGGAGCCCAAAAAGGGAGGGGTCCAGGAGTGGCCAGGGGTACCCACAGAATCTGACCCACAGAAATCGGACCACATATGATTTCATGCAGGAATCCCTTCTCCTCCCCTGTGACACCACTGAAAGGTGGCTGTCCCCAGGATCTGAGAGGAGACTCTCTTTACATTCCTATCCTAATTCTCGTCTCCTTCTATAGACCCTAAGCTCAGTGGGAAGGGAGGATGAGGCTGGACTCAGTTGGGTTATTGTCAAGAGAGTTCGGGGTGTTCAGGGTCTGGGAAAGCCGACTAGTGGCGGGGTTCTTTACATGGGAGGAATTCAGAGCGTCCTTGAATGTGGAAGGGGAAGAATGATATCTGATTTTTCACTAACCTCCAACTGAAATTTAGCACTGCCTTCTATTGTGAATGCAGGCAGCAACCCGCGGTGATATTAGTGTACACATATTCACAATTTTGTCTTTTGAAACATTTTGATAACTATCATTCAGTATCGTTCGTTTCATTTGGAGTCTATGTGTTTTCGTCATTTTAAATCATTCTGAGAAGGGATCTATGGATTTCCTCAGATGCCAGAGAGATTCTAGAGATTCTCAGAGATCCTAAACCAGCCTGGTTGGCCTGCTTCTTCTGAGCAACCCTTCCGTTACCTCACCAGGCTACCCAGCTTTGACGCTGAGGTCCCAGTGCACCAACCCCATCATCACATGTACACACTGAGTTCATCGTCATCTAGGGTATGACCCCCCATTGTGTGTTCAGGGCCTTGCCTAGAGTAAATGTCCAGCCCAAGTGTGTTTCTTGAACAAAGCTGTTAACTGCTTGGGCCTTGCCTGTCCCAAAGTCCCGTGATTCTAAGGCAACAGCCACTGACGTCCTTGGTGCTGAGACAGAGTCACATTCCACGTGATGAAACCCTGCTGGCCCAGGCCGAGCAGTCAGTGTGTCACAGTGGTTGAGCGACAAGCTTTGGAGGCAGCCGGGCCTGAGTGCAGACCCTGGCTCTGTCACCTTCCAGTTACGTGATTTGGGCTGAGTTTAAACTTAACCTCTCAGAAGCTCAGTATCTTCTTCATCTCTAAATGAGGGGGAAGGAGGGTCATCGCCAGGCCTAACAGACACTGAAGTGAAGAGTACTGATTTTTAGTCTAGTTCAGTGGACACAGCTGAGATCCTGTAGCCCCTGGGATGTTGTTAAGTCGAACCATATGAAATCGTCAACATTTAGCCCATAAAAATGGCAATTTCACTTGGTTCATCCTAATGTTTTGGGATTGATTTGGGCCTGTGGAACTTACTCTGCTTACATGGAAAGGGGTTATAAGCCATCACTGTCCCAGGGGTGTTACAGACACAATCCCATTTACACTTTACAGCAGCCCCCAAGAGACAGGCTATCAGCACCCCCCTTTTACAGATGGGAAAACTGAGCTTCCGAAATAGCTTCTCTCGGACCCCATTTAAGTCTAGTCGGGATTGAACCCAGGTCTGTCCAGCCCAAGGTCTGCCGTTTCCACCATTGCTGTCTTGAGACTCGGTTGCCGATTGCATGTGTCATAACCTTGCCTCACAGCTGGGAGAGCCCCGGACATTTTCTAGGAACCCCCTGCCTGGGACCTGGTGGCTGCCTCCTGAGATTCCCCACAACGCTGCCTGCCGGAGCCCCCGTTTCTAGCCCTGAGTGGGAGCTTGGGTTTGAACTGTCTCGACTTCTGCAGTTTTCTGCTCCTACATTTTTGGCTTGGGCTGTGGGGCCGAAAGGTGAACGAAGGACATGTGTCAATTCTCCTTCTGCACTTTGGGAGGGATGTTCTTCCTGAACTCTCCTGCCCACTTGTTAAATCCAAGTCCTGGTACCCAGACTCTGGATGCAGGCACAGCATCCCCAGGTGCCGCCCTTGCCCACAGCTCCATCAAGGCAGGGCCAAAATGGCTGCTGGAGGTAGGAGGCCAGATCTGGGGGGAGGCAGAGGGGCAGAAACCCAGGCGGGTGACTGTGTTGGAGGATGTGCAGGATTGCTACTTTGCCATCTCGACCATGTGCCTCTTGGAGACAGCTTTGATGCTACTGCCTTGCGCATAGTGGGTGCTTTTGTTGGTGGCTCCATTCACTCTGGGCAGCCCTGTCAACACGAGAGAGGTCGTCACTTGAAATCTTTCACCCGGGTCTGTTTCCTGCATTGCCCAGGCTCCTCTGAGGCCTGGCAGCCTTGAAGATCTCAACAAGCCCTAAGTGCTTGCCCTGGAGACTTTCCTAGAAAGCTAGCCTTCAGGTTGGTTCCGGCTGAGCCTGGGCTCCAGCTGCCAGCACCTCTGCTTGCCATTGGAAAGCTCCCCACGCCGCCTCGGGCCAGATGTGTGCGAGTAGCAGTGCGTGAGCTGGCAGCAGAGGCCTGGGCTGGAGCCGCACGCCTGGAGCCGCGAGTGTTTCCACCAGCCCAGCGTCTCCGTCGGCAGGAGTGAAGGTGCCTGGCCCGGCCAGCCCTGGAAATAGTTCCTACTGCCCATGCCACTGGGTACGATTCCATCAGTTAGGGGAGCGAAATGGGCCCCGAGGTTGGGCAGCTCTGTGTGTGTGTGTATGTGGTGTGTGTGTGGTATGTGTATGTGGTGTGTGTATTGTATGTGTGTGTGTGGTGTGTGTGTGGTTTGTGTGTGATGTGTGTATGTGTTGTGTGTGTGTGGTGTGTGTGTGCAGTGTGTGTATTGTATGTGTGTGTGTGGTTTGTGTGTGGTGTGTGTATGTGTTGTGTGTGTGGTGTGTGTGTGGTTTGTGTGGTGTGTGTATGTGTGTGTGGTGTGTGTGTTTTGTGTGTGTGTGGTGTGTATGTGGTGTGTGTGTGGTGTGTGTATTGTATGTGTGTGGTGTGTGTGTGGTTTATGTGTGGTGTGTGTGGTTTGTGTGTGGTGTGTGTTTTGTGTGTGCAGTGTGTGTGTGGTGTATGTGTTGTGTGTGTGTAGTGTGTGTGTTTTGTGTGTGTGCGGTGTGTATGCGGTGTGTGTGTGGTGTATGTATGTGTGTGTGTGGTGTGTGTATGTGTTGTGTGTGTGTGGTGTGTGTATGGTGTGTGTGTGTGGTGTGTGTGTGGTATGTATGTGGTGTGTGGGTGTGTGGGGTGTGTGGTGTGTGTATGTGGTGTGTGTGTGGTGTGTGCGTGGTGTATGTGTGTGTGTGTGGTGTGTATGTGGTGTGTGTGTGGTGTGTATTGTATGTGCATGTGTGGTTTGTGTGTGGTGTATGTGTTGTGTGTGTGTGGTGAGTGTATGTGTTGTGTGTGGTGTGTGTGTGGTGTATGTGTATGTGGTGTGCATGTGTGCATACCTGGTTTTTACAGCTTGACATTCCTGCTTTTCCTCTTAATATATCTCACTTTGCGAGACTTGAGTTGGCCCAAGGGAGATGGCTACTCAGTTGGCTGGAGCCTCCAGCGTCTAATCTCCGTAATGGGTTATTAGTGACGGCCCTGGAGGCTGTCTGTGCCCAGACGGTGTGCCAAGCGCCTGTCATGCATTAGTGCCTTTAGCCTTCAGCCGACCCTCTAACGCAGGTACTGTTCCCTCCGACCCTCTAACGCAGGTACTGTACGGCGGGAACAGTATGGAAGCTCGGAGAAATGGAAGCTCGGAGCTGTGAGGTGACTTGTAAAGTCACAGCAGCTTGAGGCTGTAGAGGCAAGATTCAGAGCCATGTATTCTAAAGCCAGCGCCTGTGTGTTTTTTTGTTTGTTTTTTGTTTTTTTGAGACAGGGTCCCCCTCTGTGGCCTAGGCTGGAGTGCAGTGGCGCAATCTCCGCTCACTGCAATCTCTACCTCCTGGGTTCAGTCGATTCTCCCACCTCAGCCTCCTGAGTAGCTGGGACTACAGGTGCACCCCACCACAGGCTGCTTAATTTTTGCATTTTTAGTAGAGACAGGGTTTCACCATATTGGTCAAGCTGGTCTCAAACTCCTGACCTTGGGTGATCCGCCCGCCTTGGCCTCCCACCATGCTGGGAATACAGGCATGAGCCACCACGCCCGGTCGTCCCCCCCCCCTTTTTTTTTAAATGACGTCAAAGAGTGATTTTCATTTTTTAATTTAGGTTTGGGCAGTAAAGTTCCCTTTTTTGGTATAACATCTTATGATGTGTATATTCCTGTAACCACCACTACAGAGCAATTCCAACACCCCAAAGAATTCCCCCAGGCTTGCCTGTCTCTGAAATGCAATGGGATGAGGCATGCCCCTGGAGTTTAAATTGCTCCTGGGGTATTCTCTTTTTCTCTCTTACCTCTCCAGAGAAGCCCCAGGGTGGAATGGGGACTTTCTCTTTTTGGGTTGGGTCCCATGCCTGCCTGCTTTCTCTATGTGACAAAGCTGGCTCTGTTTCTGGCGCACTTGGCAGTAGAGCCATTCATTCAGCCATTTCACAAGTATTGTTACCCTCCGGACGCAGAGAGCCTTGAGTGAGGTCACCTTGGTTTTTGACTGTGTGGCCCGGTTTTGGCTTTTTGTCTCTTTCTCCGCACATTTCCTGAGAGCTCATTATCGGCAGGCACCGGGGGACCATGCTGAATAGACAAACCTGGCCCTGCCCCTGAGGGCCCCCAGACCAGTGGGGGTACAGTAATGCAAACAGAACAGCACCCCTAGAGGAGCAGGCTCTGAGAGAGGGTGGCCCTAGCCCTGTGGGAACCCAGAGAATGGGAGCTAGACTGAGACTCGTTTTCCAAGGAGAGGTGACTTCTAGGCTGATGCTGGAGCGATGAAGAGGATTGAGCTGGGAAGGGAGAGGAAATGTTCCCGCCAGAGGCGGTGGCAGGCCTGGAGTCCTGGAGGCCAGGGAAAGCCAGCCAGGCTGGAGCGGAGGAGGGGCAGCGTGCAGAGGCTCCTAAGCCCCTCGCTTTGCCTGTGCCACATGTTTTCTTTCTTGATTGAGGCCCTTCGAGCAGAGCCTGGTGCACAGTAGGTCTCTGTGTCTATGCTGAATGAATGAATGAACTGAAGAGTTTGAGGCAGGGAGAGAGAGATCAGATTCTCACTTTGGAGGCTGCTCCTCTGCCCCTGCTCCTGCCCCCATTTCCCCTGTTGGCACACCTCCGCACACAGGGAAGGGCAGAGCCCTCAGCTCAACCAGCCACCCCAGCCTTCACTGTGTGCCCTGTGGACAGAGCACGGTGGGAGCACAGCCTGAAGCTGGAGCATCTTTTCTGATGCAAGACACCACAAGCACTTGTATTTGGGCCCTAATCCAAGCATTCACTTAATTGAAAAAACTAGGGGAACAAAATATTGGCACCCTGCCACCTCCAGTATGTCACTTGCTGCAGAGGCTGAGCTTGGTGATTCCTGGCGCTGATGTGGGGACTGGAAAGCTCTGGCCTGAGGCCAGGAGAGCCAAGGCCTGGGGATGCTGGGAGAAGAAAGCGAGGAGGCTTTGGAGCCTGGCAGGGCTGGAATTGGATGCCACATCACCCACTTCCCGGCCTCAGCCTGAGGCGCAGCATGGCTCTGTGCCTCGATTTCCTCCTCTCCCCCTTCGGCACTTCTGGCGGTGATGCTGCCCTGGGGTGTGGGGAAATCAAACAAACTTCGGGTGCTGCAGTTCCAGGAAGAGGTCGGAGGTGCCGACCTCATAGGCCAGATGTTGGACACAAAGCTGGGGAGAGTCGACAAATCAGAACCAAAGGGAGCCCAGGGTCTCACGAAGAGTGGCAGTCAGCTTTCCCGTTAGTCAAGCCCCTGGCGTTCCATCCGACTGCCCTGCTCTCTCCTCCGCCCTTGTTTCTCTCCCTCCCCAGCACCCGTGAGGGCCATACTCATCACCTTGGGCCTACGTGGCCAAGATGGCGTATTCCCAGAGCGGGCCATCTGCAACCCAGCCAGTCACTAACTCCCAAGCTCTTCCCAGGATCCGCCGCCTGGAAACCCAACCAGTATAGGAGCTTGATGGAGGGAATCCAGACCCCCTCTTACAGTCGCCTTCTGAAACTGGAGTCTGTGGATTCCTGGGGACCTTCGGACATAGTCCTGAACCCTTCTCTGCAGGAAGGGAGTTCACCTGGATCTTGAAGCCAGCACGCTGCCTGTGCTTTGGTGTTTCGGCTTGCTCTGGCTGCAGAGCGGGATGGCTTTGGCAATCACGGTCTAATGACTTGCTGTAGAAGCTGTGTAGCCTGTGAGCAGAAGCCCTAGCCCCTCCGTGCACTGTGAGAGAGAGCATATTTCCTCCCATCCTCTCCACGGGGTTCTACTGTTCGGTGCGTATGAGAAACAGCAGTCTGGAGCAGAGGGCCCGTGTTCTCAGCACCTCCCCGTGGGAGTCCTGGCTTCTGGTCCCAGCTATTCTCTCTGCTGGCTACATGGCCATGGGCAAGTCCCTTTCCCCTCTGGCCTCATATCCCTAACTGTAGAATGAAGGATAGTCTAGAAGAGGGTTTTCCAATTTTTTAAAGGCCTGGAGCCCTTTGCTGTCTGCCTGAAGCAGGCAGAACAGGGCTGTGAGCAGTGAAGGAGCCCAGGCCCTGGAGAGAGGAGCTCTGGTGGTGATTTGGCTGCGGGCTGCGGGGTTACACCCTGCAGTGTATAGAGAAGAGCCCAAACTGGCTCTGCACTATGGAAACCGGGGTGGACGGCCCAGAAGCCCACCCACAGGGCCTCTCCAGGGTCCTGGGACTTCTTGGAGGCTAGTTTCACTGCCGGCCTGAGTCACTTCCAAGAGCCCTCCAGAGTAAAGCTCCCTGGGAAGTCTCTTAGGCAAGAGGCCCAGAGAGGCACAAGGGACCTGCAAGGAAATTCAGACACTGCCATGGAGGCAGAAAGAGTCCACAGCTGAGAGCGCAGCCCTGAGCGAGTCACTGCACGTCTCAGCCGGCCATTCTCTATCTTCATTTGTAAAATAGAGGTGTTGATCTAGACCAGGGATGCCAAGCAGGTAGCACCCATCTCACTACGCCTCAGCCCCTGCCCGATCCTAGCAGACATTGCTAATGGACCACAGAGCTCTCTCTCGCAGATGCACCTTTCTCACAGCCCTTATAAGGAAACAGCCCTAGCCCCATTCAGTCACCCAATTTGTTCCTGGCTATTCATCAGCCTCGTAGAGGGCTCTGACTTCAAAAAGGTTCTAGCTGTCAATCTATAAAAAAACAAAACTTGGCTACGTGTGGTGGCTCGCACCTGTAATTCCAGCACTTTAGGAAGCTGAGACAGGTAGATCGCTTGAGGCCAAGAGTTCGAGACCACTTTAATTGGCATAATGAGATCCCATCTCTACAATTTTTTTTTTTTTTAACTTAGCTAGGTATGATGGTGCGTGCCTGTAATCCCACCTACTCGGGAGGCTGAGGCTGCAGAATCACTTCAGCCTGGGAATTCAAGGCTGCTGTGATTACACTGCTGTACTCCAGCCTGGATGACAGAGTGAGCAAGACCCTGTCTCAAAGAAACAAAAAAGATACAGTGAGAATGGCAGGAAATTTCACTAACACAGTGCCATCCTCCTTCTCCATCCTACTGGCACCATCACAATTTTTGGCATATCCACAAACTCCCTACAGTATGTATTCCTAATACAGTGTTGTTCTTCAGATTGACTCACATTTTTACTTAAATTACTTTTAAATGGAAAATTTAGGTGTCTGCTATACATGGGGAAAACCACGAGTAGCACTTGCTAAAAATAGAAGGAAATGAAATTCAAAAGAAAGAGAAAATCAATGTGTTAAGTTCTTCCTGGCTAGTGTCACCTGTTCTGAGGTCTTCTGTTCCTTCTTTAAGAAAGGAGACCGGCCAGGCGCAGTGGCTCACATCTGTAATCCTAGCACTTTGGGAGGCCAAGGCAGGTTGACAGCTGTGTCACATCATCCTGCCCTGGGGACAGCATATCCATGGAGTTCTGGGGCCTCTCCAAGAGCTACAGCCCTGTGCAGGGATCTGGGCCCGTGGGTCGATAGGGATGAGGATGTCAGCTAACCCAGGGGTGCTGGGAGCTTGCAGAGGTATCTTTGCCTGTTTATGGCCTGGCCCTGTTGTTTTTCAAGGGTCTCTAAGCTCTATACTAGCTTAAATCTTTTTATATTTTATTGATACATAATATTTGTACATTTTTATGGGACATTTATGATATTTTGTTGGATGCATAGAGCATGTAATGATCAAATCAGGGCATTTGGGGTGTCTGTCCCCCTGAATAGTTTTCATTTCTATGTGTTGAGAGCATTTCAAGTCCTCTCTTGTAGCTATTTTGAAATATACAGGACACTTTTGTTAACTGTAGTCAATCTACTCTGCTACTGAATGTTAGCACTTTATTCATCGAAGAGCTGACCCCTTGGCTGTTACTGCTTGGCAATGGGGCCCAAATTCCTGCATGCATAATGGGAGCCCTCTGGACACTGGGAGTCCCCATCCCCTTAGACTGGAGTTAGACCCCGCAAGGAAGTGAAGGTGAAGGGTTGGGCAACATTCAGTGAACATTTGCCCTCAAGTCCATCATGAGCAGAGATTCTAACCAGCATGGATTCCATTTCTGGAGATTTTAACCTGCAAGGTGGGATGGATCTTATCTCTATTTTTCAGAGAACAGAGAGGCTGTAAGAGGCCAACGACTTAACCTCACTCCCATAGTAAGTTATGGGCTGGGGCCCATCTGCTGGTTCTAGCGGGTGAGCCAGTGTCCTCCCACCCCCAACCCGGGCATCCCTCTGCCATCAGCCAGAATGGTACCCGCGAGGGGCTGCTTGATGGCCCTAGGACTGAGCCAGGATAACGGAGAAGTTGCTGGCCTGGGGTTCAAGACAAGATAGTGCCCACAGACAGGTTTCTTTCAGTGCTCCTAGAAAGTGGCAACTGTTTTCTGATTATAAAATAAAGTGTAAAGAATCTGGAAAATACAAGCATCAAGAAGAGAATTTTTTAAATCCGCCATATTCCTACCACCCCAAAGCGAGCCACTGACATATGTATGCTTGGTCATGTGTCATTTAACGACAGGGATAGTTCTGAGAAATGTATCACTAGGCAGTTTCATCATATGAATATCATAGTGTGTACTTAAACCTAGATGGTATAGTCTACTACACACCTAGGCTCTGTGGTATAGCCTATGGCTCCTGGGCTACAAACGTGTACATGTGTTACTTTACTGAATGCTGTAAGCAATTGTAACACAGTGGTAAGTATTTTAGTAGAATATACAAATACCATTGTGTTACATGGAAACGATTTTGTAAAAATTCCGTGTTATAATCTTATGGAACCACTGTCGTATGTGCAGCCCATCATTGGAAAACATTGTTAGGTGGTACACAACCGTGTGTGCGTGCGTGCGTGTGTGTATACACATTGAGATGCAGTACAGTCAATCCCCTTTCTTTTCTTTTTTTTTTTTTTTTTTTTTTTTTTTGAGATGGAGTTTCACTTTTGTTGCCCAGGCTGGATGGAGTGCAATGGCGTGATCTCGGCTCACTGCAACCTCCCAGATTCAAGTGATTCTTCTGCCTCAGCCTCCCAAATAGCTGCGATTATAGGCGTGCGCACCATGCCTGGCTAATTTTTGTGTTATTAGTAGAGATGGGGTTTCACTATGTTGGCCAGGCTGGTCTTGAACCCCTGACCTCAGGTGATCTGCCCGCCTCAACATCCGAAAGTGCTGAGATTACAGGCATGAGCCACTGCACCCGGCTAGTCAATCCTCATTATTCATGGATTCCATGTTTGTGGATTTGCCCACTTGCTAAAATGTATTTGTAACCCAAAAGCAACACTTGAAGCACTTTTGCAGGCATTTTCGGACGTGGGCATGTGCAGAGTGGTGAAGAATTTGAGTCATCCAACATGCACGTTCCCAGCTGAGGCTGAATGAGGGACTCTCCCCCCCTCATTTCAGCTCCCATACTCTGAACAATAATCCTTACCCTAGTCTACTTAGTGCTGCATTTGTACATTTTTACATTTTTTGTTGATTTTGCTGTTTAGTATGGCCCACAAATGTAATGCTGACATGCTGTCTGGTGATGTTAAATGCAAGATGGCTGTGATGTGCCTATGGAGAAGCTTCATTCAGGCACGAGTTGTGGTGCTAATGACTGCGAGTTCAACGTTGATGAATTAACCGTGCATATTAAATAAGCTTGTTTTCGTTTTTGTTTTGAGACAGAGTCTCTCTCTGTCACCCAGGCTGGTGTAATAGCGTGATCTCGGGTCACTACAGCCTCCGCCTCCTGGTTCAAGCGATTCTTCTGCCTCAACCTCTTGAGTAGCTGGGATTGCAGGTGCCCACCACCACGCCTGGCTAATTTTTGTATTTTTAGTAGAGAATGGGGCTTCACCATGTTGGCCAGGCTGGTCTCGAACCCCCAACCTCAGGTGACCCTCCCACCTCGGCGTCCCAAAGTGCTAGGACTATAGGCATAATCTAGAATTACCAGCCACTGCGCCCAGCCTAAATAAAGTATCTTTAAACCGAAATACACGTGCAACAAAGTTATGTATTGATTACTTGACAAAAACAAAACATAGGCTTGAAAGACCCTAACCCTGTATTTTTCCTGGGGTATTTGCTAAATCGGTGTTCTCGGTGACTTTCCAGAACGTAACTAACCGCGAACAATGAGCATCAGCTGTGTTTGTGTGTGTGCAATGGCTCTCTGCGTATATAAACACCCACACACATTTATATACAGTTGATATCATTATAGAATTTTTTCGAGATTGAGATTACATTGTTTTAGCTTGTTCTTTTTACCTGAGATAATGTCTGAACTTTTCCCCTGTAATTGATGGAATTGTTGTAGTTGCACAAAAACCCTCATCATGCCAGAAGGGGAATTAGCTGGAAGGCCCAGGCCCCTGTTGTGAGTCATAGAAGCCTCCGGTGGGCAGGCAGGCCTGGGAAGCAGGAACTGGAGTGCTGCCCAAAGCCAAGCCAGGCCCTCCCCGTGGCTCTTCTCCCCGCACCTCTCCTTCATTCTTCCTCTCTGCAAACCTAACGTTTGGAGCATGGCTCCAGGTTGCAGCTCTTCTGGATGGAGCTGGCATGTTCAGGGCTAATCCCAGATTGCTGAGAAAGAAGAACCTGATTGGCCAGGCTTGGATCACGTGACTGAGTGTGGTCATGGGCCAATCAGCTGTGGCGATGGGAGTCAGGCTGAACAGGTGGTTACAGCTGGGCATGGTAGCTCACGCCTGTAACCCTAGCACTTTGTGAGACGGAGGTGGGTGGATCACCTGAGACCAGGAGTTTGAGACCAACCTGGCCAAGATGGTGAAACCCTGTCTCTACTAAAAATACAAAAATTAGCCAGGCGGGGTGGTGGGTGCCTGTAATCCCAGCTACTCGGGAAGCCAAAGAACGAGAATCGCTTGAACCCCAGAGGTGGAGGTTGCTTTGAGTCGAGATCACACCACTCCACTTCAACCTGAGTGAGAGTGAGACTCCATCTCAAAAAAAAAAAACAAGAACAGGTGGTTACTTCTCAAGTGGGGCATATTGACCAGGGGGTGTGATTTTCTTTCCTGCCTTTTCAAAGTGTCCAAGTTTAAGAAAAGTGGCTTTTGGAGGCCCTGAGACGGGTTGGTCCTCAGAGGAAGGGGGTTATTCTGGCTCAGGCCACAAAACACCTAACATTATCTATGAGCAATGTCACTCTTCCTCCCATGGCAGCTCCTGGCAAGGTCAGGCTGACCTGGGACCCCCGGGACAGTTCTCAACCTTAAGTGGAGGAAGAAAGCCAGAGAAGATGAAGCGTGGGCACCAATCAGGCTCTCGGTGTGTGGCAGTTAGCATTTGGATAATGGCTCCCTTCCATTCAGAGTAAGGCCCTGGGTGGGATGGGGGTGTCAGGGCCTTCCCCACAGGCACCCATGCAGAGGGACAGAGCCCTGACTCTCCGGCAGCTGGGAAACCTGTGCCACAGCCTCAGGCAAGGAGGGACTGCATTCCAAGGACTATGGGGGGCCATCCCCCTGCACCCCTGTGGGACCCAGAGAACAGAGGACAGGTGGAGAAGGCAGAGCCCAGGTAGATGGGTGTGGGATTGAGAGAGGTGGGACAGGCTGTGGGAAGTTCATTTGTAGGAATAAGGAGCAGGGACAAGGGCTCCCTCAGTGTTGTGACCCTGTGCTCACAATGATGCTGCTACATGAAGAAACTGAATCATGGGGGTTAAGACACTTGCCCAAGTGCACAAAGCTAGCTGAGAAGGAAGCGGGGTGTAAATCCAGGTCGTCGTAACCCTAGAACTCCCCAACCTCCCAGGACAGTAGGAGGATGTTCTGGTCACTCGGACAGTTAGGAAGGTGAGCAGACATCTCCCTGCTGGCCCACACTCCAGCTGCAGCCAAGCCGGGGCACAGCATGGCAGGATTAGAGGTGATCTAGGTTGGAGTCCCTGCTCTGCATGTCATAGCTGTGTGATCGTAGGCACTGTATTTCTGAGCCTCTGTCCCTTGCTAGGAAAACATGGGAAGTGTTAGCCTGGGCTGCTGGCTCGGGGATTTGGGAGAGACCAAGTTCAGCCATCTACCCACCTCTGCAAAAGGATCCTGGCCATGGCTCAGCACACCACACCCCAATGCCCCCCACCGTCCCCTCTCCAGCAGTTCAGCTTCTGACCGACTTAGAGGAAGTGAGGAAACCCAGGATTTCTGGTCCTGGTGAAACTGAGTTTACAATCAGGTTGGAGAGTCTGGACTTGGTTAGGTCACACAGGCCCCGCTACTGAAATTGTGTAAGAAGAGATTTAGAGGGTGCGTGATTCCGGCTCAAGACCTGTCTGGAAACAGAAGGAAACCTCCATGACCCTCTAACCCCAGTTTCTGTGCTTCTCTGTTCCTTGAGCAGAGGGAAGGAGTCCCAGCTGCTGCCCAAAACAAGCAGGTCCCGAAGGGCGGGGTGTTTGCCGATTGTGGTGAAGCAGCGCAGGGGGTAGAGAGAAAAAGCAAGGAGGCAGGACCGCCTCAGCAACAGGGCCAGGGTCCCTTTCTAGAGACCAAAGGCCTGCCGAGGAGAGGCACTCCCCTCTGTGAGCCTGGCCTTCTGGCATCTCATTTTCTTCCCAATTTATACACAAAGCATAGATTTTTCCACCCTGCCCAGTGCTGGGTATACAGCAGTCCGTTAACAAGACAGGCCACGTCCTTGCTCCCGTGAAACGTACAACCCAGCAGGAAATCAGACACTTGGGCAATTTCAGTAAAGTGTAATTGGCTTTGCGATGGGAAAGTGGGTGCTAAGGAGACCTATAGTAGGGGTACCCGACCTCATACTGGTGGGCAGGGAGCAGTCAGAGAGGGCTTTCCGGAGGCAGTAGCATCTGAGCTGTGCCCTGCTAGTTGACTTGTAGAACATTCCCCATTCCAGATCTGCCTGCTTCCTTATGATGTCATTCATCTTATTCCCCTACCTCCTATATTTCTTGTAAATTAGAATCTAAGTCAAGCACTTGAGTTCAGGTTAAACATTTTTGTCAACAGTACGGACAGCAGATTGTGTATACTTCCTATCTCGTCACCTCTAGGGCCACACAGTAACTGATTTTCCCTCTGTCAGTGATGCTAGGTTTGGTCACCTGGTTACAGTTGTACAGAGTTACACGTTTTGCCCCTGGCTAGGAAAGTAATCATGGGGTTATACTTTGACACCGTGTGAGTATCCTGTTCAACAGCCTTTTACCCAGCGGCTCAGCACCCACTGAGGATCTTCCCACAGTGGCTGTGGCATTTTGCTTCTCCACCAGCAATGCAGGGTCCAGTTGCCACACGTTTTCGTCAGCACTTGTTACTGTTGGTATTTTTTAATCTTAGCCAGTCTGGTAGATGAGTAGTGGCGTCTCCTCCTGGTTTCACTTTGCCTGGCTGTTGACAGTGACCATATTTCATGTGCTTCCTTGCCATCCATATGTCCTCTTGGATGAAGTGTCTGTTCAAGTCTTTTGTCCGTGTTGTAATTCCGTTGGTTGTTTCCTTGCAACCAAGACTTCAAGAAATGTATTCTGCATATAAGTTGTTTCTCAGATGTGCAGCTCATGTTTTGAAGGCTGTACCGTGGAGAAAGTTTTTAGTGTCATTTCTAGGGCACTTGACATGCAGTATGTAAATCTCTGCAGGAAACCTGCTTTAAAAAGTGGTTTGTTTGCTGGGCGCGGTGCCTCACACCTGTAATCCCAGCACTTTGGGAGGCTGAGGTGGGAGGATTGCTTGAGTCCAGGAGTTTGAGGTTGCAGTGAGCTATGATCACAGAGGTCATTTCAAAAAAAAAAAAAAAAAAAAGATGAAAAATAACAACTCCCCAATCCCCCCATTCTGACAACCACCATTCTCTTTTCTGTCTCTATGAATTTGACTGCTCCAGGTACCTCCTGTAATCATACCGTATTTGTTCTATTGTGACTGGTTTATTTCACATAGCCAAATATCCTCAAGATTCCTTTCTAGGGTAGCATGTGTCAGAATTTTCTTTCCTTTTAGAGCTGAATGATGTCCCATTTTATTTATAAACCACATTTTCTTTATGCATCTGTCCATCAATGGACACTGGGTTGTTTCCATCTTTGGGCTCTTGCGAATAACACTACTGTGAGGAAGCCTTTAATTCCTTAGCCCTGGGCCGCTATGTATTACCTGGGTTGGGGATGTAATAAAGTAAAGGTCTAGTGTGTTAGGATTGCATTGGTTGCAAGTAACAGACACTAACTCAGATTGGCGTGAACAGGAAAAGGACTCTTTTGGCATGCATCTGGGAAATGTCCCGGATTCAGGCTGGATCCAGGGGTTCAAATGCTACCATGGGGTCTGAGCCCTCTCTCTCTCTGGCACTGCTTTCTTCTGTGTGACAGGTGCTTTCCATGGGAAACTCCTGGTGTAGAGTTCTCCCAGCAGCCACTGAGCAGGCAAAAGGGTCTCTTCCCTGATAGTGCCATCAAAAGTCCCAGAATGGGGTCTCATCAGTCATGTGCCCATCCCTGAATCAGTTGTTCATTGGCAGTGCTGTGGTTGGCTGGGTCTGGGAGGGAGACATGCCCACTCCCGTCATGAAGACCACAGGAGGGATTCTCCATGGGAAATCAGGATTTTGTTACCGAAAGGAGGGGAAGGTACCGGACAAGCAGGAACATGGGCTGACTGCTGTGAGGGGAAGCTAACCTGGCATTCCTAGTGCGTGCCAGGCATTGGCCCCATCTCCATTAGCTGTTGTGGCTTACCCATCGAGGGAGATTACTGTACTCATTTTAGAGTGAAGGGTGGGTGGCCGGAGAGGTGAGTGCCTTGTGAGTCTCTCTAGCAGCAGAGTTGGCTCTGGGACCCGGGGTGCGTGCTCTCTCACCAGCCCCCAAACCCAGGACAGGGACAAAGCTCTGCACTAGGACAACTCTCACTAAAAAATTAGATCTCCGCCTAAAAATGCAGACATCACGTTGTGTTCAGGGGCTGATTCCAATAAACCAATTAGGCTTGCTGCAGAGTCCTTGTACTGTACGTTCAGAACTTTAAAAATTGTAAACAAGAGACCAAGGATGAATTGTGTAAGCAGATTTTTTTTTTCCATTTATGGAAGTGTGCTTTTTGTTGGTTTTAAGAAAAAAATCAGTTATTTGACAATTTTTATAATTTTTCCTTGTTTTTTTAATCCCTGTTGACAGTGTCCTTGACAGTCATTCAAACCTTACTTAAGCATCCCCGGTGGCAGGGGCCATTCGTATGGTAGTTTCCCTTTCTGGGCCTTAGTTTACCCATCTGGAAGGTGCAGCCCTTTGATGAGCTGCATTCTGTGGTCCCCTCCAGCTCTAACTTCCTGTCAGTGGTGCAAAAGTTGCCTTACTGGTGTCCCTGCCCCTCTTTAAGCCATTTCCACACAGCAGCTGGAGGGATACGCGTGGATATTTTTAAACACGTACCCTGGATCCTGTCGAACGCCGCCCCCACCCCTTCAGACTCTTCAATAGAATGAAATCCAGACACTTCTCTGTGGCCTGTGAACCCCTCATCATCGGCTGCTGCCTCCTCCCCCACTCAGCCCCTTCCTCCCGCAGCGCTGTCCGCCGTCACAGTCTCTGTTCCCCACACAGGCGAGCATTTTCCTGCCACCACATCTTCCTTCCCACTTCTCTTTCTGCCTGTACACCCTTTCCTCAGCTCTCAACGAGCTCCTCACCCTTCACAGTTCTCGGTTCAAAGGTTGCCTCCTCAGATAGGCCTTCCCTTCCAAGACCCCCATATCTTAAGTAGCTGGTCCCCCACCTACCTCCCTCATGCAGACTTTGGGGTCCCGCCCAGCAGTTTGCAGGTTTGCTGGTTTATTGCCTGTCTTTCCCCTTAACAAGGGCAGGGTCTGGGTCTGCCTTGCTCCCCATTGTAACTCAGCACCTAGCAGAGGGCCTGGCATGCAGTAGGTGTTTAATAGATATTGGAGAGTGAATGAATGGAAACCAGTCAAAATCTCCACGCTGGAGTCTTGATGAAGCAGGGTGGAAAGCTAAGAAACAGATCTGAAGGCTGCTTGTTAAATGAAACTCACCACGACTGTTCAGGATTTTTTTTTTCATCACAAAGTCACCTTTCTGAGATGGTAACTGATGCTTACCTCCTAAAGGATGCCTTGCCCTCTTCCCTGGCTCTGTCAGTTACCTAGGAACAGGGAACAAGGAAGAAGGGTGGGCTGGATGCCCAAGTCCTTGGTGTCAAAGTACCCTGTTTTTATGAGCAGGGACGGGGTAGGCATTGCGCGGTCTGAGAGCAAGGTGCTGAGATTTCATGAACATTTTCTCTTTCCCTGGCAAGGTGCTCAGAGTTTTGCCTCTTGTGATAATCACAACTCTGTGTGCTTGATGACCCCATTTGACCAGATAAGAAAGCTGGGGCTCCAGGAGTTAGGAAATTGTGTGAGTCCAGAGCTTCTTGACTCTAGAGCCAAAGTTCCCCGCGTCTGCTATGTTTTGAAATAAAATCCATGTTGAGTTTGACGAGGCCATGCCTGGTGAGTTGCTTAGCTTGGCATTCAAGGTTACCTCCAATCTTGTCCCGATTTATCTTCACATTTTTCATCTCTTCTCACCTGGAGAATCTTTCCCTATAAATCCTTAATGTTCACACTCAGTGTCTGGCCCCAGCCCCTAAAGTTGCTCTATATTTTTCTGTTTAGAATATGAGTGTTCTCCTCAGAACTCATTTGAAAAGAGACTCTGGCTAAAACCACGGTGGAAACCGCTGCCAGGCGTAGTGTGACTTCACCCTGAGCTGGTCTTTGTTCCACCCTCATTCCCCTCCACTCGCAGCCACTGCCTTCCTCCCCTGCTGTCTAAATCCTACAGGTCCATCACTGTGGTGACTCAAGGCTTCAGAAATCTCTCTCCTGCCCACTTCCTGTATCAACCTGGACTGGATTTCATGGGTCAGAAACCCAACTTGAACTGGCTGCAAAAGTTGTTCAAGAGAGTGATGTGGCCCAAGACGGAATTATTGGCCCAGGAAACTGTACAGTCCAGGAATAAATTTAGCTTCAGGCAGAGCTGGATGTAAGCTTAGACAGTGTCATTGGGATGGTGGCTCCTTTCTCAGGCAGGCTCCCCTGCACCCCTCAGTGAGAATAGGTGGCCCCCAGCAGCTCCACATCCTGACAGCCTGGCAATCTCAGGAGGAAAGCTTGATTTTCTTGAGAGTTGGAGCAAAAGTCCCAGGGCAGGCCGGGGGCAGTGGCTCACTCCTGTAATCCCAGCACTTTGGGAGGCTGAGGCAGGCAGATCATTGAGGTCAGGAGTTCGAGACCAGCCTGACCAACATGGCAAAACCTGGTCTCTACTAAAAATACAAAAATTAGCTGAGCATGGTGGCACTCACCTGTAATCCTAGCTACTTGGGAGCCTAAAGCACGAGAATCTCTTGAACCCAGGAGGCGGAGGTTGCAATGAACCAAGATCATGCCACTGGACTCCAGCCTGGGCCACAGAGCAAGACTCCATCTCCCAAAAAAAAAAAAAAAAAAAAAAAGTCCCAGGGCGGGCTCCTACTAGCTCTGATTGGCCCAGCTCAAGTCACATTTTCTCCCTTCAACCAATCGCCATGAACGGAGAATGTATCCCCTCTGTATCCAAGGGAATGAGCTGAAGGTAGGGAAAGAGGATCCCAGGAGTCAGTCATCTTCACTTATGTATGCATTGTCTCTCCTGCTAACTCTCAGCTCGTGGAGGACAGGGACCTTCCCAGCGAACCCCAGGGCTTCTGACGGCACTGAGCGTCTTGTGTTTCTGTGACATTTCTGTTTCCAAACAGCTTTCACATATGCATGTATTTCAATGGTCACAACTATCCTATAGCAACAGATAGTTAGGCTATTCTTGACCCAATCCAAGAATGGGTCATAGGTATGCTGACCCCTTAGCTCTTAGATGTCCACCTGGTGTGTCCAGGGCCAGCGAAGGCCCCAGCCAGGCACCTCTGACCTCTAATAGTCACCTCAGTTTGCCCGGATTTGTTATCAGTGCCTTGTTTTCTGTGTGTGCTGTGACGTGTGACGAAGATTGGAAGTGCAGCCCAATGGTTTATAAAATGGTCCTTTGTCCTTAATTTCGTCAGCGCCCCACATCTATCCTGGGAGGCAGAGGAAGCAGATGCTGTTAGCCCCATTCACAAGAGAAACTGGGACTCAGGGAGAAAATAACTTGGCCCAGGACCTCGTTGGTGGAGACGGCATGATGGGCTGGCCTGTGGAAAACAGAAGATGGCCAAGAGCTGCACATCTTTGTGACATCTCCTGATGAAAGTCGAGGTTTTAGGAATGACTGGCAAGATAGCCAGCCCGCAGCTTGCCGAATTGACCGGGTTGTGAGAAATCCCGGCAGTGCTGAAAACAGTAGCTTCTCCCGAGCTGACACGGTGCCATTGCATCCCCACACTTGCTGTCATTCATCCTTTGCACGACTCTGTTGGGGGTTATTATACCCATTTTATTGAGGAGGGAGTTGAGGCTTACAGCAAGCAGCTTGTCCAGCCAGTCATTGGCAGAGCTAAGGCTGAAACCCACATCTTTCTGACTCTGAGTCTTGTGCTCCCCCTGGTTCCAGAGCCCGGGAGGCTGCTGGATGTTTACACCCATCTCCTCTGCTGCTCCTGCAGGTCTACATCATCCGGGTCACGTGGTCCAGCGGCTCCACCGAGGCCATTTACCGGCGCTACAGCAAGTTCTTTGACCTCCAGGTAAGGATTTGAGGTCTCTGGTGAGCTGCATGGTGGGAAAGAGTTTAATTGGACATACGTTCTTCTACAGCTTTAGAGTCCAGAATTTTTTTATTTTCCAGACTTAAAAATGACATCCATGGCCAGGTGCGGTGGTTCACGCCTGTAATCCCAGCACTTTGGGAAGCCAAGATGGGCTGATCACTTGAGGTTAGGAGTTCTAGACCAGCCTGGCCAACATGGTGAAATGCCATTTCTACTAAAAATACAAAATTAGCCAAATGTGGTAGTGCATGCCTGTAATCCCAGCTACTAGGGAGGCTGAGGCAGGAGAATCGCTTGAACCCGGGAGGCAGAGAGGGCAGTAAGGGTTACCTGAGCCATGAGTGAGCCAGGAAGGCACAGGAGCGTGTAGGGAGGGCAAAGGCCTGCAGGGAGAAGCCAAGGTGAAGCAGGAGATTCAGGTCTGTCTTCAGAGCTGAACAACCCCAAAAGTATAGACACATTCAACAAACCCAGCTCACCAGCAAACACAAGTTATCATTCAAAACTTAAGTTCAAACGCTGCATGCCAAAGCCATTTGGAAATGATTTCCAGGTTACCCTCCATTCTGGAGCAGTCAACAGGTACCCTTTCTCTTTTGGGGGAAATATGAAATATCAAAGCATAAAGCACCAAAGCACATTATGTGTGTCCCAGAAGTAATAGATGTCATTTTCCTTTTTTTTTTTTGAGACTGAGTTTTGTTCTTGTTGCTCTGACTGGAGTGCAATGTGTTAAAGCTGTCTGCTTGTCTGTCTCCTCGCCTAGACTATCACTATCATAACCACATCTTTCTCTTCCTCTGTGTCCTTAATAATTTATTCAAGGCCTAATACACAGCATGTGTCCAGTCAGTGTCTGGTGAATGAATGAATGAATGAATGAACGAATAAACGAATGAACACCATATACACCACCAGGCTTACAGGGAGCCAGGCAGAATTGAATAGCTTGGTATAAGCCCATCCCTATCTAGGGTAAAACAAGTTTAACCGATGGGTCGGTAGTTTCTTCTTGAGGTCACTAACAGCAAGTAACACAGCAAGTATGAGAAGTAGTCACGGTTCCTCCTGGTAGCATATAATGGAGTTCTTTAGAAAACCCTCCGGAGGCTTTGGGAACTTGCCTGGCTTCTGAACATGTGTCTTCTCCCAGCCTCCTGGTAAGGGGTCGTGTCACCTTTCAGGCCAACACGCATCTCCATCCTGAGATGACGAGCTTCTTTTCAGTCAGAATGGTTCTGTTACAAGTGACAGAAACCCAACTCAAGCTGGTTGAAGTAAACAGGAGGTTTTTTGGCAGGTGGAACTGAATGTCCTAGGAGAGTAAGTCCCCCAGGCTTCAGGCACATCTTCATCCAAGGTTTTTGTGGTGTCACGTGATCTGGCTTCTTCCTCTCATTCCAGTTCCTACTTCCATGGTGTTGGCTTTATCCTGGAATCCCACATGATTACACAATGGTACAACAGCTCTGGGCTCACACCCAGCAGGAAAGGGTCAAAGTCACTTGTCAGAAGTCCCAGCAAACACATTATTGTGTGTCATAGGCTCAACTCTATGCCAATCAACATGAGTGAGAAACGTGCCAGCCAGTGGGCTTGCCACAGCCCCTGCTCCACGCCAGAAGTCAATAAGGGTGGAGACCGAGATCCAGAGAGATGTAGTTTCACAAACTGCTGTGATCAGAGGTGAAGTCGACATTTCTGGGCCGTCAGAAGACCGCCGGTGTCCTTTGTACATCGTCCTGTCTTTTTGCCTCACAGTTTCTCTGAGAAGGTTGGCATCCTTCGTTACTCTGACCTAATCTGCTCCTGACAGTGTGGAATAGAGAATTTTCAGAGCTTGTGTTTCATTATTTTATAGGGGGAGGGGAAATAATGTGTTCCTAACTGGTTTGCCAAAACGCCTACAAAACAAACTGCCGAGACTCATTGCCTAATATAAAGCAAGTGAGACACCAGTTACCTAATTATTTAAAATGTAATGAACTCGTCAGTGATGTTTTGTGTTCAGTATGCAATAATATCAAACAGAATTATAAACCAATTCTATTTTTGCTTCTGCTCTGCAGCAAACAGAATGTAAATAAACAAAGCAGCTATATGTTAAAGATGCCAAGATACCATCTAAAGTGAACTTGACAGGAGCGAACCTGGGGGCAGGGGAAGAAAGATTTAAAGCCCTGGGGGAGAGGAAGGGAGGGTCACAGTGGTGATGCCATGGGCAGGAGACGCAGTCCTGGCTGAGAATGAGTGAGATACAAATGGAGGACCCTCTGCGTTCTTTACCTAGCTCTATGGTGATTTATGCAGATTCATTATAGTAGATCTTCAAAGAGTGAGTGTTGGGTAAACATTTTTGCAAGTTGCTGGACTGACTTTTTATGCAGTGAGGGTCTAGATAGGGAGGGCTACCTGTATTTTGCTTTCAGGCCTCTTGCGGGCCTGACACCTCCAAGGAGCAGAAGAGAAGGTAGGAAACAATCACACGTGATTGGTATCTTAGGAATTATTGACATCCACAGAGCAAAGCCCACTAAGCTAGCTTAGGCACAAAGAGAGGGGTGGGGGTGGATATATGGGAAGAGGCAGGTGTGTTCCCTGAAACTCAGAGCAGAAAATGCAGCCAGCCTTGGCAAGGGCCAGGAACCAGCTGGCAGTTCCCGGGCCGTCGGTCCTTATGGCCTCGGGATCTCCCATCAAGCCTGTTCTGGACTGCTTCCTCCAGTTGCCCACTCGCCCACATCCCCCAGGAGCATCCGCCAGTGAGCACCTTCCATCCGAAGTTGCAGTGATCTTCCCTGTTGTCAAAGCAATAGCGTTTCTGGATGCTGATTCCAGTCTCCAGCAGGGAGAATCTGACTGTCCCAAGGGTCCTGAATCATAGTTCACTGCCGAGCCTGTCAGCTGTTGCTGGGGAGGTGGGGATGTGGAGTCATCTGGAAAAGATCTGATGAGAAGCGGAGTGGGAAGCGGAGTGGGAAGCAGGCCGTAGAACTGCTTATGTAAATGTTGTTCATTGCTGACATGTCGAGGCTTGTGGACCAGGCTCGGTGCAAGGTGGACTGGCTTCTCTGAGTTCCCTATTCCAGCATAGCCTAAGGCTTAAGACCTTGGCTTTCGGTCAAACAGACCTGGATGCAAATCTCAGCTTTGCCTGTTGAGGGCTCAGCTTGGGACCACCTCTGTGTGTTTCTGAGCCTCAGCCTCCTCATCTGCATAGTAGAAATGAAAATGCCTTCCTCGTGCATTTTTGCGCCAGTTAAGCAGGACACGCCTGGCTCAGTAAGCATGTTGTCAGCTGTCCTCTGCACTGGTGTGACTTGCCCAAGCTGATACCCTATGGGAATACTTGAGCCAGGATTTGATCACGGGTCTTCCTGGCCCAAAGCCAGTGCTCCTTCCACTCTCCTGTTCTGACTCAACTCTCTTATTTCTACCAGAACTTTAAGGCTCTCCTCCATGCTTAGCATAATGGGTAACAACTGGGGGGTTGCCGCATCAGCCTTCCCTCCTGTAACAAAGTTGTCTAAAGCAGGGCTGCATCCAGAGTGACAAGATGTGGGGCTGGAGTGGGAAAGTCACGGAATTCTAGAGGGTCCTCCTCATCCTGGAAGCATCCTGGAACCGGCCTCCTCCTCCCCCACACACCCCAGCGGGGAAAGCTGGAAGAGGTTAGCACAGGATCACACCAGCCCTCGCGGGCCTGCAACACCCTGGAGTTAGATGATTTCATGATTCCACCCTCCCCTCCCTCCTGTCTGGCAAGCAGCCTTGGTTTTTTTCAGAAGTTAACTTGGCCCAAACAGCGTGGGGAGAGCCAAGCCTTGTGGAGGAGCAGCAAGGCCAGTGCGGCGTAATGGAAAAAGCAGAGGACTCAGTCAGGAGACCTGGGGCCCAGCCACCCACCAGCTGTGTGGCCTTGGGAACACCCGTTAACCCCTCTGTGCCCGAGAGCCCTCATTGGTGACATGCGGTGATAACAATAGAAACAGCTGGCATTTCTGGAGCACTGAATGTAGGCCCCATCCTGCTAAACATCTAGATGTAGTGACTCATTCAGTCCTCCAGACAAGCTTATCCAATTACACAAATGAAGACACCCAGACTCAGAGAGGTTAAGTCACTTGCCTGAAGTCACACAGCTGGTGAGCCTCAGAGTTCAGATTGGAAACTGGGCAATCGACCCCAGTATCCACACTTTTAGCTGCTCTGCTGTCTGGGGCTCCTCTCTGTAGTGGCTACTTCACAAGGTTCTTATGAGTTAAAATTTATCGTCTGTGTCCAGAAGAGGCAAATTCATAGACAGAAGCAGGTTCATGGTTGCTAGAGGCTAAGGGAAAATGGGGAGATACTGGTAATGGGTACTGGGTACCTTTTATGGGTGATGAAGATGTTCTAGAATTATTTAGTGGTCATGGAGGCATAACTTCATGAATATACTGAAAACCACTGCATTGTACACTTTAAAAGGGTGACTTTTATGGTATGTGAAGTATATCTCAGGGTTTTTAAAAAGGGATGGTGAAGCCGGGCGCGGTGGCTCAAGCCTGTAATCCCAGCACTTTGGGAGGCCGAGGTGGGTGGATCACGAGGTCAAGAGATCGAGACCATCCTGGTCAACATGATGAAACCCCGTCTCTACTAAAAATACAAAAAATTAGCTGGGCATGGTGGTGTGTGCCTGTAATCCCAGCTACTCAGGAGGCTGAGGCAGGAGAATTGCCTAAACCCAGGAGGCGGAGGTTGCGGTGAGCCGAGATCACGCCATTGCTCTCCAGCCTGGGTAACAAGAGGGAAACTCCATTTCAAAAAAAAAAAAAAAAAAAAAAAAGGGATGGTGAGTGCCAGAGCAATTTCTAGGCTGTTGAGCACCAAGCAGATGCCAGCTCTTAGGATTATTGATGGGCATGGGTGCTGCTAGGACTTGGCATTAAGATTAAAGGAGGAGATGATGCCAGTCAATAGAGTGCTGAAGATCCTGGGCTTTCAGATTAAACAGGACTGGGCTTTGATCCAACTTCTGCCACTTGCTGGCCATGAGATCTTGTTTTCATCAGAACTCTTTCAGGTACAAATGACAGAAGCCCAGTCAAGATGGATTATTCAAACAGAGCATTGATTAGCTGAATGTAACTGAGAAGTCTAAGGAGAGCAGCTTCAGGTGTGGCTGGATCTAGGCGCCATACTGTCAATGAGGACTTGGCTTTCTTCACTTCTTGGTTTTCTTTGTGCCCAGGCCACGTGGTGTCCAGTCTGGTGGCAGGCACAGCTCCAGGCTGCATCCCACAGATCAGCACAGTGACTTCAGGGAAAGAGAGAACACCTAACAGTTGAAGCAAAAGTCTCATTGGTTCATTTTGGGTCACATGACCAGCCTATTCGGGACCAGCCTGGGGACTAAAAGTGGAATCAGTGTCCTGCCAATGCATGGAGACTAACCGAGCAGTGGTAGGTTCCTTGGAGAACATCATGGAAATAGCCTGTAGGTGATAGAAAACAATATGCCCCCTCCAATGGGGACAGGACGTTCAGGCAGAGAAAACAGCCTTCAGAGAGGCCACTCAGGAGTTGAGGCATGACCCAGGCTCCCTGGGTCACTGAGTGCAATGGTTCACACCTGCAGTCCTACCACTCTGGGAGACTGAGGCAGACAGTCTCAGTCCAGAATCACTTAAGCCCAGAAATTTAAGACCAGCCTGGCCAGCAAAACAAGATCCTATCTCTACAAAACATTTAGAAATTAGCTAGGTGCGATGGTGCGCACCTGTAGTCCTAGCTGCTCGAGAGGCTGAGGTGGGAGGATCCCCCTTGAGCCTGGCAGGTTGAGCAGTCATTAACTGGAAGGTGCCAGATGCCCGTCTTATATGCCCTCTCCTCCAGTCCTCACGAGCATGAGGTCAGTATTGTATCCATTTCACAGATGAGGAAACTGAAGCTCAGAAAGGCAGAGTCACATGCCCAGAAAGCAGCACGGCCGGGATTCAAGCCCAGGTGTGGCTGCTTGCGCTTCAAACCTCCCAGCCTCCTTTGGCTCCCAGATTATCTCTGAATCTGTCTATTCAAAGAGACTTGCCCACATAGAGTCCTGCCCACCGCTGACCCTTCTTAAGGCCCACTTAGCTCTTCCCTCTAAGATACAGGCAGCATCTATCCCGCAGAGGCCAGTTCTGACCAAAACATGAGCACATTGCAAACAGATCTCAGACCAGTAAGGGGTGCACTCTACACTGTGCTGTGCAATCTTTGCCTTCTGAGTTTCCCACTGGTTCATTGTGTCACCCAGGCCAAGAGTCATGGTCATTACTGGAGCTAGGGCTTCCCTCACCCAAGGCACAGTTAAACATTGCAGACCCAGACCTTGAGCCGCCATAAGGGACCCAGATGGATCTCTGCTTTCCATAAGCCTCCAGTGTAGTGGGAATATGCACATGTTATTTCAGATAGAAATAAACCCAGGTGCTCAGAAAGGGACCTCCCTCCTAGCCAGGGAGCTCAGGCAGGGCTCGCTTCCTGGAGGAGGTGACATCCGCGCAGGGTCTTCGCAATGAATAAGGAGTTACCCCTCCTCCGAGTCAGGCAGGGCACTGCATGCAGAGGACGCCTTATACGCAAAGGTGCAGAGGTGTGATAGAGCAGCCTTAGCTAGGCATCTTCCAGAACTCTGACATTGGCAGGGGGCACAGAGCCAGCTGAGTCACTCTGCCTGTTAGGGAGCCCTTGGGAGAAGTGCCAGCCGCATCTGTAAGAAGAAATACTCCGTACTGGGAAGTTCATGCTGCAGAAATCCAGAGACGCCTTTCCAGCTCCTCTCCTGCTCTGCACACCGTGCTGCAGGGTTGCTGGTAGGCACAGGGGCTTGCAGCTTGAGCACTTCTTAGATGCATCAAATCAGGTGGAGGCTGCCCCTCCAACTATGCCTTTGTCTCTCCGGAAACTGTCCCAAGTCATGCAGCAAAAACCACTTGTTTCCAGTTTCCACTGAGCTAAGACTGACCCATTCCCTTCTTTTTTTTTTTTTTTTTTTTCCTTTTTGTGAAGTGCAGTGGCACAATCTCAGCTCACTGCAACCTCTGCCTCCCGGGTTCAAACGATTCCCCGACCTCAGCCTCCCGAGTAGCTGGGATTATAGGCACAAACCACCACATCCAGCTAATTTCTGTATTTTTAGTAGAGACGGGGTTTTGCCATGTTGGTCAGGCTAGTATTGAACTCCTGACCTCAAGCAATCACACCTGCCTCGGCCTCCCAAAGTGCTGGGATTACAGGCGTGAACCACCACACCCAGCCTTGACCTGTCCCCTTCTAAGATCCTGGTCTTTCCACCCCGGCCCTCTTGGGAGTTTGACAGCGCCAAACGTACAGTGCTTTATAGGACTGTCTGCTCAGAAGCCCGCATGGTCCACCACAGAGGCCAAAGGGAAGGGAGTGTTTTCTTCCAGCTTTTCTGAGGACAGGTCTGGGGCTGGCAGAATCGAAGAGTTTTCACTCCCTAGGCAGGCCTTGCCTGGCCGGGAAGCCTTCCCAGCAAGATCCCAGCCAACATCTGGCCCAAGCCTCCACCAACCGTATTTCTCCTAATACTGCCTTGACTCCATCCTCAGACACAGTTTTTCCCCAGACATTATCTTCTGAAATTGGAGTATGCCTCCAACATGTTGTGCATACTTAAATGGAATAGTTTTCCCTTCCCACTAAAAGCTATTACCATATGGAAGGTGTGTCGCTGGGAAAATACAGTAGTTGCCTTTTTCCACACAGTTAGCAATTCTTTATTTCTAAAATAGAAAGAGGCATGATTATCTTGGGCAGTTGCAGCTAAGCTGAGGTCCAGGCCCCGTTGCTGCCACCTGGTATGTAATTTTTCCTTTCCCAGACAGTGGTTCACCAAACCAGTTAACCACTTTTTCTCATTCATTTTTTTCATTCATTCGCTCCTTCGTGTATTTATTCATTCTTCACACAGCTATCTAACAGGTGCCTGCATGTACCAGTGAGGAGGTAGTGGGGCAGAAGAGAGGGCAAACGGACTAGTAGGGAGGGGGAACTGAGAAGATACAAACACGGACTTAGCGGGAGCACTAAGTATGGAGAGAAGTCGACCGGAGGTGGTAGCAGCCTCCGTGCGGCGTGTCCATCAGGACGCCAGGTATACTGACAGTTAGACCAGCTCGTGGCAGGGGCAGAATCCTCAAAGACAACAAGGCACAGATGGTGACGAGGCCCAGCCTGCAGCTGCACGTGATGGTCCCAGGCCTCTCTCCACTTCCTGCCCGGGCTCCTCTGGGACTTGGGGCTTTTGTGATGTTGAGGGGGTAAACCCCTCCCAAGTTTGGCCTTGACGGCCGCCGCTAACACAAACCACGTGCGGTGGCAGCTTCCTTGGCGTTTTCTTTGGACAACGTGTCTCGCATTCCCTCTACCGCAAGCTGATGTCTTGAAACTGCTGATGGAGTGTTCTCTCTTTCTTCTTGGAAGCCTGTGATGTGGCAACTTGATGTGACTCCTTCTCCCTTCCTGCTCCCCAAATGACTCATCTTCCTCTTCAGTTCCCAGTCCTCCTCCCCCTGAGCACCCCTTCTTTTGCTGTCTGGCAGGGAGCAGGGGTGGTGGGTTTTCTCATTACCAAGGATGACATTGGTTAGACTTTGAGGGGCGTGCCTCCGCTCCTGGTGCTGCACACAGCCTGGGCCTGGTCCCTTGGAGAACCTGCTTCAAGGCCTTCGGGTGCCTAGTGTTACAGTTCTCCACATAGATGCAGTTGGTGGCGGGTACACCTGGGCACACCAAGCTCGGAAAGGAAAGCTTGCAAATCTCTAATCTCCTCCCACCTTCTTACGCTGAGTCCTAGTCTTTGCAACTAGCAAAATTCCAGATGGCCATTAACACTGACACCGTGATGAAGAAAGTGAGAGAACACTGGATGTGGCTTACATAGGAGGATAATTGTCATAGTCCAGCCTGCACTGTCCGGGATGGTATCCACTTGTCACATGAGGGTATTTAAATGTAAATTCAAGGCCGGGTGCGGTGGCTCAAGCCTGTAATCCCAGCACTTTGGGAGGCCGAGGCGGGTGGATCACGAGGTCAAGAGATCGAGACCGTCCTGGTCAACATGGTGAAACCCCGTCTCTACTAAAAATACAAAGAATGAACTGGGCATGGTGGCGCGTGCCTGTAATCCCAGCTACTAGGGAGGCTGAGGCAGGAGAATTGCTTGAACCCAGGAGGCGGAGGTTGCGGTGAGCCGAGATCGCGCCATTGCACTCCAGCCTGGGTAACAAGAGCGAAACTCCATCTCAAAAAAAAAATAAAATAAAATAAATGTAAATTCAAGTCAATTAAAGAAAAATTTTAAATCAAGCTTCTGAGTTGCAGGAGCAGCATTTCTCATGCCCAATAGCTACCTGGGGGCACCACGCTTGGTGGCTCACACCTGTAATCCCAGCACTTTGGGAGACCAAGGTAGGTGGATTACCTGAGGTCAGGAGTTCAAGACCAGCCTGACCAAACATGAAGAAACCCCAGTCTATACTAAAAATACAAAATTAGCCGAGCATGGTGGTGCATGCCTTTAATCCCAGCTACTAGAGAGGTTGAGGCAGGAGAATTGCTTGAACCCAGGAGGCGGAGGTTGTGCTGAGCCGAGATCGCACCATTGCACTCCAGCCTGAGAAACAATGAGTGAAACTCTGTCTCAAAAAAAAAAAAAAAAAAAAAAAAAATAGCTACTTGGGTGCTGGTGGCCCCTGGGTTGGACAGCAAGATGTAGAACACTTCCGTCATGGCAGAAAGTTCCAGCAGACACCCCACTCCAGCTACAGGACTACCTGGGCAGTCCTGAGAGGCTTTTTTGCCAACCTTAAAACACAGCCTCACAATCTAATACTATTAAGCCTTAAAAAAGAAGGAAATTAGGCCACATGCTACAACATGGATGGAGCTTGAGGATCGTATGCTAAGTGAAATATGCCCGTCCCAAAAGGGCAAATACTGTGTGATCCACTTACTGGAGGTAGCTAGAGCAGTCAGATTCATAGAGACGTTCTGCAGAGTTGGGGTTGCCAGGCCCCAGGGGGAGGGAGGTGGGGGGAGTCACAGTTTCATGGCAGGACCCAGGGGGAGGGAGGTGGGGGGAGTCAGTTTCATGGCAGGGCCCAGGGGGAGGGAGGTGGGGGGAGTCACAGTTTCATGGCAGGACCCAGGGGGAGGGAGGTGGGGGGAAGCACAGTTTCATGAGTACCGTCTCAGTTTTGCATGGTGAAGAGGTTCCGGATGGTGGTGATGTTTGCACAACATTGTGAATATGCTTAATGCCACTGAACTGTACACTTAACTGTGGTGGAAATGGTAAATCTTATGTATTTAACACAATTTAAAGAAACCATACAGCCTCACAGACCACTAAACGTTATCCCCAAATAACTTTCAAAATAATATTCGATATGGGCAGAGTGCAAGGAGGGGGATTTCTTGCTGAGCATCTGGTGTGCTCCAGAGTTTCCACACGGCACTCATTTGCCAAGCCCTGCTGTGGAGCAGACCGTGTCCCTCATCCTGCAGATGACCAAACAGGCCCGGGGGATGAAGTGTCTGGCCAAGGACACACAGCTGGCATGAAGAAGCATCAGGATTGAACCCCAGGGCTGCTGGATCCCCAGCAGTCATGTCTGTGGTTAGACTCTGCAGCATTTAAACCCAGAAATGCCTCCTCCGATAAATAAATAACACAAAGGGAAGCCCGTCCACTCCTTGGGCCATGCCGATCTGGGTAAAACCAGGTCAGGACAAAGGGCGAGAAAGTAGCTTCCTAAGACCAGGCAGTACTGACCCCTCTGAGGACTGAAAACACAGCAGTGCCGGGGACTCATTGGCTGACATGTACACTCAGGCAAGGACTGCAAAGGAACTCGGAGATTGGAAATGGTCGTGTTAGGGTGGACGGATTACTGGTGCATTCTTTAAAAAAAAAGTTCCCCTTAACGATGTTTCATTGTCTTAACAAATAAAATTGAGAAGGGAAAAAGTAGATAGTGTTAGGCAAAAACCTATAAACCTCTACAATACTCCACAGCTGAGACTGATTAATGGCTCTGCTTTTGAAAAGAAAGCATGCTGTCCACATGTGCACAGAATATTAAACTCACCTCATCTCAGGCTGACTTTAGTGTTCAAATGACACTCTGCAGCTGCTTCAAAGAGTGGTCTTAGGCAAAAAGAATGGAATTTAGACAAAGATGCTTGGGCTGGCTGGCCCACCACTTAGCTGTGTGACTTCAGGCAAGTTCACTGCCCTCTCTGCTCCTCAGTTTCCTCATCTGTGACAAGGGGATTGTAACATTTATTTCACAGGGTTACTGTGAAGGTCACATGAAACTGTATATGAGAGGACGTGTTCACCGTGAACTGTTATAGAAATGTGGGTTGTGATTACTAATTATTATTTAATATTAGTAATATGAATATGACTCCTCAGAGTTACTTAGCAAGCATCTCCTGAAGTTGCCTCCCAAAGCGTTCACTCAGTTGCATTCCTTGGTTCAGTCCTTTTTTTTTTTTAATTAATAAACTTCCGTATTTAGAGAAGTTTTAGGGTCTCAGAAAAAATTGACTGGAAAGTACAGGACATACCCCCTTGTCCTCCCTACTCACAGCCTCCCCCTAGCAACATCCGGTTCAGCCAGTTTTTGTTGAGCACCTACTATGTGCTGGCATTGGAGAGCTCTTGGATTCACAAAAGAAAGGCTGCCTTTTCCAGCAAGGCCCCAGTGTGGCCTCACCTGTCTCTGAATGACAGTGGACCAAGCATTTCCACCTCACCAGGCAGCACTGAGCAGGGGATAATGACTAGAAACCACAAATAAAACCACGTTTAAAATACTGGCAAGAAGGTAGAGAAAAGGGAACACTTCTACATAGTTAGTGGGAACAGAAACCCGTATAGCCTCCATGGGAAACAATGTAGAGGTTCCTCAAAACACTGTAAAGAGACCTACCATGTGATCCAGCAATCCCACCACTGGGCATTTATCCACAGGAAAGGAAATCAATATATCTAAGAGATAATACATCTCACGTTTATTGCAGCCCTAGTCACAACAGCCAAGGTGTAGAATCAATCTAAGTGCCCATCAGCAGACGAATGGATAAAAAAATGTGGTATGGGCCGGGCATGGTGGCTCACACCTGTAATTCCAGCACTTTGGGAGGCCGAGGTGGGTGGATCACCTGAGGTCAGGAGTTTGAGATTAGCCTGACCAACATGGTGAAACCCCATCTCTACTAAAAATACAAAAATTAGCCAGGCTTGGTGGTGCATGCCTGTAGTCTCACCTACTGAGGAGGCTCAGGCAGGAGAACCGCTTGAACCTAGGAGATGGAGGCTGCAGTAAGCTGAGATTGAACCATTGCACTCCAGCCTGGGTGACAAGAGTGAAACTCCGTCTCAAAAAAAAAAAAAAGAGGAAAGAAGAAAATGTGACATGCTTACACAATTGAACACTATTCAGCCATCAAAAAGAAGGAAATCTTGTCATTTGCACCAACATAGATGCAACTGGAGGACATTATGTTAAGTGAAATAAGCCAGGAACAGAAGTTCTCACTTACATGTACAAGCTTAAAAAGTTGATCTCATAAAAGTAAAAAGTAGCACAAAGGATACTAGAGGCTGAGAAGTGGGGAGATAGAGATTTGTAAAAGGATACAAAGTCACAGCTATATAGGAGGAATAAATTCTAATGTTTGGGGTTTTTTATTTTGTTTTGTTTTTGAGACCGAGGTTAGCTCTTGCTGCCCAAGCTGGAGTGCAATGGTGTGATCTCAGCTCACTGCAACCTTCACCTCCCGGGTTCAAGTGATTCTCCTGCCTCAGCCTCCCTAGTAGCTGTGATTACAGGAACCCGCCACCATGCCCAGCTATTTTTTTGTATTTTTGTAGAGACGGGGTTTCACTATGTTAGCCAGGTTGGTCTCGAACTCCTGACCTCAGGTGATGCACCAACCTCGGCCTCCCCAAAGTGCTGGAATTACAGGCGTGAGCCATCATGCCAGGCCAGTGCTACTGTTGTATAGCACTGTGGGATGACTGTAGTTAACAATAGTGTATTACATAGTTTCAAATAGCTGGAAAGAAAACATTGAATAGTTATAACACAAATAAGTGATACATGTTGGAGATGATGGACATGCTAAATATGCTGATGTGATCACTACGTATTATGTGAATCACAACATTACTAATGTACCCTATGACTATATACAATTATTATGTGTCAATTAAAAATTAAATTTTAAAAATTAAAAAGAAACTAGAAAGTGAAAACCCGGATCAGGCACGGTGTCTCACACCTGGAATTCCAACACTGGAAGGCCGAGGCGTGTGGATCACTTGAGGTCAGGAGTTCAAGACCAACCTGGCCAACATGGTGAAACCCCGTCTCTACTAACTATAAAGTTAGCCTCGTGTGGCAATGTGCACCTATAGTCCCAGCTACTTGGGAGGCTGAGGTAGGAGGATTGCTTGAACCTGGGAAGTGGAGGCTGCAGTGAGCCGAGACTGTGATCGTTGCACTCCAGTGTGGGCAACAAAAGAGAGAAAAAAGTGATAACCCAGAGCATACAAAAGGCAGGCAGTAATTAAGATAAGAGATCGACAGCCTGAGCAACACGGCAAAAGCCATCGCTACAAAATACAAAAAAAAGGAGCCTGGCGTGGTGGCACACGCCTATAGTCCCAACTACTCTGGATGCTGAGCTGGGAGGATCACCTGAGCCTGGGGAGATCGAGACTGCAGTGAGCTGTGACGTGCCACTGCACTCCGGCCTGGGTGACACAGCAAACCCTGTCTCAAAAAAGAAGAAATTGAGAACAGAAAAACAATAAAGAAAAATAGTGAAACTAAAAGTAAGTTCTTTGAAACGATACAGATTAATAAACTCCTAGCTAGAGACCAAGGAGAAAAAGAGAGAAGGAGGAAAAAGAAAACCCACAGTTTAAAAGTTTAAAGACTTCTGGGGCAAGGCCGCACATCGCGGCATCTTCCAGGATGCCCGGCCAAGCTGAGGCTGACCCACCTGCCCAGGGCATCCTGTGGCACAGCACCGAAGAGGCTGGGTGCTCCAGCCTGGAAAAGCAGCCCTGTCCTTTTTAATTGTCTAAATAGCATTTCAGCCGGGGGTGATTCGATGCTAATGAAGCACGTGGCCTTCAGTCTCTGGTCCCTGCACTTTGGTGGCTACAGGCCTTGAGTTTCCTGGACAGTCATGTCTTCCTTAAAGGAATGATGTGAGGATGTAATGAGGGAATATTTCTAAAGAACCTAGCCCATGTCTGACAGATGGTGGGTGTTCGATGTATGTATCTCTCGCCTCTCCCACTTCAGGTCCCCCCCTCCTCCCCAGATGCCCGCACCATAGCTGCACATATTTCTCCTGGACTTTTCAAAGCTTCTTTTATTACATGAGAGGGACGGATCTCGAGTGCCAGAGTGACTTTCCTATGAGCAGGCTTTTCACTTTTCACATTCCAACCATAACTCCTCAAGGCCTGAGACTGCCTTCCCATCTGCTTTGATTCCTTGACCCGAGTACTAAACAGGGTAGGTGAAGGTGGTGCTCACACAAATAACCTCGCTGTACAGCAAGGGCATCTTGTCGTCGCTCACTCAGGCCACATGTCCAGCAGAGGTCACTGGGGTCTTTGGACCTCATCCCATGACTGCGGCTAGCAGAGAAGCCAGGCTCTGGAGTGGAGCGTGGTCAGTCCCCAAGGAAGAGGGAAATAGCCCAGTCATCATCTTCCACCCCGAAGTGACACATGTCTCCAGCTCACATGAAACTGGCCACATCCCTCTTCAACGGACTGGGGAAAGTACAAATGTCCCATGTACTCAGAAGAAGAACCAGAAATACTTGACAACAGCATTAATGACTTCTGCGGCCCAGTTCTAATCCATAAAATAACGCTGCAAGTTGGTGTCCTGATGGCAGGCTTAAAGATGAGACCCTAAAGCATTATGTCACTTTCCTGAGACCCCATGGGGAGTAAGCAGCAGATCCTTGTGGTTTTGTATGCCAAATCAGATATTTCACATTAAGTCCTTGAAGCGCCAGAAGATACATTGATGGTATGTACCATAAATGTTTTGTTTTGGGGACTCTGCCCTGTTGCTCCTCTTCCCCCACAGCAGCCTACACCTCCCTCTCTTTAGACCACCTTGTAATGATCAGTTTCTTCTCAGTCCTCTCTCTAGACTATGAATCTTTTCCTTGCTGTACCCTGTACCTCTAGCACAGAGCCAGACCCAAAGCTGTCTGTTGAGCCAACCTGGGGAATTCTTTCTGGGTCAGGGGAATACAGTTCTCTCGTAAGCGTAAACCTAACCACATTGATTGAATATTAGTGATTCATTCCTTACCTCAACCCAGCAATTCTCAAAAAACAGGATGACCTGCTGTCCGTGAAATCCTGGTGGCCCTGAGAGTATTGTTCACGTTTCAGATCCTGTGGATAGAGAACCCCGGGAAAGCCAGGAATGGTCTCTCTTAACTCTGAACCTTCACAAATCTGGCAGCTGTCGATATAAACATTATTTTTATGGAGTTTCTAGATCCAATTGAAATTGCCTTTCCCATTAGCTTGGGTTTCTGGAAAGCTGAATGAAGTGAACTTTCTGTATGTCACATCACATATTTCACATCCTTCCTTTAAAAGGTCCGAGATGTTGTTTATTGTATTATGAAAGGTTTCTGTTATTGGTGTTTTCCCCCCTATTTAGATGCAGATGTTGGACAAATTTCCCATGGAAGGAGGACAGAAGGACCCGAAGCAGCGGATCATTCCCTTTCTGCCAGGTAGGTGAGATGGGTGCTCTCAGTCTGGAACACTGAGGACTCCCAGACCCTTGGGACACTTTATCAGCTTTTCTTCGTTTCTCAGGGGACCCCATCCCACTGACCAGAATCTCAGCCATTTGTAGAAATTAACCCATTTATGCCAGAGGTTGCAATTTTTTTTAATTTTTGCGTGAGTGAAAAAATCAGACCTTAGTGGTGACCTTAAGCAGTAGGAGATAAATAACTCCCACATACTTAGCATTCCAATAATGGAACGCTAAGCATAAGCAGGTTAATGACTAAGTACTTGGGTTTTGACATTAGAGGCTATACCATTTACTAGCTGATGAATGACCTTGGGAAAACCCTTTACCTCTGGGATCCTCACTGGCTCCCATCTCTAAAATGGGAATAATTCAAGCTCAGTAAGTTTTTTTGTTTGTTTTTTGTTTGTTTTTAAGACGGGGGTTTCACCGTGTTGGTCAGGCTGGTCTTGAACTCCCGACCTCAGGTGATCGGCCTGCCTTGGTCTCCAAAGTGCTTGGATTACAGGCGTGAGCCACCACGTCCGGCCTCAGTAAGTTTTTGTAGTGAGTGCTTTCTGTTTCTATAGCTATGGTATTTGTTTTCTATTCTTGCATAACGAATGACCACCAATTTAACAGCTTAAAACACCCATATATGACCTCACAGGTCTGTGAGCCAAAAGTGCAGGCAGAGTTTTTAGTCCAACTGGGTTCTGCTCAAGGTCTCATGAGGCTAAAGGCAAGATGTCAGCTAAGCAAGCTCTTATCTGGAACACTTAGAGAAAAGTCTGCTTCCAGCCTCCACATAGATTGTTGGCAGAGCTCAGTTCTTCATGGCTACAGGACCAAGATCTGCTTCCTTGCTGGCTGTCACCCTCTCAGCTTCTAAAAGGTTCCCGCATCCCTCATCACAGGAGCCCTCTCCATCTCCCAGCCAGCAGCAAATCTGACTTGGGTTCGGATCCCTCTGACTTCGGCTTCTGCCACCAGTCAGGGAAAGCTGTCTGCTTTTAAGGACTCATACGATTATTACCTGACTAATCCAGGATAATTTCCCTCTTTTAAGGTATAAGGCATATGATAGCTCGTCACATACACAAGCTTTGGGGATTAGGGCGGCACATCTTTGGGGCATATTTTAGAAAGTTTATGAACCTACCTCACACAGCTTACCGGGTACCACACCAGCTGCTGTGCAGTGTTTCATGCAATTATTCGTAGTCTCTGTTCCCAAGGCAGTCAGTCTCCATCCCCCCAAATTTCTTACCAAAGAATAGTGTCATGGCTTCAGCTCAAAGAGAGGGGTTACCCTGGCTGGGCACAGTGGCTTACACTTGTAATCCTAGCACTTTGGGAAGTCGAAGTGGTTAGATCACAAGGTCAGGAGTTCGAGACCAGCCTGGCTAACATGGTGAAACCTCATCGCTACTAAAAATATAAAAATTAGCTGGAACCAACCCAAATGCCCATCGATGATAGACTGGACAGGGAAAATGTAGTACATATACACCATGTAATATTATGCAGCCATCAAAAACGATGAGTTCGTGTCCTTTGTAGGGACATGGATGAACCTGGAAACCATCATTCTCAGCAAACTGACAGAAGAACAGAAAATCAAACACCGCATGTTCTCACTCATAGGCGGGTGTTGAACAATGAAAACACATGGACACAGGGAGGGGAGCATCACACACTGGGGTCTGTTGGGGGGAAATAGGGGAGGGACAGCAGTGGGGTGGGGAGTTGGGGAGAGAGAGCATGGGGAGAAATGCCAGATATAGGTGACGGGGAGGAAGGCAGCACATCACACTGCCACGTGTGTACCTATGCAACAATCTTGCATGTTCTTCACATGTACCCCAAAACCTAAAATGCAATTTAAAAAAAAATTAGCTGGGTGTGGTGGCGGGCGCCTGTAATCCCAGCTACTCAGGAGGCTGAGGCAGGAGAATTCTTTGAACCTGGGAGGCAGAGGTTGCAGCCAGCCAAGATCTCGCCATTGCACTCCAGCCTGGGCCACAGGGCGAGACTTTGTCTCAAAAAAAGAGAGGGTTACCCAAGCCAGCATTACTGCTTCAAGTATAATAATAGCTCCCTATTGCGGGCTAGTCACTGAGTGCTTTACATTCATTACCTCATTTGGTCCTCAGAGCAGCCCTGCATTGTAGGTATTACTGTGCCCATTTCACAGATGAGTAAATTGAGGCTCAGGGAACCTATAGGCCCTTGCACAGATGGCAAAACTGGGATTCAGACACAGGTATGGCTGGCTCCAAAATTCATGCCTGGAGTCAGACAACCTGGATTCCAATCCCAGCATGCCCCCCTCACCAACTCTGTCACCTTGGGTAGATGACTTCATTTGCAAATTGGAGGTAACAATGGTACTAAAATAATGAAGTTGTTATGATGATTATGTAAATGCCTACCAGGTCGCTAACAGCCATCAAGCACTTTGATGATTTTTATGTACTGAAAATCAACAGTCTGACAATCACCCTAAGTCACAGATATTTAGAGCTGGGTGGGCCCTTGAGATATTTTTTCAAGGCCAGGCACACACCTGTAATCCTAGCACTTTGGGAGGCCGAGGTGGGTGGATCACCTGAGGTTAGGGGGTTGAGACAAAGCTGGCCAACATGGCGAAACCCCTTCTCTACTAAAAATACAAAAATTAGCTGGGCATGGTGGTGGGCACCTATAATCCCAGCTACTCAGGAGGCTGAGGCTTGAACCCAGGGAGTGGAGGTTATTGTGAGCTGAGATTGCACCACTTCAGCCTGGTCGAAAGAGCGAAACTCCATCTCAGAAATTTAAAAAAAAAAAAAAAAAACATCTTTTTTCAGAGAAGGGAACAGGTTCAGAGATGGTGGGGGACTCCCTGGGTCACACAAGTCCGGTCTCCCAACCACCTAGTCCAGGACATAGTGGGTTATTCAGGTATTGCCACCATTTAATGGGTTTAGAGACAGGGCACATATGTTTGCCAGGCCGCCTCTGCTGGGAGAATCCTTCACCTAAAAAAGCTAACATTTGTGGTTCTTCCACTGGCAAAGTATACAACCATGCTGGAATTTTCTTTCCTGCTGGAAAAAAACCCAGCTGGCCAGCTGCGACAGCCAAATGTCAGCGCTCCAAAGCGTGTGCTTCAGAGTCAAACGGACCAGCCTGCAACCTCCAGCAAACGACATCCCCCTCTGAGCCTCAGTTTCCACATCTGTTAAAAACAGGACAGTGACCCCTACTTCACAAGATCCAGTTCCTGGCACATAGTAGATTCTTGGTAAAGGCAGAAACAGGGTCCTGGGATGCTTCTGGAATCTCTTGGTTTCACATGTTAGAGACCTCCTTAAATGACCGTTCTGGATATTCAAGGTAAACTGGACTCCAAATGTGGGGTTTAAAAAAAAAAAATCAAGAAAGGAAAGGAAAGCAGTGATTTCTAACTCTTTACTGGATAAAACGGCAAAACCAGCTCTGGAAAACTAGCCAAGACAGAGAAGAACTTGAGCCGACCCTCTCCCAAGCTCTTAAAACGCTTTCATGGTTGCGTAACCCTTCTCCACCAAAGAACTAATCAAAATGCCCTTCCCAGGGACTTGGTCCCTGCTCAAGTCACCCACTTGTGGCTTGGAGAGGTCCCGCTGGGCCCCAGGACCCCAGACCACCCCTTCTGAGCCGCCTCTTAGCTTTTCCTGGAGGCTGAGGGTGAGGCCAAGGCAGGGAAGCACAGAGAGGCGCCCCCTCTTCTAGGGTCAGTTTTCTGCCAAGACTGCCGCGTCAGCAGAACAAAAGCCGGTCTCATGTTAGCACAAAGGCAGGGGAGGGGAGCAGCCTGCACAGTTTTCCATCCCAGCAGGAGCTGGGGAAGCCAACTTGGCAGAGGATGCTGCCTGAAAAATAGGAATTACAGTCTGGCCTTCCTCCACGGTGGAAAACAAAAGCCGACCGTTCCCACCAAAGGCCTTGCTCGCCTCTGAACACCCTTTCCGCTCCAGGAAGGCAGCCGGCTCCCCCTCCTTCCCCAAGATGCTCTCAGAAACACCTCACGTCAGGCCCAGGCCAGGGCTGCTGCCCATGGCACCTCACCAGGGAGGCCGGGCCAAGGAGGTGCTGGCTCCCGTGCCTACCACTGGCCACACGGTTCTGCCCCACAGCCAGGACCTGAGCCACAACTCGGGCTCTGCTATGGATAAATGACAAATTAGCCCATAGGGGGCAGGTTTAAGAAAGCTGGGAGTGCATGAGTCATCTAAAGTCTAAAAAAAAATAAGAAGGAATTGCCCCTTTGCAAGCACCTACTAAGGGCCACCCCTGTGCTGGGTATCATGGAGATGGCCTCTAAGAGCTAGGGACTGCTGTCCCATTTCACAGATGAGGAGACTGAGGCTCCGGAAGGTAAATGCATTCCCCAAAGCGGCGCTGCCTGGGGTTGGCCAGGGCCTCACTGACTGCAGAGCCTCTCCAGTAGGCCCCGGGGCTGCCACAGGGCATCCTGCCCTCATCGCTGGCAAGATACCAGACATGCGCCCAGAGATTCCCATCTCACTGAGGTCACACAGGTATAGGAGTGACACTTTTGTCCTTGTGTCACCCCCTAGGAAATGCTAAGTGCGCCCGAGTCTTCCGTTCCCTCTCAGCTCCTGTAGACCGAGCCCTGCGTGGATCCTTACCTTTGGTCTCTAGTCGGGGGCAGCCTCAGGACACGCCTGTGCCTATTGCCATGGGCCAGTGCTGTCCCGTGAGGTTGGAGATATTCTGAGCCTGCTCACGACCTTTTCAGTAAGATGGCTATACACCCACCCTCCACCCTTCCTGTTTTCCAGAGGAAAAATTTTCAGAAGGGGACCAAAATATCTTTTATTAGGGACCCCTCTCCCATTTTGAGACATAAATTCGAGTGCAGGGAGCATTTGCTGGGTAGGATTTCTCTTCATAGGCACACATTCTTTGTTTTTCCTGAAAGCTGAGGACATTCCTGGGGTTCTATATTGCAAGTAGTTCCACCTACGAGGACAATAAAATGGAATGGGGAGTATCTGATTGTCACAATGACTGGAGGTGGGTGGGGTTGGGAAGGCTACCAGCTTCATCTGGATTTGGACCAAGGATGCTAAACACCCTAGAGGGCGGGGCCAGTCCCGGGAAGCATTGCCCCACCCAAACTCCAGCAGGGTCCCCTCCCCTGCTTCTGGGAAACACCAGCTGTGGGCACCAGGAGGGCAGGCCACAGCCGTCTTGCTCCCCACTAGCCCCAAAGCATGGCACAGAAAGGGCTCACACGGAGACTGGACCTGTTCAGTGAGTAAGATCATCGGCTCCAGGGAAATCCAGTTTCAAAAACCCTCCCGCTTCACTGCCTCATTTCCTTTTTTCGCTAATGACATGAAAATTTGCTGATTCTAAAAGCAATAAATGTTTACAGCAGGAACTGAGGAGAAAGTGTAAAAAAGAAAACCAGAATTCTCTTCTATTCCTCAAAGACAAGCACTTTGAACTCTGTGAAGCTGATTCATCTAGATTTTGTTTGTTTGTGACAGAGTTTTGCTCTTGTCTCCCAGGCTGGAGTGCAATGGCACGATCTCGGCTCACCGCAACCTCCACCTCCCAGATTCAAGTGATTCTCCTGCCTCAATCTCCTAGTAGCTGGGATTATAGGCATGTGCCACCATGCCCAGCTAATTTTTGTATTTTTAGCAGAGACGGGGTTTCACCGCATTGGCCAGGCTGGTGTCAAACCTCTGACCTCAGGTGATCCACCCACCTCCACCTCCCAAAGTGTAGGGATTACAGGCGTGAGCCACCGTGCCCAGCCTAGATATTTTTTAAATTGGTGAAAATGAGAGAGAAAAGAAGGCTTTCTCTATCTCTTTTTTTTAAATTATTATTTACCATGTCTACCTAGTTTCCAAATAGTGTCCTTTGGCACCAGAGAAAGTTGTCCAATTATTTAAAATGTTGGATTAGCCATATGGTCTTTTTGGGTGCAAACCTCCTTTACTACTTTGCATTGCCAATCTTCAAAAGTCAGTAGGGTTGTTTTTCAGCTTCCCTTCCAGTTCTGTCATATTATGAAAATTCTGACTGTACTAACCGTTTTTGTTTTGTTTGTTTTGCTTTGTTTTGAAAGGGAGCCTCACTTACTCTGTCACCCAGGCTGGAGTGCTGTGGCGTGATCTCAGATCACTGCGACCTCCACATCCTGGGCTCAAGCGATTCTCCTGCCTCAGCCTCCCGAGTAGCTGGGACTATAGACATGCATTGTCATGCCTGGCTGATTGATTTTTTTTTTTTTTTTTTTTTTTTTGGTATTCTTAGTAGACACAGGGTTTTGCCATGTTGACCAGATTGGTCTTAAACTCCTGACCTCAAGTGATCCACCTGCCTCGGTCTCCCAAAGTGCTGGGATTACAGGCATGAGCCACCGTGCCCGGCCCTTACTAGCCTTTTCTATGCCATCCTATCCCTGCTCACCCAGGCTTGATCTGTGGAGACAGCCGTCTCACCAGAAACCATCTTAGATCAATAGTAATCTCTCCTTACCTTGCCAGGCTCGTGACCCAAATTCGTCTTTTTAACCAACATCCTAGGACCAGAAAATATAGAGAGCTCTTAATAGGTCTCCATGCTGTGCTCTCCAGAGCAGCTGTGGTCTTCCCACGCCTTCCCCTTGACCTACCCATAGAGTCCCCCTGGTCACTTTGCATGAGCTTGGTAGAGGTGCTTCTCTCCATCCCCCGTGTCTCTGGCCCTTCTTTATGTCTTATTTCCGATTTCCCCCACCTCCGACTGTGGTAGATCCAGGATGGTGAGCCAGGTGATCTTAGTCTTTAGTTTGTATGCTCCGCCTCCATCTCCCAAAGAGAGGATATTCTATCTAGACTCTGAGCCCACTGATTTGCTTTAAACAAACGTCGCCCATGATACGTCAGTGTCTTGGATATTTCCAGAGATCTTCAGTGGCATCATGTGTATACCCATGTTTTCCTGTGACCCACATTCTCTACCCATGTGTCATACTGGTGGTTCATAGCCCCATGCCCCAGAGTTTCAGATGTCATAAAGCAGGTAGTTAATACTGGGTGAAACAGGACTCAAAACCGTTCTCTTACAGACACTGATTGGGGAAGGGACTGAAGGGATCTGTCATCTTTGTAGGTGGAAGCTACATTCAGACATTTATCAAACATTAGTGTCACCAAATGGACCGAGATGCAGTCAGTTCCTATCCGTGCAGCGCATATGATAGGACTGGTAGAAAGGGAGGGGGGAAGGAAGGACGAAGGGAGAGAGGGAGGGAGGGAGGGAGGGAGGGAGGGAAGGAGGGAAGAAAGGAAGGAAAGAAGGGAGGGAGGGAGGAATGTGCTGTAAAATTAAAAAGAAGTGCTTTTTAAAAATTAAAAATAAATTTTAAACTTAATTAATTTATATTTAAGTATATATTGTATATAAATATTAAATAATTAGATAAATTTAAATAAATTCTTTTAAATTAAAATTTAATTCAATAAATTTAAAAGACGTGCTATAAAAATGAATAATGCGAGCAGTCAGAAAGAGCCAAGAACGCTGAACCTGTGGGATGCGTTGCGCGGGCTGTGTGCGCGCCGAGGGGAGGGCTCAGAACGGTCGAGCATGGGTGCTTAGGGAACATGAGGAGAAAGCAGAAGGTGAATGAAGAAACGGGGGAAGGAGACGGAACTATTGCTAAGGGCATGTCTGCTTAGCCACTGTCCTGCTCGCCCGGTCAGAATCCTGGAGTTGGACAGCGCCTCGCATCCTTGGGTCCAGCCTTCTGCATCGGGTGGGAGTGGCCGCCTTCCACAGTGGTTTTCAGCCTCCCTTATCTCGCCAAAACCTATTCCATGGATCCGACTCCCCCAAGCTCTTGAGCTAAAGCTGTGAACGGGGGTCAGGGGACCTAACGTGGGCTCATCCAAGCCCCGCGGAAGTCCAGCAGGGGTACCTTCACCACAGTCAGGAATTCGGGCACCACTCAGACCTGCCTTAGACACGGCCACGTCCACACGCTCTCAGGTTGCTGAGCGCTTGTCCCTGTTCCCTGACAACACTGTCCTTGCTCTCATCTTCTGCAGGTAAGATTCTCTTCAGACGAAGCCACATCCGGGACGTGGCTGTCAAACGCCTGATACCGATTGATGAATACTGTAAGGTAAGGCTGGGAAATGCCCACACAGCCCTCCCTGTAGCTGTATTCTGTTTTCTTTTCTTTTTCTGACTATGAGATGCTCACTGATAAAAATTTATGCAATTCAATGGAATGTAAAGAAATCAGGGGGGAAAATCATTAAACCGAGAGAGACAACAGCTGTTAAGGGATTTATGTATTTCCTTTCCACCTTTTCTTTATGTGCATTTCTTAATGATGTTGAGACCATTCAATATTTGTTATTGTATCTGTCTTTCTCTTTTGCCCTAATTCGTATATGAGAATTTCCCTTCTATTAAAACATCCTCTTGGCCGGGCATGGTGGCTCACGCCTGTAATCCCAGCCCTTTGGGAGGCCGAGGCAGGCAGATCACCTGAGTTCAGAAGTTCAAGATCAGCTTGGCCATCAGGTTGAAACCCCGTCTCTACTAATAATACAAAAATTAGCCAGGTGTGGTGGCACATGCCTGTAGCCCTAGCTACTTGGGAGGCTGAGGCAGAAGAATCGATTGAACCTGGGAGACAGAGGTTGCAGTGAGCCGAGATTGCACCACTGCGCTCCCACATGGACAACACAGCGAGAATCTGTCTCAAAAAAAAAAAAAAAAAAAAAAAAAAAAAAAAATCTTAAGCCTACTTTTAATGACTGTGTAGTATTCCGTTATACATGCATGCTTCAGAAGTTATTTAACTAACCCCTTTTGTTTGATGGTACAGCAGCTTCCTGTCCCTTGAATGTTCTAAAAAACAAGGGACCTGCCTTTTGGTTATATTTCATTCATCTTGAGGCTACAGTCAGAACGAAGCATGTTTTTATTTTGTTCAGCAGCTTTTCTTATCTTTGATATTTATTTCTCCAACTTAAAATCACTAGCAATTCTGATAGGAGAGGGGTAGGAATAGCAAGAAATGTTTCTTAAATGGAGGAGTGAACGAACTCCGCCTCAAATCAGGAGCAAAGCAAGTATGTTCACCCTTACACGTCTGTTCTACGTTTTACTGGGGCACTAGTCAGTATAAGCACAAAAAAAAAGAAAGAAAAGGCATTCAGTTTGGGAACGAAGGAATATAACTCTTAACTCACAGATGACACGATTCTCTATGTAGAAAATCATAAGAGATCATCAAAAAAATGCTAGAACAAATAACTGAGTTTAGTAAGATCAGGATAAAACCTCAATATACAGAAAACGGTTGTATTTCTATATCCTAGGAACAAATAATCCAGAAGTGACATTAAGAAAACAGTCCAACTCCCAATAGCAACAAAAATAATGAAATGCTTAGAAATAAATTTAACAAAGGAAGTGCAGGATTTATATACTGAAACTACAAAACATTTTAATAAAATTAAAGAAGATCTAAATTAATGGAGAGACATTCCATACTTATGGGTTGAAAGACTCAATATTGTTAAAATGGAACTCCTCCCAGAATGAATCTACATATTCAATACAATCCCTGTCAAAATCTTTTTTATAGGTTTTTTTAATAGAAATTGATAAGCAAGGCTGGGCATAGTGGCTCACGCCTGTAATCCAAGCACTTTGGAGGCCAAGGCGGGCAAATCACCTGAGGTTGGGAGTTCAAGACCAGCCTGACCAACATGGTAAAACCCCGTCTTTATTTAAAAAAAAAAAAAAGAAAGAAATTGACAAGCAAATCCTAAAGTGTATGTAGAAATATAAAGGACCCAGAACAGTCAAAACACTTTTAAAAAAGAACGTTAGAGGAGCCATACCACCCATTTTCAAAACTCACTACAAGGTACAGTAATCAGGATAACATGGTACTGACAAAAATAGGCATAGAGATCAGCTGAACAACATTGAGAGTCCAGAAATAAAATCTTACAGAATGTTTGATCAGTTGATATTCCACAAAGGTGCCAAGACAATTCAATGGGAAAAGAATCATCCTTTTTTTTTTTTTTTTTTTTTTTTTTTGAGATGGAGTCTTGCTCTGTTGCCCAGGCTGAAGTGCAGTGGCACAATCTCGGCTCACTGCAACCTCCGCTTCCTGGGTTCAAGTGATTCTCCTGCCTCAGCCTCCTTTGTAGCTGGGATTACAGGCACCCACCACGAGGCCTGGCAATTTTTTTTTTTTTTTTTTTTTTTTTTTGTATTTTTAGTGGAGACAGGTTTCACTATATGTTGCACAGGTTGGTCTCGAACTTCTGACCTCAAATGATCCACCCACCTCGGCCTCCCAAAGTGCTGAGATTACAGGCATGAGCCACTATGCCGGACCGAAAAGGATAGTCTTTTAACAAACAGTTGGGACAGTTAGCTGTTGCATTAGTTTCCTGGGGCTGCGTAGCAAAATACCACAGACTGGGTGGCTTACAACATCATTTATTTTCTCACAGTTCTGGAGGCTGGAAGTGTAGGCAGCCTCCCTTCTTGGTTTATAGATGAGACGGCTCTTCTCCCTGTGTCTTTACAAGGTCTTTTCTATACCTATCTATGTCCTGATCTCCTCTTCCTATAAAGACACAGTTATATTGGATTAAGGCACATCCCTAATGACTCATTTTACTTTAAATTACCTCTTTAAAGAGCCTGTCTCCAAATATATTCACCTTCTGGGGGATTAGGGGTTAGGACTTTAATATATGAATGGGGGCGGGGAGCAAAACAATAAAGCCCACAATAGCTATACACATAAAAAAATGAAGTTAGACACCTATACCATGCATGAAAATCAACTCAAAGTGGATCATAACCCTAAATATAAGAGCTAAAACTGTAAAACTTCTAGAAGAAAACATAGGAGAAAGTTATCACAACCTTGAGTTGGGCAGTTTTTAGCTATGACCCCAAAAGTGTGAGCCTTTAAAAAAAAAAAACTGATAAAAACTGAACTTAATTAAATGGTCTTACAGACGTCTATATCTCGAAACGTACCACATTAACAAAACGGCCAGACACAGTGACTTGCACCTATAATTCCAGCACTTTGGGAGGCCGAGGCAGACAGATAACTTGAGGTCAGGAGTTCAAGACCAGCCTGGCCAACATGGTGAAACCTCATCTCTACTAAAAATACAAACATTAGTTGGGCATAGTGGCACATGCTTATAATCCCAGGTACTTGGGAAGCTGAGATGGAAGAACAGCTTGAATCCAGGAGTTGGAGATTGCAGTGAGCCAAGATTGTGGTACTACTGCACTCCAGCCTAGATAACAGAGTGAGACTCCATCTCAAAAAAATAAATAAATAAATAAAAAGGGTCACCTTGCTCAGCTGGGAAATTCCAGTTCATACCTTCCCCAGAATCTGTTGTCCTGCAGCCCAAATCAGCCTGTTTTGCCTCTTCCCTAGCCTACCTGACTTCTCTCCAGAGTCAGACTTTCCTTGTACCCAGGGCTTCACCAACTCCTAGTCTTTCGGTTTTGAAAAGGAAATTTAAAATCCGGAAGTAATACAGGATAGCAGCAGCTGACTGCATCTGCCTGATGCTTGGAATGGTACAGAGATAATCAATTCACCTGGACTAACCACAGGGAGGAAACTGCTTATGTTAAATGAGCCACATGGAAGTTACTACCCCCACTATTAATGAAACGTAAGAAATAGAGCGGATATTTGGAGTTTTGGTTGGCCAGATTCCCTGGGCTCAGCTTCAAAGCAACTGCCCTCCTGGAGAGAGATGAAACGATCTCTTTCTTTTATAGACTGCATAGGCTGTTACATGACATTTGGGTATCTGTTACTGATGTTGCGAACCAACTTAAGCCGATTTGATCTATCACAATTAGCTTTATTTTAGTAGAAATTGAAGGTCTCTAACAGATAGAGATAGATGGGGGCTATAGATGATATCCCAAAGCTAGCTACCAGGTGTATTTTGCAATGGAAGAAACTTTCTGCTTTACCAGACCTATCATAAAGCTACAGTAATTAACATAGCACAGTGTTAGCACAAGGGATAGACAAACCCTTGAAACAAATAGAAAACCCAGAAACAGGTCTGTGTGTATTTGGATAGACACTGTGATACTGACAAAGGCAGCCTTGCAGATCATTCCTCAACAAATGGGTATCCACAAGGGAAGAAAAAACAAAAAAGATAACTAACCCCTGCCTCCCACCACACATGAAATCATTTCCAAGAAAATTAAAGACGTAAATGTAAGAGGCAATGTTACAAAAGGTTTTAGGAGATAACATAGGAAAATATATTTATAATCTCTAGGTATAAGATTTCTAAAGGTACAAAAAGCATACCAGGCACAAAAAGATTGATTTATTTGAATACATTAAATATAAGAACTTCTGTTCATTGAGAAAGACACAATGAAAATATGAGTCAGCTGAATCCTGCCATGCATACAAGCATTTATTATCAAGCTGCCTCATAAAAGTTACTCAAATTTTTCTGGAAGCTCCTTGAAATACCAGCTGTCTGTTTGATACCTCTTTGCATGAGTGATTCCTCGAGGCAGATGCAGCCACGTTCTAGAGGCAGGATCAGCTCATCCTAACCGTGGTCTGACGGTAAAATCCTCAAGAAGACTCTGAACCCCAAATCCTAGACCCAGGGCCCTGTTCTGAAGGAGATACAGTAGTGGGCTCACCAGGTTCTGTTCATGCAAGGGCCAGAGTTTCTGAGAATATTTCTAGGATCATTTTACCAGTAGAAAAAAAAATTCTTTCTAACAACAGTTAGACTAATGAATAAAGGACTAACTTCATTGATCCACTATGAAGACAGCTAAAGCCCTGAAGCAGCCTATTCTGAAATAAGGACTTCTAATTAGAGTCTTTCACTTGCACCAGTGTTCATTCCCAATGAGGGAACTTCAGGTATTAACTAACCTTCCTATGGTATAGCTTAAATCTAACACACACACAAACCTACACACATGTGAGTGTGCATCCCCCTGCTGTAGTATCTTAAACTACGGGCAACATAACAGCAGATTTACCAGGCTCCAGTCACTTGAGACTTCCCTCCTGGAGTTCTGTCATATACTACCCACCTGTATTATTATTAATATTTTTCTTCAACTCACTTTTTGAACTTCTTCAGATTATGAGACTGATGTGCTGCCTACTGTGCTAAGAGGGCTTCCTCACTTTTTGAACTTCTGAAAACATATATATTAGAGGAAACTTTATATCCCAACCATAACATAAAACTGGTATCAGCTGGGCATAATGGCGCATGCCTGTAATCCCAACACTTTGGAAGACCGAGGCAGGTGGATCACTTGAGCCCAGGAGTTTGAGACCAGCCTGGGCAACAGGGCGAAACCCCATTTCTACTAAAACTACAAAAATTAGCCAAGCATGGTGATGCACACCTATAATCCCAGCTACTCAGGAGGCTGAAGTAGGAGGATCTCGAGCCCAGGAGGTGGAGGCTGCAGTAAGCTGAGATCCTACCCTGCACTGCAGCCTGAGGGACAGAGCCACACCGTCTCAAAAACAAACAAAACAAAACAAAACAAAAATGAGTATTATGTGCCTGCCATAAAAGTAAAAATAAAAGCAATGAAACAACAACAGAACATTTTTAAATCTAGCTAGCTGCTGTTGCCTGCCTACCAGAGGCTCTGCAGAACCCGTCCTGCTCTCAGGAAGCAAGTTAGACAAGTGTTATTCTCTGGGGCATTCTTGTTTAAATTAAAGAGGGTCAGCTGGGCATGGTGGCTCACGCCTGTAATGGAGGCCAAGGCGGGTGGATCACCTGAGGTTGGGAGTTCAAGACCAGCCTGACCAACATGGTGAAACCCTGTCTTTAAATAAATAAATAAATAAATAAACAAAGAGGGTCGAAAGAGAACTGAAAAAACCTGAACCTTCTCTCTAACCAAGGCATTGTCGTTTAACGTAGTCATCTGGCTGCCTCTGAAACTGTCTTTGGAAACCACTATATTCTTGTACCTGGGGCAGTATAGAGAGCCAACAGGGTTAACCAGCGTCTGTCAAGCAGCTGCTGTACGGTGGAAACAGTTCAGCCACTTCCTCATTCTATAGCACAGCCCTCCAAGATGGGTGTTCTTTAGCTCCACTTTATAGATGAGCAGACTGGGGCTCAGAGAGGCAGTGGGACTTGGCCTGAATCTCACAGCCAGGAAGTGACAAGGCTGGAATCAGGAGCTGTTTCTGTCTGACCTTTATTGTTTCCCTCTGCAAGCAGGCCTTGCTCTCCTCTCTTGTGCCTGCATCAGCCACCTCTGTCCAAAGCGCCAGAATTCCTTCCAGAACAGGACTGAGTTTGCTGGAGCTGTGGTTCTTTGTCACTACTGACGGAACCTAGGACAGTCCTGGAAGCAGAAGCAGAATGCTTTCTCCACCACGGGTCACTTTTCACTGGTGGCCAAGTCCATCCCAAATGAAACGGGCCAACATCAAAGCATTCAGCCCTGCCTTTTATTACTAACTTGACTTCTTTTATGGTTTGGGGGTTTGGTTTGGCTTTTACTTCCCAGGAATAGCTCAAAACCAGAAGAGAACTTGGCATCATCGGGAGGTTTCCATGGGCGTCATGTCCCTTCCCCTCCTGGTCCATATGGGGCCTCTGCCCATCCTAGGAGGCCCCCTCCAGGCAGAGACAGTGACCACCTCCAGGTGTGGGGCCCCACACCCACCCAGCTCTCCTCTAACAGAGACACATGGCCAGCACCAGGTGGTTCCGTCACGTTATTTAGGGTCTCCCCAGCACCGTCTAGGCACACAGGGAAGGTGGTGGAGGAACAGCTGCCACCCTGCCGCCTTTTGTGGATTAAAGGTACAGGTTTGCAGTCGGCCTTTCCCAAACTCTCAAGTCCGAGCCACCTCACCAGAGCCTCCCTTTCCCCATTTCTTACATGGGCCAGGCTTCCCAGGGTTACGTAAAGTGACACAGATGAACACTTTTCAGGAGCCACCCAGTGCTGAGCCAAGGTCGGGGAGTGCTGTTATTGCAGTCTTGGGGGAGCCACAAGATATTTGCACACAAAGCAGCCAGGACACACCACAGTCCAGCATATAATCAGCTCCTTCATGACGTGGCTCCAACTGCAAGGGCTGCGGGATTTCAGAGGCAAAAGAGGCCGTTGGGGAGTGGGGAGCCGGCAGCAGCTCATCCTGGCCAGGAGAATGACCACTCACTGCTCTAACCAGAAAATGAAGGGGGACCAGAAACAGGAGGTGGGGGAGGGAAGGCCTGTCCTGTCTCTGGGACTTCCTGCTTCAGCTCTGGAAACAGTCCGTCCTTAAGGATTTGCTGCAGAGCAGGAGCTACTTAAAGGCTAATGTTAAAAATCGATGAGCCCTGGCCGGGCACGGTGGCTCAAGCCTGTAATCCCAGCACTTTGGGAGGCCAAGTCAGGTGGATCACGAGGTCAAGAGATCGAGACCATCCTGGTCAACATGGTGAAACCCCGTCTCTACTAAAGAAAATACAAAAAAATTAGCTGGGCATGGTGGCACGTGCCTGTAATCCCAGCTACTCAGGAGGCTGAGGCAGGAGAATTGCCTGAACCCAGGAGGCGGAGGTTGCGGTGAGCCGAGATCGCACCATTGCACTCCAGCCTGGGTAACAAGAGCGAAACTCCGTCTCAAAAAAAAATTAAAAGTCGGTGAGCCCTTTAGTCACCCTGCAGAAGGATAGAAGGGTGGACAGTGACCGGGGAGGGTGCCCTATTAAGCCATCCACATCCCTCAAGATGTGTTTTTCCATTTTGAGTCTGGAGCAGATCGCACCTCAGGGGAGCTGGCTTAAAGTTAGAGCCTTACTCAAAGTCATGTAGGATTAGCAACCCAAGTGTCCCTCAACAGGTGAATGCTAAGCAAAAGGGGGTGTATCCATACAATGGAATATTACTTAGCCTTTAAAAGGCAGGAAGTGTTGATGCCTGCTACAAGCATGAACCTTGAATGGATGAGCATGCTGAATGACATCAGCCAGACACAAAAAGACAAACACCGTGTGATTCCACTTACATGAGCTACCTGGAATCATCAATCCCTAGAGATAGAAGGTAGAATGGTGGTTCCCAGGGGGAGGGTGGAAGGGTAGTTGTTATTTAATGGGTACAGAGTTTCAGTTTTGCAAGAAAAAAAGAGTTCTGTGGGTGGATGGCGGTGCTGGTAGCACAGCAGTGTGAATGTGTTAAATACTCCGTGCACTGTAACAGCACACTGGAACATGGTTAAGATGGTAAACTTTTTACTGTGTGTACTTACCACAATTTAATTTTTTTAATGGGAGAAATAATCATGTAGGGACAAAATATCCCCGAAGCCCAGTAAAAGGTACCACACTGGAGACTCCGTACGTCTCTCCGTTGGCCCATGAGAGTCCAGGACTGCTGCAGGGTTGGCATGTCACTTCGGGAGCTGGGTGGTGAGCTATTACGGGCTGGTTATGTAGAAAATGCAAGACACATTCTGTTCTAACCCAGACTCCAAACTCAGGCTGAGCATGGTGAGAAGGCACAGGAGAGGCACCAGGAAACGGAGGCTCTCCAGGAGAGTAGAATCCAGCCTCATGCAGAGCAGGCACTGCCTGGGTGGCTTGGCTGGCAGAATCACCTGTGCAATTCATGCATATGCACATGTGCTGTCTGCACAGGGGTTTGCAGCAGAACGTGTGCGTGAACCACCTGAACCACCCTCAGATCTGCATCCTCATTACCCTGGTCCAGGACCTGGGCCAAAGGAGGCTTAAGTACATATTTGTTAAACCGAGCTGTTTGTTCGTGACGGCCATGTCTGAGTTTCAGATCCCTTAATGAGCAGAGTGTCCCCTGCAGTTCTCTTATATTTGGCACAGAAACTAGTGCAGTGCTGGGCACAAAGAAAATGCTCATCGAGGCTGGGCATGGTGGCTCACGCCTGTAATCCCAGCACTTTGGGAGGCCGAGGCAGGCAGATCTCCTGAGGTTGGGTTCGAGACTAGACTGACCAACATGGAGAAGCCCTGTCTCTACTAAAAACACAAAATTAGCCAGGCGTGGTGGTGCATGCCTATAATCCCAGCTACTCAGGAGGCTGAGGCAGGAGAATCGCTTGAACCCAGGAGGCAGAGGTTGCAGTGAGCCGAGATCGCACCACCGCACTCCAGCCTGGGCAACAGATCGAGACTCCATTTCAAAAAAAAAAGAAAATGCTCATTGAATAATTGAATGAATACCTGCTAGTAGTTAAACCAACTTTGTGGAGGGCTACTTTGTGCCCTTCACCTACCCTCTGTCCAACCTATTGCCAGACACACTTGACGCTCTGTGACACAGCCAGTGAGTCCCTGGGGCAGATTAATGTGGACTTTGGCTAATGGAAAATCTATTTCAACCCCTTATTAACTTGGAGACTTTGAACCTCTTTCCAAATCATAAAACAGTCCCTTCACTTTAATGCTTCAGATTCGTGAGTTAAGACATATATGTGAGCATGTTGGAAAACACCTAAAGATTCACCAGTAGACAACTAGTTGAATAAAGTGTGATACAGCTATAGATAGACATCCAATATCCAGTATAGATGATGTTATAAAAGAATAATGAAATGTGCCAGGTACCTGTAATCCCGGTACTTTGGGAGGCTGAAGTGGGTTGATCACTTGAGGCTGGCAGTTCGAGACCAGCCTGGTCAACATGGCGAAACCCCAGCTTTACGAACAATACAAAAAAAATTAGCCAGGCACGGTAGCACATGCCTGTAATCCCAGCTACTTGGTAGGCTGAGGCACAAGAATTGCTTGAAGCCGGGAAGCAGAGGTTGTGGTGAGCTGAGATTACACCACTATCATGTCTCAAAATAAATAAATAAATAAGAATAATGAAATGTCATGAAGTTGACAATTTATAGCTAAGTGAAAGCATCAGTTTACAAAATAGCCTGTACAGTATGGTCTGATTTTGCCTAAATGTGGATGTATTACTTGAACAAATATACTGTGACGCGTGTGTGTGTGTGTGTGTGTGTGTGTTGTTCCCCAAACCAGCAGTATCACCAGGAAACTTTTTTACAAATGCACATTCTCAGGCTCCTCCACAGAACTGCTGCATCAGAAACTCAGGTGGGGCTCCACGATCTGTTTTAACAAGCCCTCCAGGTGATTCTGGTGCCTTCCTGGGTTTGAGAGCACTGGTGTATGGCATTCCTAACACCTCTCTCCTTCCTTTGCTTTTTGTTTTGTGTGTGTGCATGCATGTGTGTGTGTGTGTGTGTGTGTGTATCTGTTGGAGACAAAGTCTTCCTCTGTCACCTAGACTGGAGTGCAGTGGCACCATCTCCGCTCGCTATAACCTCCACCTCCCAGATTCATACAATCCTCTTGCCTCGGCCTCCCAAATAGCTGGGATTACAGGTGTGCGCCACCACGCCCAGCCCTCTCTCCTCCTTTGCACTCACCTGTCTCTCTCTTCTCCAGGCCCTCATCCAGCTGCCCCCCTACATCTCTCAGTGTGATGAGGTGCTGCAGTTTTTTGAGACAAGACCTGAAGACTTGAATCCCCCCAAAGAGTAAGTTCATTTGTGGGCTTCCCCAGGTGGAGCCCCACAGCCCTCCCTCCTGCCAGTCCAGCCACCCCCAAGTAAAGCAAAATGCAGCCCAAAGTGGGTTTCATCAGCTGAGCCCCTGTGAGACCACACTCGACGTAGCCTTCAGAGTTACTGTGAGCGGATAGTAAGTGTCCCGTTTGACGGGTGAAGGAAACTGGCTGAGTGCCACTCCTGTCATCTCGTAATACTCTGCACCTGCCCACAGCATTTACCAGGGTGTGTCAAAACTGGGCAGACTGGGCCTGCGAGGCAGGGGCTGAGCCGTAGATTCATCTAGCTTCTGTCCACAGAGGTGGGTGTGCTCCGGAACTGCCGGGGGTGTGAATGCAGGAGCAAACCAAACCGATGATGATCCCATTGCCAGCAAGTGACAGGGCCAGTATTTTATCCTGCTCAGCGAGGCTCCAAAGCTGCCCGAAATGGCCACCACAGCCCTGCCTCCCTGTCGCTTCTCCCTGCAGTGGACAGGCCACATGCCCAGATGCCACAGTGCAACACCACATAAAACCCAAGCACCGTCTGCCTGCCTGCATTTACACACCAACACCCTGGCTGCCTCGAAACAGACATACGCATGCTGCTTTGGGGAAAGCAGGAAGGGATCTGGCTAATGGAGAAATAGCAGTGGGGAAAAGAGACCTGCCCACGGTGCTGGGAGTGTCCTGGGGTCACAGGAGCAAGAGTGGGCAGAGTTTGGGGTCCGTCCGGGCTCATTTGAGAAGGGCTAAAAAGTGCCAGCCAGGCTCTGTTCCAGAAGTAGGCACAGCCGCTCTTAGCCCTGTGCTCGCTGGATGCCCCAGGCAGCAGCCATAACCAAGGGTGAGTTTGCCGAACAGCCAGCGTGACGGGCGGTGTGCTGAGCACCGTACATGTATCGAGAGAGAAAGACACGTGCTGCCTTTTGGAAGTGATCTGCTGGAGTCACAAAAATGTTTGAAATAGACTCGTGAGGGGAAAGCATCAAAGTGTTTTAACAAGCGAAGTCAGGCCATTTATAATTTATGCATATACACAGTGACCTCCAAAATCAAGTTCACAGGCCACAGATCTCCGAGTGCACCACTCAGGATGGATGGTTTGCTAGCACACAGCTGAGTAGACCTAAGTTCCTGCAAAAATACATTCCAGTATGCACCGTTTCCTGTGATGAGCACGGAGCGAGTAAATACAGCTTCTCACAGTCAGTGCACAGAAGCGCGTGGTTTTGGAGTCAAGGGGGACATTCTGTAAGAGGCAGCAGTAACCCTTTGAATCACACATCACAAGGGAATGTCTTGCCAACACAGGAGCCAAGACACGGTTTCACAAATTTAAAAATAATCATAAGGATACAGAATATAAATCTGATCATTTGGGATGTTAAGCTCATGCTGGTTAATGTTTTTGTTCTTAGTGTCTTTGGCATTGGTATCTGGTGAGCATTTCCCGACTTGTATCGCCATCAGGAAATATGGGGAAACGTTCTCAGACCGCCTTTGTCTGCAGTCCTCCCGGGCGCGGGAGTGAACTGCCACTCAGGCTCATAGCCTCTGGCTTCAATGATAATTTCTGCACAAGGTGAATCAAAGGATACAGAGCTCATTGTGTTCCCTTTCCACTTCATTTTCTCACAAAACTGCCACATAAAAACTGTCATTCCCTCCCGCCTGTAATCCTAGCACTTTGGGAGGCTGAGCCAGGAGGATTGCTTGAGCACAGGAGTTGAGACCACCATGAGCAACATAATGAGACCCTGTCTCTACTAAAAATCAAAAAAATTAGCCAGGCATGGTGGCGTGGTGCCTAGTCCCAGGTACTCAGGAGGCTGAGATGGGAGAATTGCTCCAGCCAAGGAGGTCGAGGCTGCAGTGAGCAGTGATTACCGCCTCTACGCTCCAGCCTGGGCAACAGAGGAGACTCTGTCTCAAAAACAAACAGAAAACCTGTCATTCCTCGCTTACAGATGAGGCAGCTGAGGTTCAGAATGATAAAAGAGACTTTTAACAAAATAATAATGAAAGAGGGGCACAGTTTTGAAGAGGTGAAGATGAATTTTTCCTGTGTCAGTCTGAGTCTGAACCTAAGCTCAGTCCCACACAAGAGGCTTACTTAATAGAAAAGAACTTGAGTTTGGAATCTAGTACACCCAGGTTCGAATCCCGCCTCTACCACTCCTGGGCTGTGTGGCATGGGCCTTCCTCGCTTTGCTTCTGGGCTTCCACACTTGCTCCACTGTGAAATGGGAGTAACTGTACTTTTTAGGGTAATGGTGAGGACTGAGTGACTGCCACAGGGAAAAATTCTAAGACCATGCCAGCTGCTCAGGAGGTAGCAGCTCATGGTACTGCCCCTCTCGGAATGCCCAGACGTTGCTGTCTTTATTCCGGGACTGCCTCTTAAGAGTTGATCAAGATGCCCAGCCCGATACACACTCAGCAGGAAGAATCACCTGACCGCTGTCTTAGTTTGTTCCATCTGCTGTGACAAAAACACCACAGACTGGGTGGCTTAAGGAACAAAACTGTATTTCTCACTTGCTGGAGGCTAGAAGTCCACGATCAAGGTGCCAGCTATTTCAGTGCCTGGTGAAGGCCACTTCCTGGTTTGCAGATATGTCCCCACATGATAGAAATAAAGAGAGAGAGAGAGAGAAAGCCTGTTTTCTTATGTCTTCTCTTTTAAAAAAAATTTTTTTTGTAGAGACAGGGTCTGGCTATGTTGCCCAGGCTGGTCTGACACTCCTGGGCTCAAATGATCCTCTCTTCTCATAACGGTGCTAATCCCATCCTGGGGCTCCATCTTTATGACCTAATTACCCACCAAGGCTCCATCTCCAAGCACCATCAAGCTGGGGTTTAGGGTTTCCACGTATGAACTCAGTTTACTGGAGCCACTTTCAAACTGGGTGAGCTTGGGCAGGTCTTTCCACGCCTTGCCTCAGTCTCCTCTTATGTAAAATGGGCTTGATGACACCTCCCTCACGGCATTGCTTGGGGAATCAAATGAGATGTAGAGGAAAGCACTTGGGACAAGCTCTACAGACCTGATTGCCCCAGGGCAGGGAAAGGAGAAAACACCAGCCGTGAGAGTAGTATTGACGTTGGTTTCCGTTCCTCGGCCCCCTGGATTCAATGATAGCCAGATTTTCTGCTCCCTTATCTCAGTGTCCCAGAGACTTTAGCTTTGGGGAGCATCATGGACCACTTAGAGATTCCAGCAAAAGCTTTCTTCCCTCTTCCTGAAAGGGAAGGTAACTGCACCTGCAGTTTCAGGGGGTCCTCATTTGTGCAGAATCTTGTACATAGACCCGAAGCGAAGCAGCCCAGCCCTGGCAGCCCTTCCGAATGTTGGTGCTAGCATGGCTTTGGCCTCTCCCTGGCAAAGGTGGTTGCAGTGGCCCCACTCTCTGAGCAGGCATCAGACCAACTTAGACACATAGAGGGGAGAGGGCCAGGCCAGGGCAGCTGCTGTGCTTGGGAGGAGTCTGGTCATCTACAAGAAGGAAGGACACCCCGGGACACAGGGTGGGAGCCAGCCCTTAAGAGGAGGTGGGAATTCCTGGAGGCTGCATGGTGGCTTTGTTGCACTCTCTGGCTTCCTCTCTTTGATGGCAGAGGCAGCCTCCCTAGCTTGCTGGCTGGAGCTTGTAGGACAGGATTTCTCAGCCCATGCTGCATCCAGCCAAGGCCACTGGCTTTGTTCTTCATTCATCAGCAGATGAGGAGGGCCTGCTGACTTCCACAGTGGTGGGAAAGGCGGCGTGAACACGTGGGTATACAGGCACCCATGCATACACAAATAGAACATCCACTAAAAATACAAAACACAGCCTAGACTGTACCAAAGAAAGTGCCAAGAAACAGCTGAACTAAGCTAGCAGGCGTCATGCTGGAGTATGTGTATCTGGTTCTGACAGCCTTCCTGGAAAGAAAGGGAAGGTTCAGATCGCCTTGTCCCTTCCCAGCTGTGTGACCTCGGACAAATGACTTGACTTCTCTGAGCTTATTTCCTTATTAGTAAAGTGGTGCCACTGCCCTGGCCCACAGCCTTGTTGTGAGCACTAAGCAAGATCCCGCCCATAAAGGACGGTGTCTGGCACAGGGCAGGTGCCTACCTAGTGATGTCGTCCTGTCTTTAAGCCAGGATTTGAAAAGGAAGGAAGGTGGGGAGGTTGCCAAGGGCCCAAGAGATGGTTCTGGAGCCGCAGCAGGCAGTCTCATCTGGGCCCTGGTTGTTGGTTTACGGATAGTGAACTTGAAGGTTATACTCAGTGGGGTTGCTCTGTTGGTCAGGATCCTGAAGCTCATCCCATGTTAGGGCTTGAGATGGACTTTGGGGGTCTTTCCTAGCCAGCTGGTGCTGTTGGAGGAGGGTTTTGGCTGCCATGAATAGGAAAACGTGGGAACACCCCAAGCATGTCACACCAAGAAGATGACGCACCTGCTTGAGCCAACACATGCTGCAGCTGCCTGAACGCTGGAGTCTCCTGCCGGCCCCATTCCCCTGCTCTGCCTGGGACAATAGAAGCCAGGGTGCGTGGCCCGGTAAGAGCCCAGTACTTAAGCCCAGACCACGGCTCAGCTCGCAGGCAACTCCGGCAGCTGCTGCTTTCTGTGAAGCAGACTGAAGGGACCTTGGTTAGTGCATCTTGGAACAGCAGCCCAGTGGGGAACTTCAGTCCCAGGACGGTCCAGGTGGTGGTCAGGAGAGTGGGCTCCAGCCAGGCTTCCTGGGTTCCAGTCTTAGGCCTCATACCTCACCTCTCTGGGCCTCAGTATCTCCATCTACAAAATAGAGTAATCTTCAGAGGGATGTGTGAGATGTAATGAGTGAGCCCAGATGTAAACAAATTGTGGTCCATCCACACAATGGAATATTACTTAGCAACAAAAGGAGTGAAGTACTGATACATGCTACAACACGGACGAACCTCAAAGACATTACGCCAGATGAAAGAAGCCAGACATAAATAAATAAAAAAAAAAAGAAAGAAAGAAAGAAGCCAGACACAAAAGGCCACACATTGTATGATTCCATTTACATGAAATGTCCAGAATAGGCAGATAAGAGACAGTAAGCAGATCTGTGGTTGCCAACCGCTAGAGGAGGGAGAATGGGAAGTGACTACTGATGGGTACGGGGCTTCTTTTTGGAGTGATGAAAGTGATCTGGAATTAGTGGTGATGGTTGGCCAACCTTGTGAATATACTGAAAACAAGTAAATTGCATACTTTTAAAGGATGAGTTTTTGTTTGTTTTGTTTTGTTTTTGAGACAGAGTCATCTCTGTCTTCCAGGCTGGAGTGCAATGGCATGATCTCAGCTCACTGCAACCTCCGCCTCCCAGGTTCAAGCGATTCTCCTGCCTCAGCCTCCCAAGTAGCTGGGATTACAGGCACATGCCACCACACTCAGCTAATTTTTGTATTTGTAGTAGAGATGGGGTTTCTCCATGTTGGTCAGGCTAGTCTCAAACTCCTGACTTCTGATGATGCGCCCACCCTGGGCCTACGAAAGTGCTAGGATTACAGGTGTGACCAACTGCTCCTAGCCTAAAAGATGAGTTTATGGTTTGTCAGTAATATTTCAGTTTTTTTAAAGTTAGTCAGAGCTGGGTTCAAATTCTGGCTGTGCTACTTGCAAGCTGTGTGACCTTGAGCAAATTACTTAGCCTCTCTGTTCCACATCTGTAAAGTGGGAATAAGAATAATACCTGCCAGGCACAGCGGCTCACACCTGTAATCCCAGTACTTTGGGAGGCCAAGGCAGGTGGATCACCTGAGGTCAGGAGTTTGAGACCTGCCTGACCAACATGGAGAAACGCCATCTCTACTAAAAGTACAAAATTAGCTGAGCGTGGTGGTGCATGCCTGTAATCCTAGCTACTTGGGAGGCTAAGGCAGGAGAATAGCTTGAACCCGGGAGGCAGAGGTTGTGGTGAGCCGAGATCACGCCATTGCACTCCAGCCCGGGTAACAAGACCAAAACTCTGTCTCAATAATAATAATAATAATACTTATTTCCGGGGATCATCGTGAGTATTGGGTGAGTAAACTACAAGTGCCTAGCAGGGTGCTGGCACCAGGTCTAGTCGCATTTAGTAATATTAGCTAATGCTACTGTTGCCACAATGTCCATCCCAGCCCAACCACTGGAAACATTATTCATGAGATCACTTACTTTAAAAGTGCTTTGTAAGCCCTAATTTGTAATGCTGCATTTGGGATGCCGTTGTTTCCCGCCCCCACCCCCACCCCCCAGGTTGGAATCTTGCTGTCTTGGCTCACTGCAATCTCCGCCTCCCAGATTCAAGCAGTTCTCCTGCCTCAGCCTCCCGAGTAGCTGGTACCAGAGGTGTGCACCACAACACCCAGCTAATTTTTGTATTTTTAGCAGAGATGGGGTTTCACCTTGTTGGCCAGGCTGGTCTCGAACTCCTGACCTCAGGTGATCCACCCACCTCAGCCTCCCAAAGTGCTGGGATTACAGGCATGAGTCGCTGCCCCTGACCGATACAGTTGCATTTATAAACTCTGACATGGTCGACAAATGTAAGGGAGTCACTATTCATCATTCCCCATGAATTCCAGCCCATGGTAGTGTCCCCCCCGTCTCTACTGGGGAGGTGTACTGTATTCACTGCTGTCCAGACTTCTGCCCAGTTTTAGTGTGTTCCCTGTATACTTAGTCTCAAGCACTTTCTGCCCCATGTCTACGGCTTAGGGGACCCCAAGAAATGGGGCAGGGACCTGTGCTGTGCTGATGAGGTAGGCATCAGGCTCATGGCGGCGGGGGGACCTAATTCCTATTTTCAAACTGTGCATCCCCCTTCAGCTCCTCTCCAGGGCTTCCAGTCTACAAGTAAGTGGAGACACTGGTCCCCAGGGCACCAGAGCACTGATCAGGCAAAGGGGCAGAATTAAGAGAAATTCTTTCTCTTTGAAGAAGTCAGCATCCCTCCAGTTGGCCTGGATTTTATTCATTCACTGATGATGTTGTCGGGGGTGGAGAATGTCAGTTTTCTAGCAGAATAACTCATGTTAATACATGGCAAGTACTGACTCATTTCTCTTTCCCACTCCCTTTCTTTCCTGTACAGGGAGCACGCTGGGAAAAAGAAATCTGGTAAGAATATTCTCTATTTTCTTCTCTTTATTCAGTGTGTAGCAAACTCCAGCTGAGCACCTACTGTGTGCCAGGTCCTGGGTTCCATGCTGGGGATACAGTGATGTGGATGGATGGATGGTGGGTAGGAGGGAGGGAGGGAGGGGAGGGAAGGGAAGGAAGGATGGGTGAATGGATGGATGGATGGATGGATGGATGGATGGATGGATGGATGGATGTTTGATTGATTGGGTAATACCCCAATCCCATTTCCCAAAAATAGTATTTGAGGTTGTTTCATCTAATACACCAAAAAACTGCCAAGTGGTTGAGACTTGGAGTCTTTTCCAGGGAATGCCTTCATGGAAATGGGGAGACAGACTTCTTCCTAGCTATGATATTGGGAGGTACATGCCTTTGTTCCACTTTATACAGAATAATGTGGTAGCTGAGAGCTGAGAGCATTCTTTGCAGGTGTGATAAGGGGTCGGAAGGAAGTCCAATGTGGACTTCAGAACTTCCAGAATTCAGCGGTCTTTAATTTCCTAGGATTCCAGGTTTGAGGAAGTTGATGAGGATCAGGGGTACAAGCAGAGATCCCAGAAGTGAAAAAGGATGCACCCTTTCATGGGCCTCAGTTTCCTCCTGGGTCTCGACGAAGGAGCTGGAGCTTTCCACAGAGCGAAGGGCATCCTGGGCTGAGGGGATGGCCAGGCACAGGCTGGGGGGCAGGAATGTGTGGTAGATCTGGGCCGTATCCACTGGACATCCTCGGCACCAGGCCCAGCCCCTGTTTTGGGCAATGACAGATGCAGTGTCAAGCAATTCCCATCCCTATGGCCATTCTCCCTAAAGTACATTACATTCCTTCCTAATCATCTTTCCATTGCCTAGATGACACAACTCTTCTCTCAGAAGCATGGAGAAAGAGAAGGTGGGATTTGGGAATGCACAGAGGAATGATTGAGCTCTCCCCTGGGGTTTATAACTTTATGTAAACAGTGGCCCAACTTCTTCTTGCCACCCAAGGTCATCTGCAAAGGCCCCAACCTATACGTCACCTGGAGCCAATGTGGACTTCACAACTTCCAGAATCCAACACTGTTTAATTTCCTAGGATTCCAGGAGGTTTGAGAGGGTTGATAAGGATCAGGGGTGCAAGCAGAGATCCTAGATGTGAAAAAGGATGCATCCTCTCCTGGGCCTCAGTTTCCTCATCGTAAAATGGGGTTTATCATGGCAGGCTGCCTTAGGGGATTATTACAGGATTTATAATCATATCCGTAAGGTACCTAGAACGGTGCCTGGCACATGGCCGGTGATGTATGTTTGATGCTGTTTTTACTGCTACTCCTACTATTACTTAAAGTACATGGGTGCCCCTGACCAGCAGTGGTGTATTAGTTCATTCTCGCACTGCTATAAAGAAATACCTATGACTGGATAATTTATAAAGAAAAAAGGTTTAATTGGCTCATGGTTCTGCAGGCTTTACAGGAAGCATAGAGGCTTCTGCTCAGCTTCTGGGGAGGCCCCAGGGAGCTCTCCATCATGGTGGAAGGCAAAGGGAGAGTGAGCAGTTCTTAAACGGCAGGAGCAGGACCGAGAGAGAGGGGAGGTGCTGCACACTTTTAAACAACCATATCTCCTGGTAACTCCATCTCGAAACAGCGCCAAGAGGATAGTGCTGAACCGTTCATGAAGGACCCACCCCCATGATCCAATCACCTCCCACCAGGCCCCACCACCGATATTGGGGATTGCAATTAGACATGAGATTTGGGTGGGGACACAGATCCAAACCATATCAAGTAGAAATTCCAAAGTAAACAGCCCCAGTACCTTTGCTGCCCCTGAGTACGGGCCCTGTGGTCAACCTGACAGGCCCCACCGTCATTCTCTCTGCCTCAAGGAATGGCGTCGGAATTAACTTCAGCCTTTTCCCAACCAGTCTGTTTATAGCTCTTCTTTCTAGTTTAATAGGTACTGGCCAGAGCTGTGGTATCCTGCTAAAGCTGCAAATAGTTCCTGAGCCCCGGGGATAATTATATGTTTCTTAGAAAAGAGCAGAGAGAAGAGGAGCTGCCACTCTTGGGCTGGCAGAGTTTCTGGTTTTGAGTGTGTAGAGACTTTCCCTAGAAGGAATGAGTGTGGGAGGGGAGAGAAGAGAGGAAAGAGACAGCTCTGGTTTGTGACAAACACAAATGTCCAGTCGGAACCAGCTTGATGAAGGGTCTTGTCTGGAAAAGGGGGAAGAAGCTCTAATTTGTGGTGACTGTTGTTGTATCATTCACCTGAAATGATGGGGACAGATTATTTATAATTCAACTCGGTGGAAAATAGCATCTTTCTTCATTCAAACTAAGAACCCAAGCTGGGATTAGCCGTGTATCTTATTGACCTTTGAACACTTCCTTTATTTTAGAATTGGCCTTTTGGATTGAATTTTAATAGGATCTAACATTGACAGACAAACTCCTGAGATCTCTGTACCAAAACTCTGCTTTGGGGAAGGTCTGTCTGCCTCTGGCATTTCCCGGTCATGACTGGCTGGCTGGCTCCTACAGACTTTGGCTAATATGGTCTCAAATTGCAGAAAATGAATCTTCTTACCAAAAGTCAAGAGATCATCCAATTATTTGAGGAGCATCTTTCTTCCCGATTTTTCTAACCTTTACTTAAAAGCATTCTTTGTTTACTGACTCTTTTAGCAAGATTGGCAATATAGTGAAATCTTTGGAAGGAAAATCCCACTTTACCCGTCATTTTAAAAATTCAAGACATATCATCATGAAGAAAAAATGTGCCCAAATAGAAAACTTCTGTGGTAGGTTAGGCACTATACATCTTAAGAATATTTTATAACACTTTATAATAAAATCGCCCTTCCAATGTCAGACTTTCCTCTTTCTCATCACCTCTTCTCTCATATTTCTGACTGGACCACAAAAGTGATATCCTTGCCTAGGAATCCTTTGACTTCACACTTGGCAACTCCTAGAATTTCGCTTTAGCTGCCTGCCTCAACGTTTAGACATTGCAATTACTGTGGCATTATAGAGCTTGGCCGCAATATCACCCTCCACCAGTAGGTGTCTTCACTTAACAAGTAAATAGCCTGAAGCCTAATTTGAGACTCCTGGTGGATCAAATGAATGAACTTTTTTCATCAGTTTCAATAAGTTGAGTGCTCTGAGTAAAATCAACCAACTTACTCTGGAAGAACTAGTGCTGAAACAGCAACTCTATGCATTCTCCAAACCACTTCATGGCAGAGAGCTAGTCTAAGCTACTGCCACGGAAAAATAGCAAGGAGATGGTAGTCTTGGACCTGGTCCCAGAGCAAGTCTTGGAGGAAGTGCCATCCCTGAGCCCTGTGCCAGTCCATGCTCTGCTCCAGCTAACCCAGAGTCCCAACCCAGAGCTCCCTGCCCTCCTCATTTCCTGGCTCGATGTCTTGCTCACAGCAAATATGATTCCTTGGTTCTGTCATTCTGTCACTGCTCATAGTTTTGCCAAATCCCCTTGGCAAACTGTTTAGGAGAGTTAGTGCAGAAATGCCCGGCGCATTCATCAGAGTCCTGAAAACTGTGTGTGGTGCAACTGTGCCACCATCAGGTGTTAAAACTGGGTGGCAAAAGTTGAGCTTTTCGGACAGAGTAACCTGACAACTGGATCTTCACTTAACTGAAGCCCTCTTTCTACATACATTTCTTGTATAGAGTAGGAAGGGTTTCTAGAAGTCTTCATTTATCCTTTGTTCATTCACCTGACAAATGTCTGTTGCACACCTGTGCTGGATGCTGAATGAACAAGACAGGTATGGTTATTCATTCAATATTTATTTAATGTATAACTAATTTATAATTTATTTAAGCACCTATTAGGTGCTTAATATTGAATGAGGAACTGTATCTGTACCTGGCAGTGCTCTAGGTCCCCAGGTGGAAACCACTCTCATAGTCTAGTAGAAAAGACACCTGTGTAAACAAAATGAAATGTGAAGGAAGCATTTGAATGCTCCCTGAGATAGGAAGTCATTCAAGCAGAGGGGTTTGTTTGTTTGTTTGTTCTGAGAGGAAGTCTCACTCCCTTGCCCAAGCCGGAATGCAGTAGCATGATCTCGGCTCACTGCAACCTCCATCTCCTGGGTTCAAGCGATTCTTCTGCCTCAGCCTCCTAAGTAGCTGGGACTACAGGCATGTGCCACCATGTCTGGCTAATTTTTGCATTTTTAATAGAGATGGGGTTTCAACTTCTGATCTCATGATCCGCCTGCCTCTGTCTCCCAGAGTGCTGGGATTACAGGCGTGAGCCACCATGCCCAGCAAAGCTGAGTTTTAAACTGGTTCCTTCCTTCATTCAGACACTTACTGAGCCCTGGTAAGAAGTCATCCATGTTCTAGGCCAGGGGTTGACAGACTTTGTCTAAGGGGTCACATAGGGAATATGTTAGCCTTCATGGGCCACACACAGTTGCTGTCACTACTACTAATAATAATTATTTCTCATCCTCTCAATCTTCTCCTCCTTCTTTACAGCGCTTAAAAAATATAAAAACAGGCTCGGCGCAGTGGCTCACGCCTGTAATCCCAGCACTTTGAGTGGCTGAGGCAGGTGGATTGGTTCAGCCCAGGAGTTCAAGACCAGTCTGGGCAACATGGCGAAACCCCATCTCTATTTTAAAAAAGAAAAGAAAAGAAAAGTGATCAGAGGCAGATTAGACAGCACCTTGTAGACCACTGAGGCTTTTCACAAGTGAGGTGAAGACCATCAGAGACTTGACCTTTGAGAAACATGTTCTGATACATCTTTTAAAAGGATTGCTCTAGCTGCTATATTGAAAACAGATTGTAGCCGGGCATGGTGGCTCAAGCCTGCAATCCCAACACTTCGGGAGGCCAAGGCAGCCGGATCACTTTAAGTCAGGAGTTCAAGACCAGCCTAGTCAACATGGTGAGACCCCCATCTCTACTAAAAACACGAAAATTAGCCAGACATTGTGGCACATGCCCACAGAATGCAGGTGGCAGTACCCAGCTTGCAGGGCAGATGCGCTGGGATGGTTTATGTGCTGTCTGTGGCCGGTAATGGGCCCTCATGAAGGCTGCTTCCTGCCCTTTCTTCTGAACTGTCAGTCTGCATCTTTCTGTTTCTTTCCTGCTCTCTTCCTCTGTTCTCCTTGTGCGTTCTCTATGCAGGGTGCAAGTGGCAGGGTTGTCCCCAGCTTAAAGGCCCTCCCATTTCTTTGTTACCATCAGGCAGGAAGCGGGAGTGGCCAGAGCATGGGCACAGAGCTAAGAAGCAGGACCCTTCACCCAGCTACAATGCCCTATTCTGCTTGTTCATATCAAAAATCCAGACCGCATGGCTCTAACAAGGGGCTTCTGTACTGCTTCTGGTTGCAGATGCTGGAGTGCAGTGATATGCTGGTAGATACATAACAACCAGCTCTCCAGTGGGGAAGCCCTGCTTTGTAGCATTTGCCAATTTCTGTGGTGTAAATACTCCCACCATGGCCAATTTCAAGCTACCAACACGATGCCACCCAACAGAGTGGGAGAGAGGCACAAAGTCAGTTCTGTGTGATGGCTTTCATGCGCTACTCCACAATTGTCTTTTTTTGTCTTTGAGATGGAGTCTCACTCTGTCACCGGGGCTGGAGTGCAGTGGTGCAATCTCAGGTCACTGCAACCTCTGCCTCCCGAGTTCAAGTGATTCTCATGCCTCAGTCTCCTGGGTAGCTCGGATTACAGGTGTGCACCACCATGCTCAGCTAATTTTTTGTATTTTTAGTAGAGATGGGGTTTCACTATGTTGGCCACACTGGTCTCAAACTCCTGACATCAGGTGATCCACACTCCTTGGCTTCCCAAAGTGCTGGGATTACAGGCGTGAGCCACCATGCCCCACCCAGAATTATCTTTTTAAAGATGTAACTCTTATCTTGTAATTCTCTTCTTAAAGCCCTTGATCGACTTTCCTCTTCAAGGTTAAAAGCAATTCAACTTCTTTAGTTGGCCCCGAAGATCCTGCCTGATCTGACCCGTGCCTACCTTGGGGACCTCACTCAGAACCACTCTTTCCACGCACTTCCTTGCCTGGCCTCCTCCCAGTCCCGAAGGTCCCAAGTCCTTTCCCATCTCAGAGTGTGCCTACACCACTCTCCCCCCATTCTCATCATGATCCCTCCTCCTGCCTCAGGTCTTGCCAGCCACCCCGTTTAATACAGCATTGTCTTTTCCCTTCATTTTCTGTACCAACATCCTGGTTGTTTCCAGCAATTTATCATAAACTCATGCTTATATAATTCTATATCTTATCAATCACATATGTATGTGTCTATCTCTGTGACTAGACTGAATTACTTGAGGCTGGGAGTCACAGCTGTTTTATTCACCTTTGTACTCTTCAGAGTATCTGGAATCAACATCACTGGTGATTTCATAGATTAATAGGCGAGTGATTTTGGATGGATGATGAGACGGTTGATGGAGGATGGTGTTTAATTGGATCTATCATGAGTGGATAGATGGTTGAATGGAGGGCAGATAGATGAATGTTTGGTTGGATGGCTGGATGATGGATGGATGGATGGTTGGATGATGGCATATGATGGCTGGCTGGCTGGATGGATGGATGGACAGACGTATGGATGGACAGATGGACATATGGATGGAAAAATGGATGGATGGATAGCTAAGTATGAATGAATGAGTTTTTCCACTAGGGTGTCAGCATCTTCAGGGCAGGTACCATATCTTAATCAACTCTGAATCCCCTGTTCCTGCACAGAATAGCACTGGGTCAATTTGGGTGGTTGAATAAGCACATGAATAGAAGAATGAATGGATGAAGTCACTTTTGGGATGAGTCCTGTAACTGCTTCTTTTTTATCTGGAATGCCCTCTTGACCCACCCTACTGCTCTGGCTCCTGCTCTTTCATGCATGGGTGGTGGCCAGATGTCATGTCTCTTTCCTATCCACAGGAGGTGACCAAACCTCAGTGGACCCCATGGTCCTGGAGCAGTATGTGGTGGTGGCCAACTACCAGAAGCAGGAGAGTTCAGAGATCAGCCTCGGCGTGGGGCAGGTGGTGGACATCATCGAGAAGAATGAGTCAGGTGGGGACCTAGACCACCTCCCTCTCCTACTACCCTGTCACCAAGCCCCTAGGACAGGAAACATTTGGAAACTCAGAAACGGAAATGGCCAATCCAGGCTGGCCACTTCCCATAGATCTGGCAGAAGGTCTCTTAGAAAGTGGCCCCTGTTTGATCACTGTGCTCGAATATCCCACCTGGTCACCACTCACCAGTATCCTGTTGGGTCAGATGGTACTTATTTGTTCTGACGTTCACATTTTATAAACATTCCTTCTGGCTCTAAAGCACTTGCAGACACAGAGTCCAGCACTCCACTGGAAATGTGCTCTGTTGATTTGCCTTTGCTTACCCATGGGAGTCTTCAAGAAAGCTCCATCACTCTGGGCTCTAATGAATGGGACAGACACATTCCCTGTGTCCTTAGCCTACCTGCCCTTCACAGGGACCATTGGTCATGGACACTGGCTGGGTCTAGGGCAGAATGTGTTATGATTGAGACACTTAACCTGGATTTCCATCGGAATTCCACATTTCACAGTGGTTCAGGTAGCTTTATTCTGTTACTTTTCTTAAACAAAATAAAAACTTCTGCTCTAAAGAGTGATTGTAAAGATGAAGTGACATAATATGTAAAGAGTGCTTAAACTTGTGCTTAGCACATAGTAGATGCTCAAAAAATGTGAGTTTCCTTCCCCTTTGCCTTCCTTAGCCACAAAGCAGCCATTGCACGCCACTGAAGGCAAAGGGCAGAAAATAAGCAGATCCTCCCTGAGAAAATGCAGTGGAAACCACTGGGTTTGCTGTGGCTAACATGTGATGTTAGCTAATCATATCATTAGTGTGTCAGTCTCTGTGACAGCCCAATGGCTAGTTGAGATCCAAAGAACAGGGGAAAGACGATGTTTCCAACATCATCTGGATCATGGTGGCATTAGTCATGAGACCAGCACCAGCCAGCCAAACTTCCTTCATTACTCAGTATAGGACTTGCCATCCTTGCTTCACAGCTAATGCAACCATGACTCCAAGTGAGTCAGTCACTCACCCCACATCTCACAACAGGCTGCAGAGCTGGACTTCCAAACCAACTCCAGCAGCCCCTAAGGCCATGTGACTTTCCAATTCTTGAGAATGAATGTGTGCAGATTGTGTGATGTGGCTAGGACACACCATGGGGACATAAAGACAGAAGACAGGAGCACCCACTGCCCTGAGCCCCCAGCTTGCAGGAAGTAAGGAAAGTTGGGTTACTGGGAAGAAGAGTGGGGGCCAGGAATGAGCGTTGGTATGTCCAGAGGGTAGCAGAAAGAAGGGAGAGGATGAGTGCGTACATCTTCAAGTAGCCAACACAATAACGACATTTATTTTTAATTATATTGTACTTATCCAAGTAATGCCTGGATACATTATTCTTAAAACATTAATGATAAAACTAAAATCTATTTTTTCCACCAGCTTCAACCCTAACCCCCTTTCTGAGCCCCAGATAACCCTTCTATTCATTAGGTATGACCCTTTCTTGAATATATTATATACACACGTGTATGTGTGTACATGTGAATATACACATACACATGTACTCATTCATACATACATACATGCACATATACACAAAAACCCAGTAGTGTTATTGTATACATTTTGATCTGCAGCTAACTTTTTTTTAGTTACTGTCTAGCTCCTCTGATACTTTTTCACATCTGCATAGTATTCAGTGCCTGAATAAGCCATGTTCATATATTTGCACTCATACTCCATTGTGAACAGTGCCACAGTGTGCATGTCAGTTTCTTTAGGTTAGATTCCAAGAAGTGGAACAGCTGGACTATAAGATACACATATTTTATTTTATTTATTTTTTTGGCGGGGGAGATGGAGTCTCACTGTATCATCCAGGCTGGAGTGGAATGGCACGATCTTGGCTCAATTGAACCTCCACCTCCCTGGTTCAAGCAATTCTCCTATCTCAGCCTCCTGAGTAGCTGGGACTACAGGCTCACACCACCACACCTGGCTACGTTTTGTATTTTTAGTGAAGACAAGGTTTCACCATACTAGTCAGGCTAGTCTTGAACTCCTGACCACCCACCTTGGCCTTCCAAACTGCTGGGATTACAGGTGAGCCACTGTGCCTAGCCAAGATACACATATTTAAGTCTTAAGATACCATCAACTTATCTACTTCCAAAATAGTGGCTGTTCTGATTTATCCTCCCTCTAGCAATGCGTGAGGCATTAGTAAAAATAGTTCAGAGCTCAGAGACAGCCTGGGTTTGAAACCTGGCTCTGCTACTTTCTATCTTTGTGACTTTGAGAGAGTTGCTGAACCTTGACTTCCCCATCTGTGAAATGGGGGCAGTAATAGTACACACCTCATAAGGCTGTGGTGGGGCTGTAGCAAGGTAGGAGTGGACGTGCAGCACCCTGGACGGTATCTGACACGTCAATGCTGTCATTGCTATTACTGTTTTATGACCGTTTCCTTATCTTCATACAAATATTTACAAATATGAATCTTTAGAAAATCGTAGGGCCTATTTTCTAATTCCTGGTTTTCCACAGGTTTCATAGCCCCAGAGTTCCATTTGTTCTCACTCACATACACACACAGAACAATCAGCCACCATCACAGGTATTTTGGAACCTGACATCGAGGAAAGCCGAAGGCAGCTTCCATTTCGGGAAGGTGGAGAGCACGGGCCTCTCTGTGAGACCAGCAGTCTGGCTCAAGAGTCTGCTCCCTCCTTCTCTTCTCCTCTGGGGTCTCTAGGGCTTGGAGGTGTGTGATCTTGGGGAACAGATCTCTTTTTTCCATTTATTTTATACAGAGCCAGTTGGTCCCTATATAGTTTCCCATTGATGCTGTGATGAATTACTACAAACTCAGTGGCTTAAAACAGTACTTATGTATTTGTTTGTTTGTTTAAACAGAGCTTCACTCTGTCACCCAGGCTGGCTGGACTACAGTGACACGATCTCAGCTCACTGCAACCTCTGCCTCCTGGGTTCAAGTGATTCTCCTGCCTCTGTCCGCCTAGTAACTGGGATTACAGGCAGGAGCCACCACACCCGGCCAACAGCACGTGTTTACCTAACAATCTGTGGGTCAGAAGTTCAGCATGGTCTCACTGGCCTAAAATCAAGGAATTGGCAGGGCCCCATTGCTTTCTTCAGGTTCCCAGTGGGATCTGTTTCCTTGACTTTTCCAGATCCTGGAGGCTGCCTTGGCTCATGGCCCCTTCTTCCTTCTTCACTGCCAGCAGCATTGCAGCTCTCTGTGTCTTTCCCCAACGGCCACATGTCCCCGTGACTTCTGCCTCCTTCTTGCCTACTTAAGGACCCCTGGGATTATATTAGGCCCACCCAGAGAATCTAGGATAAACTCCCTACTTTAAGGTCAGCAGATTAGCAGCCTTAATGATTGCCATGTAACTTAATATATTTACAGGTTTGGAGGATTCAGACAGAGACATCTTTGCGGGGAAAGGGTCATTATTCTCCCTACCACAGGCCCCACGCAGGCCCTTCTCCTTAGGGAATGTCTGAGCCTCCCAGGGTGAGAGACCTGTGAAGCAGATGCTAAATCTGCGTCTCAGATAAGGACAACGCCATTAGAATCAAACAGCCCTGTGCACAAATCACGGCCCTTCCACAAGCCATGTGAACTTGGATGAGTCTGTTTGCCTCTTTGAGCCTGTTTCCTCATGTGTACAATTGGGACGATAATGTGAAGATTACATTTAATGCAAGTAAAATGATGGGTGCATCACACATCTTAGTGAAGGTGAACTTTGTTGTTGTTGTTGTTGTTGTTGTTGTTGTTGTTGTTGTTGTTGTTGAGATGGGATCTCACTCTGTCGCCCAGGCTGGAGTGCATTGGTGCAACCATAGCTCACTGCAGTCTTGACCTCCTGGACTCAGGTGATCCTCCCATCTCAGCCTCACGAGTAGCTGGGACTACAAGCATGCACCACCATGCTTGGCTAATTTTTAAACTTTTTGTGGAGACAGGGTTTTGTCATGTTGCCCAAGCTGGTCTTGAACTCCTGGGCTCAAGCAATCCACCCAAATGCTGGGACTACAGGCATGAGCCACCATGCCCAGCCTCTTTATTGTTGTCATTTAGGAGAACTTTATTCTTCCCTGTCTCGGGTTCAGGAGCAAGTTTCTGGACCTGCTTTTAGCAATTAGCAGGTAACATTGGTAGTTGTGTTCTACCAGTAAAATGGTAACTTTAGCCTTATCCCAGGAGTTCACTGGTGTACTGGCTGAATAGATTATTATGTTCTGACCCCTATACCTCACACTTGACCCAACTAACACCATTCTGCACTCCCGCTTCCCCAGGTTGGTGGTTCGTCAGCACTGCTGAGGAGCAAGGCTGGGTCCCTGCAACGTGCCTCGAAGGCCAGGATGGGGTGCAGGATGAATTTTCCCTGCAGCCTGAAGAAGGTAGGAAGGAGCTCCAGCCTCTGCTCGCTGGAGAGGACCTGTAGAGTCATCACCCATACTGGGTTGCCTTTTCACCCAATCTCTTCTTTTGGCCTCTGCCTCTGCATCACAGCAGCTCACTGGCTCAGGCTCCATAGCCTGTGAACCAAAAACCAGGCCATGGTATTAGGGCAGAGGAGCAAGCCCACCCTCTCTTAGGGGCCTTTACTAGCAACCTAGGTGAGCCTGGCCAGAGCTCAAGCCCTAACCCTTCCATGGGACCCCGGGAGGGGTCAGATCAGCCTGATCCCCAACAGCAGTTCACTGTTCCTCCCTAGAATTATTCTGGTGGCCAAGGTTGTGGAGCTGCTTCAGCTCATTTGCAAGACATTTGACCCCATCTATTTAAAGGCCTCTGCTTTCTCTGTGGGTTTCAGTGGCCCTGACCAGGTGTCCCTCTCCACTCACCCACACACTCACATTCCATTGTTTCCCACAGAACCCTCCCTACACATGTCCAGAATGGTGATTTCTGCCATGCCAGAAATGCTAAATCCTAACCAACTCCCTTTCTCCCATAGAAACATTCCTAAAACTAGGGCATGAGTTCACCTTCACTAGAAACAGGGGTTTTGGGAGGCCGGGCACAGTGGCTCACACCTATAATTCCAGCACTTTGAGAAGCCAAGGCAGGCAGATCACCTGAAGTCAGGAGTTCAAGACCAGCCTGACCAACACAGAGAAACTCTGTCTCTACTGAAAATACAAAATTAGTTGGACATGGTTGCACATGCCTGTAATCCCAGCTACTCAGGAGGCTGAGGCAGGAGAATCGCTTAAACGTGGGAGTCAGAGGCTGCCGTGAGCTGAGATGACACCATTGCACTCCAGCCTGGGCAACAAGAGCAAAACTCCGTCTCAAAACACACACACACACACACACACACACACACACACACACACACAAACAAGCAAACAAAAAAACACAGGGGTTTAGGAATCAGACACGCCTGAATTTTAATCTCAACTGCGCCACTTACTGGTTCAGTGATCTTGGGCCAGTAATTTAACCTCTCTAAACCTCAGCCTCCTCATCTAGAAATGGAAACAGTGATATCTATATCATGGGATTTTTGAAAAAAATTAAATGAGATCCACATGCAAAGAAACTTAGAACAGTAAATGACCAGGAACAGTTATTATTGTATCAGCGATACCTGACCTAGAGTTGAGTTTTCTTGGCTTTTAGTTGACTGTTATGAGAAAGCACAAAGCCATATAAAACATATCTTCATCAGATAAGAGGATGAGGAGAAGGGAGATATTTCTATATTCAAAGGTTAGCAAAAATTGACATAGGGTTTTGCATTGAGTTCTATTACAGCCAACACCCCTCAGAGTAAAACATCTGTTGGTTTGCTCTGTGTTTGTGGGGCCCGCCAGGCACTGGGGGTAACACGAGGTTACCACCAGAATTAACTCAGATTAAGGGGTTAAATTCATCCCTTAGTGATTTGCTGCATGGAAACTAGAGCCCCTGAGATGGTTCATGATGACCACCGTGAGAGCGCCTCTGTCAGGCATTCACGACAGTCCCGATTTTACAGATGAGGAAATGAGGTCTGAGAGGAAGGAGACCTGCCCAGGGTCACACAGCCAGAAGACGAGAACAAGACCACATTTTTTTTTTTTTTTTTTTTTTTTTTTTTTTTTTTGAGACGGAGTTTCGCTCTTGTTACCCAGGCTGGAGTGCAATGGCGCGATCTCGGCTCACCGCAACCTCCGCCTCCTGGGCTCAGGCAATTCTCCTGCCTCAGCCTCCTGAGTAGCTGGGATTACAGGCACGCGCCACCATGCCCAGCTAATTTTTTGGTATTTTTAGTAGAGACGGGGTTTCACCATGTTGACCAGGATGGTCTCGATCTCTTGACCTTGTGATCCACCCGCCTCGGCCTCCCAAAGTGCTGGGATTACAGGCTTGAGCCACCGCGCCCGGCCAGAAGACCACATTTTCCTGAGTTTGTACATTTATTTTCTTCCCTCAACCACACGTGGTACCTTTTTTTGTTTTGTTTTGTTTTGTTTTTTGAGATGGAGTCTCTATCTGTTGCCTAGGCTAGAGTGCAGTGGCATTAGCTCACTGCAACCTCCACCTCCCAGGTTCAAGCAATTCTCCTGTCTCGGCCTCTTGAGTAGCTGGGATTATAGGCACCACCACACCCAGCTAGTTTTTGTGTTTTTAGTAGAGACAGGTTTTTGCCATGTTGGCCAGGCTGGCCTCGGACTCTTACCATAGTGCTGGGATTACAGGCGTAAGCCACAGCACCTGGCGTTTTTTTTTGTTTGTTTGTCTGTTTGTTTTTGTTTTTGTTTTTGTTTTTGTTTTTTTGAGATGGGGTCTCGCTCTGTCACCCAGGCTGGAGTGCAGTGGCATGATCATGGCTCACTGCAGCCGTGAACTCCTGGGCTCAAGTGATCCTCCCACCTCAGCCTAGCACCTCTTTATACATGCTAGGAATGGAATTATGTCTACTGGAAGCCTCTTCACCCCAGTTCACAATTAATACGAGGAACTTGGTCTTCCTAAGATGTCTGGGGCTTGGAATAGACTCAGAAATAATGCTATCCCGGGTGGGGACATGTGCTTCGTGCCACCTTTGCCTCTACACATTGTGGTGCTTTCTTCTTACCTCTGCCCTCTGCCCTTCCCCCCTACATGCTGCCCATCCAGTCTCATGGAGGTATTGGTCTCTGCCCCGGCCCGTGGGCCGCCGCCGGACTCTGGGGGACTTGTATGCCATCAGCTGGCGTCAAGGTGCCTACCTCGGAGTTTTCTTCCCCGTTTGGTGTTTGGAGCCAGGTCCCTGCACCTGCATGAGCCTCCCTGCTCTGGGACCGCCCGTGCTTGTTGCATGTGAGAAACAGTGATCTCGTCTGTCTTGTGTGACGTGTATGTTGTTGGCATGTGGGTTTGGGAGGAGTGGGCCTGGGGTATTGTTGGCCTTGGGGCTCTAAAGTGTCTCGGGTTAAAAAATGATGCCGGCGGGTTTCTATAAGGCTGAACCAGTGACCTGTTTCTTCATTCAGGCTCATTTGACTTGCAAGGGAAAGAAATCCACATAAACCAGGCTAAGCAAAAGGGGAAGTATATTGACTTATATCACTGAAAAACCCAGGGTAGGGCTAGCTTCAGGCAGAGCTGGATCCAGGGGGTTGACACTGTCATCAGGACCTGGAACTCTCACCACCTCTCTGCTTGTTGGCACCATTCTCTCGTGATGACAGCAGTTCCAAGTACCTTTCAGGGACATCACCAAAGAAAGAGCTTCTCCTTCAACACAAGTCCTAGGATTGTTTCCAGCTGACCCACTAGGGTCACTTGCCATCCATGAAGCCAGTCACAGTGGCTGGGAGTTGCAACACTTTGGCCAGGTCAGGGTCTCACACCTACTCCTTCCCTCCAGGAGGTGGTGAGCTTGGCCTCACTAAGCCATGGGGAGAGAGGCTGATAGCACCACCAGAGGAAGGGCAAATGCACGCGAGGGAGGAAGCCTCCGCAGGCATGCAGTCCACAGGTCTTCCAGCCTCTGCTGTGTGTGCAATCACTGAGCATCCCATGGATCTCAGAGAGGGACTCCAGTGATAGAAAATCCTTCCGTGCAGCTCAGCTGAAGGGTGCGGGCCCCAGGAGTCCAGGCTCATAGGACTGACTGCACTCATTCTGAGACCCAGGTGGCACCCTTTCCCACCTGGACCAAACAGAACTTCTGTGCACCTAGGGTTGGATTCTTCCTCCACCGCTTCCAGCCCAGCAGTCCAGCCTGCAGCTTCCACGAAGGAGGGGGCAGCTGCCTGTGCTGAGCACAGGATATGTGCAGCCTGAGTCAGCTCACCCCCCACCGAGCAGGTCAGCAGGCTAGATCAATCAGTAAATAAACGCCCTGTGTGTTTTCCGCCTGCCTCTGCACCAGCTGGGCAGGCCTCAGACGGCATGTGGTGTTTTCCCAAAGAGATAGCGTCTGCAGCAGCATATTAACCATGACACCAGGCCACAGCTGGCTCAGGCACTCACCGGGGGCAGAAATGTAACCAAAACAAAAGAGCCCTCTCCTTGCCTTGCCTGGCTCCCTTGAGACACAAATCCATTTTTCTCCATTTCAGCTGCCATAGCAGATAACATTGCGGGTGGGAGCTGTTCCTGGCTCTGTGGGACACCCTGCCAGAGTGCGATGATGAGCAAGCCGACCCGCTGAGCCCAGGCCCTCCAGGGCTACTGTGGGAGGGGACACAGCTGTGGGCTGCTCTCAGGGAGGAGGGTGAGGCCATAAGGATGGTCGAACGGCTTCAGGGGTCAGGGGGACCGCAGAGAGTGGGGCAGAAGACATTCCAGTCACAAGAATGAAAGTTCAGGCTTTGAGCATGGCCGAATTCAAAGACTTGAACATAATAAAAAGTGAAGATCAGCCACCAGCAAGGTAATGAAAATCATGAGCCGTGTCCTCCTTGGGAGTGATTTCAGCCTGAAACCCTTCACTGCCAAAGTTCGGCTTCTCCACCAGCAGGAGCTGGTAAAGAGCCGCAGACAGCTTAACCCCCTCTGTGTGATCAAAGTGGCTCCCACCGGGGCTTCAGGTCTTGCTCATTTACTGCATATTGACTGATTTGCTAAACATTCCAAGCACCATGCCCAGTGCTGGAGACATAGGAATGCATAAGACAGACAAAGCCCTGCCTTCATGGCGTTCATATTCTAGCAGAGGAAAGAGACACACCCTTACGAAACACAATAAATAAGCCAAATAATTCCTGGTACGGGTGGCGGGCAATAAATTGGGATAAGGGGGATGAGAATGCCATGGATGGAAATACTGTGTAAGGTGGTCGAGGAAGGTGATCTCGAAGCACAGATTGAGCAGGTGAGGCTGAGTGTGTGGCTCTGAGGGGTTTCAGAGGGCTAGAGACCTGCCCTTTATCCTGTGTTCTGTTGCTACCTGCAGGGCCATCCAGGGCTAGGTTGGGGCCAGGTGTGTGCCCAGAACTCTCTGGAGGAAATCTTCCCTCCGATGAGCAAGGCCATCACAGGGATTGCAGCCTCCCAGGCCTCTTGGTGTCTTCTTCTGACCCCAGCTTCCTTTTGTCCCCACAGAGGAGAAGTACACAGTCATCTACCCGTACACAGCTCGGGACCAGGATGAAATGAACCTGGAGAGAGGGGCTGTGGTGGAGGTCATCCAGAAAAACCTGGAAGGCTGGTGGAAGATCAGGTACCCGCCACTGCCTCCCGCTGTCACTGGGTGGGTTTGGGGTCACATGGGCTCCGGCTTCAGAGAGGTCAGTAAGTGATTGCATCTGGGTGAAGTTTCCGCCTGAACCATAAAAGGATACTTCTCCTCTGGGTTGTTTGGTCTCCCTCCCTACCCATATCCTTCCCTAAAAGTCCGTAATAAGCAAAACCTTCTCCAAACAACTGAACCACAGATAGCAGCAACCCCATTAAGCAAGGCTGGTTTCCACCTCCAGATGTTTCTCATAATGAGTGGTTGAAGACCAAAGCTGCCCCCTCCAGCCCCATTCTGAGAACAAGATGGAGCATAAACATGTCACGGACTGTAATTCATCCTAAGCTGATAATCTGCCTTCATCTCTCAAAGTCCAACGGTAAAAGCAGGGCATCTGCATTCCAAACACCTTTCGTAGCTTTCACCTATGTGATGAAATCAGAGCCTCACCTATGTGATGAAATCATCACCTATATGATGAAATAGGCAGGCAGGGTGGCCAGCTCATCCTGACTTGCCTGGGATTTCCTCAGTTTTATTTATTTATTTTTTATTTATTTATTTATTTATTTATTGAGACAGACTCACACTGTCGCCCAGGCTGGAGTGCAATGACACAATCTCAGCTCACTGCAACCTCTACCTCCCAGGTTCACACGATTCTCCTTCCTCAGCCTCCCAAGTAGCTGGGATTACAGGCACACACCACCACACCTGGCTAATTTTTTCACACTTTTAGTAGAGACGGGGTTTCACTATGTTGGCCAGACTGGTCTCAAACTCCTGACCTTGTGATCCACCCACCTTAGCCTCCCAAAGTGCTGGGATTATAGGCATGAGCCACCACACCCAGCTACTTCTCCAACTTTAGTAATAAAAGTCCTGGGAACCCCTCCTCATCACCCCCAATAAGCAGGGTGTGGCCACAGGAAATTAGGGCGAGAGAGGAAGCCAACGTTCCTGTGATCTAGTGTCTGCACCGTGATTGTCTCAGGACCTTCAGGCCACTTCCAGAAAGCTGAGCATGTAGTAATACATTCATTCATTCATTCAGCGAACACACACCAAGAATCTCTGTTGGGCCCAGTCCCGTGTTCTGGGAGCTGGGGAGTCAGCAGTGAGCGAGACACAGAAGCTCACACCACCCAGTGAAGAAGACAAACCCATAAACAGTGATAGAGCAGGTGGTTGGCCGTGTGTTGGAGGGATGCATGGGGACTTTGGTATACAGAAGAGGGGCTCCTCAGCTTGGGGGTCAGGAAGATCTCCTGGGGGAGATCTCAGAACTTAAATTTGAAGAAGGATAATGATAGTCATAGTGTATTAGTCTGTTTTCACACTGCTGATAAAGACATACCCAACATTGGGAAAGAAAAGGTTTGATTGGACTTACAGTTCCACATGGCTGGGGAGGCCTCAGAATCATGGCGGGAGGCAAAAAGCACCTCTTCTTACACAGTGGCAGCAAGAGAAAATGAGGAAGAAGCCAAAGCAGAAACCTCTGATAAAACCATGAGATCTCGTGAGACTTATTCACTCTCACGAGAATAGCATGGGAAAGCAGCCCTATGATTCAGTTACCTCCCCCTGAGTCCCTCCCACAACACCTGGGAATTCTGGGAGTTACAGTTCGAGTTGAGATTTCAGTGGGGACACAGCCAAACCATCTCAAATAGCAAACATGGGCCAGGCACAGTGGCTCATGCCTATAATCCCAGTACTTTAGGAGGTAAGGCAGGAGGATCACTTGAGGCCAGGAAAGCAAGACCAGCCCAGGCAACATAGCAAGATCCTATCTCTATATAAAAATCTTTTAAATTAGCCAGGCATGGTGCTGCATGCCTGTAGTCCCAGCTACTCAGAAGGCTGAGGCAGGAGGATCGCTCCAGTCCAGGAGTTTGAGGCTGCAATGAGCCATGATGGTGCCACTCCAGGCTAGGCAACACAGCAAGACTCCATCTCTAAAATTAAAGACATTAATTTTTTTTTTTAAGCATAACAAACAGCTAGGCATGGTGGCTCACACCTGTAATCCCAACACCTTGGGTGGCCAAGGCGAGCAGATCACCTGAGGTCAGGAGTTTGCCAGCCTGACGGACATGGAGTAACCCTGTCTCTACTAAGAATACAAAATTAGCTGGGAATGGTAGCGCATGCCTGTACTCCCAGGTACTTGGGAGGTTGAGGCAGGAGAATCACTTGAACCCGAGAGGTGGAGGTTGCAATAAACCAAGATCACGCCATTGCACTCCAGCCTGGGCAACAAAAGTGAAACTCTATCTCAAAAAAAATAAAAGGGATAACATTTATTGAATAGTATGTTATCTTGCTACATAATAAATTGTCCCAAAACTTAGTGGCTCTGGAATTCAAGAGTAGCTTAATTAAACTCATGATCTCTCCCGGGGTTGCAGTTAGGAAGTCAATAAGGGCTGCCATCATCTGAAGATTTGACTGAAGCTGGAAAATGGCAGTCAGGATTTCAGAGCCCACTCAGCACTGTACATCACCTCCCATCTTACGTCTCTGTGTCCCCAAACAATGAACAGTGTCACACTGAGGGTGTGGGTTATATACAGATATACAGCCTGACATCTTCTAATTAGGATATTCCCTCTCAGCACGTAGTTTAATATTGATAGACACTAAACTGCAGAGTTCTACCTCCTTTTAAATTTGCTTCCAGTCAAGAAAGAACTTTTTTTTTTTTTTTTTTTTTTTTTTTTTGCATTAAAACCCAGTGCTATTTAGTTCTTGAATTAATTCTTGACAAGAATTTTGGCCCTACCTTTGGGTCTATTCAGCTTTCCCCAAAGGTCTGGACACCTGTTTTGTGGGTGCTGGTAAATGTTTAACAACCAGCTCTCCAAGGAAAAGTACTGTGAGTTATGATGTTCACCAGTTGCCACGGTGCAAATACTGCCACTGTGGTCGATTTCAAGCTATCAGTGTGATGTGACCAAGTGTAGAGATTGGGAGAGATGTGCCCGACTGGCTGTCACAGCTGGTGTGACTGACTGCAGCACACCCCTGGTCTGCATTGACCCCTCTGATCATTGCTGTTAAACTGAAATCTTGCCAGGCATGGTGGCTCATGCCTGTAATCCCAACACTTTGGGAGGCTGAGACAGGAAGAACCCTTGAGTTCAGGAGCTTGAGACCAGCCTGGGCAACACAGCAATACCCCATCTCTACAAGAAGCAATAATAAATAAATAGCTGGGCATGGTGGCATGTACCTGTAATTCCAGCTACATAGGAGGCTGAGATGGGAGGATTGCTTGAGCCCAGGAGTTCAAGGCTGCAGTGAGCCATGATTGAACCACGGCACTCTGGCCTGGATGACAGGGAGACCCTAGCTCAAAAACTGAATCTGTCCTGCAGAAGATTAGGTGATGATGACACTCATCGAATTCCCTTTTGGGAGGACACCAAGCTGTTCTGTCAAGTTCTCAATCACTCTGCAGTTTAGTGACGGCCAGCTGACACTTGGTAAGCCCTGGACCCAGCCCTTGACCTGCTAATCCCATGTGAAAACGTGTTTAATCTCCGTGTTAGCCAGCGTGAACAGAGCTCCGGCTGTCTATGCCAGGCTTCGGCCCCAGAAATGGGGCTGGAGGGAAGAGGCAGCAAAGCACAGAGCTTCCAAGCCCAGCCTTTCTGGGTGGGTGGGACATGGAGGGTGCTGTGAGGGGGAAAGTAGAGGCCGGGTTGGAAAGGCCTTGAAAATGCCAAGCTGAGGGCTTAGGCTCCATCAAGAGGAAGTGCATGGTGTGCCAACCTCTGGCTCTGGGCAGTCACAACCTGTTCCTGCTCCCTGGGACCTGTCATGTGATTCCCAGTAGGAGCAAGCCTTCTTCCCTTGGGCCTGGCAAAACAGTTTGACAGCATCCTTCCTCCTCCTCACAGGTACCAGGGCAAAGAAGGCTGGGCCCCTGCCTCCTACCTAAAGAAGAACAGTGGGGAGCCCTTGCCCCCAAAGCCAGGTCCCGGCTCACCCGCCCATCTGGGTGCCCTCGACTCGGATGGTGTTTCCCGGCAACCAAACGTGGTGGGCAGGGAGAAGGAGCTGCTCAGCAGCCAGAAGGATGGGAGGTTTGAAGGCCGCCCGGTGCCCGACAGCGATGCCAAGCAGAGTGAGTGATGCCCACCCAAGCTCCCAATGCTCGTGGCCCCCTGTGTGCCAGCTCTGTGCTTAGGACTCCTCACATCATCCCTCATCCTCACAGTGGCCCAGCTGCCCAGCTGCCCACCCCACCATCCTCTAGATAAGAAAACAGGCTCAGAAACCCCAGATAACTTGTTGCAGATCACTCAGCCCGTGAGTTGCAGAATCTGAGTCAAGAGGCATTGCTGGCCGGGCGCAATGGTTCACACCTATAATCCTAACACTTGGGGAGGCTGAGGTGAGTGGATCACCTGAGGTCAGGAGTTCGAGACCAGCCTGGCCAACATGGTGAAACCCCGTCTCTACCAAAAATACAAAAAGTAGGCGGGTGTGGTGGCAGGCACCAGCAATCCCAGCTACTCAGGAGGCTGAGGCAGGCGAATTGCTTGAACCTGGGAGGTGGAGGTTGCAGTGAGCCAAGATCGTACCATTGCGTCTAACTTGGGTGACAAGAACGAGACTCCATCTCAAAAAAAAAAAAGAGCTGTTGCTTTCCTACCCCAGGTGACATCCTTTCCACTATCTCACAGTCGCCACACTGGCTACTATTTTTCAAGCACTTGCTACATGGCAGAAACCTTCTAATCAGTCTCATCGACGACTCCTAACTACCTTTGAGGGAATTGCTACTTTTTCTGTTTTACAGATTGGGAGTCTGACGGGTGAGAGGGTGTGCCCAAGGCCCCCAGCTAGCAGACGTCAGCGACAGGGACTTGAACCTGGCAGTGCTGTGCCCTCCATTCCTCCATGTGGCCTTGTTTCTAAGCCAGAGGAAGAAGACGACCCTGTAGGGTTTACTACGGCACCAGTGCCTCTCCCATCTTGCCTCCTAGTGTATATTCAAAGCCTCCTGGTGTATATTTTACTATTTAATGTTCCCAGCACACCTGAGAGTAGAGTTCATTACTGTGGTCAGCCTGGTCACACTGGCTACCGTACCATGTCTGCATGGGCACACTGGTGCCCGGGACTCATGCACAGTGCCCATGATCCTGTCTTGGTCATGCAGGGCAGTGGACTCTGTCTGTTAAGAAAGTACTTTGAGCTACCCACAGAGCCACCACCCCTGGCTGGGCTTCTCCCCACTATTTTTAAGTAGCAATGAATTTCTTCAGTCCCTCAACCTTCAGTCCCTCAAGCTTCATACTCTGCTCAGCTGCCCTGAGAAGTCACTCATCATGTTTTCTTTCTTTTTTTTTTTTTTAAGATGGAGTTTCACCACATTAGTCAGGCTGGTCTTGAACTCCTGACCTCAGGTGATCCGCCCGCCTTGACCTCCAAAGTGTTTGGATTACAGTCGTGAGCCACCATGCCCAGCCTGATCATGTTTTCTCACGTGCTGTGGTGGGAGTTCTGGCCAGCCCCGAGTTTGTGTGATTCTTTTTTTTTTTTTTTTTTTTTTGAGACAGAGTCTCATTCTGTCACCCAGGCTGGAGTGCAATGGTGTGCTCTCGGCTCGCTACAACCTCCACCTCCCAGGTTCAAGCAATTCTCCTACCTCACCCTCCCAAGTAGCTGGGATTATAGCTACCCACCACTACCAGCTAATTTTTGTATTTTTAAGTAGAGACAGGATTTCACCATGTTGGTCAGGCTGGTCTTGAACCCCTGACCTGGTTATCCACCCACCTCAGGCTCCCAAAGTACTGGGATTACAGGTGTGAACCACCACATCCAGCTGAGTTTGTGTGATTCTAATCTGTCAATCATGGCCAAGAGGATAGGTGTATTCCCATTAAGACTACAGGAGCATATGAAACTCTGCAACCTCAATGTCTTTGTTAGTATATAGGTTCAGGCTGGGCTCAGTGGCTCAGAACTGTAATCCCAGTGCCTTGGGAGGCTGAGGCTGGAGGACCACTTGAGGCCAGGAGTTTGAGACCAGCCTAGGCAATGTAGTGAGACACCCTATCTACCAAAAAAAAATTTTTTTTTTTAACTAGCTGGGCATGGTGGCATGCACCTATAGTCCCAGCTACTAGGGTGGCTGAGGCGGCAGGATCACTTGAGCCCAGGAGATTAAGGCTGCAGTGAGCTGTGATTGCACCACTACACTCCAGCCTGGGCAACAGAGCAAGACTCTATCTCTCAAAAAATAGATAGATAGATAGGTAGATAGATAGATAGATTCAGATGCTAAAACAAAGACACCCCCCCACCACCACTGAGTGCACACATATACCCACATCCAATAACAGTGGCTCAAATAATCTAGGTTAATCTAGGTATGTATTTCTTTTTCACAAAATACTCTGTGTATATGTCCAGAGCTGGTATGGCAGCTCTGGGCAATCAAGAGTCTTATCACTCTGCATGTGTCATGTTGCCCTCATCCATCTCATCCAGAATGGCTCACTACTGTAAGTCCAGCCAATGAAAAGCAGTGGGGGAGAAATGGGGGCACAGCTCAGAAGCTACACACTTTCTGCTTTGTCTCACATCCCATTAGCCAGAACTGAGTCACATGGCAATACCTGGCTGCAAGGGTGTCTGGGAAATGAAGTCTTTATATAGGCAGCTAAGTGTCTTGGCCAAAACGCTGTTGCTATTTTTTCTAGTAGAAGACAGGTAAATGGGAATTTAAGGGATTAGCAATCTCCTCTACACCCCAACTCTAAACTACCCTTCTGTATGGACCCGTGCTGAACCTGGTCAACATTCCGCCTTTAGCCAGGAGCCTTGGACCACTGCAAAGTCCTCATCCTCCTGGCCCTGAGACCCAGAGCTAGGGCAGCCCCCTCCAGAGTATAAACCCCTGAGTCATCAGCCCAAGTGTGTTTGGTTCAGTGTGTTTGTGTATTGTTGTGTTTGGGCTGTTCCAGAGCACAAAACCAGGTGCACTTAACATTTATTGTACGCCTGCCACATGCCAAGAGCTTCACTGATGTTTCCTTTTATCCTCACCGCTGCCCTGGGTGGCACACACTATGCCAGTTCTACAGATGAGGGCCTTGTGGCTCAGAGAGTCCAGTCATCTGTCCAGTGCCAGCAGCCGCGAGCCTTGGAGCTGGATTGGAACCCATCCATGTGTTATTCTGAAGACTTTGCTTTTTGCCCTTTCTGGAGAGTTTTCATTACTTGAGAACTCACCACCATCCCCTTTCACTCCTGTGTAGAAAAGATCCAGGAAAAACTATATGGAGGGAGTCCTGAGCCAAGCATGAGCCACGCGTGAGCAGCTCCTTCCTGCCCAGGCTCTTCTCGCAGGAAGGGTTGCAGCAGCATGTGAACGCCTGTGTTCAATCTTCTGCAGGAGAGAATAGATCTGTCCTGGTGCCCAGCTCAGGAATCTCATCTGTAGCACTCTGCACGTGAGTGTAATAAGCTCTCATTTCTTCATAGGATCACCAAAGATGAGGCAGAGACCCCCTCCTCGCCGGGACATGACCATTGTAAGTCGACCCTTGCTACTGGGGAGTGGCCACTGACTTGAAGGCTGTGAAGGGTGTCTACCAGCCCCTCACACACCCCTCACCCTTCCAGAAATGCTCTTTTTTTCTTTTTTTTTTAAATATTAAAATTTTATCATTACCGAGGCAGTCTGCCATTACTGAGGCAGTCCAGCATTACTGAGGCAATTCTAACCTCACCTATGTAAACAAAAAAAAAATTTTTTTTAAGACAGGATTTCACCATGTTGGTCAGGTCAGGCTGGTCTTGAACTCCTGACCTTAGGTGAATCCACCCGCCTTGGCCTCCAAAGTGCTTGGATTACAGGTGCGAGCCACCACACTCAGCCCAGAAATGCTCTCTTGCCTGTCCACACAACAGCCTTGAGAAACAGGCTCTATAAACGCTAGTCCCATTCTCAGGTGGAAAGACTGAGGGGCAGGCAGGTGCAACAGTTTGCCCACAGGGCCAGAGTGCTCTCGTGGCAGTTGGGCCTTGGGACCTGCTTTCTGCTCCCTGAGCCCTTCTCTGGGTCTTAGATTGGTCTTCTTGGGTCAAGCAACGTGGCCCAAGCTGAGGTGAGACACAAATATCATCTGTGTTGATACTCCGTCTATGTCTGCGTTCATACTCCATTTTGTAAAATTCTAGGCACCTTTTTAGCCAGTACTTTGAACAATGGGTTGTTGGGTTTTGGGGGTTTTTTTGTTTAATTTTTTTGAGATGGGGGTCTTGCGCTGTCGGGATTGTATTTTTTTTAATGTCTGCCATTTCTCAAACACCTGTTGCGTGCCATGCAGTGTGCTGAGTGCCTCACATCATTAACTCATTTAATACTTGAACAACTTCACCAGGTAGACACTGTTATGCCCACTCTACAGGAGAGAAAACTGAGGCTCTAGAAGGGGTTGATTTGCCCAAGGTCACTCCCATTGTCAGCATTTCCAACCCAAATGGATCTAACCAACAAACCCAAGTTCTTGCCACAACCCTCACTGCCTCTTATTTCAGAGAATACGGTCTTGCGCCAAATTCTCATGACTGTAACCAGATGCCCCATGTTTCTTCTCATCTCCCTAAAGCCAATGGGCCAGTGAGATCTTACCGAGGAAATGACAATCTGCGTGGTCCTATTTGTGTTGTCCCTTAGAATCCAACTAGGTCCCCAGCACCCTCGTAAGGATGATTGCATGCCCCAGGCCCTCAGTCTCCCCTGGCACAGGGTCACAGGAGTGCACTTAGCATTGGGGATAACACTGTGTGTGATCATACCAGCCTCGAGGCCTCAACCTGCCGAAGCCACCCATCCCGCCCCAAGTGGAGGAAGAGTATTACACCATCGCCGAGTTCCAAACCACCATCCCAGATGGCATCAGCTTCCAGGCAGGCCTGAAGGTCGAGGTGAGTGGCCCTGGTGTTCCTTTGCCTACTTGTGGTTCCTGATTCCAGGCATCACCTCCTCCTTCTCCCCTGTCACCTCCTACTTCATTGGGTGGGTGGAGATGAACAGTTTTATAGTTCACATACCATACAGTTTACCAATTTGAAGTGTAAAAATTCAGTGGCTTATGATATTCACAGGGTTGCACAACCCTCACGACTATCTAATTCCAGAAAAAAAAAGAAACCCCTTATCCATCAACAGTCACCTTCCATTTCCCCTCAATCGTCCCTGCCAGCCCTAGGCAGCCACTGATCCACTTCCTGTCTCCATAGAGGTGCCTGTTTTAGACATTTCACACAGATGAAATCCCGCAGTATGTGGTCTTGTGAGACTGGCTGTGTGCCTTTCTTCACCACCTCCCACCTCCATTCTTGCTTCTCCTCTCTCCTTTTCTTCCCACTCCCTCTGCTTGTTGGCTTTATTCCCTGGATTCTCTTCCTGTATTTTTCTTTCCTTTCTTCATGGGGTTGGAGCTTAAAGATAGTTCTTTCTCATATTTCCAAGAAAACCTATAAGTAAGGGGATGGCAACAAGGGCCAGGGTTTGGAACCCTTTGGCAAAAATGGTTCTTTTTTTTTTTTTTTTTGAGATGGAGTTTCTCTCTTGTTACCCAGGCTGGAGTGCAATGGCGCGATCTCGGCTCACCGCAACCTCCGCCTCCCGGGTTCAGGCAATTCTCCTGCCTCAACCTCCTGAGTAGCTGGGATTACAGGCACGCGCCACCACGCCCAGCTGATTTTTTGTATTTTTAGTAGAGACGGGGTTTCACCATGTTGACCAGGATGGTCTCGATCTCTTGACCTCGTGATCCACCCGCCTCAGCCTCCCAAACTGCTGGGATTACAGGCTTGAGCCACTGCGCCCCGCGGCAAAGATGGTTCTTGAGACAGTTTCAGAAGCAGGTGAGCCAATCACAGGTATCACCAAGTCCATCTGTCATCGTAAGAGTTGGTCAGATCCTCCCCACGCCACCCGGGAAGGCAGAGGTCTAATGTATTCATCTCTGCACCTCTTCTGTGTCAGGCGCCTTACCTCCTTGATAACTGATCTTCACAGAAGTCCCACGACGTCACTACCAGCAGCATGGCATTGGTTCGTTGGTTCGTGGGTTTTTCTTTTTGTTTTTCTGTCGGCATGTTTTATAGATGAGCCTCAGAGGCGTTAGGTAAATTAATTGCCTATAGTAACACAGCTAGTAAGCGGTGGAGTTGGGAGGTGAAGCCAGCTCTCTCTGTTGTTTTGTTTGTTTTGTTTTTCCCCTGCCCCCTGGACTCTCTGGTTTTAAAGCCCACTCTCTTTTCTTTTCCCTCATTCTTGTGATTTTTTTTTTTTTTTTTTTTTTTTTTTTTTTTTTTTGAGATGGAGTCTTGCTCTGTCGCCCAGGCTGGAGTGCCATGGCCCAATCTTGACTCACTGCAACTTCTGCCTCCCAAGTTTAGATGATTCTCCTGCCTCAGCCTCCCAAGTAGCTGGGATTATAGGTGCCCACCATCACACCCAGCGTTGTTTTCTGTTTTTTGTTTTAGTAGAGATGGGGTTTCATCATGTTGGCCAGGCTAGTCTCAAACTCCTGACCTCAGGTGATCTGCCCACCTCAGCCTCCCAAAGTGCTGGGATTACAGGTGTGAGCCACCATGCCTGGCTTCTGATCTCACATTTGCTTTTATTCATAGTAGCTCGTGGCCTCCCTCTAGTAAACGAAAACTCGATTTATCATGGTTCAGAACACACGTGTTCAGAGCTTCTACCACAACACTTTGCATGGAGTGTAAGCTTGACAAATCTTACTGATACATCTAATATTGATTATCCTATTTTCAGTTTCTCACAGAATTAAGTATTAATGTTGAATTTATGAATGTGCTGACAACGACTTGTATGCCTAGCATGGCCTGTAATTTTTACCAGAGCTATCAAGTGTTGATAAGATGCCAGTCTTCCTCACATAAAGAGCTTACATTTATCAGTGGCCCTTCCTGGAGATTCCAGTGGGACTCATTAAGTGCTGCCTGTCAAGTGCATCCCGCTGGCTCGTGACCTTCACTCAGATTTGATCACAGGAGCATTTACCAAGTGCACAGCGTTTATCAAGTGCACAGCGTTTATCAAGTGCACAGCGTTTATCAAGTGCTGTTGTATGCCCTAGCGCTTGAGGCTCCAAAAATTCTACAAGTGGGTGTTAAATTGTTCTTATCGGCTTCCTTCTGTGATGTGGAATCTGAGGCACACGGCTTGCCCCGGGCCTCTCAGGCAGTAAGCGGAAAAGCCAAGACTAGAACCCAGGACTGCAGGCCCAGAGCCCAGACTTTGCATCCTGGTGCTGAGTCTGTGGCTGGCATCCCTCTCCCAGAGGGGCCACAGTGTGCCCGCAGCCATCTCTGCTCCTTCTGCAATTTCTCACCCCAGACATAGCCCTTCTCCAAGCAGGGTCTCTTCTGAGAGGTGAGATTGGGTGACTCCGAAGCCCACCCTCCTGCCTTTGACTCTCCTCCGATTGCCAGACTTTCTACATGACCTGCTGTGTGTCGGTCAGCTCTCCCGAGGCTCAGTTCTGCATGTGTAAAGTGAGGTGACAGTCCCCAACTCACAGGGTGTCTTCCAAGTACAGAGAGAGCCTACCAGGGAATTGCAGTGTGCATCTCTGCTGGCTGCATAAACAAATACCAGACTGGGTGGCGTGGCTCAAACAACAGCAGTTTATTGTCTCCCAGTTTGGGAAGCCAGAAGTTCAAGATCAAGGTGTCAGCAGGTTTGGTTTCTCCTGTGTCCTCTCTGCTTCGCTTCTATATGGATGCCTGCCCACTCTTTCTCATGCGGTCATCCCTCAGCCTCTGTGTGTTTTCTAATCTCCTCTTCTTATCTGGACATCAGTCATATTGAACTAGGGCCCATATATTAGGCCATTCTTGGATAGCTATAAAGAAATGCCTGAGACTGGGTAATTTATAAAGAAAAGAGGTTTACTTGACTCACAGTTCGGCATGCTGTATGGAAAACATGGCGCCAGCATCTGCGTGGCTTCTGGGGAGGCTCAGGGAGCTTTTACCCATGGCAGAAGGCACAGCAGGAGTAGGCATGTCACATAGTGAGAGTGGAGCAAGAGAGAGTAGCAAGGAGACACCACACACTTTTTAAACAACCAGATCTCGTGGGAACTTATTACCATGGGAAGGACACCGAGCCACTCATGAGGGATCCACCCCCATGACCCAAACACCTCCCACCAGCCCCTGCCGCCAACACTGGGGATTCCATTTCAACGTGCGACTTGGGTGGGGACAAACATCCAAACTCTGTCAGCCCACCTTAATGACTCATTTTAACTTTAATCACCTCTTTAAAGGCCTTGTTACCAAATGCAGTCACATTTGGAGGTACTGGGGGTTAGGGCTTCAACATACACATTTGGGTAGGGGGACACAATTCAGCCCATAATAGCAAGCACACCTTTCACCTGTGTAAATTCAGCCATACAGTGCTGGACAAGAGACAGAACAAGATCTTAAACAACATGGGTGATTCCACCCACCGTTCCATCCGACAGGCGAGTATCCACAGGGAAGCAGAGATGAGATGAAATTCTACTCTACTCCACCAGCTCCAGGTCCCCTGTTTATAAACACGAGCATCTCTTAGAGCTGAGTGTAATTCCTGTGTTCAAAGATAGGTATTTTTCAGGCCAGGTGTGGCAGCTCACACCGGTAATCTCAGCACTTTCGGAGGTTGAGGCGGGCAGATCACTTGAGGCCAGGAGTTCGAGACCAGCCTGGCCAACATGGTGAAACCCTGTCTCCACTAAAAATACAAAAATTAGCCAGGTATGGTGGCACACACCTGTAATCCTAGCTACTTGGGAGACTAAGGCATGAGAATCCCTTGAACCTGGGAGGTGTTATAGAGAGCTGAGATCATGCCACTGCACTTCAGCCAGGGTGACAGAGCAAGACTCTGTCTCAAAAAAACAGTAGATATTTTTCTTCTTACATATATATATAAAGATGGGGTTTCACCATGTTAGGCTGGTCTTGAACTCCCGACCTCAGGTGATCCGCCCACCTTAGCCTCCAAAGTGCTTGGATTAGAGCTGTGAGCCACCACACCTGACCAAGGCAGGTATTTTTCATATGTTGTGGCCTCTATAAATACTAGCTAACTTTTTCATCCAGTGCTTACCCAGAGAAGCTAGGATCCAGGGTAGCTTTGGCTTGTGCGTTGTCTTTAGAATTATAACAGGCACTGCCAGTGCCCTGATCCACCTGAATTCACCTGCACCTACACACAGGTCCCTGCAAGCTGACAGCTTCCCAGAAAGGGAGAGGAGTTAATGCCCTGGGTAGAGAGGGGCTGGGAGTTAATAGATAAATGCGCACCTCCCCAGAGGGACCATTCTGAGGCACTGTCTTCATGGTCTCTCTGAGGGTCCCTGGCAGATCAAACCCCATGGCCCAGAGCAATAACTTGCTCATAATTGGCCTCCCTCCTTCCCTTCTTTCTCTCTCTACTTCCTTACTTGTATTTTCTAGGACCAGCTCTCAAATTAAGTACCTATACCCAGCCGGGCGCGGTGGCTCACACCTGTAATCCCAGCACTTTGGGAGGCTGAGGCAGGCAGATCATGAGGTCAAGGGATTGAGAACATCCTGGCCAACATGGTGAAACCTCGTCTCTATTAAAAATACAAAAATTAGCCAGATGTGGTGGTGTGCACCTGTAGTCACAGCTACTCGGGAGGCTGAGACAGGAGAATCACTTGAACCGGGAGGCGGAGGTCACAGTGAGCCAAGATCGTGCCATTGTACTCCAGCTTGGTGACAGAGCGAGACTCCGTCTCACACACACACACAAAAGTACCTATACGCAAATCCATGTCTCATGGAATGCTTTAGGGGGAATTCAGTTAGACAAGAATCTACCCCCAGTAAAAGATTCCTAGAACATGGTAACATCTCCATTGGTGGTCCCCTTGTACTTGCAGGAGTTGCTGCTAAGTACAAAGTGACAGCTTCTAGAGCTCCAGTTGGGTTCTCCCAAACCATTCCATCTGCTGGCTGTGGCATCGCACCCAAGTGCCTTTCTCTATGCTCCCTTGCAGGTGATCGAGAAAAACTTGAGTGGCTGGTGGTACATTCAGATTGAAGATAAGGAAGGGTGGGCCCCGGCAACCTTCATTGACAAGTACAAGAAGACCAGCAATGCCTCGAGACCCAACTTTCTGGCTCCCCTGCCCCATGAGGTGACCCAGCTCCGGCTGGGGGATGCAGCAGCGCTAGAGAGCAGCATGGGCAGCGAAGCCACGGGCCCCTCCCGGCCCCTGCCTGAGGCACCACATGGGGCCATGGACTCAGGGTTGCCGTGGTCTAAAGACTGGAAGGGCGGTAAGGAGGTCCTGAGGAAGGCGTCTTCAGACATGTCTGCGTCAGCAGGCTATGAGGAGATCTCCGACCCTGACATGGAGGAGAAGCCCAGCCTCCCTCCGCGGAAGGAATCCATCATCAAGTCGGAAGAGGAGCTGCTGGAGCGTGAGCGGCAGAGGACGCAGCAGCTCCGGGCCCCCGCCCCCAAGCCTCCGGGCGTGATTTTGCCGATGGTTCCAGCCAAGCACGCCCCTCCAGCCCGGGACAGTAAGAGGCCAGAGCCCAAACCTGACAAAAGCAAACTGCTCCAGCTGAAAAATGACATGGGGCTGGAGTGTGGCCACAAGGTCTTGGCCAAGGAAGTGAAGAAGCCCAACCTGCGACCTGTCTCCAAATCCAAAACTGACCTGCCGGAGGAGAAGCCAGAAGCCACTCCCCAGAATCCCTTCTTGAAGTCCAGACCTCAGGTTAGGCCAAAACCAGCTCCATCCCCCAAAACAGAGCCACCTCAGGGCGAAGACCAAGTCGACATCTGCAACCTCAGGAGTAAGCTCAGGCCTGCCAAATCCCAGGACAAGTCACTGTTGGATGGGGAGAGCCCTCAGGCAGCAGGGGGTCAAGACGTGGCCTCCAGCCGAAGCTTCCTCCCAGGAGAGGGGCCTGGCCGCACCCAGGACAGGACGGGCAAACCGGATGGGCTCAGTCCAAAAGAGATGTCCTGCAGAGCCTTTCCGAGGCCAGCCAAGACCACAGATCCTGTGTCTAAGAGCGCGCCTGTTCCTCTCCAAGAGGCTCCCCAGCAGAGACCTGTGGTCCCACCCCGGAGACCACCCCCTCCCAAGAAAACCTCTTCGTCAGCCGGGCCTCTCCTAGAGATCAGAGGTCCACAGCGTGAAGCCCAAGAAAGCAGGGCCGCTCCCACCCCAGGCCATGCTCTCCAAGTCCCTCCAAAAGCCAAACCTTTTCTCTCCAACTCTTTAGGGGGCGAGGATGATATTCGAAGCAAAGGCAGCCTGGGGCCACGGGGGACCGGCAAGATCGGAGAAAACTGGGAGAAAGCAGCTGTAGCCTCCGTCCCCAATGCCGATGGCCTGAAGGACTCTTTGTATGTGGCCGTGGCCAGCTTTGAAGGAGACAAAGACACCAGCAGCTTCCAGGAAGGGACGGTGTTTGAAGTCCGGGAGAAGAACAGCAGTGGCTGGTGGTTCTGCCAGGTCCTGAGTGGAGCCCCTTCTTGGGAAGGGTGGATTCCTTCCAACTATCTTAGAAAGAAGCCGTAGCCAACTCCCTTTCTGCCTAGAGGGCCCGCTGGTCCTTGCTGGCTTTACCGCATATTTAATACACCTCTTAATTTATCATTCTCCACGCAGCTTCCAAGGCAGACAGACTCTGGGATACCGTGGCTTCTTGCCTCCCTTGGGCAGAGAGTGAGTTTCAGATGCCTCGGGTGCCCCTGGGTCTGATCCCTCCCATCACGGCATCCCTGGAGGCTCAGCAGCCACAGCCCTTGCTTTCTGTCCATGTCAGCATCCCTGCCTTAAGAGAACTCCTCCTGGCCAATGGCATTGCCACCCAGCAGTGGGACCAGGACTCTCCAAGGCCTCCAGGCCTGGAGCCCATCACCTGGAGAAACTCCAGCAGGGGTCTCATGGCCTGGACATGGCACAGTAAGGGGCAGCCCACCCAGTCCTTGATGACTTGCTCCAACTTCATGTTTCTAAAAGCCCAGTGGCTTTATTCACTCTTCCTAAAATGCCTGGTACCAGAAAGACCTTTATCCTGAAGAAGTCCATTCCATTGCCAGTCCCAGGGAAAGTGTCCCTCCCCTAGGCCTCAGGCCCGTGCGCCTCTGAGGTTCCACTGGATGCAGCTCCCCCAGGAATGGGCCTGGAGGTCCGCTTGGCAGCCCTGCCTCCCACCTTCTGTCTTGGACCATGGTCAGCCCTGAAGGGTGGTTCCAGCCCCGCACGTGCTACATTTTCCTGCTGTAGGCTCCGGTTCCGCCGGGGCTTCTCAATAAGAATTCCCTCCCCAGCTTCGAGCATTTCATTTTTGCCTACCTAAAGCAAGAATCTCAAAGTCTGAGTAAGAGGCCCATTCACAAGTCGTGCCCTCGTGAGCACCCTTTTGCTGAGTGCCTCGGTGGTGCCAAACACTGTACTTGGCACTTTGCATTCATGTTTGGACCCTCACAGCCTCCCTTGTGACATTATATCCCCTTTATAGATAAGGAAACTCGGGCTCCATGTGAAAGAGACACACCAGCCAGGGAGAAGAGGGAAGAGGATTTGAGTCCAGGCCTGCCTGACTTCAATACCTGTGCTCTCCCCTCTATAAAAGGCAAACCAGGCAGGGAAGAGATAGAAGCTGGCTAGGTGCCAGGAGCAGGTGGCCAAGTGGCTTCATTGTGGTGGGGGTGAGGGGGCCTTTGTGGCTGCTCCCACACCCACCATCCCTCTGGCCCACAGCAGCTTATACCAAAGGCTGTCCTGGACTCAACAGCTGCGTCTTCATAGCAGGAGAATGCCAGGGTCCTGGTGGTTGGCACAGAGCCCTGTTCCCTGCTTCTAAGCTGTTGCCCCTGGGAAATAGAGCTGATGGAGCAGTGGGAGCTGAGGTGGCCTCACGGGCCGGCCTCGAGGGACTAAGCATAGCATGCGGCAGTCCCATAAGGAGACAGGGAACGCAGGGCCAGGCAGAGCTGCTTCCTACACCTCTCTGGCATTTGTCTTCCCCCCGCCCTTTTTTCATGCACCTACAAATTTGTTTTCTCCCTGGACGAAGCCCAGGGCAGATGTGGTCATCTGTCAAACTGCGACATGGAGAGGCATGGCTGAGTCCCTGCAAAAACCAAATCAGGACCCAGCATTTCTAGCTCCCAGCCCAGAGTAAGAGAGCAGAGCAGAACTCCTTCTCATTCTACCCAACCGAGGTAGTCCTGCCCTGCCCGAGATCTCCAGTTCACAGTGTTCATCTGCTGAGATACTTTTGGACCCACAAAGCCAGTGTTTTGGGGAGATGTGCACTGCTTACAGTGCCAGAGTTTTTCTGGTACAGCCTTCTGCCCCGCCACCCAGCTCTACCCCCTGGCACGTGGGCGCTGGCTGCTTCTGCATGAGAAGGAGCTTCCTCTGCTCACCTGTAACATCTTTAGTCACATGTCCCAGCCTTGCCCAAATAGTGGCCAAGCTGGGACTCAGATCTAGGGTTTGGGTTTCTTTATTATATCTTCTTGCCCATGACTTTTCCTCTGCCATTCGTAGGGAAATGTGCATAGGGCTTCCAGGGAATCAAGTGACCCTCCCTCTGAATTGTGTCTGTTCCCTCCACCTCTTGGTCACACATTTCAGTAGGTCACAGGCCAAATGGCAGCCCAAAAGGTGGGCAAAGATTTTTTTTTTTCTTCTCTTCACCCCTGCTTATCATCACAATTGTGATGACTTTACCTTACATCGCAGGGCAAAGGGACAGCTGGTGGTACCTCCAAAAATTTGGAAAATCTGAGTCTTAGGACCACCTCTCGATAAGAGGCCTTTGCTCACATTTTTTGCTCAGAATCTTTCTTTACCATTTGGTGGGTGTGTATCATTGTCTCGGCTGAGACTTGGGGAGAGCTGAGCTCTAGCTTAAACCGCTTTTAATGGCCCTTCCCTATCTGGGGATTGTTAGAGCCCATGCCAAGTTACAGTAGTCATTTTAAACCTCCGCCACAGGGCCACGCCAGAGAATCCGTTTCCAAGGCAATATTCTTGGCCTTAAAACGTTTGTGCCCACTGGGGATTTCACTACCAGGGAGAAAATGGGGGAACACCTGTGCCACATTAAAGAGCAAGTGCTGAGTATGCCAGGACTTGCGAAGGACCTTAGGCTGAGGAGTGGACAGTCTGGTATTTAGCCTCTCCCAGGTACCCCTCACGGAGTGGGAAAAAGAAGAAACTGCTCCTGCCTTCCAATAGCTGGCAACTTGGCATCAAGAACGAAAACATTAGACTGGCTATGGTGCCTCACGCCTGTAATCCCAGCACTTCAGGAGGCCAAGGCGGTTGGATCACCTGAAGTCAGGAGTTCGAGACCAGCCTGACCAACATGGAGAAACCTTGTCTCTACTTAAAATACACAATTAGCTCGGTGTGGTGGCACATGCCTGTAATCCCAGCTACTCGGGAGGCTGAGGCAGGAGAATCACTTGAACCTGGGAGGCAGAGGTTGCAGTGAGCCCAGATCACACCATTGCACTGCAGCCTGGGCAACAAGAGTGAAACTCTGTCTCAAAAAAAGAAAAAAAAAAAAAAAAAAGTTCGTAGGTGGGCTCTTGTCCTTTCATTGCGCCCAAGTGTCTTACATGTTGGGATAAGCTGTCCCCGTGGAGGCCGTACCCTTCTCTTTGGACTGTGACAGTGGATTCCAAACAGCCTGAACCATGCGTGGCAGTCTTATCCCCCGAGGGTTGTCCAGGCCCAATGTGCAGGGCTTCTGTAGAGACTGCAGACAACCATACCTTACCACAGACCAAAGATGACCTCGTGTCAGACTGGGCTGATGGGAGGTAGACCGCATGCATGGAGGCCCGAGGTGCAGGGCACCCTCCCTTGGCCTGGAGGAATTGCTGCTAACTAGAATAAGTCTCCACGAGGGTCCCAGGCAGAACCACAGAGCTAGCACTGGAGGCTCCACATCTTTGCCTACTCATAAACCTCCTTCAGAGCACCTTTCTACAGAATGGACTGCCCAGCTCCGTGGGGTGACGTCTGGTTTCCGGTGCTATCCTGCCAAGTGATCGAGCTCCTCTTCGTGTTTCAACATTCCATCTTCCCATTTCTATCCTTGACTCCAAAGTAAGCCTTCTTAGCTCCAATCAGGGATGAGGGGCTCGACCTCTTTTGTCCTCAGAGAGGCCAACCACAGTGCCACAGCCAGTAGCCTTCACTTTCAGACGTCCTATTCATGTAAAAAAAGAACGTACCCCACCAGGCTTACGTCAGCAATAAGCAATTCTAATGTAACAGTGGTGTCCGTATTTCCCCCCAGTGTGTGCCCTTGTACGCCTTTGTGCCCATGTAATTGTTGTTAGCACCCCTTTCACTTAGAGGGGTGACGATAAACTATGGTCACTTTGACTACAACCCACATTTCCTGCTTTGGGGAGCTTCTGAGTAACAGGGTCATTTCTTACCTCCCTCCCGGAACAGTGGGCACCGCCCACCACTTCGTGTCTGCTCATAGGAGGACGCTGGAGATCCCTGCGCTCTACCCTCTTGGCAAATTGGCATTCTGGTGGTGGCTTTTGTTTCCTTTAACACTTTAAATAAACGATACATAGGCTATGAGGGGAGGGGTGAGAACTAGCTGCAGCATGTATAGGCTATATACTTTACCATTGGAATTTTTTCCCTTTTTTTTTTTTTTAAATAAAAATGCTTGACTGGTTTCAAGCTTCATCGCCAAGATGCAGTGTCCGTGGATTTTATTTGGCAGGAGAAAGGGTACATAGCTTTGTGCCCTGGGGTCTTTGGGATCCAAGAACAGAAACGTATGCCAACTGTGTCTGAACACTGCCAAGAAATAGGGGTGACCGCTCTCTGGGCCAAAGTGCACCTTCATTCTCTTAACTACAATGTCCTCAAACCAGGGGAAAGCTTCCTTTGTGTCCAGAGATTTGTGAACCTCTTGCTGCCGTTGCCTTCTGATGATCGGGAGTGTTCGGTAGGGGACAAGGCACGATAGCTCACACCTGTAATTCCAGCACCTTCGAAGACCAAGGCAGGCGGATCATCTGAGGTCAGGAGTTTGAGACCAGCCTGGCCAACATGGCAAAACCCATCTCTACTAAAAATACAAAAATTAGCAGGGCATGGTGATGGGTGCCTGTAACCCCAGCTCCTCCCCAGGCTGAGGCAGGACAATCGTTTGAATCCCAGAGGCGAAGGTTACAGTGAGCCGAGATCACGCCACTGCACTCCAGCCTGGGTGGCAGAGCGAGACTCGTCTTAAGAAAAAAAAAATACTCAGTGGAGGTTGGGAGTGGGGGGTGGGAAATGCCGTCACGTTAGGGCCACAGGACTGCACAAGCCATCTGGGTGGTGGAGAGTACTGCCTAATGTTTTAGTACTTTCCCAAAGACAGTGCCAAGGCAAGATCAACCCCAGTGTGGAGCCCCCTTGGTCCCAGGTGACTAACAGGACACCACCACCCCACCTTCCTAAGGAAAGAAGAAAACCAGTAGAGTCACTGAACAGAAGAACTTGGAGGGAAGGGATTTACATGCAATATTCATCCTTGCTTGGAGGAAACAATATAATGACCTTCCAGCAGAGCTTGCATTGGAATAATAGTTATTAATATATTAAAATATGTTAATCTGTGTTCCTATTAGTAGGAAAAAGTCAGAGGATGTGGTGGCTCACACCTGTAATCCCAGCACTTTGGGAGGCCAAGGTGGGAGTATCCATTGAACCCAGGAGTTTGAGACCAGCCTGGGCAACATAGCAAGACTTTTCTTCTACTGAAAGTTAAAAAAAAAAAGTGTAGCCAGTTGTGGTGTTGCACACCTGCAGTCCAGCAACTTGGGAGGCTGAAGTGGGAGGATTGCTTGAGCCCAGGAGTTCAAGGTTGTAGTAGCTGCGATCGCACCACTACACTCCAGCCTGGATGACAGAGCAAGACTGTGTCTCAAAAAAAAAAAAAAAGAAAAGAAAGAAAGAAAGGAAAAAGTCATGTGTTCTGAGCCCCCATGGGAGCAGGTTCACCAAGTTCTTCCAAACCAAGAGTGCTTAATGATAACAGGACCGGCAATGGTGTGGGTTTCCCAGCTGGGTTTGAAGGGGCATCAGCCTCCTGGGATGGGATGGCAACGGGACTATGATCAGGAACCCAACCTGGCTTTCTCTTTGTGAGCTACATGCTCTCTCACTACATTTCTGCCCCACGACCTTCGTTCAGGTCTCACTTGGAAGTGTCACACTCACCTTTCCCTGTCATATTGTTTTTTGTTTTGTTTTGGTTTGGTGTGGTTTGGTTTTGGGGGAAGGAGTTTTACTCTTGTCATCCAGGCTGGAGTGCAATGGTGCAATCTTGGCTCACTGTAACCTCCGCCTTCCAGGCTTAAGCGATTCTTGTGCCTCAGCCTCCCGAGTAGCTGGGATTATAGGCATGTACCACCAGCTAATTTTTGTATTTTTAGTAGAGTCGGGGTTTTACCATATTGGCCAGGCTAATCTCAATCTCCTGACCTCAGGTGATCCACCCACCTTGGCCTCCCAAAATGCTGGGATTACAGGCATGAAGCACCATGCCCGGCCCCATCACACTGCTTTAGCCATGCTAAACATGCCCCAGCTGTCTCACCCTCACATACCTGCAAACACTCCCTCCTCTAAGGTGAGTTTCTGGGTCCAAGAGTCCCATCACGGCAGGTCCTTGGTCTTCTACATCCAAGTACCATTTGGTCCACGTGGGATTCTTCAGCATCTTGCAACTCATGCTTCCCAATCAATGGTTCTCAAATTTTAATGACCTTAATGATTCACCAGGGAGTTTGTTAAAAGACAGATTTCTCAGCTTCACTCCCTCAAAGTCTAACTCAGCAGGAATAAATATCCTGAAAAATCTGTTCTAAGGAAATAATCCACATGCTCCATCCTGAGAAATGGCTGGGCTTTGCACCTTACCTGGTGTAGTCTACATGTTCAAAAATGATACTCTGGTACTGATTTCCAGGACTGTAAGGCATTTTACATACACTGTCTCTTTTCTCGCCTTTCTTTCTTTCTTTTTTTTTTTTTTTTTTTTTTTTTTTTTTTTGAGACGGGATCTCTCTGTGTTGCCCAGGCTAGAGTGCAGTGGTGAGACCTCAGCTCACAGCAACCTCCACCTCCTGAGTTCAAGTGATTGTCCTGACTCAGCCTCCCAAGTAGCTGGAATCACCATCAGCCTCCCAAGTAGCTGGGATTACCAGGGTGCAGCACCACACCTGGCTAGATTTTGTATTTGTAGTAGAGACAGGGTTTCACCATGTTGGCCAGGAGGTCAAACTCCTGACCTCAAGTGATATGCCTGTCTCAACCTCCCAAAGAGCTGGGGTTACAGGCATGAGCCACCACGTCTGGCCATATATACACTATTTTATTCCAACCTCAAAATGCAAAATGTGAAGTAGAGATCTACGTTTTACATATGAAGGCACTACATTTTGTAAAGATAAAGGTGCTGGACACAGGCTCGCGTAGCTAGTGTTTGGTGTAGCTGGTACTAAATCTGGTCCTTTCGTGGCAGCTATGTCCCCTCCCCAGTGTTAATCAAAGCGCATCTTTCATCCTGATAAAACTATTTCCTGGGATTCCAAATCTTCTTCAAGAAATATTTTCTCTTCCCCAAACTTAGCTCTGTAATTAAGAAAAAGGTCTAACTTTTTTTGAGACAAGAGTCTTGCTCTGTCACCCGGGCTGGAGTGCAGTGATGCAATCTCGGCTCACTGCAGCCTCTGCCTCCCAGGTTTAAGCAAGTCTCCTGCCTCAGCCTCCCAAGTAGCTGGGATTGCAGGCATGTGTGCCACCATGCCCAGCTAATTTTTGCATTTTTAGTAGAGACAGCGTTTCACCGTGTTGGTCAGGCTGGTCATGAACTCTGGTCTTCAAGTGATTCTCCCACTTGGTCTCCCAAAGTGCTGGGATTGCAAGTGTAAGCCACCATACCCAGCCAGGATCTAACATTTATTGAGTACCTGCTATTAGTTGAGAAGTTTATAGCTGTTATCTCTTTTCATCTTCACTACAGTTCTTACAGATAGGAAATATTATATCCATGTTACCAGTGAGGAAATTAACAGTCTGAGAGATTAATTTACCCATGGTCACAGCTAGTAAGACGATAAACTTAGACATCTGAACCCAAAGCCCTTACTATAAGTCCCCAAATCTATAATCTTCCCACTTAGCATTTCCCAAAGTGTTTTCCAGAGCAAATGTCAGTAGGAATTTGGAAATTAGTGTTCTGTGGATATATTAGTTTGAGAACTACTGTGTTAAATAAAGGCTACTGCAGGACTTCTTATGTAAGCGTAATCAGCTTCTTACATAAGACTGTGCAATGTGAATGTCTGAGAAGGGGTTTATTTATATTGGGTTTCTCAAATGTATTTGATGGTGATTCAATTCACAGAGCATCTATCAGGAGCAGTTCCATGAAATAAACTCTGGAAAATGTCAAATTTTAAATTTCAGCTCTGCTTTGCATTCTACCTGAACCATAACACCTGTCTAACCTTAGCCACATCCCTCACCCAAATTCTGTTTGTAACTCACTGCAACAGAGAGCTGCTCATCAACTTCAAGGTTTCCTATTTGCCATTGGTCTACCTTGGAGTTGTCTGAAAGAATTTTCCCATACAAATTGAGTTGTTGTTTTTTTTTTTTTTTTCTGAGACGAAGTCTTGCTCTGTGACCAGGCTGGAGTGCAGTGGTGCAATCTTGGCTCACTGCAACCTCCGCCTCCTGGATTCAAGTGATTCTTCCGCCTCAGCCTCCCAAGTAGCTGGGACCACAGGCACGTGCCACCACGCCCAGCTAATTTTTGTATTTTTAATAGAGACAGGGTTTCACCATGTTGGCCAGGATGGTCTTGATCTCTTGACCTCGTGATCTGCCCACCTTGGCCTCCCAAAGTGCTGAGATTACAGGCGTGAGCCACAGTGCCTGGCCATACAAATTGAGTATTTCAAAACCCAAAATTGAAATACTCCAAAATCTGAAGCAATGACCTGATGTTCGCAGGAAATGCTCATTGAAGCATTCAGATTACAGATTTTTGCATTAGATATACTTACCCAGTATGTGTATTCTGCAAGTATTCTGAAATCTGAAAGAAAAAAAAAAATCGATATCCAGAACACTTCTGGTCCTAAGCATTTTGGATAAGGAATACTCAACCTGTAGTGAGATTGCCACATATAGGAAACTTCAGAAAATAGCCACCAGGTAGGGAATGTTTCTACCTCCTAAACACGTTTTCCTTTAGAGACTTGCAAAATGATGACAGTGTACAGAACATACATATTCTATGAATAAAGCCCACGTTCATCTCCTATTAAGATCCAGGAGGCCCAGATCCTACAATAAACTATGTTCTTATTCCCTTTCAGCTACATGGAACCAGACCTTTGATACTTCTACATTATAGTATAGAATAGTGGACTTCAGTTTTCATTGCATACCCTTCAGTAAAAGCGTTAACATGTGGCTGGGCGCAGTGGCTAATGTAATCCCAGAACTTTGAGGGGCTGAGGTGATTGGATCACTTGAGGTTAGGAGTTTGCAATTAGCTTCACCAACATAATGAAACCTCATCTCTACTAAAAATACAAAAAAATTAGCCAGGTGTGGTGGTGCATGTCTGTAGTCCCAGCTACTCAGGAGGCTGAGGCAGGAGAATCATTTAAACCGGGGAGATGGAGGTTGCAGTGGGCCGAGACAGCACCACTGCATTCCAGCATGGATGACAAAGCAAGACTCCATCTAAAAAAAGAAAATTATATGTGTATATATATATATATATATATATATATATATATATATACATACACACACACACACACACACATATATATACATATATACATATATATATGTTAACATGTACAAAATACATGGATTAATAAATAAATGACATGGACAATATTGTTAGGTGGGAAACTTACAAACATCCCATGCTTGGTTTGTTCCCTTCCATGTGAATGGAGTTGCAATCACAGTCAGGCTCCAGCCCTCTCTCTCCCTAGGAAAGAATGACTGATATGATTTAGGGGAGCAGGAACCAGCATGCATAGCTCAGCCTCTCTCATCTTCAGGATCAGCTGGTGCAGGGACACATATTCCATTTGACCCCTGGCTGTGGGAGAAGGCCAGTGCCTTTCAGGGGTGCCTGTGACTGCGTCAGTGAGCATGTCTTCATTCTCAGATTCGAGCTTGAGACACCACGACTGCCAGGCATCACACCTAAGCCAGATTCTCCACGGTCCTCTCAAGAATAAACCTAACATTTTGTTTTCTATCGCTCGGATTCCTCTCTCTCAGTTAATTCTGAACTCAGGGGAGGAGAACAGGGAGCTATTTGTTAGCCTCCTTAAAAACTGTCTACTGTGGATGGAAGCAGTGGCTAACCTGTAATCCTAACACTTTGAGAGGCCAAGGCAGGAGGATCACTTGAGGCCAGTAGTTCAAGATCAGCCTAGGCAACGTAGCAAGATCCTATCTCCATAAAAATCAGCCAGTTACAGCCAGGCGTGGTGGCTCACACCTATAATCCTACCACTTTCGGAAACTCTTGACTTCACCTCAAGAGTTCAAGACCAGCCTGGCCAACATGGTGAAATCCCATCTCTACTAAAAATACAAAAAGTAGCCAGGCATGGTGCTGCATGCCTGTAATCCTAGCTATTCGGGAGGCTAAAGCAGAATTGCTTGAACATGGGAGGCAGAGGTTACAGTGAGCCGAGATTGCACTATTACACTCCAGCCTGGTGACAAAGCAAGACTCCATCTCAAAAAAAAAGCCAACTGCAGTGGTGTGCACCTGTAGTTCCAGATACTCAGGAGGCTGAGACAAGAGGGTCCCTTGAGCCCAGGAGATTGACCCCTCAGTGAGTTATGATCGTACCACTGTACTCCAGCCTCAATGACAGAGTGAGACCCTGACTCTAAAATAAAGAAACTGTCTTTTGGTTACTGGTTAGGCTAATTTTAGTTGATGTGTTATGTATTGTAATAAAATATATATGCAAAATTAAACATGCCTGAATGATATGCTAAAAAATACACAATGAAAAGAGCGAAGGTTCAGTGTGCCCCAATGGCTTGTCTTATGTACTCCCTGGGATTCATGGAATCCACTTTGTCCACTGACAAAGGAACAATTCTGGGCTTTAGGGTTAGACTCGGGTTAGAATTCTGGCTCAAATTATGCATTTCACTTCTCTAAAACGATGTCCTCATTTATAAGATGGGGACAGTAGTGGCTTTCTCACAGAATTATTGTAAAGATTAATGGAAATAATTTATACCTAACACATAGTAGGCCCTTCTGATAGCACATAATAATTATTATTGTTTCTGTGAAAAGTAGAATCTTCAAATTGACAATCTTCAGTCTAGGTGCAGTGGCTCATGCCTATAATCCCAACACTTTGGGAGGCCAAGGCGGGCGGAACACCTGAGGTCAGGAGTTTGAGACCAGCATGGCCAACATGGTGAAACCTTGTCTGTACTAAAAATACAAAAATTAGCCAGGCATGGTGGTGGGCACTTATAATCCCAGCTACTTGGGAGGCTGAGGTAAGAGAATCACTTGAACCCAGGAGGTAGAAGTTGCAGTGAGCCAAGATCATACCACTTCACACCAGCCTGGTCAACAGAGTGAGACTCTGTCTCAAAAAAAAAAAAAAAAAAAAAAAAAAAAAAAACTTCAGACACTTTTATTGCCTGGTACAGGAGTTGGCAAACTTTTTCTTGAAGGGTCAGATAGTAAATATTCAGGGCTTTGCAAACCAAGAGGCAAAACCAAAATGTTATCCAAGTACTTACATAACTATTCAAAATAACAATCGTCTGAAAATGTACCAACAATTCTTAGCTCTGTGAAAAAAAACAAACATGCAACTGGATAGGTTTAGGCCCAAGGACCATATAGCTTATCGACCCCTGCCCAGTATATATTTATCTTCTATTTTATTATTTTTTCCCAAAATGGACATCTTTCCAAAGTGTGTTTATGAAACACTCTCCTTCAACATGATCATGAAAAGCTGTTCTGTGGCCAAATCTATTTGACAAACACTTGTCTGAATATCCTCCAAATCTCCCTCCTTGAGGGCCACACACTGCCACATTAAAGACTCCAAAGCCTGCAATTAACAAGCTGTTTCACCTAGTTCAATCCAGTTACTTCCAAAATATCTTTGACAACAGAATGCTCTTTCACATGTAACATTTATGAACATCCCACAGAACATACTTTGGAATGTATGCTGCTGTAGATCCTAAATTTTAAGCATGATTCAGAACTTCACTATATTAAATTTAGTTTATGCCTTACGATGAATAAATATGAGGAATCTGGGTTGGGTGGTGCATGTTAGTTACTATCCTCAGCAGGGGAACCAGGCTGCGATGGTTTGAATGTGGTCCCTCCAAGATTCAGATGTTGCCAGTGTGACATTGGCCTTTATGTATTAAGGGGTAGTGCCTTTCAGTGGTGATTAGGCCATGAGGGCCCCTCCCTCGTGAGTGGAATTAGCTGCCATCATAAAGGGGCTTGACAGAGGAAGTGGGTTCCAGCTGCTCTTCTGCTCTTCGAGGACACAGCAATCATCCCCCTCTTACCTTTCCGCCTTTCACCATGGTGAGGACACAGCAAAAAGGCCATCACCACGTGCCAGGGCCTTGATCATGGTCTTCCTAGGCCCTAGAACTGTGAGAAATAACTCCCTGTTCTTTATCAATTACGCAGTCTGTGGTATTCTGTTATAGACAAACAGACGAAGTCCCAGGCCACGTTAGTCTTTTGTTTGGAAAGAACTGAAGATTTGCTGATTTTTCTCCCTGCATTTATCCAGGATCATAAGAACATTCACTTGGAGCCCTGTGGAAGTCCCTCTTAGAAAAATCAAGATTCAGGCAGCTCTTGGGAAGCACATGGGGGCTTCCATGGAGATCTGAGATCCAGGTCATGTCCATGCTGCTGTGAACATGAATTTGCTAAACTACTTTTACAGTATTTTTTTATTGAGATAATATATGCATAATATAAAACTTATCATTTCAATCATTTTTAGGTATTCACTTCAGCAGTGTTAGCTACACATTGTTGAGCAACCACCATTACCATCCATCTTCAGAAATTTTTCATCTTCCCAAACTGAAGCTCTGTGCCCATTAAACTAACCCGCCAACTCTCCCCTCTTCCCCCAACTCCCTGGCAACCCACCTTTTACTTTCTTTCTTTTTTTTTTTTTTTTTTTTTTTTTTTTTTTTTTTGAGACGGAGTTTTGCACTGTCACCTGGGCTGGAGTGCAGTGGCGCAATCTCAGCTCACTGTAATCTATGCCTCCCAGATTCAAGCGATTCTCCTGCCTCAGCCTCCCAAGTAGCTGGTATTACAGGTGTCTGCCACCACATCTGGCTAATATTTTTTGTATTTTTAGTAGAGGCGGGGTTTCACTAGGTTGGCCAGGCTGGTCTCAAACTCCTGACCTCAAGATCCGCCTGCCTCAGCCTCCCGGAGTGCTGGGATTACAGGCGTGAGCCACTGCACCTGGCCCATTTTACTTTCAGGCTCTATGAGTTTGACTACTCTAGGTACCTCATATATGCGTCTGTCCTTTTGTGACTGGCTTATTTCCCTCAGCATAATGTCCTCAAGGTCCATCTATTTTGTAGCACGTGTCAGAATTTCCTTCCTTTTTAAGGTTAATATTCCATTGTCATTTTAGATCACTGTGTTAAGCCATTCTTGCACTGCTAGAAAGGAATACATGAAACTGGGTAATTTATAAAGAAAAGAGGTTTAATTGGCTCACAGTTCTGCAGGCTGTACAGAAAGCATGGTGCCAGGTATCTGCTCAGCTTCTGGGAGGCCTCAGGAAGCTTGCAGTCATGGTGGAAGGCAAAGGGGAAGCCCGTATCTCACATGGCAAAAGCAAGAGCAAGAGAGAGAGTGGGTGGGAGGTGCCACACGCTTAAGCAACCAGATCTCATGAGAACTCATTCACTCAAGGACAGCACCAAGGCATGAGGGATCCTTCCCTGTCTCTTGCACCTGTCTCTCTTGCCCCTCTGCTTCTGCCATTGGATGACACAGCAAGAAGGCCCTCACCAGAGGTGAGCCCCTTGACCTTGGACTTCCCAGACTCCACAACTGTGAGAAATAAATCCCTATTCTTTATAAATTACCCCATGACCCAAACACCTCCCACCAGGCTCCACCTTCAACACTGGGAATTACATCTCAACATGAGATATAATCAAACTATATCAACCACGTTTTGTTCATTTGTTCATATATTACTGGATACTTTGGATGCTGTCATCTTTTGGCTACTGTAAATAATCCTGCTATGTACTTAAGTACAAATAACTATTCTAGTCTTTGCTTTCAATTCTTTTGGGTATAATTGCCGGACCATATGATAATTCTATGTTTAATTTTTTTTTTTTTAAGAGACAGGGTTTCACCATGTTGGCCACGTTGGTCCCATACTCCTGGCCTCAAGAGTGATCCGCCCACCTTGGCCTCCCAAAGTGCTGGGATTACAGGCATGAACCACCGCACCTGGCCTATGTTTAATTTTTTTGAAGAACCACCTTAGTGTTTTCCACAGCACCTGCGCTTTCTTTTTATTTTATTATTATTATGTATTTATTCTTTCTTTCTTTCTTTCTTTCTTTCTTTTTTTTAAAAGATGGGGTTTCACCATGTTGGTCAGGCTGGTCTTGAACTCCCGATCTCAGGTGATCCACCTGCCTTGGCCTCCAAAGTGCTTGGATTACAGGTGTGAGCCACCACACCCGGCCACACCTCCACTTTCACTTCAATTTCCCATCACATTTTGGAAGTGAATCAGAAGTAGGTCATGAATTGCAGGAGCGGGATCCTGATAAAAGGATGAGTGAGTCCCCTTCCCTTTCTTGCATATGCCGTTCTTGCCCTTCTGCTTCCGCCACAGGATGACACAGCAAGAAGGCCCTCACAAGATGCAGGCCCCTTGACCTTGGACTTCCCAGCCTCCACACCTGTGAGAAATAAATCCTATTCCTTATAAAGTACCCAGCCTGTGGTATTCTGTTATAGCAACACAAAATAGACTAAGACAACAGTTTTTCAAATTTGAGTTTGTACCCACCCATTTTAAAGATAATACAATTTGTATAGACTCCCAGTATTTAAACTTAAATGATTTTAATTATAACATTAATGTATATTATATACATAAGCCAGACATAAACATGCTGCCTTGTAGCTATTATGCAAATAAAAAATGAATACTGGGCCGGGCGCGGTGGCTCAAGCCTGTAATCCCAGCACTTTGGGAGGCCGAGGCGGGTGGATCACGAGGTCAAGAGATCGAGACCATCCTGGTCAACATGGTGAAACCCCGTCTCTACTAAAAATACTAAAAATTAGCTGGGCATGGTGGCGTGTGCCTGTAATCCCAGCTACTCAGGAGGCTGAGGCAGGAGAATTGCCTGAACCCAGGAGGCGGAGGTTGCGGTGAGCCGAGATCGCGCCATTGCACTCCAGCCTGGGCAACAAGAGTGAAACTCCGTCTCAAAAAAAAAAAAAAATGAATACTGGGTCAGGAGTAGTGGCTCATGCTTGCAATTCCAGCACTTTTGGAGGCCAAGGTGGGTGGATCACCTGAGGTCAAGAGTTCAAGACGAGACTGGCCAACATGGTGAATCCCCTTCTCTACTAAAAATACAAACATTAGTGGGGCTTGGTGGTGAATGCCTGTAGTCCCAGCTACTTGGGAGGCTGAGGCAGGAGAATCACTTAAAACTGGGAGGCGGAGGTTGCAGTGAGCCAAGATCATGCCATTGCACTCCAGCCTGGGCGACAGAGCAAGAGTCCATCTCAAAAAAAAAAGATACTTTTACAGGTTAAGCACAAAACCAACAGAGTTTACCTTAACAACATTAACAGGAGACCTGATGGTGCTTTTTATTTTTAATTCATACAAATGTGTATACATACATACATACACTGATTTTTTTTCAGCTTTGCTGAAATTCTATCTCCACTCACACCGACAGGATGGAGGCAAGCGCACTGGAGTAGGTTTTTGGAATCAATCTGCCTACATATTCTGAGTATTGTGACGACTCATTTTTCTCTAATGGAAATACTGGGAAAAGCTTTGTTAAAGCAGCACATAGTGGTGTATTTAACACTCATTTGGCACCAATATATCACTAATGTATGAAGTCGACTTGATTCTTTTCTCCTTAGCTCATGAAATTTGAAGTCCTAGCCTGAGATCTTAATTCACTTGCCAGCAGAACTCAGTTGTTGGGGCCAATGTTCAGATTCTCCGGAATATGCCTATCTGTCTATTACTTATTTTATTTTGTTTTTATAAATGTATGGGGTACAAGTGTAATTTTATTACATGGATACATTGCATAGTGTTGAATTCAGGGCTTTTACCAATCTATTGTTTTTTTACAATGTCATTGAAATGGAAACTAAGAATTTAAACATTCTCATAGAGAAGGTCTTTTTCCATTTTTAAAAAATGTAGTCTCATAGGGAGGTTTTATATCCAACTTAAGAAACAGTGTTGGGCCAGGCGTGATGGTGCGTGCCTGTAATCAATGGGCACTGAGGCGGGAGGATCGCTTGAACCCAGGAGTTCCAGGCTGCAGTGAGCTATGATCATATCACTGCACTTCAGCCTGGGTGAGAGAATGAGGCTCCGACTCTAAAAAGACAGAGAAAGAGAGGAAGGGAGGAAGAGAAGGGAAGGAAAGAGGGAGAGAGGGAGGGGAGAGAAGAGAGAAAGACAGAGAAGAAAAACAGAAAGAGAGAAAGAGGAAGAGGGAGGCAGGAAGGAAGAGGCCGAGCACGATGGCTCCCTGCTGTGATCCCAGCACTTTTGGAGGCCATGGTGGGCCAATCACTTGAGGTCAGGAGTTTGAAACCAGCCTGGCCAACATGGCAAAACCCCGTCTCTACTAAAAATACAAAAATTAGCCGGGCATGGTGGCGCACACCTGTAATCCCAGCTGCTTGAGAGGCTAAGGCAAGAGAATCGCTTGAACCCGGGAGGCAGAGGTTGCAGTGAGCCGAGACTTCGCCACTTCACCTCCAACCTGGGGACAGAGCAAGACCCTGTCAAAAAAAAAAAAAAAAAAAAAAAAAAGAAGGAAAGGAAGGAAAGCAAGCAAGAAAGAAAGAAGAAAGAAAAAAAGAAGGAGGGAGGGAGGGAGAGAGGGAGGGAAAGAAAAGAGAGAGAAACTGTTGTCCTATTTAATCCTAAACTTTCCTTTAACTGTGCCAGACTCTCGGATGAATAGGCAGGTGCTCTCTGGTTGAAAAATCTCTTTGCCACCAGTCTCCCCTCTTCCTGTAGGGGAGTGTGTCCAGAGCCCTGTGTGTATTCTGGAAGTTATTCAGAAACTGCTGGGATCACCCAGGGAACCGCCTTCACACTGGCGCTGGCTCCCAGGGGCATACAGCAGCAATGTGTTAAGAGATACCTAAAGCTGCTCCTGCAAAACTTCATTTTTACCCAAAGATTTGGCAATAGGAAAAAAATTGGGGAATAAAGATTTAAGCAATTTAACCAGTAAGTTATTTTGACATTTTCATATTAAAACAAACAAGAATATGTCATGCATCAGAATTCACACCTCATCTGAATTTTTAAGACAAACTGCAGACTTGAAAGAAATGTTGGCTGCAGTGGGCTGCTTCGGGCCAGGCACCAGGGCCGGGTCCCCGAGGGAACTTGAATAGGTCAAGTTTGAGAAACTAAGTGATTAATCCTGCCACTGGCAAGTAGGACAAACACAATTAGGAGACTTTCTCTTTCCAGGTGTACTTACTCTGTGTGCTTATTATCAATCCAAACCAGATGCCCCATGGGGGATGAGATGGAGAGTCTCAGGAAGAGAGAAACTCTCAAATACACTCTTCGCTAGTGCTGTAAGTAGAGGAAGAAAGGGTTGGCTTGTCACCGCATGGTACTTACAAGTGGGACCTGGCTGGGCGCGGTGGCTCAAGCCTGTAATCCCAGCACTTTGGGAGGCCGAGGCGGGTGGATCACGAGGTCAAGAGATCGAGACCATCCTGGTCAACATGGTGAAACCCCGTCTCTACTAAAAATACAAAAAATTAGCTGGGCATGGTGGCACGTGCCTGTCATCCCAGCTACTCAGGAGGCTGAGGCAGGAGAATTGCCTGAACCCAGGAGGCGGAGGTTGCGGTGAGCCGAGATCGCGCCATTGCACTCCAGCCTGGGTAACAAGAGCGAAACTCCGTCTCAAAAAAAAAAAAAAGAAAGAAAAGAAAACAGGAAATACTGGATTCATCTGGAACCAAAGAGTCTAGAACTACTCCATCTGGAACTCAAGCCAGTTTCTTTTCTTTTCTTTTCTTTCTTTCTTTTTTTTTTTTTTTTTTTTTTTTTGGTGGAGTCTTACTCTGTTGCCCAGGCTGGAGTGCAGTGGCAAGATCTTGGCTCACCACCGCCTTGGCCTCCCAGATTCAAGTGATTCGTCTGCCTCAGCCTCCTGAGTAGCTGGGATTACAGGCGCACCCCACCACGCCTGGCTAATTTTTGTATTTTTTAGTAGAGACAAAGTTTCACCATGTTGCTTAGGCTGGTCTTGAACTCCTGACCTCACGATCCACCTGCCTCAGCCTCCCAAAGTGCTGGGATTACAGGCATGAGCCACCGTGCCTGGCAGCCAATTTCATGTTTAAGAGGAATAAGCCCAGAACCCATCCTTTTCTAGAGAAATGGGTAAAGTTTAGCAAAGGTAACTTAGGGTTACGGTGGCCAGAGTGGGGAAACTCCTTGCAAAAGGCAAACAGACATGTGTCTTCATAACCACAACAGCTAAGGGACGAGAGGACTTCCTCATACACATTTTAAACCAAATTGAGGGGTGCCAGGCAAAAGAACCCTGTATTCTGAGGTGTTTGCCTTTATCATAAACAGCCAGCAGCCGGGTGCAGTGGCTCACACCTGTAATCCTAGCACTCTGGGAGGCCAAGGAGGGTGGATAACTTGAGGTCAGGAGTTCGAAACCATCCTGGCCAACATGGTGAAACCCCATCTCTACTAAAAATACAAAAAAAAAAAAAAATTAGCTGGGTGTGGTGGTGGATGCCTGTAATCCCAGCTACTTGTGAGGTTGAGGCAGGAGAATCACTTGAACTTAAGAGGCAGAGGTTGCAGTGAGCTGAGATGACGCCACTGTACTCCAGCCTGGGCAACAGAGCAATACTCCATCTCAAATATATATATAAATAAACAAACAAACAGCCAGGCACTGGAAAAGAAATTATCCATTCCCTTTAGCCTGCCCTATTTTTCCACTTGAAGAAGCTCCCAAAGGCTTCACTACTGGGACAATCATCAGTCTCTCAGAGACAAAGAGGGAAAATAATATTTTTTGGTGAAGATTTCAAATCAACTCTAAAAGACCCTTGTGTCTGAATTAAGTAGACACTTCCCATGGGAAACTCTCTGTTGACTGAAACTCTTCTCAAATCCCTCTTAGAATGCGTAAAATGGTCAGGGGGTGAAGAAAAGAGAGATCCTCAGAGTAAATGCTTACCAGGAAAGAGAAATGGACACTTAGAAGACTAGATGATGGTTTGTGACAGAGTCTAGCTGGCTGAGGTGGACTTCTGGCCTCCTCTCCTGCGGTAAAAGTTAATCTTCAGAGGCTTTTTTTTTTTTTTTTAAGGGCGGAAGAACTGAACAGATATTTCTCCAAGATACGCAAATGGCCAACATTGTATTTCAACCACCTGAAATAAAGCTCATTAGCCAACAGAAAAATTCAAATGAAAACCATAACGAAATACTACTGCACACCCAGCAGGATGGCTATAATTGAAAGAAGTGTTGATGTGGCAGGCATGGTGGCTCACACCTGTAATCCCAGCACTTTGGGAGGCTGAGGCAGACAGATCACTCGAGGTCAGGAGTTCGAGATCAGCATGGCAAAGATGGTGAAACTCCCCTCACCACCCTTTAGTAGGATCTCTGATTTTAGGCAGATGGAGGGGAACTCAGAAAACCTCTGTATTTTGCCGTTCAAGTGCCTTCAGCTTGAAGTAATCAATATATTACAAATATGTGTACCCAATATACATATTTAGGGGTGGCATTTCCTGAACTCCTTCAATGGCTAGCTTTATTTACTGAGAAATTTAAGCATATTTGTTAAGAATGTGTAAATTAGGCCAGGCACAGTGGTTCACACCTGTTATCCCAGCACTTTGGGAGGCTGAGGTGGGAGGATCACCTGAGGTCAGAAGTTCAAAACCAGCCTAGCCAACATGGCAAAACTCTGTCTCTACTAAAACTACAGAAATCAGCAAGGGATGGTGGCACACACCTGTAATCCCAGCTAGTAGGGAGGCTAAGGCAGGAGAATCACTTGAACCTGGGAGATGGAGGCTGCAGTGAGACAAGATCACGGCACTGCACTCCAGCCTGGGTGGCAGACTGAGATTCTGTCCCAAAAAAAAAAAAAAAAAAAAAAGGAAAGAAAAGAAAATGAAAAAATTAGCTGGGCATGGTGGCATGTGTCTGTAGTCCCAGTTATTTAGGAGGCGGAGGTGGGATAATTGTCTGAGCCTGGGAAGTCAAAGCTGCAGTGAGCCATGATCATGCTACTCATGCTACTGTACTTCAGCCTGCGTGATAGAGCAAGACCCTGTCTCAAAAAAAAAAAAAAAAAAAAAAAAGCTAGAAATAATAAGGAAAACAACTCTCTGCATGCAAGGAAAGTAAGACATATTTTTGGTAAATATTACATATTTTGGTAATGTATGAAAAATGTGTTTTTGTTAAGGGAAAAAGAGAGTAATTTTTTTTCTTAAAGTTGAATGGTTAATTGTTCCAAATGAGAATGGTTAGTTGTTCCAAAGGAGCAAAACCTGAATGGATAAGAAGGTTGTAGGTGTGTGGAAGATGAATTTTGTAATATAAATGTTATGTGTGATCTAGCTGACTAAGATTAGAAGGGAATTATTTAGAAGTTTTTTTCTAAAAAATTGAGCACTAATAGCAAAATTACACTGACCAAAACTATAATTTGATCCTTTCTGTTAAAACAACATTTTCTTGGAGTATTGGCCTCTGCTCTTAATGCAAAATTGTGATCTAGGTGCAGTGGCTCACGCGTATAATCCCAGCACTTTGGGAGGCCAAGGCAGGCAGATCACATGTTCAGGAGATCGAGACCATCCTGGCTAACATGGTAAAACCCTGTCTCTACTAAAAGACAGGGTGCAGTGGCTCATGCCTGTAATCCCAGCACTTTGGGAGGCTGAGGCAGGCAGATCACAAGGTCAAGCAATCAAGACCATCCTGGCCAGCATGGTGAAACCCCATCTCCTAAAAAAAAAAGAATAAGAAGCCGGGCGTGGTGGCTCAAGCCTGTAATCCCAGAACTTTTGGAGGCCGAGGCGGGTGGATCACAAAGTCAAGAGATTGAGACCATCCTGGTCAACATGGTGAAACCCCGTCTCTACTAAAAATTCAAAACATTAGCTGGGCATGGTGGCACGTGCCTGTAATCCCAGCTACCTGGGAGGCTGAGGCAGGAGAATTGCCTGAACCCAGGAGGCGGTGGTTGCGGTGAGCCGAGACCGTGCCATTGCACTCCAGCCTGGGTAACAAGAATGAAACTCTGTCTTAAAAAAAAAAGAAAATTGTGAACATATTTTCTTTACCTTTTAGTAATTGGCCTAGGGGGAAAAAAAGATTCTGTGTTTTATCAAGAAATTTTCCTGTGCTTTATTTATTATTATTTTTTTTTTACGAGACCAGGTCTCACTCTTGCCCAGGCTGAAGTGCAATGGCATAATCACAGCTTATTGTAGCCTTGAACTACTGGGCTCAACCAATCCCCATGCCTCAGCTTCCCAAGTAACTAGAACTACAGGTGCTCATCACCATGCCCGGCTAATTTTTTATTTTTTATTTTGTAAAGATGTGGTCTCACTATGTTGGCCAGGCTGTCTTAAACTCCCAGCCTCAACTGATCCTCCCACTTCAGCTTCCCAGGGTATTGGGATTACAGGAGTGAGCCACTGAAACCAGCCTCATGTTGCCTTTTCTTTTTTTTTTTTTTTTTTTTTTTTTTGAGATGGGGTCTTGCTCTGTCACCGAGGCTGTAGTGCAGTGGTGCAATCTTGGCTCACTGCAGCTTCTGCCTCCTGGGTTCAAGTGATTCTCCTGCCTCAGCCTCCTGAGTAGCTGGGATTACAGGTGTGCACCACTATGCCCAACTAATTTTTTTCTGTTTTTGGTAGAGATGGGGTTCCACCATGTTGGTCAGGCTGGTTTCGAATTCCTAACCTTGTGATCCGCCCACCTTGGCCTCCCAAAGTTCTGGGATTACAGGCATCAGCCACTGCGCCTGGCCCTCATGTTGTTTTTATTAGGTTTTTGGTCACTTTAATTGATTAAATACAGAAAGGTACATGGTTGTAAAAAACAAACAAACAAACAAACAAACAAACCAAAAAAAAACCTGATCAGGCCAGGCATGGTGGCTCACGCCTGTAATCCTAGCACTTTGGGAGGTTGAGGCAGGCAGATCATAAGGTCAGGAGTTCGAAACCAGCCTGACCAACATGGTGAAACACCATTTCTACTAAAAATACAAAAATTTGCTGGGCATGGTGGCACGTGCCTGTAAGTAGCCTTCCAGCTACTCAGGAGGCTGAGGCAGGAGAATCACTTGAACCCAGGAGGCAAAGTGTTTTATGCACTTGAGCTAAGGTTTTTTTACAGCTATGTAACTTTCTGTATTTGCTTTTGAAGGCTTTTAATTGTCACTTCGGTTAAATGAATTACTATTGTTCACAGTGACCTGTGATCCTATTTTGATCAAATGTTTTAAATCTTTGATATTTTTGATGAAGTTCCCAAAATCAAAATCTAAATGAAGTCTTAATCCCAGCACTTTGGGAGGCTGAGGCAGGCAAATTGCTTGAGTCCAGGAGCTCAAGATCAGCCTGGGCAACATGGCAAAACCTCATCTCTACAAAAAATCCAAAAAAAAAAAAAAAATTAGCTGGATGCGGTGGAACATGCCTGTCGTCCCAGCTACTCAAGGGGCTGAGGTGGGAGAATCATTTGAACGCAGGAGGCCGAAGCTGCAGCGAGCTGAGATCATGCCACGGCACTCTAGCCTGAGTGACAGAATGAGACCCTATTTCATTTTTTTTGTTTGTTTTAAATAGAGATGGGGTGTCACCATGTTGACCAGGCTGGTCTCGAACTCCTGACCTCAGGTGATCCACCCATCTCGGCCTCCCAAAGTGCTTGGATTACAGGCATGAGCCACCGCGCCCAGCCCCTATCACATTTTTAAAAAAAATTCCAGTATTAAAAGTTATGCACGCCATAGCTCACCATGGAGTAGAAAAAAATGATATAAATTACAGAAAAAACATTGATGTGGTAACCAATGTTTGGTTTGTCAAACTCACAATTCTGTAAAGACAAAACTTTGGGTTTTGCTTCATTTCTGCTACCTGATGGGCCATTTGAACATTTTCACAGGGATTTTACTCAATTGCCACCTTCAATGGGATGTAAGAACGTTCTTTTAATAGTCTATGTTCTTTGGCTGAATAGAAGCTTTCCATGGAGGAAGGCCAATACTGTAACAGTAGCTAAAAGTTTACTAAAAATTGTGTTTCCTTTATGGGGCATTCTTGGAGAATGCTCCACTGGCAGAGGCACCAATTTTACTGGGAAAGTTATAAAGCAATAAAATAAGGTGTTGAAAACACAATGGCATTACTACTGTTGCTATCACCTTTAGTCTCCTGGAAAGGTTGAAAGGACAAATGGCATCTTGGAACTGAAACTGGCAGTTAACTGAATTGACTGGATTGTCTTGGCTAACAGTATTACCACTGGCCTTGATGGCAATCAGAGTCCTCCCTCAGTGGAAAATGTAACTTGACTGTCTATGAAACAGTCACTGAGCCCGGCACAGTGGCTCATGCCTGTAATCCCAGCACTTTGGGAGGCGAAGATGGGAGGATCACCTGAGGCCAGGAGTTTGAGACAAGCCTGGCCAACATGGTGAAATCTTGTCTTTACTAAAAATAAAAAATTAGCTGGTTGTCGTGGCATGTGCCTGTAGTTCCAGCTACTCAGGAGGCTGAGGCAGGAGAATTGCTTGAACCGGTGGGGTGGAGGTCGCAGTGAGCTGAGATCATGCCACTGCACGCAAGCCTGGGCAACAGAGTGAGAGACTCCGACTCAAAAAAAAAAAAAAAAAAAAAAAAAAGAAAGAAAGAAAGAAAAAGAAAGAAACAGTCCCTAGAAGGCCTATGCCCCTAAGAATAAAACCTCATGTATCTTTTACTTTTATAAAATCTGCTATGGTTTAATACTGCAAGGCTTTAATGCATTGTGCCAAAGCATATTTTCACTAGGTAGAAAAAAAAAAAAAAAAAAAAAAAGGCTTCATGACCCACTAGCAGATGAAAACTAGACCTCTCAGAGTCCAAAACTCAGAGATTGAGTCTTTTGGAAATGACATCAGAGAAAGACTGTCCTTGGCCGGGCGCGGTGGCTCAAGCCTGTAATCCCAGCACTTTGGGAGGCCGAGGCGGGTGGATCACAAGGTCAAGAGATCGAGACCATCCTGGTCAACATGGTGAAACCCCGTCTCTACTAAAAATACGAAAAATTAGCTCGGCATGGTGGCGCGTGCCTGTAATCCCAGCTACTCGGGAGGCTGAGGCAGGAGAATTGCCTGAACCCAGGAGGCGGAGGTTGCCGTGAGCTGAGATCGCGCCATTGCACTCCAGCCTGGGTAACAAGAGCGAAACTCCGTCTCAAAAAAAAAAAAAAAAAAAAGCTGATGTGTGAACTTTTCCCTCCAGAATCAGAAGGCATTCCAGATGTGGAATCTTTCCGAAGATCATGGAGCAAGACGTCTTTGCACCATGAAAGCCTTATCCTTCCCTGACCCCCTCTTCACTGCTGCCCTAATCCTTTCCCTTTCGCTCCAGGAAAATCCATGGGACCATAACTTGTGGATGGCTTTAGCGAGGGTTTATACTCCAGTAAAAAAAAAAAAAAAAAAAAAAAAAAAAAAAGAGCAATTGTTGAGTGTATGAAGACAAGTTAGTTTCCATGGAGCAACAATTCCAATAGGGTTCTTGAAGGCTGACTCTTGGTAACAGCAGAGTATTGTTTTTTTTGTTTTTGATTTTTTTTTTTTTTTTTTTTTTTTTTTTTGAGACGGAGTTTCGCTCTTGTTACCCAGGCTGGAGTACAATGGCGCGATCTCGGCTCACCGCAACCTCCGCCTCCTGGGTTCAGGCAATTCTCCTGCCTCAGCCTCCTGAGTAGCTGGAATTACAGGCACGTGCCACCATGCCCAGCTAATTTTTTTTTTTTTTGTATTTTTAGTAGAGACGGGGTTTCACCATGTTCACCAGGATGGTCTCGATCTCTCGACCTCGTGATCCACCCGCCTCGGCCTCCCAAAGTGCTGGGATTACAGGCTTGAGCCACCGCGCCCGGCCCTGATTTTTGTTTTTTGAGATGGAGTTTCGCTCTTGTTGTCCACGCTGGATTACAATGACGCGATCTCAGCTCACTGCAACCTCCACCTCCTGGTGCAAGTGATTCTCCTGCCTCAGCCTCTTGAGTAGCTGGGTGCAATCGCCACCATGCCCAGCTAGTTTTGTATTTTTACTAGAGATGGGGTTTCTCCATATTGGTCAGGCTGGTCTCAAACTCCCAGTCTCAGGTGATCCACCCATCTCAGTCTCCCAAAGTGCTGGGATTACAGGCGTGAGCCACCACACCCAGCCTGATATTGTTTTTTTTGTTTGTTTGTTTGTTTGTTTTTTAAGATATTGCCACCAAATACGTTAAGGAAATTTCTCAAGAAAAAGGAAACATGATATATTTACAGGAGCAAATAACAGTTGGCTTGCAGACATCTAAAACGGTGGATGGCAAGCTTGGCTTTTCCAAGGTTTTCCAATCTTTATCTTCTTCTAGTGGGTCTTCAGGTTACTATGACTTGTGTCAATAGGCTAACAACAAAACTGGATACTTCTTTAAATCAGATTCATTCTACAGTGAACTATGTAGAATGGTTCCTCAATTGCCATTGTGCCCCAACAAGGACTATGACCAAATGAACTCAGATGCCTGTATTGTATGAACCTTGACTTGTTGGATTTGGATGCTTGGTTCATAAAGGCTCTTATTAAAGAGTATTCTTCAGTCTTTTAGTATTATTCACCTGACAGTCATCATAATGGTCCCCTAGTACACTGCATCCTCTTATCTTTTTTTTTTTTTTTTTTTGAGACAGAATTTCACTCTTGTTGCCCATGCTAGAGTGCAATGGCACAATCTCGACTCACTGCAACCACCACCTCCCAGGTTCAAGCCATTCTCCTGTCTCAGTGTCCCAAGCAGCTGGGATTACAGGGGCGTGCCACCACCCCTGGCTAATTTTTGGATTTTTAGTAGAGACGGGGTTTCTCCATGTTGGTCAGGCTGGTCTCGAACTCCTGACCTCAGGTGATTCCCCCGCCTCAGCCTCACAAAGTGCTGGGATTACAGATGTAAGCCACCACGCCTATCTTAAATGTCTATATGAAGCCATCCATTGAGTGTTCAATGGTCTGACTTCAATTAGATCAGCAGAAACATCAAGAATTATTCAACTGCTGTGACTTTGTGACTTGTGAATTTCATACTAAAACCAAATAGGTCCATTTGCAATGGTGCCAGAGAGTGGCATCAATGCTCTCAATTTTTGAGAGTTGACCAAAATGAAAAACTTGTTAAAACTAAATTTGGCTTGAGGATGCCGCTGTACTTGAGTCCTTATGGAACAAATTGTAACCTTAGCAGGTAAACTAACTACAAGCCTAACTTAGGGTACACTTTTGTAACAGTAGCTGAGTCTCAGCCAGTCACATCAGCCAAGTGTCAGTCAATTGCAGGTGGGCAAATGATTAGACCACATTCAAATAAAGCTAATGCTGAGCTGTAATCAACAGAGGTGTTCATAAATGCTGCCTGCCAACATTGCGAGCTACAAATATTTCAACATGTTCTGGTTTTGAGGGTTGCCTGATTCATGAATCATTCTTTGCTTAAATAAATTCTGCTTTAATGTAATTTGTCTAAAAATTTTAACAGGGCTGTGAATTTTCCTTTGATATATGAGTGTTTCTTGGGATATGTGCTTCACATATATCCCATAGATTTGGATTTGTAGCAATTATTTTTTTCTCTTGAAACAGAGTCTCACTCTGTTGTCCAGGCTGGAGTGCAGTGGCATGATCTTGGCTCACTGCAACCTCCTCCTCCCAGGTTCAAACAATTCTCCTGCCTCAATCTCCCAAGTAGCTGGGATTACAGATACACATCACCACGTTCAACTAATTTTTGTATTTTTAGTAGAGACAGGGTTTCACCATGTTGGCCAGGCTGGTCTCGAACTCCTGACCTTGTGATCTACCCACCTCAGCCTCCCAAATCCTACACTGGGATTACAGATGTGAGCCACTGCACAGGGCCTGTAGCAAATTCTTTAATTTCTGTAATTCCCTATATCCAAGAGTTGTGAAGCATAGGTTTTAAAGTTTTCAGGTAGAACATTATGCCAGCTATCAAATTGTTGAATCTCAGATGCAAACTCACTCTTCATTGCCTGCTCTGTGAAAATGAATATGGGCCCTTTAAATATTCTTTGCCAGCTGGCACAATGTTTAGCTTTGACAGTAGAGGGCACCGGAGAGACATTGCAGGAGGCTCATTACTCAGTAGGTTTCCATGGCCTGGGTGGCTTCTCCAGTGCCAGGTTCCTGCACTGTGTGCAGCCTTCGTAGTGCCTAGCTTTTGTGTGGCACAAACAAGCTTCTCTAGTGTAGCTCCTTCAGCAGATATGTTGCTCCAGCAGCAGGCTTCTATGGTGGTGGGCAGCTTCTCCAAGGCCCAGATCCTGCAATACGCAGAAGCCTGTATCACCTAGCAACCAGCAGTTTCTCCAGGTACTTCATAGTACCCAGTAGTTTCATAGCAGAATGGATCCAAGTGGGGTACCTCTTATAAACAGGCTTTCAGCATTGCAGGGCATATCATCAGCAAGTCCTAGAGAGGGGATTTCCAGCAACTTCCACTGGTCTGGTACAAGAGGAACTTCTCTGCCATTCAATCAGCCCCAGAGGGGCCTCTTCCTCAAGTGCACTATCTCAGCTGTCGGGGTAGCGGCTGCTTCTTATCTGCATTCCTCTGTTCTTTAGAGTTTCTTTTTCTCTTCCATAAAATCAATATGATATCTGATATAAAAAGTGGACGAAGAACTTTAAGGAAAGAAAGAACTATAGATGCCAGGCACAGTGGCTCACACCTGTAATCCCAAAAATTTGGGAGGATCCCCTGAGGTCAGGAGTTTGAGACCAGCCTGATCAACATGGAGAAACCCCGTCTCTACTAAAGGTACAAAATTAGCTGGGCATGTTGGCGCATGCCTGTAATCCCAGCTACTTGGGAGGTTGAGGCAGGAGAATCGCTTGAATCCTGGAGGTGGAGGTTGCGGTGAGCCTAGATTGTGCCACTGCACTCCAGCCTGGCAACAGAGCAAGACTCTGTTTCAAGAAAAAAAAAATACATATATATATATGGAGAGAGAGAGAGAGAGAGAGAGAGAAATGTTCTTCATAAACATAGATGTAGACGCAATAATTTAGAACAAAATGTTATGCAAGCTAAATGATAAGAACATATGAACACAAAGAAGGAAACCAAAGAAGGAAACAGGCCGTGGTGGCTCCCGCCTGTAATCCCAACACTTTGGGAGGCTGAGGTGGGCAGATCACCTGAGGTCAGGAGTTAAGAGACCAGCCTGGCCAACACGGAAAAACACCATCTCTACTAAAAATACAAAAATTAGCCAGGTGTGGTGGTGGGCACCTGTAATCCGAACTACTTGCAAGACTGAGGCAGGAGAATTGCTTGCAACTGGGAGGCAGAGGTTGCAGTTAGCTGAGATCAAGCCACTGTACTCCAGGGGTGACAGAGCAAGACTTTCTCTCAAAAAAAAAAAAAAAGAAGGAAACAACAGACATAGGTCTACTGGAGGAAGAAGCATGGGAGTGGGGAGAGGAGCAGAAGAGATAACTAGTGAGTACTGGACTTAATACCTGCGTGATGTAATAGTATGTACAACAAACCCCTCTGACACTTTATCACCTATGTAACAAACTTTCACATGTACCTCCAACCTACGATAGCAGTTTTTTAAATTGACAAATATGCCACAAAAAAATCATTTTAAGGCCAGGTGTAGTGGCTCACGCCTGTAATCCAAACACTTTGGAGGCCAAGGTGGGCGGATCACCTGAGGTCGGGAGTTCAAGAGCAGCCTGACCAACATGGTGAAACCCCATCTTAAAAAAAAGAAACCATTTTAATACAGAAATAAAAGAGCTGTTTATGATTCTGAAAAAAAAAAATGTTAGTAAATGGAATCCAACAGTGCAGAAAGAGGACAACTTTGAATTTCCCAACTTCAAAACTTACTCTAAAACTACAGTAATTAAGACAGTGTAGTACTCTCATAGTCATGAGGATGATGAAAGATCAACGAGATAAAGCTGACAGTCAGAAATAAACTCTAATATTTATGGTCAATTGATTTTTGACAAGGATATCAAGACAATTCAATGGGGAGAGAATGGCCAACCATGATGGCTCACACCTGTGATCCCAGCACTTTGGGAGGCTGAGGCGGGCAGATCACCTGAGGTCAGAAGTTTGAGACCAGCCTGGCCAACATGGTGAAACCCTGTCTCTACTAAAAATACAAAAAATGATCTGGGTGCAGTGATATGTGCCTATAATTCCAGCTACTTTGGAGGCTGAGGCAGGAGAATCGCTCCAACCCGGGAAGCAGAGGTTGCAGTGAGCCAAGATCACACCATTGCACTACAGGCTGGGTGACAAGAGCAAAACTGTGTCTCAAAAAAAGAAAAAAACAATGGGGGAAAGAATAACTTTTTCGACAAATGATGCTGAGACACTGGAAATCCACATGCAAAATAATGAAGTTGGACTCCTACCTTACACCATTTATAAATATTAAATCAGGCTGGGTGCAGTAGCTCACATCTCTAATCCCAGAACTTTGGGAGGCCAAGGTGGGAGGATTGCTTGAGGCCAGGAGTTCAACACCAGCTTAAGCAAAATAGCAAAACCCCATCTTTATTTCTTTATTTTTATTTTTTTATTTCATATAATTTATAAAAAATGAAAATGTTATTTCATGTCATGTGTATTTTACCACAATAAAAAGATTAATTCAAAATTAATCAAAGACCTAAATATAAGTGCCAAAACTATAAAACTCTTAGAGTGTAACTCTCCATGGCCTTAGACCAGGCGTCCCCAAACTACGGCCCGCGGGCCGCATGCGGCCCCCTGAGGCCATTTATCCAGCCCCCTGCCGCACTTCAGGAAGGGGCACCTCTTTCATTGGTGGTCAGTGAGAGGAGCACAGTATGTGGCGGCCCTCCAACAGTCTGAGGGACAGTGAACTGGCCCCCTGTGTAAAAAGTTTGGGGACGCCTGCCTTAGACAATGGTTTCTTTTTGCTTTTTTTTAATTTCTATTTTCTGGACATAAGGTATTGCTTTCTTACCCAGGCTGGAGTACAATAGCATGATCATGGCTCACTGAAGCTTCAACCTTTCATTCTCAAATGATCCTCCCGTCTCAGCCTCCCAAGTAGCTGAGACCACAGGCACACAGCATCATGCTTAGCTAATTCTTTAAATTATTTTTGTACAGATGGGGTCTCACTATGTTGTCCAGGCTGATCTTGAACTCTGGGGCTCAAGCTATCTTGCCTCCCAAAGTGCTGGCAATTCAGGCATGGGCCACTGCACCCAGCAAACAATGGTTTCTTAGATATAAGCTCCAAAGCACAAGCAATGAAAGAAAAAATAGGTTAAATGGACTTCATTGAAATCAGCTGGTGCAGTGGTGCATCCCTTTATTCCCAATTCTTCAGGAGGCTGAGATGGAAGTATGGCTTGGGCCCAGGAGTCAGAGTCCAGCCTCGGCAACATAGTGAGACCGTCCCCCATCTCTTCAAAAAAAAAAAAAAAGCAAACTACATTTTGTGCTTCAAAAGACACTACAGGTATTGATCGACTTACGACCTATGCAACTTACGACCATTCGACTTTACGACCACAATCGCTGGCCACGGCTGCTCCGGGTCTGGCAGCGCAAACGTTGCCCAGCTGGGCATACGACAGTGCGGACCAGCTTCCAGCAGCACTACCATCTTCACGTGCACCATTTCAACTGTTATCCCGGTACAGCAATTTGTGTTTTGTGTCTTGGATCTTTTTCATCAAACCCCTCCCAAGATGTCTACCAAGAGGAATTGCCAATAAAATGTTTCGTACATGTTTATATATTTTGATATGTTTTGCAATTGGGAAAATGTTTCCTATGGTATTTTTTACACCTGTATTTTGTATTTTTGTATGCACCTGTATTTTGTAATTTTGCATGTTTTACAAATATTAAACCAGTTGCACTGGTAATGCAGTGTTTTACTTAAACCTGACAAATGCAAAAATAAGAAACAAAATGGTGTAGAGATGATACAAATGGCATAAAATGAACAAATAAAATTATGATATGTAACAATAATGAAAGAAAATTATGATAAAATATGACTTAAAGATTTTTATAACATCATTTCACAGTACTGTACATATAGCCTACTCAACTTGCGACCAAATCGTGTTACGACCAGTCTGTTGGAACCAATCGTGATCGTAAGTCGAGCACTAGCTGTATAAAGAGGGTTAAGCAAGGAGCATTGGTTCACAGCTATAATCCCAGCACTTTGGGAGGCTGAGGTGAGAGGATCACTTGAGGCCAGAGTTTAAGACCTATCTGGGCAACATAGTGAGACCTTGTCTCTACAAAAAGTAAACAAGACTAGCCAGCCATGGTAGCATGTGGCTGTAGTCCCGGCTATAAGAAAGGCTGAGGTGAGAAGATTGCTTGAGCCTGGAAGGTCAAGGCTGCAGTGAGCAGTGATCGTGCCACTGCACTCCAGCCTGGGCAAAAGAGCAAGATCTGTCTTTAAAATTAAAACAAAAAAAGAAAAGAAAAGAAAGTTAAGGCCAGGCATGGTGGCTCAAGCCTGTAATCCCAGCACTTTGGGAGGCCGAGGCAGGTAGATCACGAGGTCAAGAGATGGAGACCATCCTGGTCAACATGGTGAAATCCCGTCTCTACTAAAAAAATACAAAAAATTAGTTGGGTATGGTGGCACGTGCCTGTAATCCCAGCTACTCAGGAAGCCGAGGCAGGAGAATTGCCTGAACCCAGGAGGGAGAGGTTGCGGTGAGCCGAGATCGCGCCATTGCACTCCAGCCTGGGTAACAAGAGCGAAACTCTGTCTCAAACAAACAAACAAACAAACAAACAAACAACAACAACAAAAAAAAGTTAAGCAGGGTGTGGTGGCTCACACCTGTAACCCCAGTATTTTGGGAGGCTAAGGCAGAAGGATCACTTGATCTCAGGAGTTCGAGATCAGCCTGATTAACATAACAACACCCTATTGCTATATAAAGAATTTTTTTTTTGAGACAAAAATTTTTTTTTCTACTCTTGTTACCCAGGCTGGAGTGCAATGGCATGATCTCGGCTCACTGCAACCTCCGCCCTTCAGGTTCAAGCAATTCTCCTGCCTCAGCCTCCCTAGTAGCTGGGATTACAGACATGTGACACCACACCAGTTAATTTTGTATTTTTAGTAGAGATGGGTTTTCTCCATGTTGGTGAGGCTGGTCTCGAATTCCTGACCTCAGGTGATCTGCCCGCCTTGGCCTCCCAAAGTGCTGGGATTATAGGTGTGAGCCACCTCCTCTGGCCCAAAAAGAAATTTTTTAAACTATCTGGGCATGGTGCACTGCACTCCACCCTGGGTGACAGAGCGAGACTTCATCTTAAAAAAAAACAACTACAATAGGAGAAAACATTTACAAATCATATATTCATATACAAATCATATATGTGCTTAGGAACTTGTATCCAGAATATATTTTAAATCTCTTACACTGGGCATGGTGGCTCACGCCTGTAATCCCAGCACTTTGGAAGGCCAAGGCAGGTGGATCACCTGAGGTCAGGAATTTGAGACCAGCCTGACCAACATGGAGAAACTTTGTCTCTTCTAAAAACACAAAATTAGTCAGGTGTGGTGGCACATATCTGTAATCCTAGCTACTAGGGAGGCTGAGGCAGGAGAATTGCTTGAACCTGGGAGGCGGAGGTTGTGGTGAGCCGAGATAGCACCATTGCACTCCAGCCTGGGCAACAAGGGTGAAACTCTTGTTTCAAATATAAACAAATAAAAATAAAACTCTTACAACTCAATATAAAAAGACAAATAACTTAAAAATGAGCAAACATTCAAGTAGACATTTTTCCAAAATAGATATATAGATATATATACATAATATATATATATTATATATATAATAGATACAAATGCCTATAAGTATATAAAAAGATGCTCAACGTTATTAGCCATTAAGGAAATCTAGTCAAAACCATGAGATACCCTACACACACACACTAAGATGTCTATAATGAAAGATGGACAGTAAGTGTTAGCCAGACTGTGGAGAAATTAGGAGTCTCATACATTGCACACATTGCGGGTGGGAATATAAAACGGGGCAGCCACTTTGGAAACAATTTGCCAGTTCTTCAGAAAGTTAAACAGGGTTACCATATGACCAAGCAATTCCATTCCTAGGTATAAAAATTCAAGACAATTAAAAACATACGGCTATACAAAAGCTTGTACAGGAATGTTCATAGCAGCTTTGTTTCATTCCAATCCCCCAATTGTGGAAACAACCCAAATACCCACCAAATGATAAAAGGATAAACAAAATGTGGTACATTCGTACAATGGAATATTGTCCATAAAGAAGAATGAAGTGAGTCTCAGCTACTGGGTGTTGAAGCGGGGAGGAGGGTTGAGGTGGGAGGATTGCTTGAGCCTGGAAGGTTGAGGCTGCAGTAAGCTCAGATGACAGTACTGCACTCCAGCCTGGGTGACAGAGCAAGATCCCATCTCAAAAAAAAAAAAAAAAGAATGAAGTACCAATGCATGCTACAATATGGATGAACACTGGAAATATTATGCATTGTGAAAGAAGCCAGACTACCTGTTCTATGATTTCACTTATATGAAATATCCAGAATAGACAAATCTAGAGACAGAAAGATTAGCCGGGCGCGGTGGCTCAAGCCTGTAATCCCAGCACTTTGGGAGCCCGAGGCGGGTGGATCACGAGGTCAAGAGATCGAGACCATCCTGGTCAACATGCTGAAACCCCGTCTCTACTAAAAATACAAAAAAAAAAAAAAAAATTAGCTGGGCATGGTGGCACGTGCCTGTAATCCCAGCTACTCAGGAGGCTGAGGCAGAAGAATTGCCTGAACCCAGGAGGCGGAGGTTGCGGTGAGCCGAGATCGTGCCATTGCACTCCAGCCTGGGTAACAAGAGCAAAACTCTGTCAAAAAAAAAAAAAAAAAAAAAAAAGAAAGAAAGAAAGATTGGTGAGCCAGGTGCAGTGACTCACGCCTGTAATCCTAGCACTTTCGGAGGCTGAGGCAGGCAGATGGCTTGAGCTCAGGAGTTGGAGTCCAACCTGGGTAACATGGTGAAACCTCACCTCTATTAAAAAATACAAAAAATTAGCTGGACACGGTGAGGCACACTTGTATAGTACCAGCTATTCGGGAGGCTGAGGTGGGAGAATCACCTGAACCCGAAGGTTGCAGTGAGCCAAGATTGCGACACTGCGCTCCAGCCTGGATGACAGAGGGAGACACTGTCTCAGAAAAAAAAAGATTTTTGGTCCTCTAGGGCTGGGGTGAGGTAGGGGATGGAATGAAATGGGGAGTGACTGCTAACAGGTACAGGGTTTCTTTTGAGGATGACAAAAATGTTTTAAAATTCATTGACTATTGCTGGGCGCGGTGGCTCACGCCTGTAATCCCAGCACTTTGGGAGGCCGAGGCAGGTGGATCATGAGGTCAAGAGATCAAGACCATCCTGGCCAACATGCTGAAACCCCGTCTCTACTAAAAATACAAAAAATTAGCTGGACATGGTGGCACATGCCTGTAATCCCAGCTACTTAGGAGGCTGAGACAGGAGAATCGCTTGAACGCAGGAGGCGGAGGTTGCAGTGAGCCGAGAATGTGCCATTGCACTCCAGCCTGGGCAACAAGAGCGAAACTCCGTCTCAAAATAAATAAATTGATTAATTAAATAAAATTCATTGACTATTGTTATTTAGTCAATATGCCAAAAACCACTGAATTGTACAATGTACATTGGTGAAGGGGTGGGGGTGGATGCAGAAAAGCGAGATGTTGATTCTAGAGTACAAAGTTTCAGTTAGGTGGAATAGGCATTAGTAATCTACTGCACAGAATACTGACTATATAATGCATTGCATACTTCCAAATCGTTAACAGAGTAGACCTTCAATGTTTTCACCACAGAAAGAGATAAGTATGCGAGGTGACGGATATGTTAATTAGCCTATTTTAGTCACTCCACATTATAAACATATATCTAAACATCACACTGTACCTCATAAATGCAGTTGTCAATTAAAAATAAATTAGTGAAATACACAGTATATAAACTATATCTTATTGATAAGTTTGTTTTTTTGTTTTTTTGTTTTTTTTTTGAGACAGAGTCTTTCTCTGTCATCCAGGCTGGAGTACAATGGTGTGATCTCCACTCACCACAATCTCCGCCTCCTGGGTTCAAGCAATTCTCCTGCCTCAGCCTCCAGAGTAGCTGGAATTACAGGTGTGCACCACCACACCCACATATTTTTTTGTATTTTTAGTAGAGAGAGGGTTCCACTATGTTGGCCAGGCTGGTCTTGAACCCCTGCCCTCATGATCCACCCACCTCGGCCTCCCAAAGTGCTGGGATTATAGGCGTGAGCCACCGTGCCCAGCCTATAAATTACTGAGTGTGCGCACTCAGGTGAGCGCACGAGCGTGCACACACACACACACACACACACACACACAGAGAAGAGATTGTTTTGGCTGGGTGTGATGGCTCACACCTGTAATTCCAACACTTAGGGAAGCTGAGGTGGGCGGGTCACCAGGTCAGAAGATTGAGACCTTCCTGGCTAACATGGTGAAAAACCATCTCCAATAAAAATACAAAAAAATTATCCGGGCATGGTGGTGTGTGCCTGTTATCCCAGCTACTTGGGAGGCTGACACAGAGAATCATGTGAACCTGGGAGGTGGAGGTTGCAGTGAGCCAAGAGTGAGCAATTGCACTCTAGCCTGGGTCTCAGAAAAAAATAAAAAGGGATTGTTTGGATAGAAGGTGCCATGCAGTAATTGTTGTTGTTGTTTTGAGACAGTCTCAGGCTAGAGTGCAATGGTGTGATCTCGTCTCACTGCAACCTCTGCCTCCCAGGTTCAAGCAATTCCCCTGCCTCAGCCTCCCTAGTAGCTGCGACTACAGGTATGCACCACCATGCCCGGCTAATTTTTCTATTTTTAGTGGGTGGAGATGGGCATTTCACTATGTTGGCCAACATGGTCTCGAACTCCTGACAAGTGGTCTGCCTGCCTCAGCCTCCCAAGGTGTTGGGATTACAGGCATAAGCCACTGTGCCTGGCCTGCAGTAAGTTTACATGGATGATGCTAGACATGAAATAAACACTTGATGAAGAGCCCCACAGAGTTTGGAGCATTATTTTTGGCCCAGTTTTACAGGTGAGGAAACTAAGGTCCACAGAAACTTTTTTTTTTAGACAGGGTCTCTCTCTGTTGCCCAAACTGGGGTGCAGTGGCACGATCATAGTTCACTGTAGCCTCAACCTCCCTGGGTTCAGGTGATCCTCCCACCTCAGCCCCCTGAGTAGTTGGGACTACAGGCACTCCCCACCACACCTGGCTAATTTTTAAGTTTTACACAGAGACAGAGTCTCCCTATGTTGCTCGGGCTGGTCTCAAAACTGCTGAGCTCAAGTGAGCTTCCCACCTCTGCCTCCTCAAGTGCTGGGATTACAGGCATGAGCCACCATGCCTGGCAGAAACTTCAGACCCTATAGCTAGTACACGATGGAAGCCAGATTCCAATTCAGAAAGTTAATAGCAGAGCTGGGGCCCTGACTGCTACATTATTCTGCCTCCCGGGAACACGTGTCTGTAAGATAAAGGCAGGGTGGAGAATATCCATTGCTGAGAATCTCTCCAAGAGACTGCTCTCTCTTCCTAGTGCCAACTCCTCAGTGCTCATCAGAGAGCCCTCATCATTTGGGTGCCTACCATCTGTTTAATAGACACCGTGGAAGTCTTGGTTTCTGCAATTTCTAGAGTGAAATTCAGGACAAAGCAATCTCTTTGCAAATATTCAGCATGCAGCTTCTCTTCTTCAGGGAAGTGATGAAGTGATGTGTCTGCCAACGTGTATACTTAGTTGAAAATGATCAGATAGAAGGCTTTGTGATACAGCCCCTGATGTCAAAGCAACCTCTGAAAACTCATTAAAACATTGATTTCATAAGCTCTTTTTGGAATATTCAGGACCACAACTGAGGACAATACTAATTCCTCAGTATGAGTTTAATATAGCAGACTTCTGTATCTCACGACATTTCTATGTTTTAATTTAAGCGTAGGTTTTGCTTGCTTGTTTGTCTAATGTCTGATTATCAAATGAATACAGAGATCTAAATCTTTGTATAATATTTTGGTCTATTTCTGTGAGCTAGATTCCCAGATGTGGAATAATCCCGAGTCAAAGGATATGAACATTTTTAAGGCTCTTGATCTGTCTGCATTGCCAAACTGCTTTGCAAAAAAGATTGAACCAATTTACACTCCCACCAGCAGTGTATGAGAATATATTTAAATGCAAATCCCAAGCTGCAGAGCATCTCTTTCTTAGGTATTTCAACTTAAAAAAATTTTTTTCGTGCTAAGCAAAAGCTGACCCAGGATGTTAAAAAAAGAAAGTCTGATACAAAAATGGAGCAGATAGTTAAAACAGCCTCTTAGGCAGAAACAAGCTTTAGAAAGGCCTAAGCAAGATGATAAAAATTTTAAGGCATCAAAGCACGAAGCACAATTCTAAAGGGACCATTAACAATTTGGCTGAGATTGGAAAAGTAACCGCCAAGAATGTTGGGCGTGGTCAGTGCCCCAAATTCTAGATTAGAAAAAGCAGAGTGTTTCACTCATTTACACTTCACTTTGTCCCAAGGACGATTTAAGAGACCCAAAGGCAGGATCTTGAGAAGTAGTATTGTTTTAATCATTAATCCCGTGAAAATGAAAGAAACCCGCGCCCCCTGAGCTAAGGTCAGCGTTCATCTCTTCTCTCCACTGACGCCTCGCCTCTCATCGCAGCTGGGTTGGCCACAACCACGCCTCCAACCCTAATAATGGGGCCCCGTGATTTTAGGGAAGGCGGGAGTGGGCAGGGGAGAGGAAGCCCAGTTTCGGGGCACCAACCCACGGAGCGCCACACAAATTCACAAGGTGCTGGGACCTCCACGTTCAGCCAGAACACCCTCCCTCGAGCCCCCGTTATTGGGGAAACCGCTCCGTCCCCGCCTGCGAGTCTCCCACGACTACTTCTCGGTTTCCCCGCGCGGCACGCTTCCACCGGCGAGGAGCCGGGAACTCGAGTCGGCCCCTTCCCACTTCTCTTTCCTCACTTTTGTTCCGCGGTGCCTGCTTTCCCTCCCTCCTCCGCTCTCCTTTCTCCTTCCCGTCCTCCCTCTCTCCTCCTCGCCTCGCCTCCGGTCCTCCCCCACCGAGCCCCCCGCAGCCCCTCCCCCGCCTCGCCCTCGCCGCGCTCGGCCGCAGCCCCGCCCGCAGCCAATCAGAGCGCGGCCTCCGGGGGCCCCGCCCCTCCCCGGCGGTTCCGGGCGGGCCGGGCCGAGCGCAGGCCGTGGGTGCGGAGGGCGGCGCCGCGGGGCGGGGGCCGATGGGGCCTGGCGGACGGGAGGCGCCCGCGCGTGGCTCGCCTGCGCGCTAGCGTGCGGGGCTGTGAGGGGGCGAGGCGGGCGCTGCGGCCCGCCCGGGATGGGTCAGCCCTGGCCTGGCGGGGCCGAGCCGAAGGCGAGGGCGGCGCGCCGGCCAGGCCTGCCGGGCGGGCGGCCCGGGGGCTGAGGTAGAAGTGGGCGCGGAGGAAGGGGCAGAGCCAAGGCGGTGGGTGGAGCGGCGAGGGGGGCGGAGGCTGGGCCGCGGCGGGCGAGCGGAGCGGAGCGGCGCGCCTGTCCGGAGCTCGGCGGTGGCGCCGGAGGAGGCTGCGGCGGCGGCGGGCCCGGAGGAGCGTCCGGAGGTGGCGGGCGAGGCGCCGGGCGCCCCCATGGGCGGGTGTGTGGGCGCCCAGCACGACTCCTCGGGCAGCCTCAACGAGAACTCGGAGGGCACCGGAGGTAGGTGAGCGCCAGGGGGCAGCCTCGGCCCCCCATTGTTCCCGGCCAGGCCCGGCCACCTGTCCCGACCTCCGCGGGCCGCGCCGCCGGGCCCCCGCGCCCCTTTGTCGTCCCCTCTTCCACGTCATTCCCCGCGCTCCGCTTCCGGCCGCCCCGCCGGCCGCGGGGGTCGCCCCTTCCCGCCCCAGCCCGGAGGAAAAGTCCTCTGAGCGCCGGGGACGTAGCCCTCGGCCCCGCCGACCGCCCCGCTCGGCTCGGGTAAGTCGGACCCGAAGCTGCCCTTCTGGCCAGCTCACTCCCTCTCCAGCCCGTTTAATTATTGAGGAACAGGATGGTGGCGCCGGGGTTGCGGAAAAGCGAATTGATGGCGGGGGGAGGGAGCTTGCTGCGTTCCCTCGGACGGGCCCCGCCTCGTCTCTCCGCACCCTTCCCCGTTCGGTGGAGTTGGCTGGGCTCAGCTTTCCTGAGTTTCAGATGACAGCTGCCCAGGTTGATACCGAGTTGGCCATTTAAACCCGCGAGTTTCTGGAGCTCGGCTGGGGACGTCTCCAGGGGCCGCAGGCATTGTGTTGAGGAGGGGAGGGGAAACAGCCTTCCCGGGTGAAACGTGGCCTCCCGCTACGGCCTGGGGGCGTTGGGCCGGTGTGCTGTCGGAGTGGGCTAGTCAAATTCCGATCTGTCTTACGTAGAAGGAAAATATGTAGGATAAAAGTACAAATGCGGTTGGAGTCTGACTTCCCCAGTAAGATCAGTACTTTAAAAGTTTTCTGACACTGGAACGCACTTCTACTTTATAGCAGAAGTGTGCTGAGGATAGGTATTTTAATTCAGTCAGTAGTAGTTGTAGTACGGCAAAATTAATTCTACCTTTATTGAAGTGACCTTTGGTGAAGTGCATTCTGTGGAATGTTTTAGTTGAAAACAGCCTTTAGGCAAAGATGACGGTATTGGTTTGATTTTGACCTAATATTAGCTGTCTTAAAATGTGGATGTTTGTAAATTTTTTAATCGTTTCGGTATGGGAGGGTTTACAACTTTTTCTTAGCATACTAACATTTAGACCAGTTGCTTGCCCTGTCGCTTAAGCTCTCTTCACAAACCATGTAGACCTGTTTTGGCTGATGGATTTCCTGGATTACATGATTTTCAGCCATGCTACTTTATTAAAATCCATGGGTATCCTGTATGACTAAATCCTGGGTAAATAACGCAGTGAACGTTGTTTTGAAAAAGTGCACAAAAATGCTACTTTATAGTGTATTTCATGTGGTAGCATTATTACCGGAACTTTGAGATCCTCAGCTACAACAAGCAGGAAGATCAAAAGGGCGTGATTTAAAACAGCCTTGGGTTAAGGTAACACTGGGGATCAGAATGAATCTTCCTCTAATTGTGGTGATCATGAATGGTTCTGAAATATATTAGTATTTGTTATAGCTAGTGTTTAGTTTTAATTAAATTTTTTCACAATCATTTTAATATTATCATAAGCATTTTACCCTTCTCCCTAATGTGTGTGGACTAATTTGAGCCTTTTGGTAGTGTGGCTTATGACCAGATAGGCATTTTTTTTTTTTTTTTTTTTTTTTGAGACAGAGTTTCTCTCTTGTTTCCCAGGCTGGAGTGCAATGGCGCGATCTCGGCTCACTGCAACCTCCGCCTCCTGGGTTCAGGCAATTCTCCTGCCTCAGCCTCCTGAGTAGCTGGGATTACAGGCACGCGCCACCATGCCCAGCTAATTTTTTGTACTTTTAGTAGAGACGGGGTTTCACCATGTTGACCAGGATGGTCTCGATCTTTTGACCTCGTGATCCACCCGCCTCGGCCTCCCAAAGTGCTGGGATTACAGGCTTGAGCCACCGCGCCCGGCTCAGATAGGCATTATTAAAACGGACTTTAAAAAGCTTGAAATCTTAGCTTTGGGTAATTTGTTACCAGTGGTGTCCAGTAAGATAGATACAGTATCAGTTTCTTTGAGGACTGAGTTCACTGGACCATAAGCTGGCTATGCATAAGTTTAGGAAAAGGAACATCAACTACCAAACTTTCTCTTTTTTTCCTACTCTGTTGCCAGGCTGGAGTGCAGTGGCTCACTGCAGCCTCTGCCTCCTGGGTTCAAGCGATTCTCCTGCCTCAGACTGGCAAATAGCTGGGACTACAGGCGGGCACCACCACACCCAGTTAATTTTTTTTTTTTTTTTTTTTTTGATGGAGTCTTATTCTGTCACCAGGCTGGAGTGCAGTGGCACGATCTCCGCCAACTGCAACCTCCACCTCCTGGGTTCAAGCAGTTCTGCCTCAGCCTCCTGAGCAGCAGGGATTACAGGCCTGTGCCACCACGCCCAGCCAATTTTTTCTATTTTTTTTTGTAGAGATGAAGACCATCCTGTTGGCCAGGATGGTCTTCATCTCCTGACCTCGTGATCCGCCCATCTTGCCTCCCAAAGTACTGGGATTACAGGCATGGGCCACCACACCCGGCCTAATTTTTGTATTTTTAGTAGAGACGGGTTTCACCGTGTTGGCTGGGATGGTCTTGATCTCTTGACCTTGAGATCTGCCTGCCTTGGCCTCCCAAAGGGCTGGGATTACAGGTGAGAACCACCGCACCTGGCTGGCCAAACTTATTTTCTTCTGGGGAGGGAGCATGGGCCTTAATGTAACGGGTTGGGGAAGAGGCTCTTGGACTGAAAGGATTATTTCTAGAATTTGATTATGGATGCTTTTATTCTCCGTTGTTGTGATGATAATTAAGAGTTAATTGTGGTTTGATGAAACTAGCTCAGGTGTATTACAGGTTAATGTGTGGAAAAAAAAATTATTGCTTAGTAAGTAGTTTTTTATTGGGAAGGGAAAGACTTTTTCCTAAGGGTGTTGGCACTTATCCCTAGCTTTTCAAACATACCGTGGTAGTGACTTAGGTGTGGGGAAGGGGTGGGGTTGGTTTTATTTCTTGAGACACGTTCCTGCTTTGTTGCCCAGGCTGTGCAGTTGCCCAATCACAGCTCACTGCAGCCTTGACCTCCCAGGTACAAGTGATCCTCCTACCTCAGCCTCCCAAGTATCTGAGAACACAAGGTTCATGCCACTACACCCGGCTAATTTTTTAAAAAAATTTTAGTAGCGATGAGTTTTGCCATGTTTTTAATCTGAATGTATTGGGTTATGAAAATTGTTGTATCAACAGGAGCCTTCACATGCTTCTTAGGACGGATTTAAACTTTTCATGACAGATTTAATTACATTCATCAACCAGGTGAGATGGCTCATGCCTGTCATTCCAGCACTTTGGGATGCTGAGGCAGGAGGATTGCTTGAGCCCAGGAGTTGGAGACTAGCCCAGGCAACATAGTGAGACTCTGACTTTAAAAAAATAAACAAAATAATTACATTCACAGTGTTGTGCAAACATCACCATTTTAGAATAGCTTGACCCTTTCTAAATATCAGCCAGCCTTAGTTAAAAAAAAACAAAAACAAAAACAAAAAAACCTTAAAAACTTGACCATTTGAAATACTATACTTTCCTTTTTCCCTCTGAATTTCTCTCTTATGTATGCAAGTAATTATGTGTATATCAATAAAAGCTTCCTCACTGGGTGTATTACTTCTTTGAAGGAATTTGGGAAATTTTTGTAAGAGACTATAGAATATGGAAATAGCTTAATTCACATTATAAGATTTGTGTTATCTATTGTTTTGGAATTATTTGTTGTATTTTCCTCTGGCATATACCTTGCCTAGAATTTAGTTCTTGAGTTTCAGCTACTTAGGCTTTTTAAAATAAAATATATATATTATTTTTATATTTTGTTATTAAGACAGGGTTTTGCTCTGTCACCCAGGCTGAAGTACTGTAACGTGATCATAGATCACTGCAGCCTTGAACTCCTGGGCTCAAGCAGTCCTCTTGAGTAGTTGGGCTACCTTTTTGTTGTTTTTTGTTTTTTGTTTTTTTGAGATGGAGTCTCGATCTGTCACCCAGGCTGGAGGGTAGTGACTTAATCTCCCCTCACTGTAGCCTCAGCCTCCCAGATTCAAGTGATTCTCCTACCTCAGCCTCCGGAGGAGCTGGGGTTACCGGTGCCCACTACCAGGCCCAGCTAATTTTTTTGTATTTTTAGTAGAGATGGGGTTTCACCATCTTGGCCGGGCTGGTCTTGAACTCCTGGCCTTTAAGTGATCCAACCGACCTCTGCTTCTCAAAGTGTTGGGATTACAGATGTGAGCCACTGTGCCAGGCCTGCTTTTTTGTCGTTGTTAAATGCTTGCTTTTAATCAAGGCAGGTATGTCATAGAAGTTACATAAGTTAACAGTTCTAAGCTTCCATGTTCCTAGAATTTCCCATTGTTTTGACTTTTGTTTTGAGACAGAGTTTCACTCTTGTTGCCCAGGCTGGAGAGCATCTCAGAGCTCACTACAACCTCCACCTCCCAGGTTCAAGCAATTCTCCTGCTTCAGCATCCCAAGTAGATGGGTTTACAGGCGTGTACCACCATGCCTGGCTAATTTCTTATTTTTAGTAGAGGGAGTTTTATCATGTTGATCAGGCTTGTCTTGAACTCCTGACCTTAAGTGATCCACCCGCCTTGGCCTCTCAAAGTGCTGACATTAAAGGTGTGAGATACCTTGCCTGGCCCGTTTTGACATGTTTTTTTTTTTTTTTTTTTTTTTTTTTGAGATGGAGTTTCGCTCTTGTTACCCAGGCCGGAGTGCAATGGCGTGATCTCAGCTCACCGCAACCTCCGCCTCCTGGGTTCACGCAATTCTCCTGCCTCAGCCTCCTGAGTAGCTGGGATTACAGGCACGCGCCACCATGCCCAGCTAATGTTTTGTATTTTTAGTAGAGACGGGGTTTCACCATGTTGACCAGGATGGTCTCGATGTCTTGACCTCGTGATCCACCCACCTGGGCCTCCCAAAGTGCTGGGATTACAGGCTTGAGCCACCACACCCAGCTGTTTTGACATTTTTAGACATATTCTGTATGGTTCTCCACCTTATTTATAATGACATTGTGATGCTGGGGTTGGCACTTAGGACCTCTAGACAAGACTTTAGCCATGGCATTTGCTAAGGAATCAAATCCTTTATGATTTTTAAAAATAAATATGTGGGCAGAAAACCCAATAAAATTGTATTAATTTCAGACAACCAACAAGCTTTTCTTTGTTCACCTCTTAAATGAAAGTAATAGAGTTACAAAGTAACTTCTCACTCTCTGAGTATATCATTTATTTTATACATTCAGTGATATCCTAAGAGAACTAACCAAGTGGTCACAAGTTTCCAGGTTTACAGAGGGTAACTGAATGCTGGACACTCATTTCTTTTTTTTTTTTTTGAGATGGAGTTTTGCTCTTGTTACCCAGGCTGGTGTGCAGTGGAGCGATCTCAACTCACCACAGCCTTCACCTCCCGTGTTCAAGTGATTCTCCTGCCTCAGCCTCCCGAGTAGCTTGGCTTACAGGCATGCGCCACCATGCCCGGCTAATTTTGTGTTTTTAGTGGAGCCAGGCTTTCTCCATGTTGGGCAGGCTGGTTTTGAAATCCTGACCCCAGGTAATTCACCCGCCTTGGCCACCGAAAGTGCTGAGATTATAGGCATGAGCCACTACACCTGGCCTGGACATTTCATTTCTTTAGACTCTATTCCAGAATGTCTTGAGGACATCATGGAGTTCTTTCAGATACCCATTTATAGCAGCCTTACAGACACCTACTCAATGAGTAACAATGGTTTTTGAATAGCATCTACCATTTGTCTAGTATTTATTATATAACAGGTCCTGTGCTAAGTGATTAAGTTCTTTCATTTAGTCCTCAACAACCCTGTGAGGTGGTTAGTATCTCCGTTTCATAGACAAAGATTGAAGCCCAGAGCAATTACTACATTAGTGCAAAAATAATTTTGGTCCTTGCCATTACTTTTAATGGCAAAAATGGCAATTACTTTTGCATCAACCTTTAATAACTTGCTCAACATCACATCACATAGCTTATAACTGGCGGTCAGAGCTTAAACCCAGGGCTGCTATAAAGAATACCAGTTTTCTGTGTTTCCCTAGTTTAATAATTTTTTTTTTTTTTTTTTTTTTTTTTGAGACGGGGTTTTGCTCTTGTTACCCAGGCTGGAGTGCAATGGCACGATCTCGGCTCACTGCAACCCCCGCCTCCTTGGTTCAAGCAATTCTCCTGCCTCAGCCTCCCTAGTAGCTGGGAATACAGGCGTGCGCCACCATGCCCAGCTAATTTTTGTATTTTTAGTAGAGACGGGGTTTCACCATGTTGACCAGGATGGTCTCGATCTCTTGACCTCGTGATCCACCCGCCTCGGACTCCCAAAGTGCTGGGATTACAGGCTTGAGCCACCGCGCCCGGCCTGAATTTTCTTATGCTTCTAATCTTTTCGGTTATGCCTATAGTAAAGAGTACAATGGCCAGGTGCAGTGGCTCACGTCTCATGTCTATAATCCCAGTGCTTTGGGAGGCTGAGGTGGGTGGATCATAAGGTCAAGAGATTGAGACGATCCATGGTGAAACCTCGTCTCTACTAAAAATACAAAAATTAGCTGGGCGTGGTGGGGTGCAGCTATAGTCCCAGCTGCTTGGGAGGCTGAGGCAGGAGAATCACTGGAACCTGGGAGGCAGAGGTTGCAGTGAGCTGAGATCTCACCACTGCATTTCAGCCTGGCAACAGGGTGAAACTCTGTCTCAACAACAACAACAAGAGTAAAGCAAAATTGAGGATGAGGAGGACTGAAGATTTAGTCTACTTTTATCCCAAGTGTGACAGTGTAAATAAAAATCCTTCATATTTTCTGGATCGGTGACCTCCGGGGCTTTATGAGAGAGGTGCCTAAAATTTCATACCTCTTTGGCAAGAGACTTTTAGTAGGCATTTACCTGATACAAAACAGAAGATGGCAGATTTTACTAGGAGGAGTGGAGCTGTGGGGAGAGGACCAAAAGGAAAATGGGCACCAAGAAGATGTAGGCTGGAAATACAGTGGTAATCTGGATAGGCAGGTCTGGCAGGTATGAGAACTTAATATATAGGTCAAAGAAGCTATGGGCAGAAAATACTGGATATGGCGAGAGCTGAATCCTCTTTGGGAAAAGTTTTAGCATTAGAGTTTACCTTAAAAACTGACATGGGCCATTGTAGCTGCTGCTTGATCACCTGCCTTCCTTTGGGCTAGCCCCACTCCATTTTCAGTTTTCTGTCAAATAAAAGATTGGAATTTATGTTGGAAGGCATTTTTAAAGAATTTTGCAGTGGACATTAAGTGAGGATTCTTTTTTTTTTTTTTTTGAGACGGAGTTTCGCTCTTGTTACCCAGGCTGGAATGCAATGGCGCGATCTCAGCTCACCGCAACCTCCGCCTCCTGGGTTCAGGCAATTCTCCTGCCTCAGCCTCCTGAGTAGCTGGGATTACAGGCACGTGCCACCATGCTCAGCTAATTTTTTGGTATTTTTAGTAGAGACGGGGTTTCACTATGTTGACCAGGATGGCCTCGATCTCTTGACCTTGTAATCCACCCGCCTCGGCCTCCCAAAGTGCTGGGATTACAGGCATGAGCCACTGCGCCCAGCCTGGATTCTTTTAATCTCTAAATTTATTTAGGAATTAGTTATTAGTGTTGTATGGTTTTTTTTTGTTTGTTTTAAGAGATGGGGTTTCACCATGTTGGCCAGTCTGGTCTCAAACTCCTGACCTCAAGCAGTCCACCTGCCTCGGCCTCCCAAAGTGCTGGGATTACAGGCGTGTGCCATTGCACCAGGCCATTAGTGCTGTATCTTATGTACAGAAGCTTTAATCCATTAGACACCATAGCAATTGTTATTCTTCTGACTTTTGATAGCCCTAGTCTATAATGCCCCTCTTTGGACAGATTTTTAATAGATGGATTTTATTTTTAAATCTGCCTCTTTCTTACTGTATATGCAAAGCTTTGGCAGTACCTTGTTAGTAGTACTTTACCCAGCTGAGTCCTCTAATGAGAATGATTATTGAGTATTAAATTACGGCCAGGCACAGTGGCTCACGCCTGTAATCCCAGCACTTTGGGAGCCCGAGGCGGGTGGATCACGAGGTCAAGAGATCGAGACCATCCTGGTCAACATGGTGAAACCTCGTCTCTACTAAAAACACAAAAAATTAGCTGGGCATGGTGGCGCGTGCATGTAATCCCAGCTACTCAGGAGGCTGAGGCAGGAGAATTGCCTGAACCCAGGAGGTGGAGGTTGACGTGAGCCGAGATGGCACCATTGCACTCCAGCCGGGGGAACAAGAGCGGAAAAACTCCGTCTCAAAAAAAAAAAAGTATTAAATCACTAGTAATAACAATTTTTTTGCCTTTACATTGATGAATTAATTATATCTCTTGTGGCTTTCGACCAAAACACATTCTTATCTTGTTGCAGGAATACATCAGGTTGATTTAGTTTAAGCAACATGATCAAATTAATTGGACATGATCAATTTGCTGATTTAGTGATTTTCATTTTTCCTTACTGCAGACCACCTGAGTGGTTATCGTCATTTGGAGGGCCACTGCACCTGATTCTTTCCATGCCCCTCTTCCACCCTTCCATCTTTCTGCTTCTGCTTATCTGGCAGTACTAGGCTGCCAGCAAGCTTCTCTTGAGTCACTGGTGATTCAAGGAAGATAGACCTTTACTAATGCGTATGTACTTAAAGATGCATGTGTGTTGGCCAAGAGCAATCAGCATGTATTTGTCTTGCGTCAGCTACTTTGACGTGCCATCAGCAAGAATCAAGTGTGGTTTTTAATATATCCATATATTGAGCTGAGAGGTTAAATACCGATGAGTGTAAATTGGGTGTTGTGAGGCCATATTTTTGCATGTTTGCAATGAAACTTAGAAGTTTCCGTTATTGCTCTGTTTTCTGAAATGGAATTTCTGTTGAAGTTAGACATCTAAGAAAAATAAAATATTTACATGTGAAAGCCATTGTAAATGAATTTCACTTGAGAGTGAAGTCATAATTATATTTACATTTGCTCAAAACTTGACTGAGTAATGAATTAATGACTTTTGGGCTTTTCTGATTGAGTTCTTACCCTCAAAGGAAAACCTTTCTTTCTTTTTTTCTTTTTTCTTTTTTTTTTTTTTTTTTTTTGCATTTATTATAGTGGGCTTTTAGGTATAAGCAAGGTCAGGTTATTTCTTTGCATTGGTTCAGTTTCTATGCTTGTGGGCTATGTAATAAGGATATCAAAGGGGTATAGTAACAAATAGTTCAGTTCATTTAGTTACGAATCTGCCTTCAACTTATGGCAACGACTTTATTTCTTAAGTGAGTTAAGATGCTTCTTCCTGAAGTGTTTAAAAAAAAAAATAGCCTTCATTATTCCAACTCCCAGCACTTGAAGCTAGCTGTAATTAGAGATATAAATAAGGCCTGATCTGTGATATTAAGTACCTTGTGGTCTACTGGAGGAATCACACATTTAAGTAGAACTTAGGTGAAGTTCAAAAAATCTCCACAGCAATGAATACTGTATTATCTAACTTCAAGGAGGAGTGGGGAGTAGGGTCAGAAAGCATCACTAAACAGTGATATATATAAGAAGTTGGTCTTGAAAGAGAATTAGATGAAGAAAAGGCAAGGAAGGGCGTTCTGTATGTGGAGGAAATTACTTGTACCGAGACATGAAAAAACATGACATTTGGGGGGATTGCCAAGAAGCTTGTAAGGAAGATGGGTGAAATGTGAAGTTATTAAGATATGTTATTAGATTTGGGAAGGCATGATTGCCATAATCAGTAGACCAAGTTGTGAGAAGATATTATATTAGTTAAGTGGTTTAAAATTTTTGTTTTTGTGCTTCTAACAGACTAATTCCCACGTAATACTGCATTTTGCAAGGTTATTTTATGTAAAATTCTGATGTACTAGGTTATTATAGTCTAACAGATTTTTATTCTGTTACAGTTTTAATGCTAGAGGTTGGACACCCCTAATCCAGAATTTGAAATGCTCCAAAATCCAAAACTTGTTGAGTGGCACCATAACCAGTGCCCAGAGGATTTCAGGTCTTCAGATTAGGGATGCTCACTTAGTATGTGTGCTGCAAGTATTCAAATCTGAAAAAATCTAAAATTTGAAATATTTCTAGTTTCTAACTTTTGAATAAGAGCTACTCAATCCTTATTATCACAGATTAAGCATAAGAAATGTATTTAAGTTTAAAAAGAAAATTAGATGGACCTGGTGGTGGCTGTGCTTCTAGTCCCAGCTACTCATGAGGCTGAGGTGGGAGGATCTGTTTGAGCTCATGAGTTCAAGGCTGCAATGATCTGTGATCGTGCACTCCAGCCTGGGTGACAGAGCAAGACCCTGACTCAAAAAAAAAAAAAAAAAAAAAAAGGAGAAATGTGTTTAACCTTTTTTTTTTTTTTGATACGGAGTCACTCTTGTCTTGTCACCCAGGCTGGAGTGCAATGGCATGATCTCCACTAACCACAACCTCCTCCTGGGTTCAAGCGATTCTTCTGCCTCAGCCTCCTGAGTAGCTAAGATTACAGGCATGCATCACCACACTTGGCTAATTTTGTATTTTTAGTAGAGACAGGTTTTTTCCATGTTGGTCAGGCCAGTCTCGAACTCCTGACCTCAGGTGATCTGCCCACCTTGGCCTCCCAAAATGCTGGGATTACAGGCATGAGTCACTGTGCCTGGCCTGTGTTCAGCCTTTTTTACATGCACATATATATGTTTGTTACAGAATCAGTCTGTGTCTCTTAGGTCCCAATTTTCTGGCATATGGAAAGAGTTTGGTCTGAGATTCTTCAGACTGCTTGGGTGTGTGTGTGTGTGTGTGTGTGTGTGTGTGTGTGTGAGACAGAGTTCACTCTTGTCACCCAGGCTGGCTGGAGTGAAATGGCTTGATCTCAGCTCACTAAAACCTCCGCCTCCTGGATTCAATCAATTCTCCTGCCTCAGCCTCCTGAGTAACTGGGATTACAGGTGCCCACTACCACATCTGGCTAATTTTTGTATGTTTAGTAGAGATGGGGTTTCACCATGTTGGCCAGGCTGGTGTTGAATGCCTGACCTTGTGATCCGCCTGCCCTGTTCTCCCAAAGTGCTGGGATTACAGGCATGAGCCACCACCTTCTGACTGCTTGGGTTTTAATCTTGTTATGAAAAGAGGCCTCCAGGAGCTGTGTTCAACTCAATTTCTTTCATTGTTGAGAGGGAGTGGATGGATTAGATCATCTTTACCAAGGTTACATCTAATACTTTTTTCAAATTATTTATTTTTTATTTTTTTGAGACAGGGCCTCACTCTGTCACCCAGACTGGAGTGCAGTGGTGTAATCTCGGCTTACCGCAACCTCTTCCTCCCAGGCTCAAGTGATTCTCCTTCCTCAGCCTCCCAAGGAGCTAGGATTACAGGTGCATACCACTATTGCCCAGCTAATTTGTCTATTTTTAGTAGAAATGGGGTTTCACCCTGTCAGCTAAGCTGATATCCAACTCCTAACCTCAAATGATCTACCCGCCTCAGCCTGCCAAAGTGCTGCGATTTACAGGTATGAGCCACCTTGCCCCACCCAAACTTTTTAAATGACAATTTTCAAATATACTGAAAAGTTGGAAGGCTCTAGTACTTGAACGCCTGTGACCTATATTAAACAAATGATGTTTTGTCAAATTTTCTTTATATATCTTTTTTTGATGTATATCTCTTATTTTTTTGCACCTGTTTGAAAGTGTGAATATAGACATCATGATACTTCAACATGAATCTCTTAAAAATAAAGCTGTCCTACGTAACGACAGTATCATCACTGCTAAGAAAGATTATTATATCTTCGTGTCCTCTGAGAGCTAGTCCATAGTCTGAATCCCTTAATTATCCCGAAAATGTCTTCTATACCTGGGGTTTTTTCCCCAAAATCAGATCTTATCAGCATTTAGACATTATGTTTGTCACTACAGTCTTTTAAAATCTGGAACTCTTCCTCTTCTTCCCTATGACATTTTCTTTTTTGTTCTGAGATGTAGTCTCATTCTGTCACCCAGGCTGGAGTGTGACATGGTCTTGGCTCACTGCAACCTCTGCCTCCCGGTTTCAAGCAATTCTCCTGTGTCAGCCTCCCGAGTAGCTGGGAAATACAGGCGCACGCCACCATGCTGGCTAATTTTTTTGTGTTTTTTGATGGAGTTGTGGTTTTACAATGTTGGCCAGGTTGGTCTTGAACTCTTGATCTCAAGTGATCCACCCGCCTCAGCCTCCCAGAATGCTGGGATTATAAGCGTGAGCTGCCGTGCTGGCCAACATTTACTTTTTGAAGAGTCTTATAGAATGTACCACAATCTGGATTTGTCTGAATGTGGACCTGGGTCATTTAATGTGTGCTGTAGCCCCTGTGTTTTTCCTGGAAATTAGGTAGATTTAATTCTACAGAGGATGGTGTAACTATTTTCCAGGCTACAGTAGATCCACACTCTTCCCACTTCTCTTCTTCTATGTTTCAACTAGGATAATCTTTCATTACTGACCAACTCTGAGCCTTTTTCTCATTTTTCTACCCAGAAATAATCCTGCCATTTTCTGAACTTCCTTAGTACTATTCTTATAGTACTTATCCTCCCAACTCCTATTTAAAAAAAAAATCTTCTATCATGGCTATTTTTATACATCACTTATCTTCTCAGGATGTAAGCTGCATTGGACCTGGGGCAGAGATTGGTTCTCTCATAATGCTTTAGGCTCAATTATCATTTGTGTGGAACACATCTTTGACTTTATAATGGCATTAGAGAGAAAATAATATTCTCCTAGTAGAAGCCTTTCTTAGTTCTAGAACAGGAGCTTTGTTAAATAGGACCATATAGTGTAATGAAAAGATCTGAGAGTCAGAAGAACCCTTGAGTGCTAGTTCCACTCACCCTCCATTTCGTTATGACCTTAAATAAGTCAGTTGACTTGCCAGCGTTCATTTTTAAGTATGTTAGATGAAATCAGTAGATTCAGACGTTAACATGGAGTGTTATATTTATCTCTATTTATCTGTCATTGAGCATAGCCTTAGCATTTGATTTCTTTATATTTTGTTTTGATGGTATGGAATCAATAAATTCCTGATACACAAAATTTTCTTAAACATAATTTAGAGTCTCATAAAGTAATGTAGGAGATTTTAAGTTTGAATCACTAACATCATCAGCTGTACTCAGAAGTTAAACGTACCATGTCAAGTAGTGTTATAACTTGTTATATTTTCTCTGAGTATTGTTTATTTACTTTGTATTGATGAGAGTATATACTGAGCCAGATGCATTTGAGCTTGCTGTGACATTTAGTGAAACCTAGACATTCATATACTGTGTTAGTGTGCTCACTTCTACAGAAGCACTGCTTCTGGCTGATTTCTAAACTTTTTGTATAGATGGTGTCTTGCTTTGTTGTCTAGGTTGATCTTAAAGTCCTGGCTTTGGGTGATCTGCCCTGCCTGGGCCTCCAGAGTGTTGGGATCATGGGCATGAGCCACTGCAGCCAGCCAACTTTTGGCTGCTTAATGTACTGTAAGTGAAGTTGTTTAGTTATGATGTGAACCTTACCTCTTAGCCTATTTGAAGCTGAATATGCAACATAGCACTATTAGGCCTACTCTCCTTATCTCTCACCTGGCATTACTTTTCTCCTTCCTCTCTTGGGTGTAAAATCCTGCATCTCTTTGCCTACAATTGGAGCCAAGTTATTTTATGTTTAACTATAGAAAATTCAGACAGGAAATACTTTGTGGAAAGGGGGCCGGTGGATGGGATGTGTTTGACAGTTTGTCTGTGGCTTGTGAAGTAGGAACCAGAATCAGATGGCATGTTGAGAAGGATCTGGTAGGTAAAGTCTGGTGTCTGCTCTGCTGTGTTTTTAAAAATCTGACTGTTGCTTATAAGAATGGATTAGAGTCAGATGAAACAAGTGGGATGCCGATACACCCTTTACATCAAGTGGCTCATGTATAGCTTCTTCCCATATCCGGGCTTTTGTGCTGTTCCCTTTGCTTGGAATCTAAACAGTGTGTGGTACTGGCCAGACACGGTGGCTTATGCCTATAATCCCAGCACTTTGGATGGCTGAGACAGGAGGATCACGAGGTCAGGAGTCCGAGACCAGCCTGGCCAATATGTTGAAACCCCATCTCTACTAAAAACACAAAAATTAGCTGGACATGGTGGCACAAGCCTATAATCCCAGCTACTCAGAAGGCTGAAGCAGGAGAATTGCTTGAACCTGGGAGGCAGAGGTTGCAGTAAGCCAAGATCACACCAGTACACTCCAGCCTGGGTGACAGAGCAAGACTCCATCTCAAAAAAACAATGTATGGACAGTTCTTAAAACTAGTATGCCCCTCCCCCATGCTTTAAAAAATTTGCTTTTAGAAATTATTTGTTTACTTACGTACTTCTGTCTTCCCCCAGAATATTGTAAGCACTGTGAGGGCAAGGACTTTGTCTGATTTGTTCTTTACTTTATCCCTGGTATCTGGTATAGTGCCTAGTACATCTGCAGTAGATAGTTGCTGCTTGAGTAAATAAGTGAAATAATGAATAGACAGTTGTGGCTCTTTCATCATTTAGAAAATGAAAAGTTTACTATTTGCTTTAATTACTTCTTTTTTTGTGAAATTATTTTATTACTGACTGGTTCCTTAGTTGTATAGAAGCCTATTATCTTTAGAGAGACTCTTCATAGTAATTAACTTGGATAGATTCTTATTTGCTTGGTGTAAGGCAGTGATCTAATTTGCTTGTTAGGAGCTCCCTACTTATTTTGTGTTTGTGTATTTTATTCTGTCATCCTTAGCAAACCTAGTGGTGTCTTGACTTGCTTTAGATGTGAACAGAGGGTTAATTGCATGTATAGCCTATTTAGTCCAGTGGAATTATGTTGCCCTTGGGCTGATCTATGCTTATGTTGAATGAAGCAGAAATTCAGGCTTCATGTGCAGCCTATACTGAGTATTGTGTAAATAGGAAGTAATTACAACAACCTTTAAGAATTCTCTGAATTTTTAAAATTTGTTTTATTTTCATTTGTATTTTGAGACAGGGTCTCCATCTGTCTCCCAGACTGGAATGCAGTGGCACAACCACAGCTCACTGCAGCCTCAACCTTCTGGGCTCAAGCCATCCTCTCACCTCAGCCTCCTGAGTGGCTGGGACTACAGACACATGCCAGTATGCCTGGTTAATTTGGTCTCCAGCTCCTGGGCTCAGGTGATCCTCTTCTCTTGGCCTCCTAAAGTACTGGGATTACAAGTATGAGCCACTGTGCCCAGCCCCTTGGATTGTTTTATTTTTTTTGTTTTTTATTTTTATTTTTTGAGATGGAGTCTCACTCTGTTGCCCAGGCTAGAGTGCAGTGGCGCAATCTTGGCTCACTGCATCCTATGTCTCCTGAGGCTGAGGCAGGGTTCAAGTGATTTTCCTGCCTTAGCCTCTTGAGTAGTTGGAATTATAGCCACCCGCCACCAAGCCCAGCTATTTTTTAAATATTTTTAGTAGGGATGAGGTCTTACCATTGGCCAGGCTGGTCTCAAAACACCTGACCTCAAGTGATCCACCCACCTTGGCCTCCCAAAGTTCTGGGATTACAGGCGTGAGCCACTGCACCAGACCAGGTGGTTTTATTTTAAGCAGACATTTTAGAGAATGCTGGAGGAGGAGGGGAAGTATCTGAGGACAAGTTATCATTGGTACTGATTTGTAGAATTCTTGTTGAGGCGGCAGTAAGCCATGATGGAGCCACTGCATTCCAGCCTGGGTGACAGCGACAACCTGTTTCAAAAAAACAACAAAAGAAGTAAATAAAATACTGAAGACTAATTTCACTTCAGGGGTCAGAACTATTCATCCTTTATCTTTTTATTCGAAACCACATTTCACTATATAAAAATTAGAGCCAGATGTGTTGTTGTGCATTGTAGTCTCAGCTGCTCTGGAAGCTGAGATGGGAGGAGTGCTTGAGCCCAGCCTGGGCAACATAGCAAGATTCCATCTCAAAAAATTACACAGACACACATACACACACGAGCATTGTATCCTGGGGGGAATTTATTACTCAGCTATTTAAATATAACTTTATATAGCATAAAATTTAAACTATAACATGTTTATGCTTTTATAATACACGCTTTGTATTATGAGATGTTTAGTAATACAGATATATTTTACAATTTTTGTCCTGTTTTTACTTATGAAACTCTTGGCTGGGCATGGTAGCTCACGCCTGTAAGTCAAAAGGCCCTTTGACTTTAATGAAGACCGGTGATAATATTGCCATCTTATAGTGGAGGAAACTGAGGCACAGATCCTCAGTTCTGATTTTGATTTGAAAGAAAAATAAAAAGAGTAGCCAGAAGTATACGCTTTGTCTTCTGTTGTCTAGTTCAGTATTCTCTCCACAGATGATGGGGGTTTTGGTTGGCTTTCTTTCCGTGCATTAGAAGTGTATGTGAGCAGGCCGGGCGCGGTGGCTCAAGCCTGTAATCCCAGCACTTTGGGAGGCCGAGGCGGGTGGATCACGAGGTCAAGAGATCGAGACCATCCCGGTCAACATAGTGAAACCCCGTCTCTACTAAAAATACAAAAAAATTAGCTGGGCATGGTGGCACGTGCCTGTAATCCCAGCTACTCAGGAGGCTGAGGCAGGAGAATTGCCTGAACCCAGGAGGCGGAGGTTGCGGTGAGCCGAGATCGTGCCGTTGCACTCCAGCCTGGGTAACAAGAGCGAAACTCTGTCTCAAAAAAAAGAGAAGTGTATGTGAGCAAGGCCGGGCATGGTGGCTCACATTTGTAATCCCAGCACTTTGGGAGGCTGAAGCAGGTGGGTCAGTTGAGGTCAGGAATTTGAGTCCAGCCTGGCCAACATGGCAAAATCCATCTCTATTAATAATACAAAAATTAACCAGGCATGGAGGTGCATGCCTGTAATCCCAGCTGCTAAGGAGGCTGAGGCATAAGAACTGCTTGAATCTGGGAGGCAGAGGTTACAGTGAGCTGAAATAGTGCTAGTGCATTCCAGCCTGGGTGACAAAGCGAGACTCTTTCTCAAAAAAAAAAAAAAAGTGTATGTCAGTGTTTTCCTTCATGACAGTAAACACAGTTATTACCTAACTGGATCAAATAGGAAAAAAGTCATAATCCTGCCCATCTTCCCTTGTGCCCCTTTACTTGGTTATATTCTTTCTCATCATTGCCTTTGCCTCTTATCTCAATCCCAAGCTGAATGTTTTCACCTTAAAACTCAGTTCAAACTTAACTTGAATTTAACAGTTGAACTGTGTGTGGAACGAAGTTTCCTTGAGCTCTTTGAGGTACAAGAAAGGAAGACTTCGTTTAATCTGTAGAAAGTCTAATAAAGTTTTTCTAAGCCTGTGCTCTTCAATCACTTAGTGGAGTATTGGAAAATCTATCTCAGTTATAAAGTAGTGCTTGTCCCAAGGAGTAAGTCGAAGAGATAACGAAAGTGTCCTCTCTGCACTTAGAATATCAGCATATGGTCATTTGGGGTCACCTGGCTTTATAGCTGATAAAAGGAGCAGAGACATTCTTGCTTCTTAAAGTGTCTCCCTTAGAAGTGGAGGAGGGAGAAGCCTGCAATGGTTCTATAATATAGAGTTTTGTTATCATAGCTTGTGCTTTATCTGATAGTCACCAATTGCTGTCTTGGGAAGTTACTTGGATAATAATTTTAACTTGATGGTGATTCAAGAGTTTTTAAACCTTTGATCGTTGTTGTGTTGCTAAAAATTAACACACAGCACCTGTTAAACAAACCCTGGCTTTCACTGCTTTGGGTTTGTGATGGCTGGCTACGTCATGTCACAGAGACGCTCTTCCTAAACGATTCAGAGTAGTTTATATTCTCTTTAAATTCTTGTAATTTGAAGTTAAAAGCTGAGATGTGCCACAACATATAACAAGTAGGATACAGTGAAAAGGAACTTTAGAAACTATAAAATGATACCCAGTGTTTCTGGAATGAACTTAATCTGTAACAAGATCTCTGAGAATGGAAAGAATTGCTTATCTGTTATTGAATGAAATGACATGTAATAGTCTTAGAAGCAAGAAGGAGACTATCTTTCTGCATTGGATTAATTTTAGGGTAGAAACGGGTTATTGTGGGTGTTTGTATTTTGGTTTTTTATATTTCAGTACTAAATTTGCTGACTAGAACTTGTGATATACCCTGTATAAGGTAAAAAATAACTTTTTTTCTATAACAACCAATCCTTAAGCATTTTAAGAAGGGAATAATCAGTAGGAACAGAGCTTCGATGGTAAAATAGGTTTTTCACACAGGATAAGGATGAATACTAAAAGTTTTATCTGTAGGAAGTTTCACAGTTGATCGGAGAGGGAGGAAAAGTTTTCAGATAAAACATTAAGAGTAAAGAAAATTAAGATGTATTAATAGCATAAAATACAGTTTCCACGGAGAAATAGTTCTGATTTAATAACAAGTAGGAAGTATAAAATACATTGGCAGGTTATTTTTGCAGCAAAATCTCGGAAATATTACAAAATTTTAATGAATAGGAAATTATTGATTAATGGTGTCTTCGCATTTATTCTTTTCTTTTTTTTGAGACAGAGTCTTGCTCTGTCACCAGGCTAGGAGTGCAGTGGTGAAATCTTGGCTCTCTGCAACCTCCACCTCCCAGGTTTGAGTGATTCTCCTGCCTCAGCCTTCCGAGTAGCTGGGACTACAGGTGCATGCCACCATGCCCAGCTAATTTTTATATTTTTAGTAGAGATGGGGTTTTACCATGTTGGCCAGGATGGTCTTGATCTCCTGACCTCGTGATCTTCCCACCTCGGCCTCCCAAAATGCTGGGATTACAGGCGTGAGTCACCTCACCTGGCCTACTCTTTTTTTGGGGAGTGGGAGATAGGGGATGGAATTTCACTCTGTCACCCAGGCTGAGTGCAGTGGCATGATCTCAGCTCACTGCAACCTCCACCTCCAGGTTCAAGCGATTCTCCTGCCCCAGCCTCCCGAGTAGCTGGGCTTATAGGCGCTCACCACCACGCCCAGCCCATTTTTGTATTTTTAGTAGAGACCAAGATTCCCTATGTTGGCCAGACTGGTATTGACCTCTTGACCTCAAGCGATCCACTCGCCTCGGACTCCCAAAGTGCTGGGATTACAGACATGAGCCCCTGCGCCCAGCGCATTTACTCTTGATACAGTCTAAAAGCTTTATTTTAACCTTGCTAAACTAAATCAGTACCTTGTAAAGTTCAGATTAGAACACTTATAAGATCACTTTTGCCTTCTAGGTAACAGAAAAATTGAAGCTTTGATTCCCCTTCCCCCCACACATATATTTATGTGGTATATACACTGTATATACACATGTAACATATAAGAGTGTGTGTATTTTTTATTATATTAATATGTGGATATGTAGTCTCTTTTTTATGAGAACTCGTTGAGTGCTAATCCTTTCTTAATTATAGTCTTTTTTTTTTTTTTTTTGAGACGGAGTTTCGCTCTTGTTACCCAGGCTGGAGTGCAATGGCGCGATCTCGGCTCACCGCAACCTCCGCCTCCTGGGCTCAGGCAATTCTCCTGCCTCAGCCTCCTGAGTAGTTGGGATTACAGGTACGTGCCACCATGCCCAGCTAATTTTTTGCACTTTTTAGTAGAGACGGGGTTTCACCATGTTGACCAGGATGGTCTCGATCTCTCGACCTCGTGATCCACCCACCTTGGCCTCCCAAAGTGCTGGGATTACAGGCTTGAGCCACCGCGCCCGGCCGTCTTTTTTTTTTAAATAGAGTTGGGGGTTTCACCACATTGGCTAGGCTGGTCTCGAACTCCTGACCTCAGGCGATCCGCCTACCTTGGCCTTCCAAAGTGCTGGGATTATAGCCATGAGCCACTGCACCTGGCCAATTATAGTCATTTTTAAAACCCTCAACAAACTAGTCATTAAAAGAACATACCTCAAAATAATAACAGCCGTCTCTGACAGACTCACAGCTAAAATCATACTAAATGGGTAAAAGCTGGAAACATTCCCTTTGAAAACCAGAACTAAACAAGGATGCCCACTCTTACCACACCTATTCAGCATAGTTCTAGAAGTCCTAGCCGGAGCAGGCAGGTAAGAGAAAAATAAAACGCATCCAAAGAGGAAGAGAGGAAGTCAAACTCTCTTTTTGCAGATGATATGATTTTATACCTAGAAAACCTCTTAGTCTACCCAAAAGCCCCTAGATCTGAAACTTTAGCAAAGTTTCTGGATACAAAATCACTGTATAAAATTAGTAGCATTTCTGGCTGGGCTTGGTGACTGATATCTGTCATCCCAGCATTTTGGTAGGCCAAGGCAGGTGGATCATCTGAGGTCAGGAGTTCCAGACCAGCCTGGCCAACATGGTGAAACCCTTCTCTGCTAAAAATGCAAAAATTAGCTGGGTGTGGTGGCAGGCACCTGTAATCCCAGCTACTTGGGAGGCTGAGGTAGGAGAATTGCTTGAACCCGAAAGGTGGAGGTTGCAATGAGCCAAGATACTGCCATTGCATTCCAGCTTGGGTGACAAGAGTGAAACTCTGTCTCAAATTAAAAAAAAAAAAAATAGCATTTCTATACACCAATATCATCCAAGCCTAGAGCTAAATCAAGAACACACTTCTATTCACAGTAGCCACAGAAAGAATAGAATACCTAAGAAAACAGTTAACCAGGGAAGCGAAAGATCTCTACAAGAAGAATTACCAAACACTGCTGAAAGAAATCAGAGGACATAAACAATTGCTTATGGAGAGGAAGAATCAATATTGTTAAAATGGCCATACAGCCCAAAGCAATTTACAGATTTGGTGCTACTCTTCTCAAACTACCAATAACATTTTTCACAGAATTTGAAAACACTCTTCTAAAATTCATATGGAACCAAAAAGGCCCCAAAGCCAAAACAATCCTAAGCAAAAACAAGAAAACATCACACTACCTGACCTCAACTATACTGCAAGGCTACAGTAACCAAAACAGCTTGCTACTGGTACAAAAACTAGACACACAGACCAGTCGAATGGGTTAGATAACCCAGAAACAGAGCCACACACCTACAACCATCTTCAACAAAGTAAGTAGTGGGGCTGGAATAATAATAAATTAGTTCAGCCACTATGTGAAGCAGTTTGGAGATTTCTCAAATAACTTAATACAGAACTACCATTCAACCCGAGAATCCCATTACTGGATACATACCCAAAGGAATACAAATTGGTTTTCCATAAAGACTCATACATGTATATGTTTATCGTAACATCGTTCCCAATAGCAGAGACATAGAATCAACGTAGATGGCCATCATCAGTGGACTGGATAAAGGAAATGTGGTATGGATACACCATGGATTATTACACAGCTATAAAAAGAAGGAAGTCATGTCCTTTGCAGCAACATGGATGCAGCTAGAGACCATTATTCTAAGTGAATTAACACAAAAACAGAAAACCAAATGCTGATATTCTCACTAATAACTGGGAGCTAAACACTGAATACATGTGGATATAAGGAAACGGTAGTCACTGTGGCTGCCTTGAGGGTGGAGGATGGGAGGAGGGTGAGGATCATAAAACTTCTATCAGATGCTGTGCCTGCTACCTGGATGGCATAATAATTTGTACTCCAAACCCCAGTGACATGCAATAAATACCCGTTTAACAAACCTGCACATATATCTCTGAACTTAAAATAAAAGTTGGAAGTAGAAGGGGGGAAAAAAAGAATTCATTAAGGAAAAAAGTCATAATCATTTTTAGAGCTTTTATAAATGTTTTTTCTTTTTTTGATACGGAGTCTCGCGCTTGTTACCCAGACTGGAATACAGTGGTGCGATCTGAGCTGCAACCTCCACCTCCTGGGTTCTCCTGCCTCAGTCTCCCAAGTAGCTGGGATTACAGGTGCCTGCCACCATGCCCAGCTAATTTTTGTATTTTTAGTAGAAACGGGTTTTACCATCTTGGCTGGGCTGGTCTTGAACTCCTGACCTCAGGAGATGTGCCTTCCTTGGCCTCCCAAAGTGCTGGGATTATAGGCATGAGCCACTGTGCCCAGCTGCTTTTACAGACTTTTTGTGAAAAGAATCGGAAAAATACCAAAATGTATAATTACCAGCCCGGACAACATAGCAAAACTACATCTCCACTTAAAAAAAAAAAAAAAACTGGGCATGTTGGCATGGACCTGTAGTCCCAGCTACTTGGGAGACTAAGACCAGGAGCATTACTTGAGACTTCAGTGAGACCTGATGGCGCCACTAAACTCCAGCCGAGGCAACAGAGCAAGATCTTGTCTCCAAAAAAAAAGTATAAGAAAAAATAAACCACATTTATTCTACCACTCAACATAAACATTTTTGTGTATATCCTTTCAGACTCAAGGTATGTGTGTTGGGGGAGGGTGGCGGTGTTGGGAGTGCATGTTCAGAGAAATGTAAAGTGTTTATTAAGGTTATTGCAGCAATGACTTTAAATAGAGTTTGGCTTTACTGGTTTTCCGGTTTGGGAATGTAACTGGAATGTCATTGTTAGTTTTTCATTATAGGATGGATTATCAGTATTTTTTTGAACTTACTATCTTAAAAGTTAAGAATTCAGCCCTGACCCTCCCATCCCGATCCCAGCCTCTACTTAACCTCGCCAGCCCTGGGAAGCTCACAGAGCAAGGGCACCGGTGTCATGTACTGCCCAGAGTAGGTGCCAGGAGCCAGAGGGGAGACTGAGAGCAGCGAGAGCACCTGCCGAGTTGCCCTGCGCACCCAGAGCATGCGCTCCTATCCCTAACTCCGTAACCTGCGGCTGCTGCCACCAGCACCACCTGGATTGGAGCCCTGACATTACTGTGCTTGGGGGGCTCCAGGCAACCCGGATCCAGGCCTTTATTTCTCACCAGCGGTACCCTGTGCCATGCCTCAAAAAGCCAAACACCAGAGTACCCTAGAAAGTTTAACTAAAAGAATGCTCATGTTTGGGTCGCGGTGAGCCGAGATCGCGCCATTACATTCCAGCCTGGGTAACGAGCGAAACTCCGTCTAAAAAAAAAAAAAAAAGCTGATGTTTGACCCAGTTTCTGTCACGCAAGAGGCACCATGGACCCTGTCTTAGTGTCATACCCATCACATGGAATCTGTGAAGCTCAGCAAGTATGGGGTCATCTGCACCATAACATTGCCGGATAAGTTACTTCAGACCCCAGAAGGCCTGTTGCACAGAATACAGATAGAGCTGGTAGACCTAACTGTGAACGAGCAGAGTTCACCCGCTTTGGCTGGGAATTTGCCCTCCTCTGAAGTTCTGTCCTCACACCAGAGGGCCTTGCCTGGGTTGAGCATGCCTTCTTCCAGCCCACTGATGAAAAATACCATCTTCTCCAGGCATGCAGCCCTTCGGCATGCCACTGTTCATGCCGCTGGTGATGGCAGCTGCCCTCTCATGGCACGGAATATGGAGCCTGGGGATAAGCCTGTCATCCAGCCGGTGGTGGTGCAGCCCGTCCCCTTTATGTACATGAGTCACCTTCAGCAGCCTTTCATGGTCTCCTTGTTGGAGGGGATGGAAATTCCAATAGTAGCATGCAAGTACCAGTAATCGAATCAAATGAGAATCCTCTATCACAGAAAAAAAAATAGAACCTGGGATTGAACCACAGAAGACAGATTATTATCCTGAAGAAATGTCACCCCACTTAAACTCTATCTCCCCCTGCAAGCATTGTTACAGGAGAATCACCCTTTGGCCATCATGCAGCCTAGGAAGAGACCTTTACCTGTGGAATCCCTGGATACTCAAAGGAGTCAGAGGATACACAGATGTGATTATTATGGATGCAGCCAAGTGTACACTAAAAGCTCCCACGTGAAAGCACACAGAAGAACACACATAGGAGGAAAACCCTACAAATGTACATGAGAAGGATGCAGATGGCAATTTGCTTGACCTGATCAACTAACAAGACATTTCTGAAAACATACTGGAATCAAAGCTTTCCACTTCCTGGACTGTGACCACAGCTGCTCCCATCTGAACATCTTGCCCTCCATAAGAAATGTCACATGCTAGTGAATGCCTTTGTGTCCTGCTCAGTGTGACTCCCCACTCACCTGGCTCTCTCTCCTGCCTTTCTTTGTCTAACACATTTTTTACATGTACATTTTAATTTGATTCAGCTGGTCTGAATCTCTGAATTTATGTCATCCAAACTTCCATATGGTCAGTAGTAGATGTTTTCTAATCCCCCCTCTCCTTATCACCCGTCAGACCTAAAGAATGTGAATACTTCCACCCGCCCCCCCAAGGGATGCTAAGCAAACCCTTCTTATATACATTTAATGTAATAAGAACAAGGGAGCATGTAAACTAACATAACCAATTGTCAGTTCTCCATGTATTCCTCAAAAGAATGTTAGAGTAAATGTATTAGAAATACAAATTAAAATGTTAAGAATTCATAGGGTTGATATTGACAGTGATTTGAGAGATTTATATCTCAGGACTTAATTTGAGGAAATACAGTGTAGAGCAAAAGGAATACCCAGCTGATAATAAGCAAGTTTCTCAAAGCTTTTCTGAGTGTAGTTTGCAAGAATATTGTATTTCTTACTCCTTCTGAACATTGCGCTTAAGTAAGCTAAAAATAAAGCTTAGAATTTTGTAATGATGGTAGTCTTAGATAAAATTTAAAAAGAGTAAATGGGCACAGTGGCTCACGCCTGTAATTACAGCACTTTGGGATCCTGAGGCAGGAGGGTCACTTGAGCCCAGGAGTTTGAGGCTGCACTGAGCTGTGATGGTGCCACTGCTTTCCACCCTGGCTGATAGAATGAGACCTTTATCTTGAAAAACAAAACAAAAAAGGATTAAGTGACATCTAAGATATTTCTCTTTACCCATGAATCTAACCCCAAGAGAATATAGTTTCTAGTAGTTTTTCTCTTTGTTTTCATCAAAATATCTTTTTCTTTATAACTGGATAAAATTGGACATTTTAGTCCCAGTTCTGCTTTATGATTTCTTAGCAAAATGTTGCACAAGCCAAAATACTATTATGTTTTATCATTCTGTTGAACCTACTTTTTGATTCTTGTCCATTCTTAAAAGCAAGGGGGCTTTGACCTCAGAAACCAATTAAAGGAGAAGGACTTAACAAATGAGTACAACTTCAAGTAAAGTATGTTTATACACTTTTTTGCCAGGCTCTTAACATGAGAATTGCTCAAGCAGAGGAAACTTTTCAGACTGAAGAGGGAGACTTCCTTGAAGAAAGAGTCCTTTGGACTCCTAGTGTATTTCTTAGGAAACAGCCCTTCCTTTGGCAGTGGTCTCAGGTCAGGCAGCAATATGCTTTTGGTAATTGATGTATGCTGCCTAGGAATTATTTTGTTGTTTGGTCACTAAAGATCAATGCCACTCCCTTTCTTGTCAGGTACCAGGTATGTGCGTTCCCTGTTATATCTGGAGGCAGAGGGAAAGAGCTCTAGTCCCCTGGGCATCATGTCTTTGATGCCAGTGGCTTCCTGTCTGCCAGTTTTATCCTCAAGTACCAGGACACGGTGGGGAAAAAAGGCCAACCTAAGCATGGGTTCACATCTTTGAAATCGTACAGAGCCTTAAGACCTCTTAGATGGGTGGATAATGCAGGTCCACTTTGGGAGGGTTGGTAAAAATCCAGATCCAAGTAACTCCTAAAGTAAGCAGATAAGATAGTCCTACTGGTTAAGAACATGAACTTTGGAATCAGTCTTGGTTTGAATCCCTGTTATACCATTAGGATGACACTCAAGTTTCTTCACTGTAAATTTAACTGTTTTTCCTAATGCAAATGATAAGTGTTTTATGGGAAGATTTTACTCTATGTAAATATTTTGTTTCTTAGAAAACAGACAGTAGTAGTAAAAAAAAAAAAAGAAGAAAACAGTAGTTTTAGCATCCATTGGTGGTGTATGAAACAGTTGTTATAATGGTTGTCCAATGGTTACTTCCTAATTCCATCATTTCTTCTAGAATTATTAATTGACATTTTAATGTAAGAAAGAGCTCTCTTATCTCCCTCATTCATTTACTTACTGATAATTGATATGGACTCAAGATTTTCTTTTTTATTAAATAGATTATAATCTGTTAAGTATTGTTATGTCTTTTGATGCTCAAATTAGTCAGTGGGAGCTCCTTCAAGCTGGCTCCTTTAATATTTGGACATGCCTTCGTTATTTGAGCATTTATTTTCTGTCATAACAAATGTCCAAGACTCATCTAATATTTTACTTGTCCGTGCCCTGAACTCATCCAGGGATGCTTGGTTCCTTTTAATGAAGAAGAATATTTAAAAACCATGATCTAGATTCTAGGTGATGTGCTCAATTCTACTGGAGTGTCATTGCCTCTAGGTTCTCTTAATTGTAAGAGCTAGGACCTGCATGCACCCACATATAACACATATCTACATATTTTTATATATTAAAAACAGTGGATTTTGGCCAGGCGTGATGGCTCATGCCTTTAATCCCAGCACTTTGGGAGGCCGAGGTGGGCGGATCACCTGAGGTAAGAGTTCGAGACCAGCCTGGCCAACATGGTGAAACCCTGGCTCTACTAAAAATACAAAAATTAGTTGAGCGTGGTGATGTGTGTCTGTAATCCCAGCTACTTGGGAGGCTGAAGCAGGAGAATCACTTGAACCCAGGAGGTGGAGGTTGCAGTGAGCCAAGATTGTGCCACAGCACTCTTGGGCAACAGAGCAAGACTCTGTCTCAAACAACGACAACAAAAACCACAGTGGATTTCATACTAATACATCTAATTACAGCTTAACACTATATGGTTCATTCTAGCATTCTTTTATCCATATTTGTAACTCCTTTCTCTAGTAAAAACCTGGCTCCTGATTTCCACAGTACGTTTACTTAGATGTTCAACCCAAGAATATACACAGTTTTGGTGCTAATTCATATCATTGTGAAAAACAAAACTGTATAGAGTTCAATCTTTGTTTATAGTTCTTTTTTTCTTGGACTGGGAGTAAAGTAACTTGAAAATTTGAATTAGGTTCATACCCCTTTCATAGTGTAGTTATATTATTCACTTGAAATAGTTAGGTTCATTTATTTCTATTTGTATTCCATTTTAGTTTCTCCCTCTTGTTGATTTTGTTTTTTATTTGTGTGAAATGTTAATATACTTCCATTTATTCCTTGGACTTAGGATAAGATAAAGGCCTCATCAACCTTTATCTACTCAGGATATATCTGTATACATATATAACTTAGGATATATCTGTATAAATATATTGTGATTATACATAATTAGTTTTAGATGTAGCATTTGGTATACAGTCTCATTACTTTATGGTTATACTGTCATGCACAGTGACAAACTATTCACTAAGATTTTGAGTGTCTCAGAAATCCTGCTTTGAGATGAAGCTAGTTATTTGCATTGTAGACAGTGCATTTCTATATTGATGAGATATATTTAAATAATGTTTTTGTATGTTATGTAGTTCTAACATGTCTTAAGTGTTTTGAGTTTTCAAATAATAGTAACTTTTTTTTTCTTTTGCTTGATTGTACAATGAAGCATATAGGTACTTAGAATATACATTTTGGATCAAGAGTGGTGGCTTGTAATCTCAGCACTTTGGGAGGCTGAGATGGGCAGATAATTTGAGGACAAAACCAGCCTGGGCAACGTGGTGTAACCCATATCCACAAAAAAATACAAAAACTAGCCAGGCTTGGTGGCACATGCCTGTAATCCTAGCTAAAGAATATATATTTTAATTATATTCTTTATAATCCTGCTTATAGGATCTCTCTTTTCTTCTCTCTCTCTTTGTTTAAACAACAACAACAAGAAATCCTTAACTCTGTCTTCTTCCTAATCTTAGAAGGGAAATCTTTCAGTGTCTGTTCATTCAGTATGGCATTACATATAGGTTTTCAATAAAGACCATTTATTATGTTGAGGAAATTTCCTTCTAATACCAGTTTTATGAGTGTTTTTGTCATGAAAAAATTTTATCTGACTTTTTCTGCATTGAGATAATCATGTGGGTTCCCCCCCTTAATTCTATTAATGTGACATATTACATAGAGTCTTCTTCTTCTTTTTTTTTTTTTTTTTTTTTTGAGACGGAGTTTCACTTTTGTTACCCAGGCTGGAGTGCAATGGCGCAATCTCGGCTCACCGCAATCTCCACCTCCTGGGTTCAGGCAATTCTGCCTCAGCCTCCTGAGTAGCTGGGATTACAGGCACACACCACCATGCCCAGCTAATGTTTTGTATTTTTGGTAGAGACAGGGTTTCACCATGTTGACTGGGATGGTCTCGATCTCTTGAACTTGTGATCCACCCACCTTGGCCTCCCAAAGTGCTGGGATTACAGGCTTGAGCCACTGCGCCCGGCCTTTTTTTTTTTTTTTTTTTTTTTTAAGACGGAGTTTCGCTCTTGTTACCCAGGCTGGAGTGCAATGGTGCGATCTCTGCTCACCGCAACCTCCGCCTCCTGGGTTCAGGCAATTCTGCCTCAGCCTCCTGAGTAGCTGGGATTACAGGCACGCGCCACCATGCCCAGCTAATTTTTAGTATTTTTAGTAGAGACGGGGTTTCACTATGTTGACCAGGATGGTCTCGATCTCTTGACCTCGTGATCCACCCGCCTCGGCCTCCCAAAGTGCTGGGATTACAGGCTTGAGCCACCGTGCCCGGCCTTTTTTTTTTTTTTTTTTTTTTTTTTAAAGATGGGGTTTCACCGTGTTGGTCAGGCTGGTCTTGAACTCCCGACCTCAGGTGATCCGCCCGCCTTGGCCTCCAAAGTGCTTGGATTACAGGTGTGAGCCACCACGCCTGGCCACATAGATTCTTCTAACAATCTTACAGCCGTGAGAAAGATCTCACTTGATTGTGATGTATAATATTTATTCATTTAGTTTGCTGGTATTAATTATTTGCTGAGGATTTTTGCATATTCTGTTTTGACCAGGCTGGGCTGAAACTAGTGATCTTCCCATCTCAGCCTCCTGTGTGTCTGGGGCTGTGGGTGTGTACCACTGTGCATGGGTTTTGCATATATCTTATGGGCTGTTGCTCTGTAGTTTTCTTGTGGTGTCTTTGGCTTTGCTATTGGGGTAATGTTGGCTTCATAGAAAAAGGAAGTGTTCCTTCTATTTTTTGGAAGAGTTTGAGAAGGATTGCTATTCTTTTTTTTTTCCTCTCTGTGATGGAGTCTTGTCTCTTTCACTTAGGCTGAAGTGCAGTGGTGCCATCTTGTCTCACTGCAACCTCCTCCTCCTGGGTTCAAGCAGTTCTCCTGCCTCAGCCTCCTGAGTAGCTGGGAATACAGGTGCGCACCACCATGCCCGGCTAATTTTTTGTGTTTTTGGTAGAGACAGGGTTTCACCATGTTGGCCAGGCTGGTTCGAACTCCTGACTGCAAGTGTTCCACCTGCCTCGGCCTTCCAAAGTGCTGGGATTACAGTCATGAACCACTGTACCTGGCCCTGCTATTAATTCTATTTCTATAAGATTGGTAATAGCCCCACTTTTATTTCTAATTTTAGTTATTTGTACCTTCTCTTTCTTTCTTAATCTAGCTAAAGGGCATTTGATTTTGTTGACTCTCTATTGTTTTTCTATTCTGTTTTATTTATCTCTGCTCTAATCTTTTTTTTTTTTCCCCCAGACAGGATCTCTCTCTGTCACCCAGGCTGGAGTGCAGTGGTGCAATCATGGCTCATTGCAGCCCCACCTCCCAGCCTCAAGTGATCTTCTGGCTTCAGCCATCCAAGCATCTAGGATTACAGGCACATAGCAGCACATCCAACTAATTTTTTTTTTTTTTTTTTTTTTTTTAGACAGGATCTTGCTTTGTCACCCAGGCTAGAATACAGTAGTGTAATCTCAGCTCACTACAGCCTTCATCTCCCAGGTTTAAGCAATTCTCATGTTTCAGCCATCCGAGTATCTGGGATTAGAGGCGAGTGCCACTAGGCCTGGCTAATTTTTTGTTTGGTTTTGTTTTTTTTGAGATGGCATCTCACTCTGTTGCCCAGGCTGGAGTGCAGTGGCATGATCTCTGCTCACTGCAACCTCCACCTCCCCAGTTCAAGCAATTCTTCTGCCTCAGCTTCCCGAGTAGCTGGGTGTACAGGCACACACCACCACACCCAGCTAATTTTTGTATTTTTAGTAGAGACAGGGTCTCACTGTATTGGCCAGGCTGGTCTCGAACTCCTAACTTCGTGATCTACCCACCTTGGCATCCCAAAGTGCTAAGATTATAAGCATGATCCATCCCACCCAGCCTCTGCTCTAGTCTTTTTTTTTTTTTTTTTTTTGAGACGGAGTTTCACTTGTTACCCAAGCTGGAGTGCAATGGCGCAATCTTGGCTCACCGCAACCTCTGCCTCCTGGGTTCAGGCAATTCTCCTGCCTCAGCCTCCTGAGTAGCTGGGATTACAGGCACGCGCCGCCATGCCCAGCTAATTTTTTGTATTTTTAGTAGAGACGAGGTTTCACCATATTGACCAGGATGGTCTCGATCTCTTGACCTCGTGATCCACCCGCTTCAGCCTCCCAAAGTGCTGGGATTACAGGCTTGAGCCACCGCGCCCGGCCTTGCTCTAGTGTTTATGTTCTTTTACTTTTGGATTTTGTCTGTTCTTTTTTGGTTCCTTGAGGCATGAAGTTAAGTTATTCATTGAGATCTTTCTTCCCTTTTAATGTGTTTACATTTGTGCTTTCAGTGCATCTCGTTAAGTTTTTGTATGCTGTATATTCACTTCTATTCATCTCATTGTATTTTCTCATTTTCCTTGTGATTTCTTATTTGACCCATTCATTGTATGAGCACATTAATTTTTATGTGTTTGTGAATTTTCCAGTTTTTCATCTGTTATTGATTTTTAGCTTCATTCCATGTAATCATAGAAGATAACTTTGTATGATTTCAATCTTTTAAAGTTTATTGAGACTTGTTTTGTGGTTTAATATATAGTCTATCTTAGAGAATTTCCATCTGCCTTTAAGAATGTGTATTCTGCTCCTTTTGGGTAGAATGTTCTATATGTCAGTTAGGCCTAGTTGGTTTATAGTGTTTAAGTCTCCTGTTTCCTTATCGCTATTCTGTCTAGATGTTTCATACATTATTGAAAGTGGGATATTGAAGTTTCCAAGGGTTGTTTGTAGAACTGTATCTCCCTTCAATTCTGTGCTTGCTTCAGATGTTCTGAGGTTCTGTTTTGTGTAATTGTTATGTCTTTGTGATGAATTGACCCTTTAATTATAAAATGTTCCTTGTTACCTTTAGTGAAAATGTTTGTCTTAAAGTCTATTTTATTGTTCGCAAATATAGCCACTGCAGTCCTCTTGTTTTGTTTTTGGTGATAGTGATTGTTTTTTTGTGTGACAAAGTGTTGCTCAGGTTGGAGTGCAGTGGTGTGATCATAGTTTTACCTTGACCTCCCGAGCTCAAGTGATCTTCCCATTTCGGTCTCCCAAAGTGCTAGCATTACAGGTGTGAGCCATTGCACCTGACTTGTTTCTTCTGTAATTCTCTCAGTTTTTGCTTGTTGCCTTTTATTAGGTACATAACCTAATATTGCCATGTCATCTTCGTGAATTGACTCTTACCATTATTTATCTCTAGAGCTGTTTCTTGGTTCTGAAGTCTACTTTGTCTGATGCTAGTATAGCCACTTAAACTTTCTTTTTTTTTTTTTTTTTTTTTGAGCCGGAGTTTCGCTCCTGTTACCCAGGCTGGAGTGCAATGGCGCGATCTCGGCTCACCGCAACCTCCGCCTCCTGGGCTCAGGCAATTCTCCTGCCTCAGCCTCCTGAGTAGCTGGGATTACAGGCACGCGCCACCACGCCCAGCTAGTTTTTTGTATTTTTTAGTAGAGACGGGGTTTCACCATGTTGACCAGGATGGTCTTGATCTCTCAACCTCGTGATCCACCCGCCTCGGCCTCCCAAAGTGCTGGGATTACAGGCTTGAGCCACCGCGCCCGGCCTTAAACTTTCTTTTGATTAGCATTTGCATGATGTTATTTATCATCGTATAATGCTATTTATCATCCTTTTAATTCTGCCTTCTCTACATTAACATATTTACAGGAATTTCTTGTAGATAGCATGTCGTTGAATCTTTAAAAATGCCATCTCAGCCAGGCACAGTGGCTCACACCTGTAATCCCAGCACTTCAGGAGACCGAGGTGGACGGATCACTTGAGGTCAGGAGTTCAAGATCAATGTAGCCAACATGGTGAAACCCCATCTCTACTAAAAGTGCAAAAGTTAGCCAGGAATAGTGGCATGTGTCTGTAGTCCCAGCTATGAGGGAGGCTGAGGCAGGAGAATCACTTGAACGCGGGAGGCAGAGGTGGCAGTGAGCCAAGAATGCACCACTGCACTGCAGCCTGGGCAACAGAGTGAACTCCATCTTAGGGGGGGGGAAATGACAATCTCACAATGTGTTTCTTTTTAAAATTCATTTTAGACTATTTATATTAATGTAGTGACTGATATTATTGGATTCAGGTCTGACATTGTATTACGTGTTCTCTATTTGTTCCCTCTCATTTTTGTTCCTTTGCTTTCTGATTTCTGCCTTCATTTGGATTGTTTAAATGTTTCTATTTTTTATTTCTTTATTGAGAAATAGAAAATAGATTTTCTATTTTTCATTTTTGAAATTTTTATTTGGCTCTTGATTAGCGTTTCTGTTTCTCTGCTAACAACGCTGTTCATTTGTTTTAAGAGTTCCTTCACTCTCCTACCCCACCATGGAACATGGTTATAATAACTGCTTTAAAGTCTTTGTCTGATAATTTCAACATCTGGATCATCTCAGGGTTTTCCATTTGCTGATCATCTTTTCCTCTGAAAATTGGTCACATATTTCTGGCTCTTTGTGTGTTGAGTAATTTTGGATTATGTCCTGGGCATTTTGGTTATTATGTGAGAATCTGTTTCCTTATAAAAATCTGGAGAACTTTGGTTTGGTTTTGTTTTAGCAGGCAATCAACCCTGCTAGGTTTAGTCAGCTATTCTGCCTCTCCTTTTGTTGCTAGTGGTTCTGATGTCAGTTCACTTTTCAAAGCCTTTGCTGTGCTTTGTGCATAGCACATGCACCACTTAAGATCACTGTGGGGCTACAGTGGTGATTTATATCAGAATTTTTCTTTTTCTTTTTCTTTTTTTTTTTTTTTTTTTTTGAGACGGAGTCTTGCTCTGTCACACAGCCTGGAGTGCAGTGGCGCAATCTCAACTCACTGCAACCTCCACCTCTCAGGTTCAAGGGATTCTCCTGTCTTAGCCTCCCAAGCAGCTGGGACTACAGTCATGTGCCACCACACCCAGCCAATTTTTTGTATTTTTAGTAGAGATGGGGTTTCATCATGTTGGCCAGGCTGGTCTTGAACTCCTGACCTTGTGATCCACCTGCCTCAGCCTCCTAAAGTGCTGGGATTACAGCCATAATCACGCCCACCCATAATTCTTTTTTTGTTTGTTTGTTTGTTTGTTTTGAGGCAGTGTCTGTGTCGCCCAGCCTGGATTGCAGTGGAGTGATATCTCTGCTCATTGCAACCTCTGCCTCCCGTGTTTAGATTCTGCTGCCTCAGCTACCGAAGTACCTGGGATTACAGGCATGCGCCACACACCCAGCTAATTTTTGTATTTTCAGTAGAGACGAGGTTTCACCGTGTTGCCCAGGCTGGTCTTGAACTCTTGTGTTTAGATTCTGCTGCCTCAGCTACCGAAGTACCTGGGATTACAGGCATGCGCCACACACCCAGCTAATTTTTGTATTTTCAGTAGAGACGAGGTTTCACCATGTTGCCCAGGCTGGTCTTGAACTCTTGAGCTTAAGCAATCTTCTCGCCTTGGTCTCCTAAACAGAATTTATTTCTCAGAGAACCATGGCTGTATTGTTTTGGTACTTGTTCCATGCATTCACAGGTTAGAGGTAAATGTGGAACTTGAGTCAGTTCAAACACAGAATTTTAGGATATTCTCTTTAGCTGTTTCTGCTCTGCAATTTCCCCCCGATCTCCATTACCAACTAGAAAGACAGGCTCCTCTCAGAGTTGCTACTGCCATCACTGCCAGGTGCTTCCATGTAACTGGAACTGCCTTTGGGGTAAAGTGGCAATAATAAACTGGTAAAATGCAGAGGGAGAAAAAAATATTTTCCTCGTATTCCACAGTACCTTTTTTCTTAGTTTGTCTAATACAATAGATTTTCTTATTGAGTTTTATGTGTCCACCTTACCACCACTATTGCTAGGAACTCTTAAAAGACTACAAAACAGATTTTCTTCCATTTCCCAAGTTTTTGGGCATAATCAGTGAGGGAGATAGATTCTGGTGTGCTTATAATATCCTGACCTCCACCAAATGTCCGGGACATTTTAACACTAAAAACTGGGAGGAAAGGGAAAACAGTTTTGCCATAAGTTGATCTATCACATAAAATTTAGCATTATTTTAAAATATTATTGCTGACTTAATCAATTTTTGCTCAGAATAAGCACTACCCCATAGAAGAGGGTATTTTTTTCCGTATCTCCATTCAGTTGTAGAATTCTGACTATAGAATGCATCCAATCAGCTCTAATATTCAAGGAGCATGAGAATATGTAGGAAGATTAGGCGTGGGCCTAAACAGAACCTTGAAACTGTATCAGCGTTTCCTTCATACTAACACCCAAGATGATGGTCTCCCTTTTTGAAACCAAGGATGCAACCCTGTTGATCTCTGATTTGCCTTCAGAGTCATTCTTCCCATGTCTTGAAAAATAGTGCACATTCTCAGCCATATAACTCTGTGGTCCTATTCTGTAAAAAAAGAAGTCTGGCAACCTGTCTTCTTTCTGACCAATCTGCATCCCTTTCACTTCACATTCCCAATGTTCCATCTGGGGTGGCTCATTAAATCCATGATTCACACCATGAGACTAGCCTGGCCAACATGGTGAAACCCTGCCTCTACTAAAAAAAAAAAAATTAGCTGGGTGTGGTGGGAGGTGCCTGTAATCCTAGCTACTCAGGAGGCTAAGGCAGAATTGCTTGAACCTGGAAGCCGAGGTTGCAGTGAGCTGAGATTGTGCCATTGTACTCCAGCCTGGATGACAAGAGCAAAACTCCTGCTCAAAAAAAAATTGTTTCTCACAATTCCAGAGGCTGGAAAGTTTGAGTCAAGTTTCCAGCTGATTTGGTATCTGATAAGGGCCGCCATCTTCCTGGTTTACATACAGTTACCTTCTTGCTGTGTCTTCACATGTCAAGGAGAAATCATCTCTCTCCTCTCTAGTCTTATAAGGTCACTAGTCCCATTCAGTGCCCCACCTCCAAATACTATCACATTGGGTATTAGATCTTCAGCACACAAATTCTGTGGTGACACACATGCAGTCTATAGCTATGTGGAACTTAAGTTGTATAAACTATTGGTAAGTGATACCAGGGTCAGAACTGGAGTACCTTATTGTATTTTATATCTTATTGTTTTACAGTTCCTGTGGATTTTTCCCCCAAAAAAGTTGTATTGTGAAAGTATTTAAATATTTAACAAAAACAAAAAGACCATGTATGGTGGCTTACATCTGTAATCCCAGCACTTTGGGAGGCTGAGGCGGGAGGATCACTTGAGCTCAGGAGTTTGAGACCAGACTCGGTAACATAGTGAGACGCTGTCTCTACAAAAGAAAAGCAATTGAAGGAGACAATGTGGGTCAATTTTGGAGCATAGATAGTGACTGAAATTTATTTTAATATAATGACTAAATAAAAGTTCATGAATCCTTACCTACTACTAGAAAAGGAATGAGGGAAGACCTTTTTCTTACCAAAGAATGCCATTATTCAAGGATGAAAAGAACGACACCCTTAGAAGAATCACCTTTTCACAACCCAGTAGCTGATTCAGGTAAGAATCATCAGTAGATACACTAAAGCATCGTGGGTAACATGTCTAGAGAGGAAAGAGATGATTTCTCCTTGCCATCTGAGGACACACCAAGAAGGTAACTGTTTGTAAACCAGGAAGATGGCAGCCCATCATGTTACCCGTGTTACTTATACCTTTGTAGGTATAGGTATTTGTAAAGCATTATAGATAACATGATGGGCCGCCTTTGTAGGTATAGGTAAGGGTAAAGGAACAAGTTAAAATGTCTTCATACATTGCCAAATATCCCCTGGAGGGCAAAACTGTCCCCAGCTGAGAAACACTGGCCTATCTCAGATGACAGCATACAAGCCTTGATTGGAACTTGGTATGAAAAAAAGTTATGAAAGACATTTTGGGACAATTGGATAAATCTAAATTAGACTTGATAATAGATGTTATAAATTTTTTTTTAAATTTTCTTAGGTATGACAATGGTAATATAGTGTGTTAGTCTGACTGTTTGCCTTATTACAAAGGAATACCGGAGACTAGGTAATTTATAAAGGAAAGAGTTTTATTTGGTTGGTGGTTCTACAGACCACATGGTGAGGGCCTCAGGGAGCTTACAATCATGGTGGAAGGCAAACGGGGTGCCATTCCATCACATAGCAAGAGAAAAAAGGGGAGGAAGTGTTGTACTCTTTTCAACAACCAGATCTTGTAGGAAGGGCACCAAGCCATTAATGAGGGTCTTCCTCTGTTGCCCAGGCTGGAGTGCAGTAACACGGTCACAGCTCACTGCAGCCTTGACCTCCCAGACTCAAGCGATCCTCCCACCTCAGCCCCTGAGTAGCTAGGACTACAAGTATACACAATTACATCTAGCTAATTTTTGTATTTTCTGTAGAAATAAGGTTTCTCCCTGTTGGCAAGGCTGGTTTCAAACTCCTAGGCTCAGGCGATCCTTGTATCTCAACCTTGAAAAGTGCTGGGATTAGAAGTATGAGCCAGCACACCCAGCCAGCCTTAGACTTCTTTTTTAAAAAAAAAAAACAACTTTTATTTACCATAGTGAGAACAAGCATCACAAAAGCCTTATACTTTCTATTACAGAGGTTTTATAATACCTGGCCCCATCAGATATCAAACTATATTATATCATCTGCAATTATATATAAAATCTAATTATATCTAACTGCAGATTTAATACGTTATCTGCAATTAGAACTAGTTTTATCTATTTCTGTTTCTTAAACTTCTAGTTGTTTTATTCTGATTTTGTATCTGACACTGTTTCTGAATTGTGTTAAATAGTAGTGGAGGTACAGTGGGCGTCTTTCTTTTTTGAGACAGTTTTGCTTTTGTCACTCAGGCTGGAGTGCAGTGGCAGTCTTGTGTGTGTGTGTGTGTGTGTGTGTGTGTGTGTGTGTGTGTGTATGAATATGATCCCCTAACACGAGACCATATATATATATATATATATATATATATATATATATGTATGTCATATGAGGGTCCCTGGAGTACCTTATTGTATTTTGTGTCTTTTTTTTTTTTTTTGAGTTGGAGTTTCACTCTTGTTGCCCAAGCTGGAGGGCAATGGTGTTATCTCAGCTCACCGCAACCTCCACCTCCCAGGTTCAAGCAATTCTGCCTCAGCCTCCCGAGTGGCTGGGACTACAGGTGCGCGCCACCACGCCCAGCTAGTTTTTGTATTTTTAGTAGAAACAGGGTTTCACTATGTTGGCCAGGATGGCCTCGATCACCTGACCTCATGATTCGCCCACCTCAGCCTCCCAAAGTGTTGGGATTACAGGCGTGAGCCACAGCACCCGGCCTGTATTTTGTATCTTATTACTTTATGGTACTTGTGGATTTTTCCTGAGCCCCATGTATGGGGCTCAGGAAAACTCTGACCAACATGATGAAACCCTGTCTCTACTAAAAATACCATGTATATATATATATATACACCATATGTATATCTATGTATGGTATTTTATATGTAATATCTATATATAATACTATTTTATATGTATAAATACTATTTTATATTATATAAAATTATATATAAATATATAAAATATATATATTTAAATATATATAGCATTTTAGTACTATTTTATATTAAAATTTTTATTTAAATTTTATACATTTTTATATTAAATCTTTTTTTTTTTTGAGCTGGACTTTCGCTCTTGTTACCCAGGCTGGAGTGCAATGGCGCGATCTCGGCTCACCGCAACCTCCGCCTCCTGGGTTCAGGCAATTCTCCTGCCTCAGCCTCCTGAGTAGCTGGGATTACAGGCACGCGCCACCATGCCCAGCTAATTTTTTGTATTTTTAATAGAGACGGGGTTTCACCATGTTGACCAGGATGGTCTCAATCTCTTGACCTTGTGATCCACCCGCCACGGCCTCCCAAAGTGCTGGGATTCCAAGCGTGAGCCACCGCGCCCGGCAAGTCTTTATGTAATATAAAATAGTACTAAAATGCTATATATAGAATATTTTTATATATATAGTATTTTTTAGTAGTATTTAGCATATATATATAGTATTTTTAGTAGAGACAGAGTTTTATATATTTTTATGATAGAGACAGGGTCTTAATATGCTGCCAGGCTGACCTTGAACTCCTTGGCTCAAGTGATCGACAGATCCAAAGTGCTGGGATTGCAGGCATGAGCTACCACACCCAACTGCCTAGGCCAACATATTCTTAGTCCCAATTTTATATTATATCATCTTTCTCAATAAAGTTGTGTTTTGGGGTGGGGAGGACTTAAGTGTGTGCTTTCATAATACTTTTAATAAGACTCATCCATTAAGAAAACTCTTTTAAGATCTGAGAGCTATAGTAAAAAAGCAGTGGGGTCGGGGGTGGCCTTTGAACGTACTGTGTTGCAGTAGGCTTTACAAATGGTGCCCGTTTGTATGCTCGGATCATTGTTAAGTGGACTTCCGCTCTGAGGATTAGGGCCAGGAAGTCATTATGAAATTATGTTAATTTTTCCTCCCCCAATAAAGCCACCTCAAAAACATTAAAATTATGTAAATGCCTTTAAAATTATTATGCTTCAATTGATAAGCTGTGGGACATAAGCATGGCAGAAGTTCAGTTTATTTCATTTTTAATAAAATTATAGCACTGAAAATGCTGTGTCTAACTTATCTAGGCAGATATTTCTATATGTGATTCTTAATGTCTAGTTTGTTATAGATGCTGAGTACTTATAAGTTGAAAGTGATTGACCATAAAACCACATCACCCCTTTTTATTGTAGGATTCTTCTTTCATCATCATGGTGTTTCTACAACATGGATTAGGTGGTAGATTGGATGGCTCTAAGGAGCTGGTGTTTCTCCTTTGTGAGGTTTTCCTTTGTCCAGTCAACCATTCTGTTGGCCATAATGAAGCCCATGGATAGATCAGTTCTGTAGAAAAACAGTTCAGCATACTCTTTATTTAGAGTGAATTTTCATTATTGGATTGTTACATTTCAAAAAAAAAAAAAAAAAAAAGCAACCTGGTAAAACATGGAGAGGTATAATGGAAAGAGAGATCAGGACTTTGGGTTTTTTGGTTTTGGGGTTTTGGGGTTTTTTTGTTTTTTTTGTTTTTTTTTTTTTGAGTTGGAATCTTGCTCTGTCGCCCAGGCTGGAATGCAGTGGCTCGATCTTGGCTCACTGCAACCTTTGCCTCCCTAGTTCAAGGGATTCTCCTACCTAAGCCTTCTGAGTAAGTGGGATTACAGGTGCCCGTCGTCACACCTGGCTAATTTTTGTATTTTTGATTGAGATGGGATTTCATCAGTCCAGGCATGGTGGCTCATGCCTGTAATCCCAGCACTTTGGGAGGTGGGTAGCTCACCTGAGGTCAGGAGTTCAAGACCAGCCTGACCAACATGGTAAAACCCTGTCTCTACTAAAAATACAATAGCACTGTGCTCATGGTGAGATCTGGACTTTGAATTTGAATTTGGGCTTGTGAGTTCTAGTATAGGCTCATTATTTTAAGTCATCCTTGTTAAATCTTAGTTTCCTTTCTGACAGTAATGTTGGATTGTACAATCTAAGGTCTCTTCTACCTTTAAGAGCAGATTTTGGATATGGTATTGATTGTTGGCATTTTAGGCATTTTAATTCCCATATCCCTATTTTTATTTTGGCAGTTAGTTGCTTTAGATAAATGTAATATATGTATTATGCATGTATGTATATATGTGTACAGATAGTGCATTCTAAATTTATGTGAATATTTGCGAGTGTCCTTTTAGATTAGCACTGTCTATTACGGAAGAGTTCTAATATTCCATTTTTTCCCTCATGCTATTGGCTTAGGGGAATTGATGCTTTCAGTTTTTCAACCTGTTAAAGCTGTTACTTGAATCATATCTTTATATTTTTACCTTATCCATGCATTATGGCGTCTTCTTTCTTCATTTGAAGAGTCCCATCATTAAATTAAGGTTTTCAAAGAGGAACCCAAAACAGGAAAACAATTACAATCATAGTTAACTTCAAAAATGATTATTTTTTACCAATAAAATGTGAAAAACAGTTTTTGGTAAAATGCTTTAAATTATGTAGTAAAAATACTTAAAAGTATGTGTTATTTAGATCTGAGAAACAAGCCTTGGGTTTTCTGTGTGTTACATCTATTTATTTGCCACAGAGTGGGAAGAAATGTATAAAGATTACAAGGAAAGATAAAGAGTGGGTGAATATGATTAAGAGGCTTCTGAGAAAAAGATGACTTTTGGGTACATTTTGAAAGAAGTGGTAAATGTGGATTGATGGGGAAAGGATATTTTCTGAAATAGATTGTGTTTTTTTTTAATTAAGTTGCTTTATTAATTTTTTATTTATCATATGCTAATCTGTAGAAAACTAAAGATGGTTGTTGCCTGCAGTTTAAGGATAGAGAAACAGAAATGTGGGGAATGAAAGATGTTTCCTGTCTTTAAATTCGTCACTTATAAGAGCGTGATATCTAGTCCTGTGTACTATGAATGATACCAAGCATCTCTCTTTTGGTATCAGCAGTCAGAAAATGTGTGAAACAGATAAAACTGATAAGAGCATAAAATGAAATCCAGTTTAGTATTTATATTCCATATCTTATAAAAAATCTTTAGCTTGGTACAAACTTGAGGTACTTAGCTGCCAGCCTGAGAACTATGTCCAAGTACTGCATTTTCAGAAATACAGGTTTGTGATACCACCTGAAATCAAAGGATAAGATTTGGTGAACAAATGCCTAGAAAGTGTACTCTGATAAAGGCACAGAAAGTGCATGGCAGTCATAGGACAGTTCTTTAACATTTAAGGAAGGGACTTGGAAATTATGAAAAGAAAAAAGCCTGTATATTTTTGCCAAAGGGCTTAAAGACATTCATACAGTGCCTCCAAGTTCATTTTTATCTATTGAGCAAACCCTTGTTTGCAGTTTGATTGTCTGTCACTCATTATGAGTGCTTTGTGAGTATGAACTTAAGTCCTCTTAACCCTAAATATTTTCATGTTTTCATGAGAGGATAGTTCAAATGCTTTTGCTGAATGCTAATTTTTTTCCCAATTATTTATTTAACAAAAGTTAGTCATTTAGTTTAATATGAAGCTTGAAACTTCAGATTTTGTAGTGAAAATTCTGCACTGCTCTGTGGTTTCACTAAAGTAATTATGTTCCAAAGATTTAATCATTTTAACAATGGACATTCCATAGACAGATACTCTATATTATGTATGTTTATAATACAGGTAGAAATAGGCAAACAAAGGTAGTCTTCCTTCATGTCACAAACATTTATTTTGTCTTTTGCAGAATAATAACTGTGAAGCTTTTGACAGCATGTAGATTTGAAAATGCATTTGGGGCCTGTCATGGTGCTGTAATACCAGCACTTTGGGAGGCTGAGGCAGAAGGATCATCTGAGGTCCAGAGTTTGAGACCAGCCTGGGCAACAGAGCAAGACTCTGTCTCAAATAAATAGTTTGATAGGTAGACAGACAGACAGACAGACAGACAGACAGATAGATAGATAGCAATTGCATTTGGAAAGATTTTCCTTAAGCAACATAAATGCATCATCTATTCTTTCTGTGGGACTTTGTTCTATGCCAAATAGAAAGAGGTAAAATGAACCTACTTCACATTTGTAAGGAAGGTGTTTTACAGTTTTTCCAAGGTACTTTGTACCCTTATTATGATTGTTTTTCTGTTAGGTTTCTCTTTTCAAGGGCCTCTTCCTTTCATTTGCTTTAGTTTTAGGTCCTGAGATTGTAGATTAGGTCCTGAGATTTGTTGTTTTTGCCCGTGCTTTGTGATTCTCTCAGAATGACAGGAAAAATTATACTAAGTTATCGCTCATGGATTTAATACATATGCGATCAGATAATTCTGTAGGAATAAGTAGGAAAAAAAGAAAAAAGAAATACTCAGGTAGACCAAAAACTTCATTTAGATAGAATCTTACTGAATCTGCCTGCTTATTGTGCCATCTTCCTCCTCCTGGTCAGTAAGCTGAGTGTTGTCCATAAACTGTCTCTAACTCATCTAAACGATAATGTAGCAGAAAATAAAGGCTACCTTGCATTCCATCATATTGGTGCAATCAGTGGGTTGTGGTTATCGACACTTTCTGAACATCTTTTAGGGAATTATGCTCTAGCTGCATAATCTGTATTATTTGGAAGAAGCAGAGAAAAAATCATTAGTATAGACCGTGATAATTCAAATGTTTCTCACACTTGAATTAAATATAATAGACACTTGTAGGGTTACTCCCAGTGGACACTCAGTACATATTTGTTGATTAAGTAAGTTAGATTTGGTTTCCAGCTCTGCTACTTTAATGGATGAGTTTCCTACTCTGCTTTACCACCCGTTTAGAACTCACCTGTTTTGCATTTAACTAGGACAAGTTAGAAGGCAAAAAGTATTTGAGTTAATGCTGAGCGTTTTAAGTGGAAAACAGCTGGTGGTAGTATGGTATGCCACCCTGAAAGGGAGAGGACAGAAGAGACTTGCCTTGGCAGTCTTTGTTGGTCTTATCTGAGAGTGTAGCCTGGAGAGAGTACAGATAGCCCAACGTCTGGAGTCATTTTATTTTCTGTTTTGCATAGCCCAAATTTCATTTGGCCCTGGGCCAATGAGAGAATTGTCAATTTCGTGGATGCTTTAGAACCAATTTGAGAGTGGTTTCTTTAAAACTGGTATTCTTTCTGCAATTAAATATAGAACATTGAATTTTGACACATACCCTCTCTTCTTCCCACCTGCTCTGTCATTTTATTTCCCACCCACTCTTTTCCAACACTCTTATCTTTTCATCCAGCTTCAATTTTCTTTTTATCTTCTATCCCATCTATCAAACTATTTCCTATCTATAGCACTGTATAATGTTACAGAGCCATAACTAAGAATAGCTCTGTAGGTCAGTATGACCTGTGGAAATAGATCACAGATAATACACCAGGTAGGTATCTGGATGCAAGGATGTTGTATCAGACTTGTTCTACCACCACCACTACTACTACTACTACTACTACTACAATGATGACGACGAGGTAACATTCTCTAAGGGGATATGCTGCGCTTGTCTCTGTTTTCTTCTCTTGGGTTGAAACTAGGTTAGGGTATTGTAGTTCTGTTCCTTGTGGTTGGGAGCTAATCCCTTGGCCTAGAATCAAGGATTATCTCTTTTATTCCCAGTTCCTCAAAAAAAGTAAAGTGCTGATTCTACCCTTTGTAAATTAGTTCCTGTTCGAGTTACAGAGAAAGGTATTTACAGTTACTTGAGTAAAGTCCAGAGAGGAGAATGCTAGAGGAAGTATTCCCGCAATCAGTTTGTTCATGATTCTGATTGTTTGGCTTTTCTTTCTCTGGACACTGAAAAGCAGTCTTTTGCCTCTTTGGATTTTCTCAGTTCCTGCTTCCTGGTTTCATGTGTCTAAGCTACAGTTGCCATTTGGCTTTCCCAGTGTATCTTGCCTCTCTTGTATGGTGTCTCTTGACTCTCATATCTTGCTATTATAGTCTGAAGAAACACTTATCTTCTCGGCAGTTCTTTTAAAATGAACAAAATTTTATTGTATTTAAAAAAAATTTTTTTAGAGCAGTTTTAGGTTCATAACAGAATTAAGAGGAAGGTACAGAGATTTCCCATATACTCCCTGTACCCACACACACATAGCCTCCTTTCTCCGATTATCAGCATCCTCCACCAGAGTGGTGCATTCGTTACAACTATAATTCACTGTATGTTTTTGTTTTGTTTTGTGTGAGATGGGGTCTCACTCTCGCCCAGGCTGGAGTGCAGTGGCGTGATCATGGCTCGCTGCAAACACAACCTCCCAGGCCCAAGTGAACGTCCCACCTCAGCCTCCTGAGTAGCTGGAACCACAGGCACATGCCAACACGCCAGGCTAATTTTTGTGTTTTTTGTAGAGATGGGGGTAGTCTCACGATGTTGCCCAGGCTAGCCTTGAACTCCTGGATTCAAGCTATCCTTCCACCTCAGCCTGTAATTCTTTGTAATGATCCTGTAGAGAGGATGTACTGGGTGGAAAAGAGCTACCAATTTGTTTTGCTCAGAGGCGTCTAATGTCTCTGTTCACTTTTGTAGTTCCAGAATATGTTAAGAGGAATTTTAGAATGCACACATTAGCTAGCAGGCAAATTTCTGGCTGTAATTTTGATGAAATAATCCAAAAGAGGGAATGACCAGATAACTTTTGATACATACTTTATAAGTTTTGGTTTTGATGTCATCTTTTATTTTTCTTCTCAGTTGCTCTAGGTCGTAACCAGCCTTTGAAAAAGGAGAAACCAAAATGGAAAAGCGATTATCCTATGACAGATGGCCAACTGCGCAGCAAGAGGGATGAATTCTGGGATACCGCACCAGCTTTTGAAGGCCGAAAAGAGATTTGGGATGCCTTGAAGGCTGCTGCACTTGCTTTTGAGAGCAATGATCATGAACTGGCACAAGCAATCATCGATGGTGCAAACATAACATTACCACATGGTAGGTTTGGTGTTCCTCAAGGACGGAGGGAGTGTAATCAGCTTTGTTTCTGATAACAAGAAACCAAATGGGAGAGTTTTTCCTTGCTATAAATTATTCTACCTTTTTTTTTTAAATATAGCAAGGAATAGCATTCCTCTTTTTTTCTTGTACGTCTTTCAGCTGGAGACAGGTTTTACTTTGTGTGTTTGTATTTTTTTTTTTTAAATATATCTTAATCTTAGAAAAGAACTGTTTGAGCATCTCAAAAGTTTCCATGTAACCTAGTTCTCCATGAAGACCTCTTCTCTCCACCCTACCACCCCCACTTTACCAGCCCCATCCCACTGTCAGACTGTTCGAGCTTCTACTTCACCGGTTTCCTTCTACCAGCACTAGAGATAGAGTCTCAGTTTAGATTTTATAAGCTGTAGAGACTCAGAGGATGCTCCGTTTAGTCATTACATTTTCTCATCAAGCCTATTTTTGGCATAATAATGTAGAAGTTAGATCCACATGTAAAAACAGTTTGCCATTATTGTAGCCCTTTTCTGTTTTGTGTAGGAATGTGACTCTTTTTTAGGATAACCATAAGCTTTGAATGTTTCTGGGGATGCACACATGCTGGTTCCATGTACAGCTGGTTCCATGTACAGTTTGTTTGATCTCCTTGATGAGAAACACATGAAGAAGTTTCATGCCATATTGAGATTTAGGTGTTAATTTTGTATTTATATATATATATATATATATTTTTTAATTTCTGTATTAATATTCTCAGTATTCTCTCTAGTTTTTCAAGTTAATATTTTTCAGGATTGTCTTTTCAGATCTTTCATTTATTTCTATTTATTTCTTTCATTTATTTCTATTCATTATTATACCATCATTTTTTTAATTCCCAGTATCTCCCTTTATCAGCACTCTTAGAGGAACAGTGATTTTTCACTATCTAATTATCTGCTTTATGTCCTTTCACTCTATGTCAAATAAAAGATTTTTATTTATTTATTTATTCATTTATTTATTTATTCGAGATGGAGTTTCACTCTTGTTACCCAGGTTGGAGTGCAATGGCACGATCTCGGCTCACTGCAACCTCCACCTCCTGGGTTCAAGCAATTCTCCTGCCTCAGCCTCCCAAGTAGCTGGGACTACAGGCGCGTACCACCATCCCCAGCTAATTTTTGTATTTTTAGTAGAGACGGGGTTTCACCTTGTTGACCAGGATGGTCTCAATCTCTTGACCTCGTGATCCACCCGCCTTGGCCTCTCAAAATGCTGGGATTATAGGCGTGAGCCACCGCACCCGGCCTTATTTTGTTTTTTATTCCTTTTTTTTTTTTTTTTTTTTTTTTTTTGAGGCATAGTCTTGCTCCGTCGCCCAGAAGTCTGGAGTGCGGTGGTACACTTGGCTCACTGCGACCTCCACCCCTCAGGTTCAAGTGATTCTCATGCCTCAGTCTTGCCACGATGCCTAGCTAATTTTTGTATTTTTTGTAGAGACAGGGTTTCATCACGTTGGCCAGGCTGGTCTCAGCTCCTGACCTTAGGTGATCCTTAAGAGACAGGTCTCACTCTGTCACCCAGGCCAGAGTGCAGTGGCATGATCATGGCTCATTACAGCCTTAACCTCCCAGGCTTAAGAGATCCTCCTACTTCAGTCTCCCAAGTACTTGGGAGTACAAGTGTGCATCACCATGACTGGCTACTTTTTTTTTCCTTTGAGAGGCATGGTCTCACTGTGTTGCCCAGGCTGTTCTCAAACTCCTGGGTTAAAGCTGTCCTCCTGCCTTGGCATCCCAAAGTACCGAGGTTACAGGCATGAGCCACTATGCCTAGCCAAAAGATATTTAACTTACTGTATATTTGCCAGATTCCAAATCACCATTAATTTCCTGATTAATTGTGCTTCCAAGAAACATTCCTTTTTTTATCGCTGTCTGTTCTTTATTATGAAAGATTATTAGCATAAGCTTGTTACTAATATTATTGAGCACCCACTGATCACTTTTTCTATATATATGCAAAAGTGAACCCTCCTATGTTTGAAAAATTTATAATAGAATGCCATTTTTAGTATGACTTTTTTTTTTTTTTTTTTTTTTTTTTTGAGACAGGGTCTCACTTGCTTGCCCAGGCTAGAGTGCACTGGTGTCATCTTGTCTCACTGTAACTTCCACCTCCCAGGTTCAAGTAGTTCTCAAGCAATGCCTCAGCCTCCCAAGTAGCTGGGATTATAGGCATGCATCATGATGCCAGGCCAGTTTTTGTATTTTTTTTTTTTTTTTTTTTTGGTAGAGACAGGGTTTCACCATGTTGGCCAGGCTGGTCTCAAACTCCTTGCCTCAAGCTATCTGCCCGACTTGGCCTCTCAAAGTGCTGGGATTACAAGCGTGAGCCACTGCACCTGGCCTCAGTATGACTATTTTAGTCCCAGTTTTCATGGACAGTGTCTAAATTCTTAATGTGATTATGGGTTGGGAGGTGGTGGGCATCATCTTAGTCCATTTACCTTTTTCAGTTCTGTAATTATAGTCTTCGTATACCACCTTTATATAATATAAAGGGACAGGGTCTTCCTTTCCAAGTAGTTTTATCATCCTTCTCTTTTTGATGTCTATATCCTCTGTTTTTCAAGGAGAATATATGTTGTAGAGACCTTCATGTGGGCAGAAGAAGAGTCATGTATGTGTGATTGCGTTAAGGTGGAAGAAGCCTGAGATCCAGAATGTTAGAACTTTGAATTTCTTACTTTGTACTTATAATTACCTATCGGAAAACCTTGTTGCATTCTGTGTATTGTAGCCTTGTTTAAAGTAACTGTTGAATGTAAGGCAGGGGCTCATGCATGCCCTATTGGATGTGGGCTCAAATCACTAACTACCCAAGTCCCTCATTTCTGCTTATCTATGTAAACTGCCAAGAAAAGTAATGTTCCCAGCAGCCCTACCTACCAACAGATCAGGGAGAATTACTCTCAGAAATTCAAGAATTACTGGATGAGCCTCTGTTCCCTTTTCTATGTTTAAGGAATATTTTCTGCATAAGCATGGAAGAATCAAGCCAATGTCTGAGCTTTTCTCTTTCAAAGCTCTGTGATAACTTTCTGGGTATTTATATTGTCATTGGTACCCTTGGTTGAATTCTTTTGTTGATATCTGAAACTTGTCAGTATTTCTCGGCCCTTATGTTTTGTCATGTACTGTAACTATAAACATCAGTTTATAACTAGGCTATTGTATGCTGTTACCTAGATTGGCTCAGTGGTATTGCTGAAATTCTCTCCATCTTTTTTGTGTAATTGCATGTTTGAAATTTAACTTTGGGCACATTATGTTGTGCTACCCCTTAAATACCCCAAAGTACTTTATATTTTAAGTTTAAAGTATTGCATAGACTTGACTATTATTTAGTTCAGGCTTTGATATCAGATCTGGTCTTACTTCTGTCCCTACTGTATTACTTGCAGTTAAGTGACTTTGGGCAATTCACATCTTCTGTAAGCTTCAATTTTCTTATCTGTAAAATGTGGATAATTAGTTACCTCATGGGATGGTTATGTTGATTAAATATAATAATAATACATGTAAGTTGTTGGCCAGAGTGCTGGGTATCCAAAAAGCACTTAATAAATAGTAGTGCTGGTGATTTTATTTAAAAAACTCTGACATTAACAAGTAAATTCCCTGTTTCCTGCACCAATATTCTGAACTATAGATTTTGATCATTTTCTAGATTATCTTTTTTTTTTTTGAAGAGTTTCACTTTTGTTACCCAGGGTGGAGAACAAAATAACATTATACTTTTTAATTATCTTCCTCTGTTAATAACAACAGTAAGTCTTCAGGTTATTCTCAAGTGGCAATGAGGAGAGTAAGAGGGAACTTATCATAACTACCTGTTAATTTTCTGTATACACATAAGGTATATTTTCATTCTGGAAATTGACTCATATTGAGAATGGTGTGCATATATACTGTGGAAAAAGCTCCCCATGTGATTTTGATACCTGGTACCCCTTTCACAGTTTTCCTGCCCTGTATGAGCTTTATTTTTCAGGATTTGCACATCATGTTGTTATTCATTGTACATTTCTTTTTTTTTTTTTTTGAGACGGAGTTTCGCTCTTGTTACCCAGGCTGGAGTGCAATGGCGCGATCTCGGCTCACTGCAACCTCTGCCTCTTGGGTTCAAGCAATTCTCCTGCCTCAGCCTCCCTAGTAGCTGGGACTACAGGCATGTGCCACTATGCCCAGCTAATTTTTGTATTTTTAGTAGAGACGGGGTTTCACCATGTTGACCAGGATGGTCTCGATCTCTTGACCTCGTGATCCACCCGCCTCGGCCTCCCAAAGTGCTGGGATTACAGGCGTGAGCCACCGCACCCGGCCATTGTACATTTCTTAAAGAGCTTATTTCTTTTTGTTCATTGATTGCTATTTTGTTACCTAGAAATCCTAAAATCCTAAAAGTATTCTTTTTTTTTTTTTTTTTTTTTTTGAGATGGAATCTCACCCTGTTTCCCAGGCTGGAGTGCAGAGATGCAATCTTAGCTCACTGCAGCCTCTGCCTCCTGGGTTCAAGGGATTCTCCTGCCTCAGACTCCTGAATAGCTGGGATTATAGGCACATGCCACCATGCCCGGCTAATTTTTGTATTTTGAGTTGATACAGGGTTTCACCATGTTGGCCAGGCTGGTCTCGATTTCCTGACCTCATGCTGCTCCTGCCTCCTTAAGTGTTGGGATTATAGGTGTGAGCCACCGTACCTGGCCAAAACATTCTTTAATAGTACTTTACCAGTGACACCAGGTTATAGATGAGCAATTTGCCAAATTAGCATAAACAGGATAAGAAAAAACAAGTAGTTATTTACACTTTTCACAGTTTGCTGCATAGTGAATAGTGTACTATTCAATAATTTTCAGTGAAAGCTTATTCAGAAACTATTTTGTAAAGATGGACACTTAATGCTTTCTGTAATTACAATATAGAAGATTTAAAAGGATTTTAGAAATTACCTACTCCCAGGCCGGGCGCAGTGGCTCAAGCCTGTAATCCCAGCACTTTGGGAGGCCGAGGCAGGTGGATCACAAGATCAAGAGATCAAGACCATCCTGGTCAACATGGTGAAACCCCGTCTCTACTAAAAATACAAAAAATTAGCTGGCCATGGTGGCACGTGCCTATAATCCCAGCTACTGGGGAGGCCGAGGCAGGAGAATTGCTTGAACCCAGGAAGTAGAGGTTGCAGTGAGCTGAGACCATGTCATTGCACTCCAGCCTGGGTAACAGGGGGAGACTCCGTCTCAAAAATAAAAATGCAAGCCTTCTGAGTCAGTTAGAAAAGTCGGGAGCAAAGACATTTATTCCTATAGGCTTTGGAAGAGACCCATAGTGCTACAAAAACCTTGGAGTTCTAGAACATTGCCCCCTTCTTTCATTTTGGGAGAATGGTTTTCTTTTTTTTTTTTTTTTTTTTTGAGACGGAGTTTCACTCTTGTTACCCAGGCTGGAGTGCAATGGCGCGATCTCGGCTCACCGCAACCTCCGCCTCCTGGGTTCAGGCAATTCTCCTGCCTCAGCCTCCTGAGTAGCTGGGATTACAGGCACACGCCACCATGCCCAGCTAATTTTTTGTATTTTTAGTAGAGACGGGGTTTCACCATGTTGACCAGGTTGGTCTCGATCTCTCGACTTTGTGATCCACCCGCCTCGGCCTCCCAAAGTGCTGGGATTACAGGCTTGAGCCACCGCGCCCGGCAAGGGAGAATGGTTTTCTATACCAGATTTTCAATGTGATCTAAATATTAAATTAGTTAACTTTATCAAGATATATTAAAGTAATACTAAACAGCACATGTTTAAAGTGGACAATTTAATCAGCTTTGACATATATATGCTTGTAAAACTATCACCACAGTCAAGATAACAAATATTTCCACACCCTTGCACACATTCATTTTTAACTCTTACAGACCTGTCCATGTAGTGATGCAAGTCTCACGTGGTAAAAATTTTTAACACTGAACTACAGTCTTAAGGGAGTAAGAGCACAGAGGTATTAACAGTGAGGCCTTTAAATGCTTTAAAAAAAAGTCTTTCTAACTTGAAAGACAGCTTAAAAAAGAGTATAAAGCATTCGACCTAATGATATTTAGTAAAGGTATTTTTACTTGTCATCTAATTTTTCTAATTTTCTAGTGGGATATTTTGAGGCATAATTTAAAATAATCATAGAAGAAAACAGTTAACCAAGGAAAATAGAATATCTGAGTCAATCAGCTAGATAAAAGATAGCTAAAAACAACTTCAGAAAATTATATATGAAATCAGAACAGAAGGTGGAGACTTGGCAGCTTTCTTCCTACCATGGGTAGCTCTCAGGGCTTCCTGGCCTGGGGAAATGATGCCCTGGCACTTACTTAGCCTGGTGGCCATCTGTCTCTGCTGTGACATGAAGCCTACAATAGGTTTGTGAAAAGGAAAAAAACAAAACAAAACAAAAAACTGCCCTTCCACAGAGAATATTAGGTGAGTAATGCGAGCAATCCTGGCTAGAACTTTATTAAAACTAGTAATTGCTAAATGAATTGCACCCTTGGTGGCCAGTGGATGGTGATTAAAACCTTTTATAAATTGCAAATACAAAGGTAGCTGAAAGTGATTTTAGAAAACTAGAAAGATCCCTATGGTGTCAACTTTTAGAGTGTTCCTTACCTTTTGTGTTTAAACATACTGGGTTTCTTGAAGCAAACCTCTCTGTATTACCCCATTTTCACACTGCTGTAAAGAACTGCCTGAGACTAGGTAATTATAAAGAAAAGAGGTTTAATTGACGCAGTTCCTCAGGGCTGGGGAGGCCTTAGGAAACTTACAATCATGATGGAAGGCAAAGCGGAAGTAAGACTTTCATATGGCAGCAGGAGAGAGACAAGTGAGGAGCAAAGGGAGAAGAGGCCCTTATAAAACCATCAAATCTTGGCTGGGCACGGTGGCTCACACTGTAATCCCAACACTTTGGGAGACTGAGACAGGCAGATCACTTGAAGTCAGGAGTTTGGGACTAGCCTGGCCAACATGGTGAAATCCCATCTCTACTTAAAATACAAAAATTGGCCAGATACAGTGGCACACGCCTATAATCTCAGGAGGCTGAGGCATGAGAAATGCTTGAAACTGGGAGGCAGAGGTTAGAGTGAGCCAAGATTGTGCCACCGCATCCCAGCCTGGGCAACAGAGTGAGACTCTGTCTCAAAAAGAAAGAAAAACATCAGATCTTGTGAGAACTCACTCATTCTTATGAGAACAGCATGGGGGAAGCTGCCTGCATGATCCAGTCACCTCCCACCAGCTCTCTCCCTAGACAAATGGGGTTTATGGGGATTATAATTCAAGATGAGATTTGTGCGGGAACACAGCCAAACCATGTCGCTCTCCATCGTTTTTATCACACATTCCTCTTAAATACTGTAGATGAGACAGCCTCATACCACTGCAACTCCTCAGTCACCACCATTTTTTTTTTGCACCAACTTGGGTTCATCTTCCATTTCCTTCTTTAAGCTGTCGTAAACATCGTTAGCAAATATGTCGTTGGGCTTCACTGGGCACTGTTGGTTTCTTGCCCCTTGTGATTCATTTCTGGCCTTTTATTTCCTTCCAAGTACATTTTCTCCTTCTCATTAACTAATCTGAGAACCAAGCCCTGTATCTCTTGTACACTTGGTCACTTACTAGTTCTGTGACCCTGGACAAAAGTACTTTATCCTACTTCAATTTTTCGATCTGTAAAATGGGTGTAAAATGAGTATAATAGACTTACCTTGAAGTCCTTTTTAAGTACTACTTTTTTAAGTACTTTTAAAGTACTATCAGATTTCACTATTACTGCCTATTTGGTAATTTTACATCATTGATTTTATATTCAATATTGATTTATATATTTTATATACTTCAACAAGGCGCTATGGTGTTCTCTATTTAACTTGTAATTATTCTTATTTCCATATCACTCCCTATTTCTTGAGATGCCCTTCACTGCTATTCTGTGTCTTTAAAGTCGTGCCCAGAACACACCATTTTTATACAGAATTCCTCCATGTCAGCTCTACCAACTCTAGTCACTTTTCTGTTCTGCAATGTCTCAGCACCTGTGTTTCATTTTCATTGTATCCATTTGTACTGTAATCTGTGATGGATATGTATATGCTCCGGGGGGTCAGGGACAGTCTTGGCTCTCTTATAACCTTCTCTCCTCAGTGCCAGTGACATGCCCTACACACTTCAAGATAATCAGTAAATGTCTATGCAGTGACTCTAGAATGTAAGAATTGTTTCCAATTTCCTTATTAGGTCCTAAAGAGGTTGTGTGGTAGAAACCACTACTAACAGAGTGGTTTGTCTTTAGTAGAGATTTGGGCTTCTTAAATGGTAGAGGACTGGGAATATGTTGCTCAAAAGAGTCTGGGCCACAAAGGAGCCAGTCTGCTCTGAATAGGTAATTGTGAGGTAGTAGTCGGTTATGGAGTACAATGTAAAACATTACTTTTATTGATACTTTATGACCCCAGATATTTAATTCAGGAATAGGGTAACCCATAAACCTACAGACTTAAAATGAAATTAAATCATATTTAAGTAAATGGTATGGATTTTTCCCTTATTTGTTTTAGAGTGGTTTTGGGTTCACAGCAAAATTAAGTGGAAGAAACAGATTTCCCATATACCCCCTACTCCCACACATGCATAGCCTTCCCCAGTATCAATATTCACCATCAGAGTAGTGCATTTGTTAAATGAACCTACATCGGTGAAACATCATTATCACTCAGAAGTCCATAGTTTACTTCAGGGCTTACTCTTGTTATTGTATATTCTGTGGGATTGAACAACTTTATGTTGGCATGTATCCATCATTAATAGTATCATACAGAGTATTTTCACTGTCCTGAAAAATCCTCTGTGTTCTACCTATTTCTCCCTCCCGCCCTCCTAACATGGCAAACATTGACCTTTTTTATTGTCTTTATAGTTTTGCCTTTTCCAGAGTGTGAAATAGTTGAGATCGTATTATATATTATAGCTCTATCACACTGGCATCTTTCACTTACTAATATGTATTTTAAGTTTTCCCTACGTGTTTTCATGACTTACTAGCTCAGTTATTTGTTTATTACTTATTTATACATAGGGTCTCACTCTGTCATCCAGGCTGGAGTATAATGGCCCAGACATAGCTCACTGCAGCCTCAAACTCCAGGGCTTAAGTAATCCTTTCTCCTCAGTCTTCAAGTAGCTGGGACTACGGGCAAGCACCACCATGCCTGGCTAATTTTTTATTTCTTTGGTAGAGGTGGGAACTTGCCATGTTAAAAGTTCAAAATCCAAGCTGGTTTTGAACTCTCAGCCTCAAGCCATCCTCCCACCATAGCCTTCCTAAGCACTGATATTGCAGGCATGAGCCCCTGTGCCCAGCTTCTTTCTGGGATTTTGATTGAGATTTGCATCAAATCTATAGACTAAGCTGGGAAGAACTTGACATCTTGAAAATATTAAGTCTTCCTATCCATAAACATAGACTGTCTCTCTGTTTAGTAATTCTTAATTTTATCAAGGGTTTTTGTTGTTTCATATCTTATACATACTTTGTTAGACTTATACCTAAATATTTTATTTTTGAGGTGCTAATACAAACTGTGTTTTAAATTTCGTATTCTTGTTCATTGCTGGTATATAGGAGAGCAGTTGACTTTTGTATATTAACCTTGTATCTTGTAACCTTGCTATAACTGCTTATTAGTTCTGGTAGCCTTTTATGTTGATTTTTCTTTTTTCTTTTCTTTTTTTTTTTTTTTTTTTTTTTGAGACAGAGTCTTGCTCTTTTGCCAGGTGCCAGGCTGGAGTGCAGTGGCCTCATCTCAGCTCACTGCAACCTCCGCCTCCCGGCTTCCAGCAATTCTCCTGACTCAGCCTCCCGCGTAGCTGGGACTACAGGCGCCTGCCACCACACCCAGCTAATTTTAGTAGAGACAGGGTTTCATTGTGTTGGCCAGGATACTGGTCTGTAGTTTTCTTTGCTTGTAATATTTTGGTATTGAGGTAATGTTGGCCTCCTAGAATGAGTTAGGAAGTTCAGTGCTCCCCGCTTATTTATGGTGGGAAATAGTCTTGGAATGTTCCAAAACCGCCAGTAGATGCTTGAAATTGTGGGTAGTGCTGAACCTGAATGCTGTCAATTGGAACACAATTCTTTTCTTGTCTTCCACCCACAAATGTAATGCCTTTTTCATCTTAACTAATCACTTGTCATGCACTGTGTTTTAACTATTCTGGTTTGAAGTGCCACAGCAAAACTAGCAAGAATTTTTTTCCTTCTTCACAGTTTCACAAATAAATTTGTTCTTCTCTTAAAGGATCTTAGCAACTTGAACATTCTGGCCTTTTTATTTATTTGAGAACCTCCACATTTTCATTTAAAAGAAGTACTTAATGGTTTCTCTTTGGCATATCTAAATTGCCAGCACTGCTACTCTTTTGTTTTAGGGCCATTATTAAAATATGTAAGCATTTTTTGTTCTTTGTTTTTTTGTTTTTTGTTTTTTTGTTTTTTTTTTTTTTGAGACGGAGTTTCACTCGTTACCCAGGCTGGAGTGCAATGGCACGATCTCGGCTCACCGCAACCTCCACCTCCTGGGTTCAAGCAATTCTCCTGCCTCAGCCTCCCGAGTAGCTGGGACTACAGGCGTGCACCACCATGCCCAGCTAATTTTTTGTATTTTAGTAGAGACGGGGTTTCACCATGTTGACCAGGATGGTCTCGATCTCTTGACCTTGTGATCCACCCACCTCAGCCTCCCAAAGTGCTGGGATTACAGGCCTGAGCCACCATGCCCGGCTGTTCTTTGTTTTTTGAGACAGAGTCTTGCTCTGTCACCAGGATGGAGTGCAGTGATGCGATCTTGGCTCACTGCCACCTTCAACTCCCTGGTTCAAGCAATTCTTCTGCTTCGGCCTCCCCAGTAGCTGGGATTACAGGCATGTGCCACCATGCCCAGCTAATTATTGTATTTTTAGTAGAGACACGGTTTCACCATGGTGGCCAGGATGATCTCTATCTCCTGATCTCAAGTGATCCGCCCACCTTGGCCTCCCAAAATGCCACCGCACCCGGACAAATAAGGGTAATTTTAACATAAGCACTGCAATAATGCAACAGTTGATCTGATAACCAAGATGGCTACTAAGTGATTAATGGGCAGATGGTGTATACAGTATGAATACTCTGGACAAAGAGTTGATTCGTGTCCCAAGCTGGATGGAGCAGGATGGCAAGGGATTTTATCATGCTACTCAGAAAGTTATGCAATTTAAAACTTAAGAATTGTGTGATTCTAGATTTTTCCATTTAATATTTTTGGAGCACAGTTGACCAAGAGAAATTGAAACTGCAGAAAGCAAAACTATAAGTAAAGGGTGGAATGATGTATTCCCTTTTCTGTCTAATGAAAAAGATTATAGAGAATTGTTGTAATTTGTTTCTTAAATATTTCATAGAATTTACTGGTGAATCCATCTGGAATTGGTGATTTTCTGTTTTGGAAAGTTATTAATTGATTCAATTTCTTTAATAGATAATAGGCCTATTTGGATTGTTTTGTGTGAGTTTTGGCAGATCGTGTCTTTCAAGGAATTGGTCCATTTTATCTAGGTTATCAAATATATAGGCATAGAGTTCTTCGTAATATTCTTTTAACATCTGTGGGATCTGTAGTGATGTCTTCTCTTTCATTTCTGATACTAGTAATTTGTGTCCTCTTTTTTTTCTCGGTTAGCCTGGGTAGAGGATTATCAGTCTTAGTGATATTTTAAATCGGCTTTTTGTTTTTGTTTTTTCCTTTTTTGTGACAGGGTCTTACTCTGTTGCCCAGGCTGGAGTGAGATCATAGCTCACTATAGCTTCGAACTCCTAGGGGCAGGCAGTCCTCCCACCTCAGCCTCCTAGGTAGCTGGGACTACAGACATGCACCACACCCAGCTAATTTTTGCATTTTTTATGGGTTTTGCCAATGTTACCAGGCTGGTGGAAAACTGGGCTCAAGCAATCTACCCACCTTGGCCTCCCAAAGTTCTGGGATTACAGGCATGAGCCACAGTGCCCAGCCTTGTTCATTTTGTTTATTTATTGATTTTTCCATTTCATTGATTTCTATTTTAGTTGTTTTTTTTTTTTTTCCTTCTGCCTACTTTGGATTTAATTTGGTTTTCTTTTTTTTTTTTTTGGTTTCCCAAGGTGGAAGCTTACTGATTGGTTTTAGATTTTTCTTCTTTAGGCATTATAAATTTACCAATGATCACTGCTTTTCCTGCATCCCCAAATTATAAGTTGTTTTCCTTTAGTTAAAATACATTTTAATTTATCTTGATTTCTTCTTTGATCCCATGTGTTATTTAGAAATGTTTAATATCCATGTATTATGGATTTTCTAGCTACCTTTCTGGAATTGATTTCTAGTTTATTTCCGTTATGGTGTATGAGCAGACATTGTATGATTTCATTTTGTTATGGTGTGTTTTATATTTCAGAATGTGGTTGCTCGGTGAATGTTCCATGTGAATTTAAGAATGTATATTTTGCTATTGTTGAATGAAATAGTTTAAACATGTCCATGGTATTAAATTGATTTATGGTATTGTTGCATTCACATATGTCATTTCTGATTTTCTGCTTGTTACATCTGTCCATTTCTGATTGTAGGGTGTTGAAGGCTTCAACTATAATAGTGGATTCATCTCTTTCTCCTTGTAGTTCTATCAGTTTCTGCCTCACATACTTTGATGCTGTGCTGTTAGGTGCATTTACATTAAACATTATTATTTCTTCTTGGACCAGGCATAGTGGCTCATGCCTGTAATCCCAGCAGGTGAGGTGGGAGGATTGCTTGTGCCCGGAAGTTTGAGACCAGTCTTGGGAAAATGAACATGGCAAAACCCTGACTCTACAAAAAAATTTAAAAATTGGCCAGGCGCGGTGGCTCAAGCCTGTAATCCCAGCACTTTGGGAGGCTGAGACGGGTGGATCACAAGGTCAAGAGATTGAGACCATCCTGGTCAACATGGTGAAACCCCGTCTCTACCAAAAATACAAAAAATTAGCTGGGCATGGTGGCACATGCCTGTAATCCCAGCTACTCAGGAGGCTGAGGCAGGAGAATTGCTTGAACCCAGGAGGCGGAGGTTGCGGTGAGCCGAGATCGCGCCATTGCACTCCAGCCTGGGTAACAAAAGTGAAACTCCATCTCAAAAAAAAAAAAAAAAAAAAAAAAAAAATTAACTGGGCACGGTCAAATATACTTGTAGTTCCAGCTACTTATGAGGCTGAGGCTGAGGCAGAAGGATAGCCTTGAACCAAGCAGTTCAAGGCTGCATTGAGCTATGATCACACCAGTATATTATCACCTAGGTGACAGCAAGACCCTGTCTCTAAAAATGAATAAGAAAAAAAAAATTTTTTTTAAGGTTCTTACTTTACCTTCACTTATTTCTTCTCCAGTGCTTTTCCTTTCTATATGTAGATCTGATAATATTTCCTTTCTATATGTAGATCTGATAATATTTCTTGCAAGGCAGGTCTATGAGCCACAAATTCACTCAGTTTTTGTCTATCTGATAAAGTATTTTTCTCCTTCAGTTTTTTTTTGTTTGTTTTCTTTTTTGTTTTTGAGACAGAGTCTTGCTCTTATTGCCCAGTCTGGAGTGCAATGGCATGACCTCGGCTCACTGCAACCTCTGCCTCCCAGGTTCAAGTGATTCTCCTGCCACAGCCTCCCAAGTAGCTGAGATTACAGGCAGCTGCCACCATGCCCGGCTAATTTTTTTGTATTTTTAGTAGAGATGGGGTTTCACCATGTTGACCAGTCTGACCTGGAACTCTTGACCTCAGGTGATCCACCTCCGTCGGCTTCTAAAGTGCTGGGATTACAGGTGTGAGCCACCATGCCCTGCCTTTCCTTCAGTTTTGAAGGATAATTTCACAGGATACAGAATTGTAGGTTGGTGGTTTTTTCTATGCTTTAAATATTTCACTTCACTATACACTTGTGGGGTTTCTGAGAAGTTGGAGTTGGATATGCAATTTTTATTTATTTTGAGACAGGTCTGTCTCTTGCCCAGGCTGGAGTGCAGTGGCATTGTCTCAGCTCAGTGCACCCTCCACCTCCTGGGCTCAAGCAGTCCTCTCACCTCAGCCTCTCAAGTAGCTGGAACTATAGTCAGATACCACCATGCCCAACTAATTTTTGTATTTTTTGTAGAGACAGTTTCACTGTGTTGTCCAAGCTGGTTTTGAATTCCAAGGAAGTCTGGAGTTATAGGCGTGAATCACTGTGTCTAGCCAGGTTCTTTTTTTTTTTTTTTTTTTTAATCTTTGATTTCCTGAAGTTTGAAAATGATACGCCTAGATGTGTGTAGTTTTTCTGACATTAACTCTGGAAAATTCTCAGTCATGATTGTTTCAAATATTTTTCCTGTTTCTTTCTTTTGTTCTCCTCTGCTATTCCCATTATGTGTATGTTATACTTTGGTTTGTCGCACAGTTTCTGGATACTCTATTTTGAGGTGGAGTTTTTGTTTTTTCGGTTTTGTGAGGTTTTTTGGTCTTCTTTTGTCTTTGCTTTCCAGTTTTGGAGATTTTTACTGAGATGTCATCAAACTCAGATATTCCTTCCTCATTCATGTTCAGTTACCAATAAGCCCATCAAAGGCGTTCTTCATTTCTGTTAGATTGGTTTTGTTCTCTAGCATTTCTTCTTGGTTCTTTTTTAGAATTTCCATCTCTCTTACTACATTCCCATCTGTTCTTCTTGCATGCTATCTACTTCATCCATTAGAGCCATTAGCAATTAATCATGTTTTACATTCCCAGTCTGTTCCTTATAACACCTCTGCTATATCTGAGTCTGATGCTTGCTCTAAAAAACTTTGTTTTTTGCCTTTTGGTTCAGCTTGTAATTTTTCGGGAAAGGTGGACATAATATACAGGAACCATGGGAAATGGGCCTTCAGTAATGTGGAGATCAGGCGCAGGGTGGGGAAGCATTCTGTCACCCTATGATTAGGTTTTCAGTCTTTTTTGAACCTCTGACTCTGGATCATGAATTTGACCGGTGCTTCTCACTCATAGTTCCGTAGGTGGGTCAGGATGGCTCAAAGGGGCTGGAGTTGGGCATTTCTCTCTTTCAGATCAGTTAGGCTCTGATAAAACCCCAGCAGATTAGGCTCTAATTAGTTACTTCTGAGGGAAGAATGCTCTGACATGTTTAAACGGTTCCTTTTGCACCCTCCTCCAACCCAGGGGATTATTCTGACGTGTCACTATGAGGAAATTGTAGAGGTCCAGGGGGTAAAACTCACAATGCTATCACTTTCCCCAGATACCCTTCACCGAGTCCCCATAGAGTTTTCTCTCTAAGACTTGTCCACATTGAGCCTTTAGCAGTTTACTTAGTTATTTGAGGTTTCCCTACCCTGCACTGGTTCTGCAGAGATTTCAGCTCCTGGGCATCTGCTCTGGTAAATGGTGATTCTCTGTATACCCCTGCCTGTCTCTCCTATTTGGGGGACAGTGGTTTGCCCTGTGACCTAACTTCTACAAATCTAAGAAGATCTGTTGATTTTTCAGTTTGCTCAGCCTTTTACTTGTTAGGATGGAGTGGTGACTTCTAAGTTTTTTGCTTGCCAGATTAGAAACTGGAAGTCTGATTTCTAGTTTAAAACTAGAGTGTATTTACAACTCAGATTATAATTTTGTAAAAGGAAGTGCCGGAAGGCCAGGTGCAGTGGCTCAAGCCTGTAATCCCAGCACTTTGGGAGGCCAAGGCGGGTGGATCACGAGGTCAAGAGATCGAGACCATCCTGGTCAACATGGTGAAACCCCGTCTCTACTAAAAATACAAAAAGTAGCTGGGTGTGGTGGGGTGCACCTATAATCCCAGCTACTGGGCAGGCTTAGGCAGGAGAATCGCTTGAACCTGGTAGACGGAGGTTGCAGTGAGCCAAGATTGCGCCACTACACTCGAGACTGTGAAAAAGAATGAGATTCCGTCTCAAACAAAACAAAACAAAGCAGAAGACATCATTCTGCCTGCAGTTTGACTGGTTTGGTTTGCAGTCCTGCTGTATTATATATATGGTATGTAAGGTAATGACATTTGTGTAAACCTGGAAACCACTTTAGAGGTCAGTTGTATTCTGCCTAATTTTGTTGATTGAGAAAGAGGTATTTCAGGTTAAAGAATGTTGCTCAAGGTTGCACAGCTAGTCAATAAAAAGGCTGGGAATTACATCTTGGTCTGATGCTACAGGTTAATGACTTGGTACAGTGCCTCTCTTAAGAGAATTTTTTTATAGTGGAGCAGTTATGTAAATATGTTGTTGTATACCTACAAGGCTGATGCTACTGACCTCCCAACATCGTGAGATACGTCACTAAAGGGGTTTTCCTCATAGAGGTGAGGGGTATGTAGTGAACTGTCCTCTTCCTCTTTTCTGGTTCTAATGATAGCCAACCCATTTGAAAGACACTAGTAGGCATCTTTGCCTCAGGACTAGGCTATATGAAGTATATAAACAGTAAAGTTTGCGCATCTGACTGTACCCACATTTATAAATGTATTGGTACAACAGTGTGAAGTTACTGGTGTAGGCACTGCTTATGATCACAACTGTGCTTGAAGTAGATCCATTTCTGCAGTGGTGTTAGTGAATATGCAGAGGCAACAGAAGAGGGAAGATTCATGTGTGTTCCGCTTTCCAACTAAGCTATCACCTCAGCCCATCTTATGTTACTTAGAAGGCAGACCAGATCAGACCTGTGGTGGGTTGGTGACCATTCTAGTCTCATTTCAGATGCTTTATATTTTCATCCTATTGACATTAAACACAAATACTGGTTCATTAACTCATTTCTTCATTGATAACCATTTCTCAGTGTTCTGGGTCTGGTAGACGTTTTGGTTTTTTTATCCAAATTGATAATAAGCTCATGTAATATTCTAGTTTGAGGAAAGGATATGTTATGTATAACCTTAAAATGTTCATGAAGTTATGCTTTCGGCTGGGCATGGGTGGTGGCTCGCGCCTGTAATCCCAGCACTTTGGGAGGCGGAGGCGGGCGGATCACCCGAGGTCAGGAGTTTGAGACCAGCCTTACCAACATGGAGAAACCCCATCTCTACTAAAAATACAAAATTAGCTGGGTATGGTGGGGTATGCCTGGGACGGGAGGCAGAGGTTGTGGTGAGCCGAGATAGACATTGCACTCCAGCCTGAACAACAAGAACAAAACTGTCTCAAAAAAAAAAGAAATGTTATGCTTTCAAGTTCCCGCAAAAGAAGTCCTGGTGATTATAATGTAGTTTACACACCTAGTTTCAGCTACTCAGAAGGCAGAGGCAGGAAGATTGCTTGAGCCCAGGAGTTTTGAGACCAAACTGGGCAACATAGCAAGACCTTGTCTCTAAAATATTGTTTTTGATTTTTAAATTATAATTTGTAAGGAAATTAGCCATTAATACATTTTTTAAAAACCATGAGTGCTTTTTCCCTTCCCTGAGCTACATTGTGTCATAGCCCTTTTGTTTTTCCTTTTTAATCCATAGCTTCTCTGTACTAGATTGACTAATTGGGGTTAAATAAGACATCTCAGTCATTTCTGTGGTAATTTTGCTAATGAGACTCAGATAAGCAGTGAATCTGTGGCAGCTGCTAAGGCTGTCATCTCTAATTTGTGATCTTTTTAGACTAAGGACTTCTTGCCAAGTGCTTCAGTTTAAGAAGTCCAGGCAATGGGCTGAGCGTGGTGGCTTATGCCTATAATCTCAGCACTTTGGGAGGCCAAGGCAGGTGGATTGTCTGAAATATACAGGGTTCAAGACCAGCCTAGCCAACATGGTGAGATCTCATCTCTACTAAAAATACAAAAATTGGCCAGGCATGGTGGTGTCCACCTGTAGTCCCAGCTACTTAGGAGGCTGAGGCAGGAGAATTGCTTGAACTCGGGAAATGTAGGTTGCAGTGAACCGAGATCCTGTTCCTGCACTGCAGCCTGGGCAACAGAGTGAGACTCTGTCTCAAAAAGAAAAAGGGAAGTCCAGGCACTACAAGCACAGCTTTAGGGCCAGGTGGAATGGCTCATGTCTGTAATCCTAGCACTTTGGCAGGCCAATGTGGGTGGATCACCTGAGGTCAGGAGTTCGAGACTAGCCTGGCCAACATGACAAAACCCTGTCTGTACTAAAAATAGAAAAAATTAGCCAAGTATGGTAGTAGCACCTGTAATCCCAGCACAGCTACTTGGAAGGCTGAGGCAGGAGAATCGCTGGAACCCAGGAGGCAGAGGTTGCAGTGAGCCAAGATCATGCCACTGCACTCCAGTCTGGGCAGCAGAGTGAGACACCATCTCAATTAAAAAAAGAAAAAAAGAAAACTGCTTTGGAACACTTGTGGTGAGTTGAGCTTAGGAATTTTTTTTTTTTTTTTTTTTTTTTTTTGCTTGCTTGTTTAAGGTAGTGGATTCATTTCTGTAAAAAGATATCCTCGGCCGGGCGCGGTGGCTCAAGCCTGTAATCCCAGCACTTTGGGAGGCCGAGGCGGGTGGATCACGAGGTCGAGAGATCGAGACCATCCTGGTCAACATGGTGAAACCCCGTCTCTACTAAAAATACAAAAAACTAGCTGGGCATGGTGGCACGTGCCTATAATCCCAGCTGCTCAGGAGGCTGAGGCAGGAGAATTGCCTGAGCCCAGGAGGCGGAGGTTGCGGTGAGCCGAGATCGTGCCATTGCACTCTAGCCTGGGTAACAAGAGTGAAACTCCGTCTAAAAAAAGAAAAAAAAAAAAGATATCCTCGTGTAATTTAAATTTCCTCTAAGTCTTGTGTAAGCATTAATAATATTAGTAGTACGTTTGAGTTGTATGCCCTTTCACTTCTGTTTTAATGAAATTGTGACGTGGATATGAAATGACTTAGAAAAGTGTAGTGATGAGGATCTAGCATTCTGGTTAATATAAAATAAATAATTGGGTATGGGATTTGATAATTAATCATTGATCAGCTGACAGTGATTGACATTGTTTTTTTCTTTACAGTGCCATGCTAGCAAAAGAAGCTTAATCATTTTTCAAGGTGTAAACTAAAATGCATTCATTTAGAATTAAGTTCTTATTCGTATCTTCTCTTTCTGAAGGTGCACTTACAGAGTGCTATGATGAACTGGGGAACAGATACCAGCTTCCAGTCTATTGCTTGGCACCGCCAATCAACATGATAGAGGAAAAGAGTGACATAGAGACTCTGGATATTCCTGAGCCACCACCCAATTCTGGATATGAATGTCAGCTTCGTTTGCGCCTTTCCACAGGCAAAGACCTCAAACTTGTGGTTCGCAGCACAGACACGGTATTCCACATGAAGAGACGGTTGCATGCAGCAGAGGGAGTGGAACCAGTTAGTCAGCGGTGGTTCTTCTCTGGCAGACCTCTCACCGACAAAATGAAGTTCGAAGAGCTGAAGATCCCAAAGGACTACGTTGTACAGGTGATAGTGAGCCAACCTGTGCAAAACCCAACACCAGTGGAGAACTGAACTGAGCCTGTTGGCTGGCTCCCACATCCTCTGCTCCCTTTTATTGTTGTTGTTGTCATGTCCTACTCTACGGCGTGAAATTTATTTCACTGCTCTAAATTCCCTATGAATGAATTTAGTTCTGAGGAATTACCAGTGAAAAATTCCATCTGTGATGGAGACCAACAAAAATAATAAAACACAAAGAGCCAGGCCTTGAGACTCATGTAATTACAATTTCTAATTTGAAAGGCAGTTAAGAAATAGATAACCATTTATTTTAAAACAACAACTATGTAATGGCTGTATTTAAATGACTTGGACTGTAAATGAAACATTGCACCCATGAAGGACAGCACCAAGCACCTTTTTGAATACAGAATTTTTTTAGAAAAATACACCAAATTATATAATTTCCAGAAACCATAAATAATAGATATAAAACTTAAGCTTTTTTTTTTTTTGTAGTGGAAACTGAAAAGAGCAGTATTTGAGGTTGCTTCTATTCTGTTTTTTTAATTCTTAGCTCGATTAATATTTAGCCGTAAATGAGCAGAGACTGGCAAATTGTGCTTTAGTGTTGCTTTCCTCATCCCCACGTGTTGAGCTCCTTATTAACATTCACACTAAATTTTGGTGCCTTCTAGCACATTAGTGGCAGGCACCCTTCTGGAACACTAGGCAATAATTTAGTCAATACAGTCAGGTCTCTGATTTTCAACAGATACTCAGTTGAAAAGTCACTGTCATCTTGCTGCATAAGTATTTTGAAAGGTCTATATAATGAAGCTGTTTTTATATCCAGGCTTAGAAGGTCACTACTATATTGTACCTTCGTTGATCTATCTATCCTGCTTGGAACTTTTCATAGCAAACTATAACCCCCAAATGCATGGTTCCTGGGCCAGGAAACACCAGAATCAAGTAAGCTGTTCCCACTACAAGTTAATAAAGTCATTGGTCTCCTCCACTTTGCAGGGAGGAGTATAAGGAAAGCATATTCTATCTGTGCCTGGGAGAACTGTGCCTATTTTCAATCTTTTAGAGGAAATTTCAACTCAAAATTTGTAAGTGTGAATAGTTTACTGGTGTCACATAAACATTAGCCGTGAGACCAAATAATGGAACATTGCTTTATACCTTAGTGCTTTCCAGTTCTCTGTTACCTCTAGTCATGGTAGATGACAGTTTTCCTCCCTCATCTTTTGTAGCAAAGAGATAAATGAAGACCCTTTTGCAAGTTAGGGTTAGGGGACTGAAAAAGCCAGTGAGATCATCTGAGTCTTCTATACTATGACTGGAGTGAAGCTGCCAAGAATTAAGTTTAATTTGGAGCCTTTTAAAAGTTGGTTTCATAAGTGAGAAGGGGGCTAACGTGTGACCACTGTACCGCTGAGCATCCGTGAGATGAAAAAGTACAGACAAGAAGGCACTTAACGCTGTTCTCAGTTGGAAAATGTCAGCCCTCCACACCTGTTTGGATGTGAAGTCCATTATTAATTTTAATGACAAAAATGAAAATGCTAATTAGTTTAAATGTAACATTTAAATGGTATTACATTTCCTATAGCCTGATTAAATATATCTATCATTGTAAGTTACCAAGTTTCTGAGAGCTTTAACTACTACCCAGTTTTTATGCAATCACTTTAAAGACTGTGGCTATATCTAATTTAAATTTGCTGATGATTGAATCTAAATTCAAATGAGACCACAGCATTAATCCCAAAGGAGAACTTTTTTATGTTTAGAGGTGGAGATATTAGGGTATTTCAGTATATTGCTCCTGTCATCAAAGTTTTTGTTCATTTGTGTGCCACATCGAATAGCAGCACTTCTCAAAAGTTTGTCAACTGGAAAAGAAAAAGTGTTTAAAACTATTTTTTCTTAAGGAAAATTGGTGATGTCGTCAATATCTATGATGTCGATTGGTAAAAGGTCTTTTTTTGTTGAGGATTTGAGCTCTCTTTAAGAGTTTATTTTATTTTAAAGGAACATATACTTTGAATAACAATTCTCTGGGCATGTTTAACTAACCTAGGTGGGAAAACCATGGTGCTGTTTAATTGTAAATAGATTGATATAAGATTGGACCAGTACTTGATGTGTATAATTTTAGTATGTAGGGTTTATGTGCTTTTTAAAAAAAAAGTTTCAATTTTTCCCTTTGTCTTTGCCTTTATTATTGGTTTTTAATTATTTATACTCTATATAAGGGTAACTGCCTCATTCTAAGTTAGAAGTGTGAAGGTTTTCCTTTTTTAAAAAAACCTCTGCTAAATAAATAACAGGTTTATTATCACCAAACTTAGGCTCTGCTATGCCAAGTCAAACATGGTCATTTATAAATGTGCTTCATCTTCTGCATTGAAATCTTGGTCTAAAATAGGTTGTTGTTTTTGCTTTTGTTTTTTGTTTTCTTTTTAAAGAATCATGCTGGCTGGGTGCTGTGATTTGTGTCTGTAATTCCAGCACTTTAGGAGGCCAAGACGGGAGGATCGCTTGGTTCAAGAGCCCTCCTGGGCAATGTAGGGGAGACCGCATCTCTACTAAAAATTTAAAAATTGGCCAGGCATGATGGCACACTCCTGAAGTCCCAGCTACTTAGGCTGAGTTTGGAGGATCACTTGAGCTGGAATGTCAAGGCTGCAGTGAGCCATAATCATGCCCTTGCCCTCCAAACCAGGAAAATTTTATGAAAAGTAGGTGATACTTCATTATTTTATGAAGTAGGTGATACATACCCATGGAAAAAGAATCCAAACGTACCAAGGTGAAACGAGTCTTTCACTCCTGTCGTTTTTCTGTTTCTCCTCCCCAGAGGTAACAACTTGAGCATGCATCAGAATCACCTGGAAGCTTATTAAAACAGATTGCTAGACGCTTTCCTCAGATATTCTGAGTCATTAGGTCTCGGTGTTGCCCTATCATTTGTATGCTTTAAAGGTCCTGGGTCATGCTGCTTCTGCTGATCTGGGGGGTGCACTCTGAGAACCGCTCTTCTAGTGTATGTGGCTATATTTCTCCACCTCATTTTTTCCCATAAATATATATACTATTTTTTTTCCAAAGTGGTAAGTCACCTGTTCTTTTTTTTTCTAAAATGGTAAATCCCAGAGATGATTCCGCATACATCGATCTAGGTCTGCACCTGCGGTTCTAGGTCTTCACAGGTGCAGTGGCCCGCCGTTGTCTGGGCATGCCACAGTTACATCAGTCTTTATTCTGGTCGGCTTTGCTGTTTGTAGTCTTTTGCTACTGCGAACCATGCTGGGATGAGTTTCCTTTTATATAGATAACATCTTTGTGTCTGTATACATAGATGTAGGAATTGCAATTTATAGATTTTTGTGACTTGTCCTCCAAAGTGATTTTACCAATTAATCCTTGTACTCCAGCAATATGACTGCTTTTATTTCCCTACACCCTGACCACCTTTCTGATCTTTGACAATCTGATAGGTGAAAACTTTGTCCTATGGTTTTTGCCCTGTATTTTCCTTATGAGCGAAGTTTAACATTATACTATATTTTAAGGCCTTTTTTCTTCCTGTGAATATTGTTTGCCCATATTCCTATTGCTTTTTGGTCTTTACTCTCAAGACTTGTACATACCTGTTCTATATTAAGGAAATTAGTTCTTTTCTATCATGTGTTGTCATTTCTTTTGTTTTTGTGGAATTTACCATGTGCAAATTTTAAGTTTTTCATGGTCAGATCTGTCAGTCTCTTACTCTGTGGCTTCTGGGTTTTCTTCTTACCCTCAAATGTCTTCCCCAATCTGAAATTACAAAAATGTTTCTCTTATATGTTTCCTTTTTGGTTTCATTGTTATATGGAGTTTATTTTGATGAAAGAAGTAGGATAGCACTTCAGATTTATTTTTTCGAATAGCTACCCCACTTTTCCTGATAATACTTATTGAATGACATACCTTTTCCTTATTAATGTGAAAAAAAATCCTTATTTTATGACAAGTTTTTAAGACACCATAGTTTTTTTAATGGTCTTATTAATTGGACAAATTAGCAGATATACATTGTGTCTACTTCCAACTCTCCAATACTGTGATTGAGTGTTTTCACGTACAGAGAGGAAAGAGTGAAACTGATAATCTCCCTTGCTATAGCCAATCTTCTGTGTTTTCTGTTTGGGTCTCTTTCGATGCCTCTGATCCTTCTGGTTCTGTAGGCTACTCAGGTGGGTGGGTAACTGTCCTACTCAGCAGATTGTCAGCACTGTTCATTTGGCTTTTTCTAATCGTTGTCTTTGGCATGAGGCTTAAGATGATGGTAAGACATGAACTCTAAGGACTGGTGTAAGATACTGGGTTGGTGCTAAGGTAATTGGAGTTTTTGCCATTGCCATTAAAAGCAGCCTAATAAATGATCTCACTTTATTTATAGTGAGATCTTTATATTTTAGCTTCCTCCAAATGTCTTCCCTCTTTGTAGTGGATATAGATTGTGGAGAAGCCAGTCTGGGCCTAGGCTGAAACTGTAGCCTGGTAAGTACTCCCTCCCATCAGGCCTGCATTCCTCCACCTCTGCAGTTGCTGCTCTCTCCCCAGGGCTCAGGCCACCTGAAGACACTTGGTTGACCAAAAGTTTTAATGCAACTATGACATGGTAATAATACAGAGTGTTGGTACCACTGAAAAACACGCCTAAATGTACAGTGTCTAGTAAACTCTACCCATAAAAGCATAATCCGATGGGTTAATTCACTGTGGAAATAGTGAAACTTAAGCTGAAGCATCTACACACATACCTACAAACACATTTAAAGTTTTTTGTCGGCCGGGCGCGGTGGCTCAAGCCTGTAATCCCAGCATTTTGGGAGGCCAAGGCGGGTGGATCACGAGGTCACGAGATCGAGACCATCCTGGTCAACATGGTGAAACCCCGTCTCTACTAAAAATACAAAAAATTAGCTGGGCATGGTGGCGTGTGCCTGTAATCCCAGCTACTCAGGAGGCTGAGGCAGGAGAATTGCCTGAACCCAGGAGGCGGAGGTTGCGGTGAGCCGAGATCGCGCCATTGCACTCCAGCCTGGGCAACAAGAGCGAAACTCCGTCTCAAAAAAAAAAAAAAAAAGAATATTACTTTAAGTGATGCATTTTGAATTTTTGTTTTGACACTAAGTTTCAGTGTGTGCCCTTCAGAGAGATGCTCAGTTTCCTGATACCACGCTAGAAGCATCCAGTTTAGAAAGATGCCTTAAAAGGAAGAACATTTTAAAAATCTGATAGTTGGGCCAGGCACCATGGCTCACGCCTGTAGTCCCAGCACTTTGGGAGGCCGAGGTGGGCAGATCACCTGAGGTCAGGAGTTCAAGACTAGCATGGCCAACATAGGGAAACCGCATCTCTACTAAAAATACAAAAATTAGCCAGGTGTGGTGGAGGGCACCTATAAATCCCAGCTACTTGGGAGGCTGAGGTGGGAGGAATGCTTGAACCAGGAGGTAGAGGTGCAGTGAACTGAGATCACACCACTGCACTCCAGCCTGGGCAACAAGAGCGAAACTCCATCTCAAAAAAAAAAAAAAAATCTGGCCAGAACAGTGGATCACGCCTGTAATCCCAGCATTTTCTTGGAGGATGCATCACCTGACGTCAGGAGTTCGAGACCAACCTGACTAACATTGTGAAACCCCATCTCTACTAAAAATGCCAAAATTTATCTGGTCATTGTGGCAGGTGCCTGTAATCCCAGCTACTCAAGAAGAAGCTGAGACAGGAGAATCACTTGAACCCGAGAGGCAGAGGTTGCAGTGAGCCGAGATCGCACCGTTGCACTCCAGCCTGGGTGACAAGCGAAACTCCATCTCAAAAAGAAAAAAAAAAATCTGATACTTGGTTATATAGCCACCCTAATGGTTTCCAGAGTGGAGGGGAAATCTTTATAAAATGCTCATTCCTGAAACTTTAGTCATCTGATGGGGTTTTAAGTTAGCCTAAATCAGTATCTAAATGTACCTGTTATCTTTGGCCATCTTTCCTCCCTGCCCCCATTCAGAAACAATAAAGGGTATAATATTTTCATTGCTTTAGAGACCATGTCTGAAAAAAATTCGTATCCATGGTTACACTTTCGTTTTGTTCTGTCTTTAATAGAGACAGGGTCTCACCATGTTGCCCAGGCTAGCCTTGAACTCCTGAGCTCAAGTGGTCCACCCACCTTAGCCTCCCAAAGTGGTGGAATTACAGGTGTGAGCCACTACATCCAGCCATGGTTACCCTTTATATATTTCAGGACCCCTCTGGAATACAGGAGAGAGAAGTCTTCTTGAGACTTCACTATAATTTCTTCCCCCAGAACCACCTCCAGATCCCAAAGCTGGTGGCAAAAGCCATCGAGGCTGCCACAAGAGGCAGAAACTTATACCCAAGATGAGCCTAGTGGTGCACTTTGGAGCTATGGCTAATCTCTAGCTGCCATTTTCTGACCAGACAGTGCTCATCTTTCAGTACAGTGGGTAGGTGTAGTAGTGTCCATACTTGCTTGCCAGAGGGTGTTTCTCCTTGGAGAATAATTGCAAACTCTTCACCAAATCAAAGGCAAGGAAGAGCACTGTTGTGAGATGCCTTGTGTCTTTCTGTTTTATACAATTCCATGAGATAGTTACCATGATCCCTAGATCAAAGGTCAAGTATGTCGAGTTGGATTTGTTTTTCTGGTACCATTGTGGGGAAGAGAAGTTTTGGCTGCTAAATCCATTAGCCACACTTAGAGGCATGAAATCAAAATCCCATCTCTATTAAATTTAGAGAGATAGCAATTATTAGCTGTTATTTACAAGTTTAACTTATGAACAACAGTCTTAGATAAGCAGTATTCTTTTTTTTTTTTTTGAGACGGAGTTTCGCTCTTGTTACCCAGGCTGGAGTGCAATGGCGCAATCTCGGCTCACCGCAACCTCCGCCTCCTGGGTTCAGACAATTCTCCTGCCTCAGCCTCCCGAGTAGCTGGGATTACAGGCACGCGCCACCATGTCCAGCTAATTTTTTTTGTATTTTTAGTAGAGACGGGGTTTCACCATGTTGACCAGGATGGTCTCGATCTCTTGACCTTGTGATCCACCCGCCTCAGCCTCCCAAAGTGCTGGGATTACAGGCTTGAGCCACCGCGCCCGGACCTTTTTTTTTTTTTTTTTTTAAAGATGGGGTTTTACCATGATGGCCAGGCTGATCTTGAACTCCTGACCTCAGGTGATCCACCCACCTTGGTCTCCCAAAGTGCTAGGATTACAGGCATGAGCCACCGCGCTGGGCCTGATAAGCAGTATTCTTGTCTGTTGCACATTGACAAAGTGTAAATAAATTTTTTTTTTTTTTTTGAGATGGAGTTTCGCTCTTGTTACCCAGGCTGGAGTGCAATGGCGCGATCTCGACTCACCGCAACCTCCGCCTGCCGGGTTCAAGCAATTCTCCTGCCTCAGCCTCCTGAGTAGCTGGGATTACAGGCACGCGCCAACATGCCCAGCTAATTTTTTGTATTTTTAGTAGAGACGGGGTTTCACCATGTTGACCAGGATGGTCTCGAATAAATTTTATTTTTGATACTACTCTGGAACTCATGGAATTTCTTCAAACCAGTTATATAATGTATCCTTAAGATATCCTTGGTTTCTAGCTGTGTTTCTTTTTCTTTTTTGAGCTGTATTTAATTTCTTTAATTTATGATAGAGGGAGACATGGTGATGAATAACATTACACAAAATGGATTTCTGAGCCAATGAAATTCCAGCTTAAAACTTGAAGAGAATCTGCTGAAACTACAATGAGCTACTCAGATACTGGCTCTAAGCACAGGCACCTAATTGACCTTGAATTTGAATCCCGGTCCTCCCTCTTGTGAACTATACGTTCTTGAGTAAGTGAGTAAGGCTCTTTTTTTTTTTTTTTTTTTGGACAGTCTCACTCTGTCACCCAGGCTGGATGCAGTGGCGCAATCTCGACTCACTGCAACAACCTTCGCCTCCCAAGTTCAAGCGATTCTCCTGACTCAGCCTCCTTAATAGCTGGGATTAGAGGCGTGCACCACTACGCCTGGCTAATCTTTCTTGGTCTAATTTTCTCATTTGTACATTTAGGAGAGTAACACTTAATTCATAGAACCATAAGGATAAATAAAGTCATACATCTGAAGAACTACCTAACCTGGCAAGGCGTGGTGGCTCACCCCTGTAATCCCATCACTTTGAGAGGCCAAGGCGGGAGGATCGCCTGAGGTTGGGAGTTCAAGACTAGCCTGACCAACATGGAGAAACCCTGTCTCTACTAAGGATACAAAATTAGCCAGGTGTGGTGGCGCAGGCCTGTAATCCCAGCTACTCAGGAGGCTGAGGCAGGAGAATTGCTTGAACGAGGGAGGCAGAGGTAGCAGTGAGCTGAGATCGTGCCATTTCACTCCAGCCTGGGCAACAAGAGCAAAACTCCATCTCAAAAAAAAAAAAAAAAAAAAAAAAACCTACCTAACCCATAGCAAGCATATAATATATGGCAGCTGTCATCAGTAACATTACAGTACAATTGGGTAGAGAGGATTCATAAGTCCCATGTCAAAAAATTCTTTAAATTATTCAAGGCATAAAAAAATTAAAATTGCCGGGCGCGGTGGCTCAAGCCTGTAATCCTAGCACTTTGGGAGGCCGAGGCGGGTGGATCACAAGGTTGAGAGATCGAGACCAACCTGGTCAACATGGTGAAACCCCGTCTCTACTAAAACTACAAAAAATTAGCTGGGCATGGTGGCGCGTGCCTGTAATCCCAGCTACTCAGGAGGCTGAGGCAGGAGAATTGCCTGAACCCAGGAGGCGGAGGTTGTGGTGAGCCGAGATCGCGCCATTGCACTCCAGCCTGGGTAACAAGAGCGAAACTCCGTCTCAAAAAAAAATTAATTAATTAATTAAAAAAATAAAATTATGCAACGGCATGTGATAATTATTACCCGGCTGGGCTTGGTGTCTCATGTCGATAATTCCAGCACTTTTGGAGGCCAAGGTGGGCGGGTCACGAGGTCAGGAGTTTGAGACCAGCCTGGCCAACATGGTGAAACCCTGTCTCTACTAAAAATACAAAAATTAGCCCAGCATGGTGGCACATGCCTATAGTCCCAACTATCAGGTGGCTGAGGCAGAGAGAATCACTTGAACCTGGGAGGCGGAGGTTGCAGTGAGCCGAGATTGTGCCACTGCATTCCAGCCTTGGTGAGAGTGAAACTCGGTCTCAAACAATAATTATAATTATTATTGTTATTTTACCCTAGTAAATTTGGTACACTTGTTTAAGTGCCTAACTCAGAGTAATTCAGGTTCTAGGAAGCACATAGCCTCCATATCCTTAAATGTCAACTCCTGTGGTTGGAGCACTTCACCATTGGCTAGTTCGAAATCTCTGGCAAATAGGTGGCCTTAGCCTAAGAAGCAGGAGACTAGAAAGGACTCTGAGACCTCTGAGCTGGGCACGGTGGCTCATGCCTGTAATCCCAGCACTTTGGAAGGCCGAGGCGGGTGGATCACTTGAGATCGGGAGTTCAAGAACAGCCTGACCAACGTGGAGAAACCCTGTCTCTACTAAAAATACAAAATTAGCTGGGTATGGTGGCACATGGCTATAACCCCAGCTACTCGGGAGGCTGAGGCAAGAGAATCGCTTGAACCTGGGAGGCGGAGGTTGCCGTGAGCTGAGATCGCGCCATTGCAGTCCAGCCTTGGTAAAAAGAGCAAAAACTCCATCTCAAAAAAAAAAAAAAAAGGATCCTGAGACTTTTGGACCACTAGTGACCAGTATCCGGAAAGCTGCACCTTCTTTCAACTGCCTGACTCCAGTTATGTCGTGTTAGCAATTAGTTGGGTACAGAAGAAGCTATTGATAAGGGTTGATCTGAAAAGCAGCAGCAGAATTGGGACATGTCAACAAAAAGAAAGTGATTATTCCATATTACATTATTGGAAGTTCGGTGTAAGGTCAAGAGGTTATTAAAATGCAAAACCTGGCTGGATACAGTGCTCACACCTGTAATCCCAGCACTTTGGGAGGCTGAGGTGGGTGGATAACTTGAGGTCAGGAGTTTGAGAGCAGCCTGGGCAACATGATGAAACCCTGTCTTAACTAAAAATTCAAAAAATTAGCTGGGTATGGGGGTAATCCCAGCTACTCAGGAGGCTGAGGCATAAGGATCACTTGAACCCAGGAGGCAGAGGTTGCAGTGAGTCCAGACCACACTACTACTGCACTACAGCCTGGGCGATAGAGCAAGACTGTCTCAAAAAAAAAAAAAAAAAAAAAAGTCGTAAAGATGCTCTGGATTTATTTTTAGACATGTTAACAGTCTTCATCGATGATCATGTTCTCTACTTTCAGATCCCATTTTTTTCCCAAGAGACTCTTTCAGCTTGCATTTACTTGATGTGACATTTTTATGAGGAGAGATGACTTCTCTCTCTTTTTGGATTCTCCTCTGTTTTTTTCGGCCTCTTCTGTAATTTGTCAATGCGGACGATTGTATACAGCTTAAATTCCTGGTAATTAAGACGCTTTTGTTAGGGGGAAAAAAGAAAAGTTATTTCAGGAAACACTTCATAGTTTGTTTCAGATGATAGCAGGATTGTACTCATTTCTGTTTTAAAAACTTGGAAAATTAAAGACACTCAGTAATTGGGACATAATTATAGTCTGATTGTAGTCGAGTACCCAGGAATAGAGAGTCTATTGTAGATGCTAAAGAAACAAGGATCATTTTTTCTTTTTTTTTTTTTTTTTTGAGACAAGGTCTCAATCGGTCACCCAGGCTGGAGTGCAGTGGCGCAATCTCAGCTCACTGCAACCTCTGCCTCCCAAGTTCAAGTGATTCTCCTGTCTTAGCCTCCCGAGTAACTGGAATTGCAAGCGTGCGCCACCCAGCCTGACTAATTCTTGTATGTTTAGTAGAGACAAGGTTTCGCCATGTTGGCCAGGCTGATCTAGAACTCCCGGCCTCAAGTGGTCTGTCCACCTCAGTCTCCCAAAGTGCTGGGATTACAGTCATAAGCCATGATTCCTGGCACTTTCTTCCATAAGTTTGGTGCAAAAGTAATTGAGGCTTTTGCTATTATTTTCAATTTGCACCGACCATTACCATGTCAAGTCCAGAGGCTTCAGGCTGGCATCTAAAGTTGTTCATAGTGTGGTCATCTTTTTTTTTTTTTTTTTTTTTTGAGATGGAGTTTCGCTCCTGTTACCCAGGCTGGAGTGCAATGGTGCCATCTCAGCTCACCACAACCTCCACCTCCTGGGTTCAGGCAATTCTCCTGCTTCAGCCTCCTGAGTAGCTGGGATTACAGGCATGCACCCCATGCCCAAGTAATTTTTTGTATTTTTAGTAGAGACAGGGTTTCATGTTGACCAGGATGGTCTTGATCTCTTGACCTCGTGATCCACCCGCCTCAGCCTCCCAAAGTGCTGGGATTACAGGCGTGAGCCACCGCGCCCAGCTATCATTTTCAAACTTAGTTACCACTTGCTTCCCCAATGTGGATTTCCTCTTTAGATAGGCAGAATTCACGTCTTCACCATAGCTTTCTCTTAGGATTTTTTTTTTTTTTTTTTTGAGACAGGGTCTCAGTATGTTGCCCACGCTGGCCTGGAACTCCTCAGCTCAAGCCATTCTCCTGCCTCAGCCTCCCGAGGAGCTGGGAGTTACAAGCATGAGTCTGGGATTACAGGCATGAGCCCCCTGCCTGTCCATGATATAGCATTTAGTTAGTCTACCCTTTCTCTTCAAGGGCGCATAAGTCTAAGATTATTTCTGGCCGGGCGCGGTGGCTCACGCCTGTAATCCCAGCATTTTGGGAGGCCGAGGCGGGTGGATCACAAGATCAAGAGATCAAGACCATCCCGGCCAACATGGTGAAACCCGTCTCTACTAAAAATACAAAAAATTAGCTGGGCATGGTGGCACGTGCCTGTAATCCCAGCTACTCAGGAGGCTGAGGCAGGAGAATTGCCTGAACCCAGGAGGCAGAGGTTGCGGTGAGCTGAGATCGCGCCATTGCACTCCAGCCTGGGTAACAAGAGCGAAACTCCATCTCAAAAAAAAAAAAAAAAAAAAAAAGATTATTTCTGATCCTACTGCCATGCAATATGCTTATTTGAGTAGGTTTTTCCCACCCTCCTCCTCACTCATCTCTCCTATATGTAGTGGGACATTTTTCTCTGCTTATGGGAAGAGACTGGCCACACAGACGCCACATTTTGGATCTGTACGTACATGGTCACCTGTAATGTCGAAGTCACAGAAGAGATCTTTGAGTTCCTGTTTTTGAATATTGAAGAGAAATCTGTACATTCCGAAGTTTTTTGGACTGATTATCTGATCCCCATTCAGGTCAAGCAGGTCAAAGACAGTCCGGGAATGACGAAACATAAACTGTTCTTCCAAATGGTTCTATTGTGGGAGAAATAGGTAAGATGAGCAACAGTGTTGTCAATGCTGCTTTCTAAACTTGTTTCATCAAGATATATCTTCCCAGCCCCTTCCCGAGAGAGCTAAAAGCAAAAGACAAAATCAGAAGCTCAGAGCTGAAAGCGTTCTATCATCAACGCAGCGAGTCCCACTTCAGCATCTGCATTCAAAAAGAACTTGAAATCTGCCACATGTAGTAATCAATTCTGCTAGACAGAACTCTAGTTACTATAATGCATTTCCTTACATTCAGTGAAAGTCTTGTGAAACATCATGGCATGGGTGATAAAATGATGACCTTCTTTCCTCAAAAAAATGGGAACTGAGGCCGGGTACAGAGGCTCATGCCTATAATCTAGCACTTTGGGAGGCCAAGGCGGGCGGATCACTTGAGGTAAGGAGTTTGAGACCAACCTGGACAACATGGTGAACCCCCGTTGCTATTAAAAATACAAAAATTAGCTCGGTGTAGCAGCATGCACCTGTAGTCCCGGCTGCTCGGGAAGCTGAGGCATAAGAATTGCTTGAACCTGGACGGTGGAGGTTGCAGTGAGCTGAGATCATGTCACTGCACTCCAGCCTGGGTGACGGAGACTCAGTCTCAAAAAAAAAAAAAAAAAAAAAAAAAAAAAAAAAAAACTGAACTGGGTAAATACACACTGGAAGTGTATATACGGTAAGGAAAGTTTCCACCTTCAGAAACTTCCCTGAGAAAAAGGATCATTGAAGGAGTGAGGCATTTGAGCTCACTGGTGATTGTCTGAAAATCACCAGCTAGAACAAGTGAAGAAAGGAATGCCGAGAAGGGATACGTGGCCAAATCTGTCCTCTATGAGGAGTTGGGGAGTGGGAGGGCGGCCAAGAGGCTGGAGCTACAGCAGGGAGAGGCTGTTGAAAAACCTGAACCATTCAGGAACTAAAGCTCATCATTCTCCCCACCACCCTTTTTTATCCTTTTTTTTTAAAGACGGAGTCTCGGCAGGGCGCGGTGGCTCAAGCCTGTAATCCCAGCACTTTGGGAGGCCGAGGCGGGTGGATCACAAGGTCAAGAGATGGAGACCAACCTTGGTCAACAAGGTGAAACCCCGTCTCTACTAAAAATACAAAAAATTAGCTGGGCATGGTGACGCGTGCCTGTAATCCCAGCTACTCAGGAGGCTGAGACAGGAGAATTGCCTGAACCCAGGAGGCGGAGGTTGCGGTGAGCTGAGATCGCGCCATTGCACTCCAGCCTGGGCAACAAGAGCGAATCTCCAAAAAAAAAAAAAAGACGGAGTCTCTATTGCCCAGGCTGGGGTGCAATGGCGCAATCTCGGCTTACTGCAACCTCCACCTCCTGGGTTCAAACGATTCTCCTGCCTCAGCCTCCCGAGTAGCTGGGACTACAGGCACGCGCCACCATGCCCAGCTAATTTTTGCTTTTTTTTTTTTTTTTTTTTTTTGAGAGGGAGTTTCGCTCTTGTTACCCAGGCTGGAGTGCAATGGCGCGATCTCGGCTCACCGCAATCTCCGCCTCCTGGGTTCAGGCAATTCTCCTGCCTCAGCCTCCTGAGTAGCTGGGATTACAGGCACGCGCCACCATGCCCAACTAATTTTTTGTACTTTTAGTGGAGACGGGGTTTCACCATATTGACCAGGATGGTCTCGATCTCTTGACCCCGTGATCCACCCGCCTCGGCCTCCCAAAGTGCTGGGATTACAGGCTTGAGCCACCGCGCCCAGCAATTTTTGCATTTTAAGTAGAGACAGGGTTTCACCACGTTAGCCAGGATGGTCTCAACCTCCTGAGCTTGTGATCCGCCTGCCTCGGCCTCCCAAAGTGCTGGGATTACAGGCATGAGCCACCGTGCCCAGCCTGCACCACCCATTTTTAATTCCTCTTTTTAGTGAAAGGAAGAAAACCTCTGATGCATTCCTAATTCAGTGCTCCTTTTAGCAAGAGGGTGGCAGCAGCCCCGCTAATACTTGCGTGGTGAGCCAGCAGTATGCACACCAGCACGTAGAACTGCTCAAAGCCGATCTCGCCCACAGCACTCCAGTCCAGCATGTCAAACACAAGGTTGATCTGTCTCTTACTCAAGTCAGTCACATGATGAAGGAAGTGATAAAACAGCACATCTGTTAAGTGGGGCAGGTAAGAAGATGTGTTAGTTGGAAACAGTTTCAAAATGCTAAACAGCTAGGAGCTACATAAATGGTAGTGATGTTGGAAACTTGTTGATCTAGGAAGAATGATGATAACATTTTGTTTCTGGCTTTGCCACTGTGCTTTCTACAATTCCTCAAACCTTGATCGCCCTTGAGCTTGTGGAATAGCACTGGACCTGGAGTTGTGGAGAATGAGGTCATAGACAGGGCTTCACTCCTGCCTCCAGCTCACACAAGTCCGTTAGTCTATACCAGCATTTCTCAAACTGTAATGGGATACCAATCACTTGGGGATCTTGTAAAACTACAGATTCTGATTCAAGAAATCTGTTATGAAACCTGAGATTCCCCATTTCGCCAAGCTCCTAGGTGATGTAGCTGCAGCTGGTCTGAGTACCATGCATGGAGCGGCAAGGGCGTGCCTCACATAGTAAGCAGCAGAGCCGGGGTTCAAGTGTGAATTTGCTTGACCGTGTTGTTTTTTCCATGGTGAAACTCTGTCTTTTGTGCATTAGTTCATGCATATTTAATCGTATACATTCAGAAGAAAAAATACTGAAAAACTCTTTTTTTTCTGAGACAGAGTTTTGCTCTTGTTACCCAGCCTGGAGTGCAATGGCACGATCTCAGCTCACCGCAACCTCCGCCTCCTGGGTTCAGGCAATTCTCCTGTCTCAGCCTCCTGAGTAGCTGGGATTATAGGAATGCGCCACCATGCCCGGCTAATTTTTTGTATTTTTAGTAGAGACGGGGTTTCACCTTGTTGACCAAGGTTGGTCTCGATCTCTTGACCTTGTGATCCACCCGCCTCGGCCTCCCAAAGTGCTGGGATTACAGGGTTGAGCCACCGCGCCCGGCCCGAAAAACACTTTAAAGAACCGGGAAGTGCTGGGCATGGTGGCTCACACCTATAATCCCAGCACTATGGGAGGCTGAGGTGGTTGGATCACTTGAGGTGAGGAGTTTGAGACCAGCCTGACCAACGTAGTGAAATCATATCTCTACTAAAAATACATAAATTAGCTGGGCATGGTGGCACGCACGTGTAATCTCAGCTACTCAGAAGGCTGAGACAAGCCAGGCGTGGTGGCTCAAGCCTGTAATCCCAGCACTTTGGGAGGCCGAGGCGGGTGGATCACGAGGTCGAGAGATCGAGACCATCCTGGTCAACATGGTGAAACCCCGTCTCTACTAAAAATACAAAAAAATTAGCTGGGCATGGTGGCGCGTGCCTGTAGTCCCAGCTACTCAGGAGGCTGAGGCAGGAGAATTGCCTGAACCCAGGAGGTGGAGGTTGCGGTGAGCTGAGATCACGCCATTGCACTCCAGCCTGGGTAACAAGAGCGAAACTCCATCTCAAAAAAAAAAAAAAAAAAAAGAAGGCTGAGACAGGAGAATCACTTGTACTCCAGCCTGGTGACAGAGACTCCCTGTCAGAAAAAAAAAAAAGAACTGGGAAGTTTTTTTGGGAAGTTTTTTGTTGTTGTTGTTTTTTGTTTTTTTCATTTTCAAGATCTTTTTGCATACCAAGTATAGAGAAGCTTTTTGCCTGCCATTCTACTCATTAATCATAAATAAAAGATAAAAAAAATAAACATGGCAATACACTTACACAGTGTTGTGTGGCTGTCTACAGTTGTATGCACAAATCACAGTAACAAGGGATTTTTACTTTTATCTACCTATGTTTCCCTTTGCCCACTGATTACAGCAACTATTTCCTGCATAAGAAATGGCTCCACTGAATACGTAAAACTTATATGTGTAATGTGGAGTCCCAGCTGAAGCCAGCTAAAAGCACAGCAGATCTGTAGTCACAGTGTCATGATTTGGGGGCTTCTGACATCCCCTTAATGTTCCTTCTCTACACCTCCCTGGATATGAGCACCTGGAAACAACACACCATATAGATACACAGTGATGTTTGTGTAATTGCTCCTTGAGAAATGTTTCCATGTGCAACTTAGTAGCCACTTAATAAAGACTGTTTTGAGGCTGGGTGCTGTGGGTCACACCTGTAATTCAGCACTTCGAGAGCCCAAGGCAGGCGAATCACTTGCGGTCAGGAGTTCAAGACCAGCCTGGCCAACATAGTGAAACCCTGTGTCTACTAAAAATTCAAAAATTAGCCAGTGTGGTGGTGCACAGCTGTAGTCCCAGTGTTTGTTATTATTGTAATTATTATTCTTGGGAGCTGAGCCCCACTCAGGCATTAACTCTGGAGACCCCTCAGCAAGACTTCTTATCTGTCAAGCGGGAAAAGTTTGAATCTGATGAGCTATGGGATCCCTTCTACTTATTAATACTTGTGAATGACCAAAAAAAAAAGAAAAAAAGGCTGGGTGTGGTGGCTCACGCCTGTAATCCCAGCACTTTGGGAGACCGAGGAGGGTAGATCACCTCAGGTCAGGAGTTCGAGACCAGCCTGGCCAACATGGTGAAACCTCGTCTCTACTAAAAATACAAAAGTTAGCCTGGCTTGGTGGGGGGAGCCTATAATCCCAGCTACTCGGGAGGCTGAGGCAGGAGAATCGCTTGAACCCAGGAGGTGAAGGTTGCATGAGCCAAGAGGGCACCACTGCACTCCAGCCTGGGCCACAGAGTGAGACTCCGACAAAAAAAAAAAAAAAAGAAAACAAAAAAAAAGCTGCAGATCTCAGCTGTGCTTGTTGAGTTCACAAACAAATAGAATTCCAATTAAAGCACGTTAGGTTCTTTTTGGGACTGGATAGAAATAAGGAATCCTATCTATTCACTTGTTCTGACCTCTGAGAGAGAAATGCTGTTTGTGAGTAAGGGTTTTCTCCTTTGTGATTTTAAGGAGTTCGTTCAATCTTTAAAAACAAACAATAAAAAGGGGACACCTTCATTTTTCTCTTTAATAGAGATTTACGTACAGTGCGTTGCCAAATCTTCGCCATAACCCTGCCCTAGATGAAGCAGCTGCAGGGGACCCGGTTGTAAATAAAAGGTTAAGATGGAAGCACGGGCTCTCTGCCTGCAAAGCCCACACCGAGTCTCTCGCCGAGATGCTTTAGGAGAGGAGTCTCAGCTCCCTGGTAACCAGTTCACTCCCTGGTGATGAAATACTCAGGAGATAATGCCATGCTCAGGTCTCCTGGTCACAGAGGGACTGGAAGAGTGAAGGCACAACCTTCATGTTTGCCCTCCTGCGGGGGAATGACTTAAGGTCTTGGAGATTTGGGTGAGCCAGAGTCTGCTGCTTTCAAAGGAGTCGTTTATTTATTTATTTATTTAAGAAAGATGGAGACTCTCTCTGTCACCAAGGCTGGAGTGCAGTGGTGCTATCTTGGCTCACTGCAGCCTCCGCCCCCCAGATTCAAGCGATTCTCCTGCCTCAGTCTCCTGAGTAGCTGAGATTACAGGCGCCCACCACCATGTCAGGCTGACTTTTATATTTTTAGTAGAGACAAGGTTTCACCATATTGGCCAGGCTGGTCTCCAACTCCTGACCTCAGATGATCTACCCGCCTTGGCCTCCCAAAGTGCTGGGATTACAGGCGTGAGCCACCATACCCAGCTTTTTTTTTTTTTTTTTTTTTTTTTTTTTTTTTTTTTTTTTGTCATTCACAAGTACCAATAAGTGGAAGGTGGAAGGGATCCTGCCGCTCATCAGATTCAAACTTCCCACTTGACAGATTAGAAGTCTTGCTGAAGGGTCTCCAGGGTTAATGCCTGAGTGGGGCTCAGCCCCAAGAATAACAATTACAATAATAACAAACACTTACTAAGTCCTTACAATGTGTCAGACACTGTGCTAAGTATTTGCCATACATGATCTCATTACCTTTTTTTTTTTCCAACTATGAGATGGACTCCATTATGAGAAGCCTCACCTCTCAATGAGGAAAATGAGACTTGGAGACGGTGATGATGCAGTATCCACATCACCAAAGAATAATGGGTGTGGACCCGGATTCCACCACAGAGCCTGCAATTTTCTCCTCCCCACTGATCCGTCCCAGTGTCAATTCTCAGTTGGCAATTTCTCTCTGTGCTTCAACTAGAAGATAAAAGATTTACTGGGCCGGGCGCGGTGGCTCAAGCCTGTAATCCCAGCACTTTGGGAGGCCGAGGCGGGTGGATCACGAGGTCAAGAGATCGAGACCATCCTGGTCAGCATGGTGAAACCCCGTCTCTACTAAAAATACAAAACATTAGCTGGGCATGGTGGCGCGTGCCTGTAATCCCAGCTACTCAGGAGGCTGAGGCAGGAGAATTGCCTGAACCCAGGAGGCGGAGGTTGCGGTGAGCCGAGATCGCGCCATTGCACTCCAGCCTGGGTAACAAGAGTGAAACTCCGTCTCGAAAAAAAAAAAAAAAAAAAAGATTTACTAACAGGCCGGGCGCAGTGGCTCACACCTGTAATCCCAGCACTTTGGGAGGCTGAGGTGGGTGGATCACCTGAAGTCAGGCATTCGAGACCAGACTGGCCAATGTGGTGAAACCCTGTCTCTACTAAAAATATAAAAAATTATCCAGGCATGGTGTGGGCCACCTGTAACCTCAGCTACTCAGGAGGCTGAGGCAGGAGAATTGCTTGAACCCAGGAGGCGGAGGTTGTGGTGAGCCGAGATCACGCCATTGCACTCCAGCCTGGGTAACAAGAGCGAAACTCCGTCTCAAAAAATAAATAAATAAATAAATAAAAATAAAAAATTATCTGGGCATGGTGTGGGCCACCTGTAACCTCAGCTACTCGGGAGGCTGAGGCAGGAGAATCACTTGAACCCAGGAGGCGGAGGTTGCAGGAAGCCGAGATTGTACCACTGCACTTCAGCTTGGGTGACAGAACGAGACAGAAGTTTACTAACAAAACAGTTTCTGGCTCTGCAAGTTTTCCACACGTTAGCTAAAAATCAGGTAAGGACCCAGAGGAGACATGTTTGGAAGTACTGACCATTCAAGGTGTTCTTGCCGTGAACATCCAGAAGGTGAAAATATTCCAACAAAGCCTTCACATTTCTCACGGATAGTAAGCAGTGTACTTTGTCCAGATAGAGGTACCACAGAAACGATCCTTGCTTCAGTCTCATCTTAGTATTCTGTAAACTGAAGGCTCTGGCAACCAGAAATAGAATAGAGAATCCTGCCTCAGAAGTAGAATGTTGGACAGAGTGTCTGAAACCTGGCAGCAATAAAGGTAAACACGTGAGAGGAAACAGTCACAAAGTAAAATTGCTGCTTAATTTTTCCAGCTATGCGATAGATGTCTGTTGTCTGAAATCTCTTGCTAATGTGATTATCCTGATGTCACTAAAATACAATCATTTCTAAGATCCACACAGAAATGAATGAGAGAATGTGCTACATAGGAAAACTGCTACAAAGCCCAAGTGGTTTTCAGAGCATTTATAGCCTAAATCATTTATTAGGAACAAGAAAAATTGAAAATCACACAGAAAAGTACTAAAAGAACCTAGAATAAGTACAATAAAATAATGTCAAAGAGAAGGAATCTCCCTCCCCTGCCCTCCCCTCCCCTCCTCTCCCCTCTTTTTCTTTTCTTTTTGAGACAAGGTCTTGCTCTGTCACCCAGGCTGGAGCACAGTGGGGCGATTGCTGCTCACTGCAGCCTCCACCTCCCGGCCTCAGCTCTCCTCCCACCTCAAGCCCCCAAGTAGCTGGAACCACAGGTGCGTGCCACCACACCAGGCTAATATGTTCACTCTTGGTAGAGGGAGTTTCTCCATGTTGCCCAAGCTGGTCTTGAACTGCTGGGCTTAAGCAATCCACCCTCTTTGGCCTCCCAGAGTGCTGGGTTGACAGGCGTGAGCCACTATGCCTGATCTTCACGTTTTTAAAAAACAAAAATCATCAAATAAAATTGGTTTTAATAACATTTTATCTCATCCGACACAATGGTTGTCAAAGAAAATTTTTTTTTTTTTTTTTTTTTTTTTTTTTTTTTTTTTTTTGAGACGGAGTTTCACTCTTGTTACCCAGGCTGGAGTGCAATGGCGCGATCTCGGCTCACGGCAACCTCCGCCTCCTGGGTTCAGGCAATTCTCCTGCCTCAGCCTCCTGAGTAGCTGGGATTACAGGCACGTGCCACCATGCCCAGCTAATTTTTTGTATTTTTAGTAGAGACGGGGTTTCACTATGTTGACCAGGATGGTCTCGATCTCTTGACCTCGTGATCCACCCGCCTCGGCCTCCCAAAGTGCTGGGATTACAGGCTTGAGCCACCGCGCCCGGCCCAAAGAAAATTTTTAAAAAGAATAACATTTAATCTAACCCAATATATCCAAAATATCTTTTCAATTTGTAATCAACGTTTTTTAAAAAATTAAAATCCAGTGTGTATTTTAGATAGATCACATCTCAGTTTGGACTAGTTGCATTTCAAGTGCTTAATAGTCTCATATGCCCAGTGGCTATCATACTGGACAGCACAGATACATAGAATAGGGCTAGACGCAGTGGCTCACACCTGTAATCCTAGCACTTTGGGAGGCTGAGGCAGGTGGATCACTTGAGGTCAGGAGATTGAGACCAACCTGATCAATACGGTGAAATCCTCATCTCTACTAAAAATACAAAAATTAGCTGGGCATGGTGGTGCACACCTATCATCCCAGCTACTTAGAAGAATGAGGCAGGAGAATCGCTTGAACCCAGGAGGTGGAGGTTGCAGTGAGCCGAGATCACGCGCACCACTGCACTCCAGCCTGGGCGACAGAGTGAGACTCCGTCTCAAAACAAAACAAAACAAAACAGATACATAGAAAAATTTTTCTAGGAAAACTGACTTATAAAGGAGTTTAAAACCTTAATCAACCAATAACCGTAAGAGTAACTAAAAATCAGTAATGAGGCCAGGCACAGTGGTTCGCACCTGTAATCCCAGCACTTTGAGAGCCTGAAGCAGGTGGATCACCTGAGGTGGAGTTCCAGATCAGCCTGGCCAACATGGTGAAACCCCGACTCTACTAAAAATACAAAAATTAAAGGCCAGTCGCGGTGGCTCATGCCTGTAATCTCAGCACTTTGGGAGGCCGAGACAGGTAGATCATGAGGTCAAGAGATCGAGACCATCCTGGTCATCATGGTGAAACCCCGTCTGTACTAAAAATACAAAAATTAGCTGGGCATGGTGGCACACGCCTGTAGTCCCAGCTACTCAGGAAGCTGAGGCAGGAGAATTGCTTGAACACAGGAGGCAGAGGTTGCAGTGAGCCAAGATCGCACCATTGCACTCCAGCCTGGGTAACAAGAGCGAAACTCCATCTCAAAAAAAAAAAAAAAAGAATCCCAGCTACTTGGGATTGAGGCAGGAGGATCGCTTGAACCGGGAGGCAGAGGTTGCAGTGAGCTGAGATTGCACCACTGCACTCCAGACTGGGTGACAGAGTGAGACCCTATCTCAAAAAATAAAATAAAATAGGCTTGGCGCAATGTCTCATGTCTGTAATACCAGCACTTTGGGAGGCCGAGGCACGTGGATCACCTGAGGTCAGGAGTACGACACCAGCCTGGCCAACATGGTAAAACCCCATCTTTACTAAAATTAAAAATTAGCCAGGTGTGGTGGCGTGTGCCTGTAGTCCTGGCTACTCAGGAAATCCAGGTAGGAGAATTGCTTGAGCCCAGGAAGCAGAGATTGCAGTGAGCCGAGATCACATCACCCCACTCCAGCCTGGGTGGACAGATAGAGACTTTGTCTCCACAAAAGTAAATCTTCAATAAATTAATTAAGTAAAATAAAAAACCTGCCGGGGCGTGGTGGCTCATGGCTGTAATCCCAGCACTTTGGGAGGCAGAGGCAGGTGGATCACGAGGTCAGAAGTTCAAGACCAGCCTGGCCAAAATGGTGAAACCCCATTTGTGCTAAAAATTTAAAAATTGACTGTGCATGGTGGCACATGCCTGTACTTCTAGCTACCCGAGAGGCTGAGGCAGGAGAATTGCTTGAACTGGGACCCAGGAGGTGGAGGTTGCAGTGAGCCGAGATCACACCACTGTACTCCACCCTGGGCTACAGAGTGAGACTCTATCTCAAAAAAGCAAAACAGGCTGGGCGCGGTGGCTCAAGCCTGTAATCCCAGCACTTTGGGAGGCCGAGGCGGGTGGATCACGAGGTCGAGAGATCGAGATCATCCTGGTCAACGTGGTGAAACCCCTTCTCTACTAAAAATACAAAAAATTAGCTGGGCATGGTGGCGCGTGCCTGTAGTCCCAGCTACTCAGGAGGCTGAGGCAGGAGAATTGCTTGAACCCAGGAGGCGGAGGTTGCGGTGAGCCGAGATCGTGCCATTGCACTCCAGCCTGTAACAAGAGCGACACTCTGTCTCAAAAAAAAAAAAAAAAAAAAAAAAAAAAAAAGCAAAGCAAAACAAAACAAAACAAAAAACCCCTAAAGGCTGAGTGTGGTGGCTCACACCTGTAATCCCAACACTTTGGGAGGCTGAGGCAGGAGGATCACCTCAGGTCAGGAGTTCAAGACCAGCCTGGCCAACATTGTGAAACCTGATCTCTACTAAAAATACAAAAATTAGGCCAGGCGTGCTGGCTCATGCCTGTAATCCCAGCACTTTGGGAGGCCGAGGCAGGCGCATCACGAGGTAAGGAGCTTAAAACCAGCCTGGCCAACATGGTGAAACCCCATCTCTACCAAAAATTCAAAAATTAGCCAGGTGTGGTGGTACACGCCTGTAGTCCCAGGTACTCGGGAGGTTGAGGCAGAAGAATTGCTTGAACCTGGGAGGCAGAGGCTGCAGTGAGCCGAGATCGTGCCACTGCACCTTGACCTGGGTGAAAGAGTGAGACTCTCTTAAAAAAAAAAAAAAAAAAAAAATTCACAGTTCTCTCTCCCAGAACACAGGGAAGAGAGGCCTTTCTGCTGAGGGGGTCAGGGGAAAGGTGTCATATTTAACTGCATTTCTCCATTATATTAGTTAGGGTGAGTACTTGTTCTGTGAAAGGGCCATCTATGCAAAGTGACCCCTAAACACAGAAGGAGCTGAGAAACCAAATTCAGTTTGTTGGTAGAGGGTGATTTATTGGGGAACTTACAGGCAGCAGCATGGACCTGGGTGGCCATAGACATACAGAACTCTGCCCCACTACTCGCCAGACCCAGGGCTCACCTACCATGGGGAAAGGAGGTTTGTGCTCTAGAGACAATGAAAGGTAATCTCCCAGAAAAGGCAAGAAAGTTATGTGCGTCACAGCCTATAATTTGTATGATAATGTCAAGGTTGCGTTGATGTAAAGGCAGGATTCATAGTGAGTACATGTTCTTTCACTAAAGGACAGTAAATAAAGTAGGAATCTGGGATCGTTCATGGGACTGGGGTTACTTAGAAGTCAACATGGCAGATTAGCATCCAAGATGGAGTCACTTTTGTCTCCACAGTAATGCAGGACAGGTCTCTGGGTGGCCCTGGACAACCCAGTTCACATTGATTTCTCATTTGGATTCTCAAGAATAAATGTAGAATGTGCTGTGAATACAACCTGAGATAAGGAGAGGCTGGCCAGAACAACTCGAGCGCTGTTCCTGTCTCCACCTAGACACAGAATGGCTTCAACGCTTTAGCCCAGCAAGTCATGCTCCCCAGGGCATAAAACCCAAGGCCGGTTTAGTCCGTTAATCCTCCCTGCCAATTATAACATAAACAAATCAATCTTTGTTTCACCATGTTGGCCAGGCTGGTCTCGAACTCCTGACCTTCAGGTGATCCACCTGCCTCCGCCTCCCAAAGTACTGGGATTACAGGCATGAGCTACGGCGCCTGGCCAAAGTCAATGATTTTTATATGCTTTCCTAAATCGACTAATGACACTGAGCATTGTTATATGTGCATATTTGTCACCTGTACACATTGTGTATTCTCTTTCAAGGCAGAGGTATGGGTATTAATGTGAGAATAGGATGGACATTTTCTATCTCAGACCTACAACCTACTTCTCCAAGGAACCGTGGTATTATTTAGTAAAAAATTGTATTTGGAGATCATAATCTGTGCTCTGCTTGACTTTTTAGCCTGTGAGCCTATTGACTCTGATTTCTTGGCCTCTTTTTCTAAGTTCTCAGGGAACTTGTTCTGGCAAAAGCTGAGAACAAGAAACCACTACTATGAGACTGTGATTTATGATAAGAAATATACATTTGGTCTTCCCTAGTTCCTGACACCCAGCTCATAAACCCTATAATTTCCTAAGTGTTAAAAGCTAGAAAGGTGAAAGAAGTCTCTTTTGTTTTCATTCATAAAAAGCACTCCCCCCAACCCATTAATTTTTTTGAGATGGAGTTTTGCTCTTGTTGCCCAGGCTGGAGTGCAATGGCGGGATCTTGGCTCACTGCAACCCCCGTCTCCCAGGTTCAAGTGATCCTCCTGCTTCAGCCACCCAAGTAGCTGGGATTACAGGCGTCCACCACCATACCTGGCTAATTTTTTGTATTTTTAGTAGAGATGGGGTTTCACCATGTTGGCCAGGCTGGTCTAGAACTCCTGATCTCAGGTGATCCACCTGCCTCAGCCTCTCAAAGTGCTGGGATTACAGGTGTGAGCTGCTGTGCCCAGCAAAATCCCCTTTTAACCACACCTGAATTTACGTTAATTTGGTGACTTTTGGAAATCAACAAATTTGGAGCTGGTTGCCAGAGGAACGAACCGTGTGATTAAAAGGCTGGCACTTGCAGCACTCCATCCAACTGACTTCCAGGGAGGGGAGAGAGGCTGGAGATTGACTCAATCCCTAATGGCCAATGATTTAATTAATCATGGCTATGTAAGAGCCCTCTGTAAAAGGCTAAAAGGATAGATATCAAAGAGATTCTGGGTTGGTGAGTCCAGAATAAGTGAACAGGTGGAGTTGCTGGGAGAGTGGTGTGCCTAGAAAGGACAAAGAAGGGCTGGGTGCAAAGTTTCTGGATACAAAAATCACTATAAAATTAGCAGCATTTCTGGCTGGGCTTGGTGACTGACACCTGTAATCCCAGCACTTTGGGAGACAAGGTGGGTGGATCACCAGGTCAGGAGTTCGAGACCAGCCTGGCCAACATGGTGAAACCCCGTCTCTGCTAAAAATACAAAAATTAGTCGGGTGTGGTGGCGCATGCCTGTAATCCCAGCTACTCTGGAGGTTGAAGCAGGAGAATCACTTGAACCTGGAAGGCAGGGGTTGCAGTGAGCCAAGATCATGCCACTGGACTCCAGCCTGGGTGACAGAGCAAGACTCCATCTCAAAATAAATAAATAAATAAATAAATAAATAAATAAATAAATAAATAAAATAAAGTAAAATAAAGGGCAAAAAAGCTCCCAGGCTGGCACGGTGACTCACTCCTGTCATCCCAGAAATTTGGGAGGCCAAGTCAGGATTGTTTGAGGCCAGGTGTTTGAGATCAGCTTGGGTGACATGGTGAGACCCTGTCTCTACAAAATAAAAAATAAGCCAGGCCTGTAGTCCTAGCTGCTTGGGAGGCTGAGGCAGGAGGATTGCTTGAGTCCAGGAGTTTGAAACTGCACTGAGCTATGGTTCTGTAGTAGAGACAGGGTTTCACCATGTTGCCCAGGCTGGTCTTGAACTCCTGACCTCAGGTGACCCACCTGTCTCAGTCTACCAAAGTGCTGGGATTACAGGCATAAGCCACGGTGCCCGGAATTATTCTTGATTTGATTTCTTTATTGGTTACTGGTTTATTTAGGTTTTTATTTCTTTTTTCTTTTCTTTTCTTTTCTTTCTTTTTTTTTGAGACAGAGTCTCACTATGTTGTCAGGCACCAGGCTGGAGTGCGGTGGCACGATCTTGACTCACTGCCACCTCCACCTCCCGGGTTCAAGCAATTATCCTGCCTCAGCCTCCCAAGTAGCTGGGACTACAGGTATGCAACACCACGCCCAGCTAATTTCTGTATTTTAGTAGAGATGGGATTTCACTATATTGGCCAGGATGGTCTCAGTCTCTTGACTTCCTGATCCACCCATCTCAGCCCCCCAAAGTGCTAGGATTACAGGCGTGAGCCACCGCACCCGGCAATTTTTTCTTTTTCTTTTTCTTTTTTTTTTTTTTTAATTAAAGACAAGGTTCCACCATATTGGTCAGGTTGGTCTCAAACCCCTAACCTCAGGTGATCCTCCTGCCTCAGCCTTCCAAAGTGCTGGGATTACAGGCATGAGCCACCATGCCCGGCTAAGCTTTTATTTCTTTTCTTTTCTTTTCTTTTCTTTTCTTTTCTTTTTTTGAGACAGCATCTCACTCAGTCACCAGGCACCAGGCTGGAGGGCAGAGGCACGACCTCGGCTCACTGCCACCTCCGCCTTCCGGGTTCAAGCAATTCTCCTGCCTCAGCCTCCCGAGTAGCTGGGACTACAGGCGCGCATCACCACGCCCAGCTAATTTTTTTTGTATTTTTAGTAGAGACAGGGTTCCACCATGTTGGCCAGGATGGTCTCCATCTCTTGACCTCGTGATCTTCCCGCCTCGGCTTCCCAAAGTGCTGGGATTACAGGCGTAAACCACCACGCCCAGCCTGATTTTTATTTCTTATTGAAGTTATTTTTACCTATCTTTTATATTTTCTTCTCAATAATTACCCATTTTATGTAAATTAAAACATTTATTTACATAAATTTGTCTAAAATATCACTTTGTGATTTTCAAAATATCTACAGTATCTAATATTATGTTCCCTTTTCATTTTTGTTTCTTCCAGTGAATCTTTCACCAATTCTTTTTTCTTTTTCTTTTCTTTTCTTTTTCTTTTTTTTTTGAGACAGAGTCTTGCCATGTTCCTCAGGCTGGAATGCAGTGGTACGATCTTGGCTTACTACAACCTCTGTCTCCCGAGTACAAGTGATTCTTCTGCCTCAGCCTCCCAAGTAGTTGGGATTACAGTCACGCACCACCCTGCCCAGCTAAATTTTGTATTTTTAGTAGAGCTGAGGTTTTGCTGTTTTGGCCAGGCTGGTCTTGAATTCCTTACCTCAGGTGATCCACCCAGCTCGGCCTCCCAAAGTGCCGAAATTACAGGCGTGAGTCACGGTGTCCGGCCCCTTTTTTTTTTCTTTGACTAGTCTGTCTATTAGCGATTTCAAAGAAGTAGCATTAATTCTATTGAACCTCAATGTGTTTCTTACAATGCTTCTGAGGTGTAATTTACACATAAGATTTATCCATTAACAAAAATGAAAGTTTACAATTCAGTTATTTTTGGCAAATTTACCAAGTTATGAAATTGTCACCACTGTGCAGTTTTAGAACATTTTCATCACCCCAATTAGACTGTTTATTGTTCATGTACAGTTAATTCCCATTTCACACCAGCTCCAGGCGACCATTAATCTACTTTCTGTTTGTATGATTTGCCTTTTCTAGACATTTCCTATAAATGGGAATTTGTAGAACACAGGGCCCTTTGTGTCTGGCTTCTTTCACTTAATTTTATTGAATGAACCTCTTTATTTTTATTTCTTATTTATTTATTTTGAGACGGAGTTTCACTCTGTCCTCAGGCTGAAGTGCAGTGGTGCGATCTCAGCTCACTGCAACCTCCACCTCCCAGGTTTAAGTGATTCTCCTGCCTCAGCCTCCCAAGTAGCTGGGACTACAAGCGCACGCCACCATGCCCAGCTCATTTTTGTATTTTAGTAAAGACGGGGTTTCACCATGTTGGCCAGGATGGTCTCGATCTCTTGACTTCATGATCCGCCCATCTCGGCCTCCTAAAGTGCTAGGATTACAGGCATGAGCCACGGTGCCCGCCCCCGCCCCCTTCCCACCCCGCCTCCCAGAAGCTCTCAGAGCTTGTCGGAGTCTTATGACCTTCAGAGCCCTCCAGGCCTACAGCATTCTAGGAAGTCAGAGCCTTCATCTCCTAGCACGGAAGCAACCCTCTTGGTCTCCCCACCCCCTTCGTATAGTTGGCCAAATGTTCTGAAACAAATCAAAGACCTGCCTTTCAGCATGTCCTGGGAGGTTCAGACAGCGCTTGACTCAATGAAACAGTCAGCGTTGAGTGGCATTTCCTTCCTTTAGAGATAAAGACACTACAATTCCAGGCACTCCTGCATCTGCGGAAGCATTCTGGACGGCCAGGACACCCTCTGCGCCGACCACTACCAGCATCGCAGGCGTCTTTAGCTGGCTTTCCCAGCGGAAAACCGTGCTTGGTGTTTGCACACCGCTCAAGGGACATTTTCGAACAAAGCATCGAGGAAGGGGCAAAAACACATCAACATGGCCGTTCTCTGGGGTTGGGGATATTGAAGTGTGACATTAGCAAAGGCTCAATTTGTTTACGAGAGAGGGTCCCCATAATTAGCCTTGCAGATTGCCCGTCCCCCCCCCCCCCCCGCCCTCTCCGTAGATTCAGGTAGAAGCATGTTCTAACCGTCTAGAGCACAAACAGGCAACAGTAGCAGTGAAGTGACTCAAGGGGCCAGGATCCAGGACGAAGGTGCTCAAAGAAGACTTGAGTTTGATCTGTATGTAGTGCGCTCATCTATCTTGAAACTGGGAAATTAAAAATTAAAATAAAGTTTTTATCTACTATGCAAATACATCTGCAAACGCGTCATGAAGTAAAGATAAATCAGTGCCAAGGGAGCTCTTTGTCACAGCTCTCTAATCCTGGCAGGTTTGCGGATCGCGGAGGGGAGCCCCTGGAAAGCCGGGCCTGCAGGGACGCACCGGGCTGCCCCGGCGCTCCCCACCGCACACTAGGAGGCAGCACGGCGCAGAGGAACCCGCAACGGACGGGAAGCCGGGGTGTGCGCCCCGGGCGAGTGCTCTCGCCCGCCGGCGTCCCCATCGTTAAAGTGGGGGCGAGGGCAGCCTCGCGGGACAGCTGCGGGAGGATTAAATGAACAAGTGCAGGTTCACCTTCTGGGCGCTGACAGCGATCCGTGGGCGGTGGCGAAATACCAAGTCGCCGTCCCGCTCGCTCCCTCAAAAGTTTTGGGAGTCACGCGGCGTGGCGGGAGGGCTCCAGAGACCTCGAGCGGTCGCACCCAGCGAACCCCGAAGCTTCTCCAAAGCCCGGCCCGCGGCTCGCGGCGCGGGGTGTGCGGGGACTACAGTTTCCAGAGTGCCCTGCGGCGACGGGCGGAGCCGGGGAGCACCCGCAGCCAATTAGGGGGTCTCGGGGCGCTGCCGGGGAGCTGCAGGTGGAGCCCGCCGGTGGGCGGGCGCGGGGACGGTCCCCCGGAACCGGTCCGGGGCTCTCGCGGGCAGGGCCGGCGGGGGCTGCGGGGCCGGCACGAGGGAGGCGGCCCCGGGGACTGACAGGGCGGGGGCGGGGACGCGGCCGCCTGCGCGGTTCCGGGTGCTCCCGGCGCGGCGCTGCCCGAAGCGCACTTGATCGAGGTCGGGCTGCGGGGAAGGGCGGGTCTCGGGAGAATCCCGAGAGCCGCAGCGTCCTCCAACTCCTCCTCTCCTTCTCCTCGCGGCGGCCAGAGCCACAGCCACAGCCACAGCCACAGCCACAGCCAGAGCCCGAGCCTGAGCCGGCGCCACTGCGCCCCTGGCCATGGCTTTCGCCAATTTCCGCCGCATCCTGCGCCTGTCTACCTTCGAAAAGAGAAAGTCCCGCGAATACGAGCATGTCCGCCGCGACCTGGACCCCAACGAGGTGTGGGAGATCGTGGGCGAGCTGGGCGACGGCGCCTTCGGCAAGGTTTACAAGGTGAGGGCGCGGAGGTGGGTGGCCGGGCGCGCTCCGAGGGGCTCCGGAAGGAAGGGCGCCCGCCCCGGCCCCGGCCAGCCTGACTCTGGTTCTGAGGGCTGAGCTCGGGGTTCCTGGCTCCCGTCCCGGTGACTCTTGTTCTTTGGGGGGAACAGCACTCGATCCGGCCGAGTCCCTGTGTTCTGGGCGCCCCCTCCGGGCACGGCTGCCGCCCCCGCCCCAGTCCTGTTTCAGAGCACTTCCTGTGCGTCCCGCACTGCGCTCAGCGCCGCACGGGGAGACAAAGGGGCGCTGACAGGACCCCAGCATCCGAGAGGGCCACTCGAGGCACCTTCCGGGGACCTTCCGTAAAACTGTGATAACGGGGCACACTTTCTAAAAAGAGAGACCACACAGATGCTGTGGGAATATCGAGGCGACGGGGACCGAGAAACTCGGCAGCGCTTGGAAGGGTTGGGAGTTGGGGACACATCTGAAGATGAGCCAGAGACTGGGAAGGGGGGTGGGATGGCCTCTGGAGTGAGAGGTGGGGCCGGGCAGAGGGGGAGGTCCGGGTCTGGGGAATGCCGAGCCGCGGGGAACAGATTTGATTCCGTCGGTCTGAGTCACAGCTGGGGAGTCTCCCAGCCTGCAGTCACCTCTCCCTTAGAGGAAGACGGGGCAGAGAGCTTTTGTGGAGTGGATGGGGCAGAGCTGATCGAATCTAGAGAAGTGAGGCGAGAGGACGTTGGTCTGTTGTTGGGAACTAATTCTGAGGTGCTGAATTGTTTTAGGGAGCCAACACCTACAGCTTGATTCCCTCCTTTCCCCTAAGAAAACTTTTGCTGGGAGACTCCCACTTGTTAAATTCGTGTATACCTCCAGGAGAGCACCTCTCTCCTAAGCCACCGTCCTCCTCCTTGGGGCTCCTGTAGATTGTGGGCCACTCTGACCCGAGGATTGCCCTTCTAGGAGGCTGGACCACAGAGAAGGCTTCCTCTGACTTGAAAGTGGTCTATCGTCTAGTTACCAAAATTATTCCTAGATGACCAATGATAGCATCATTTGGGAGCTTGTGAGAAGTGACAAATCTCAGCTGGGAGCAGTGGCTCACGCCTGTAACCTCAGCACTTTGGGAGGCCAAGTTGGGCAGATCACAAGGTCAGGAAATGGAGAACATCTTGACCAACATGGTGAAACTCCGTCTCTACTAAAAATACAAAAAAATTAGCCCGATGTGGTGGTTCGTGCCTGTAGTCCTAGCTGCTCCGGAGTCTGAGGCAGGAGAATTGCTGGAACTCACGAGACAGAGGTTGCAGTGAGCCGAGATGGCACCACTGTACTCCAGCCTGGGCGACAAAAGCAAAAATCACTTAGGTGATTACTAAGCAAATAGGTTTGAGATGTACTGCTCTAGGGACTTGGAGTGGTGCCAATGTTTTTCTTTTTCTTTTCTTTTCTTTTCTTTTTTTTTTGAGACAGGGTTTTCCTCTGTTGCCCAGTCTGGAGTAAAGTGGTGCGATCTTGGCTCACTGCAACGTCTGCCTCCTGAGCTCAAGTGATTCTCATGCCTCAGCCTCCTGAGTAGCTAGGACTACAGGTGCACACCACAGCCTGGCTACATTTTGTGTTTTCTGTAGAGTTGGGGTTTGGCCATGTTGCCCAGGCTGGTCATGAACTCAGCTCATGAGGTCAGCCTGTCAGCATTCCAAAGTGTTGGCACCTGACCTGGAGTGGTGGCAATTTTGAGACCAACCAGGCCCTCCTGGTGCCTCTTTTTTTTTTTTTTTTTTCTTTTTTTGAGATGGAGTCTCACTCTGGTGGGCAAGCTGGAATGCAGTGGTTTGATCTCAGCTCACTACAGCCTCCACTTCCCAGGTTAAAGTGATTTTCCTACCTCAGCCACCACGCCTGGCTAATTTTTGTATCTTTAGTAGAGACAAGGTTTCACCATGTTGTCTAAGCAGATCTCAAACTCATGCCTTGGGCTTCCAAAGTGCTAGGATTACAGGCGTGAGCCACCGTGCTTGATCCGGTGCCTCTTTCGTTACCTTACCACCTTCCGTCTGAGCCCACACTTCCCGTTACCGGGTGGGGAGAGGTCTTGTGATGAGAGGCAGTGTTTTTGGACTGCCCCGATTTGCTGTCCTCCTGTGCCTGAGGGCCTTGCGCATATTTGAGGGCAGCCAGCTCACCCTCTCCTCAGCACACCTTTTCTTTACTCTTCTCAGAGCTGCATCTTCCTCCTGGTGGCACCAGAGAATGGTCCTCAGCCTTGTACCTCTCGCTGGACAGTGTCAGTGCCCTTGCCTGGCTTAGACAGAGCCTGCTCCTGGAGCTGTGCTCTGACTGCCGTGAAGGCAGCAGGACCCTCGGTCAGCTCACCGCAGGACCCACTTTCTCCGGGATGTTCACTTGCTGTTTACAGTGTATGCTGTTCGCTCTCAAGGTTTTTGTTGTTTTCTTTTTTGTTTCTTCATTAGGGAAATGGATTTTGTTTCTTCCAATTGCCTTCTTGTCCCCTTCTCTGCGATGTGTCCTGGCTTCATAGGGTTCATCTTCCTTTAAACTTAAATGCAGAACTTTGTTTTTACGCCGGTAAGATTTCCCCTTGTCATTTTCGGTTGTGTTTCCGCCTGCTTTAGCCCCGTAGGACTCCCCTGCTACTCTGAAAGTTTCATACAAAGGAACTTATCCAGTTCACAAGCTATACCGTCTCCTCTTGGTTCTCCAAAGCATGTGGAAAGTCAGTTTTTAAAAAAGTGACTCCAGGGCCTGGTGCCGTGGCTCACCCCTGTAATCCCAGCACTTCAGGAGGCCGAGGTGGGTGGATCACTTGAGGTTAGGAGTTTGAGACCAGCTGCGGCAACACGGCAAAACCGCAACTCTACTAAAAATGCAAAAATAAAAAATTAGCTGGGCGTGGTGGTGCATGCCTATAATCCTATCTACTTAGGAGGCTGAGGCAGGAGAATTGCTTGAACCCGTGAGTCAGAGATTGCAGTGATAAGATCGCACCACTGCCCTTAAGCCTGGGTGACAGAGGGAGACGCCATCTCAAAAACAATGACCACAACAAAAAAGTGACTTTAATTCTCAAAGTTGTGAGCTGGCTCCACCACAGGCCTCTCCCCCTACCTCTCTGAATCCACGATTTTCTCTTAATTAAGGGAGAGCCAGACCAAGAGAGCTATGTGATGGCTGATAGACCTGAGCAATCTATTCTATTACCTACTTGGCCTTAGCATGTACCCCTCTGACCTAAGCCAACCCCATATGCCTTGGTGCCCAGAGAAGAGAAGGGACTAGCATCCAGAGCTCTGGGCCTCAGTTGAACACTTTTTCCTTAGTCACCAACTAAGGAAGACCCATCCTGGATCAGAGATCACTGTCACCCAGGCTGCCTACTCTGGAGAGGTGCTGTTGACTCACCCCTCCTGGCTGAAGTCGAAGCAGGTATTGCTTTTACTAAAGACCCCGCTAATCAAGGACCACGACTCCTGCCCACGTAGTTTGGTTGTTCCCTGGCCTGGTCACTGAAGTAACCCAAACCAAACATTCCATCTTGGTTTTGTGGCTGGAGCCAGAGATTCCGTTTTGACATGGCACCTGAGAAAGCAGTTGGCAGGGAGCTGAGGAGGGACCGCCAGCAGTACTGTTTTTCTTCTGACAGCCTAAGTGATGAAGGCTTCCTGAGGTCTTTCCTGGCCTTGGAAATTTGAATTTGTCAACACTGTTAGGGAGGACTCTAAGATTCCAGATTTCCTGATGAGTCTCCACATTAGCAGTCTCCAAGATATCAAGCCTCCTTTCTCCTCTTCTCCCTGATGAGTCTTTATCTATCTGCCTCAGGAGAAAGATAGGAGGATAGGATTGATTTTGTGCCACGTCTATCTCATTCTCACCCAATCCCTTTGTGATTGCAAATTGGTTTCAAAAGAAAACCATTCTTAGTTCATTACTAGGATACAGACTGGGCTGGGTGCAGGTGTGGTGATCCTAGCCTGTAATCCCAGCCTTTTGGGAGGCTGAGATGGGCGGATCATGAAGTCAGAAGTTCAAGACCAGCCCGGCCAATATGGTGAAACCCCATCTTTATTAAAAATACAAAACAGGCTGGGCTTAGTGGCTCATGCCTGTAATCCAAGTCCGTCTTTATTTATTTTATTTTTATTTATTTTTTTAAAGACGGTGTTTCACCATGTTGGTCAGGCTGGTCTTGAACTCCCGACCTCAGGGGAACCGCCCACCTTGGCCTCCAAAGTGCTTGGATTACGGGCTTAAGCCACCACACCCGGCCAGCCCAGTCTTTAAAAAACAAAACAAAACGAAACAAAATACAAAACATTAGCCGGGCATGGTGGCACATGCCTGTAAGCCTGTAATCCCAGCTACTCGGAGGCCGAGGCAGGAGAATCACTTGAACCTGGGAGGCAGAGGTTGCAGAGAGCCGAGATTATGCTGCTGGCACTCCAGCCTGCACAACAGAGCGAGACTCTGTCTCAAAAAAAAAAAGAAAAAAAGAGAAAAAAAAAAGTAAAGTTTACAAGCTATTTGGTTTTAAAATTCTTATCACTGAAAATCATCTTCATTGTGAAGAGGAGGTAGAAAGGGGAAAAGGTGATAGGTCGAGTGGGAACAGCTGACGTTAGTGGGGTGGGCTTACTGTTACAACAGCAGGCGGCACGGTCCTCATTCACCCAGTGTGGACGGGGAACATGAGGAATGAAAGGAGGCTGGTCCGAAGGTAGTGGGTGATCAGAACTTATTAACATTAGTGTCATGAAAGTTGGTATACAACCCCCCACTGCTAAATTTGACTGGCTTTAAAAAAATAATAATTAAAAAAAAAAAAAAGCCGGGCGCGGTGGCTCAAGCCTGTAATCCCAGCACTTTGGGAGGCCAAGGCAGATGGATCACGAGGTCAAGTGATCGAGACCATCCTGGTCAACATGGTGAAACTCCATCTCTACTAAAAATACAAAAATTTTAGCTGGGCATGGTGGCACGTGCCTGTAATCCCAGCTACTCAGGAGGCTGAGGCAGGAGAATTGCCTGAACCCAGGAGGCGGAGGTTGCGGTGAGCTGAGATCACACCATTGCACTCCAGCCTGGGTAACAAGAGCGAAACTCCGCCTCAAAAAAAAAAAATAAAAAGAAATGAAAGGAGTTGGGTTAGCAGGCTGAGATGGTTTTTCTGCGTCTTTTGGTTTGTTTTTAGAGGCAGTGTCTTACTCTGTCACACAGACTGGAGTGCAGTGGCACCATCATTGCTCACTGTAGCCTCAAACTCCTGGGCTCAGGGGATCCTCCTGCCTCAGCTACCAGAGTAGCTGTGACTATGGACACACGCCACCACACCTGACTAATTTAAATTTTTGTAGAGATTGGGTCTTGTTATATTGTCCAGGTTGGTCTTGAACTCCTACACTCAAGTGATCGTCCTGCCTCAGCCTTCCAAAGTGCTGGGATTACAGGTATGAGCTACTGAGCCTGGTATCCTTCTTAAGAATTGCTTTGCCAGCCTGAGCAACATAATGAAACTCCATCTCCACGAAAAATGCAAAGAATTGGTCGGGCACGGTGGCTCATACCTGTAATCCCAGCGCTTTGGGAGTCCGAGACAGGCAGATCATGAGGTCAGGAGTTCGAGACCAGCCTGGCCAATATGGTGAAACCGAGTGTCTACTAAAAATACAAAAATCAGCCGAGCCTGGTGATGGGCACCTGTAATCCCAGCTACTCAGGAAGCTGAGGCAGGAGAATCGCTTGAAACTGGAAGGGGGAGATTGCAGTGAGCTGCAATAGCACTGCTGCACCCCAGCCTGGGCTAAAGAGTGAAACTCCATCTCAAAACAAAATAATAATAAAAAAGTAGCTGGGTGTGGTAGCATGGGCCTGTGGTCCCAGCTACTCAGGAAGCTGTGGTGGCAGGGTCACTTGAGCCTGGCTGGCAGCAGTTGCAGTGAGCTGAGATCCTGCCGCTGCGCTCCAGCCCAGGAAACAGAATGAGACCCTGAGAGCCTGTCTCAGAACAAACAAACAAACAAAAAATAGAAAATTGCTTTGGTTTTGATTTTTTGTTGTTTTCATACTTTTTTTTTTTTTCAAGATGGAGTCTTGCTCTGTCACCCAGGCTAGAATGCAGGGAGGCAGTCTCAGCTCGCCGCAACCTCCGCCTACCGGGTTCAAGCAATTCTCCTGCTTCAGCCTCCTAAGTAGCTGGGATTACAGGTGCTCACCACCACGCCCAGCTAATTTTTGTATTTTTAGTAGAGACGGGATTTCACCATGTTGGCCAGGCTGGTCTCAAACTCTTGACCTTGTGATCTGCTCTCCTTGGCCTCTCAAAGTGCTGGGATTACTGGGATGAGCCACCAAGCCTGGCCTTTTTAAACCTTTAAAAAATTTATTATTTTGCAAAACTGGGAATTTACCAAACAAATAGCAACAATTAAAAATAAAAAATTAGCCGGGCGCGGTGGCTCACACCTGTAATCACAAACAAACAAAAAAGAGTTAAAATATGGCTGGGCGCGGTGGCTCACACCTGTTATCACACTTTGGGAGGCCAAGGTGGGAGGATCACCTGAGGTCAGGAGTTTGAGACCAGCCTGGCCAACATGGCGAAACCTTGTCTCTACTGAAAATACAAAAATTAGCCTGGCGTGGTGGCAGGTGCCTGTAATCCCAGCTACTCAGGGAGGCTGAGGCAGGAGAATCGTTTGAACCCAGGAGTGCCACCTGGTTGCAGTGAGCCGAGCTCGTGCCACTGCACTCCAGCCTGGGGGACAGAGCAAGACTCTGTCTCAAAAAAGGAGAAGAAATTTAAAATAGATTAAATAATCGTATGCCAGGCACTGTGCTAGGCACTTTACTTAATATGTAGTAGAAGACAATTATGCCTTTGTGAAAACCACAGAGCTATGCAAAATCATGCAGTAAAAACTAGAGGTCTTATGGGAAGAATGGGGTTGAGAGTACAGCACTCAAGAACTTCACTAACGGCGTCTTTTAAAAAAAGTTCAGAATCGAAAAACCAGTAGTGCAGTTTTACACAAGTTACGTGGAGAAGACACACACACACACACACACACACACACACATGCTGCAGTAAGTAGGCATTTTACTTAAAAAGGATTCGCCGCATGGGCGGGCGTGGGTGCTGGGCAGGCAGCAGTGTGGGAGGCTGTGGGAGGAGGTGCATTCGCGGATCATCTGATGGCAGACGCACCTGGGTGGGGCTCAGAGGTGGTTGATGGATGATGGAGGCGTGTGCGTGTGTGTTTTGTGCATTCCTTCAACACCCAGATCAGCTGAAAGCAGTTTTCTGCATTCACCTACTGCGTTCACTTGCTGTTTCTGTACGTAAGCAAACACGACCTTAGCTAATGCTAAGAGTCACTCCCTAGCATGTCGATGGTGCTGATGAAAAGTTGGCAGGTTCAAAATAAGGGTTTTTACAGAGCTGACTGTATCTTGATGAGCAGCTTTGTACAGTTCTTGCTGTATTTTATTTTATTTGAGACGGAGTCTTACTCTGTCCGCCAGACTTGGAGTGTAGAGTGGTATTCGAGACAGGACGAGCAGCTACAGAAAACAAAAGCAAACCACAGGGCAGCAGAAGAAGCCTTTGTAAATGACATTGATGGGTCGTCCCCAGGCACTGTGTGAGAACGGGTGGCCTGGCTGTGTGACTTTAACCCCAAGTCCAGCAAGCAGGCTAAAGACATCTCCCACATGTGCTCAGTGCTCATCTCCCTCAAGCAGGCCCCGCTGGTGCACTGAAGAGCCACCCTGTGGAAAAACTACATCTGCAATATCCTAATCCTTCTCAGTGAAGCTCTTCACAGTCACTGGATTAATTATGCTGAGTTCTTTTGGACCAAACCTTTTTGTCTTTAGAACTGATCATTGTTTGTGACTGCATGTTTCCTTCAACTGTGTTCTCCCTGGCATTCAGAGAGGGCGAGGAGGAAGAGAGAGGGAGGAAAGCCTCCCAACAGTAGCCTCAACCTGTGCTTTTGTGCATTATTCTGAGAATAAATTTCTATTTTAAACTAAAAAAAAGAGCCCGGGGGGCTCTGCAGTGATCTCGGCTCACTGCAACCTCTGCTTCCTGGGTTCAAGTGAGTCTCCTGCTCCAGCCTCTTGAGTAGCTGGGATTACAGGTGTGCGCCACCATGCCGGGCTAATATGTGTATATATATTTGTTCTATTTTTAATAGGGACTGGGTTTCATCATGTTGGCCAGACTGGTCTGGAATTCCTGGAATTCCTGACCTCAAGTGATCCACCCGCCTTGGCCTCCCAAGTGCTGCGATTACAGACATGAGCCGCTGTGCCCGGTTGTTACTGTATTTTAAATTATTTTTTAGGCTATATATATATTTTTTTTCAGATGGAGTTGCACTTTTTTGCCCGGGCTGGAGTGTAGTGGCACCATCTCGGCTCACTGCAACCTCGCCTCCCAGGTTCAAGTGATTCTCCTGCGTTGGCCTCCCGAGTAGCTGGGATTGCAGGTGCCTGCCACTAATTAGCCCGCAGGCTAATTTTTGTATTTTTAGTAGAGATGGGGTTTTGCCATGTTGGCCAGGCTGGTCTCGAACTCCTGACCTCAGGTGATCTGCCCACTTCCTCCTCCCAAAGTGCTGGGACTACAGGTGTGAGCCACCATGCCCGGCCTAGGCTAGACTTTCAAAGGGAGTCACTACGTCAAAGCATATGCCTAATGGAGGGTGATTTTTTTTTTTTTTTTTTTTTTTTTTTTTATAAGAAAAAGAATAAAGAAGAGGAAGAAAGAGAAAGAGGAAGAGGGAGAGAGGATGGGGGTATTGCTTTATTGCCCGGGCTAGAATGTAATCTAAATATGGGTATGCCTATAATTGTCCTTAATAATGGAGATATAAAAGAAAATGAGGGAAGAGAATAACAAACAAGGAGCCAACCAGCATTTCGTTTACACTTCTAAGTTGATATGATGTGGTACTGATCTACGTATTCCTGTATTGGGTGCGTATATATTTAGGATCTTTAGCTCTTCTTGTTGTTGCATTGATCCTTTTATCATTATATAATGTCCTTCTTTGCTTCTTTTGATCTTTGTTGCTTAATTGTAACTTCTGCTTTTTATTTATTTATTTTAACTTTCTGTTTGGTTGGTAAATCCTTCTGCGTCCCTTGTTTTGAGTCTTTGTGTATCCTTGAATGTGAGATGGGTCTGGATGCAGCATACTGATGGGTTTTAGTTTTTTATTCAAATTGCCTGTCTGTCTTTGGATTGGGGGATTTAGTTAATTTAAATTTAGAATTAATAATAATATATGTGAGTTTAATACTGCCACTTAATATTAGCTGGCTATTTTGCCCATTAGTTGATGTAAATTCTTCATTATATTGATGCTCTTTTTGGTATTTTTTTTAGAAAGGCTGATACTGTTTGTTCCTTTCTATGTGTAGTGGTCCTTTCAGAAGCTCTTGTAAAGCAGGCTTGGTGGTAATGAAATCTCTGAGTGCTTGCTTATTCACAAAAAACTTTATTTTTCCTTCACTTGTGAAGCTTAGTTTGGCTGGATGTGAAATTCTGGGTTGAAAGTTCTTTTCTTTAAGGATATTAAATATTGGTCCCCACTCTCTTCTGGCTTGTAGGGTTTCTGCTGAGAGATCTGCTGCTAATAGGCTTCCCTTTGTGGGTAACCTGACCTTTCTCTCTGGCTGCCCTTAGTACTTTCTCCTTCATTTCAACCCTGGTGAATCTGACGATTATGTGCCTTGGAGTTGCTCTTCTTGAGGAATATCTCTGTGGTGTTCTCTGTATTACCTGGAGTTGAATATTATCCTGCCTTACTAAGTTGGGAAAATTTTCCTGAATAATATCCTGAAGCATATTTTCCAGCTTGGATTCATTCTCTTCGTCACATTCAGGTACACCTATCAAGCGTAGATTAGGTCTTTTCACATAGTCCCATATTTCCTGGAGACTTTGCTTGTTCCTTTTTATCCTTTTTTCTCTAATCTTGTCTTCTTGTTTTATTTCATTGAGTTGGTCTTCGACCTCTGATATCCTTTCTTCTGCTTGATCAATTCGGCTGTTAAAACTTGTGCATACTTCACGAAGTTCTCGTATTGTGTTTTCCAGCTCCATCAATTCACTTATATTCCTCTCTAAATTGTGTATTCTTGTTAACATTTCGTCAAATCTTTTTTCAAAGTTCTTAGTTTCTTTAGATTGGTTTAAAACAAGTTCTTTTAATTCACAGAAGTTTCTCATTATCCACATTTTGAAGCCTGCTTCTGTAATTGGAACACACTCGTTCTCCATCAAGCCTTGTTTCGTTGCTGATGAGGAACTGGGATCTCCTGCTGAGGAAGAGGCGTTCTGATCTTGGGTATTCTCAGCCTTTCTTGGCTGTTTTCTTCCCTTCGTTATAAATTTATCCATCTGTGGTCTTTGTATTTACTGTCTTTGTAATTGAGTTTCCGAGTGGACGTCCGACTTATTGATTCTCAGCTCCGAAATCTGAGCAACCCACTGCACCGACTAAATCAGCGGCGTTAAGATTGATGGTGCTTTTCTGACTCTGCACCAAGAACCGACGCTCCGAGGCGCCGGCAAAACCGCCTCGCCGGTCACAAGAGTCGCGCTGGCGACCCGTGGGGCTCCTCCACTGGGAATCTCCTGGTGCGTGAGCAACAAGAATTCATGTGAAGGTATGGCGTCCTCTCGTTCTTTGCGCTTTCACTGGGAGCTACAATCCCGAGCTGCTAGTGATCAGCCATCTTGGATCTCTCTCCTGGAGGGTGATTTTAAAAATAAAATGAGATAAATTAATATAGGTCCCTTTTGTCTCTTGCTATTGCTGAGTCCTCTTAAGACCCCTCAAGTACACAGGGGGCCTTGGCAGCTTGGCCTTGGCCTGTGCAGAGCGTAGATGCCCCTGCTGTGTGCTGGCTTCAGGAGTGATGTGACATTTTGCCCTCCCTGCCTGGTTGAGAGGAAGCCCAGGTTAAGTGAGGCAGGAGCCCTCCCAGGCCTTCTTGCCCCTCCCTGGGCCAGGGGCCTTCTCCTTTCACCTCTTCTCCTGCCTACTAGTTTGAAAGCCTGGGTTTCCTCTTCCTGCGGGGCTGCCCAAGGTCTCAGCGCTGCTCTCCTCCTCCGGAAAGAGATCTGCCCTCAGGCAGTAACCTTGTTTCCGCTCAGCTAAGTATTTTTAAACCCAAGTCCATGCTATTGTGAGTGGGTTTCTGACTTGTGACTCAGCCCCCAAACCAAGGGGGTCTGAACTTCCTGGGGATGACTCCCTTCAAGCGAGTCTGGCTTCTGTGTGGGGCCGTGCCCGCAGCCCTTCGGGACTGATTTCACACTGGCCAGTCTGGGAATTTTTTTGGCTGATTCGAAAGCAAGCAAGGGGAAGGGACTGAAACAGATGGACCCACCCTCCACCTAGGACTCCCCTGTGGCCTAGCCTCCTGAGGTTACCAAGACTCAGGGGGCTCTCCAGGGGCTGTCACCCCACAGACCCCAGAACAGCCCTGGGTAGTCACTCCCAGGCTCACTGCTGTTGAGGATAGTGGAATGGTGGTGGTGAAGGGAAGAGATTTGGGGCTCAGTGGGGTCTGGGTCCCAGTCCTGGCTCTGTTTGAACCCCACGTAGGCGGCCACCTCCTCCTCTGAACCTGAGTCTTGTGTCTGCAAAATGCAGTTGGTTACAGGGCCGATAGGAATGGAGAAGGTGATGTGTTTAGTGTCTGATCCCCGCCCAGGAAGGGCTCAGGAAATGACGATGAGGTGTTATTATTGATGCTCTTGGTGTCCGATGGAGAAGTTCCTGACCCGCCACTATGTCTTGAACCTGGGACAAGGCCAGATACTTCAGTGTTCATAGCATAGCCCTCATGCTAAGGCTTCCTCACCTGGCATGACTGGCATTTTGGGCAGGTTGTTCTTTGTGATGAGCTGTCCTGCGCATTATAGGGTGTTCCACAGGATCGCTGGCTTCTACCCACTGGATGCCAGAACGCCTCCTCGCAGCTGTGGCAACCGAAAGTGTCCCCAGACATTGCCACATGCCTCATGGGGGAGGGAAGCATCATGGCTCCATCTGAGAACCACTGCCTCGTGCAGATGAATGAGACTGGTCTCAAACGCCTAACGTTTCTTTATTCAGCCTGGCAGACAGTATTTGCTGACCTCCTGTGCCAGGTCTCTGGGTGTGCAATGAAAGACGGGCCTTGCAGCCAGAGAAGCCAGGACAGCATCCTGGCTGTCCCACGTAGTCACTGTGTCCTTTCAGGCAAGTGGCTTGTCTCAGCTTCCCCATGAGTACAGTGGGGCTGACTACACCCTCGGGAGCTATTGTGGGAATTGCATCAGTAGCTCACACAGCGAGTATTCAGTTGGCCACAGTAGGTGCTCAGGATAAGAAGGTGGCCTCCCCTGCTGCTTCCAGTGTGTTGTGGGGGAGGAGACAGGAAGGTGCTACGTCCCATGAGAGTTGTACAGGGACAAACAGGCAGCCATCCATGTGCGGGGAAGCTTCCACCTGGTACGGCAGGCGGGATGGTGATAAGGTGGAGAAGGAAGTCCAGGCCAGAAGAGAGGCCGGCCCATTGAGGCCCGACGTTGCTGACTGCTGGCTGTTAGGTCCGATGTGGCCTGAAGATGGGGCCAGGCAGTGTGGCCCCCGTGGAAGTTGAACTAAATTTAAATTGATTGCCAGGATTTTTAAATGAAGAGATTTCACAGAAAATCTCAGATTCCTGTCTTCTCTGTAAGTATCAGATAAGCTGGTCCTGGGCCAGGCACGGTGGCTTACGCCTGTAATCCTAGCACTTTGGGAGGCCAAGGTGGGTGGATCACCTGATGTCAGGCGTTGGAGACCAGCCTGGCCAACACGGTGAAACCTCGTTTCTACTAAAAATAAAAAAATTAGCCAGGCATGGTGGTGCACACCTGTAGTTCCAGCTACTTGGGAGACTGAGGCAGGAGATGCACTTGAACCTGGGAGGTAAAGTTTCCAGTGAGCTGAGATCGCACCACTATACTCCAGCCTGGGCAACAGCAAGATTCTGTCTCAAAAAATATATAGTAAGTTGGTCCCTTCTGCATCTGGGCCAATGATGCTGTCCAAGGGAGCGTCACAGGCCACAGGCAATGGCCGGTTTTCCAGTCATCTCATTCAAACCAGAGGAAAAGTAGGGAAATGAAGTTCCATGGTATATTTATCACTTCAGCATGTGATAAATGTGAAATTAAAGCAATGTGCTAAATCGTTTTTCATGCGAAGCCTTTGAAGTTGGTAGGTGTTGCTCTTACGGCACATCTCCCTCTGCATGGCCATGTGTCAGGTGCTCAACAGTGACAGGTGGCTAGTGGCTACTGTGTTGGGCATGACAGATCTGGCCTCTAGTGTTGCCTCCACAAACCCAGTGGTCACTGGATTTGGGAACTGAGTATGGCCAAGGGCAGGGCCAGATCTGCAATAGCATTTGGGGGCGTGGCTCATTCGGGTTGCCATACAGAATACCATATACTGGGTGACTTGCAAACAGTGAACATTTTATTTCTCATGGTTTGGAGGCTGGGAAGTCCAAGATCAAGGCTCTCACAGAGTTGGTGTCTAGTGAGGGCCTGCTCAGCTTCATACATGGTGCCTTCTCGCTGTGTCCTCACATAGTGGAAGGGACAGTGGGAGAGCTAGCCTTCTAGGGTCTATTTTTTTTTTTTTTTTTTGGGACAGACTCTCACTCCTTCGCCCAGGCTGGAGTGCAGTGGCATGATCTCAGCCCACTGCAAACTCCACCTCCTGATCAAGAGATTCTCCTTCCTGCCTCAGCCTCTAGAGTGTCTGGGATTACAGGCATGCGCTACCGTGCCTGGCTAATTTTGTATTTTTAGTAGAGATGAGGCTTCTCCATGTTGGTCAGGCTGGTCTTGAACTCCTGACCTCAGGTGATCTGCCCACCTCGGACTCCCAAAGTGCTGGGATTATACAGGTGTGAGCCACCGTGTCCGGCGCCTGGCTCTACCTCTTGCAGGTTGGGTGATCCTGAGGAATTTACTTATCTCTGCCTCGGTTTCTTAAGCTGTGAAATGGTGCTGGTAATGGTACAATCGCATAGGGCTGTTGGAAGATGAAATGAGATAACCCATAGAAACCACTTGGTCTAGGACACTGGAAGAAGTCACCTAAGTGTTAGCTTTAGATTGTTTATTGAGCACTTAACAGACTATACTTGTGCCAGGCCCTGTGGTTTCCAAAGTGAACAAGGTAGATGAGTAGGGAGTTGACTTTTGCTCAGTTCTTATCTGTCCATCATTTATTCTTCTATCCCCGTGAAAGGCAGGGGGATACCCTCACTCCACACCTGATGAAGCAGAGGCCCGGAGAGGTGCAGTGACTTAACTCAGGGTCACACAGCTTTTTTATGGCAGAGCTGGGACTTCACTGAGATCTCTCTGGCCAGGAGCCTGTCTCTTTTCTCTTGCAAAGCACAGAGAGAAAAACAAAGGGGCTTGCTGGGCAGTCCACGGTCGCTTCAACGCGGTGTCTGCTCTTGGCCTTGTGGTTTCTGTGCCCAGGAATGTCACCCTTCTTTGCAAGCCTGCCTCAGCTGGATGGCGATGGATGGTGGCCTCTCATGCAGAGGAAGTGGTGAGGGGTGTAGGCAGGACTAGCACAGGAAGTGGCAGGGGAAAGGGGTGGGCGCCAGGGCAGGGAAGCCGAGTGCTCCTGGGGCCCCTCCTGGCACCCTGTGGGTGGGGCTGCTGGTACTGAAGCTGCCTGCGGTGCAGGGTGTCTCTGGGTCCCGTCAGCAGAGCAAGGAGGGCAAGGAGGTGCCGAAAGGACTCCTCCCCCCTTCTCCCTCTCTCCTCCCTTCTCCCTCTCTCCCCCACACTCACCTTCCCCTTCACTCTTTCTCTTCCCCTTTCTCTCTGCTTCCCCTGTGATGCATTTTTCTCCTTCTTCCTGAATAGCTTACTGATATTTTCTTACTAACAGGCTATACCAGGGCTAGCACAGTGGGTCACGCCTGTAATCCTAGCACTTTGGGTGGCCAAGGTAGGAGGATAGCCTGAGGCCAGGAGTTCACACCTGGCCTAGGAAATATAGGAAGACGCCATCTCTTCCAAAAAATTTAAAGTTAGCCGGGCGAGGCGGCTCTCACCTGTAATCCCAGCACTTTGGGAGGTCAAGGCGGGCGGATCACCTGAGGTTGGGAGTTTGAGGCCAGCCTGGCCAACATGGTGAAATCCTGTCTCTACTAAAAATACAAAACTGAGCTGGGCGTGGTGGCAGGTGCTTGTAGACCCAGCTACTCGGGAGGCTGAGGCAGGAGAATCGCTTAAGCCCAGGAGTTGGAGGTTACAGGGAGCCGATATTGTGCCACTACACTCCAGCCAGGCTACAGAGCAAGACTCTGTCTCAAATAAAAAAAAAAAAAAAATTAAAAATTATCCAGGTGTGGTGGCACCAACTGTAGTCCTCTAGAGGCCGAGGCAAGAGGATCACTGGAGGCCATGAATTCAAGGCTGCAGCAAGCTGTGATCACGCCAGTGCACTCCAGTCTGGGTGACAGAGGAAGACCCTGACTGAAAACGGTAACAACAAAAAGCAGGCTCTGTCAGAGCCAGAGTTAGACACCTAAGACTTCGGCGGGAGGATCGGGAAGAGGAGGCCCTTGACCCAGGCACCGGTGACTGAAGAGTTAACGCCAGCCAGCGTGGGTTGGATGGTGGAAGGTGGTGGAGGCCGCTGGCGCCTCTGGGAGGAGCTGAGGTAAGCACAGCTCCTTTGTGCTTCTGGCCGGGCTCCCCTCCTGCCACTCTGTGACTCTGCACAGCTGTCTCCTCCTCATCCTCTCTCGGGCTCTCAGCTCAGGTTCCCTCCTCAGAGAGGCCTGTCCCTCCCTGACCATGGTGGCAGCTGCCTGTAGATTTCCTTCAGGGCGGTTGTTACAAACTGGGATTCTCTTGAGTGTCTCCTTGTTTATTTTCTGTCATCCCAGCAGTGGTGACGTCCCCGAGGGCAGGGAGTGATCCTTCCTTTTCGTCCCTGGCATTCAGAGCAGGGCCTAGGAGGGTTGATGCTCAGTTGATGCCTGCTGAGCTGCAGGCAAGGGGTGGCTCGCATCTGTAATCCCAGCACTTTCGGAGGTCGAGGTGGGTGGATCACCTGAAGTCAGTCGTTCGAGACCAGCCTGGCCAACATGGTGAAAGCCCGTCTCTACTAAAAATACAAAAATTAGCCAGGCGTGGTGTCAGGTGCCTGTAATTCCAGTAACTCAGGAGGCTGAGGCAGGAGAATCGCTTGAACCTGGGAGGCAGAGGTTGCGGTGAGCGAAGATGACGCCATTGCACTCCAGCCTGGGCAACAAGAGCGAAACTCCATCTCAAAAAATTAAAAATAAGAAATACTTGCTGAGCGAATGAAAGGATGAGTGAGTGAATGCCAGGCCTCGCGTATTCCCTCTTTCTGGGCAGGCCCCGCACTGTGCTTATGATGTGGCTGCCCTCGGGAGGCCACACTGTGGTTATGAGGTGGCGCTAGGATCAATTCTGAGCTTCCTCCTAGCTTCCCTGCCTATTTACTGTGTCGCTTCGGGCAAGTCACCTCACCCCTCTGATCCTCAGCATCTTGAGCTGTGACATCTAGATCAAAACAGCACTTTGCCCCAGATTGATGCTTGTGGCCAGCCCTTACTGTCCTGCCTTGCACAGAAGATGTGAATGTGGCTGTTGTGACTGTGATTGTTCTCATTTCTGCGGGGTGACTTCCTGGGGCTTGACAGAGGCAGATTTCCTTGAGGCCCTGAGCCCCTCCCTTGCCTGTTACACTGGAGGGTGCTTCTGGGTGGAAGTTTGTTCTGAGGATAAAAGAAGACTGCCTCCCAGCCTGGAACCTGCACAGGGCCAGTGGGGGTTCTGGTGGGATGAGGGTAAGGCCTCAGCTCTGCCTGCCCCAGGGTGAGGTGCAGCTGAGCGCTGCAGTGTAGCATTCATGCCCTGGAGAAAGAAGCGAATGCTCGTGCCTGGCTTCCCTTCTCCCTCCTTCCTGGAAAGCTCCACAGTCTTGTCTGGGAGCCCAGGCTTGGCCCTGAGAGGTGGCTGCCGCTGTCAGAGCCAACACCGTCACCCAGAGGCAGTGACCCCGTCAGCGCTGGCGAGCCTCCCTGAGATTCTTTCTACCCTTGCTTTGCGTCTTAGTGGGCGCTGGTGCTGGGCTGGGGAAGCCTGAGCCCCTTCTTGAGACCCCTTCTTTGTTAGGGCCCTCACCATCCTCCACTCCCCCTCCCCGACTCACTTTGAGATGACAGGAAACTCATCTCTGGGCTGGGGAGAGGTGACTGGGTGCTTCCGTTAATGAGGAAACTGGAGCTCCAGGAGCTGGTGCCGGCCTCTGGTCTGGCTGCAGGACCATCTGTGGTGGCTAGTGGAAGACCCCTGAAGCACCCGCTCCACGTGGGGCTCCTCGCCCCAGAGATTTCTTTTCTCTTTTTTTTTGTGTTTTGAGGCAGAGTCTTACTCTGTCACCCAGGCTGGAGTGCAGTGACATGATCTCAGCTCACTGCAACCACCACTTCCTGGGTTCAAGCGATTGCCCTGCTTCAGCCTCCCAAGTAGCTTACAGGCACGTGCTCCCATGCCCTGCTAATTTTTGTATTTTTAGTAGAGACAGGGTTTCACCATATTGGCCAGGCTGGTCTTGAACTCCTGACCTCAAGTGATCCACCTGCCTCAGCCTCTCAAAGTGCTAGGATTACAAGCGTGAGCTACCACGCCTGACCACCTTAGAGGCTTTTGACTTGGGGATGCTATTCATCTTACAAGTTCCTGCTTAGCTGTTGGCCTTACTGCGTAACCTTGGGCAAGTGATGTCACCCCTCTGAACCTTGGTTTTCTTTTCTGCAAAATAGGGACAATGGTGCCTCTCACAGTGGGACACAGACATCTTTACACCTGTACCGTCATGAGCCCAGTGCCAAGGACACACAGCCAGATGTGGCAGAGCCAACCCAAGCTCAGTTTCATACCTGAATTATATCTGGTGTTGGCAGAACATGCGTATAGCTTGGTCCTGCCATTTGGAGAGCGTTTGACAACGTGTCAGTCAAAGCCTAGGTGTTTGGATGTGGCACCACGTGACCAGTGTAGCCTGGCTCCATGATAGGGAGCTGCTCAAGTAGATGAGGGTCCTGTCACTCAGTGGAACATTCTGCCACCATTGGAGATGACACTGGGGAAGAGTGATTTGTGCTCCGAAGGGCTGTTCATGCCATACTGTTTGATTTTTTTTTGAGAAGGAGTTTCCCTTTTGTCTTCAGGCTGAAGCTTGATGGCGCCATCTCAGCTCATTGCAATCTCCGCCTCCCGGGTTCAAGCGATTCTCCTGCCTCAGCCTCCAGAGTAGGAGTAGCACACTACAGGTGTGCGCCACCACGCCCGGCTAATTTTGTATTTTTGGTAGAGACAGGGTTTCACCATGTTGGTCATGCTGGTCTCAAACTTCTGACCTCAGGTGATTCACCCACCTCGTCTCCCTAAGTGCTGAGATTACAGCGGGATTACAGCGGGATGACAGGCGTGATCCACCATGCCCAGCCATGCCATACTGTTAAGTGAAAGTGAGAATGACCACTGTATACAGTTTAATCCCAATTTTATAAAGTATGGAAGAGTATATTTGTGACCAGAGAGAATACAGTGAGAGAACATTTATGAACTTTTACTCTGGACCCAGCCTATTCTATTCTATTGTATTCTATTCATTTTAAGATCAGAGTCTTGCTGTGTCGCCCAGGCTGGAGTGCAGTGGCGTGATCTTGGCTCACTGCAACCTCCGCCTCCTGAGTTCGAGTGACTTTCCTGCCTCTGCCTCCATGAGTAGCTGGGACTACAGACATGTGCTACTACACCTGGCTAAGTTTTGTATTTTTAGTAGAGATGGGTTTCACCCTGATGACCAGGCTGGTTTCGAACTCTGACCTCAGGTGATCTGCCTGCCTCGGCCTCCCGAAGTGCTGGCATTACAAGTTTGAGCCACCATGCCCAGCCAAGGACCCAGCCCCTTCTAAGCGCCTTTCACATCTGAACTCATTAAATGCTCACAACAGTCTCTGGAGGAAGAGTGGTTAACGTCTTCATTATATAAAGGTATAAAAGGCTGGGGAGTGAGGACAAAGAGGGCCCCCCGGGGCACACAGCTGGGAAGTGTTAGAGCTGGGATTGGAAAACAGTTCCAAGAATGTCCCACCATAGAATACTAAAGGCAATTCTCTCAGGGATTATGAAAGGTTTTGATTTTCTTCTCTGTACCATTATATTTTTAAGATTGTCTTTAATGAACAGATGTTACTTTAGGACCACGAAGACTGTTGATGGAATAAACAAGCTGACCTTAACCTCTCTGAGGTTCGATACTGTCTGTAAAACAGAGTTCATGAAAGGACACGACCCCCAAGGTTGCAGTGAAGACTACCTTAAACATATGGAGGCAGGGGGCGTAGGTGGCCCTCCAGAAAGTGCAGTGGACCCCAGAGTCCCCTCTCCTCCACAATTCCGCATCCAGTCTCGCTGTCCTCCTCTGAGTAGAGAGGAGCCTGGGAAAGGTGGGAGCAGCCCCCTGCAAGGAGGCAGAGCCCCCGGGCACCTTTCACACTTCCTTTATCAGTGATAGGTGGGGTTGGATTCCCCGTTGTTTTTGAAGAGCTGAGATCTGAGGGCTCCCATATCCCAGTTGGACAGGTTGTCCCGGTTTTCAACCAAGGCCAAGACTTGGTATCTTTGGGCCAGTCCCGTTTGGGTTTCCGTTCTTTATTTGCTGGTTCACAACTTGTGCAGCTCAGCGTTTCCCTGAGCTGTGCCAGGGTGGATGGCCCGAGGGAGATTAGTCTTTGGAAGCCATGTCACTCTTGCTTTTGGACTTCATAATCTTTGCCATCCTTAAGTGTCACTTGTTTTGAAACTTGGCCATCTCATTTGTCGTTGAGCTGAAACTTGGCCTGGTGATGATTGCTTGGGAAGTGGTTTTCTCTCTGCTTGGCAGGACTCAGCTGTGTACATCCTGGCCCAGTCGAAGGCTTTGGCTCCTGCAAGGTAAAGAAAGAGGTACCGTCTTTCAAAACGGGAGAACAGCCAGAGATTCAGGAATAGAAATATGTTGTAGATAAAATTGACTTCTTAATCACTTTCCTTTCATCTCTTATGTGGAGGACTTCATTTCTCCCTGTTTGCGGGAAGGCACAAACACCCATTCTATTCACTCATTCATCAGTCATTTAAGAATACATACTCAGTGTTTGCCATGACCAGACAGATACATAGATACATTGATACAATAGATACATTGATGAACAAAATAAACAAACATGTTTTTAGGCTTTCAAAAACAGAACGCTACACAGTTCCAAGAAAGAACAGTAACCACCAGCAGTCAACTGGCTAACCCATAGTGGTGTATACATTTTCCCATGCGTCACTGAAATTGTCCACATTTTCATTAGGAAACGAAGGCCTGGTATCCTGGCTTCCCCAAGCGCACTTAGCTGGTAAGTAGTAGAGTTGGGACTCGAGCCTGGGTCCTGGGCTGTTTCCACAAATTGCTTGATGGAAATATGCTCATTTCTTTTCTTTTTTTTTCTTTTCTTTTTTTTTTTGAGATGGAATCTCACTCTATCACCCAGGCTGGCATGCATTGGCACGATCTCAGCTCACTGCACCTGCTGCCTCCTGCGTTCAAGAAATTCTGTTGTCTCAGCCTCCCGAGTAGTTGGAACTACAGGCACGTGCCACCACACTTGGCTAATTTTTGTATTTTTAGTAGAGACAGGGTTTCACCATATTGGCCAGGCTGGTCTCGAACTCCTGACCTTGTGATCTGCCTGCTTCAACCTCCAAAAGTGATGGGATTACAGGCATGAGCCACCGCACCTGGCTGAAATTTGCTCATTTCTAAGTTTGCCAAGACGGGGACACTGGATGGAGTGGGGTCGGTACCTGTAACAATAACTTTCTTTTCTTTTCTTTTTTTTTTTTTTTTTTGAGACGGAGTTTCGCTCTCGTTACCCAGGCTGGAGTGCAATGGCGCGATCTCGGCTCACCGCAGCCTCCGCCTCCTGGGCTCAGGCAATTCTCCTGCCTCAGCCTCCTGAGTAGCTGGGATTACAGGCACGCGCCACCACGCCCAGCTAGTTTTTTGTATTTTTAGTAGAGACGGGGTTTCACCAGGATGGTCTCGATCTCTCGACCTCGTGATCCACCCGCCTCGGCCTCCCAAAGTGCTGGGATTACAGGCTTGAGCCACCGCGCCCGGCCAACAATAACTTTCTTGGCTACAAGATTGAAGGAAGGAGAGGGGCTGGTGTTTAGAACCCAGCAAGGGTAGGCTGAAGTGCCTTTTGGAAAGAAGGGAAGATGGTAATTGTCTACTCCCTGGACATACATGTCATTCCTTTATCCCTCTCACGCCCACGTAGTCTCATGCTCCTGCCAACTCCCTCTCCCGTCCATCTGTCCATCCTTCCATTCGTCTGCCCATCCATCCATTCACCCAACCTCTCATTCATTCCTGCATTCCCTACCTCCCATCCGTCCACTCCTCCATCTGCTTGTCTGCCCACCCATCTTCCCATTCACCCACATTCCCACTCTTACATCTACCCACCGGCTGTTCTATGCCAGGTGCTTTGGGGTAAACTGAGAGGAGTCAGGTGGGATTAACTTTTCAAAGATCACGGCCAGGTCAGAGAAGCTGTGATGCAAATGCCCAGGGTACAGGGCAGTCTGTGATGAGAGCCTTAACAAGGTGCAAAGAGATTCTAGTAGGGGAAGGGGGCTGGCGTTCTGGGGAAGATGTCATGGGCTAGGCTGGGGTTGAGTTAGATTTTGCTGGCTGATTAAACACAGGTAGGGAGGAGGCATTCCATGTGGAGGAGGGAGCATGAAGAGGGCTGGGAGGTAGGGAGCAGGCCTGGGGCTGAGGGAGAGGGAGTGGCGGGACCCTGGGGGAGGTGGGCAGGGGCAGATTGTGAGGGCCCTGAGCGCTGGGCCAGGGAGAGCAGGCATTAGCCTGTCAGCAGCAAGCAGCCATTGAGGATTCACTGGGAGTGTTTCTGGTTGAAGACCATGGAGGGAAAGATGGGAAGCAGGACTGGCACACTAAGCACACTGACCAGCTGGGTGGGAGGCCCCTGGCATGACCACTTTGGTGGGCTGCTGAGGGCAGAGAGCGCTGGGCAGAGAACCAGAGCTGAGCTCCAGGCCTGCCAGCACCTCCCAGCTGTGTGACCTGGGACAAGTCAGCTTCTCTGCCTGGGCCTCCTTTTTCTCTTCAATAAAAGGAGATGGCGGTACCTCTGCATACTTCATGGGCTTGTGCTGGAGAAAGGCGGGCTGCTCATTGCCCTGTAGCAAGAGATCATAAGAGGCTTTGGCAGGCCTTTTTCATCCTGAGCCCGCAAGGACACCGGCCTCCCAAGGCCCAGGCCTGTGGTGCACAAGGCTCCCGTCCTCCGCTGACTCGCGCCTGCCAGCCAGGGGCCTTCGTGGGCTCTAAACTCAAGCCTGCGTCAGCTGGCCACCCCAGCTCTGTGTCTGCCGTCCTCAGATCACCCCCTTTGGCTTTAGGCTTTATGTTGGGCCCTTTTCCTGCACATAGTCAGTCCTGCTGTGACCCTGGTTTTCTCTGGGGCTGGATTTTCTCTCTCCTAAATGGAGTCGCAGGCCTTCTTGCAACTGGCAACATTCATCACCATGCAAAGATGAACTGTGTTCAGACAGGGACAGCGTGGCTGTGCACTGTGACACCCAGATCAAGCCCTGCTTTGGTTCCAGTGGCCTGAACCATATTTGACAGATGCCTGGCATGGCTATCTAGAATAAAGATCGGGAAATAGAAACCCTGAGCCCTGACTGCTCCGTTCTTTGGCTCTGACCCACACCCAGGCTTTTCATCTGACAGGTCAGCTGGGAGCCTTCCCTCATGCCTGCCACCCAGCCACGTTGCTAGGAGACCTCCCTGGCAAATGATCGCTGGGTGGGGTTCCTCTGCTGATTCCCTGTACTCGTCCCCTTTTGCTTCCTAGGAAAAGAAACCCCTGTTTCCGAGGCTGGGTCTGGGACAGTGGGGTGAGTTTTAGATGTTCCCTTACCTCCGAAGAGGCATTTTCTGCCAGAGAGGGCTGGCGCTGAACTTTCTACAGTGTTGGAAGTGTTCTGTACTTGCTCTCTTCAATATGGTAGCCACAGTGTGGTAGCACATGAAATGTGGCTAATGCAACTGAGGAACTACGTCTTTGTTTCATATTTATTTATTTAAATAGCCACGTGGACTAGCAGCCACTGCATCAGACACAGAGTGCAGCTCCAGTGGGTTCCGAAAGAACAAGGGTGTCTGTCTCTGGAACGCTTAAGGCAAGGTCAGATGAAGTGGTCTCTTAGTTTGGGGGAGGCTTCTTTGCACCAGCCCCAGTCTGCCTTCACTGGACCCCTGTGGACAATTGCCAGCTGTCACTGGGTCAAAGTCATCTTTATAAACCACTTGACTTCATCATGCTGTGTTTTAGCTCGTCCTTGTCCATAGGCACAGGCAGTGTTCCCAAAAGAAAATTGTAGCCTAGTTACAATTTCCTTATCCTATTTTGCTATTTACTATTACAGCTTAAGTATTTTTTCTCATTACTGTATTATCTTTTTGTTCATCATTTAAAGGGTTGCTTAATATCCCATTAAGTTAATGTAACCATTGTCTTAAGTGATTTCACCTTTTTTCTTTTCCATTACTGTGGACTAATATAAACTGAACATGATCCTAGTACATTTCTTTTGTTGTCTTTTTTTTTTTTTTTGAGATGGAGCCGCTCAGGCTGGAGTGCAATGGGGCGATCTTGGCTCACCACAACCTCCGCCTCCCGAGTTCAAGCGATTCTCCTGCCTCAGCCTTCCAAGTAGCTGGGACTACAGGCGTGTGCCACCATACCCAGCTAATTTTGGTATTTTTAGTAGAGACAGGGTTTCACTATGTTGGCCAGGCTGGTCTCGAATGCCTGACCTCGTGATCTGCCTGCCTTGGCCTCCCAAAGTGCTGGGATTACAGGCATGGGCCACTGCGCCTGGCCTGTTATCTTCTTAAAAGTATCTCCTGGCCTTAAATTCTCAGAAATGAGGGATAATAGGCTGAAAGGGTATTTTCATGGCTTTTAAAACCTACTGCCAATTGGCATCTTTGAAAGATTGAATCAGTTTCTATTCTTGTCAGGAATGAGTTCACCCATTTTACTACATTGTCTCCAGCGCTGGGATTGTCACAATCGCATGTTTTTGGTAATCTATTAAGTGTAAAATGATCCTTTTCACTCTTTTGGAGGAAGATTCCTTTGGCAGAAAAATTCCATCATTTCTGTTGGCCTGTGTCCTGTTAGTCACCACGTTTCCCATGTACGTCTCCAAATCCTAGATTATCAGCCAGCTCTTTGGCGAGGTCTCAGTAAATGTCACCTTATCGGTTATGGTGGACTTGGGAATGAAGGTGGCCTTGATACACGTGTGTTGTGTGGTGAGGCACTCCTCTAGATATCTGTTCCTTGCTGGAACACCCCCAGAGAGAGGGAACTCATTTCCTTCTTGGTGACAAATGGCAGGAGTCCAAAGGGAGTTTATTGGCTCATGCAACTGAAAAGTCTATGGGTAGAGGCTGCCTTCAGGAACAGCTGGTTCCAGGTGCTCCATAGAGCCAGCTGCACTCTGCCTTCCTCCATTTGTGAGCCCTACTTCTGCCATCTTGGCCTTATTCAGAGCAGCCACTCTGAAGGAGTGGCAAGGTGGTCTACAAGACCCTCCAGCCTTTCATTCTATCCATTTAGCAGTGCCAGAGAAAGAAAAAGCTGCTTCCCTGCTGACTTCAGCAAAAATGCAAACAAATGTAAAAAGCCATCCAGACACAACCCTGCTGGCCTGCCTTGGGACCATGTCCAGGCGTCTCTGAACCAATGACTGTGGCAGGTTTCATTTTCAGGCACCCTTGGTTCAACCGTCTGATTGGCTGGGCCTGGGATACGCCCCTGGCCCAGGGTGAGGTCAGCCCACCATGCATCCCTTGGACTCAGAGCAAGGGAGAGGCAGTGTCCAGAGGCAACTCGAGTTTTGAATCCACAAGGGGGAATGGATGCTGGCCAGGTCCCCTGCTACTTCCCAGCCCCAGGGTCAATTTCCAAGCAGCTCCAGTGGCTCCCAGGCCTGAGATTAGGGATGCTCCCAGGGACAGGCCCATCTAGGCTCTTTGCTCTTGTGTTCTGTCTCTCTCTTTATTTATTTTTTTAATTTTGAGATGGAGATTCACTCTTGTTTCCCAGGCTGGAGTGCAATGGCACAATCTAGGCTCACTGCAACCTTTGCCTCCCGGGTTCAAGTAATTCTCCTGCCTCAGCCTCCCGAGTAGCTGGGATTACAGGCGCCCACCATCACGCCCAGCTAATTTTGTAATTTTTCAGTAGAGATGAGGTTTCACCATGTTAGTCAGGCTGGTCTCCAACTCCTGACCTCAGGTGATCCACTCGCCTCGGCCTCTCAAAGTGCTGGGATTACAGGCATAAGCCACTGTGCCCAGCCTCTTGTGTTCTCATTACTCTTCTTGAGACACATCTGTGTCACAGATGAGACGAGTGTCACAAAATTGGGCCCTGGTCTCTGCATTCGCCTTGGCAGACTCAGTTTACTCATCTGCAGGTTGGGGTTGGGGGGCTGCAGTTAAGGAGGGGTGGCTAAAGTTCTCTCCCATCCCTAAGGTCTGTGATATCAGCTACTTCCCAGCAGGCTGAGGGAGTGACACACTGATCAGCTGGCAGCCAGGAGGGAAGAGCAGAGCCTGGGGGTCAGTCCCCTGCTGGCCTCTGTGCAGCTGACTCTTCAGGAAGCCCCCAGCCCCTGACTGGGCTGGCCGGGCCCCTTGGGTGAAGCAGAGCCCAGGCCGGGAGGGTTGTCCCCACCTCCTCCAGGCCGGGCCCCTTGCGGGCACAAGGGGGAGGATTGTTCCCACAGAGGTGCTTGGGCCAGAAAACACAAGTGGCCACTGTGTGTCTGCTCTCAAGGGTGTGGGCTGAGCCGTTAGTCACTGCCGGCCAGCAGTGGAAGGCTGGGCCGGGGCTCCCTGCATCCTGTGCTGGAACCCGGCCTTGCCTCGGCCGGTGGGAGAGACGGACGTCAGAGGCCACAGACAGCCACTTGTTCTCTATGCTGTTTCTTGCCTGCCAACTCCCACATGTGCCTCATCTACTTGGACCACCCTTAACTTTCCAAGACTCACCCACTCCCTAAGATGGCCCTTGTCAGAGCATGGGAGAGAGCTGGACATCATTTTTCCATCCATCCTCCCGCTATGTAGAGGCCCAGATGGGACTTCTGCAGAATATACACGCATCTCTGGCAAAGCAGTCAGGTACATGGAATTTAAACCCACATTGGCCGGAATTCAACTCCTAATCCTATGAACCTGCTGTGTGACCTTGGACAGGTGACTTCATCGCTCTAAGCATCAGTTTTCTTTTTTTTTTTTTTTTTTTTTTTTTTTTTTTTTTTTTTTTTTTTTTTTTTTTTTTTTTTTTTTTTTTGAGACGGAGTTTCGCTCTTGTTACCCAGGCTGGAGTGCAATGGCGCGATCTCGGCTCACCGCAACCTCCGCCTCCTGGGTTCAGGCAATTCTCCTGCCTCAGCCTCCTGAGTAGCTGGGATTACAGGCACGAGCCACCATGCCCAGCTATTTTTTTTTGTATTTTTAGTAGAGACGGGGTTTCACCATGTTGACCAAGATGGTCTCGATCTCTTGACCTTGTGATCCACCCGCCTCGGCCTCCCAAAGTGCTGGGATTACAGGCTTGAGCCACCGCGCCCGGCTAGCATCAGTTTTCTTATATATAAAATCAAACCCTTAATAGAGAGTGTAAAAGTTAATTGAAGGGATCAAACTGTCTTCTTAGGCCCTGTCTCAGCTTCAGTGCTTTGGACTTAGTTTCATTTTCAGGCTTCGTTAGGGGCAGGATGGCTCTAGGCTTGAGGCTAGAAGTCAAGGAGAGCTTGCAGCAGTCTCAGCTGGCTCAGCAGTTGCTGAGAGGTTGCATTTCATTGGCTGAGTCGATCACATGCCAATTTTTTTTTTTTTTTTTTTTTTTGAGACAGTTTCACTCTTGTTGCCCAGCCTGGAGTGCAGTGGCACGATCTTGGCTCACTGCAACCTCCACCTCCCAGGTTCAAGTGATTCTCCTGCCTCAGCCTCCCAAGCAGCTGGGATTACAGGTGCCTGCCACCACACCTGGCTAATTTTTTTTTTTTTTTTTTTTGAGACAGAATTTTGCTCTTGTTGCCCAGGCTGGAGTGCAATCTCGGCTCACCGCAACCTCTGCCTCCTGGGTTCAAGCAATTCTTTTGCCTCAGACTCCCGAGTAGCTGGGACTACAGGCATGTGCCATCACGCCCAGCCAATTTTTGTATTTTTAGTAGAGACGGGGTTTACCGTGTTGGCCAGCCTGATCTCAAACTCCTGACCTCAGGTGATCCACCTGCCTTGGCCCCCCAAAGTGCTGAGATCACAGGCGTGAGCCACCTCACCCCACCACAGTGCCTATTCTTGAGCCAGTCACTGTGGCCCGAGGGAGCGGAATATTCTGATTGGCCGAGTCCCTATCCTCTTCTAAATATTGCAGTTTAGGGACTGGAACTGAGGGCAGGTTGTCCCCTGTGGAAGAAAAATCAGGGGTGGTTGAATTATGATATGAGAGGCAAGTGATTGCCTCATGCAAATTTTTCCTAGGCAGAAACTGCTTGTCTTGTTCACTAGAATTTAGCCAACTAAATAATGGTTGAATGAATGAATAGGGAATAAGCTGCTTCCTGGCAGTGTGGTATAGTGAGCGAGAACACTAGACCGGGGGTCAGGAGGCCACTGTGACAGCTCACAGTCCTGCTGGAATCCCAAGCCTCAGTCTGCTTGCTTGGTAAATGGGCAGGCACCAAGGCCAACGCTGGCCCTAAAAGTTTGTTGGCGGATGACATTCTGGCTGCCTGAGCACTCCTCAGCTGTCAAGCAGTCCCTCTACGTGAGTGGTTGCTATTGGCTGTGATTGTCATTCATCTTTAGCAAAGGGAGATAGAGCAGGGAGCGCTGGACACTTGTCAGGAAAGGTCTTTGGGGGAAATGTTTTGGAGGTAAGGAAGGCTTGAATTTGGATCCAACCCTCACTCTCCACCCCACTCTCTCTATGACCTGAGGCACATCACCCCACCTCTCTGAATCTGTTTCCTTATCTGTAAACTGGGAATAATATTTGTCTTCAAGGGCTGGATGGAGGATGAAGTGAGAAATTCCGTTTAAAGCCCATCCTGGAACACAGAGAGTGCTCAGTCAGTGTTAGCTGTTTTTATCATCAGCCGTATTACCTCCCCTGTGGCCTCAAGGTGATGGATTGCTTTGAAAGAATTTAATTTTGGCCAAGTCACTTTTTGGTCCACAGTTCCTACTAACCTCTGTCTGGCAGGTTCTGGTCTCTGTGGAATCCGAGTGAGGTACTGGGTAGCAGATGCGCCTTGCGTTGGCACTGGCAATGGCTGAGGCCTGACCCTCTGGTCAATGCTGCCTTTCAGGATGGTGGGCAAGGCAAGGTTTGTGCACTCCTGGAAAATGGTCCCCCCCTCGGCCTCTTCCACCATCAGGAGAAAACATCCCTTTTCAGGAAACCCAGGAAAAGGTGACTTGCAGCCTTCTTTGGCAGCTCTCAGGACTGAAGATGAGTGATTGAAGGGGGGCCCTTGCCCAGCTCAGCATGCTCAAGGTGGTCGCCGTGGCCACTGGCCCTAGCTCCAGCCACTCCACCAAGCCCTCCACCTTCCTCTCAGGAAAGGAGCAGAGCTGGCCTAACCTCTCTTCTGGGTTTGGAGAGGAGGAGGCGGAGGAGTAGGAAGAGAAAAAGCAATGTGTGCAGAAAGGAGGGATTCGTTGCCAGCCCTCTGGTGGGGATGTACAAAAATCAGCTTTACAGAAAGCAGGGACACAATCAATTAAAGACTGTGTGTGTGTGTGTGTGTGTGTGTGTGTGTGAGAGAGAGAGAGAGAGAGAGAGAAGAGAGCGCACACGCACCTGAAACTTAACTGATGGATTGCTAAGGCATTCTAAACAAGCTTATGTATTTATTTATTTATTTATTGACGGAGTTTCGCTCTTGTTACCCAGGCTGGAGTGCAATAGCGCGATCTCGGCTCACCGCAACCTCCGCCTCCTGGGTTCAGGCAATTTTCCTGCCTCAGCCTCCTGAGTAGCTGGGATTACAGGCACGCGCCACCATACCCAGCTAGTTTTTTGTATTTTTAGTAGAGACAGGGTTTCACCATGTTGGCCAGGTTGGTCTCAAACTCCTGACCTCAAGCAATTCACCCACCTCAGCCTCCCAAAGTGCTGGAATTACAGGTGCCTGGCCCACCCCTAAGTATTGCTTCCTTCCAGAAGGCTCCTTGGTGGGGTTAGGTGCCATCTCTCTTACCCCATCATAAGCATACTGTCTGGTCACTCTCGGTGGAGGGCTGTGTCTCTCTAGCTATGCTTCGAGCTGGCCAGGGAGAGGGTCGTTCTGTGTCTGTATTGTGGGCACCCTGTGCAGGGCTGGCCCAGTAGTGCTCTGGTAAGTGTCTATTGGCATTGGGTTGTGGAAGCTTCTAAGTGGTGGAGATTACAGGGAGACCTTGTACAGTGGTGGAAAGTGTGCAGAATTTTTGACGTCAGAGGACCCAGATGCAAATTCTGGTGCCACTCCCCCAGTTCCAGTCGCACTTCCCCTCTAAACCTGGACTTGCATGCCCATCTGTGGAATGCGGGAATATCCCTAAGCCTTAGGTCCCTGTAATGACAGGAATGAATGGACATTGTCATTTATGGGGAGCTAGATGTGCAGGAATAACTTGGCCAGCCAGAATTTCTGGAGCAGTCAGATTCCAGAGTTGTCATGGAAGGCAAGTGTGGAGTGTGATCAATATTATCCCTAGGAAGGTGCCATGGTGGAGACTAAGTTAGAATACTCAGTCCAGAGCCCATTTTCCCTGTGTTTTGCAATAGACTGCTGTTAAAGGTCTCCAGATGAGCAGAGTGGTTTTAGGGGCCATTTTTTTTTTTTTTTTCTGAGATGGAATCTCACTCTGTCACTCAGGCTGGAGTGCGGTGGCTTGATCTCGGCTCACTGCAACCTCCGCTTCCAGAGTGCATTCACAGTCTTTCTATGTTGTTGTTTGTAGAGCTGTCTCATTCTTGTATTTTTATGTATTCCATAGTATTGTATGGGCGTATTGTGACATACGATTAAGTACAGACATGATGTGTGGCACTGGCTATTGTCAAGAACAATGTATGTCCTGGTTCAGCATCTCAGTCCCCATCTGGACATCCGGCCTCTGTTCTCATACTCATGCAGGGCTCTGGGCTCACGTCCAGAGGTCGGTTTCCTGCCGAGCATACCTTGTTGACTTCCCGTGTCTCCTCTTTGCAGGCCAAGAACAAGGAGACGGGTGCCTTGGCTGCGGCCAAAGTCATTGAAACCAAGAGTGAGGAGGAGCTGGAGGACTACATCGTGGAGATTGAGATCCTGGCCACCTGTGACCACCCCTACATCGTGAAGCTCCTGGGAGCCTACTATCACAACGGGAAGCTGTGGGTAAGGCTGCTGCCCAGCCCTCCTCCGCTCAGCCTCCATGGCCTGGCGCTCTGGAGCTAGCTTGGTCCTGAGGTCCTCAGTTCTTCCTCAGCACCTGCTTTGAGGGCGAGGACATGGGGAAGTGGGGAGCCCCTGGCCACCTACCTTCCCCTTCCTGTGGTGCCTCCCCCTGGGGAGGAGCACCAGTGATTTGGAGCAGGAAGGAACTTTAAAACTCTACTGCCTGGCCTTGAATCTCAGCCCTGCTATTTACAAGCTGAATAATCCTAACCAAGCTTCTAACCTCTCCGTGCCTTCGTTTCTCCATCTGTAAGGAGGGGCTAATAATAGTACCTAGCTCATAGAGTGATTAGTGGGATTAAGTGAGTTAATTCATGCTAGGTGCTTAGAAGAGTGCTGGGCACATGGAAGAGCCCAGTAAGTGTTGGCTAGTTTATTAATTGTCGTAGTCGCAACTCTTCTACCACTGCCACAGCTGCTACGTGGAGATCCTTCTCGATGGCTGCAGTAAAGAAGCGGTCTCTTTACCAGGCCCCTGTTTTCCGTCAGCATCCTCGTTCTGTGATGAGCAGTGTGGATGCAGCTTCAAGCCCCACCTTCCAAACTCAGCACCACCCCTCAACTTCTTTTTTTGTGTGACAGAGTCTCTCTGTTGCCTAGGCTGTAGTGCAGTGGAGCGTTCTTGGCTCACTGCAACCTCTGCCTCCCAGGTTCAAGCAATTCTCCTGCCTCAGCTTCCCAAGTAGCTGGAATTGCAGACCTGTGCCATAATACCCAGCTAATTTTTTTTGTATTTTTAGCAGAAACAGCATTTCATCATGTTGGACAGGCTGGTCTCAAACTCCTGAGCTCATGTGATCCACCCACCTTGGCCTCCCAAACTTCTAGAATTACAGGTGTGAGCCACCATGCCCAGCCCACCTGTCAACTTCTGTAAAGGATCTGGGGAGTGCCCCCTGGCTTTCATGGGACAAGCCTGCCTAAGTCTGTCTCATTTGTGTTCTCCTGGTGTTAATGCCTCTCAGTTTATAAAACCGAATTCCTGGCCAGGCGCGGTGGCTCATGCCTGTAATCCCAGCTACCTGGGAGGCTGAGGCAGGAGAATCACTTGAACCCGGGAGGCAGAGGTTGCAGTGAGCCCAGATCATGCCATTGCACTCCAGCCTAGGCAACAAGAGCAAAACTTTGTCTTAAAAAATGTGAATTCGTACCATACCTGTTACTTTACCTTTTACTCTTTTTATTTCAAATATATTAAGAACATCTTGGCCAGGCACGGTGGCTCATGCCTGTAATCCCAGCACTTTGGGAGGCTGCGATGGGTGGATCACCTGAGGTCAGGACTTCAAGACCAACCTGGCCAACATGGCGAAAACCCTTCTCTACTAAAAATACAAAAAAATTAGCCAGACGTGGTGGCATGCACCTATAATCCCAGCTACTTGGGAGGCTGAGGCAGGAGAATTGCTTGAACCCAGGAGGCAGAGGTTGCAGTGAGCTGAGATCATGCCATTGCACTCCAGCCTGGGTAACAGAGTGAGACCGTAACTCAAAAAAAAAAAAAAAAAAAAAAGGACATATTTTCATGCCAGTGGAGAAACACTTTTATCTTCATTTTTTTATTCTTCCAGAGAAGTTCCTCTTCTGACTCTGCTGTGTCCTTCTCTATTGGTTTGCATTTAGGTTGCTCCTTTTTTTGGGTTGGGGGGCTGTTATAAAAACTCTGTGATAGACATCTTTTGATTTTGTGTGTGTGTGTTCTTGTCTGAGAGCTTTTTTATGAGAATTTTTAAGATTCTTAAGTGTCTATTGCCAAACTGGCCTCACAGAGCCACTTTTGATATTAAGCAAAGGCGATCTCCCATTGACCCACCCACCCCGCCACCCACTTTCCTGTCCATTCATCTTCCTCTTTGTGCATACAGCAATTGTTGGACTGCTGACTATGTACCCATTAAGAAAAATCTCTATTATGCTTCTATTTCCATTATTGATTGTGGCTGGGTACCAAGTTCCCCACTTTCCCAGTTCGAAACATGCTACTCATAATAGCCAGCATTTATTGAGAGTTTACTGTGTGCTAGGCCTTCTGCTACGAGTTTTACTTGCATTATGTGGTTTAATCTGCATTCTGTGAGGCTGTTGCTTTATCCCGTCTTACAAAAGAAAATGAGAAACAAAAAAGCTGTGCAGGCTGCTCCCCGGACCACACAGCCAGCAAGTGGCAGAGCTGGAAAACCAGGTAGAGCCAAAAACAGTTCCTAACTAGATTGCGACCGTCATGCTGTTGTTGAAATAAATACACTAGACTTTTCTGTCCCTAAGTTGTCACTTTAAGGCTGGTGCTTTCTCATGCCACTCATCCTACGCCCACTGCTGCAGCCAAGACCATTTCTTACCCTCCTCTTTTGTCGCTTCCCTGACAGTCTACGAGTTGTTACTTTGCACATCCTTAAAGGTTACTCGTGCTGTGAGATCAAGGAAGGCGGCTCTGGAACTGGGTGGACATGAGGGGGAAAGCATGTCACGCAGACGGGACAGCATGGGCAGCGGGGTGGAGGCATGACGGGTACAGCACATTTGGGAGAGGGCTAGTCCAGGAGCGGGGCAGCATGTGGCGAAAGGTGAGGGTGGTGAAGTAATTGGAGGCCACGTTGTGGAAGGCCCTGCATGCCAAGGTGAAGACCTCGCCTTCGATCTTTTACTGCAGTGGTACTTACAGCCCTTGGATCAGCTCATCAGTCTCAGCTGGGACTTGGGTAGACATGCAGGATATCAGGCCCCTCCTGAGGCCTACTAAGTCAGTAACTCTGAGGTGAGGCCCAGCCACTGGCATGTTAAGGTAGGGTCCAGCAATCTAAGTGATGCTGATGCTCGTTTAAGCTTGAGAACCAATGTTTTAAGTAACGGAGACCCAGTGCTACTTTACTGTAGGGGAGAGGCATATTATATTCCGTGTTAGGGAAAGAAGTCAGGTTTGAGATGGCAAGAGAAAAAGAAAAACATCGAGGCAGTTTGAGAAGTGGTATGAATAGACCTAGTGCAGGAGCCCAAGGATGTGATGTGGAACATCCTCTGGTCAGGGGAGGCTTCAGGGGAAGGGACATTTGAACTGGGTCTTGCAGGATGCATAGGAGTCCTCCAGGGAGATAAGAGAAGGAAGAGCAGTCAAAGTAGAGAGGCCAGCAAATGGGCAAAAGTGCAGAAGGGAGAAGTCCAGAGATACAGGTTGAAGGAGGCACCAATCCTTTGATAGTTTCTTCTGTGTGTTGGTTCTCAGGCTCATCTCGTGACCAGGCCTGGGCTTCTGTGTGGCTCTAGGAGCCATCTTCCATGTGGATATCTTTCACAAAACCAGTCCTGAACCTGGGGTATGCTCTCAGGGACTTTGGGATGAGAAGCTGGCTGTTCCCCAAGTGTCTTGGGTCCCTTCTGCAGCCGTGGCAGCGAGGGATAGACATTCTCCCGAGTAGGGTGGAGGTCATTCGCCAAACCACCCCATGTGCAATTTGACAAGATTAGCGCATTTTCATCCAGAGTTTGTAATCACGGCAAAATCCGTCTGTGGTTGCTTATCTCTACTTCCACTTTTGAATAGCAAACAGTGCAAGTTGGGGAAAAACAACTCAAATGCTCTAGACCAGTGGAACTCTAATGTGAGCCACACGCATAATTTTGTATTTCTAACAGCCACATCCAAAAGAGCAAAAAGAAACAGATGAAATTAGTTTCAATAATATAATTTACTTGACCTAGTATATAAAAATATGGTCATGTTGATACGTAATCCATATAGAGTTATTGGGCTATTTTACCTTTTTTATTCTATGTCTTCAAATCCAGTGTGTATTTTACAGTTTTAGCACATCTTAATTCAGTAGCTAAATTTTCATCAGAAATCCTTGATCTGTATTTAGATGTCATAAAATTTACAGTTGAGAAAGGTAGATTGACACACCCACGTTGTTCCAGCATTCTTAAACGTTTCCTAGTAGCTGAACCAAATCTCAGTTAAAAAAAAATTTTTTTTCTTGTTTTTGAGATGGAGTCTCGCTCTGCTGCCTAGGCTGGAGTGCAGTGGCACAATCTTAGCTCACCACAACCTCCGCCTCCTGGGTTCAAGTGGTTCTCCTGCCTCAACCTCCCCAGTAGCTGGGACTACAGGCGTGTACCACGATGCCTGCCTAATATTTGTAGTTTTAGTAGAGACGGGGTTTCACCATGTTGGCCAGGCTCGTTTCAAACTCCTGACCTTATGATCTACCTGCCTCAACCTCCCAAAGTGCTGGGATTATAGGTGTGAGCCACTGTGCCCGGCCTCAGTTTTAAAATTTAAATGAATTAAATGAGAACAAAATGATACATTTAGGTCTACCCTCGCCGCATTTTGAACATTCAATAGTGTGTTAGTGGCTCCTGTATTGGACAGCATAGACAGTGAAGCCCTAGATGACGCCCGTGTCCCAAAATGAGTGAGTACAAGAAAGCCTGGGCTAACCTCATGAATTTCTTCTGCTCATAACTACCCCCATCCTCCACCCTCAGCCCGAGCCAGATTTTGGTCTCTGGGCAAGTCTTTTAAGGACAGGGTCTCTTTTCCAACATGTATTACAGGAGCAGGGGTGAGTTCTTTGGGAAGAAAAGCTCTGGTGCCTGGCATTTTCACATTTCTAAATGTACACATCTCCACTGTGATCAGTTTCAAGCTACCAACTCCATGTTGCTAACAGAGCTGGGAAGGCCCCTGGCCTCAAGAGTCTCAAAGTCTAGTGGCAGAAACAGATGGTATGAAAGCCGATGAAGAAGTAGATGAGAGGCCTTGGGCAACGACAAGGGAGTGGAAGAAAAATCCTGGGGAAATGCAGAAGGCATTCCTGGGTAGGGTCGGGATCAGGTGCTGTAAACACGATGGACAGAGAGCTTTTCTTATGAGGTGACGTTTTAGCTGAGAGCCAAAAGACCAGATGGAGGCAGACCTCCAAATGTGTGGGGGCAGAAAGCGCCAGGCAGAGGGAATAGGAAGTGCACAGGTCCCGAGGCAGGAGCCCGCAGAGGACCCGACAGAAGCTGTCGTGGCTGCGCGTGGCAGAGGGAGAGTGGCAGAATAACGCGAACCGCGTCTAGATGGCCAGTGGCACATGCTGCTGAGCAGTTGCTAAATGGAAGGCCCCGTTGTAGAGGCTGGGGATTCATCAGTGAGGGAGAGAAAAAGGGTCCTCAGCCTCATGGAGCCTCCAGTGTGCATGCGGGAGACAGCTCACAGTGCATGAACACATAACTCCAGTCGCGATCAGGGCGGATATAAAATCGGGAGGTGAGCTGGGCTCAGTGACTCACGCCTGTAATTCCAGCACTTTGGGAAGCCAAGGCGGGTGGATCACCTGAGGTCAGGACTTCGAGACCAGCCTGGCCAGCAGAGTGAAACCCTGTCTCTAGTGAAAATACAAAAATTAGCCGGGCGTGGTGGCACATGCCTATAATCCCAGCTACTTGGGAGGCTGAGGCAGGAGAATCACTTGAACACGGGAGGTGGAGGTTGCAATGAGCCGAGATCACGCCACTGCACTCCAGCCTGGACGACAGAGTGAGATTCTGTCTCAAAAAAACAAAAAGCGAAAAAACAAAATCGGGAGGTGTGGTCCAGGGAAGGGCAAGCCACTTCAAGTGCGGGTCAGGGGAGGCCCCTCTGAGGAGGCGGTGTTTGAGAGGAAGGGGTAGAGGGAGGATCAGGAAAATAGAGTTGGAAAGCCCAGAGGCCAGAGCATACCTACTGCCTTCAGAGACAGAGAGGGACCTGGGGAGGGGCCGCAGGAGCCAAGATCAGGGGTGGAGTTGTGATCTCACTGTAGGTGTTGGGAAACCTGGAGGGGAGGGGGTGGGGAGGGGTTGTGTGTATGAGCCAGGCACCTGCCCTCCCGGCAGCTATTAATGGAGTCAGTCTCTGACTGTGCTCTCCTCTTCCCTGCCACGTGGTGGAGGAACTGGGGTCCAGTCCTGGTTCTTGGCACTAACTGGGGTTTTAGCTCATCTCTGAGTGTCTATTTCTTTATCTCTGAAATGGAGACCATGAAAATAAAACCCTGCCTGTGGCATTGTTATCAGAATTAAGGGAGAAGTGCAGTTTGGACATGGGCAGCAGTGTCTGGTGCAGAGTGGGTGCGTGGGAAATGCCACTGTCTCTCTGCCCCCTCTCCCCCGGTTCTGTCTTTCCACTATTCTCCCTACCCACTCTGAGTCCCCTGTTTCTTGCAGCCCCTTCTCTTCTGGCTTCTCTGCCTTTGACCTGGTGAACTTTTCTGAGGCTTTGCTGTGATCATTTCACCCCAAAACGATGAGAAAGGTGATGTCAGGGTCAGGGTGGATGGGGGCATCAGCTGAGAGTGAGGAAAGCGACCCCACCCACCCTGGAGACCCAGCACAGGTCAAGTTCAAAGTCCCTCTGTCTCAGGCTTTCCCTGACCAGAGCTCTTTTCAGCAGGTTTATCTGCCCAGGAATCTGTCTCACTGCTGACTACCGAGGCAATTACTCCTTTGCTTGGCATTGAAGGCCCTGGAGCCTTGAAGTCTTCCTGGGTATTTCCTGTGGATAGAAACTTGCTGTTCTCGCTGCTGAATATCAGCAGTAACAGTGTGCTGTATGAGACCCTTTTGGGGCTGGGCACTATGGTGTGTGCCTGTAATCTCAGCAGTTTGGGAGACTGAGGCAGGAGGATCACTTGAGCCCATGAGTTTGAGACCAGCCTGCACAGCACAGGGAAACTCCCTCTCTACAAAAAATGAAAAAGTAGCTGCATGTGGTGGTGTGCACCTGTGGTCCTGGCTGCTCGGGAGGCTGCGCCTGAGTGGTGGAGGCTGAGCCTGAGTGGTGGAGGCTGAGCCTGAGTGGTGGAGGCTGCGGCTGAGTGGTGGAGGCTGCAGTGAGCCATGATCACACTACTGCACTCAACCTGGGCAACAGAATGAGACCCAGTTTAGGGAAAAAAAAAAAAAAAAAGACCTCTTCATAAGGCTGCCTCAGTTCAAACTTCATTCATTCTCCTCCCTACCTCCTTAATGGTTTATATATATTTTTAACATATATAAAATATGTAAAATACATATTTAATGTATAATACATATTATATAAAATATATATTTTATATATGAAATATATATATATATTTGAGATGGTGTCTGGCCCTGTCACCCTGGCTGGAGTGCAATGGTGCAATCTTGGCTCACTGCAACCTCCGCCTCCTGGGTTCAAACAATTCTCCTGCCTCAGCCTCCCAAGTAGCTGGGATTACAAACACCTGCCACCATGCCTGGCTAATTTTTTGTATTTTTAGTAGAGATGGGGTTTCACTATGTTGGCCAGGTTGGTCTTGAACTCCTGACCTTGTGATCCACCCACCTCAGCCTCCCAAGGTGCTGCGATTACAGGAGTGAGCCACCACACCCGGCCCTAGTTTATGTATATATATATATATATTTTTTTTTTTTTTTTTTTGAGACGGAGTTTCGCTCTTGTTACCCAGGCTGGAGTGCAATGGCACGATCTCGGCTCACCGCAACCTCCGCCTCCTGGGTTCAAGCAATTCTCCTGCCTCAGCCTCCTGAGTAGCTGGGATTACAGGCACGTGCCACCATGCCCAGCTAATTTTTTGTATTTTTAGTAGAGACGGGGTTTCACCATGTTGACCAGGATGGTCTCGATCTCTCGACCTTGTGATCCACCCGCCTCGGCCTCCCAAAGTGCTGGGATTACAAGCTTGAGCCACCGCGCCCGGCCTGTTTATGTATATTTTAAGGTGACTCGCTTTTCAGAAACTGAACATATTTATTTTAACAAAAACCCTTCTTACTCCCTAAATGGAAAACTAGGACCCATTTACCACAAACAAAAGAAAATGAACAGATTTTGTTAAGTAATAGCCTGATCCTTTTGCCTATTAAAGCCTTCAGCTTGGGCACAGCCCTCCCAGGAGAGTGTCATGATGGACCTTTGTAGTGTGTGAGTGCCAGCTGGATGTGGACAAGTGAGAGGGAGCTGAGGACTACTTTCGGCCCTTGGTGCTGTGTGGAGCCCCCAAACTCACCTTCTGATCAGAGGGCCTCTACTGGGGGACATGCCACAGGATGGGAACATTGGGGCCAGGCCCCACAAGGTCATTCTTGATTGGGGATGGTCTTCTTGGGGATGAGGTGATGAGGGTCAGGGTGACTTATCCAGGATCACTTAGCAGGGGACAGAGTCTGGTCTTGGACTCACGTCTCCCCACCCTGAGACCAGTGATCTTGCCCCCACTAGCTTATTTCTCAACTCTCACTGTCTACACCTGGGCTATAGTGTTTTCATCTGCAGAATCCTCTTCTGTTGAAATATATGTAGAAGTCCTTGTGGGCCACAGAGAAAATAGCACAGAGATGCTGCGTAAGCTGGGGTGCCAGGCCTCACCCTGGCTTCCACTTCTGCAGTGACCCCCTAGAGCAGCTCTTGACTTTTTGGGCTCTGGTCTGTCCCAGGGTTCCTCAGCCTTGGCACTGTGGACATTTTGGGTGTGATGATTCTTAGCAATGGGGCTGTCCTGGGCATGCAGGATGTACAGCATACCTGGTCTCCACCCACTAGCTGCCAGTACCACCTTCCACCCTAGGTGCCTGTACCGACTTTCAACCAAAATTCTCTCCAGATGTTGCCGAATGTCCCCTGGGGGATAAGGTCACCCTGGTAGAGAAGCACTGCTTCCTACCACTCATAGGCTCTTACTGTTGGGGGTGGCAATGTGTCAACCAACCAGACAGGCTGTGACCCATGGCCCCTGACCTATGTGTATGAATCCTTAGAGCAAGGCCATAAACTGGGCCACACTGGGGCTGCGGGCATTATTTTGTTTGGTGTGCATGATGTTTTTAGAAATTTGTTGCTAGCATTTTGTCGGATTCCATGTAAAATCCTGGCCTTCTGACTTTCCTTGAATGATCTGGAGATGTTTCTGCATGGCAGCAGCTGCCTAGGGCTGAACAGTCACTGCCCATCAGGTGGATGTCCCCTCCAGTTAGCCTCAGACCTCACCACTCCCTTACGTGCCCCCAATACTGAGGCTGAGGACTGTTGATCATTAGTGTGTGCCATGCACTATTTTTCTTATTGTAAAATTAAAAGGAAATGAAATGTTTTCTCACCCCATGTCTCTATCAAAACTGAGGAAAGTAGGTAACAAGAGTTCCAGTAAAGTGTGTTAGAAGACATTTTTTCCATATAGGCAGGCTGTAGTACACTGTTAAGTTAGCTACTCAGAGCTGGAGGGCATTTAAGCCAGGACTCCTGGCTTAGGGAGTCCAAAAATAGGCTATGAGGGGCCTATGAACTTCCTGAACGTGTATGTCAAGGGGTGTGTGTGTGTGTGTGTGTGTGTGTGAGTGCGTGTGTGTGTGTGTGTTCAGGAGGTGATGGTTGCGGTGGTGAGAGGCAGGGACCCAGAAATGGTACCAGACCTTTGCTTTGAAAAACACAAGGGCCAGCCTCTGGAGCCTGCTGGCTTCCAATCCCTCTCCTGCCTGCCACTTACTAATTGTGAGACCAGAGCCAATTCCTTCTCTCCTTGTGCCTCAGTTTTCTCAACTGTAAAATGGGGATCTTCACAGTAGTGCCCGTAGGAAGAGTTGAGCTAATAGTTGTTTAAAAATAGGGTTGGCCAGATGCAGTGGCTTATGCCTGTAGTCCCAGCACTTTGGGAGGCTGAGGTGGGTGGATCACAGGGTGAGGAGTTCGAGACCAGCCTGGCCAACATGGTGAAACCTCATCTCAACTAAAAATACAAAAATTAGCCAGGCGTGGTGGCACACACCTGTAAATCCCAGCTACTTGGGAGGCTGAGACAGGAGAATTGCTTGAACCTGGGAGGTGGAAGTTGCAGTGAGCCGAGATTGCGCCATTGCACTCCAGCCTGGGCAACAAAGAGTGAAACACCATAAAAAAAAAAAAAAGAAAGAAAGAAAGAAAGAAAAGGTCTACAACAGGGCTGGGCCCACAAAAGGGCTTCGGTAAGTATCAACTGTCACCTTCATCTTGACTCTCCCTTGCTTTCTGTTCTCTTTGGTCCCCAGCATGGGACCCGGTATGAAGTCTGTCTGTGGTAGATGTGCATTGCGGAGATGAAAGGAGGTCTTTCAACGTGCCTGCCCTTGGCGGAGCAGGAGTCTGATTGTCACGAGCAGCCAGAGTTCCTTTGGGGTGGCCCAGCACAAGAACACTCCCCAAGACTTTCTGATGAGGAGGTTGGCTGACGCCATGGTTACCCTCCCTGAAGGAGGAACTGTGGGCTTTTCTCAGTGTGACTTCTTGCCTCAAACTGAACATTCTGCGAAGAGGAAGTACAGGTCCCAGGATCAAGAGCAGGGCATGGATGGGATGGGCGTGCTGTCCACATGTGTCCCCACATGACCTCACATTGCAGTCCAGGGTTTCTGTGGCTTGTCATCCTGGTCTCAGAGACCAGCCCTTGGTCACCGACAGAGATTGCATATCTGACCTTAAAACAACCAGAACTGTAAAGAGAATGTGATACCCAGAAGTACCTAACGGTGCTATGTACTTGAGAAAGTTGCTCAGTGTGGCAGAAGGGATCCGGGACTGGAGTCAGGAGACCTGAGTTCTTCTTTCTTTATTTTATTTTTGAGACATTGATTTGCTCTTGTCGCCCAGGCTAGAGTACAGTGGTGCAGTCTCAGCTCACTGCAACCTCTACCCTCCATGTTCAAGCGATTCTCCTGCCTCAGCCTCCAAGTAGCTGGCATTATAGGCACGTGCCGCCATGCCTGGCTAATTTTTGTGTTTTTAGTAGAGATGGGGTTTCACCATATTGGCCAGGCTGGTCTCACACTCCTGACCTCACATAATCTGTCCTCCTCAGCCTCCCAAAGTGCTGGGGTTACTGGCATGAGCCACCACATCCGACCCAGGAGAACTGAGTTCTGCCTGGACCTGGGACCAACTAGCTATGTGACCCGAGATAAGCATCATCCCTTTCCTGGGCCTCTATTTCCTAATCCGTAACTCTCGGGGCTTGGAAGGGCGGATCCCAAGGAGGTCTTTCAACTAAGTCTGCCCATTTTCTCCCCGCCCTTGTATAGCTGCAGTTCTGAAGTCTGGATCTGTGGTCACCTGGCCCGAGGCATCCCTTTTTGGCAATTTTGGGTGCCGGGACCCTTTCCATGGGTTGCGGGGTCCTGGTCCTCCTGGGGCTCCCTGGCATTCACTAACCCCTTCCCTCCCTCTGGATTGGGCCTTTGGGGCACGCGGTTCTTGGGACACACACACAGGAGCAAAGTCTGCACAGGCTCTGCAGCCCTGGAGGTGTATTATTACTGTATCGACATGCCCATTTTACAGACAGGACACCCTGAGGCCCAGGGACGGAAAGTGGGGGAGGAGGCTCATAGCTCCTTGGCCTAGGGGATGAATCAGGAGGCAGCGGGTGGTGACGCAAGGAAGGAGGCAGAAACATGGCGACGTGAATAGTTGGCCTCGTCAGGAATGCTTTCTGTGCTAGGCCTGTGCCAGATGGGCTCTTTCATGATTATCTCACCAGATCGTCACAGTTCTGTGGGACTGAGTTTTGTTTGTTTGTTTGCTTTTGTATTGCTCTGTCACCCAGGCTGGAGTGGAGTGGCACGATGTCAGTTCATTGCAACTTTCGCCTCCCAGGCTCAAGCAATCCTCCCTCCTTAGCCTCCCAAGTAGCTGGGAGTACAGGCATGTGCCAGCACACCTAGCCAATTGTTGTATGTTTTGTAGGGTAGGGCTGGTCTCTTCACTCCTGGACTCAAGCAGTTCACTTGCCTCAGCCTCCTAAAGTGCTGGGATTACAAGGCTATGAGCCACTGTGCCTGGCCCGAGATTGAGATGTCACCCCCATTTTACGGATGTGAAGACCATGGATTAGAAAGGTGAGGGAGAGTGGCTTGTCCCACATGTCATAGGCAGGCTCCAGCCCAGGTCTGCCTAGCTCCAAAGCCTTCTATCCTGCTCCCTACAGTGCCCCTCTCTGGGTGCCAGGCTCAGGGCATCACTAGGAACAGTTCAAAGAACACTGTCTGTGACCTGCACCCTTTCACTTGAGGAGCCATCCAGCAGAATGTTTATTGGCAGGGCTTGGTGGGGAGGAGGCCTGTGCCAGGGCGCCCGTCCAGTTGATTCCTTGGGCAATGACCCTCCGAGTGCAGCTGGTGGCCTGGAGCAGGTGGAGTTGTGAAGCAGCAGGTAGGTAACCTAGGGTTTTGCTGAGATCCTGCTGTGGGAACAGCAGCCTGGGCTGTCTGTGTCACATGCACAAGAGCATGGGGGATTGTCATTTCAGGATTCACCCACCATGTCACCAGGCATCTCCATGTGGCCTTCCTGTCAGTCCAGTGTACCATCTGACCTTCCCCTTCCCCTGCAGAAGTCCTCTCCAGGCACCTCCCAGCCCTGCGTCCCTCCGCCCGCAAACCCTGTCACTCACACCCTCATTCCTTCAGTTGATCATGCACAGAGTGGGATTGGAATCTGGCTGCACCCTGTCCTGCTGTGTGACCTCGGACACATCTCTTGGTGCCTCTGAGCTGCAGGCTTCTCATCTGGACATTGGGGGTGATGGTGCTGACCATCACAGCGTGTCCAGGGTTGGAAACCCAGCTGGCAGACAGCAGCTGTGTAGGAAGGTCCCAAACCTGCTTGTGGCTTTCACGGTGTGACTCCAAGCCAGGCATCTTCACTAGCAGGACAGGCGTGTTGCTTATAGTCCAGATCAGCCAACAGATGTGTAAACCACGCCCACAGGCTACACCGACGGCAGGTGTAATACGATCACATGTGTATTGGTTCTCATCCACAGTTCCTGGCTCATAATTCCCTTTGTCCTTGTTACAGTCTTCGGTTATAAAGTTGGGTGAGTTAGGCCTCAGAAGCGAGCATCAGGAAACAGAGTCTCTCTCTCTCTGACCTCCCGTCCTCCTGTCGCTTGACTAAGGCAGGACTCTAACTTGATTGTGGGTCAAGAGACTCTGATTCCAGGAGTCTTACAGGAAGGAATGTCACAAGAAAGGCCAAAAAAAAGTCTGAGCAGCAGGCCTTGCTGGGTTTAGACTGTGTGCTTGTTTTTCTAATCACATCTCTATACGTGGTTGTCAGTCATGCGTGTGTAAAGAAGTCTCCATATAAACCCAAGAGGACAGGATTCAGGGATTCGCTGGGCAGCTGACCAGGTAGAACTTCCAGGAGGGTGGTATGCCCAAGGAGGGCACGGAAGCCCCAGCCCCCTTCCCCCAGCCTCACCGTACACATCCCTTCATTTGTATCCTTTGTAGTATCTTTTAGAATGAATCAGTAAATGTTTCCATGAGTTCTGTGAGCCGGTTCCAGCAAATCAACCAAACCCAAAGCAGGGGTCATGGGAACCTCAGCTGGAGGCTAGTCAGTCAGAAGGTCCAGAGGCCTGGACTTACGACTGGTATGTGGGGTGGAGGGCCACAGTTTTGGGGGCTGAGCTCTCAGCCTGTGAGATGTGACACTGTTTCCTGGTAGACAGTTTTGGAATTGAATTGGAAGACACACAGCTAGTGTCCGCTGCTTGTGTGTAGGGAAGAACCCCCACATCTGGTCACAGATGTCTTCTATGTTGATGATTATGGTGTGAAAACAGAGGAAAAACAAGGTTTGAAAGTTATTCCTAGGCCAGGCATGGTGGCTCATGCCTGTAATCCCAGCACTTTGGGAGGCCGAGGTGGGCAAATCACAAGGTCGAGAGATCAAGACCACCCTGGCCAACATGGTGAAACCCCATCTCTACTAAAAATACAAAAATTAGCTGGGCATGGTGGCGCACACCTGTAGTTCCAGCTACTCAGGAGGCCGAGGCAGGAGAATCGCTTGAACTTGGGAGGGAAGGTTGCAGTGAGCTCAGATCACGCCACTACACTCCAGGCTGGTGACAGAGCGAGACTCCACCCCCTCCCCCCCAAAAAGCTCCATCCCCCCCCAAAAAGTTATTCCTGAACAGCAAACATTTTGTATTATTTGAATTGGTGTGACCCTTTATAAAGCCACACCTTTCATATAATAATCCAGACATCTGACTTGGCCTGAAGGATCAGTGGCACTGGCCCCACGGGCCCCATTCCCTTGCAGCCTCTGTGAGTCAGGCTGGGTGTGGCTGTCCTCTGCACAAGCACACGCTCCCAGTCTGCCCTGCCCCAGCCAGGTGACCACTCTGGATTTACGCTCCTTCCTGGTCTGAGATAGGAGCCGATTATTCCAGTGCTGTGGGAAGGAGTGTGGAGACAAGGGAGGTGAGGGGGTGTTGAGGGACTGTGTTCCACTTGCCTTGTGTTTCTTGGACTGCTTCCTTCTTCCTGGCCCTGGGGCTGGGTTGTCTCTGGTGGAAACTTTAGCACTTGTAGCCGTCACGGCCTCTGTCCCTATCATGATAACACTTACCTGTGTCTGGCATTCTACATTCGTGATCTCATGTGATTGGCCTCCCGCCTCCCTCAGGTAGGCAGGGTAGCGATGATTCACTCACTCATTCATTCATTTGCCAACAGATGTTTCCCGGGGAGCAACGACTGTGTGCCAGGCAGTTTAGGGGCTGGCGCACAGACACAAAGGCCTGCCCTCTGGAAGTTTACATTCTGCAGGGGGAGGCAGACAACAGACAATAAATGTAAGGCGTACCTATGTGAGTTGGTGATGTGCGCTGTGGACAGATGGACGCTACACAGTGTGCGTGTGTGCAGTGTTTTATTGTCCTGTGGGAAGTGTGAGCTTGCCCAGGACAGCTGTAGTTTCTCCAGCCTTGCACAGGCGCTGGTGCAGGACTGTCTCTAAGCGTGGTGTTTTCAGTTTCCACATGGACCCAGCTCCGGTGCCGCTGATGGTTGCCCTGTACTCACTGGATGCCAGGTTCTGAGCTACAGGCTTTCCCTGTGTAATCCCATGTGATCACTACCAGGAAGGCAGTCTCTATCATCACCCCTACTTTACAGATGAGCAAACCGAGGCTCAGACCTCTGAAGTTACTTGTCCCAAGGTCATTCTGTTAGTGTCCGGCCAGAATCGGAACTCAGGTGTGTCTGGCCCCAGAGTGAAAACCCAGTGCTCACCTTGGTTCACGTGGGTGATTTGGTTCTTTGGAGACGTAGGTCCCTTGAGTAATGAATCCGGGAAGGCTGGGGGTTGCCCTTAGAGAAGCTGAGACACGGACACCCATCCTGGGCCTCTTGGACAGAACTGGCTTCTTCCCCTCTGTGTCCAGCACTGTCCTTAGCGGAGCTGGCTTTAGGGAATGGTGGCCAGAGAGACAGATGGTCAAATGGATTAAATATGTCCCTGCACACACAGAACTGCCTTTGTCTCTCTGCTAGGGCTGAAGTGTCCGGTTATCATCTACACAGAGTCTGATCTTAGCCCTGATCCTGGCGTTTCTGGAAGATGAGATGGACTCAAGCTCAGGGGACTTTGACCCCAGATCCTCAGTGCTCGCGACCACTGGGCCAGATAGTACCTGAGGGAGTTAGGCCCCTGAATTTGAATCGCCTCGGTTCCATCCTGAGGTGCCCTGGGACTTGGGCACGCATACTTGGGTGTGGAGCCACCTGTCTCCTCATCTGTAAAAGGAGGTTGGGTATCTAAGTCATCCTTTAGATGACCCCTCCCCTTTGCCTTGGCAAGGTGCCTCCCACCCCACCCCATGCCATGTACACACTTAGGAACCTCAAGGTCACTCCCTCTGTTCCAGATGCCCTTGCCCTTGGTGAACTCAGTTCACCCTGCTCCAGAGCAGCCCTCATTCCTTCCCCAGGCTTCCTTCGAATGTGGTGGGCGAGGCCGGGGGTGGTGGAACTCAGTCTGGCCCAGTGTTCCTGGGAGGCTGGGGGGTGTGGGCTGCCTCAACAATGGCAGCATTGTTTGGAGCTCAGAGATGGGGAGATTCTGGGACTCCCCACAGCTGCTGGCTGCTGATAACGCTGAGGACATTTCTGTACTGACTGTTGTGTCTTTTGGTGTCTGCCTCCAGGGACTGGCTCTGCAGGTGCAAGCCTCGGTTGGATGACGTTTGTCATCCATGCTGTATCTGGGGGGCTGAGGAGGTTCCCAGCACCACCCAGTAACGGCATCTCAGTGCACGGAGGCCTGGGGGCTGCCGGCCCTGCCGACCTCTGTTTCCACAGGGAGAAACAAGCCCGGAGAGGGAAGGTGGCTTGCTTGTGGCTATACAGCTAGGCTGTCTGTGTGTCTTAGAGTCAGACCGACCTTGGTTTATACCCTGGTTCTGTCACTTAGGAGCTGAGTGGCTTTGGGGAAACCCCTTCCCCACCAAACCTGTTTCCCCATCTGTAAAACAGGCATGTTTCTCATGAGATTGAGTGAAGGAATGCTTATCAAACACTTAGCACCATGCCATGGATACACTAGTTGCTCAATAATGGCAGTCATCTCTCTTCTCTCTTGGTTGGCAGTAGAGGGAGGGACTGGCTTGCTTTTGTCCCACTTGATTTGCCCAGTCTGGCCGTCATCTCTGTTAGCCATCTTTTGGCTGTTCTGCCCTCATTTCTGGGCATCTTAAGGCCACTGAAATTTTCCATTCATGTTTATTCATTCATTCATTCAACAAACACTTAATGATGATGTACTAGGTCCCAGGCTTTGATGACGGATCATATGAAGGCATTTTTCAGATGTAAACTGCTTCTTCAAGGATAAAGTGACTTCGATCACTTTGAACCTACACAGTCCGTGTTGCAGATGACCTTACGCTTATTGAGAGCTTCATTTTCCAGATGGGAAAACAGCAGAGGCTCAGAGCAGGAAAGAGGTCAGGAGAGCCCCGCAGAAGGACAGCGGCAGACCCGGGACCAAGTCCACATCTCCTGGCTGGGGCTTATTTAATTTGAGTTTTAGGAGTTTTGCTAACATTTATTTATCGAGTACCTTTGTCTACCCAGGACACGCTCTTGGCCTTAGGAAAGGCCCGGGAGGTGAGGTGACCCAGGCTCAGGGCACAGTGTGGTCACTGGGTTGGTTTCCTTCCCTCCCTCCCTCCCTCCCTCCCTCCTTCCTTCCTTCCTTCCTTCCTTCCTTCCTTCCTTCCTTCCCTCCCTCCCTCCCTCCCTCCTTCCTTCCTTCCTTCCCTCCCTCCCTCCCTCCTTCCTTCCTTCATTCCCTCCCTCCTTCCCTCCCTCCCTCCTTCCTTCCTTCCCTCCCTCCCTCCCTCCCTCCCTCCCTCCCTCCTTCCTTCCTTCCTTCCCTCCCTCCCTCCCTCCCTCCCTCCCTCCCTCCCTCCTTCCTTCCTTCATTCCCTCCCTCCTTCCCTCCCTCCCTCTTTCCTTCCTTCCTTCCTTCCCTCTTCCCTCCCTCCCTCCTTCCTTCCTTCCTTCCTTCCTTCCTTCCTTCCTTCCTTCCCTCCCTCCCTCCCTCCCTCCTTCCTTCCTTCCTTCCCTCCCTCCCTCCCTCCTTCCTTCCTTCATTCCCTCCCTCCTTCCCTCCCTCCCTCCTTCCTTCCTTCCCTCCCTCCCTCCCTCCCTCCCTCCCTCCCTCCTTCCTTCCTTCCTTCCCTCCCTCCCTCCCTCCCTCCCTCCCTCCCTCCCTCCTTCCTTCCTTCATTCCCTCCCTCCTTCCCTCCCTCCCTCTTTCCTTCCTTCCTTCCTTCCCTCTTCCCTCCCTCCCTCCTTCCTTCCTTCCTTCCTTCCTTCCTTCCTTCCTTCCTTCCCTCCCTCCCTCCCTCCCTCCTTCCTTCCTTCCTTCCCTCCCTCCCTCCCTCCTTCCTTCCTTCATTCCCTCCCTCCTTCCCTCCCTCCCTCCTTCCTTCCTTCCCTCCCTCCCTCCCTCCCTCCCTCCCTCCCTCCCTCCTTCCTTCCTTCCTTCCCTCTTCCCTCCCTCCCTCCTTCCTTCCTTCATTCCTTCCCTCTTCCCTCCCTCCCCTCCCTCCCTCCATTTTGCTTTCTTGCTCAGCCTGGAGTGCAATGGCACGTTCTCAGCTCACTGCAGCCTCTGCCTCCCCCATTCAAGCAACTCTCCTGCCTCAGCCTCCTGAGTAGCTGGGATTATTGACGTGTGCTACCATGCCAGGCTGACTTGTATTTTTAGCAGTGACAGGGTTTGGCCTTGTTGCCCAGGCTAGTCTTGAACTCCAGAGCTCAAATGATCCACCTCAGCTTCCCAAAGTGTTTGGATTACAAACGTGAGCCACTGCACCCAGCACTAGGTTTTCTCTTGAGGACAGCTGGGGCTGTGACTATGCTGACCCAATTCTTGCTGGCCCTGCTGTCTATGGGCTGGGAAAGTTAATGTTTAAACCCTGTGGATGGTCCAGGCTTTCCCTTATCTGGGCTGAGACATCCTGGCTTCCTTATCTGGGGTGAGCAAGCTCACTTGGTATGTGTGTGCTAACCAGAAGGGCCCAGAGAGGGCTGGAGCAAAGAGACAGAGGGGCCTTTTCTCCCACCACCCAGGGGCTGTGACCCAGACTGTTTGTGGCTTCCTCCTTGAAGCATGAGGAGGGATGGGGTGCTTAATAGATCTCTGCCACTTATCTGTGACCTTCATCTTTCTGACTCTCAGTTTCCCCATATGTAAAATGGGAATAAAATAATGCCTAATGCTGATATTACTTGATAACATTTATTAGGGATTGACTTACTATGTATCAGGCAATGTCTGTCTTTCGGGTGTACGTTATCCTACTAAATCCTTACAATAAATCTCATGAGGTCTAGGCATTTTTTAGGCTACCTACCTCAAATAGTGAGTGTGAGATAATTCATGGAAAGCATTTAGCATACGGCCTGGCACAGAGTAAGCTCTCAAATTGCATTAGGTGTCATGGATGGGGAGACCGAGGCTGGCCCAGGTGAACCTGCTAACTCCCTGCCTGTGGGAATTTTGAGGACGTCACATGTCAAACCATAAAACACCTGCACACATGGCATTTTCTTTGTGTTTGTTTCTTAGAAGGGTGAAAATCAACTTGGCCCAGCACTTTGGTGTCAATATTTATTCCCAGAGGGCTGGTCTGGTGGAGAAGAGAGCTTTTAAAATCCTAGCTCTGTCAGTCCTAGGTGATGTTGAGTTGATTCCTAATTTGCACAGCTCAAAAGACGTTTGTAGAATAATCAGTCTCGGGGCAACTCTAAGTGGACACTGGGCCAAGAAGGCAAATAATTACTTAAATGGAGCTGTGCAGGTCTCATGCTGGGTGCATGACGTGTACTGTCTCATTTATTCCTGCCTAGAAGGGAGGGATAACCACCGAGACCCGTAGGTTGGCCTCCTGAACGTGAACTCCCAGGAGACAGAAACTGTTTTTTCACTGCTGTATTCCCGGTGGCTAAAATAATGCCTGGTACAGGGCAGGTGCCTGGTACATTCATGAATGAATGGATGAGGGACTCTAGAGGTGATGCGGCTGGCCAGGATCACATAGCAAGGCCCCAACCCTTACACTGCACCACCACAGCTGCTCCATCTAAACTGATGGGGGTCATGGAACACGGTGTCCAGTTTCCTTTGGCCTTCAGCCAGAGAAGAAAGCCAGCGATTACAGGCTGCTGTGAAGTCTCCCGTCAGACACCCTCTGAGAGTGCACGTGGGCTGAGGTGGCCAGGAAAACAAGGAGCTCCTGGGTATACAGACCGCACCTCTGACGAGAGGGCCCAGAGAGAGCAGGCAGCTCCCTTACCAGAGTCTGTTACCTTGTTACCCGTGTCTAAGCCCAGGCAGGACCACCTTCTTTTTTTTAGACGGAGTTTTTGCTCTTGTTGTCCAGGCTGGAGTGCAACGGCGCAATCTCGGCTCACTGCAACATCAGTGATTCTCCTGCCTCAGCCTCCCAAGTAGCTGGGATTATAGGCACCTGCCACCGCGCCTGGCTAATTTTTGTATTTTTTGTAGAGACGTGGTTTCACCATCTTGGCCAGGCTGCTCCTGAACTCCTGACCTCGTGATCCACCTGCCTTGGCCTCCCAAAGTGGTGGGATTACAGGCGTGACCCACCGCGCCTGGCCAAGGACCACCTTCTTTTGTCTCTTTTAAATAGTTTTTTTTTTTTTTTTTTTTTTTTTTTGAGACAGGGTCTGGCTCTGACGCCAAGGCTGGAGTGTATGTAATGGCACGATCAGCTCACTGCAACCTCTGATTTGTGGGGGCAAGCCATCCTCCCACCTCAGCTTCCTGAGTGATACCACCATGCCTGGCTAACTTTTTTTTGTTTTTTGTTTTTGTAGAGACAGGGACTCACTTTGTTGCCCAGGCTGGTCTCGAACTCCTGAGCTCAAGCAATCCTCCTGTCTCGGCCTCCCAAAGTGCTGGGATTACAGGCGTGAGCCACCATGCCTGGCCCTAAAATGTATTTTTTTTGTGATAAGAGCACTTAATGTGAGACTACCCTTTAAACACATTTTAACATGGATAGCACCTTATGACACACAGTAAGCCTGTCCAGCAGATCTCCAGAGCTTATTCATCTGGCTTAACTGAAACGTGATGCCCAATAATGAGTAACTCCCCATTTCCCCCACCACCAGCCCCTGGCAACCACCATTCCACTCTTGATTCTAAGAGTTTGATTGTTTTACCAGATTCCTCATTTAAGTGGAAACTGCAGTTCCTGTCTTTCTGTGACTGGCTTACTTCACGTAGCATAATGTCCTCAGGGTTCATCTATATTATCTTACTTTGTGGAATTTCCTTCCTGTTAAGGCAGCATAGAGACCCACTGTGTGTACATACCACTTTTTCTTCTTCCATTCATCTGTCAGTGGACATTCAGGCCGTTTCTACATCTTGGCTTTTATGAAGAGTGCTGCGATGAACATGGGAGTGCAGGTATCTCTTTCAGGATCCTGCTTTTAATGCTTTTGGATAAAAGCAAACCCAGAAGTGGGATTGCTGGATCATATAGTAGTTCCGTTTTTATTTTTATTTATTTATTTTTGAGATGGCGTCTTCCTCAGTTGCCCAGGCTAGAGTGCAGTGGCACGATCTCAGCTCACTGCAACCTCCGCCTCCTGGATTCAAGCAATTCTCCTGCCTCAGCCTCCTGAGTAGCTGGGACTACAGGCACGCGCCACCATGCCCGGCTAGTTTTTGTATTCTTAGTAGCGACGGGGTTTCACCATGTTGGCCAGGATGGTATCCATCTCTTGACCTCATGATGCATCCGTCTCAGCCTCCCAAAGTGCTGGGATTACAAGCCTGTGCCTCCACGCTTGGCCAAGTAATTTTGTTTTTAATTTTTGAGGAGCTTCCATACTGTTTTCCATAGCAGCTACAACATTTTTTAATCACCACCAACAGGTGCAGATGCTCCCTTTTCTCCACATCCTCATCAATACTTGTCATCCATCTTTTGTCTTCTTGATCATAGCCGTTCTTACAGGTGTAGGAGGATGGATATATCGTGGCGGTTTTGATTTGCCTTTCTCTGTCTAGTGATGTTGAGCATCATTTTATTTACCTGTTGGGCGTTTATATGTCGTCTTTGAAGAGGTGTCCATTCAAGTCCTTTGTACATTTTTTAATCGGGATATTAGAGTTTATTTGCAGTTGAGTTGTAGGAGTTCCTTATATATTTTGGAGATTAACCCCGTGTTAAATATATGGTTTGCAAATATTTCTCCCCTTTTTAAGGCTGACTTTTCATTCTGCTGATTGTCTACTTTGCTATGCAGAAGCTTTTTAGTTTGATGTACCCACTTGTTTATTTTTGGTTTTATTTATTTTTTTGCCTGTGCTTTTGGTGTCATATCCATGAAATCATTGCCAAGACCAATGTTATGAGGCTTTTCTTTATGATTTGTTCTAGAAGTTTTATGGTTTAGCGTCTTACATTTAACTTGTAAATTCATTTTGAGTTGATTTTTGTGTATGGTGTAAGGTAGGGGTACGACTTCTCCCTCTTTTATGTATGTCCAGTTTTCCCAGCTCCATTTGTCAAAAAGACTATTTTTTCCTTATTGATTGGTCTTGTTGGCATCCTTGCCAAAATCCATTTGACTATATATGTGAGAGTTTATTTCCTGACTCCATCTCTCTTTTTCACTTTTGTTTTTTAAGAGACAGGGTCTCACTATATTGCCCAGGCTGGTCTTGAATTCTTGGGCTCAAGCAATCCTCCCACCTCGGCCTCCCAAGGTGCCAAGATTACAAGTGTGAGCCACCATGCCCAGCCTTCTTTCTTTTCTTTTCTTTCTTTCTTTTTTTTTTTTTTTTTCTGAGTCAGAGTTTCACTCTTGTTGCCCAGGCTGGAGTGCCATGGCGCGATCTCGGCTCACCGCAACCTCTGCCTCCCGGGTTCAGTTCTCCTGCCTCAGCCTCCCGAGTAGCTAGGATTACAGGCATGTGCCACCACGCCCAACTAATTTTGTATTTTTAGTAGAGACAGGGTTTCGCCGTGTTGGTCAGGCAGGTTTCCAACTCCCGAACTCAGGTGATCTGCCCGCCTCAGGCTCTCAAAGTGCTGGGATTATAGGCATGAGCCACCATGCCCAGCACCCAGCCTTATTTCTGGACTCTCTATTCTTTTCTCTTGATTGATATGTCTGTCTTTATGCCAGTACCACACTGTATTGATTACTGTAGCATTGTAGTATATTTTGAAATCTAGAAGTGTGTGACCTCTACCTTTGTTTTTCTTTTTCAAAGTTGTTTTGAAAAAGGGTCCCTTGAGATTTCATAAATATTTTAGGATAGATTTTTCTATTTCTGTAAAAGATGCCATCAAGATTTGATAGGGATTACACTGAGTCTGTAGATCATGTTGGGTAATATTGACATCTTAACAATGTAAAATCTTCCAATCCATAAACCTGGGACATCTTCCATTTATAGATGTCATCTTTAATTTCTTTTGACAACAATTTGTAGTTTTCAGTGCACAGGTCTTGTGCCTCCTTTTTAAAGTTTATTTATTCTTTTTTTTTTTTTTTTTTTTGAGATGGAGTTTGCTCTTGTTACCCAGGCTGGAGTGCAATGGCGTGATCTCGGCTCGCCGCAACCTCTGCCTCCTGGGTTCAGGCAATTCTCCTGCCTCAGCCTCCTGAGTAGCTGGGATTACAGGCACGTGCCACCATGCCCAGCTAATTTTTTGTATTTTTAGTAGAGACGGGGTTTCACCATGTTGACCAGGATGGTCTCGATCTCTCGACCTCGTGATCCACCCGCCTCGGCCTCCCAAAGTGTTGGGATTACAGGCTTCAGCCACCACACCCGGCTATTTATTCTTAAGCTTTTAGGAATACTACGTAAATATTCCTAAGTATATTCATTTTTATACTATTGTAAATTGAATTAGTTTTTTGTTAGTATACAGAAACACAATTGATTTTTGTATGCTGATCTTATACCTGCAACTAAATCTGTTTGTTAATTTTAACTTTTTTTGGCATAATCTTTAGAGTTTTCTGCATATAAGATTATGTTGTATACCAACAGAAATAATTTTATTGTCCAGGTGCGGTGGCTTATGCAGCACCTTGGGAGGCCAAGGTGGGCTGATCACAAGGTCAGGAGTTCGAGAGCAGCCTGGCCAATATGGTGAAACCCCATAAAAAAGAAAAAAATAATAATAATAGCCCTTCCTAAAAATAAAAAGAAAAAAAGCCTGGTGTGGTGGTGCATGCCTGTAATCCCAGCTATTCAGGAGGCTGAGGCAGGAGAACTGCTTGAACCCAAGCAGTGAACTGAGGTTGTGCCACTGTACTCCAGCCTGGGTGACAGAGCGAGACTCAGCTGGAAAAAAATAATAATAAAAATAATTTTATTTCTTCTTTCTAATTTAGATGTCTTTTATTTCATTCTCTTGCCTCAGTGCACTGGCTAGGACTCCCAGTGCTATGTTGAATAGGAGTGGTGAGAGTGGGCATTTTCGCCTTGTTCCTGATCTTTCAGTCTTTCACTGTTAAGTGTGATGTTAACTGTGCATTTTTAATATGTGGCCTTTACTATGTTGAGGTTATTTTCTTCTATTCTGTTTGTGGAATATTTCTCATGAAATGGTGTTTGAACTTTGCCAAATGCCTTTTCTGCTTTAACTGAGATGATCATGTGTTTTTTTTCCCCCTTTCATTCTGTTATTGTGGTATACTACACGGATACGCTTTTTATGTTGAACCTTCCTTGCATTGCAGGAATAAATCCCACTTGATCATGGTGTAATCTCACTTTTAGTATTTGATTATGATTTGCAAGTAGTTTGTTGAGTATCTTTGCATCAGTATGTCAGAGGCATTCAAACCAGAGTGACTTAATCTTGAATAGGGGCTGGGTAAAATGAGGCTGAGACCTGCTGGGCCACATTCTCAGGAAGTTAGATATTCTTAGCCATAAGATGTTTGTAATTAAGGGATCAGAAACAGACCCATGATCTAACAGATCCAGGAAGTGTCCTGATGTCCTGATATCTTAAGAACAAAAAGCATTCCTGGTTTAAAAATAAGTCTCACTTTAAAGATAATAATATATGAACACTGAGAACACATGGACACAGGGAGAGGAACACCACATACTGGGACCTGTTGTGGGTTCAGGAGCTAGGAGAGGGCTAGCATTAGGAGAAATACCTAATGTAGATGACAGGTTGATGGGTGCAGCAAACCACCATAGCACGTGTATATCTGTGTAACAATCTTGCACGTTCTGCACATGTACCCCAGAACTTAAAGTATAATAAAAATAAACAAAAATAACGATAATAATATAGAATCTTGTGAAAGACAGTAGGTACACAAAGATTAGCAATTCTTCATCACAAACCCTTGTAGGAGAGCACATCTCCCCCATGAATTTTGTTATCTTACATATAGCAAGCATGGTACCTAGGTGGGCACGTTCCTCCTCTTAGTTTTGGGAACGCCATACTCTGCCTGTGGAATAGCCATTCTGTTTTTCTTTGTTTGTTTGTTTGTTCTGAGACAGAGTTTTGTTCCTTTTGCTCAGGTTGGAGTGCAATGGCGCGATCTTGGCTCACTGCAACCTCCGCCTCCCGGGTTCAAGCGATTCTCCTGCCTCAGCCTCCCAAGTAGCTGGGCTTACAGGCACTTGCCAGCACACCCAGCTAATTTTTGTAGTTTTAGTGGAGACAGGGTTTCACCGTGTTTGCCAGGCTGGTCTCGAACTCTTGACCTCATGTGATCCATCTGCCTTGGCCTCCCAAAGTGCTGGGATTACAGGCGTGAGTCACCGCGCCCGGCCTGTTTGGAGGCTTCAGTCTCCTTAGGAGTTCTATCTCTTCAGATCTTTCTTTTCTTCACGATTCAGGCTTGGCAGGTTGTGTTTCTAGGAGTTTTTCTATTTCATCTTGTTTATCCAATTTGTTATCATGCAGTTGTTCATAGTACTCTCTGGTAGTCCTTTCTGTCAAATCAGTAGTACTGTGTGCCCTTTTTCATTTCGGATTATAGTAATCTGAATTTTTTTTTTTTTTTTTTTGAGACAGAGTCTTACTCTGTTGTTGTCCAGACTGGAGTGCAGTGGCGTGACTGCAACCTCCACCTCCTGGGTTCAAGTGATTCTCATGCCTCAGCCACCCAAGTAGCTGGAATTACAGGAGTGTCACCAAGCCTGGCTAATTTTTTTTTATTTTTAGTAGAGACAGGGTTTTTCTATGTTGGCCAAGCTGGTCTCAAACGCCTGACCTCAGGTCATCCACCCACCTTGGCCTCCCAGAGTGTTGGGATTATAGTCGTGAGCCACTGTACCTGGCCGTAATTTGAGTTTTTATCTTAGTCTGTTTAGTTAATGAATATTTTTTTTTTTTTTTTTTTTTTTGAGACAGAGTTTCGCTCTCGTTACCCAGGCTGGAGTGCAATGGCGCGATCTCGGCTCACCGCAACCTCCGCCTCCTGGGCTCAGGCAATTCTCCTGCCTCAGCCTCCTGAGTAGCTGGGATTACAGGCACGTGCCACCATGCCCAGCTAATTTTTTGTATTTTTAGTAGAGACGGGGTTTCACCATGTTGACCAGGATGGTCTCGATCTCTTGACCTCGTGATCCACCCGCCTCAGCCTCCCAAAGTGCTGGGATTACAGGCTTGAGCCACTGTGCCCGGCTAATGAATATATTTTTAAAATTCTTTTGGATCAGGCCGGGCGTGGTGGCTCAAGCCTGTAATCCCAGCACTTTGGGAAGCCGAGGCAGGTGGATCACGAGGTCAAGAGATCGAGACTATCCTGGTCAACATGGTGAAACCCCGTCTCTACTAAAAATACAAAAAAAAAATTAGCTGGGCGTGGTGGTGCGTGCCTGTAATCCCAGCTACTCGGGAGGCTGAGGCAGGAGAATTGCCTGAACTCAGGAGGCGGAGGTTGCAGTGAGCCGAGATCGCGGCATTGCACTCCAGTCTGGGTAACAAGAGTGAAACTCCATCTCAAAAAAAAAAAAAAAAAAAATTCTTTTGGATCTGTATTTAGGAGGGAATTGCTGGATCAATGATAATGCTATGTTTAATATATCGAGGAACTGCTGAACTCTTTCCCAAGGACCAGGACTGTATATTTTACATTCCCACCATCAGTGTATGAAGATTCCAGTTTCTCCATATTCCTGGCAACACTTATTGTTGTTTATCTTTTGTTTTTCTTTTTTGAGATGAAGTCTTGCTCTGTCGCCCAGGCTGGAGTGCAGTCATGTGATCTTGGCTCACTGCAACCTCTGCCTGCTGGGTTAAAATGATTCTTTTGTCTCAGCCTCTCAGGTAACTGGGATTACAGGCATGCACCAACACACCCAGCTAATTTTGTACTTTCAGTAGAGACAGGGTTTCACTATGTTGGCAGTCTGGTCTTGAACTCCTGATCTCAGGTGATCCACCTGCCTCAGCCTCCCAAAGTGCTGGGATTACAGACATGAGCCACCACCCCCGGACTTGTTGTTCATGTTTTTCTTCTAAGCATTCTAGTATGTGTGAAGTGGTATCCCATTTTGGTTTTGATTAGTGTTTCCCTAATGACTAGTGATGTTGAGTGTCTTTTCATATGCTTATTGGTCATTTGTACATCTTCTTTGGAAAAACCTCTATTCAGATCTTTTGCTATTTTAAAATTGGGTTATTTGCTCTTTTACTGTCGAGTGCTAAGAGTTATTTATGTATCCTGGATACTAGTCCTTTATCAGATATATGACTTGCAAAATTTTTTTTTTTTTTTATAAATAGAGATGGGGTGTCACCATGTTGGCCAGGCTGGTCTTGAACTCCTGACCTCAGCTGATCCACCCATCCCAGCCTCCCAAAGTGCTGGGATTACAGGCATGAGCCACCACACCCGGCTGCTTTGCAAATACTTTTTTTTTTTTTTTTTTTTGAGACGGAGTTTCGCTCTTGTTACCCAGGCTGGAGTGCAATGGCGCGATCTCGGCTCACCGCAACCTCTGCCTCCTGGGCTCAGGCAATTCTCCTGCCTCAGCCTCCTGAGTAGCTGGGATTACAGGCACGCGCCACCATGCCCAGCTAATTTTTTGTATCTTTAGTAGAGACGGGGTTTCACCATGTTGACCAGGATGGTCTCGATCTCTCGACCTCGTGATCCACCCGCCTCGGCCTCCCAAAGTGCTGGGATTACAGGCTTGAGCCACCGCGCCCGGCTTGCAAATACTTTTATTCGTGGATTACTTTTTCCTTTTCTTTCTTTCTTTTTTTTTTGTTTTGAGACAGAGTCTTATTCTGTCTCCCAGGCTAGAGTGCAGTAGCACAATCATGGCTCACTGCATTCTCGACCTCCCAAGCTTAAATGATCCTTCCACCTCAGCACCCCAAGTATCTGGGACCACAGGTGTGTGCCACCATGCCTGGCTAATTAAAACATGTTTTCCTTTTTTTTTTTTTTTTTTTTGTAAAGATAAGATCTTCCTATGTTGCCCAGGCTGATTTCAAACTCCTGGGTTCAAGTGATCCTCCCACTTCCGCCTCCCAGAATGCTCAGATTACAGGTGTGAGCCATTGCACCCAGCCTTTACTTTCTTGACATTGTCCTTTGATGCACAAATATTTTTCACATTGGCGAAGTCCCGAATATCTATTTTTTCTTTGGTTGCTGGTGCTTTTGGTGTCATTTTTACCCATCTGGTCTTTACTAACCCCTGTATACCCTTTGACACATATTTAGAGGTCCTCAAAGTTTTTATTCAAAGATGAGAGAATATGTAAATAATTTTTTAAGAAACACTCATTGAAACAGACTGCAGTACTGTCTTTGATAACAAAGATCTCCAAAGCTTCTATGTGAATACTCAGGGCTTCTAAAACCATCTCTTTGTAAAGGTTGATGGGGATCATATCTCCTACCAAAGCCCCTAGCTCTTTGGTTTGAGGCAAGAGAAAAAGGAACACTGGTGACGAAATTTAGGATACCAAGGGGCATAAAAGAGGCAGTACTTCTGCCAGCTTGCCCCCAAGTTTCTCTACCACCATCTTTTTTTTTTTTTTTTGAGACGGAGTTTCGCTCTTGTTACCCAGGCTGGAGTGCAATGGCGTGATCTCGGCTCACCGCAACCTCCGCCTCCTGGGTTCAGGCAATTCTCCTGCCTCAGCCTCCCGAGTAGCTGGGATTACAGGCACGTGCCACCACGCCCAGCTAATTTTTTGTATTTTTAGTAGAGACGGGGTTTCACCTCGTTGACCGGGATGGTCTCGATCTCTCGACCTCGTGATCCACCCGTCTCGGCCTCCCAAAGTGCTGGGATTACAGGCTTGAGCCACCACGCCCGGCCTCTACCACCATCTTAACATTAAGCCATAGTTCTCAAAGTGTGGCCGGGGGTCCAGCAACAGCAGCAGAATCTGAGCCCTTCTTGGAAACCAGATTCTTGGACCTTATTTCAGACCCACTGAATCAGAAGCTCTGGGGTGGGTCCCAGTGATCTGTTTGAACAAGTGCTCTGCTGCACATTGATGTCGGAGAGCCACTGGTGTAGCATGTTCACCTGCTACAACCTGGAATCTGCCACCTGCAGAATGTGATTACTCATCATCGCCTGCCAAGTGTGAGATCAGGTACTTCTGGTGACAATGGATAGCAAACCTTAAACTAACTTACTAAACAACTGCAGAAATCAATTGGCTGGCGTATTCTGCCTAAACAGTCAGTAGGGACACTAGCCCTGAATCAGGGCAAGAGGCAGAACATTTTCCTGCCTGGCTTAGCACCCTGCAGGGGGTGGGTAAGCCCCACCCAGTTCTCATGGCTATTTCACAAAGGGGAAGGAAGAAATGCTGTATGTGGAGGGGGAGGTAGCCCTGGTGCCCAGGACGCCAGGACTCATAAAATGGCCTCTTTGCTGTTTGTCCCGAATCCATTGTTTTCCTTCTTTTCCGCACTCCAGAGACAATGCATCCGAAGGGATCTTTCTGAAGCAAAAGCCTGTCTACAACACCCCTTGCTTATACCCTTTGGTGTGTCTCCGCAGACACACACACACACACACACACACACGCACACGCGGCTCTCCGGTTAGGTTCACACTTCGAGATGTTCAAATTCTAGTTCTAATTGACCTTTTCCAGCCTGCTGGATTCCCAGCCTTTGGAACCCCATGGAATGCTCCACCATTATCCCCTTCCACCTTTTTCCGTGCTGCCCCACCTCTGCTTCTGTGTTCTGCCTGGAATGTCGTTACCCTTCCCCACATGGTAAATTTTCGCCTTTCAAAACTCAGCCTGGATACCTGCTTCCTCTGGGATAGCTCTAAGCCAGGTTAATGACTCTGTCCACAGGCTTCTGGGTTAACAGTCGCCCTGGGCCGGCATGACTCATCTCCATATCTCCCTCAGCTGGCAGCCTCGGGGCAGGGACCCGTTTGATTCTTCTGGGTCCTCAGTCCCCAGGCTTGCCACAGCCTAGGAGTTCACATGGTGTTTGTTGATCACATACTGCTTTTGTGCCCCCTGCTGTTGCCTAGCAAAGTGGGGCCCCTGGTAGACTCAACTGATATTTATCAATGCATTCAACTGACCACAAACCTCCGTTCTTCAGGTCCTGGGAAAACCCTGAGCCACTTGCAAGTATAGGCTGCTTGTGCCCTTGACAGGTTCAAGGAATCAGTCCTCAACACTGGGGCAGTTTCACTTTGGACTTGGTGAGGGCCTAGAGGCCCTTTAGCTTTCAATCCTGAGAAACCTCCCTTTACCCAGGAAGCTGGGGACTGGACCATTTGTATCTTCATCATGGGTGGGCATGGATTCCTCATCCCAATCAGAAGAATAGATGTATCTGTAGCAGTACGTTATTCTAGGCCAGTTCTTCCTATTGAAAAAAAAAAAAATCTGGCAAGGTGCAGTGGCTCATGCCTGTGATCCCGGCACTTTGGGAGGCTGAGGTGGTTGGATCACGAGGTCAGGAGTTTGAGACCAGCTTGGCCAATGTGGTAAAATCCTGTATCTACTAAAAATACAAAAATTAGCCGGGCATGGTGGCGGGCGCCTGTAATCCCAGCTACTCTGGAGGCTGAGGCAGGAGAATCACTTGAACCTGGGAGGCAGAGGTTGCAGTGATCCAAGTCTACACCACTGCACTCTAGCTTGGGTGACAGAGGGAATCTTCATCTTAAAAAAAAAAAAATCTAAAGTCCTTTTCCTAGCTTGAATTTAAAAATTTTTTTTAAATTAAAAATTTACAAATCATGTTTATTTCTAACATACAATTTGATAATATGTATTTATTGAATCTAATACATAAAAATACAAACTACTTGTAAACGTCCTATGAGTTTTGTGCTTCCAGTCTTTTTTCTAAGCATGCATATTTAGTAATTTCCTAAAGCATTGAGATTATTATTTTATTCGTATTTATTACCATTGTCTTAGTGCATTTATGCTTATGCTGCTATAACAAAATACCTAAGACTGGGTTATTTGTCGGCTACAGACATTTATCGAGCTCATGGCTCTGGAAGCTGGGAAGTCCAAGGTTGAGAGGCCGCATCTGGCGAGGGCCTTCTTGCTGCTTCATCCCATGGTGGACGGTGGAAAGGGCAAGAGAGCTTGTGAGAGAGAGCCAGGAACTGAACTCACAGCCTCCAGTCCTTTTATAATCAGCACGGATTCACCCACGAGGATGGAGCTCTCACAGCCTAAACACCTCCCATTACTGTTGGCCCCACCTCCCAACACTGTTACATTGGGGATTAAGTTTCCACCATATGGCTTTTTTTTTTTTTTTTTTTTTTGAGATGGAGTCTTGCTCTTGTTGCCCAGGCTGGAGTGCAGTGGTGGGATCTTGGCTCACCACAACCTCCACCTCCCAGGTTCAAGTGATTCTTCTGCCTCAGCGTCCCGAGTAGCTGGGCCTGCCACCACACCCAGCTAATTTTTTATATTTTTAGCAGAGATGGGGTTTTACTATGTTGGTCAGGCTAGTCTTGAACGCCTGACCTTAGGCGATCCACCCACCTCGGCCTCCCAAAGTGCTGTAATTACAGGTGTGAGCCACCATGCCCTGCCAACACATGCCTTTTGGGAGACACATTCAACTATTATTTTATCTGTTGCCATTGAGACTGTTGTTTTATTAATGAAACTCCTTGTATTTCTGGAAAAAAAAACCCTGACAAGTTTATAATACCAGCCCCTGTAACCTTCCTTCCACTGGTAAGCCGAAGGTAAAAATGTTAAGACCCAGATACTGAAAAAAGCAAGTAAGGCCTGGGAGTCAAACCAACGCTGAAGAACTTAACTTAGAGCTTCCCAGTAGCCAGGGCAAAACAATAAATAAATAAAAGGGACGCTCAAGGGGTTGTGGAGCTCTTGAACTGCAGAAGAGGAAGCAAGCCAGTTTATCAGAATGCTGACCTCTGGAGAGGGCACAGGGACCTTGTGTAAGAGTGTTGTGTAAGGGACAGCTTCACTGAAAGATGAAGGAAGTGCCTGGGTTTGGTCACTTCTCATACTGACTTGTTTTTTTTTGAGACAGACTGTTGCCCAGGCTGGCGTGCAATAGCGTGATCTCAGCTTACTGCAACCTGCGACCTCCACCTCTTGGGTTCCAGTGATTCTCCTGCCTCAGCTTCCCAGGTACCTGGGATTATAGGCGCCACCACCACGCCCAGCTAACTTTGTATTTTTAGTAGAGATGGAGTTTCACCATGTTGGTCAGGCTGGTCTTAAACTCACCATGTTGGCCAGGCTGGTCTTAAACTCCTGACCTCAGTGATCCGCCTGCCTCGGCCTCCCAAACTTCTGGGGTTACAGGTGTGAGCCACCATGCCCGGTCCATACTGACTCTTAAGAACAGCTGTTGGCATGTCCATAAATTGTAGTTCTCAAAAATAAATAAATAAATAGATAAATAAATTGCAGTTCTGGGAAGGCATTTATTTGTTTGGTTTTCCCTAGGAATCAGACTGAGAGGAAGGCATATTTTTGTAGGAAGCCGAAATAATGTAATCTAAGCATGAAACTTTCTGGTGATTTCCTTTAGTAGAGATTTAACAAACCCATGAACTGTGTGGCTTTCGTGCTGTTCTTTCATGTGAGGAATCTCACAATTGTCTCGATGAAGCTGGAGGCAAGAAGTTATGCCATTTTACAGATGAGAAAATGGAGGCTCAGGGAGATTGACTTATCCAGGGTCACACAGCCAATTAAGTGGCATACCAGGACTCAAGCCCAAGTTTACAACCTTTTCCTTTTTGTTTGCACTTTGTTAGAGAAGGGGGAAGTGTCTGACACTGTTTTGTTTTGTTTTGTTTTGTTTGAGATGGAGTTTCGCTCTTGTTACCCAGGCTGGAATGCAATGGCGCGATCTTGGCTCACCGCAATCTCCGCCTCCTGGGTTCAGGCAATTCTCCTGCCTCAACCTCCTGAGTAGCTGGGATTACAGGCACGTGCCACCATGCCCAGCTAATTTTTTGTATTTTTAGTAGAGACGGGGTTTCACCATGTTGACCAGGATGGTCTCAATCTCTTGACCTCGTGATCCACCCGCCTCGGCCTCCCAAAGTGCTGGGATTACAGGCGTGAGCCACCGCGCCCAGCCCCTGACATTGTTAAATATCCACGGTGTATTAGGACTGGGTGTGTGTGTGTGTGTGTGTGTATGTGTGTGTGTGTGACAGAGTCTCGCTCTCTCACCCAAGCTAGAGTGCAGTGGCATGATCTCGGCTCACTGCCACCCCTGCCTCCTGGGAGTGATTCTCCTGCCTCAGTCTCCTGAGTAGCTGGGATTACTGGCACCCACCACCACACCTGGCTACTTTTTGTATTTTTAGTAGAGACGGAGTTTCATCATGTTGGCCAGGCTGATCTCGAACTCCTCATCGCAGGTGATCTCTCTGCCTCAGCCTCCCAAAATGCTGGGATTACAGGAGTGAGTCACTGTCCCTGGCCTAGGATCAGGTCTTTATAAGTACCACCTCATCTGTTTCTTACGGTAAATCATACAGACACGTAATCTTAGCCCATTTTACAGAGAGGCTCGGCAGTTGTCCAGGCCATACAGATAGTAGGTATGAGAGAGGCTAAGCAGGGATTCCCAACCAGGGTTTGGTGACAGAACTTGAGGATGTGTGAGGATTCAATAGAATTGCACAGGAACATTTCTGGGGGAGAGGGGAGAGGGTGGCTTTCACAGAGCCTTAAAAAACCCAAATAGAGACAAATGAGAAAAACACACGCATGAACTCAAGGAAAGAATCATAGTGACAGCTCACATAACTGAGTCCTAACCAGGGGCCAGGCACCTGGCAAGGCCTGGATGAGCTGAGCATTCCCATGAGGGTTAGGGTGCATCACCCCCAGCTCACAGGTTGCTCAGCTAGTAAGTGGCCTTGCATGGTGACTGAGTTTGGCTTCTTTTCCATCATCACCTCTTGTGGCTTGTTTTTTTTCTCGCAGTGAGTAGAATTTTTCTTCCTCTTTTGTGCAGCTGGGAATTAACTGCAGGCAGAATGAGAGGCTGTGCTTCAAAAGGTCATTGCCCGTTTCCAGGTCACCTCTGTCTGTTCCCTCGCCCGTGGCAACAAGCTGATTGGATGGTGGTTGGTTAAGAGTGAACAAATGAATGGATGAATGAATGAATGAATCAGTGGATGAAGGAAGTACCTCTTCCTTGGTGTTCTGGATCAGCATTCAGGGATCCATTTCTGATGACTTTTATTCAAGGGTGTTAGGTCACTGTAGTGCTAGAGAGAAGTCTTGGGGAAGCTGAGGTCAGGCCCGATGTTGATGACCAGGGAGGACTGGAGTGACCCAGCAAGCCTCCTTCCTCCTCAGCAGGCAGTGATGTGAAGTGGGCTGTGCCGCCTTCCACAGCTCTCTGCCATGGCACGCAGCCTTCCACAGCATGTGGCAAGCCTGGCAGGACCTGGAATGCCTTGCTATCCTTGGAACGTAGTACCTCTCGTATCCCTGGCCCATGTTCACTTCCCTGGTTTATCTGCTGGGGTTTTGCATCCCAGTCTGGTGTACCCTCTCGTGCAGCCCAGCGGTGGGGTCCTAGTTCAGAGCAACTGCATCAGCAGCCCTGTTTTACAGCTGAGGACACAGGCTCAGAGGATTGAAGTGACCTATCCAAGGCCACACCAGTGAGCGGTGGATCTAGGTCTTGGGCCCAGCTGTGGCTGGCTCCAAAGCCACGCATCACCACATCCTCAGAGGACCCTCAGGACCTCAGGGTCATATTTACATTGCTGGAGGCCTCATCAAATTCCTGAGGCTGCTCCACCCTCCTCTGGCTGGAGAGCTGTCCCAGGTCCAGCTGGGCCATGGCTGAGGGTTTCCTTCCTGTTTAGAGAGAGTGTGGGTCTTCTTGACTGCCCCAGGGCTTCTGCCGAGCTGGGTTGAAGGGACTTCACAATACGTAGGAACCAGGAGCCGGAAGCTAAGAGGTGATTTTGCCTGTCCTGAAGTTTGTGATGCCATCCCCCTTCCTCAACCACCTGTAGCTCTACTTTGAGAAAAAAGAGGCTAGGCATGACGGCTCACGCCTGTAATCCCAGCACTTTGGGAGGCCCAGGAGGGTGGATCACCTGAGGTCAGGAGCTCGAGACCAGCCTGGCCAAAATGGTGAAACCCCATCTTTACCAAAAATACAAAAAATTAGCTGGGCATGATGGTGGGTGCCTGTAATCCCACCTACTTGGGAGGCTGAGGCAGGAGAATCACTTGAACCTGGAAGGCGGAATTTGCAGTGAGCTGAGATGGTTCCATTGCACCCCAGCCCAGGTGACAGAGCAAGACTCCATCTCAAAAAAAAAAAAAAAAAAAAAAAAAAAAAACAACATTTAAAGAGGCCGGGCGCAGTGGCTAATGCCTGTAATCCCAGCACTTTGGGAGGCTGAGACAGGTGGATCACGTGGTCAAGAGTTCAAGACCAGCCTGAACAACATGGTGAAACCCCTCTCTACTAAAAATACAAAAAAAATTAGCCGGGCATGGGAGTGTACACCTGTAATCCCAGCTACTTGGGAGGCTGAGGCAGGAGAATTGCTTGAACCTGGAAGGCAGAGGTTGCAGGGAGTCTAGATCATGCCACTGCACTCCAGCCTGGTGACAGAGTAAGACTCTGTCTCAATTAAAGAAAAAAAAAGAAAAAGAAAAAAGAGGCTGGACATGATGGTTCATGCCTGTAATCCCAGCACTTTGGGAGGCCAAGGCAGGCAGATCACCTGAGGTCAGGAGTTCGAGACCAGCCTGGCTAACATGGTGAAACCCTGTCTCTACAAAAACACAAAAATTAACCAGGTGTGGTGGCAGGCACCTTTAATCCCAGCTACTTGGGAGGCTGAGGCAGGAGAACAGCTTGAACCCGAGAGGTGGAGCCAAGATCATGCCCTTGCACTCCAGCCTGGGTGACGAGCGAGACTCCATCTCAAAAAAAGAAAGAAAGAAAGAAAGAAAGAAAAAGCATCTATTTGAAGAGCCCAAAGTGGGCCAGAAAGAGTGAGAATGGGAGGGAACCAGGGCAGGAAGAGTTTTTTACTGTAATTGTCCTTTCCGCCCCTCCACTAGGCTGGGAGCCCCTTGAGGGCCTGGACCTGGCTGTTGTCCCAGGGCCTGCAGTCGGTCAGTGTCAAGTAGGTGTGTGATGAGTGAATGGATGACCTGCGGGTTTGGAGCCCTGCTTCCCAGTCCGGGAACAAACTGCGTGGCCTTGGTCAGCTACATCCCCTTTCTTGGCCTCAGTTTCTCCATCTGAGCTGATCTTAGAGGCCCTGATATTCTAAGCCAGCAAGTTCCAGGGCACTGGAAGATGAAAGGAGCCTGAGATGGGTGCCGGGATTCTGGGAGGACTCGGGCAGCTTGGCCGTGGGGAAGGCATCCAGAGGTTCTTGGCTGTGGAGCTTAGGAAACAGAGTAGCTGGCTGGTGGGCACCAGGGCATAGGCGGGAGCAAGGAGGCAGGGCATATGCTTGGCTGAAGGGGCTGTTTGCTGAAGCTTCGGGTCTTAGCAACTTGATTTTCCTTCTTCAGAAAATGAAGCCCCCCAAGCAGCTCCTCTGGGTGTCAGAGCCTCCGGTGAGGGTGAGGCCCATTGGGGGAGGGGGGCTTCCAAGGCAGGAGGAGGAGGGCCAGGGAGCAGGGGCACCCAGACATTGGACGCTGGTGGGCCCTGCCTGGCTGGGACCTGGGGGTTTCCGGTCTCGAGGGCTGGGCAGCCCCACTCATTGTGACTTTGCCCTGTGTTTTCTGCAGATCATGATTGAGTTCTGTCCAGGGGGAGCCGTGGATGCTATCATGCTGGGTGAGTCTTACTTAATTGCCGGGAACAGACGACTGGTTGGCGTCCTAAGTCTAACTGCTGAACAGCTCTGTCTAGGACTGGGTCTTCCACTCTCCTACTCTGTCAGTCCCCACGGCCTCTGAGCACCTCTCTGCTTTGTCTGTTTTTGGGAGCAGGGTTTGGGTTCTTTTTTTTTTTTTTTTCTCTTTTTCTGAGACAGAGTCTTGCTCTGTTGCCCAGGCTGGAGTGCAGTGGTGTGATCTCAGGTCACTCACTGCAACCTCCGCCTCCTGGGTTCAAGCGATTTTCCTGCCTCAGCCTCCCAAGCAGCCTGGGATTACAGGCATACGCCACCACGAATGGCTTATTTTTCTATTTTTAGTCGAGAGCAGGGGGTTGGGTTCTTGAAGAGAATACAGGACATTCGCTGGAAGACCAGCACTCCCTGTCCCAAAAGCCATGTGTGGCCACTTAAACTGGCCACTCTCCCTCTTGTGGCCTCTTGACCATAAGATGGGTGTGATGCCTTCTTTGAGGGACCCCACAGCACAGCACTCTAAGAAGGTGAAACCAAGATACCAGAGGAAGGTCTTTGACAAGTGGGGAGACCCACACATTTAGTAAATGCTCAGTGGGGACAGTGTCAGGTCTGTGTCCTGGGCAAGCTTCAGCATAGCGGTGATAATGACTACAGTGAAATGTTAGTAGTGGCCATTCTTTTGTGAATAGTTACTATATGCCAGAGAGTACAGTAGCCATGTTCACATATGTGATCCTCCTCTGATCCTCAGGTGTAAAATCAGGAAGAGTATCAGTTTTTTGTTTTTGTTTTTTTATTTTTTTTTTTGAGACGGAGTTTCGCTCTTGTTGCCCAGGCTGGAGTGCAATGGCACGGTCTCGGCTCACCGCAACCTCCGCCTCCTGGGTTCAGGCAATTCTCCTGCCTCAGCCTCCTGAGTAGCTGGGATTACAGGCACGCACCGCCATGCCCAGCTAATTTTTAGTATTTTTAGTAGAGACGGGGTTTCACCATGTTGACCAGGATGGTCTTGATCTCTTGACCTTGTGATCCACCCGCCTCGGCCTCCCAAAGTGCTGGGATTACAGGCTTGAGCCACCGCGCCCGGCCCCAGTTTTATTTTTTTATTTTTGAGATGAAGTCTTGCTCGGTTACCCAGGCTGGAGTGCAGTGGCATGATCTTGGCTCACTGCAACCTCCTCCACCTGGGCAATTCTTCTGCCTCAGCCTCCTGCCCGAGTAGCTGGGGTTACAGGTACCTGACACCCCGCCCAGCTAGTTAGTAGAGACGGGGTTTTACCATGTTGGCCAGGCTGGTCTCAAACTCCTGACCTCAGGTGATCCACCCTCTTAGGCCTCCCAAAGTGCTAGGATACAGTCGAGCATCACTTTTATTTTTGATTGAGCTGACACTTGAATGGTTAAGGGGCTCACCCAGTTCACACAGGAGAGCTGTGAACCCAGGTCTGGGTGACCCACTCCTCACCAGGGCCTATCCCGTAGCATCCCCAGCTCTTGCCACCCTGCAGGGTAGTGAGCTCAGAGAGGCCGAGGAGAGGCTTGGAAGGTTGAGAGACATGTCCAGGATTCTGGGATGGCCCAGAAGAGGAGAAGCACTCAGTATAATGTCACACCATTCAAGGTATTTTCCCTGAGTCTATTTCAGGACAGAGACAATCATAATACTGAAACAACCTTGAATGCCATAATCCTGAATGTTGAAATCCCAAAAGAACAAAATGCCAAAAGTCTAAACTCCTGTCAAGTACAATCCTGAAAGATCACAGTCTCAAAAATATAATTCTAAAAAAAAGTTTTTTGAATCTTTATATTATTTTAAAGAGAGATTTGAGAAATATAAAAACACGACAACACCTCATAGTCTACTTTACACAGTCAAATAGGCAATAATAACGTACATATTTTTGCAAGCAGAAACCCTCAGTTATACCCAGGGTGGTTGCACAGGTATAACAATTATGAGCAGATCAGCCGGATGCGGTAGCTCACACCTGTAATCCCAGCACTTTGGGAGGCTGAGGTAGGCAATCACCCAAGGTCAGGAGTTCGAGACCAGCCTGGCTAACATGGTGAAACCCCATCTCTACTAAATATACCAAAATTAATTGGGCGTGGTGGCAGATGCCTGTAATCCTAGCTACTTGGGAGGCTGAGGCAGGAGAATCACTTGAACCCAGGAGGCAGAGATTGCAGTGAGCCAAGATAACACCACTGCACTCCAGCCTGGGTGACACAGTGAAACTCTGTCTCCAGAAAAAAAAAAAAAAAAATTATGAGCAGATGACTTGTACTCATAAAGAGGTCAAAAAGGGAAATGTATAAATGCATATCACCCGGATTGGTGATTGTGTGCACACAGCTTTATTTATTTTTATTTTATTTTATTTATTCATTTTTTTAAAGACGGGGTTTCACCATGTTGGTCAGGCTGGTCTTGAACTCCCGGCCTCAGGTGATCCACCCGCCTTGGCCTCCAAAGTGCTTGGATTACAGACGTGAGCCACCACATCCAGCCTGTGCATACAGCTTTATAGCTGTTGTCTGAAATCTTGTAATGAACTGCCTAAGCCTTTTCATGAGATCGATTAAAACCCTCAGTGGGTCACTAGGGCCTATGCAGATGCCCAAAGAGCTGGGATCTTGAGAAAGTCTATTTTTCATAAAAGGAATTAGAACTCTCTCTAAATCTCTATACCATTTATACCTCCGGTATTGAAAATGATGTGAGGATGAAATACGTAGCATAGTGAATTGCAGAAAGTAATGCTGACTGTTTAAAATAGTGGGGAAAAGGCTGTGTGCAGTGGCTCACACCTGTAATCCCAGCACTTTGGGAGGCTGAGGCAGGTGAATCACTTGAGGTCAGGAGTTCAAGACCAGCCAGGCTAACATGGTGAAACCCCGTCTCTACTCAAAATACAAAAATTAGCCAGGTGTGATGGTGCATGTCTGTAGTCCCAGCTACTCAGGAGGCTGAGGCAGGAGAATCGCTTGAACCCAGAAGCTGGAGGTTGCAGTGAGCCAAGATGGCGCCACTGCACTCCAGCCTGGGTGAGAGAGTGAGCCTCCATCTCAAAAAAAAAAAAAAAAGGGGTGAGGGTGGGGAATATATATATATAAACTAAAGACCATTTAGTTTTTTCAAATTTACCATATGAACAAGTATATTACAGGGATAGATGATGGGCAGTTGCACAGAGACTGTTCGTAAGAGTTGGCCTAACCGGATACCACTATGCTGTGATTGAGAGTTTTACGATTTTAGACTTTAGGGATTTTGATCTTTGGGGATTTTAACATTTGGGATTATGGTATTTGAGACTGTGTCTTTTAGGATTGTGATCCAAACCCATCTCAGGAATGTGTCAGATTCACAGTAGTCCATCCTATCCCAGGCCGTGGAAAGGCAGGACCCATAAGCCTTCGTTTCAGGGCCACTTACCACCCCACCGAGTTCCCAGGCAGGTAAATGACAGTAGCGAGAAGGATACGTGGCACGTGTTATATGGCTCTTGGGTGTGCCTTCTCTCAGCAGACACTGCCTTTGAAGATGACCATTTTGGGGGTTAGAATCCAATAGTATAAAAGAGATAGTCTGGTATGAATTGAGACTTTAGGTTATAAGGAGCCAAAATACTCAGACTTTTTTAGGTGGGGGATGTAGGAGGTAGAATTTATTTGCACAAAGAACTGAAGACTTAAAGGATGGCTAGCTTCAGGCACAGCTTGTTCTAGGAGTTTTAAAGAGTTATGATAAGGGGTGGAGTGCAGTGGCTCATGCCTGTCATCCCAGCACTTTGGGAGGCCGAGGCAGGTGGATCACTTTGAGCTCAGGAGTTCGAGACTAGCCTGGACAACATAGCAAAATGCCGACTCTACAAAAAATACAAAAATTAGCTGGGCTTAGTGGTTTACACTTGTAATCCCAGCTACTCAGGACACTGAAGCTGGAGGATCACTTGAGCTCAGGAAGCAGAGGTTGCAGTGAGCCAAAATCATGCCAGTACACTCTAGCCTGGGTGACAGAGTGAGACCTTGTCTCAAAAAATAAAATAAAAAATAAATGAAGAGTTACAGTAAAGTCTTGATTTCTTTATCCAACGCTTGGCCCCACTGCCCTCTGTGTTAGCCCCATTCTCATGCTGGTTTTCTGCCCTTGATGACAAGATGGTGTGGCAGCTCCAGACATCACATCTGAATTCCAAGCAGCAGGATGGAAGACAAGAGGGTAGAATAACCACCCACCCCTACCCCACAGTGAAGACTCTTTTTTTTTTTTTTTTTTTTTTGAGACGGAGTTTCGCTCTTGTTGCCCAGGCTGGAGTGCAATGGCGCGATCTCGGCTCACCACAACCTCCGCCTCCTGGGTTCAGGCAATTCTCCTGCCTCAGCCTCCCGAGTAGCTGGGATTACAGGCACACGCCACCATGCCCAGCTAATTTTTTTGTATTTTTAGTAGAGACGGGGTTTCACCATGTTGACCAGGATGGTCTCGATCTCTCAACTTCGTGATCCACCCGCCTCGGCCTCCCAAAGTGCTGGGATTACAGGCTTGAGCCACCGCGCCCGGCCAGTGAAGACTCTTTTTAAAAGAGACTTCAGAAAAACTGTACCTGACACTTTGCTATATGTCTCATTAGCTGTAGCATATCACACACAGCTGGAACGGAGGCTGGGGAATGTGGTTTTCTAGCTGGGTAGCCATATGTTCTGATACTAAAAAAGAAGGGGGAAATGGAAGCCAGCTAGCAGCCTCTGTGTCCCCTGGTATGCAGCTTAACTTAATGAGCTTAGCTGGAGGGGAATATCAGAGATAGAAAAGGCACTGAAGTGTACTGTGCCCTCGACCTCATTCACAGCTGGGGCGTGACCGAGACTACAGCTAAGCCAGCAGGCACACCCTGCCCTGCTCCCGTCTCAGTTCTCCTCTGGCCCTGACTGCTCTAGCCCTAGGCAGCTTTCCCCCTGTTGGTGGCAGCAGTTAAAGGAACATTTTGGAAATCATAATTGGAGAAGAGAAGCTGAAATAGTGGCAGCCAACAAGTTCAGAGCCAGGTCCTAGCTGCAGCTCTCTGTTTAGGGTTGACTTTCCTGCAGATGCCTGCCTGGCTTAGAGGGGCTTTCTGCTCCTCCATCCATCTCCCCTTTGCCCTGCATGGCTGGGGGGCATTACCAGCCTGGACTTGGGGTACAGGGGTCCATTCCCTGAGGTCCAGTCCAGGTTTGTCTTTTTTTTTTTTTTGAGACGGAGTTTCGCTCTTGTTACCCAGGCTGGAGTGCAATGGCACGATCTCGGCTCACCGCAACCTCCGCCTCCTGGGTTCAGGCAATTCTCCTGCCTCAGCCTCCTGAGTAGCTGGGATTACAGGCACGTGCCACCATGCCCAGCTAATTTTTTGTATTTTTAGTAGAGACAGGGTTTCACCATGTTGGCCAGGATGGTCTCTATCTCTTGACCTCGTGATCCACCTGCCTCGGCCTCCCAAAGTGCTGGGATTACAGGCTTGAGCCACCGCGCCCAGCCCAGGTTTCTCTTTTTGGAGGCTTTGGGGCACAGGACTGGCCCTTTTGTGAGATGGAGAAAATGCTTATGTGGTGTGTCACCATGGAACCATTCTAGTTTAACACCCAGTGCCTGTTCTGATTGAAATGCATGTGATCGGCCATGCCATGCTGCCTATTAAACATCTTAGGTCTCCACCCTTTTATCGTGGAAAGGATGGGAGGCTAGAATTGGATGTGATGTCAAAGAAGACTTAGATTCATTTGCAGTGTTGTAGTTTGTTTTTAATAAGGAGAAGTATTCATGCATTGCTGTGTAATTAAAAGTCATTCCTAAAAATGTATTGGACTCAAAAGGCTGCATATTGTATGATTCCAACTATATGACAGTCTAGAAAAATGCAACACTATAGGGACAGAAATCAAATTAGTAATTACATAGGGACTGGGAACGGGGGTAAGAGTTTACTACAAAGGCCACGGGAATCTTGGAGGATGATGGATGAATTTTGTATCTAAACTGTGATGGGGGTTACTTGACTGAATATGTTTGTCAAAATTCAAAGAACCGTATATCTTAAATAGGTGAATTTTTTCTATATGTAAATTATACTTCAATAATCCTGACTTTATTTAATTTATTTATTTATTGAAATGGAGTCTCGCTCTGTCTCCCAGGGCTCACTGCAACCTCTGCCTCCCAGGTTCAAGCAATTCTTCTGCCTCAGCCTCCTGAGTAGCTGGGCCACAGGTGTGTGCCACTATGCCCAGCTAATTTTTGTATTATTAGTAGAGACGGGGTTTCACCATATTGGCCAGGCTGGTCTCAAACTCCTGACCTCATGATATGCCCGCCTTAGCCTCCCAAAGTGCTGGGATTACAGGCATAAGCCACCATGCCCAACTCAATCCTGACTTTAAAGGGAGGTGGCTCCCCAGTCCTGACTTTAAAAAGTGTATCAGGCCACGCATGGTGGCTCAGGGCTGGAGCCCTGCCTATGTCAGTTATAATCATCCCATTTCACAGACCAGGAGATGAAGGGCCAGAGCACTTAGGTGACTTGCCAGTAATCACACAACTAGTGAGAGGCAGCACCTGGTAGAGGCTTGGTCTGTGTGCTCCTGAAGCCCATGCAGGCTCTGATCCTGGCCCCTGGCTGGAGGCACAGAGGTTAAGGATGAGGCCACAGGGACAGGGAGCAGCTTGCAGGCTCTAGAGAGAGAGGTCTCTGGTCCAGGAGCCCTGGTCTGGGGCCTGGCTTCCCAGGGCAGGGTAGTTGGCACCTGCATTCCTGTCTGGCATGTCTATTTTGCCACTCCTAAGGACTTGGCAGGGCGAGCTGAACCTTGTGGATTCCTGTCCAGGCACCAGTGGGTGAGCTGGACACTGCAGTGCTGTAGGCAGAGGGAGGACTCGGAGCAGTGTCCCTTTGGGTGACCAGGCTTAGAAGCCGACGACTTGAGAACCTGGCAGGCCAAGGGAGGTGGCTCCCCTGGTCACAGGGGTCTTGGGTAGCAACATTGACTGAATCAGAACAGTCTTGTGGGATGCGGAGCACAAAGCTGTCACCATGGAATCTTTCACTCCCTTCCTCCGCTGCCTCCACATTCTGTCGGCTCCACCTCCCTAATCCATCCATTGAGCAGCTTTTCTCCCTCTCTGCCTTGGCTGCTTTTGGGACTGTGATGACCTCCAGCTGAGCCCCTGCCCCTGCTGCCCAGCAAGCTCTTTGCTGCACTAGAGGGAATTATTTGTTTGTTTATTTTGTTTCATTTATAACATAATAAATGTTACAAGCATAGCTGAGTCTCGCTATGTTGCCCAGGCCAGCCTTGAACTCCTGGCCTCAAGTGATTCTCCTATCTTGGCCTCTTGAGTAGAGGGCACTAAGCTGCTCTCAGCCATGGGAATTTTTTTAATGCAAAAATCAGACTGTCTGCCCCACTCAGAACCTCTCGTGGACTGCCCACTGCATTTCAAATCAAATGCAGCCTCCACGGTGTGGCCCAAAAGTCCTGCAGAGTCAAGGCCCGTTGACCTCTGACCTTGAGTCACTTTGGCTTCATCTGCCCCCTTCCACCACACAAGTCTGTTCCCCTCTCCAGGAATATTCTTCCTGCTCCTCACCTTCCTGCTCCCGGCCTGCTCAGACTTATTCAACTTGCGGACCTCAGGGAAGAAGGGCCCCGGCCATCTCTAGGCAGACATCAAGCTGTCTGCAGCGCGTGCACGTGGGCACTTGTGTCTCCCCACTGACTGGCACACAAAAGGCTCTTAGCGACCAGCCCTCCGGTCTCTCTGGCCTTTCCCTTCCGCATCCCCTGGTGCCACCACCAATAGCCAGTGGAAAGATTAATAGGCAAAAAAAGAAGAAAGAGAAGAAAAGCTTCTTCATGCTGAGAAAGTGGGTCACTCTTCTCAAGAGAGGGTCTCCCCAGTGGACATTTTTTAAACACCAGCTCATGCCAGCCATTGCCTCTGCTGGCTCCTTGACCTAGAGTGCCCTCGCCCCGCCTATTCTCTTCCGTTAAGACACAGCCCAAATGTCCTTTCCTCTGGGCAGCCTCCTGATTCCCCCAGCTAGAAGGGGTTCCTGCCGGTTCTGACATCCCACATGCCTACACCCCACTCTGCTCCAAGTGTCACTCGCATTTCCATGTCCCCTCTGCCTGCCTGTGCCAAGCACACAGCCAGACACATAGTAAGTGCCCCCTGTGTCTGCAGACACGACGGATCTCTATGTCTCAGTCAGGCTTATGTTTACAAACCAGAGCTCTAAAGCCAGACCCTGGTTTGAATCTCAAATCTGTGACTTCCCACCTTCATGACTTTGAGCTAGTGGCTTAACCTTTCCAAGCCTCAATTTCCTCATCTGTAAAAGGGGGACAATACTTGTGCCTGCTTCATAGGACTATTGTGATGACAAAATGGGTCCGTGTACATGCTGTGCTTAGAAATGAACCCAGTACACGGTGAGCACTCCTTAATATTGGTGGCTTTTGTTTCTCCCCGGTGTGGGCCTGACATTTCAATTGCCTGTGGCGAGTGCTTACTGAATTGACAGCTGTTCTCCTACATTACCAGAGCTGGACAGAGGCCTCACGGAGCCCCAGATACAGGTTGTTTGCCGCCAGATGCTAGAAGCCCTCAACTTCCTGCACAGCAAGAGGATCATCCACCGAGATCTGAAAGCTGGCAACGTGCTGATGACCCTCGAGGGAGACATCAGGCTGGGTAAGGGACTCAGGGTGGGAAAGGTGAAGTCACAGGGCACCTGCCTGGGTGTCAGCCTGGCCTCTGCAGGCCAGTGAGAGGTGGGCCTGGTGGGGGTGTGGGTCCTCACGCCTACACCCTCTTGGCATGTCAGCAATTCTCCCCTTCCTACTCTTGCTTCTTTTTTTTTTTTTGAGACGGAATTTCGCTCTGGTTACCCAGGCTGGAGTGCAATGGCGCGATCTCGGCTCACGGCAACCTCCGCCTCCTGGGTTCAGGCAATTCTCCTGCCTCAACCTCCTGAGTAGCTGGGATTACAGGCACGTGCCACCATGCCCAGCTAATGTTTTGTATTTTTAGTAGAGACGAGGTTTCGCCATGTTGACCAGGACGGTCTCGATCTCTTAACCTCGTGATCCACCCGCCTCGGCCTCCCAAAGTGCTGGGATTACAGGCTTAGGCAAGAAGAGGGTCTTTTTTAGGAAGGGGCTGTTACCAATTTTGTTTCAGAGTCAAACCATGAACTGAATTTTTTCTCAAACTTAGTTCGGCCTATGCCCAGGAATGAACAAGGACAGCTTCAAGGTTAGAAGCAAGATGGAGTTGGTTAGGTCTGATTTCTTTCACTGTTATCATTTCCTCAGCTGTAATTTTGCCAAGACTGCTTTATTACCATGGTAGAGCAGTTCTTCCTGGCTCACAGTCCCCCACCTCAGTTTCAGCAAGTCCCAGCACCTCTCTGTCCTTTGCTTTCCTGCTTCTGCCATGGGGGACCTGGCTGGCATTTGTCCACAGGAGCACTGTTGGCATTTTTGACTGGACGGTTTTCACTGTTTTCTGAATGACAAGGTTTCTCCTACCTTGGATTTTTTTTTTTTTTTGAAATAGAGTCTCATCTGTCACTCAGGCTGGAGTACAGTGGTGCGATCTCTGCTCACTGCAGCCTCCGCCGCCTGGGTTCAAGCAGTTCTCCTATTTCAACCTCCTAAGTAGCTGGGACTACAAGCATGCACCACCACACCCAGCTAATTTTTGTATTTTTAGTAGAGATGGAGTTTCATCGTGTTAGCCAGGATGGTCTTGATTTCCTGACTTCATGATACGCCTGCCTTGGCCTCCCAAAGTGCTAGGATTATAGGCATGAGACACTGTGCCTGGATCTACCTTGGACTCTTTTGGTCACCTTCACCAAGGTGACAGATCAAGGGGACAGATGAGAGACTCCCTTATAAATGTGCATATATTCTAAGTTCACTGTTTTTGTGCATGTTATAATACATTTTACACTGTTTGTGTTTTTTTTATTATAAAGGTAATTATGATATTGATGCCTCTACAGAAAGATATATACAAAGATAGACATTGCAACAGTATTTGTAAGAGCAAGAAATCAGAAATGATCCAAGTGCAGGTACTCCAGTAGAGGATTAAACAAGTTATGGTGCTATCAAACAGTGGAATCTTTTTCACCTATTGAAATTAAGTTGCAGAAAAAATTAAGTTGCATCTCTTATAAAGATTTATAATACATACAAGGGGAAAAGCAACTTGAAAAATAGCATGTTTAATCTGATTACATTTTTAAAAGTAGAAAATACATAAATATTATGTATATATAATTTTTGTCTATTTCTACTTATATATAATTTTTAGGTAGGGCATGGCGGCTCACATCTGTAATCCCAGCACTTTGGGAGGCCAAGGTGAGAGGATCGCTTGAGCCAGGAGTTCAGGACCAGCCTGAGCATCATAGTGAGACCTCGACACTATAAAAAAATTGTTTTAGGCCAGGCGCGGTGGCTCAAGCCTGTAATCCCAGCACTTTGGGAGGCCGAGGCAGGTGGATCACGAGGTCGAAAGATCGAGACCATCCTGGTCAACATGGTGAAACCCCGTCTCTATTAAAAATACAAAAAATTAGCTGGGCATGGTGGCGTGTGCCTGTAATCCCAGCTACTCCGGAGGCTGAGGCAGGAGAATTGCCTGAACCCAGGAGGCGGAGGTTGCGGTGAGCCGAGATCGCGCCATTGCACTCCAGCCTGGGTAACAAGAGCGAAACTCCGTCTCAAAAAAAAAAAAATTGTTTTAATTTAAAAAAATATATAATTTTAATATAAATAAATCTGGAGCTATACACAGCAAACCCTTAAATGTTTAGCTGTCAGTATTATAGTTTTTTATCTGTAAAATAATGAGTTTCTAATAAGCAACATTACTTTGGTAATCAGAAAACACACACACCCACGCTACGCATAGAGTTCTGTAGACAATTTGGAATAAGACCCACAGAAAGGAGAATTAAAGTCTCCTAATCCTACCAGAATAAATCACCGCTCCCTGTGGGCTTCCCTCCAGGTCTTTTTTCTGTCTGCAGAAAGGTCAGACGAGATAGTGGGAAAGAGCACAGCTGGGTGACCTGAACGTTATTGAGTCTCTCTTAACTGAAGCTTCCTTATCTGTAAGATGGGGGTCATAATTTTCCAGGCCTTAAAGGGTCATAGATATAAATGATGTGTGTAGGCATAGATGTGCAGATGATATGCATACGTTTCTTTGCACAGTGCTATGCACATGGTGAGTTCTCAGTAAATATTAGTTTTTCTAAGATAAACTGGGATCATTATATGTATACAGTTTCTTAGTCTGGTTTTTAACATTGAATGTCAGCATATACTTCCATATCCTTAAAGATTTCTCAGAAACTTGATGATTTTCGGGTTTTTCTTGTATACCATCACATGCAGAAAACGTAGTTTACCTTTCAAAGCCCTACAGAAAGCCCTGAATGGGATACATAGGTTTCTCGTGAGGTTTATCATTTTCTTTACTAAATCACGAAGTAATGATTGTGCTTGTTCATGGATCTTTGAGTCTCTTTCTATAACATACCTTGAGGAGGAATTCTCAGAAGCAGAGTGCTGGGTGTGTGCAGTGAGTCAGGGTTTGGTTCACCTGCAGCCGTGGTGCCCCGTGCTGCTTGTACCAGTTGACCCTCCCCCCAGTGGAGTGTGAAGCTCTCTTTTCACCACATCCTGGCCCCTGTTGAGTTTTACTTAATAGAAAAAAAAAAAAACCACAAAACCGAAAAACTTTGCTACATATCAGTTTTTTGAACCATAGAAGCAATTCACTGTATTAAAAACATTTTAAAGAATAAAAGTGTGTCAAGGCACAAATGTGAGGTCCCCTCTGTACACTACCCCCACCAAAATCCCACTTCCGAGGAGGTGAACATGAAATGGGATGTGCAGCCTTCCAGACTGTTGTGTATGTGTGTGCGTGTGTGCACATATGTAAACATCATTCTTTTAAAGATAATCTGGCTGGGTGTGGTGGCTCACGCCTGTAATCCCAGCACTTTGGGAGGCTAAGGTGGGAGGGTCATCTGAGGTCAGGAGTTCAAGACCAGCCTGACCAACACAGTGAAACCCGGTCTCTACTAAAAATATATAAATTAGCCAGGCATGATAGTCCACGCCTGTAATCACAGCTACTCGGGAGGCTGAGGCAGGAGAATTGCTTGAACCTGGGAGCCAGAGGTTTGCAGTGAACCGAGATGGCGTCACTCTAACCTGGGCGACACAGCGAAACTCCGTCTCAAAAAAAAAAAAAAAAAAAAAAAAAAAGATAATCTTCTACTAAAGTATCGTTACTTGGATCATTTCTGGAATCATACTACACATTTTATAAGACTCAATGGTCAATCAACAACATGTTTGGGACATGTATTAGAGTTAAACTTCCAGGTTAGTACATACAAACACAGCCTCATTCATTTTAAGAGCTGCATGTTATTTCATAGCTGGGGTGAACCAAAATTTATCTATCTAACCAGGCGTCCCCAAACTTTTTACACAGGGGGCCAGTTCACTGTCCCTCAGACCATTGGAGGGCCGCCACACACTGTGCTCCTCTCACTGACCACCAATGAAAGAGGTGCCCCTTCCTGAAGTGCAGCGGGGGGCCGGATAAATGCCCTCAGGGGGCCGCATGCGGCCCGCGGGGCCGTAGTTTGGGGACGCCTGGTCTAACCATTCAGCAATGAAGCTCCAGCAACAATTTAGATGGTTTCCAATTTTTCATTCTTTTTGGCCATTGCTTTTATAAGCATCCATATATATTATAGATCTAGTTTTGGAGATGGATTTCTGCAGATAGAATTGCTGGCAAACAAGTTTTTAAAACCCGGTTTTATTTTTTACATATATGAGTAAAGGCATTCTAGCAAATTTTGTCTTTATTCATTCATGAGTGTGCTCACTGGATAACCTGTTGAGTGCTTCCTGCTCTAGCTATTGTGCCAGGGATACAACTGTGGACAGAGCGGAAATGATCTCTTTCCTTATGGAAATTATAGTCTAGAAAGGGAGCTTTCCCCACATCTCTGCTGCCCTTGTCTCTTTTAAAATGGAAAGAGAAGGGGGAGTGTTTTCATCAAAAGAGACTGTGTGGTGGAAATCCCTTTTGAATTGTTCAAGGGCAGCCATCAGCTATCAAGGGACACTCCCTCGTAAACTGTGCAGGGAGCAAGCAGGCTCAGTTCTCTGGGCTGCAAGGTGGGGCTGTCCCCCCCATCTGAGCCCCATCACGTGGGGCAGAAGGAGAAATAGCAGCTACCCAAAGAGCTGGCTGATGTGTGCCTGAGGGAGGGTCCTGGGGACCGGCAGTGTGTCATTGTGGTGGTTTGTTTTCCCTCTCTCTTCTTAGGAGGGGATCAGCAGGGCCTGTGGTGGGGGAATGGCCAGCTTCTGGGGATCCTCACCCTGAGCCTGAGAGGCACTCACTGTTCCCAGAAGGTTTTCTGAGATGAGATGATGTGCCGGCCCTTGGTGGTGTTTGCGGGGGAGCCAGGCCCACAGGGGTATCTGGCTGACCCAGCAGGAAGGTGGGCCCGGCCTCCCATTCTTACACTGGAGGCCCAGGAGAGCTGCCCGCCAGAGTCAGCCGCAGAGCCGGACCTGGGTTTCCTGCTTACCCACCTCACCTGCGGCACCTGTTGGTCCCACCCCAGGAGGTCAAGGGCTCCTTGTCCCCTCTCACTGGCCAAGCTGTTCCCCGATACAGCAACTGCTATCCAGTTAGCATTAACCGGGGCTCAGAAGCCAGGTTCCCTGACCACTCCCACGAGGTGGTGGGGGTGGTCTTGGTTCAGCATCAGCCTTGCCCCTGCCTGAAAAAGGCTGGACTGGCTCGTGGGCCGCTGAAATAATCACCATCATCTCACTTTTGCCACAAGTGGGCCTTGCAGCAGAGTACTTTGCGTTTGTCATTTAATCCTTAGGAAAACCTGCACAGTGTTCTGTGGTCACCCCTGTGTCACAGAGGGGGAAACTGAGGGTCAGGGGCTTTGTAACTGCCCTTCCTCCTGCCCTCTCCTGCCTTATCTGCTGCCAACCCCGCCCCTCCTTCCGGCCAGGCTGTGTCCTGTCCCTGCCGGTCCCTCCAGCTTGCTAGTTCCTGCCTCCCAGCCTGTTTGCAGTTTTCTCCGCCTGGAAATACCTTCTCCCAGATCCTGAGTTTGTGTCTAAAGTAGCCCGCCACCTCCCACTCCAACCCGTTCCTTCGCCCTGCCTTCTCAGCCCTGGGGCCTTCTCACTGCGAGGCATTCTGTGGGGTCTGTCGAGTGCCGGACTCCACCACGAGAATAAATGCGCATGGGGGGCAGGACTTGGTCACTTTCATCTCTGCGCCTAGAACAATGTCTGGCACATGACAGATGTGCAGTTAGTGTATGCTGAATAAAACTGTTCTTCCTCCAAGGCCCCCAGCCCTCCCTCCATGACTGTTCCCTCAAGGTCGTGCCCCTACTGTGCACTGTCGAGTAGCCCCACACCCCTGTCTTCCCAACACTTTCCAATGTTAGGAGTAGATGTTTGTTTATTTGCTTACTCTCTGCTTCCCCAACTACGCTGTGGACTACCCGAGGGTCGTCACCGTATTCTCTGCTCCCGGCTAGTGTCTGGCTCCTGAAGGAGTTTGGTGAGCACGTGAATGGGTGAATGGACCAGTGAAGCAGAAGAGCAGAGTCTGGAACCAAGTTCTCCCATATTCAGGCCTGGCCTCTGGGCATTGTGCTGCCTTCTGGTTTGAAATTGTGAGTCTGATGGGAGTTCCTGGATACAGCTCATTTCAAGGCCAGGCACAGGTGGGTGCCCGGAGTGGCCGAAAGTTGTCATAGTGCTGCAGCTTTTTGGGATGAATTGTCCAAAGGCAGCCATCAGCTGTCAGGCGACACCTGTCGCTACTAAAAATACAAAATTAGCTGGGCATGGTGGTAGGCTCCTGCAATCCCGGCTACTCGGGAGGCTGAAGCCTGAGGATCGATCGAACCGGGAAGTGGAGGTTGCAGTGAGCCGATATTGCGCCACTGTACTCCAGCCTGGGTCACAGAGCAAGACTGTCTCAAAATAATAATTATAATATGAATACATAAATAGTAATCAATAAATATAACCCAGGTTGGAGTGCAGTGGCATAATCCTGGCTCACTGCAGCCTCTGCCTCCTGGGTTCAAGTGATTCTCCCACCTCAGCCTCCCCAGTAATTGGGACTACAGGCACATGCCACCACACCCAGCTAATTTTTTTTTTTTTTTTTTTTTGAGAAAGTCTCCAGCTACTCTGTTGCCTGGGCTGGAGCACAGTGGTGTGATCATGGCTCACTGCCGCCTCTACCTCCCAGGTTCAAGTGATTCTTGTGCCTCAGCCTCCCAAGTAGCTGGGATTACAGGCACACATCACCACTCCAGGCTAATTTTTTTAATTTTTAGTAGAGACTGAGTTTTGCCATGTTGGCCAGGCTGATCTCAAACTCCTGGCCTCAAGTGATCTGCCTATTTCTGTCTCCCAAAGTGCTGGGATTACAGCCATAAGCCACCGTGCCTGGCTTCCATTTTTCTTTTCTTTCTTTCTTTCTTTTTTTTTTTTTTTGAGACGGAGTTTCGCTCTTGTTACCCAGGCTGGAGTGCAATGGCGCGATCTCGGCTCACCGCAACCTCTGCCTCCTGGGTTCAGGCAATTCTCCTGCCTCAGCCTCCTGAGTAGCTGGGATTACAGGCACGCGCCACCAGGCCCAGCTAATTTTTTGTATTTTTAGTAGAGACGGGGTTTCACCATGTTGACCAGGATGGTCTCGATCTCTTGACCTCGTGATCCACCCGCCTCGACCTCGCAAAGTGCTGGGATTACAGGCTTGAGCCACCGCGCCCAGCCCGTCCATTTTTCTTAATGTATATAAAAAGTTTAAAAATCACTCCCTGATAGCCAAGTAATTATGGCTGTTTTTAGCGTGTCACTGTTATTATAATGGCGTTTTGGTTAACATCATTATGCATAATTTTTTTGAATTTAAGATTGTTTCATAAGGTTGGAATCCTAGATTTGGAATGATTGGATTAAAAGGGTATGGATATTTTAAAGGTTCTTGCTATTTATTGCCAAATTGCCTTCTTAAAGGCTCTTGCCAGTGTAGGCTCTCAGTAGAGAGGACAGTGTTCATCTCCGTACTTCCTCTCAGCAGCAAATAGTCTTATCTTTTTAATGCTCTCTAATTTGCTAGATAGAAAATGGCATCTGTTAGTCGACTGGGAATGTGTATCCCTGAGTCCACATCCCCGGCTTTTACCCCAAGGCCGTGGGTGGAGGAATGTCCGTGGAAAACTCTGAGATTTTTGTCTTGCAGCTGACTTTGGTGTGTCTGCCAAGAATCTGAAGACTCTGCAGAAACGAGATTCCTTCATAGGCACGCCTTACTGGTGAGTCGTGTAGCTTCTGGAAATGGACTGGACTGGACGTTAAAACTCTCCAGGGTGACCTCCAGGTGCCTTAGACGGGAGGGGCTGGAAGGCAGGGGCGGCTGGGTCAGCCTGTGGGAGCGTGTCCCGCCCCGTGGCTTACTAGCGGTGTGACCTTGGACAAGCTGCCTAGCCTTCCCATGCCTCAGTTTCTTCAGCCACAAAATTAGGGATATTACGGCTTCTACTTAATAAGGCTACTGTGAGGATGAAATGAAATGGTGCACACAGAAGGCACTCCATTAATAACTGAACTAGAATCCCTGAAACAGGATTCAGTTCATGATCTATTCATACATAAATAATAATAATACAATACATACATTGTATTGAGGGCCTGGGCCGGGGGCCAGGAAGGTGAACAGTACAACTTCAGTTCCTACGCTCCTGTGAAGTCTCTCGGGACTTCTCTGAGGCTTCTCTAGTCTGTCGTGTTTCCTTCTTTTCCAGAACTATGACTTTAAAAACAAAACACTGTCACTGAATTTCACGCCTGACTACTACTCTGCCTTCTCACAGTGTTTCCCTGTGCATTGCTTGCCATTGCGGACTTTGGGCTCCTTTCTTGCTTGCTTGTTTCTCACCCTTGCTTTCTCTCTCCCCCCTTTCATACCTGTTTCTCCTCCTCTCTGTGCCGTGGTCTTCTGCCCACCCACCTCCACGCCCCGGTGTTTTGCTCCGTACCTTCCCCTGCGCCCCCACCTGCCCCCTCCCCAGGACTCTGTGTTCCGGATTGCTGCTGCCATCTCGTGGTAGGCATCGGAACTGCAGCAGGACGCGGCGGGGAGCCGCGTGGAGGCGTTCTTCTGTGGAAGAGCGTCCTAAGGAAGACACGTGGGATGCAGAGTCACGCAGATCATGATTCGGGAGCGCTGCCAACCCCTGACAGTGGCTCGTGGTGGCCCTTGACCCTGAATGTCCAAGAAGCGCCTGTGGAGGCCAGATTCTTAGCCCTGTGTTGTCCCTTGGTTGGTTCAGGATGGCCCCTGAGGTGGTCATGTGTGAGACCATGAAGGACACGCCGTACGACTACAAAGCCGACATCTGGTCCCTGGGCATCACGCTGATTGAGATGGCCCAGATCGAGCCGCCACACCACGAGCTCAACCCCATGCGGGTCCTGCTAAAGATAGCCAAGTCGGATCCTCCCACGCTGCTCACGCCCTCTAAGTGGTGAGGGGCAGGGGGGTGCTTGCGCCGGGGTTAGGGCTGGGATATGTGGTGTTGGGGCTGGGGAGGTACGGTGGTAGGGCTCTCCTGCTGCTGCGAGCCCCCAGGAGAGGTTGGGGCCTGGGGGTCTTCAGGCCTCTCTGAGCTTCGTGCCTCTTTTTTCCCTTGGTGTTCTTTATTATTATTTATTTATTTATTTATTTATTTTTGAGATAGGGTCTCACTCTTTTTTGCCGAGACTCGAGTGCTGGAATCGCACCACCGCACTTCAGCCTGGGCAACAGAGTGAGACAGTGTCATAAAAATAAGAGTGGCTTAACCTCTCTGTGACTTGCTTGTCACTCTGAAATGAGAGTGAATAGGAGCAGTCCCCTTACAGGGTGGTTGTGAGGATTAAATTAAGAGATAGTGTGAAGTGCTTAGTTTAAGAGCTTACTGCAACCTCGACCTCTTGAGATCCTTGCACCTCAGCCTCCCTTATAGCTGGAACTGCAGGCACCCACCACCATGCCTGGCTAATTTTTTTGTAGAGATAAGCTCTCCTATGTTGCCCAGGCTGGTCTTGAACTCCTGGCCTCAAGGGATCCATCTGCTTCGGCCTCCCAAAGTCCTGGGATTATAGGTGTGAGCCATCACGCCCCCTTTTTTCTCTTGACATGAAATCTTCATCACAGCAAACCAGGTCACCCAAATAAGCCAGCTTCCATTGGGGGAACAGGAGCCCCAGCTGAGCCCCAGAGCCATATGGTACAACCCTGGGCTGGACATCGGGAGCCTGGGTTCACATACTGGCACTGCTAAGTCTCCTCACTGTGTGGCCTGGGCAAATCCCTGCTCCTCTCTGATTTCTGTGTCCCCATCTGGACAGTGATGTCCATGATGAAAAGGGCATCGTGTAGGCCCTGTCACTTTTAGCTTGTGAAAGTTGTCTCTGTCCTTTGAGGGGCGTGATTGGGACATTGGAGTCTGTGACATGGGGAACTTCTCTCTGCTCTTGCCTCCTCCGTGCTCACCTCTGATGCTTGTCCTCCCAGGTCTGTAGAGTTCCGTGACTTCCTGAAGATAGCCCTGGATAAGAACCCAGAAACCCGGCCCAGTGCCGCACAGCTGCTAGAGGTGAGTGGATTCCCCTCCCGCTCCGCTCCCTGAAGGGCAGAGTCTAATGAGCTCACCAGTGACCTGGATGCTGGGCATGTTCTCACCCCAGCCAGGGGACAGCAGGGACAGCTGTTCCTCTGTCAGCCAGTATTCCCCGGGCACCTCCCAAATGCCAGCCGTGTGTTGGGAGTTCCTTGGGGCGTGAAGCCACCCAGATCCTGTCTGGAGCATGTAAGGAGCATGTATTCCAGTGGAGAGACAGGCGTCAAATAAGCAAGTACGTGCGCATGGCAGGGGGTGGCCAGCGCCCCGGAAGGAGATGCCATGGTGCGGGGGTGGGACGCCTGGGAGCAGCTTTTGTCTTGTAAGGGAGGATAAGGAAGGGCTCTTCCGGTGAGGAGATGCCCACAGGAAGGGAGAGGGCAAGGCCAGTGGCCCAGAGAGAGAGGAGACAGAGGCCTGGGATGGCAGTGTATTCTGCACATGCTGGGAGGAGCCAGGGGGCGGGGGCGGGCGGCGGGGAAGCAGAAGCACAGGGGTGAGGGGAGGGGAGTGGAGGGGCGGAAAGATGAGACCAGAGAGGCACTGAGGTGTCTGTCCCAAGGGTTCCCTAGGAGAACACCTGGCCTCAGCATCGCATCTTCCCCCAGAGACTTAATGACAACAGAAGTACAGAGGGACCCCAGCCCGAGGGGGAGGCACGTGGGCAGAGGTCTTGAGAGCCAGGCGCAAGTTCCCAGGACCCCCTCCCAGTATAGTCACCCGGACACGCTTCATTCTCTGTGCTGTCCACCAGGGAAGCCCCTTAGGGTTTTTCCTGGGTAGTGGTCACATAGGCATCCCCTCCCTGGCAAAGACCTAAGTTCCAGACTCCAGAAGGAAAGCAGGTCATCAACCTAAGCCCTGTTGTTTGCAGAATCGTTTAAGCGGAGCGAGCCACTCTCATCAGTTAATGATGGGGGCCCCTCCTAGTATGCAGAGACCAGCTGAGGATCCGACCTCGTGGCAGCCCTTCCTGAGGCTTGCCGTGCTGTTTTCTGCACCTAGGGCCAGGCTGCACAGGGTCCTGCAGGGCCTTGCAAGCCAGAGCCAGGTCTTGGGCTTTATCTGTGCATTAGGGGAGAAACAGCACCCGGCTTCCATTGAGAAGGGTCCTTCTGGCTGCTGTGCATGGGATCAGGAGACTCTGAGCATCTCGTTAGCTGGCTGTACTGCCTTAGGGTGGGAAGGTGGATGGAGGTTTCCTTGAAGCTTTTTGAGCTATTGGAGGGAGCTGTCAGCCATTCTTTGCCTGGGTCCATGCCTCATGCTAGGGCGTCATGGCTGGCCGCTGGATAAGGTCGGCATGTTCACAGCAGCGTTCTGAGGACTGTGGACAGCACTTGCCCAACCGTCCACAAATACGCTGACCACTGTCCCCCTGTCACTGCCACTGATGGAAAAGGGAGGAATAGGCCTGGGCGATGCAAGGGGGCTGCCCTTTCACTGTCCTATCCACCCCAGTCCTGCCGCCAGCACGGCGGCCCCAGAGGTGTGGAAGGCGCCACACCAGGCACTTGAGTCTTTTTTTTTTTTTTTTTTTTTTTTTGAGACGGAGTTTCGCTCTTGTTACCCAGGCTGGAGTGCAATGGCACGATCTCGGCTCACCGCAACCTCCGCCTCCTGGGTTCAGGCAATTCTCCTGCCTCAGCCTCCTGAGTAGCTGGGATTACAGGCACGCACCACCATGCCCAGCTAATTTTTTGTATTTTTAGTAGAGACGGGGTTTCACCATGTTGACCAGGATGGTCTTGATCTCTTGACCTTGTGATCCACCCGCCTCAGCCTCCCAAAGTGCTGGGATTACAGGCTTGAGCCACCGCGCCCGGCCCTACACTTGAGTCTTTATGTTCACCCAGCTCTCCCCAGCTTCCTACTGTGGGCTGTGCACTGGGCCTGTGGTCAGCATTCTGAGCCACCATGCGTCCCCTTGGGGTAGCAGCTTAGTGATTATGAGTATGAGCTGGGACGGGAAGGTCCAGGGTTCACATCCAGCTCTGCCACTTACTGGCTGTGAGCCCCTGAGCGAGTGGCTTAACCTCTCTGTGACTTGCTTGTCACTCTGAAATGGGAGTAATAGCAGCAGTCCCCTTACAGGGTGGTTGTGAGGACTAAGTGAAGACGTACTAGGAAGCTTCATTCTTAAGCACAGTGCTCAAGGAATGCTTGATGCATAGAATTTACTTATTTATTTATTTTAAAATAAAGGAACCGGCCAGGCACGGCTTACGCCTGTAATCCCAACACTTTGGGAGGCTGAGGCGGGTGGATTGCTTGAGGTCAGGAGTTCAAGACCAGCATGGCCAACATGGTGAAACCCCACCTCTATAAAAAGAAAATAAATAAAAAGGAACCAGGATGCAAAATAGGGTCATCTGCTGGGGGTGAGGGTGGGGTCACAGTTGTTCATTTTACATTTCTATAATGTATTCAAAAGCAAATTTCTGAGGTGGCCAAAGGCCTCATTTTCTGGGTATCCTGGGGAGTGGGCTGGGCTCCCTGAAGTGGGTGCGGTGGAGTGGGGCTGCTGTCGCTGTCCAAGCCGCTTGGGGCCAATTGTTTCCTGTAAGAGGCACCTCCTGCCCCGATACATCCGGCCTCCGGGACATTCCATGGAGAGACCAGCTGTCCCCCATCCCCACATGGCAGCTCCGGAGCTGCAGCCTGAGCCAGGAATTTCCGTTCCACACTTGGAAAAAAGATCCTGCCAGAGGATTCTTAGCGTCCAACAGGAAGGGTTGCAGAAGAGAGGAGTGATCTCTGGAGATAAATAAAGCACCTTTCAGGCCTGTGGGGCTGCTGGCTGTGCCCAGGCGCCTTTTCTACTTCCCAGAGACAGGGCGGGCGTGGTTTACCCCCTCAGGCGAGGATACCAGGATTAGATCCGGGAGGTGACTGGCCCAAGGTCGCTTGGCTTTGAGTAACAGAGGTGGGCCCGGATCTTGGCTTCCCAGCCCCCACTCCAGCGCGGTCAGTCTTCAGGATGTCTACCTGCTTCCAAGAAGCGCCTGGCCCTCCTGTCTCCCTGTGTCCTGCCCCGGGTAGAGTGAATCATGGCCCCACTGGTTTGTGATTCATTCATTGACTCCGGCAGACATTCTTTGGGCCAGGACCAAGTTGTGGTGAGTAACCAGCCTCTGAACTCAGACCCGCCCCTCCCCACCACCGGAAGCTGCATGATTCTCACTCTGTGCCTCACTTTCCTCATCTGTAAGATGTAGAGTGCTGGCTGCACAGAATTGTGTGAGCGAATGCCGTTTTGTATGTAACATTTATTTATTTATTTATTTTTTTTTTTGAGACGGAGTTTCGCTCTTGTTACCCAGGCTGGAGTGCAATAGCGCGATCTCGGCTCACCGCAACCTCCGCCTCCTGGGTTCAGGCAATTCTCCTGCCTCAGCCTCCTGAGTAGCTGGGATTACAGGCACGCGCCACCATGCCCAGCTAATTTTTTGTATTTTTAGTAGAGACGGGGTTTCACCATGTTGACCAGGATGGTCTCGATCTCTTGACCTTGTGATCCACCCGTCTCGGCCTCCCAAAGTGCTGGGATTACAGGCTTGAGCCACCGCGCCCGGCTAAATTTTGTATTTTTTAGTAGAGATGGGGTTTCACCATATTGGACAGACTGGTCTCGAACTTCTGACCTCGTGATCCACCTGCCTTGGCCTCCCAAAGTTCTAGGATTACAGTTGTGAGCCACCTTGCCTGGCCAAAACAGTGAATTTAGTCGGCGCTCTCCTGTAAATTGTGAATGAGCAAATTCTAACTTCATGATGCCTCCACCCCACCCCATCATTCCTTTCCCAGTGGCCCTGAGAGAGTGTGGTGGGTTGAGGAATCCCACATCCCTGGCTACACCCGGGTGCCTTCACCCAGGGTACCTCACACTGACTTCATATCACTAAGACCTTTTGCTTTGGTGTTTTGCAAGGTCCTCAAAAGAACATTCACTTTTAAAGACTCTGACATTTCCACAAAAACCTAGAATAGAACATATACCACTCTGCCTCAAGATCTTGTATTTCCTTTCTTAAAACCAAACACATATGTCCACCCAAAGACATATATGAGGATGTCTCTAGCAGATTTATTCATAGTTGCCAAAAATGGGAAACAGCCCAGATGTCCAGCAGCAGTGGGATGAATAAACAAACTGTGCCATATTCACACAGTGGAACCCTGCACAGAAATAAAACGGGAACAGTTTACTGAAATACGCAACAATGTAGGTGAATCTCACGGTCACGATGCTGAGTAACAGAAGCCAACGCAAAAGACTGCACACTCGATGCTCTGTTTCTAGGAAGCTGAGGAGCAGGCTCCCGAGGCTGGCAGCGTGGGAGTGGGGTTGCCTGCCAAGGGAGATGGGAACCTTCCCTGGTGATGGAAATGTTCTGTATCTTGAGCTGGGTGGCAGTTACGCTGGATGCATATATATGTAAAAAGTCATTGAGGCTGGGCGCAATGGCTCACACCTATAATCCCAGCACTTTGGGAGGCCGAGGCAGGTGGATCACTTAAGGTCAGGAGTTCAAGACCAGCCTGGCCAACATGGTGAAACCCTGTCTCTACTAAAAACACAAAAAATTAGCGGGGTGTGGTAGCACACACCTGTAACCCCAGCTATTTGGGAAGCTGAGGCTCCAGGAGAATTGCTTGAACCGGGAGGCGGAGGTTGCAGTGAGCCGAGATCTTGCCGTTGCGCTCCAGCCTGGGCAACAAGAGCAAAACTCTGTCTCAAAAAAAAAAAAAAAAATCATTGAGCTCCTGTGAAATTCACAGTAGGAATGTTACTCCTCAACAAAATGTATGTAGCATATTTTGTAAAACTACATATTAAAACCTTTTAAAAAGGAAATTAGACACCCTCCCTTCCAAACATGGCTTGAGCTCCTGCTTTGGGCTAAGCGTTTTCAAATACATGATCTCCTTTAATCCACATGACCTCCCTGTGAGTTCATCGTTATTGTGTCCGCTTCGGAGATAAGGAACCTGTGGCTCAGAGAGGTTAAGTGACATGCTCAAAGTCACACAGCTGGTGAGAGACAGAGCTGGGATCTGCCCTCTTTCCAACATACTTGGGACTTTCTCCGTTGTCTCTGGGTCTCCAAGTTCATGTGCACGTTTTGCTCAGGAATGAGGCTGGCCTTCTCTGCCCTAGGGGGTGAGCTCCCCCAGCCTCTTCCACCCACCTTTGACCCCAGAGTGGTTCTAATCTAGGTGCATCTTGCCCCCTCAGCACCCCTTCGTCAGCAGCGTCACCAGTAATAAGGCTCTGCGGGAGCTGGTGGCTGAGGCCAAGGCTGAGGTGATGGAGGAGATCGAAGACGGCCGGGATGAAGGGGAAGAGGAGGACACCATGGAGGCCGCCTCTGTAAGGCCGGGGAGAGTGGGGCTTGGCGGGCGCTGGGAGGATGGGCTCTCAGTGGCCCTGCTGGTGTGGGAGGGGCAGGGGAGGCCGGGGCTCTGGCTCAGGGAATTTCTTCCCAGCTTAGAGGTTGCAGATACCCACGCTGTGGGTTATGTAAGATGGCACATGGGCCAGGGTGAGGCAGCAGCAGGCGTTGGCCGGATCTGGATCCTGTGAGTTTTCAGGAGATACCAGGGGTCTAGAGTTTCACATGAAATCTCCCCATTTTTAAAAGTCGGTAACTGATTCATGGCTTCCCGGCCTTTGTTTCCGTCATGGCTCGCATACAAAACAAGACTGTTTTTAGCTTACTTTGGGATAAATACGTGGGGCTGCATATGGCCACAGGACCCCCTCTAGCTGCCTTCTGTGCCAAGGAGACCCATGTCTGGGCACATTTGGAACCTTTTTGCAGCTTCAGTGCTTGCTGGATTTAGATTGAAATTTAAGCTCGTTTAAATTTGTAAAAGCCCTCTGAGCCAAGGAAAACGTGTCTGTGGGCTGGAGTCTGGCCTGAGCTGTTGCTCTGTAATCCCTGGTCTCGCTGCTGGGGAAGGCCTCTTCAAATGGTTCCCGTGCCTAGAAAAGCAGGGGCTGGACTTGCCCGTCGGGGGATGGAGCTGGCCTACATCCTCGTGCTGTGGTTGGCACTGTGGCTTTCTCAGATTTAATTCAGTCCTGGGCGGAGTCTGAGGCTGGTGCAGATCCTCACCAGGGTGAAGAAGGAAAGCCCCGAGGGGGCAGAGCAGGCAGAATCATCATAGCCACCGCAACCATGCGTGGAGCCCCTGGCGGTTGCTGGGCCCTTTACGGCTGACACAGGGTCACCAAGCTCCGTTTTACGGACAGGAAAACTGAGGTCGATGCAGTGAAGTGGCTGGCTGGGCGGATAGGTGGCAGGGCCAGCTGTGGATGTGGAGTAGGAGAACCTCAGTGAGGCCTGGCCCCAGAAGGCAGAAAGCTCTCACACCAGCCTCATGGTCTACAGACAGGAGGCTGATCTTCGTCCTGAGGGTAGTGGGAACCCTGAAGGGTTTCGGGCAGGGACTGGGTATTGGTGTGGAGGGGACAGAATCAGATCTGAGTTTTTGAGCTATCACTATAGGTGTCGAATAGAAGGTAGACTGGAGTTGCTTCCACCAGCTGCCATCTTTGAGGTTAAAAACCAGTGGCTGGCAAGACCCAAAGGAATGCTTCTAGTGTGAATCCATTCGTGGCAAGTTTGTAAGCAGGCACAGCTTAGAGACCATGGGACAGTGACTCCATCAAGAGGTGGAAGAGGATTGCCACCAGGAAGGACAGGGCAGCAGGGGATAGCCTCTGGGGCACAACAGTGTCCCCTCTTGGCCTGGAGAGTGGCTACATGGATACTCACTTTATTCATCAAATTAGAGATTTTTTTTTTAATCAAAACATTTATTGCGTGAATAATCATTGAAATTCTTAAGATGAACTTGATGCGGCCGGGCACAGTGGCTCACGCCTGTAATCCTAGCACTTTGGGAGGCCAAGGTGGGTGGATTACCTGAGGTCAGGAGTTCGAGACCAGTCTGACCAACATGGTGAAACCCCATCTCAGAAAAAAAACAAAACAAAACATGAACTGGATGCTGCAGCAGCTGCCCTCTGTGTTTACGTGTTGTTCCTCCATGGAATCCATGCCTGAAACTGCGGTACACTGTCTTTAGTCTCCTCGTTTGACCAGTCCCGGTGGGATTTCGCCTTTGAGCCTTGGCACTCCAATTGAACTTTCTCTGGCGCTTGGTGGGGCAGCCACATTCGCCACAGGTCGACTTCTGAAGGTGGTGGGCCTTAGAGCCACAACGGTGGCACAACATGTGCGTCTCACTGCGACACTTTCCAAACAATGACACTCCCCTCGTCATCTTGCTTCTGTGGCAAAGACCGGAGAGCGGAGATTTATTATTCCCATACACAGGAAGGGTGTCCTCTTTCACCACAGCCTAGCAACACTTCCAGTACTTTCCAACCCAACAAAGACTCTAAAAAACAAAAATAAAGCCGAAAACGTAGTGGCCACAAGGGCTGAATCCAGCCCCTAGACAGGCTTGGCTTGTCCTTTATCAGATTTTTTAAAAATATGAGTTAGTTACCACCTAAAAATTAAGAGCTGTCCATTAAAAATCTAGATTTCCAATTTGTCTTTAAAAATTGGGAGGTTCGGCCGGGCAAGGCGGCACACACCTATAATCCCAGCACTTTGGGAGGTCGAGACGGGCAGATCACTTGAGTCCAGGAGCTTGAGACCAGCCTGGGTGACCTACTGAAACCATGTCTCTACTAAAAAAATGCAAAAATTAGCTGGGTGTGGTGGCATGCACCTGTAGTCCCAGCTACTCAGGAGACTACTTGGGAGGCTGAGGTGGGAGGATCACTCCCAGGTGGGAGCCCGGGAAACAGGTTGCGTTGATCCAGGATGATGCCACTATACTCCAGCCTTGGTGACAGCAAGACCCTGCTTCAAATAAATAAATAAAATAACAAATTAAAACTTAAAATATGGGAAGGTTTGGCCACAGGGGAGCCATTTTCTGGAATGGAGTGGCCACTGAGCCCTCCCCATGGGCTGCGAGCTGGCCAGCTGGCCACAGCTGCCTCCTAGGAGAAATACCAGCTATTAAATTCAGCTAAGATTAGAGCTAGTGAGGAGATTGCTATGCCTCAAAATAAGTAGTGATTTTATTATGGTTAGGTAGTAAGGAGTGGCGAAGACTGGCTAGGGAGATGTCTGCTCTCCTCTCTTGGCCCTGGCCCATTTCATCTTGGGAGTGTCTGACTTTCTCACCCCACTGCGTCTCTGTCTCTTTCTTTGAACATACAGCAGCATGGCCTTGACTATCTATTTTTTTCTAGACCCTGGAGAATCATACTCAGAACTCCTCTGAAGTGAGTCCGCTGAAACTCAACACTGACAAACCTCTCAAGGAGTCACCTTCCACCCCGCTGGCACCCAGCCAGCCTCAGGACAGTGTGAATGGGCCTTGCAGCCAGCCCTCTGGGGACGGCCCCCTCCAAACCACCAGTCCCCCAGACGTGGCCCCTGGAAATGAGAACAGCCTGGCAGTCCCTGTGCCCCTGAGGAAGTCCCGACCCATGTCAATGGACGCCAGAATTCAGGTAGCCCAGGAGAAGCAAGTTGCTGAGCAGGGTGGGGACCTCAGCCCAGCAGCCAACAGATCCCAAAAAGCCAGCCAGAGCCGACCCAACAGCAGCGCCCTGGAGACCTTGGGTGGGGAGAAGCTGACCAATGGCAGCCTGGAGCCGCCTGCCCAGGCAGCTCCAGGCCCTTCCAAGGGAGACTCGGACTGCAGCAGCCTCTGCACCTCTGAGAGCATGGACTTCGGTACCAATCTCTCCGCCGACCTGTCCCTGAACAAAGAGACGGGCTCTCTGTCCATCAAGGTAATGCCGCCTCTCCCACCACAGGCTTGCAGCGAGGGCTTGCAGGATGTTCTGCGGCTCCAGTTGGGTTTCAAAAGCATTTGGGGCTTCCTTGCATTTTAAGCGGTTCACTGGGGAATTTTTGGTTTGACTTATAGTTTGATCTCCAAAATATCTGGTTCAGTGTGGGATTTAGGAACATCAAGCGGATGGTTTGGTTTGGGATTTAGGAATGTCAAAGCTTGGTAAAAGGCCCTGCTAAAATCTGGGAGACAGAATTCTAGGCCTTTGCTACAAATGAAGTTCTCTCATCTAGGGGTCAGCCGCGAGACCCAGCTGACAAATGGTAAATTCGACTAAAGGAAACGGGCTCAAAGCTGCCTTCCCTGCCTCCGGGGTCTTTCTGGAGTTGGGCAGTGTTGGGAATGTCGCCTCCACCGCACCAGAGGCCTGGGCGTGAGGCGAACCCTGTACAAGGGCTGTAAAAAAGAACAGAGGGCCTTCGTCCTCTCAGTTTACAGACGAGCAGATGGAGGCTCAGAGGAGTGAGGAGCTAGCCCAGGGCGTGGTAGGAGCGGGAAGGTGGTCAGACCCCCGGCTCCGAGCTCTGAACTTTCCCAGTGGGAGCCATGGCCTCCATCTCCTTGGGCAGCGGAAGGGGCTGACTCCTTTCCCGGCCTCCCCAGTAAACCCCAGGGTGTTACCTAACTCACCACTGGTCACCTGACTCTCTACCCAAGGCTGATTTTAGGGGAGATAACTGTATGATTTTGTTTTTCCTTCCCAAATTTACTTGGTGAAAAGCACGCAGTCGAGACTCAACCGTATTTGCTAAGCCAGAGGGGCTGACAGGAGCCGCAGCGGCCGGTCAGCTTCAGGCAGGCAGAGGAAGCGCAGTTCCAACAGATGACCGTGGCAGGCACGGACAGCAGCTGTCACCTGTGAGCAGTGTCTCCCCTTAGGACAGGCATCCTGCCCCTTCTCTTCCTAAAGACGCTAAGTGAACAAACAAACACAAAAAGGCGTTTTTGTCTGTCTGTTTGTTGAATAACACAGTCCCACCTAGAGCACGGGGTCCCTAGCTCTTCACCGGGCTGCGGAGAACGTTCCTGGTTGAGTGCATTGCGTCAGGGACCTCAGGCTGTTGTGATGAGAGCCCCCCGCTGAGCCAGCACCCACGGACGTGACTAGGAGGCCCCGTGACCAGGCACAGTTCTCAGCAGAAGGCTGTGGCCACGGGTGTCCTTTGTTCCACTCCGCTCTCTCTCCTGCCAGCCCTCACTTCTCACTGCTGGTCTGCCCCGTGCTGACTGGGTCCTGGCATGTGAGCTTAGAGATGAGAGTTGGGCACGATAGATCCATGCTGATGCTGTCCAGAGCCCTTGGACGAGATGCCACAGGCAAGAGATGGGGGCCCAGACCTCAGGGAGCAAGAACCATCTGCCCCTCTCAGCTCAGCAGGCGTGGAGCTCACATAGATTTTGAGGGCTCAGAGACCTGCCATGCTGGCTCCTCACTCCTCTTGCAGGGATGAGAGGCCCGGTGTTAGGAAGGCAGGGCTGGGCTTCACCAAAAAGAGCCTTTGAAAGCAGCCAAGAGGCCAGAGACAGTGGGCAGAGCAGGCGGATTAGGGAACACCTTCAGAATCAGAGCTGAGAACTTCCAGAGGGTACCACGTATAACACACTAACACCTCCAGGATTCCGGTGGCACCCTGAACAATCGCTTGTGACATGTGCGATTTCTCACAGTCAAACATCAAGATTAGGCATAATCTCACAGCGGCTCCCGGCAGGGGGGGAATTTAGGCGAGGTCAGCTTTGGCTACCAAAGCAGTTATGAAAACAGCTTTTGGTTTTCGGGCTGCTTTGGATTTTGGCACCATGCGTAAGGGTTGGGTATAGTCTGCAGTAATAACTGTCAGAAAGAAATGCCAAGCATGGAACACACACCGGGAGCAGGCGCTGCTCTGTGTGCCCCCCATGTGTTCTCTCATTGAATCTTCACAACCTCCCCGGGAGGCGGTGTTATTATCCTCCTGGGACAGGTGAGGAAGCTGAGGCTCAGACAGGACAAGAGGCGGGCCCAGAGGCACAGAGCCAGTAAGTGGTATAGTGAGGGTTAGAATGCAGCTCTTTCTGACACCATGTCCTGGATACATGAGACGTGCTGGCGGCAAGGTAGGGGAGGCCTCAGCCCAGGGTCTGAAGGTTGAGGTCAGGGAAAGGCAAGGGCTTTTAGGTTAAGTTGAGGCAAGAGAGACGATGGACGGCCGCATTTCTCTGGGTGGGGCTGAAGCTTCGGGCCCAGCAGAGCTGTGGCCTCACCTGCTACAACAGCCACGAGTCCTTTGCTGAAGTGCTGAGACTTCCCTCATGGTTTTCCCTGGCCAGGACCTGAAGCTACACAACAAAACCCTCAAGCGGACACGCAAATTTATGGTGGATGGTGTGGAGGTGAGCATCACCACCTCCAAGATCATCAGTGAAGATGAGAAGAAGGATGAGGAGATGAGATTTCTCAGGCAAGCCTGGGAAGGGACACCAATGGTGGCAACAGGGTGGGGCTGTGGTAAGAGGAGTGGGCACTGGTCCTTTTGGTGAGAGGACTCTGTGTACAGCATGAAGTGGGGGAATCAAGGAGACAAAAGGGAACTCATTTTGCCTGAGATCCTGCACTCCTCCATCTACCCAGTCATTCATCTGTCTATCCACCCATCCATTCAATTATTCACCCATCCATCCACCTACTCACCTATCTACCTATTCATCTATCTGCCCATCCATCTACCCACCCTTCCACCCACTCACTCCTCCACCCAGCCACCCATCTACCCACTCAGCTTTCCATCCATCTAACTGTCCACCCATTCATCTACCCATCCACTTAATCATTCATCCTCCCATTTATTTATCCACCCATCCATCCACCTACATACCTCTCTGCCTATCCATCTACCCACCCATTCATCCATCCATTCATGCATGCATCCATCCATCCATCCGTCTACCCACCCACTCATCCACTCATTCATCTACCCACTCACCCTTCTATCTATCCACCTAATCATCCACCGATCCATCTGCCCACTCACCATTCTGTCATTCTCTCCATCTGCCTAATTATCCATCTGTTTATCTATCTATTCACCTATCTAATCACTCATCCATCCATCTATTCTTCCATTCATTTATCTACCCATCCGTCCACTCACCTACTCCCAATCTGTCTTTCCATCTGTCCACTCAATCATCCACCCAGTCATCTACCAATTCATCTACCCATCCTAACCATCCATCCATCTATCCATCCATCCATCCGTATTCCATGTGTCCACCAACCCACCAGATTGGCGATAACGTGGTGACCCAAATAGATAAGGCCATTGCCCTGGTAGAACTTACACCCAGTGGGCCAACACACAGTACACAAGATAATCCCTGATCGTGGTACATGCCATGAAAGAAGTAACAAGTGACATGATGGTGAGTGCCTGGAGTGGGGGCGGCTGCTCCCAGGGAAGCCCCCGAGCCAGGCCTGAAGGGTGAGGGGAGCAGAGCTCGGGGAGTCCAGGGGAAGCTGCAGTTGCTCAGGCCCCGAGGAATAACTCCTCAGCTTGTTTAAGGGACTGGTGGAGGGAGAGCGGGAGATCTTGACTAGGATGGCCAGGCTCTGGGCTCAGGCTGGGGCAGTGGCTGGGAAGAGGGAAAAACATGGTCAGATTTGACCTAGATTTTGGAGGCAAAACCGGTGAGCTGGTGAAGAATTGGAACAGGGAGGAAGGTGTGAGGCAAAGCTGTTTGCTAGGATCCATCTTTATACTTTTCAGCTGCTTATCCTCCACTTACAGCCCTCCTTCGGGAGACCCTATTTCCACATTTTGTAAACAAATGAGGAAACAGTATTTCTGAGCAAGTAAGTCACTTGACTGGGTCTTCCAGTTGGGCAGGGATAAAGCTGAGATTCTAACTGGGTCTGTCTGTGTGAGAATTCCTTCAGGTTTCACTGGACCATGTAGCTGGCCAGAGCTGGGGGAGCTTCGCGCTTAGAGAGGACATGGAGCCATGGAGTTCTTTTGGGGCCAGGACTTTGTAGGGTAAATTCCTGATTAGTGTGGAGAAAATTTCAAGAACATCAATCACATATTTTTATACATGTGAATTAAAATTTTTAATATTCATATATTTTTAAAAAGCTGGTCGGGCGCGGTGGCTCACGCCTGTAATCCCAGCACTTTGGGAGGCCGAGGCGGGTGGATCATGAGGTCAAGAGATCGAGACCATCCTGGTCAACATAGTGAAACCCCGTCTCTACTAAAAATACAAAAAATTAGCTGGGCATGGTGGCGAGTGCCTGTAATCCCAGCTACTCAGGAGGCTGAGGCAGGAGAATTGCCTGAACCCAGGAGGCGGAGGTTGCGTGAGCCGAGATCGTGCCATTGCACTCCAGCCTGGGTAACAAGAGCGAAACTCCATCTCAAAAAAAAAAAAAAAAAAAAAAAAAGCTTAAGCATGCAGCCAGGCACAGCGGCACACACCTGTAATTTCAGCACTTTGGGAGGCTGAAAGGAGTGGATCCCTTGAGGCCAGGAGTTCGAGACCATTCTGGGCAACATAATGTCTCTACAAAAAATTTTAAAATTAGCTGGGCACATGCCTAGTCCCAGCTACTCGGGAGGCTGAGGTGGGAGGATCACTTGAGCCTAGGAGGTCGAGGCTGCAGTGAGCTGTGATCATGCCACCACACTCCAGCCTGGGCAACAGAGAAAGACTTTGTCTCTCAAAAATAAATGAAAATAAATTGTAAAAAATAAAAGCATAGGCAGGGCGCAGTGGCTTACACCTGTAATCCTAGCACTTTGCAAGGCCTAGGTGGGTGGATCACCCGAAACAAGCCTGACCAACATGACAAAACTCAGTCTCTACTAAAAATACAAAAATTAGCCCTGCATGGGGTGGTGGCGGGCACCTGTAGTCCCATCTACTCTGGAGGCTGAAAGGGGAGACTAACGTGAACCTGGGAGGTGGAGGTTGCAGGGAGCCAATATTGCGCCACTGCACTCCAGCCTGGGCGACAGAGTGAGACTCTATCATATAAATAAATAAACAAACAAGGAAACATGCCAAAACCAAATAAAAGTAGTTCTAGATGTTCTCGATCATTTCTCCCCCTAGGAGACAGTAGGAGGAAAGACAGACTTTTCACCAGTGTGGTGTCTGCGCGCGTGCACGCGCGCACACACACACACACACACACGCACACACGCACGCACACGTCATCTATGTGGGTTGGGAAGGCTAGGGCACAGGTTACTTTGGCAGATGACACCACTTTCTGTGTTAATGGTCACCTGAGAGGTACCCTGGACTCTGAGCTTCAACCTCAGGAGCTGGGTTTCCATCACCTCCCCGCTGGGCAGTTGAAGTTCCCAGGGTTAAAATTCTAGATTGGCCACACCCCATGGAGAAGCGATGCTCTGGCCTTGGCTGTGGGTCCCCACCCTCCTCCTAAGCAGAGCAGCTGCGTGCTACTCAAGGTCAAAAGGTGAGACCTCGAGGAGGTGAAGAGGTGCTGGTCAGGAACCAGGATTTTCTCCTTTGCCTGCCGTGGTCTGGAGGTCTGAGCACCTGTAAACCAGGCTAGGCCACCAGACCACAGGGGTGAGGAAGGCCCTGATCATTCCCTGCTGGCCCAGGCCCCTGGTCATACCTGACCCCTGGCATTTGTGGAGAGTTGGGTCACACCTAGGGTTTTTTTTTTTTTTTTTTTCCACACCTAGGGTTTTGAACCACGTGACTGAGCGTTTATCACACTCCCAGGATGATGACGAGGCTTCTGTGCAGAGGTCCCCCTGCCCTTCCCTAAAACCGCCTCTGCCGTTCCTTCCCTCTTGAGCATCAGCCTTCTCTTTGCCTCCCTTTCTTTCTGAGAGCGCAGGCGGGCCAGGGAGGTGCTAGAGCCTGGCTGCCTGCCTGCCTTCTCTACGCCTTTTATGCTTTTTGTCAATTCTTCTCTAAACCTTAGTTTCTCTTGAGTCGGGATTTCCATTTCTTCATTAACACCCTCAAAAATTGCCTCCTCTCGGCCGGGCGCGGTGGCTCACACCTGTAATCCCAGCACTTTGGGAGGCCGAGCAAGGCAGATCACCAGGTCAAGAGATTGAGACCATCCTGGCCAACATGGTGAAACCCCCCTCTCTACTAAAAAATACAAAAATTAGCTGGGCGTGGTGGCATGCGCCTGTAGTCCCAGCTACTAGGGAGGCTGAGGCAGGAGAATTGCTTGAACCCAGGAGGCAGAGATTGCAGTGAGCCAAGATCGCGCCACTCTATTCCAGCCTGGTGTCTGGTCACAGAGCAAGACTGTCTCAAAAAAAAAAAAAAAAAAAAAAAAAATTGCCTCCTCTCCTCTCACTTTCCAGAAAAGCGGAGGCTCAGACAGTCTTCCTGGCTGTGGAAGGTGCCTCTGGCTTTTCGCCAAAGCAGGGCAGCCATTACCTCTTCCTCCTTGTTAGAATTTGAGCAGTTGCCACTTACAGAGGGCTGGTCATGTGCCTGCCACGTGAACACTTTACCTGTGTCATCTCAGTTATCCCTCAAAGGACCCAAGAGGTAAAGATGGTTAGCCTCGTTTTGCAGAGGAGGGAATGAGGCCCGCAAGGATGACTGACGGACTGAGAGGGCACCCAGCTGGAAAGCTGATGGAGCCTAGATTCAGACAGGGGTGCTCTGACCCCAGAGAATGTGCTTGGCCTCGCTGCACTGCTCAGCGCCTGCTTGTGCTGCTCTATGAGCAGTTATGGCCCCTCCGAGCCATGAGGAAGGCCACTGGGGTCAGAGCGTGGCCTCATGGGAATCACCATGGTGCCACCCTGGACTAGGACACAGGTCTCATGGACCGCGACCCCAGTTCAGTCAGGAGGCCCAAGTTCTTTCTGTAGCAGTTTGCTTTCTTTTTCTCTGATTATATAAATAATACATAGCAACCCTTCCTTCCTTCCTTCCTTCCTTCCTTCCCTCCCTCCCTCCCTCCCTCCCTCTCTCCCTCTCTTTTTCTTTTTCTTTTTTTTTTTTGAGATGGAATCTTACTCTGTCTCCCAGGCTGGAGTGTAGTGGCGCAATCTCTGCTCATTGCAACCTTCACCTCCCGGGCTCAAGCCATTCTCCTGCCTCAGCCTCCCGAGTGGCTGGGATTACAGGCGCACGCTACCATGCCCAGCTAATTTTTGTGTTTTTAGTAGAGATTTCACCATGTTGGCCAGGATGGTTTTGAACTCCTGACCTCAAATGATCCGCCCACCCTGGCCTCCCAAGGTGCTGGGATTACAGGCGTTTGCCACCGTGCCTGACCTACATAGCAATTTTTAATGGATTTGCTCATTAAGAAACATGGGTAATACTTGGGGCTTATCCTGCCAGTATTTTTTCTGTGAGTGCACACATACACACACTGACAATATATATAAAATTAGGGCATGTGGCTTAGGTCAGTTTTTTTTTCTTTTTTAAAGACAGGATCTTGCTCTGTAGCCCAGGCTGGAGTGCAGTGGTACAATCACACAGCTAACGGCAGCTGGGCCTCCTGGGCTCAAGCAATCTTCCCACCTCAGCCTTTTAAGTAGCTGGGACCACAGGCATGCACCACCACCCCTGGCTAACTTTTTACTTGTGGCAGAGACAAGATCTCGCTATGTTGCCCAGGCTGGTCTCGAACTCCTGAGCTCAAGTGATGCTCCCCACTTGGCCTCCCAAAGTCCTGGAATTACAGGCATGAGTCATCATGACTGGCCCAGGTCAAAATTTTATTATGTGTTATTTTTAGCATGTAATAAAAGTTGAACATCCCAAATCAAAAACTCCAAAATCCAAAATGCTACAAACTCTGCAACTTTTTGAGCACTGATAGGAAATTCTCACGGGAACATTTTGGACTTAAGATTTTCAGATTAGGGATGCTTGTTCAGTAAGTATAATATTCTAAAATCTAAAAAAAAAAATCGAGCCTGCTGGGTTGCGGGCTTGCCCCGCTGGGCTCAGAGAAGGGACGTTGGAGAGGGCTCCCTGCTGCTGCCCCATCACGCGTGCCCGCAGTGTACGAGAGTCCTGGCATTCGTGGATGGAAATGGAAGCTTATGGAGTTGCTGAGCCCCTTTCCGCAGGCTGAACACCTTAGGGAGCAACAACCCGGTGGTGTCGTTTGCAGTGAAGATCGAACTCCGTGTTGTAGCCGAATTGGAGAGGCGAGAGTGACATGTGTGTCCCCTTCTTGCATCGGTAGATGAACCATGGGAAGCTCAAGAAGGAGTCTTGTTCTGTCACCCAGGCTGGAGTACAGTGGTGTGATCTCAGCTCACTGTAACCTCCACCTGCTGAGTTCAAGCTATTCTCCACCCTCAGCCTCCTGAGTGGCTGAGATTACAGTTGCCCACCACCGTGCCTGGCTAATTTTTGTATTTCTAGTAGAGACTGTTTGACCAAGTTGACCAGTCTTGAACTCCTGAACTCAAGTGATCCACCCACCTTGGCCTCCCAAAGTGCTGGGATTACAGGTGTGAGCCACCGCGCCCGGCCAGTGTTTTACTTCTTCTTCTTCCTTTTTTTTTTTTTTGTATCCTGTGAAAGAAATCTTTGTCTATCCCAAGGTCATGAAGGCATTCTCCTGTATTGTCTTTTACATGTTTTCTTGTTTTACCTTTTATATTTTGACTTATAATCCATCTGGAACTGATTTTAGTGTAAAATGTTTATAGAAATTAATATAAACATAGATTTCTCTTTTTTTTTTTTTTTTGAGACGGAGTTTCGCCCTTGTTACCCAGGCTGGAGTGCAATGGCGCGATCTCGGCTCACCGCAACCTCCGCCTCCTGGGCTCAAGCAATTCTCCTGCCTCAGCCTCCTGAGTAGCTGGGATTACAGGCACGCGCCACCATGCCCAGCTAATTTTTTGTATCTTTAGTAGAGACGGGGTTTCACCATGTTGACCAGGATGGTTTCGATCTCTCGACCTCATGATCCACCCGCCTCAGCCTCCCAAAGTGCTGGGATTACAGGCTTGAGCCACCGCGCCCGGCTTTATAAACATAGATTTCTAATTGACCCAACACGATTGAAAAGATCCTGCCTTCCCATTGCTGTGACTTAAGTGTCACTTTTGTCATAAATTGAGCATGTATGTGGACCTCTAGACTATTCTGTTCTATTGGTCATTTGCCTAAACTTGCTCCAAATACCACGTTGTCTTAATTATTGAGTTTCGAAAGAAGTCTCACTATCCTCTAGCGTAAGTCCTCCTACTTCCCTTCAAGATTAGCTTATTTTTGGTTCTTTGTCTTTCTCTACAAATTTTACAAGCAACGTGGGAATTTACACGCACACATACAATCTCCTGGAACTTTTATTGGAGTTGTATTGGTTCTATAGATTGATTTTGGAGAGAAATGACATTTTTCCAATATGGAGGATCCATGTGAGTTAACCGGCAGAGAGCTTTTTCAAGCTTTATCTTTTCTATGATTTTACTTAATGAGAATAAGTAAAGTTAATAATAAAAATAACCACAATACTTTTAATACCTAACATTTGTAATAGTTACTATACACTGGATTTTTGGGTTAAGTGCTTTATAGCCATTGTATTGTTTCCTTAGAAAAATTAACTATTAAAACTAGCCAGAAATTGAGATCTCCATGAAGAAAACCATACCATTTTGTTACAGGGCATAAAAACCGTATTTCAGCTAATTGTAAGACACGATGTGTCCTTGAATGGGAAGAATTAATCATCATAAATGTCAATGGTTTTTTAAATAAATATATACCTTAAATTAATTCCAATCAGAATATCAGTGGTGGTTTCCTGGGGCTATAAAAACATATTTAGCATTTATATTGGAGAAATTCTAAATGTTTTAGAGCTGACAACAAAAATAGTTAATTGTGAAAAGACAATGATGTAGGATTCCCTTGCCAGCTATTAAAACTTTCTACAAAGCTAATATAATAATTTTTAAACTGTGTGATTTTAGCTTATAAGTAAGTGCACAGATCAGAAGACCAGAAAGTCAAAAAAATCTGAGTATGTATTCAAATTTAATACATGATAAAGATGGCATTTTAGTTCAGTGGGAGAGAAAATGGTTTATTTAATTATGCTACTAACGTAATTAGTTATTGGTCTGGAAAGTAACACCTCCAGCCATGAATAAAAGCATTATGAATGAATTAACCCTAAATGAAAAATAAAACAAAAGACAATAGAATTTTTTTTTTTTTAATCTAAAAAAATCTGAAAGCCAAAACACTTCTGGCCCCAAGCTTTTTCAGTAAAAGATACTCTATCTGTATAAGGTCATGGTTCAGAATTAAAAAAGAAAAAAAAAAGGCTGGGCATGGTGGCTCAAGCCTGTAATCCCAGCACTTTGGGACGCCGAGGCGGGTGGATCACGAGGTCAAGAGATCCATCCATCCATCCTGGTCAACACGGTGAAACCCTGTCACTACTAAAAATACAAAAAATTAGCCGGGCATGGTGGCGCGTGCCTGTAATCCCAGCTACTCAGGAGGCTGAGGCAGGAGAATTGCCTGAACCCAGGAGGCGGAGGTTGCGGTGAGCCGAGATCGCGCCATTGCACTCCAGCCTGGGTAACGAGAGCGAAACTCCGTCTCAAAAAAAAAAAAAAAGATTAAGAGTGAAAAATCTCCCTCATTTTCCTATTAGAAATCCAGTTCCCTTTCCTGTGTTAGTGTTTTGATTTGATCCTTCCAGAGATACTGGAGAAGTAAGAAATAAAGATGTGTGTGTACACAGACCTATTATTGTCCTTTTTTCTTCCAGATAAGGTAGCAACACAGGCCTATTCCTTAATATCTTGCCTTTTTTACCTAGAGATTATTCCATATCTATTCATAAAGAATTATTATTATTATTTTTTGAATTATTATTTTTAATAGATGTTTCCTCATGTAATTAAACATTTTCTGAAGCTTGATTTTTTTTTTAAGGTTGTATAGAATTCTATCATATTGATATATTGATACACTTTATTTACATATACCTATATTGATGGACATTTGCTTCCGATTTTTTACTCTTATAAATAACATTGATTTTAAATAACTGAATATTCTTTGTTGTTGTTGCTGAGACGGAGTTTCCCTCTTGTAGGCCAGGCTGGAGTGCAATGGCATGATCTCAGCTCACTGCAACCTCCGCCTCCTAGGTTCAAGCGATTCTCCTGCCTCAGCTACTGAGTAGCTGGGATTACAGGCACGTGCCACCATGTCTGGCTAATTTTTGTATTTTTAGGAGAGATGGGGTTTCACCATGTTGGCCAGGCTGATCTCCAACTCCTGACCTCAAGTGATCCACCCACCTCACCCTCCCAAAGTGCTAGGATTACAGGTGTGGGCCACCGGGCCTGGCTGAATATTCTTATTCACTGGTCTTGTGCATCTGTAAATATAAAATCCAGAAGTGAAACTACTATGTCAAAAGACGTAGACTTATTACCAAATTGTCCTCCAGAAATGTACCAGTTTCTACCATCAAATTTTCTACATCATGAAAATGTAGTTTCTTTTTTTTTTTGAGATGGAGTTTCGCTCTTGTTGCCCAGGCTGGAGTGCAATGGCGCGATCTCGGCTCACCACAACCTCCGCCTCCTGGGTTCAGGCAATTCTCCTGCCTCAGCCTCCTGAGTAGCTGGGATTACAGGCACGCACCACCATGCCCAGCTACTTTTTTGTATTTTTAGTAGAGACGGGGTTTCACCATGTTGACCAGGATGGTCTCGATCTCTTGACCTTGTGATCCACCCACCTCGGCCTCCCAAAGTGCTGGGATTACAGGCTTGAGCCACCGCGCCCGGCGAAAATGTAGTTTCTATATCAAATTTTCTATATTTCTTTTTAATTTGCATTGCGTATCTACTATATAGGTGATTTTTTTTTTTTTTTTAATCTTTTACTTCATGTCTGTTCTTGTTATTTGCCACTTTTTTGGTTAGGATAGTAGTCCTTTTATTGATTTGTAAGCACTCTTTATATATTAAGATTATTAAGGCTTTGTCTGTCAATAAATATCAAATGAAGCCTGAGTTCTAGGCATGCCTGTGCCCAAGACTTGTGTGATTTTGCTCCATGATGCAGCCCTCAGTGTTTCAAGCTGTGAGTATTGTGACCTCTGAGGCCACTTTCTTACTGTGAAATATCTACATCCTTTAACCTTTCAGGCGCCAAGAACTCAGAGAGCTTCGGCTGCTCCAGAAGGAAGAGCATCGGAACCAGACCCAGCTGAGTAACAAGCATGAGCTGCAACTGGAGCAAATGCACAAACGTTTTGAACAGGAAATCAACGTGAGTGTGAGAAAAGATGGGACCCTGGAGGGCTTCCTGCCTCCATGTGTTCTTTCAGTTAAAGTTACATAGCGAGAATGATTGGGTCCCGGAGAGTGATTCACATCAGTTGCCCGATTCCTGGGGTTTCCTGACCTTGTTAGGCAGTGACTTGTTAACGCGGAATCCCATGAAGGTCCCAGTGACCCTGAGTCCCACAGGAGGATCTCCAGAGGGAAAATAACCTTTACTGAGCACCATGCAACAACACATGATGTGGTCTCCCTTTTGCCGGGGAGGAAACGGAGACTCAGGTTAAGTAGCTTACCCCAGGTCACACAGCAAGGAGGTGGTGGAGCTGGGATTCAAACCTAGGTCTGAGCACAAGCTCTGGGTTCTCCCTGTTCCTCTCCCCCGTATCTCTCCAGGTATAAAGGGACTCTGCTGAATTTCTTGGAATTTCTGCTCTTTTTAGGCCAAGAAGAAGTTCTTTGACACAGAACTAGAGAACCTGGAGCGTCAGCAAAAGCAGCAAGTGGAGAAGATGGAGCAAGACCATGCGGTGCGCCGCCGGGAGGAGGCCAAGCGGATCCGCCTGGAGCAGGATCGGGACTACGCCCGGTTCCAAGAGCAGCTCAAACTGATGAAGAAAGAGGTGAGTATGTGCTGGGTTGGGGCAGGGGCATCTTGGAGAATCAGGGGTTTCTTGGTTGCAAGAGATCAAGGCTCCAGCTCAACTTCGCCTTGGTGACAGAGGGTTACGGCTGAAGAGCTCGGGAGCTGGCGAGCCTGGATCTGTGTGCCCCAGCTGCTCCATGAGGACACACTTCTCCATTGTCTGAACTCTGTTTTCCTCTGTGTTGCTGTGGCGCAGGGCAGGCCCTCACCATGTGGCCTCAGGCAGCTTCCTTTACATACTCCCAGCTTAGCAACCTCCGCGGAGAAACAGCAGGGAAGAAGGAAGGGCTGGTGGCCCAGGGGAATTTGAGATGCTGTTCCCAGAAGGGCGAGTGGCTGCTGGGTGGGTAGGCACAGACATCATGTCTGATACGCTCCACCCTCTCTGCCTCCTCCTTCGCCCCCTGTTGGAAGAGGAAGGGGAGGGTAGAAGAAGGTAGGTGGTCCTGAAGCACATCTCTCGGGCTGCTCTGGAGAGAGGCATCTGAGTGTCAAAGAACACCCCATGCCTCCCTCTGTGGAGCGATACCGGGAGGCCAGGACACTCTGACCTAGATACCCTCAATGAAGGAAGGAGACAAGTAGGCTGGACGTCCCCAGGACAGGAACAGCAGTCCAGGCTGTTCTCAGTCTCCAACTGGGAGCAGTGGGTAAGGAGCCTCTCTGAGGGTCTCAGAGCCCAGATTCCAGACTTTACAATGGTGGGCATGACATTCAGGGCATCCTAGGGGCTTGGACAGCTGCCTGTGGGAGCCAGGGCTCCTGGCCAGCTGAGCAGATGAGGCAGTCACCTTAGGCACAAATGTACCTCGGAGATACCGTGGGTGTGGTTCCATATCACCACAATAAAGCAAATACTGCAATAAAGCCAGTCCCTAATACTCAGTAAACTATGCTATACACAAATGTGCTGTCACCTAGGCTTTGTGGCTTCTTTTTAGAGCACAGGCAGAGTAGATTCAGCATGATTCTTTTTTTATTTTTATTTTTTGAGACAGGGTCTTGCGCTGTTGCCCAGGCTGGAGTGCCGTGTCGTGATCTCCGCTCACTACAACCTCCGCCTCCCAGGTTCAAGCAATTCTCCTGCCTCAGCCTCCTGAGTAGCTGGGACTGCAGGCACATGCCACCATGCCCAGCTGATTTTTGTATTTTTAGTAGAGATGGGGTTTCACCATATTGGCCAGGATGGCATCAAACTCCTGACCTCGTGCTCCACCCTCCTCAGCCTCCAAAAGTGCTGGGATTACAGGCATGCGCCACCCCACCCAGCTTAGCATGATACTTAAGGGCCCTAGGATTTTCAAAATAGTAAATGGGCACGGTGGCTCACACCTGTACTCTCAGCACTTTGGAAGGCCGTGGTGGGCGGATCACGAGGTCAAGAGATCGAGACGTTTCCTGGCCAACATGGTGAAACCCCATCTCTACTAAAAATACAAAAATAAGCCAGGCGTGGTGGCATGCGCCTCTGGTCTCAGCTACTCGGGAAGCTGAGGCGGAAGAATCGCTTGAACACAGGAGGCGGAGGTTGCAGTGAGCTGAGATTGCGCCACTACACTCCAGCCTGGTGACAGAGCAAGACTCCGTCTCAAAAAAAAAAAAAAAAAAAAAAATCAAAATAGTAAATGAACATTGGCTTCAACTTCAAGTCACCATCAGCATTAACCCCTCACAAGAGAGTCAGCCTGTCCTTTGAAGCTTTGAAGCCAGGCATTGACTTCTCCTCTGTAGCTATGAGAGTCCTAGGTGGCATCTTCTACAACAGAAAGCTGTTTCATCTACACTGAAAATCTCTTGTTTAGTGCAGCCACTTTCATCAATGATCTTAGCTAGATCTTCATGATCACTCACTGCAGCTTCTCCATCAGCACTTGGAGCTTCACCTTGCACCCTTCGTGTTACGGAGATGGCCTCTTTCTGTAAACCTCATGAACCAACCTCTGCCAGCTTCCAGCCTTTCTTCTGCAGCTTCCTCCCCTCTCTCAGCCTTCACAGAAGTAAAGAGAGTTAGGGTTGTGTCCTGGAGTAGGCTTTGGGGTAAGGGAATGTTGTAGCTGGTTTGATCTTCTACCCAGACCACTAAGACTTTCTCTACCTCAGCTTAGATTGCTTTGCTTTCTCATCATTCGTGTTCCTTGGAGTCGCACTTTTTCTTTCAAGACCTTTTCATTTGTATTCACGACTTGGCTAACTGGTGGGGGTGGCCTAGCTTTTGACCTAGTACGTTTTCTCCATGCCATCCTCACCAAGCTTCATCATTTCTACCTTTTGATTTAAAGTGAGACACATGCATCTCCTACTTTCACGTGGACAGTTAGAGGCCATGGTAGGGATATTAATTAGCCTAATTTTAATTTCGTTTTGTCTCAGAGAATAGGGAGGCCCAAGGAGAGGGGAAGAGACGGGAAAGGCCTTCTGTGGAGCAGTCAGAACACATCCCAGCATTCATTGATTAAGTTCACTGTCCTATATGGGCTTGTAGCACCCTAAAACAATTACGGTAGTAACATCAGATGTCACTGATCGTAGATTGCCATAATAGAGATAATAATAATGAAAACATGTGCAATATTGTGAGAATTACCAAAATGTGGACAGGATGTGAGTATATGCTTTTGGAAAAATGTCGCTGATAGACTTGCTCGACACCGAATTGCCACAAACCTTCAATTTGTAAGAATTACGGGCCGGGCGCGGTGGCTCAAGCCTGTAATCCCAGCACTTTGGGAGGCTGAGGCGGGTGGATCACGAGGTCAAGAGATCCATCCATCCATCCTGGTCAACATGGTGAAACCCCGTCTGTACTAAAAAAACAAAAAATTAGCTGGGCATGGTGGCGCATGCCTGTAATCCCAGCTACTCAGGAGGATGAGGCAGGAGAATTGCCTGAACCCAGGAGGCGGAGGTTGCGGTGAGCCGAGATCGCGCCATTGCACTCCAGCCTGGGTAACAAGAGTGAAACTCCGTCTCGATCTCTTGACCTCATGATCCACCCGCCTCGGCCTCCCAAAGTACTGGCATTACAGGCTTGAGCTACCGCGCCTGGCCGGATTAATATTTCATAGTGGGAGAGGGATTAGGAAAAAATGTCTAAAAGAACTTCTATAGGGACCTTTTTGTTGTTTGTTTTTTGGTTTTTTGGTTTTTTTGGAGATGGAGTCTTGCTCTGTCACCCAGCTGGAGTGCAGTGGTGCGATCTTGGCTCCCTGCAACCTCCACTGCCCAGGTTTAAGCAATTCCCCTGCCTCAGCCTCCCCAGTAGCTGGGACTACAGGTGTGCACCACTACACCTGGCTGATTTTTTGTATTTTAGTAGAGATGGGGTTTCACCATGCTGGCCAGGATGTTCTTGATCTCCTGACCTCGTGATCTGCCTGCCTTGGCCTCCCAAAGTGCTGGGATTACGGGCATGAGCCACCTTGCCCAGCCTAGGACTGTAAGTTTTTAAAAAGGTTGAGAAACGCTGCCCTGCAAGAAACTGAGGTGCTCTTACCAGAAGAAGGGGTGGAAACCAAGCAGCTGAAAACAGCACCTGGCCACTCTGGAGGAGCTGGAAGCTGAAACTAGCAACAGGCAGGAGTAGGCCAGCGCGAGGCACCTGCTCAGAGGGACTTGGTGGGGAGCCACGCAGGATGCTGGCCCCTGCCAAGCTGAGCCTCTTCTTGGGTCTCTCTGGCCCAGGAGTTCTGGGTTGAGGATTACACTGTAGGAAGCATGGAGAGGGCCCTGACCCAGCCGCTGTGTGCTGTCTCCGCTGCAGGTGAAGAACGAGGTGGAGAAGCTCCCCCGACAGCAGCGGAAGGAGAGCATGAAGCAGAAGATGGAGGAGCACACGCAGAAAAAACAGCTTCTTGTGAGTCCCTGGATCCAGCTGCGGAGTGCAGGGGCTGGTGCAGGGCTGCAGACCTGGGGTGGTGACCAGGCCTCCCTCTGCCTTTGCCCAATCCCTGCCCCTCAGATACCCTGTCCTGAATACCTAAATCTGGCCTCATCCTTCATGGCCTCCATTATTCCCTCCTCCATGCAGCCTTCCTTAATTGACCTGACTCCACCTATAAGTGAGATCTTCCATCTCTGGATACCCGAACCCTTTAGCACCTCCTACCTTGTTTTAGGGTTATTTATTTGTAAGTCACATCTCCTTGACCAACCCAGTGTATTCCCTTGCCCACTTGGCATCTTTTAAGTCTAAAGGACATCAAACTCGTGATGTCCCAGGCCTGGTCCTGTTCTCATGCTCTGAGGGATGCCACCTTCCTTCCTTTCTGGCCTATCATTCCTGACCCCTGCTCTCCCTCCAGTCTTTCGTCACCTGCTGAAGCATGGTATGTGTATTTCTTATCTCCTGTCTCTGGATCTACCAGCTTGTCACCATCTGCATAACCCTCCAGCCACTGTCCAGTGACCTCCCAGCGAGACTTCCTGTTGCTGTTTTTCCCCTGCAGTTTATTTTCTCCTGCCTGCAGGTGTGATCAGTGTGAATTCCAAATCTGATAATAGCACCCTTTTCCCCACAGCTCTGTGCCTTAAAACCCTTCAGTGACTCCCGCATTGTCCCTAAGATAAGCGCCTGCCTTGCTGTGCCCTGCCCGTCCTATCCAGCCTTTTCATCCCTTGCCAGAATACTTCCATTTTCCCCCACTAGCATGTCTTTGTGTGTTTTGCTTCCTCAGCCCCCAAAGCAGAGAATATTTGAGTCCACATTTACAAATGCTTTGTATATTACCTGGTTCAGCATTTATGGCTTACCAGGGTACGGGCTGTTCATTTTCCCATTCGCAGAAGAGGAAACTAAGGCTGAGAGAGGTGCCATTGCTGAGTTCAGAGTCGGAGAGGGGGTCGAGGCTTCATGCTTGTGTTCTCTCTGGGACACTCTGTGACCTGTCCTGTAACACCACGATTAGAAAGAGAGTGCAGAGCTGGCGAGGGCGGGGCACACGGGCCCTCATCCACGCAGAGGGACAGAGGATTGTATGGCTTGCTGCATAGAGAGCCTAGAAAATGTGCACATCCTTTGGCTTGAATTTCCTGCTTCTAGAAATCCTGAGGAAGTCTAAAAATCCTGAAGGAATTATCAGAGGTTCACAAATACTTAGCTACCAGAATTTGAAGAGTAGCACTATTTAAAATAGATAAAACCTGGAAACACGCTATTGTTTGTTGGCTAAATAGAGTGTATCCACTGCATGAAATATTTTCAGCCATTGACACACATATGATAGAAGATCACATTATTTATTTTATTTTTTTGAAACAGAGTTTCAAAAACTGGGAGTTTAATCCCCTTTTTTTTTTTTTTTTTGAGATGGAGTCTCACCCTGTTGCCCAGGCTAGAGTGCACTGGTGCAATCTCTGCTCGGTGCAATCTCTGCTCACTACAACCTCTGCGTCCTAGGCCAAGTGATTCTCCTGCCTTAGCCTCCCAAGTAGCTGAGACCACAGGTGCTCACCACCACGCCTGGCTGATTTTTGTATTTTTAGTAGAGAAGGGGTTTCACCACGTTAGCCAGGCTGGTCTCGAACTCCTGACCCCAGGCAATCCGCCTGCTTCGGCCTCCCAACGTACTGGGATTATAGGCATGAACCACCGCGCCTGGCCAGAAGATCACATTATAATATGGAAAGATTTTTTTAGGTAAGTTTTTAAAATTGTGGTAAAATAGTTATAACATAAAATTGACCATCTTTACCATTCTTAAGTGGACAGGGTAGTGGTGGTAAGCACGTTCACATGAGGCGGCCATCACCGCCATTCATCGCCAGAGCTCCTTCATGTTGCGCACTCATCACACCGTAACTCTTCATTTCTTCTCCTCCAACCCTTGGGAACTCTGCTTTCTCTGAATTTGACGACTCTAGGTACCTCATATAAGTGGAGTCATGCAATATTTGTCCTTTTGTGATTGGCTGATTTCACTTAGCATAATGTCCTCAAGGTTCATCCATGTTGTTGCATGTGTCAGAATCTCCTTCCTTTTTAAGGCTGAATAATATCCCATTGTGTGGAAATAGCACATGATGTTTATCCACTTATCTATCGATGGACACATGGGTTGTTTTCATCCCTTGACTATTGTGAATAATCCTTCTGTGAACTTGAGCGCACATATATCTCTTTGAGCCCTTTTTAATAATTTTTGTAACACAACAATGACAATAGCTGTAGATACACTCGTACAGACATTTCCAGTTGTCAACCCATTTTTACTAATTCCATGGTTGCTAAATTTTTTTAATTTTTTTTTTTACTCTTTATTATGAAAAATTAAAAACATAGGAATAGGGAGGCCGAGGCAGGCAAATCACTTGAGGTCAGGAGTTCAAGGCCAGCCTGGGCAATATGGTGAACCCCCCCCCCCATCTCTACTAAAAATACAAAAATTAGCTGGGTGTGGTGGTACATGTCTATAGTCCCAGCTACTTAGAAGGCCAAAGCAGGAGAATCACTTGAACCTGGGAGGCTGAGGTTGCAGTGAGTCAAGCTCAAGTGACTGCACTCCAGCCTGGGTGACAGAGCGAGACCCTCTCTCAAAACATAATAAAACATAGAAACATAGGAATAGGTATAATGGTATAATGAACTGCCATATACCTGTCACCTAATCTCAGTAATATCACCTCATGTCCACTCATTCACTCCCTGACCCCAAGGTATTATTTTGAATCCAATCCCAGACATCATATTATTTTACCTGTCAAACACCACAAAAATAACCACCATACCATAAACACACCTAGCAAATTCAACGATCATTGCCGAACAGCATCACATTGTCAGCATTCCAGTTTCCAGTTGTCTCATGAATGGCATCTTTTTAAAAAAAATAGGCCGGGCGCGGTGGCTCACGCCTGTAATCTCAGCACTTTGGGAGGCCGAGGCAGGTGGATCATGAGGTCAAGAGATCGAGACCATCCTGGTCAACATGGTGAAACCCCGTCTCTACTAAAAATACAAAAAATTAGCTGGGCGTGGTGGCGCGTGCCTGTAATCCCAGCTACTCAGGAGGCTGAGGCAGGAGAATTGCCTGAGCCCAGGAGGCGGAGGTTGCGGTGAGCCGAGATCGCGCCATTGCACTCCAGCCTGGGTAACGAGCAAAACTCCGTCTCAAAAAAAAAAAAAAAAAAAAAAAAGGTTCTTTGAGCCAGGATCCAGATGAAGCCCCATGTTGAATCTGTTGGATGTATCTGTAAGTCTCGCTTCAATTTCCCCTCTACCAATTTCTTTTTCAATTTCTGAATTTTCTTCTCTGATCACGTGGGCTTTTCTACCATAATAGGAAGAGACACTGAGGTGCCCAAGCCAGCTCTGAGTAAAGGCCTGTCCTCCTCCCTCCCCACAGGACCGGGACTTTGTAGCCAAGCAGAAGGAGGACCTGGAGCGGGCCATGAAGAAGCTCACTGCCGACAACAGGCGGGAAATCTGCGACAAGGAGCGTGAATGCCTCATGAGGAAGCAGGAGCTCCTTCGAGGTGGGGGCGTGTGAGTGGCAGCGCTGTCTTGGCCCAGAGTTTCTGTCAATGGACATCTGAGCCCTGGGAAGTGGGGATGGGCAAGAAAAAACCCCCAGGCCTTCTTCATCCCCAAAACTAAACATCATGCTTCATGGTGAAACCTGGGGAAAACCCCCACTGAAACAAGGAACAAGGCAAAGACAACAGTTGTCACCAACACTGTTTGACATTATTCCAGAAGTCAAGTGAAGAAAAGAAAGGGACAGGCCTAGAGTGGGTGGAAATTGTGAATAAGCGGGCTGGGTTTACGGAAGGTGGAGACAGGACGAGGAGCCCCATCCAACAGCGTGGCGCGGACCGAGCCACCACTCCACCAGGCGTGTCGCGGTCTGTTTTGCTGCTTTATCTCATTGAATCCTCACCTGACACTGTGAAGCTGGGCCTAGGCCATCCCCATTTCTGTAGGTGAGGAGACTGAGGCTTGGAGACTTACTCTTTTTGGCAGAGTATCTTAGTTCATTCAGGCTGCTATAACAAATTCCCACTGACTGGGTGGCTTATAAACAGCAGATACTCATTTCTCACACTTCTGGAGGCTGGGAAATCCAGTCTAGGTGCCAGCGCACCTGTGGTCTGGAGAGGGTTTACTCTGCTTCATAGATGGCTCCTTCTCACTGCATCCTCACATAGCAGAAGGGAGACTAGCTCTGGGGTCTCTTTGGGTTTTGTGGTTTTGTTTTGTGTTGTTTTTGAGACAGGGTCATGCTCTGTGGCCGAGGCTGGAGTGCAGTGGCACAGTCAGGGCTCACTGTGACCTCTGCCTCTGGGGTTCAAGCAGTCCTCCCACCTCAGACTCCCAAGTAGCTGTGACTACAGGCATGTGCTACCATGCTTGGATAATTTTTGTGTTGTTGGTATAAATGGGGTCTTCTATGTTGCCCAGCCTGGTCTCGAAGTCCTGGGCCCAAGCAATCTGCCTGCCTCAGCCTCCCAAAGCACTGGGATTACAGGCATAAGCCAAAGTGCCCAGCCTGGGGTCTCTTTTATTAATAAAAGGGCACTGATCCCATTCACGAGGGCTCCACTTCCCAGAAGGCCCCACCTCCTGATACCCTCACCTCAGGGCTTAAGATTTCGACACACACAGTTAGAGGGGACATAAGCGTTCAAACGGTAGCACTGAGATTGCACAGTTGATGGGGGATAGAGCTGGGCCTGGATGACAGTATCAGGAAGCCAGGCCTACCCTGGTGCTGTTCTGAGTTCAAGGGTTTTCAGGGCTGACTGAAGAAAAATAAATGACCACAAGATGGCAGTAGCATACAAGCAGCTTTGCTTAGTGGGGCATTTGGACAGGTTTACATGCCAAGGGGCTCCCTTACAGAATGAGGCCTTCTAGAGATGATGGTGCAGGCCATCACCCAGCAGGGGAAGAGGGCAAAAGAACTCTTGGGCAAGAAGGGAACCTGAGAGGGGGATCACATGTCTAGAGGAGTTGTCCAGCATAGAGAACTCAGATGCAACATCTCTGGGTCAGAGAACTGCAAAGGGCAGTGGGGTCTTTATGTAACCCTTGGGTCTACCTTCTCTTGGCTAGCAGATATTAGGTGCAGTTTAATGGGGTATAGAAAGTAGGCAGGCTCGGGCCGGGCGCGGTGGCTCACGCCTGTAATCCCAGCACTTTGGGAGGCCGAGGCGGGTGAATCACGAGGTCAAGAGATCGAGACCATCCTGGTCAACATGGTGAAACCCCGTCTCTACTAAAAATACAAAAAATTAGCTGGGCATGGTGGCACGTGCCTGTAATCCCAGCTACTCAGGAGGCTGAGGCAGGAGAATTGCCTGAACCCAGGAGGCGGAGGTTGTGCTGAGCCGAGAACACGCCATTGCACTCCAGCCTGGGTAACAAGAGTGAAACTCCGTCTCGGGGAAAAAAAAAAAAAAAGAAAAGAAAAGAAAGTAGGCAGGCTCCAAATGGCTAAATATCTGCTTGGTTTGAGCTTTCTTTTCTTTCTTTCTTTTTTTTTTTGAGAGGGAGTCTTGCTGTGTTGTCCAGGCTGGAGTGCAGTGACCCAATCTTAGCTCACTGCAACCTCCACCTCCCAGGTTCAAGCAATTCTTCTGCCTCAGCCTCTGTAGTAGCTGAGATGATTACAGGTTTGCACCACCACACCCAGCTAATTTTTTATACTTTTAGTAGAGATGGAGTTTCACCATGTTGGCCAGGCTGGTCTTGAACTCCTGACCTCAAGTAATCCACCCGCCTTGGCCTCCCAAAGTGATGGGATTACATACATGAACCACCACGTCTGGCCCAGCCTGTTTGAGCTTTTTTATGTAACTATATACATGTTTTTGGGGTTTTCTTTTTTTTTGAGACCAAGTCTCACTCTGTCACCCAGGCTGGGGTGAACTGGCACAATATCGGCTCACTCCAGCCTCTGCCTCCACTGTTCAAGCAAGTCTCCTGCCTCAGTGTCCCAAGTAGCTGGGATTACAGGTGCATGCCACCACGCTCAGCTAATTTTTTTGGTTTTGGTGAAGATGGGGTTTTGCCGTTTTGCTCAAGCTGGTCTTGAGCTCCTGGGCTCAAACAATCTGCCCACATCAGCCTCCCAGAGTGCTGGGATGACAGGCGTGAGCCACGGTGCCCAGGCCGTACATATTATGTTTTAAAAATAACAAGGGGATGGGTGCAAATTGGAGTTTGCTGCCTGTGGACTTTTGACGGTCAGGGCCTGCTGTGAGGAAGTAAACAACATGAGGCCAGTATCCCAGCGCCATTTATACAACAGGCCTCATCCAGGCCTTTGATGACCAGTGCAGTTAAGCAACATACACCTCTTATTATTTGGTGTGGATCAGCAAAAATGGGATCCTTACGTTTTCAGTATTCTGCATAGAGCACAGTTGTCTGAGAAAAGCCTTCACCTCCTTTTCCTATCCCATGATGTTGGTAAGAACCGCCCCATTTACAGAACTATGGTTCTGATGTTGGCGTGGAAGCCAAAACCACAATTCTGATATACCAAAAGCCAGTATCATTTTGCACAGAACAGGAAAGCAGTGAAATAAACAACATTCGAAGTGAGCCACGCATAATCTCCTGTCTCAAAGGGCGTGAGATTCTCCCTTTGACCCCAAGTCTCCACCTGGGTGCTGTTCATAAGAGTGGATTAATTGACCTCCAGTGATAAGACGCCAGATACCATTGTCTCCGTAATGCATGCATGGGAGGTGCAGGGGACAAGGAGGATTTCACCCATTTTTCAGAGGAGGAAATGACAAGAGGCCATTGTGTCTTCTTCATGGGGTCTTCATCTGAGCCCTTCCCATTTGCCCATCAGGAAAGCAGAGATGCAGTGTGGATTGCACTTAAAAGTGTCTCCCAAGGACACTCCTCCCTCCATGGTATAGCTGTGTCCATTTGGCAGAGATGCAGCTGATGCCTAGAGAACCCCTCCATTCCCAACCCCACCGATGGAGCTGGGTTCCAGCCTACATCTGCAGTTTCTCTGGCTCCTGACTTTGAACACTTCCTGCTATACCATGTTGCTGGGAGCTATCATTCCTTAGGCTTACAGGAAGTTTCTAGGCCCCAGCTCAGATCAGCCAACACGGTCTATTGAGGTAGCACACGTGGCGATTCCTGAGCCCAGCAGGTTGGTTGTCGGCTCCGGCGTGAGGGGGCTGGACAGAGGGGTGGGGCCGAGGGCCTGTCGAGTCTCCGGCTGTCAGCGCCTCACCAGGTGGGTGGCATGTCCTCTGCAGACCGGGAAGCGGCCCTGTGGGAGATGGAGGAGCACCAGCTGCAGGAGAGGCACCAGCTGGTGAAGCAGCAGCTCAAAGACCAGTACTTCCTCCAGCGGCACGAGCTGCTGCGCAAGCATGAGAAGGTGAGGTTGCCAGCGGCGCGGGGCTCGGGTCTGCTGCTGGGCCGACCCGGGAGAGCTACGAAGCTGTGCGTGATGGGGCACCTCGTGGGTACCATCTGTGTCCCCAAGAGGAGCCAGGGCTGGCTGCATTGAGGCCCCACGAAGTTCTCCAGGGGTGTCCTCCTTCAGCTTGAGGGACCGGGAATAGGGGAAACCATGCGATGGCCCAAGCAGCTCCCTCGCTGACTCTTGTTACTTGCCGTGATTTTTTCTTTCCTTTTTTCTTTTCTTTTTTTTTTTTTTTTTTTTTTTTTTTTGAGGCAGAGTCTCACTCTGTCACTCAGGCTGGAGTGCAATGGCGCAATCTTGGCTCACTGCAGCCTCCATCTCCCGGGTTCAAGTGATTCTCCTGCCTCAGCCTCCCGACTAGCTGGGATTACAGGCGCTTGCCACCACACCCAGCTAATTTTTGTAATTTTTAGTAGAGTCGGGCTTTTATCTTGTTGGCCAGGCTGGTCTCGAACTCCTGATCTCGAGTGATCTGCCCGCCTTGGCCTCCGAAAGTGCTGGGATTACAGGCGAGAGCCACCGCTCCAGCCCGGGGTGTGTCCGCCTTTGCTCTTTTTTCTCTTTTCCCTCCTTGCCTTCCCTTTCCATTTCCTCTTTGTTTCTCTCTTTCTTGTGCATCCGCTCAGAATACTTTTGGGTCTCCACTTAAACACCACCTCTACTGGGAAGCCTTCCCTGAACTCCCCAGGTGAGAGCCCTGCTCTGTGTGGCCAAGCACCCTCTCCTGTGGGAATTGTCTGTCTCAGTTCAGCCTCCGTAGTGGGACAGTATCAGACAGACCAAGGTCTGGATGCACAGCAGCTGTGGATGATTCCAGTTTCTTATCTGAGTGAAGTGATGAGAGTCAGCATAGGGCCATGGGAGTTCAGAATAAGGCTACCCAACCAGGTGAGGAAATCAGGGAAGGCTTCATGGAGGAGGTGATGCCCATGCTGAGCTTTGAAATACAAATAGGTGTTAGGGGAAGGAAAAAAATTTAAATGTATCAAGTTTTTTAAAAAAATATAAATTCACATCTGCCATCACTGATGATGAACCATCCCGTTTAGTGTACATTTTGCTTTGAGATACTAGCTAATGATGGCATACAACCATTCATTAGATGAGAAGGCATTTAGAAGGTAAGAATCAAGGCCGGGCGTGGTGGCTCACACCTGTAATCCAAGCACTTTGGAGGCCAAGGCAAGTGGATCAGCTGAGGTCGGGAGTTCAAGACCAGCCTGACCAACACTGTGAAACCCAGTCTTTAAAAAAAAAAAAAAAAAAAAAAAGAAGGTAAGAATCCAAAATACTAACAAGAATTTTTAAAGTGAGAAGAAAAAAAATGTTACTAGCAGAAGTAAAATAACAAGCCTTGCTTTGCTGAACGTTGTGGGCTGCGTTGGTCCTGGGCCCCGGAATGGAGTGTGGGGGCCTTTAGCCTCTGACCGCACTCCGAGGGCAGAGTGCAGCTGACCTCAGCGCCGCCCCCGGGGCTTTCCTCCCCAGGAGCGGGAGCAGATGCAACGCTACAACCAGCGCATGATCGAGCAGCTGAAGGTGCGGCAGCAGCAGGAAAAGGCGCGGCTGCCCAAGATTCAGAGGAGTGAGGGCAAGACGCGCATGGCCATGTACAAGAAGAGCCTCCACATCAATGGCGCAGGCAGCGCGGCTGAGCAGCGTGAGAAGATCAAGCAGGTGGGAGCCGGTGTGCGGGTCTGCGGGTGTGCTGGGGTGCAGGCAGGGCCAGGTTTGGCGGGGCCTGGGCTTTATACGATTTGGGAGAATATGAAACAAGATACGGGCTGGGCGTGGTGGCTCACGCCTGTAATCTCAACACTTTGAGAGGCCAAGGCAGGCGGGTCGCTTGAGTCCGGGAGTTTGAGACCAGCCTGAGCAGCCGAGCAAAACCCCATCTCTACAAAAAATAATTTTAAAAATAATTAGCCCGGTATGCTGGCTACTTGGAAAGCTGAGGTGGGAGGATCGCTTGAGCCTGGGAGGCAGAGGTTGCAGTGAGCTGAGATCTCCTCACTGCACTCCAGCCGGGCAACAGAGCGAGACTCTGTCTCAAAATAAAAAGGCTCACTCCTGTAATCTCAGCACTTTGGGAAGCTGAGGCGGGCAGATCACCTCGGGTCAGGAGTTCGAGACCATCCTGGCCAACATGGTGAAGCCCTGTCTCTAGTAAATACAAAAATTAGCCAGTGTGGTGGCGCATGCCTGTAATCCTAGCTACTGAGGAGGCTGAAGCAGGAGAATTGCTTGGGAGGTTGCAGTGAGCCAAGGTCACACCATTGCACTCCAGCCTGGGTGACAGAGCAAGACCCCATCTCAAAAAAAAAGAAAGATACGCCTTGACTCTCCCACCATAAGGTCTTGGGGTTGGGTGGGGGGGCGGTTGTGTGAGTCACCACGTGTGCCCTGGAAGCTTCATCAGCCTCCTGATGAATTCACCTGTGTGTGTGGGCAGAGGCGGGAGCGTGGTGCTGTGCTACAGATTCTCCTGTGCTGTTCCCTTCCGCACTCCTATGCTTTTATCTGGGCATCTTCCCCACATCCTGTGTTGCCGTGTGGCTTGGGCACATGGACCCTGTGATTCCTGCCTGGCACACACACATTCCTGGCATGTGTAACATTACAGTGTCACGTCCCCACCATCCTGGGAGCTCCTTGAGAGTAGGGGCTGGATCTCAGCTCAGGGTGAGGACTTAACACAGGCACTGCCTGGGGTGGTGCTGGGTACTGGAGCTGGGCACAGACCAGTCCCCTGAAGGGTCTCCCTAGGCCAGGGCTGAGGTGGGCTCCCTACCCAACCAGCCAGGCCCTGGCCCCCTGAGGCACCCACTCTCTCTCTGGTGCAGTTCTCCCAGCAGGAGGAGAAGAGGCAGAAGTCGGAGCGGCTGCAGCAACAGCAGAAACACGAGAACCAGATGCGGGACATGCTGGCACAGTGTGAGAGCAACATGAGCGAGCTGCAGCAGCTGCAGGTACCGCTGCCTGCCCCTTCCCCCAGCTGCCTCGGTTTCCCCAAGGTCATCAGCTCTCAGGGGGCCAGAAACTCCACAGCAGGGAAGGATCTTCATCAGCCAAGCCCAGGGTGGACGTGTTGCAATCCTGCCATGCTGCTCTTGGGCTGTGTGAGGTTGGGCAAATCACAGCGCCCTCCCAAGCCATAGCTCTCACACCTCTAAAACGGGCGTGGGGTGGGGGTGCCCATTCCCGCTGTGCAGGATTGGGGTGAGGACTTGTGACTGCAGTGATGCTGGAGCTGGCAGTGGGCTGTGGCAGGGCTTCTGAGTCATCGCTGTTTGGGGCAAAGGCGGTGGGAGTGTGGCCGAACCCCTTGTGGGCTGCTTTCCTGCCGTAATTCCTGACCTCTTCAAGTTTCCTAGCCCCAGGAGCTGGTACTTGAAGCCCCCCTGTGGGGATGGGGCCTGACTCGAACTTCAGGAAATTGCTCGGACTGTTGGACACATTGAACAGTTTCTGGAGAGGCAGGGAGGCGTGGAGGAAACACTCCAGGTGTTGAGGGCTGCCCGGCAGGGTTCTGCTGATTACCACTGTGTGACTTTTGGCCAAGCCACTCACCTTGCACATCTGCTTTCCTATCCCTGCCTCGGGTTTCTGTGAGCACTGAGAGCCCATATGAAGTGCCGAGCACAGCTCTGGGCAGGCCACAGGAACTCAGCGCTGCTGTGATGATTACTTCTCACCCAGCCGAGCTCTGAATTTCCGCAAGCCTCTAGCATGCAACTCAAAATGAAAATCTCCAATTTTCCAACCCCAATAGAGTGGTGGTATCTGGATAAAGGCACTTTCCAGGCCGGGCGTGGTGGCTCACACCTGTGATCCCAGCACTTTGGGAGGCTGAGGCAGGTGGCTTACCTGAGGTCAGGAGTTTGAGACCAGTCTGACCAACATGGTGAAACCCCATCTCAAAAAAAAAAAAAAAAGAAAGAAAAAAAGGGCCGGGCATGGTGGCTCAAGCCTGTAATCCCAGCACTTTGGGAGGCCAAGGCGGGTGGATCACGAGGTCAAAAGATCGAGACCATCCTGGTCAACATGGTGAAACCCCGTCTCTACTAAAAATACAAAAAATTAGCTGGGCATGGTGGCACGTGCCTGTAATCCCAGCTACTCAGGAGGCTGAGGCAGGAGAATTGCCTGAACCCAGGAGGCGGAGGTTGCGGTGAGCCGAGATCGCGCCATTGCACTCCAGCCTGGGTAACAAGAGCGAAACTCCGTCTCAAAAAAAAAAAAATAGAGAAATGTTTAAGTAAATTTGATAAATGCACACTGTGGGATATTCTATAGCAGGCGTCCCCAAACTGCAGCCCGCGGGCCGCATGCGGCCCCCTGAGGCCATTTATCCGGCCCCCCGCCTCACTTCAGGAAGGGGTACCTCTTTCATTGGTGGTCAGTGAGAGGAGCACAGTATGTGGCGGCCCTCCAATGGTCTGAGGGACAGTGAACTGGCCCCCTGTGTAAAAAGTTTGGGGACGCCTGTTCTATAGGCATTAAAATAATTATGAAAAACATGACTTCCTTATAGAAATGTTTACATTATAATGTTAAGCACATGGCAGGGGTTGGTTTCAGAATTGCATGCACAGGGTGAGCTGAACAACATGGGACAGAGAGATACAGGAGAGAAATCAAAACGTTCATAGTGGTGCCCCTGTGTGGTGTGATTAGGGCATGCATTGTCAGTAGTTTTATTGTTTTTTTAAAATGATATATGTTCTTTTTGAAACATTCAAACCATGTACAAAGCACAAAGAAAAAATTTGCAAAATGGTCAGGCTCAGTGGCTCACACCTGTAATCCCAGCACTTTGGGAGGCCTAGGAAGGTGGATCACTTGAGGTCAGGAGTTAGAAAGCAGCTCGACCAAGAGATGGTAAAACCCCATCTCTACTAAAAATACAAAAATTAGCCAGGTGTGGTGGCGGGCACCTGTATTCCCAGCTACTCGGTAGGCTGAGGCAGGAGAATCGCTTGAGCCCAGGAGGTGGAGGTTCCAGTGAGCCAAGATCATGCCACTGCACTCCGGCCTGGGCTACAGAGTGAGATCCAGTCTCAAAAAAAAAAAAAAAAAAAAAAAAAAAGTTGCAAACCTACCACATATCCACATCCCCACCATAGAGTTAATAAGAACTATTAACGTCTTCTAGACTATTCCTCCAGGCACTTCTGGGTGCATGTAACGTACATATAGAGTTTGAATAAGTGGGGTTTATCGTCAAGAAGAAGTCATAAATGAACGATGCTGGGGCCCTGTGGCCTCAGCGTGAGGTGTGTCTCAGTCTTCAGGGCCTGTGTCTTTTTCTAATTTCTCACCTGTTCTGCCTGGAATTTGTTCCAGAATGAAAAATGCCACCTCTTGGTAGAGCATGAAACCCAGAAGCTGAAGGCCCTGGATGAGAGCCATAACCAGAACCTGAAGGAATGGCGGGACAAGCTTCGGCCGCGCAAGAAGGTAACCGTGTCTGGCGGGTGGGCTCAGTCTCGGACTCTGCTCCGTGCGTGCACAGGCCTCTGGCCAGAACATGATAGGTCTCCTTATTTTGGTGGGCTCTTGCTTTGTGGCACCATAAAATGGATCTCCAGGCTGAGAGAGAGGGGAGCTTTCTAACCCTTTGTGGATGAACGCCCCCGCAGCTTCCACCCGTGGAGGGGCATCCTCTTGCTTGGCTCCCTCTCACGGACCAAAGGACTCCTGCCAGGTAGTGTCCGCAGAGGATGCTGCAGTGAGTCGAACCAGCCATGCTGCCAGGCCAAAGCCCAGCCGATGGGGATTTTCTCTTAGAGGAGGTTATTCTGAGAAGTCAGAACCCAGCACCAGGTAGACTGCTTGCCAGTTTCGTTTTCGGTTGCTGTGTCATGAACTGCCACACACTTAGCAGCTTCAACCAACATCTGTTTACTCTCTCCTAGTGATGGAGGTCAAGAGTCTGGGTGGGCTTGCCTGCTCAGGGACTCACCAGACTGCAGTCAAAGTTGTCAGCATGGCTGGGCTCTTAGCTGAAGTTTCTGGGGAAGAATCACTTCCAAACCCATTCAGCTTTCCACAGAATCCAGTTCCTTGTGGCTGTAGGTCTGAGGTCCCTGTTTCCTTGCTGGCCTCAGACAGGGGTTACTTTCGTTTCTAGAGGCCACTGGCATTCCTTATCATGTGGCCTCCTCCACCTGCAGATAGCAAATGTGCATTCAGACCTTCTCGGGCTTTGAATGTCTCTGGTGTCCCCTTCTGCCACCAGCCGGAGAAAACTCTTTTAAAAGGCTCATGTGATTAAATCAGGCTCATGGGATAGTTTCCCTGCTTGCAGGAATGATATTACATTCAGAGGTTCCACCTACACTCAGATGAGTGGGGAGTTATATGAGAGTGAGTCGCAGGGGTCATTTTTGAATTGTGCCTGCCATACTTTCACCTTCAAAACCCACGCCCTCACTCAGTCCCGCACCTTTCTTTACTGCCCCGTCACTCTCTATCCATCTTTGCAAAGCGTTTTGAGCAGCCCATTACCCTGTCGCAATTTCTTCCTCAGCCCACTGAGAAATTTCTTACACAGCCCACTGCAGCTGCTCCTGGCAAGGTCAATACAGCATCCTGGTGGCCAAATCCCATGGTTACAACTTGCTGGACTTGACCTCCTAGTGGCAGTCAATGCTGTCAGTCACTCTCTTCCTTGCCTGTCTTGTCCTCCTAGGCCCACCTTCTGCTGGGTTTCTTCTCTGTCACTGGCCCCTCTGCAACGTCCCTCCTGACTCATCTGTTGATTTATTTATTTATTTTATTTTATTTATTTATTTTTTTTTGAGACGGAGTTTCGCTCTTGCTGCCCAGGCTGGAGTGCAATGGCACATTCTCGGTATTTATTTTATTTTTTATTTAGAGACAGAATTTCACTCTGTCGCCTGAGGGTGGAGTGCAGTGGCGCGATCTCAGCTCACTGCAACCTCCACCTCCTGGGTTCAAATGATTTTTCTGCCTCAGCCTCCTGAGCAGCTGGGATTACAGTCACATGCCACTATGCCCGGCTAGTTTTTCTATTTCTTTTTTTTTTTTTTTTTTTTTTTTGTGAGACGGAGTTTTGCTCTTGTTACCCACGCTGGAGTGCAATGGCGCAATCTCGGCTCACCACAACCTCCACCTCCTGGGTTCAGGCAATTCTCCTGCCTCAGCCTCCTGAGTAGCTGGGATTACAGGCACGCGCCACCATGCCCAACTAATTTTTTTGTATTTTTCTTAGTAGAGACGGGGTTTCACCATGTTGACCAGAATGGTCTCGATCTCTTGACCTCGTGATCCACCCGCCTCGGCCTCCCAAAGTGCTGGGATTACAGGCTTGAGCCACCGCGCCCGGCTAGTTTTTCTATTTCTAGTAGAAATGGGGTTTCACCACGTTGGCCAGGCTGGTCTTGAACTCCTGACATCAAGTGATCCACCTGCCTTGGCCTCTCAAAGTGCTGGGATTATAGGCGCATGATCTCAGCTCTCTGCAACCTCTGCCTCCCTGCCTCAGCTTCCTAAGTAGCTGGGACTACAGGTGTGCACCACTGTGCCTGGTGGGTGTAATTTTTTTTTTTTTTTTTTGAGACAGAGTCTCGCTCTGTTACCTAGGCTAGAGTGCAGTGGCTTAATCTCAGCTCACTGCAACCTCCGCTTCCTGGGTTCAAGCAATTCTCCCACCTCAGTCTCCCGAGTAACTGGGACTACAGGCACCTGCCACCATGCCTCAATAATTTTTGTAATTTTAATAGAGACGGGGTTTCACCATATGGGTCAGGCTGGTCTCAAACTCCTGACCCCAGGTGATCCACCTGCCTCGGCCCCCAAAGTGCTGGGATTATAAGCGTGAGCCATTACACCCAGCAGATACAATTTTTTAAAAATATTGTATAATGAAATGTGTCAACTTTTGGAAGATCTGCGTAACTCAGTAAACCAATATTTTCCAAGTGACCAGTGCATGATGTTACAAGATCATGGCTGGGGCAAAGTGACATCCAAAGTGCAAGACAGAGCATCAGATTTTTTTTTTTTGAGATGGAGTGGCGCCATCTTGGCTCACTGCAATCTCCACCTCCCAGGTTCAAGGGATTCTCCTGCCTCAGTCTTATGAGTAGCTGGGATTACAAGAGCTGGCTACCACTCCCAAAGTTCTGAGATTACAGGAGTGAGCTCAGGAGTTCAAGACCAGCCTGGGCAACATGGTGAAATCTCATCTCTACAAAAAAAATACAAAATACAAAAATTAGCCAGGCATAGTGGCACATACCTGTGGTCGCAGATACTCTGGAGCCTGAGATGGGAGGATCACACGAGGCCAGGAAGTCAAGGCTACAGTGAGCCATGATTGCACGATTGTACTCTAGCCTGGGTTGAGATCCTGTCAAAAAGAAAAAAGAAAATTGAGACGCTGTCAAGTTCAGGCTGGTGGACACAGGTTTTCTAAAGTTCTAATTTTTGCTTGAATGTTCAAATTTTGTCATTGGCAATAAATATCCTTAGTTGTTTTCCTTGAAGTGATCAGCACAATTTGTTCATTTTCAAGAAAGTGTTTGCTAAATACTCACATTTGTTGGTTTTTTTTTTTTTAATGGGATCTTGCTATGTTGCCCTGGGCTCAAGCAGTTCTCCTGTCTCAGCCTCCCAAGTAGCTGGAAATGTAGATGCATGCCCCAGGTTGTCAGTTAATTTTTTTTTTTTTTAAATAAAAATGATATTCTAGGATAGGCGCAGTGCTCATGCCTGTAATCCCAGCACTTTGGGAGGCCGAGGCGGGTGGATCACCTGAGGTCAGGAGTTCAAGACCAGCCTGGCCAACATGGTGAAACCCTGTCTCTATAAAAAAAAAAAAAAAAAAAAGGCCGGGCGCGGTGGCTCACGCCTGTAATCCCAGCACTTTGGGAGGCCGAGGCGGGTGGATCACGAGGTCAAGAGATCGAGACCATCCTGGTCAACATGGTGAAACCCCGTCTCTACTAAAAATACAAAAAAAATTAGCTGGGCATGGTGGCGCACGCCTGTAGTCCCAGCTACTAGGGAGGCAGCTGAGGCAAGAGAATTGCCTGAACCCAGGAGGCGGAGGTTGTGGTGAGCCGAGATCGCACCATTGCACTCCAGCCTGGGTAACAAGAGCGAAACGCCGTCTCAAAAAAAAAAAAAAAAAAAAATAAATAAAAAATAAAAATAAAATGAACCATTTGTGCTGCACCATCAAGGTGATCTTAAGTGCCATTGGCTTTATTGTTTTAATTGTAAACTTTCTAAAATATTGTGAGTGGGCCTGGCTTGGCAGCTCACGCCTGTAATCCCAGCACTTTGGGAGGCTGAGGTGGGTGGATCACCTGAGGTCAGGAGTTGGAGACCAGACCAGCCTGGTCAATATGGCAAAACGGTCTCTACTAAAAATTCAAAAATTAGCCAGGCATGGTGGCAGGTGCCTGTAATCCCAGCTATTCAGGAGGCTGAGGCAGGAGAATTGCTTGAACCTGGGGCGGTGGGGGACAGAGGTTACGGTGAGCCAGATCATGCCACTTCACTCCAGCCTGGGTGAAAGAGTGAAACTCCATCTCAAAAAAATAAACATATAAAGATAAGGCCGGGCGCGGTGGCTCAAACCTGTAATCCCAGCACTTTGGAGGCCGAGGTGGGTGGTGGGTGGATCACAACGTCAAGCGATCGAGACCATCCTGGTCAACATGGTGAAACCCCGTCTCTACTAAAAACACAAAAAATTAGCTGGGCATGGTGGCGCGTGCCTGTAATCCCAGCTACTCAGGAGGCTGAGGCAGGAGAATTGCCTGAACCCAGGAGGCGGAGGTTGCGGTGAGCCGAGATCGCGCCATTGCACTCCAGCCTGGGTAACAAGAGCGAAACTCCGTCTCAAAAATAAATAAATAAATAAAGATAAAAATAAATAAATACTGAGAGTGCACAGTGGTGAAGAATGCCCGTTCAGTTTGGTGCCATTGTCTTAATCCTCCAGAAGCTCCAGAAGTTTTACCCAGCATTGCTTTTGTACCATCAGCATGGATATCAAAACAGTGAAAAGACAAACTGCGTATATTATTAGGAAACCTAGAACTTGCTGCCCCTCCCCCACCCCAAGAAAGGGTTTTGGGCCCCCTAGGGGTTCATGGACCACACTTTGAGAACCACTCTTCTGGCCTCATCTCCTGTGAGTCTCCTCCCCAACTTGTGCTCTGAACAGATTTCAGTACCCAAATAGATCTCCGTACCATATGCACTTCCCTCGTTCCGTGCTGGGCTTTTGCCCAGCCTCTTCCCCTTGCCAGGAATTCTCTACCCAGCAGCCTTGCTTGGCCAACTTCTGTTTGTCTTCATTATTCAGGCCTCCCCCACGGAGGCTGTATGGTGTCTCTTCTGGGCTCCAGCAACTCCCTGCCCCTGCCCCTGTCATGGTGCTTATCACGTGGGATTGCATTCGTGTGTCGTTAGCTTGATCATTCATTCATTTGTGTATTAATGCAACACATATTTCTTGAGCACCTACTAAGTGCCCTACACTGTTTCAGGCACTAGAGACACTACACTGAACAAAAGGGACAAGTCTGTGCTCTCAGGAAGGACTGACCTTCTAGTGAGAGGCCAAGAAGCAGGGAGGGAAACGGCATGCAGGGTCACAAAGCAGGGCTGCTTCAGACAGTGTGGGAGGAAGATGTCCAAGAAGATGACATCTGAGCAAAGATCTGAAGGACCTGAGGAGGGGGCTGTGCAGCTGTGGGGCGTCTCAGGGGGACATTCCCAGCACAGGGAAGAGCAGCTGCAAAGGCCTGGATGCCTTGCTTACGAAACAAGGAGGCCCCCGCAGCCAGAGAGAGCGGCAGTGATAGTGGGAGGTAACAGGAGGTAAAGTCAGGGGTAGTGGAGCTACTAGAGGGTTCTGAGCAGTACAGGGTAGTCTGACTCATGGTTTTTGTTTTTGTTTTTGTTTGAGACTGAGTCTCGTTCCATCACCCAGGCTGGAGTGCAGTGGTGCAATCTTGGTTCACTGCAACCGCCGCCTCCCAGGTTCAAGCAATGCTGCTGCCTCAGCCTCCCAAGTACCTGGGACTACAGGCATTCGCCACCACACCCGGCTAATTTTTGTATTTTTAGTAGAGATGGGGTTTCACCATATTGGTCAGGCTGGTCTCAAACTCCTGACCTCGTGATCTGCCCGCCTCAGCCTCCCAAAGTGCTGGGATTACAGGCGTGAGCCACTGGGCCCAACACTGACTCATGTTTTGAAAAGGATCCTGCTGGCTGCCCTTAGGGGTCAAGAGTGAAAGCAGAGAGACCTGTACGGAAACTGTGGTGATAACCCTGGGGAGAAATGATGGCAGCTTGGACTAGGGTGGTATCAGAGGTGGAGGGAATTTGCCCATTTCCTCTTTAGCTGGCACTCTGGATGTTTTTTTTTATTTTTATTTTTTGAGACAGAGTTTCGCTCTTGTTACCCAGGCTGGAGTGCAATGGTGCAATCTCGGCTCACTGCTACCTCTGCCTCCTGGGTTCAGGCAATTCTCCTGCCTCAGACTCCTGAGTAGCTGGGATTACAGGCACGCGCCACCATGCCCAGCTAATTTTTTGTATTTTTTTTTTTAGTAGAGACAGGGTTTCACCATGTTGACCAGGATGGTCTCTATCTCTTGACCTCGTGATCCACCTGCCTCGGCCTCCCAGAGTGCTGGGATTACAGGCTTAAGCCACCGCGCCCGGCCCTCTGGATGTTCTTGCTGGTCACCAGCTTTGGGATCTTGGGCAAGCCATCTATCTTCCCCACTCTGGGCCTGTATTCGTCTTTATTTATTTTAAGGAATTGGCTCATACAATTGTAGGGGCTGAGTCTGAAATCTGCAGGGCAGGTCGGCAGGCTGGAGACCCAGTGCTTGTTGCTGTCTAGAGGCAGAATTCCTTCTTTCTTCTTTTCTCTCAAGGCCTTCAACTGATTGAAGAGGCCCACCCTCATGATGAAGGGTAATACTCAGAGTTTACCTATTCAAATGCTAATCACATCTAGAAAATACCTTTATAGCGACATCTAGTCTGGTGTTTGACCAAACAGATGGATACCATGGCCTTGCCAAGTTGATACATAAATTTAACCCAGCACAGTGGTACATACCTGTAATCCCAGCTACATGGGAGCCTGAGGCGGAGGCTGCAGTGAGCCAAGATCGCATCTCTGTACTCTAGCCTAGATGACAAAGCAAGACTCTGCCTCAGAAAAAAACAAACAAGCACACATGGGGCCTCAATGTGGTTGTTTGTACGGTGAAGCTATCAAGACTGCAATGTTATGCCAAAAGTTGCCAGCACATAGTACAGGCCGAGGACATACTCATTTCCTTCCATTCCCCTAAACTCTCTGAGGAGAGAGCTGCCCAAATTACCCTTCATCTCGTGCCCCTGGGTCCTGAAGTCCCGAGGTTTGTGAGGTTTGCTCTGCCATCTTACATCAGTTCTGCTTACTGGAACTGTGGTCTGAACAGGAGGCAGCTGCCCATCTCAGCTGCATAATGGCCTTGGAAGTCCTTGAACTGAGGCCTCCCTCCCCGCGCTAATGGAGCTTTCTGGCTGGAAGCTGGCCAGGGTCCCAGACTTCCTGTTACCAGGCCCACGCTCATCAGTTTCTGTAACCATGGCCTGCTGGGACTTTCAATACTTGATACTCAAATCAATAATATTCCTGCTGACGTGGTTGGTTCTGCAATCCGGAAAGAAACGTTCACCTGGTTCTCTTACCTGGGGGATCTATACCTGTGGCACGTCCTGAGAGAGTCTGAAAACGAATGATCACGTTGCCTCTAGCTGTTGCCTTATGTCTCATTGCTTCAAAGAGGGACCTGGGCTCAGGGGAGGTACCACAGGTGTGCAGTTGGGAAGCTGGCGTTGAACTTTGCCCGTGGGGGCTGCCTCTTCGCAGAATTCTTTATAGAATTCTTCTGTCATTAGCTGCTTGGGTTTCTGCTGGAACAATGACCCAGAGGTGATGATTTTCGTTTGAGAATAAATGGTCTTTTACATTCTTGCATTATGGTCAGTAGCCTGTGAACCCCCTGCCTTGCATGGAGGCAGGGGAGATGACTGTACATTGTGGAGTATTTTTAGAAAAATTCAGATGTGGCCGGGCGCGGTGGCTCAAGCCTGTAATCCCAGCACTTTGGGAGGCCGAGGCGGGTGGATCACTAGGTCAAGAGATCGAGACCATCCTGGTCAACAAGGTGAAACCCCGTCTCTACTAAAAATACTAAAAATTATCTGGCCATGGTGGCGCGTGCCTGTAATCCCAGCTACTCAGGAGGCTGAGGCAGGAGAATTGCCTGAACCCGGGAGGCGGAGGTTGCGGTGAGCCAAGATCGCGCCATTGCACTCCAGCCAGAGCGAAACTCCGTCTCAAAAAAAAAAAAAAAAAAAGAAAAATTCAGATGTATCTCAAGTAAATACAAAATATCTGGCAGAGTCAATAAAGTGTTGCTTGGGTCAGTGTTAATACAGAATGTGGCCTCAAGCAAGTCACATCTTCCCTCCTGAATCCTGGCTTTTTGGGCTGTAAAATGTAGACAATACTTATTTCCTTAAAATAGGTGTTAGCAATCTACTGCCAATGGCCTAATCTGGCCCACCAACTTTATTTGTAAATAAAGTTTTATTGGAACACAGCCATGCTCCTTCATTTACAGATTGTCTGTGGCTGATTTTGTGCTATGGTGGCAGTTAAGTATTCACGACAGAGACCAAATATGTCCTGCAAAGGCAAAAATGTTTACTTTCTGTCACATAACAGAAAAAAGATCATGGACTCTGGCCTTAGAAGGTTGTATTGAGAAATATATGTGGTGGGTAGACAGAATAGTGCTTAAACAGCCCAGGCTTCGGAGTCACACAGATGGGATAAAGTCCTAACTAGTTGTGAGACCTTGGGCAAGTTACTAAACAAACCACTCTGCTAAAAAAGCAGAGCCTGTTATTATATTGTTGGTATTCCTAGAGCTGAGGTCCCAAACTGATGGCCTATGTGCTGGAATTGGCTTACAGACATGGTATGTTTGGCCAACATAGTGATGTACCTTTTTTTTTTTTTTTTTTTTTTTTTTGAGACAGAGTCTTGCTCTGTCACCCAGGCTGGAGTGCAGTGGCACGATCTCAGCTCACTCCAACCTCTGCCTCCCCTCGAGTGATTTTCCTGCATCAGCCTCTTGAGTAGCTGAAATTACAGGCACACACCACCAGGCCTGGCTAATTTTTGTATTTTTAGTAAAGATGGGGTTTCACCATGTTGGCCTGGCTGGTCTTGAACTCCTAACCTCAGGTGTTCCACCTGCTTCGTTCTCCCAAAGTGTTGGGATTACTGGCATAAGCCACCACGCCTGGCTTGCAAATTTTTTTTAAAGATGTCCACATTTAAGTATATAAGGAGATTTTATATTAAAACCTTGATTTCCAGTTTCTTTGGAAAATCCCGGGGTGGGTGTGGTGGCTCACACCTATTATCCCAGCACTTTGGGAGGCCGAGGTGAGTGGATTGCTTGAGGTCATGAGTTCAAGACCAGTCTGCCAAATGATAAAACCTTGTCTCTATTAAAAATACAAAATAATTAGCTGGGTGTGGTAGTATGCATCTGTAATCCCAGCTACTCGGGAGGCTAAGGCAGGGGAATTGCTTAGACCAGGGAGGTGGAGGTTGCAGTGAGCTGAAATTGCACCACTACACTCCAGCCTGGGAGACAGAGCGAGACTCCATTTCAAAAAAAAAAAAAAAAAAAATCCTTCCGCTCTGGCAACATTGTTTCACCATCAAATCCGGGTTCTTTGCACTGCACTTGGCTTCTGTTCTTAATTGAATGCTTATTATTGGAGAGCCCTTAAAAACTCTTTCAGGGCCAACTGCAGTGGCTCACGCCTGTAATCCCAGCACTCTGGGAGGCTGAGGTGGGTGGATCACCTAGGTCAGGAGTTTGAGACCAGCCTGACCAACATGGTGAAACCCCATCTCTACTTAAAATGGAAAAATTAGCCAGGCGTGGTGGCAGGTGCCTGTAATCCCAGCTACTGGAGAGGCTGAGGCAGGAGAATCGCTTCAACCTGGGAGGGTGAAGTTGCAGTGAGCTGAGATACTGCCACTGCACTCCAGCCTGGGCCACAGATCTAGACTCTGTCTTGAAAAGAAAAGAAAAATCTTTCTAGTAGGATCCAGTTTGTCTAGATAAGCTTGCATATGCCCAAGGGAACCTCCCGCAGTGCTTTTCAGCTAGAGCTCTCCTCCGAGTTACCTGAAGAGTTTGTACAGTACAGAAGCCCTTGGTCCCACTGCAGTCTTCAAAATCAGAACCTCTGGGGTTGGGCAAAGGCACGTGTATTTCGAAAAAAAAAAAAAAAAAAACCTCTGACATCTCTGCTTCCTTGCTGCTGAATCTCTCTCCGTCTCTCTCCGTCCTCTCCCTTGGGTTTTTCTCCAGTCATTTGGCTGTTTTCCTGCCTGGGGATTTGCGTCTGCTTTTTTCTTCCCTGCCCTGTCTAGATTGGCATTTCCGCCAACTGTACCCTTTGGTCCAGAGGGAGCTTCTGAGTAGCAGTGGCGGGAGGTGCGCTTACCTCCTGGGAGAGGGGCTCTAGGGTAGGAAAGAGGGAAGACCCAGTTTCCCAAGCACTGAGGCCTGGGAGGGAACGTTCCAGAGAAGACCTTGTCAGTGGGGGGTCCTGTGAGTGGGAGACCCACGTGTGGCCTGCAGATCTGACCCAGCACCGCCCTCCTCTCTCTTCCCTAGGCTCTGGAAGAGGATCTGAACCAGAAGAAGCAGGAGCAGGAGATGTTCTTCAAGCTAAGCGAGGAGGCAGAGTGCCCAAACCCCAGCACCCCAAGCAAGGCCAGCAAGTTCTTCCCCTACAGTTCTGCAGATGCTTCTTAACAACCGCCCAGGGCTGTGGCTGGCAGCTTGGGGGGCCCCAGGGCCTTCTCCTTCATTCTCTGTGAACACGTAACTCAGGATCTCTTTTCCCTCTTGCATCTGTGCCAGCTCAAGTCCAGCCCCTCGCCCTGTGCCACCCCAGCTGTGCCCGGCAGACCTGCCCCGGTGTTCCTGACTTCTTGCTGGCCTGTGGAGGGCGAGGTGTTACTACGTGTCGCCTGACCCTAATGTATGTTCTCCTCGAGCCCCAGATCCCTTCAGGCTGGAAGGGGTGGGGCTGTCGGTGGGGTCACGGTCCAGCAGGAATGCGTGTTCTGTCGCTTCAAGTCTTCTGTTTGCCAAAATACCAGTTTTGCTCTCCCTGGGCCCAAAGCACTGCTGATGAAAACCCCGTGGGCTCATCTGGCTGTAATTCTTGCTGGTTTTTCAGTCATTCCCAGAAGAGTCATGGAACCGTTGAGCCATTTCTGCTCCCAGTGGAGCCCGGCCTGCAGCTGGCTGCTCAGGAGATGGCCTCATTCATCCCGTTCTCCCAGTTTGCTTTCCACTTAAGATAAGACCGTGTCTATGTGGGAGGTGGGGACTGGGGAAAGAGGGAGGCTGAAACATTGATTCTGCTTCTTGGGTGTTTCATGCCATCTCGCATCCCTCTTCTTGCACACGCGTGTGAATGCACGCACACACACGGGACTTGGTCTGCTGGCCTGGCCTCTTCTGCCCAGGTGGGTTGGAACACATTTGCTGCCTGAGCCTGTGCCACTGAGCGTGTTAGGTGGAGCAGTTGGTGTGGCGTGTGCGGGGTGTTGGCACCAGAGGCACAGAGAAGCACAGGCTGTACTGCCAGGCTGCGACTCATGCTGGCCCCACGCAGGCTCCTGTGTTCAGGGACTAATTCCTCAGCACACAAGCCTTCCACAATCCTGTCTGCTCCAGAGCACTCTGCCCACCCTGTCTGCAGGTGAAACAGGAGGGCTGTTTCCTCCGCCCCATCCCTGCCCCACCATGTTCAGGACTCCCACCTTGCATTTCAGACCTGGGCTGGCAGGCTCTTGGACTTATCTTCAGGAATAAAAAGCATCAGGAACCTGGCAGAAGCACGGGTTCTGTACCTCAGATGGACCCCTGGGCCTTCGCTTCTCAGTTGGCTTCCCCCGGATTCTGATCCCATGGCTGCAGTGTATATAACTCAATAAAAGCAAATGTTCAAACCAGTATGCAGGTTTATTTACAAAGAAAATCTTTCTCACCCTGATTTCTGATTGTTTCATTGAAATAGCTGTAAAATGTATGGCTTCTCCAGGAGGATAACTGCTTTTAAAAAACACAAATAAAAACAAAAAAATTGGTAAGGATTTGAGTGAGAGGACTTTTTGTGCCTTCACTCCTATAGGTTTATGATTCTTTTTTTTTTTTTTTTTTAGGCTGGTCATGGTAGCTCACCTGAGATCAGGAGCCAGATAGAGTCTCTCATACGTTGCCCAAGCTGGTCTCAAACTCCTGGTTCAAGTGATTTCCCCCCACTTAACCCTCAAGATTAGCTGGAATGACAGAAACATGCCACTGTTCCCAGCTAGGTTAAGGTTCTATATACTCTGTCTTTCTTTCTTTTTTATTTTTTTTAATTGAGTCGGGGTCTCACTGTGTTGCCCAGCCTGGGGTGCAGTGGCTAGTCACAGGCACGATCCCACTACTGATCAGCGCGGGAGTTTTGCCCTGCTCCATTTCTGACCTGGGCTGGTTCATCCCTCCTTAGACAACCTGGTGGTCCCCCATTCCTGGGAGGTCACCATACTGATGTCGAACTTAGTGTGGATACCGGATCAGCATAGCGCACTACAGCCCAGAACTCCTGGGCTCAAATGATCCTCCCACCTCAGCCTCCCGAGTAGCTGGGACTACAGGTACACGCCACTGCGCCCGGTACTCTGTCTTTCTAAAGCAATTTCCTGGAAATTCTCTCAACATTGGTTATAACTGGATGCTTGGGAAGGGAGGGGCAGCGCTTCAACAAGAAAAGGGGACTGCCCAAATCTTAGGAAAGATCCTCTTGGAGCTAGGTAAGGCAGTGGTTCTCAGGTTAGTGAGCATTTAGCTTCCCTGCACAGAATTTGACCCAGATGGGACGTTTTTCAGGTCTCTCACAAATGAGACAAGTGAAACAATCGTCTCCTTTTATTTTCTTTGGTGCACAGGTGCTGGGGAAACATGAACTAGCTGCAGTGTAACTGCAGAACACAGACCCAGTTCGACCAGGCCAGGTCAGCATTGGGAACCGTCAGACAGGGCTGCTTTGGGCTCTGCTTATAGTATTTTTGTTTGTAGTCTCGCGTGTGAAAAAGTATTAGGTGAAATGCCAACTTCATGGTTGAGGTGAAAGTCTCATTATTCCCCTTGTGGCTCGTCCTTCACATCATTTTTTTTTTCTTTTTGAGACTGAGTGTCGCTCTTGTTGCCCAGGCTGGAGTACAATGGCGTGATCAGGGCTGACTGCAACCTCCGCCTCCCAGGCTCAAGCAATTCTGCTGCCTCAGCCTCCTGAGTAGCTGGGACTACAGGCATGTGCCACCATGCGCAGCTAGTTTTTGTATTTTTGGTAAAGACAGGGTTTCACCATGTTGACCAGGATGGTCTCGATCTCTTGACCTCATGAACCGCCCACCTCAGCCTCCCAAAGTGCTGGGATTACAGGCGTGAGCCACCGCGCCTGGCCTCCTTCACATCCTCTTTGCCCTTAAAGGAGTTGCTGCCTCCCTGTTTAGTGCCGCCTGACCCCTCAGAGCTTCCCTGTGCTTTTTTGGATGGGGACTGGCAGGGTCTCCTAGCCTTACAAGGGAGCCACCATGCAGTGCCCATCTGAGAGGCCCAGGCAGTTATGCCTCGTGCTCTGTGCTAGTGTTTTTTGTATAAGGGACAGACAGAGCTGATTTTTCTTTTTTTCCTTTGTCTGGATTTAGCAAAGTCAATGTAACTTACTTATGTTTTCTCTTTATGAAACATAGAAGTTATTTTATTTTATTTTTATTTTATTTTATTTTATTTTATTTTGAGATGGAGTTTCGCTCTTGTTATCCAGGCTGGAGTGCAATGGCGCCATCTCGGCTCACCACAACCTCCACCTCCTGGGTTCAGGCAATTCTCCTGCCTCAGCCTCCTGAGTAGCTGGGATTACAGGCACGCGCCACCATGCCCAGCTAATTTTTTTTTGCAATTTTAGTAGAGACAGGGTTTCACCATGTTGACCAGGATGGTCTCGATCTCCTGACCTCGTGATCCACCCACCTCGGCCTCCCAAAGTGCTGGGATTACAGGCTTGAGCCACCACGCCCGGCCGAAGTTATTTTATTTTATTTTATTTTATTTTTTATTGTATTTTTTTCTTTTTTGAGACGGAGTTTCGCTCGTTACCCAGGCTGGAATGCAATGGCACGATCTCGGCTCACCGCAACCTCCGCCTCCTGGGCTCAGGCAATTTTCCTGCCTCAGCCTCCCGAGTAGCTGGGATTACAGGCATGCGCCACCATGCCCAGCTAGTTTTTTGTATTTTTAGTAGAGACGGGGTTTCACCATGCTGACCAGGATGGTCTCGATCTCTCGACCTCGTGATCCACCTGCCTCGGCCTCCCAAAGTGCTGGGATTACAGGCTTGAGCCACCGCGCCTGGCATAGAAGTTATTTTTATGTAGTTTCCAGCCTTTATACAAAATTTTTGTAAAAGGTTTTCTACAAAGTTAACTACAAGAATACAAGAATGTAAACATGCTTCTAATGAAATGACAAGGATATCTGCCATTCGGTTGTTCTTTTGGATGGGGGTGAAAAGCAGGGCACACTTACCCATATTCACCCGGCAAGAAAGGGCTTATCTTCCAAGTACACAGGTGCCTCCCAGGTCATACAGCAGCTCAGACGTCGGGTTTCTGTTTGGAAAGACATTATGCTTGGCTGAGAGAATGTGTTGAGGGCCATGCTCTCTACAGGCATTTACCATCATTCCCATTTAACAACAAGCATTCACTGTCCCCCAGAAGTTTTCACCTGTTAATGTACTGAATCCTTTTGACAATGGGGAAGACATCATCCTTCCTATTTTATGTATTTATTTATTGTTTTGTTTTGTTTTTTGTAGAGACAGGGTCTCCCTGTGGCCTAGGGTGGAATGCAGTGGTATGACCATGGTTCACGGTAACTTCAAACCCTTGGTCTCAGACGATCCTCTCACCTTAGCTTCCTGAGTAGGTAGGATTACAGGCATGAGCCACGGTGCCTGGCTAACTTTTTTTGTGGAGACGGGTGACAGGGCAGGAGGGATCACTATATTGCCCAGGTTGGCCTCAAACTCCCGGCCTCAAGCAGTCCTCCTGCCTCAGCCTCCCAAACAGTTGGAATTACAGGTGTGAGCCACCACACCAGGCTCATTCTCATTTTATAGATGAGGAAATGGGCACTAGGCCAGGGGAAGGGTCAAGCCAAATCTCAAATCACTGGTAAGTGACTGTGGGAGTCAAACTTAGACCTTCTGCAAGAGGTGTTTCTGGTATACCTCCTGTGTCTCACCCAACTGCCACTTGAACTAATCAAGGGTCACACAGACACCTAGACACTAGCCATCTCTGCCGTATTTAAAAGAATCTGTCTGTTATGCCTCTGAAACAACATTCAGGCTTCCTTAACTTTGGGTCCACAGACTCTCCCCACAAAGGATCCATATGTAGAATTCAGGGTGTCTTGGAACTTGGATGGCAAAAGAGTTGGTCTTTAGTTTATTATTATTTTCTTTAATTTTTTTTAAAATTTTTTTTTTCTTTAAAGATGGGGTTTCACGGGCCGGGCGCGGTGGCTCAAGCCTGTAATCCCAGCACTTTGGGAGGCCGAGGCGGGCGGATCACAAGGTCAAGAGATCAAGACCATCCTGGTCAACATGGTGAAACCCCGTCTCTACTAAAAATACAAAAAATTAGCTGGGCATGGTGGCGCATGCCTGTAATCCCAGCTACTCAGGAGGCTGAGGCAGGAGAATTGCCTGAACCCAGGGGGCGGAGGTTGCGGTAAGCCAAGATCGTGCCATTGCACTCCAGCCTGGGTAACAAGAGCGAAACTCCGTCTCACAAGAAAAAAAAAAAAAAAAAAAAAGATGGGGTTTCACAACGTTGGTCAGGCTGGTCTTGAACTCCTGACCTCAGGTGATCCTCCCGCCTTGGCCTCCAAAGTGCTTGAATTATAGGCATGAGCCACCACACTCAGCTGGTCTTCAGTTTTACTATCCTTTAACTGAAATTAAGCATTTCCTTTCATTATGGATGTAGCCAACAAACTCTAGCAGTATTAACGGTAGTTGTGACCATCACCAATAGAAGTCACAGATACTTTGTATCACACTGCAGCTGTTGTAGGGATCTCAAAATATTTTTATCACTTGGAAATTACAGTAGCTATTAAACCTATTGCTAGATCTTGTTATTTAATGTGCATATGTGTATATACATCCATACATCACATTACATGGGCATATATATCACATACATAATATCTACAGGTTTTTCAGTATTTTGTTACCTGTATTCCATATGATTGGTTTCATTTGTAATCTACATGCTTTATATTGTATACTTGAAAATATTATTCTGAGAAGCCACCAGGCAGTGGCTCATGCCTGTAATCCCAGCACTTTGGGAGGCTGAGGCCGGCAGATTACTTGGGATCAGGAGTTCGAGACCAGCCTGGCTGACATGGTGAAACCCTGTCTCTACTAAAAATACAAAAATTAGCCAGGCATGGTGGCACGCCTGTAATCCTAGCTACTCAGGAGGCTGAGACACAAGAATTGCTTGAACCCAGGAGGCGGAGGTTGCAGTGAGCCGAGATTACACCACTGCACTCCAGCCTGGTCAACAGAGCGAGACTCTGTCTCAAAAAAATGTATATATTATTCTGAGAAGGGATTCATATTCTTTGTGGAATGCCAGTGGAGTCTGTGACACAAAAAATGATTTAGAACCACTGTTTCTCCAGCCTTGAATTGTCTCTGTCCCAGAAACCTTCTGACCAGCAGGGGGCAGGCCGCAGCCACGAGGTCAGTGCGGACTTTACAGTGACTACTGTCTGGGAGATGCAAACAAACAAGCAGCTGGCCTGCCTGCCATTAAGGGCTAGAAAAACGACTGGGGTTCTCGTGCAAAATAATTCCTGAAACTGACAAACCAACAGTCCACTAGGGGATTCACAGAACTGGGAAATGAGATCATTCTACATTCATTGACACCTCTTAAGTACCATGTGCTAGAGATGCCAAGATGAGTAAGACATTGACACTGCCGGGTGGTTTACGCCTGTAATCCCAGCACTTTGGAAGGCTGAGGCGGGTGGATCACGAGGTCAAGAGATTGAGACCATCCTGGTCAACATGGTGAAACCCTGTCTCTTTTAAAAATACAAAAAAGTAGCTGGGCATGGTGGCACGTGCCTGTAATCCAAGCTACTCGGGAGGCTGAGGCAGGAGAATTGCCTGAACCCAGGAGGTGGAGGTTGCGGTGAGCCAAGATCGCACCATTGTACTCCAGCCTGGGTAACGAGTGAAACTCCGTCTCAAAAAAAAACAAAATGTATACTTAGGCTACATTAAATTTATTATTCTTTCTCAATAAATTAACCAAATCTTAGGGCTAATTTTTTTTGCTTTATAAACTTTTTAATTTTAAAAATATTTTTGACTTTTGTAATAACACTTCACTTAAAATATAAACACATGGGACAGCTGCACAAAAACATTTTTCTTTCCTTATATCCTTATTCTAGAAGGTTTGTTCTATTTAAACAAAATGTTTAACTTTGTTTTTACTTTTTACAATTTCTTTTTAAAATGAAGACACAAACACACACATTAACCGAGGCCCACACAAGGTCAGGATCATCTATGACTATTTTTCAATTTCCACATCTTGTACCGCTGGAAGGTCTTCAGGGGCAATAACATGCATGGAGCTGTCATCTCCTATGATAACAATGCCTTCTTTTGGAGTATGTCCTGAAGGACCTGCCTGAGAATGTTTTACAGTTAACTTTTTTTGTTACTAAGTAGTACACTTGGCCAGGTACAGTGGCTCACATGTATAATCCCAGCACTTTGGGAAGCCGAGGTAGGTGGATCATGAGGTCAGAAGTTCAAGACCAGCCTGACCAAGATAATAAAATCCCATCTCGGCCGGGCCCGGTGGCTCACGCCTGTAATCCTAGCACTTTGGGAGGCCGAGGTGGGTGGATCACCTGAAGTCAGGAGTTCAAGACCAGCCTGGCCATCATGGTGAATGAAACCTCATCTTTAAAATAAAATAAAATAAAATAAAATAAAATAAAATAAAATAAAATAAAATCCCATCTCTACTAAAAATACAAAAATTAACCAGCCATGGTGGCAGGTGCCTGTAATCCCAGCTACTTGGGAGGCAGAAGAAGGGAATTGCTTCAACCTGGGAAGCAGATGTTGCAGTGAGCCGAGATCATGCCACTGCACTCCAGATTGGGCAGCAGAGCAAGATTCTGTCTAAAAAAAAATAGTACTCTCTAAAATAATGATAAAAGGCCAGGCACAGTGGTTCTCGCCTGTAATCCTAGCACTTTGGGCAGCTGAGGCAAGCTAATCACTTGAGGTCAGGAGATCAAGACGAGCCTGGCCAACATGGTGAAACTCCAACTCTACTAAAAATGCAGAAATTAGCCGGGTGTGGTGGTGTACACCTGCAATCCCAGCTACTTGGGAGGCTGAGACAGAAGAATTGCTTGAATCTGGGAGGCAGAGGTTGCAGTGAGCCAAGGTCATGCACTGCATTCCAGCCTGAGCAACAGCGCAAGACTCTGGCTCTCTTTTTTTTTTTTGAGATGGAGTTTCGCTCTTGTTACCCAGGCTGGAGTGCAATGGCGTGATCTCGGCTCACTGCAACCTCCGCCTCCTGGGTTCAGGCAATTCTCCTGCCTCAACCTCCTGAGTAGCTGGGATTACAGGCACGCGCCACCGTGCCCAGCTAATGTTTTGTATTTTCAGTAGAGACGGGGTTTCACCATGTTGACCAGGATGGTATCGATCTCTTGACCTCGTGATCCACCCACCTCCGCCTCCCAAAGTGCTGGGATTACAGGCTTGAGCCACCGCGCCCGGCAAGACTCTATCTCAAAAAGAAAAGGAAAGGGCCGGGTGCGGTGGCTCACGCCTATAATCCCAGCACTTTGGGAGGCGGAGGTGGGTGGATCACGAAGTCAAGAGATCGAGGCCATCCTGGTCAACATGGTGAAACCCCATCTCTACTAAAAGTACAAAAAATTAGCTGGGCACGGTAGCGCGTGCCTGTAGTCCCAGCTACTCAGGAGGCTGAGACAGGAGAATTGCTTGAACCCAGGAGGCAGAGGTTTCGGTGAGCCGAGATCGCGCCATTGCACTCCAGCCTGGGTAACAAGAGCTAAACTCCGTCTCAAAAAAAAAAAAAAAAAAAGAGTTACAGGTTGCGACCCGGTGCGGTGGCTCATGCCTGTAATCCCAGCACTTTGGGAGGCCAAGGCAGGTGGATCACCTGAGGTCAGGAGTTCAACAGCAGCTTGACCAACATGGTGAAACATCCTCTCTACTAAAAATACAAAAAATTAGCCGGGCGTGGTGGTGGGCACCTATAATCCCAGCTACTCAGGGGCTGAGGCAGGAGAGTCTCTTGAACCCAGGAGGCAGAGGCTGTAGTGAGCTGAGATTGTGTCACTGTACTCCAGCCTGGGCAACAAGAGCAAAACTCCATCTCAAAAAACAAAGCAAAACCAAAAACCACAAAAATCAGCTGGGTGTGGTGGCACGTGTCTGTAATCTCAGCTACTTGGAAGGCTGAGGCAGGAGAATCCCTTGAACCTGGGAGGCAGAGTTTGCAGTGAGCCAAGACTGAGCCACTGCACTGCAGCCTGGTAACAGTAAGACTCTGTCTCAAAAACAAATAAAAAACAACAACAAAAAAGAGTTACAGGTTGGGGCTGGCAAGCAGGAAATTGCCCACTGAGGTGCCACTAAACTCACCAGGAAGCCACCACTCTGTGAATGTCCCAGCCCCCTGTGTGTGTGCGGAGGAAGGTATGGTTCTATAAGCCATTTGCTGCCATGTGCCACAAAGCCAGAAGGAAAAGCAAGTACATTGGAACCAGGATTGAGAAGCCCCTTCATTCTGCTGTGTTCCTCTAGTGCTCTCTACTGACAGAGTTAAACACTGTGCTGGCTGGCAGAGGAGAAATATTTACAGGATCCTGCTCTAGTATCTCAAAGCATGGAAAAGAAGGGTAGATTAGTTATGAATTACTAACAGGCACATATATGTTCTGCTGCAAAAGAATGTATTTGATTACAGAGTGCTGTCTGTAACCCCAGGAGGGTTGCAATATACACAGTTTATGTACCACTGTGTTTTTGTACAATCTAACCAATTTTGGGCTGACCTCAGGGAGATAGGGACCTGTAACACTTTGTTTTGGTCATGTCTTGCAAGCCTCAGTGAAGAGCTATCTGATACACTCTGGGAAAATATGCCTCAAGGTGTTCTGCCTTTGAAGACCAAATCTAATCAACAGCTGTCATCAAGCCTGAGGCAATAGAGTACTGGAGTTCTTGTGTGAGAAGAGGTGAGAGCAAGGTGAAAAAGCTTTGGCTCAGCCCACCTCTTACTATCCTGGATAAGACTTTTTTTTTTTTTTTTTTTTTTTTTTTTTTTTTGAAGCAGAGTCTTGCTCTGTCACCAGGCTGGAGTGCAATGGGGTGATATCGGCTCACCGCAACCTCCACCTCCTGGGTTCAAGCGATTCTCCTCCCCCAGCCTCTAAGTAGCTGGGATTACAGGCACGCGCCACCATGCCCAGCTAATTTTTTGTATTTTCAGTAGAGACAGGGTTTCACCATGTTGGCCAGAATGATCTCAATCTCCTGATCTTGTGATCCGCCCGCCTCAGTCTTCCAAAGTGCTGGGATTACAGGCATGAGCCACTGGCCCGGCCAAGACTTCTTTTATCATATAGATGACGTTTTTTTGGTGGTGGTTGTTTTGTTTTGAGACAGGGTCTTGTTGTGTCACCCATGCTGGTCATTCTGTTACCCAGGCTGGAATACAGTGGCACAAACATGGCTCACTTCTCATTTGACTTCTCAGGCTCAAGTGATCCTCCCGCCTCAGCCTCCTGAGGAGTTGGAGCCACAGGCGTGAGCCCCCATACCTAGTTAGTTCCTATATATGAGTTTTTAATCCCACTGAGGTCCTAAAATTTGACCCATTAATAGTACTTTTTCCCTTTTAAGGTGGGATACAATTTTCTTTTCTTTTTTTTTAATAGATCATATCGAAGCCACAGATGGTGGCCCCTCCCAATGCCCTCAGGGATGATTTTTTTTTTTTTTTTTTTTTTTTTTTTTTGAGACGGAGTTTCGCTCTTGTTACCCAGGCTGGAGTGCAAAGGCGCGATCTGGGCTCACCGCAACCTCTGCCTCCTGGGTTCAGGCAATTCTCCTGCCTCAGCCTCCTGAGTAGCTGGGATTACAGGCACTCGCCACCATGCCCAGCTAATTTTTTGTATCTTTAGTAGAGACAGGGTTTCACCATGTTGACCAGGATGGTCTCGGTCTCTTGACCTCATGATCCACCCGCCTCGGCCTCCCAAAGTGCTGGGATTACAGGCTTGAGCTGCCACGCCCAGCCGAGGGATGATTTTAATAAAAGGACAGAAACCTTGATTTATCTCCAATACAGTTCCAATGCCAGGGGATGCAAACTAAATATCTATACAGCTTAGGCATGCAACTTAAATGAGTGAAGCATGCAGAAAAAAGACAAAAAGCAGTGATAGTAACTGTGAAAAACCATAGAACATATGCTGAAATATAGTTGCTATTTAACTCCTGCATATTGTTGCCATGTAGATCCAGTTGCCAGATACCTTAATTTTTCGTTTTTTTTTTTTCTTTTAAAGACGGGGTTTCCCCATGTTGGTCAGGCTGGTCATGAACTCATGACCTCAGGTGATCCACCTGCCTTGGCCTCCAAAGTGCTTGGATTACAGGTGTGAGCCACTACACCTGGCCAGATATCCTAATTTTTCAAGAAAAGCTGGAAATTCAGATTCGAAAACATGAAACTATCGGATTTTTAAAACAGTAAAGAAGACGGTGAAGGATAAATATATATATGTTGGGGGTCACATCCAGTTTGTGACTCCTACCCCATGCCTCTCTGTTTTCATACCCCTTCCCACACTGACTATGGGTCTGGCCACACTACTTGTTTTGGCCAGTGGAACATTACCAAGTGTGGTGCAACCCGAGGTTTGATAAGCATTTGTTCACTGGGGCTTGACCTTTCTCAAGTCACTATGCAGACGTTTGAATGATAAAAAGCCACTTGGAGAAGAGAGGCCCTAGAGGATGAAAAGTCATTTCGAATGAGCTCCCAGTTGATGGCAGCCCAATGTGTAACCTCAGCTTACACCATGTGGGCCCCTGGCCCAGCCCCGGTGGGCCCACACAATTGTAAAATAATAATAAACCATTGTTATTCTAAGCTACTAAGTCTTGGGTAGTTTGTTGTGTTGCAATAAGTAACTGAAACAGAGGTCATTTATAACCCTTGCTTTACACAGACAGCAGGCCAGTGGCAAAAACTTTCTCATTCTGTGCTCTTTCTATTGCTTTTCTTTCAATTCTCTTTGTAAAAAGCACCAGGTAAGGACTATGAAACTTCAATCTACCTGCAGGGAACTTCAACTGTGTCTTGAATGCATGCAAATTACTCTAATTTAGCCCTTGGGAATGAAAAGATTTAGAGGTCACTCAGCCCCTTCCACTTTACAGGTAGAGAGAATGAAAAAACACTTTGAGAAAGTGAAAAGCAGCCTCTGATATCTGGAAGCTGGCCTGGTTCAATCAGCCAAGCCATGATGTTACTAGACCATGGCCTGGCCCTTAGAGCTAGGGTTTGTGTTCTCCTGCAGAAACATAAACAATTTCAAAGAACATCAACATCAGACGATTCTGTGATTCTGTGACCATGACAGATCTAGACAAATACAAGACCACTCTATAATCAGGTTCAAACAGATAAAACATGGTGATTGTCCAAACCACAAAAAATGACTTCAACACCCCTGATTGGCTAATAGAGGGAGTTGCTGCTGCTTTTTTTTTTTTTTTTTTTTTTTTTTTTTCCCCATTTTTGAGGCAAAGTTTGGCTCTGTCGCTCAGGCTGCAGTGCAGTGGTGCAGTCTCCACTCACTGAAACCTCCACTTCCTGGGCTCAAGCGATCCTCCCACCTCAGCCTCCCAAGTGACTGAGACTACAGGCGCACACCACCAGGCTCAGTTCATTTTTGTATTTTTTGTAGAGACGATGTTCTCCTTGTTGTCCAGGCTGGTCTGGAACTTCCGGGCTCAAACGATTCGCCCACCTTGGCCTCCCAAAGTGCTGGGATTACGGGCGCGAGCCGCCGTGCCCGGCCAGGTTGCTGTTTCTTTACCTGTACAGCTTTAGCCTTACAGGTATTCATTCCCTTCCACTAGATAGGATGAACTGAGATGCTCAATCACGTAACGACCCTCTCTTCCTGACAGCATCTAATCCAGTGAAGCCCACACTTCCTTAAAGCCTCTCCCGAATCATAAACTGTTACCGAGATGCCCCATCGTTCCTCAATGTGTGTTTTCAGTCACTGCAACTAGTAATAAACACAGCTTGTTCAACGATCCGTGTGTTCCTGGAGGGATTTGGTTAAAGGGCACTGACAGACCTAAGCTGGAGGCTGAGTTCACTAGCAATCTCCGCTTGTGTGCTCCTTCTTAGCCACTATCACTCTTTTGGTTAATGTCTGTCGTCCCTCTACCAGAATTAAGCTCCATGAGAACAGGAGCCTTGTCTGCCATGTTCAGAGCTGATTCTCAGTGCCTAGAGCGGTACGAAGCAGAAGCTGGATGCTTAAAAAATAACCATTTCTGCCGGGCGCGGTGGCTCAAGCCTGTAATCCCAGCACTTTGGGAGGCCGAGACGGGTGGATCACGAGGTCAAGAGATCGAGACCATCCTGGTCAACATGGTGAAACCCCGTCTCTACTAAAACTACAAAAAATTAGCTGGGCATGGTGGGGCGTGCCTGTAATCCCGGCTACTCAGGAGGCTGAGGCTGGAGAACTGTCTGAACCCAGGAGGCGGAGGTTTGGTGAGCCGAGATCGCGCCTTTGCACTCCAGCCTGGGTAACAAGAGTGAAACTCCGTCTCAAACAAAACAAAACAAAACAAAACAAAACAAAACAAAAAAATACCATTTCTGAACGAATCAATGAGACGGACTCGATATCCGCAGGTTCCTTTAATCTTGCAGCTCCTCGCAGATCGTGTGACATACACACACAGCACCACAGCACGTTTCCCAAAACTCCCTCTTTCCCGAAGAAATCTCCAAACCCTCACTCCTAGGATGCCCAGCCTCTCAGCCTCTTCCCTGGGCCGAGCTTCTCTCACTCGCTGGCCCCTTCCCACACCTGAGACCCAGGCCCATACACCTACCTTCCTAACGCTCCTAGAATCCACCTGTCTCCACCATCTGCCCTTACTACCAGACGCTGGCGGACCGCAGCGCAGCTACCCAAGCGTCCAGTGGGCACTGCGACACGGACCGCGCATGTGCGGAAATGGGTCGCACACGCAGGACCTCCGACTAGTGAGGAGTTGCCTCGGAGTTTCCGTCCCGGTCCGGGCAGCCTTGGGCTGCCAGGAAGTCAGGAGAGACTACCCGGAAGTAGAACCTGGGCGCACGGCTTTCTGGGCCATGTAGTCGTGGCGCTCTCGAGGCCCTAATATGAGCACGCTCTTAACTCTTCAGGTCTACACGTCCTACATCCACAGTACAGTGCTACTCTCAGCTAGGAGTTCAGCTTCGGGTGCCAAGAGCCAGCGGCCCGGTGTCGGCGGCTCGCTCCCACAACGCTCTGCGGGCCGCGGCGCCTGCTGGGAGGTGTAGTTCCCGCTCTGCGTACTGCGTCCGCCGAGGGGGAGGGCGGAGCTGCCGGCGGCCCGGGCGGGCTGGCAGCTAGAGTGGGTGCGATAGCCGCCTCCGCCTCTGCCGCCTCCGCCGTCGCCTCCTCCGCCCGGGCCGTTCGCTGCTGCGCGGGGAGAGCGAGGCGGGGCCGCCGGGGCCGCCATGGAGCCCGACTCGGTGATTGAGGACAAGACCATCGAGCTCATGGTGAGTGCGGCCCGCTGGACCGTCTGTGCTTCCGTCCGTCCGGCCCCGGGCGGGCCTGCCCACCTCCGGTGCGAGGCCGGTGCGAGGCCGGCTCTGGCCCTTCCCCGCCGTCTCGGCCCAGACCCGGGCCCCTAGCCTTCCCTGGCCTCGAACCCTGCCCGGGCTCCTCCGATCCCTCGATATCTCAGGCCGGTCCTGGCCCGGCCCCCTCCGTGCCCCTCGCTCGCTTCTCCCCCTCCCTCTGTCCCGTCTCGGGTCCCAGCTCTCGGACGACCCTCGCTCGCTTTTGCTGTAGACTTAGGTCTCACTCGTTCTGGCACCCCATTCTCCTTCTTTTAGAAGGGGATTTTTTCCCCCCTTTCCTCTGTGTCTCCGGCCCAGGCCCGTACCGCGCTTGCAAGCCCCACTCAGGCCGAGCGAGGTGGTGGGAAGGAGTAGGGAGGAGATCGGTCGGGGCCGCCCGGGCCTCGATGTCCTAGGAGGGCTTTCAGCACCCACTCCCCAGCCTAGGTCTGTGTGGATGCCAGGATGGGCCCTGCAGAGCTGGGGGGCAGGGAGCTCTCGGGTTTGAGGCTGTGGCGGATAAGGAGGCCTCTTTCCCGGGCCCTGGTGGTGTCCGGCTTCTCGGACAAAGGGTTTCCTACTCGGCGGAGAGGGATGTTTGCATAGCAAGGCCCCAGGTGCTCTAGATTCCATCCCCCAGGAAAGAGAAGCCGCAACTTCACGTTTCCCAGAGCTGCGTTCGGAAATTGGGGATGATGGGGGAGGGAGCCCTCCGCATCACTGCCGGGAGTTCTTTCTTCTCAGAAAGAAAAAAAAAAAAAAAAAAAAAAAAGAGGGGAATCCTTGGCCCCCGGGGGAAACGACCACTCTTCTATTAGAAACCACTGGCAGCCAGGCCAGACTCCCCGGTCCGTGGACACTCTCTACCCTCCTCCGAAGCTTTAGAATTTGAAGCCAGAAGGGGTTTTTAGGAACAGGGCCGTGAGAGAGTGGCTGGAAGTGAAGAATTTGCTAATTGGTGGATGATTTGGTGGAAGCAATAAAATATGGCAGATATTACCTGCCAATTTGAACATGAGGGAAATCAAACTGGGCTCTGGAGAGTTAGGAAGAGGAAGTCCGCATCAGCAAACGGACGTGTCCAGGATTTCTTCCTGTGGAAGCCTTGACAGTTTCTTTGTATCTGTCCTAACACGGTAACAACTTCCCCTTGGTTGAGAGGAGAGGTGGAAGAATCTACTTAACCCAGCAAAATGTTTTCCTAGCCAGATTTTCTTCAGTGTGAAAATGTTTATTGAGTCAGTGATTCCACTGGGTAGGGTTGGTGACATCAGAGCCACTTCCCCCATTTAACGCTATAAATAATAAATGGTGACACTGAAAGTCTGCTGGATAGCTGCATGGTTTCTGTGGATGATGGTATCTGGGGAGTTGAGATGCTTGTTTTAAAAATGGAAGTACAGTAGCATAAATATGGAGGCAGCTTAATGTTTGCTGTCCTTTGCGTAATTCACAGAGCTGGACTTCTGTAGCATTCTTGAAAACTAGGAGAAAAAAAGAGAAACTGGTAGTTTTTGATTTTTGTATGCATGTGTGTGTGCACGTGTGGTTGTTTTCAAAGGGATAATGTCACATGCTGAGTAATTTTTCCTTTTCAGCATAATTTATCATACTCGTAGTCAAGTGTTTGCTATTCTGTAACTTTTGTAGTGGGTTATTTTGCTAAATATCTTAAATCGACTAAGTATATTACATATTCTTAAGGATGTACATACAATACCTGTACTTACAACAAAAGTACTTCATATCGAAAAATTGTAACTTGGTGCCTCTTTGCAATTGGCTGTTTCCAGCTCCTTCTGTTTCTATTCTTTTAAAAAATAACTAAAATGTCTTTATTTTCAAAAGAATTGGGAGAAATACATTGTAACCCAAGTCAGTGTATGGTTACAAAATAAAAAAATAAAAACCTTTGGCCCAAATTTATTGGCTTCCTATATTTATAACTTAAAAAGTTTTGATTTTACATGATAGCACTTGGTTTTGATCTGAAAAGAGATTTCAGCCTATTACAGACATTATAAACTGGGATTTGAACTGGAATTCTTAGAAAATTTAATGGAGAGTTTAGTATTATTACGATTAATTTAAAAATGGCTTTTTATTTAAGGATTTTGATATTCCCTGAAAGGGATACCGTTTGACTGTTAGATAACCCTTATCTTCAGTTAAGTGTATGTATTTATTTTGGTAAAATAGCACAGGTGTTTAACAACTGATTCAGTAAATCCAGGATAAGTGTAGGAATAATAATGCCTTAGAATCTCATTGCATGTGGCTTTCTGTTTTCACTGCATTTAAATGACAGTTTCCAGAACTGGGTTAAAAATGTTTTTTACATTAGTTTCAAAATAATACGATTGATAGAGATGGGGTTAAAATGATGGTGTTTTAAAAGCCTAAAGCATGAAATGTTTTTAGATTTTTATGAGTCAGCTTGAGCAGTCAGATATTTGTGATTGTGCTGCTTGTACCAGTTTGGCACTTAATGGTTAACAAGATAACTTTCATTTTGTATTCCAAAGTGTGCTATACTAAAAAGAGGAAGCAGACTTCCTGGTTATCTCCATTTTCTAATCTTCATCCTTCTACTTCCCCTGATAATAATTCTGTTTTTCCTGGCATTTTTTGCTAAGTACATTAGGAAATAAAGCTGGTGATAGCAGAAGAATTAAATTTCTAAATATAACTCCCACGTTGTCCTACCTCTGCCTGAGGCCTGGGTCCACAAAGGGTGTGTCTCCTACTGATCTGCTCTATAGGATTCAGATTTTAATGTTATTAAAGTCTATAAACTCTTAATTTAGACCGTGAACTTACTGATGATGAACTGATGGTAAATAATGTAACCACCAGATGACTTTTATGGCTTATATTGGCTCTGTACCTGTTAGTGGGCCTGTTTTTCCAGATTTCTTATCACTTTAGGAAAAGGGATCCTGCCTCCTCTAGGGATGTGAGTGAATCTCCTCTTCCCTTTACACAATTAATGGATGGCTTGTAGTTAATTGTTAAATGACTTACCTTTTTGCTGAGTGACCTTAAGTGAGTCATTTCCCTTCTCTTTATCTCTTAAGTGGCTGTATTACTTGTTGAATGAAGTAATATAGGTTAAAATACATTGATCCACCGGGCGTGATAGCTCACGCCTGTAATCCCAGCATTTTGGGAGGCCGAGGCGGGCGGAACACTAGGTCAGGAGTTCAATACCAGCCTGACCAACATGGTGAAACCCCATCTCTAAAAATAAATAAATAAAAATACATTGATCCTCATTAAGAAGGTGTGGGCAGGTGCAGTGGCTCACACCTGTAATACCAGCACTTCAGGAGGTAGAAGGATTGCTTGAGCCCAGGAGTTTGACACTGGCCTAGGCAGCATAGCAAGACCCTGTCTCTACAAAAAATAAAAAAAATTAGGCATGGTGATGCACTCCTATAGTCCCTGCTACTCAGGAGCCTGAGGTGTGAGGATCGCTTGAGCCTGGGAGTTTGAGGAGATCTGGGATTGTGCTACTTGGCTCCAGCATGGGCAACAGAGCAAGACCCTCTCAAAAAAAAAAAGCAAATAAATGAAGTTATTGGAAATGGTCTTTTTTGTTTTTGGATCATCTTTTTTTTTTCCTGTCATTGACTTTGTAAGAGGATAAGTAGGGTTGTTTAGTGATCAAGAAATTGGATATTACTTTGTCACCATCCTTATCCTCACATAGCACACCGCTGGAGATGTGCTAACTTACCAAATGCAGACTCACTGGACACAGGTTTCAGTAGGGTCCAAATGAATAAACCACACACACACACACACACATACACACACACATACACGTACACATACACACATTTAAATAAAATAAGTGGACCTCACTGACCTGCCTAAAGAGGCTGTGGCTCTAATATAGCAGTTTTTGCCCCTGATTATGCAGTAGGTTAGATATCCTTTCAGAGTTGACATGGATAAACATGTTTCTGTACACAAATCTTGGCATTCTTGGCCCTTGACTGCTGTAGTCTGTCTCCTACAAACAGGGAGAACTAGCCCAGGAGAATCACTAAGCCATTACATAGATTCACAAAA